>NC_059337.1:12500500-13766500 GCF_018350155.1 Leopardus geoffroyi | reverse complement strand
CAAGAGCAGTTGCCTCCATTTTGCTTCTGCTCTGAATATTTGGGACCGGTAATATTTTCACTTTAACGTGCAGATATTAGCCTCGAGCCCTGCTTCCTTTTGTCTGTTTACAAGCCCACACAGCAGATTTTGGGGTCAAGCAATGTGTTGCATTTGCATGAGGTTGCACTGGCTCACGTTTTCTCTGGGATCCTGCCTTCTGTTCTTGCCATATCCCTTTTGTTTATGAAATCATGGAGCACAACACCACAGCCTGCGGTTAAGCTTGCTGACAGAACAGAAATTGAATCAATCCCTGGGAGCAATAGATTCAAACCCTGGGAACCTCCAGCATATTCTGGCAGCTGCTAGCGAGGCTTATGCTGGACATGCCTCCCAGGGATTTCCCTGGGACATTGCTTTTTTAAGAGAAGCATTTATAAAAACTACCCACTGTGCAAATCTACCATCAGTCAGTGGTTTTCATACAACTTGTAGGAGCTGTGCACAATTCTATGAAGAGAAAGCAGTGACTATCCTGTAAAGAGACTTGCTGAGGGGAATACGGCCCTGGGCAATCAGTTAGGAAACCCATGTCTGCTGGAGACAAGGATACTGGGGTTCCAGTTCTCCCTTGGCATCCTCTTTCCTCCACTCGAGGGAAATCAGACCATGTGGCATGATTCTAATTTGCTAGATTTAAGGATCTTATTTTTCGAGATTTTTAAGAAACGAACAAAAATGTAGGTATAGAAAAAGCAAGTAAGAATTATATGAAGAAATTCAAAGGAAAAAAAATAATAAGGAAATGTGCTGAAATATTGTCAAGTGGAAGCAAAGCATGGTAATATTGGACCATTTTATACATATTAAGTGAAAAGAAGTGTATGAAAAATTAATGATCACTTCCACCCAAGTAACAGAGAAGTGAAATTAGAACCCTTACTCATTGGTTTAAGTTGGTATTAACTTGTATCAGTACTTTGGAAAGCAAGCTACCAGTATCCTGAGAAAAACTTAGAAGTATTCATATTATTTGATTTAGAAATACACTAGTATATTTATATCCCCCACCAAAAAGATAAGCTGAACACAAAGGCACTTTATTTGACCTATTGACAATGTATTCTTTATATAAAATATTTTATAATTGGGAAAATTAGAATCTACCTTACTACCCAGAAAAAAATAACAAATAATTATTTTATCTGGTACTTCACGGTAATTTCAAAACACACTGTCACCGTGTGTTGTGTGTTACGAGTTGCAAAACACTTTCTCATTCGTCCTCTCAATTTTCCCATATAAAACTCCCTTGAGAAAAAAACCTTATTCCACTCACATAGATGCAGAAAATTCAGCTCAGAAAGGAAGTTACTTGGCCAACATCACCAGAAGTTGGAAGTGGATTGGCAAGCTCTAAGTCTGGTTATTCCCGGGGACGTGGAATTAATAGTGGAAGGCACTTATGGATCCAGAAAAGTCCATTGCCAAGGACGAGTGGGGAAAGGGTATAAGAAGGTGCGCCAGAGTGTTCCATAAGTGTTAGGAAGCCAGTGGGTTATTTATCTAGAGTAGGGTAAAGGAAATAGGTTCAAGGAGGCCTCACAGGGACTCCTGCCCAAAATGGCAGGTCTGGAAACCAGGAGGGATAGGAGCAGAGACGAGTGGAGAGTGAAACACAAAAGGAAGCAACCAAAGCACATGAAGAGAGAGGGTGGCTTGTTGACGATTGAATTTGGGTCCTGTCTTGTTCCATTCAGGTTGCCGTAACACATTGCCATCAACGGGGTGGACTAAACAACAAACGTTTATTTCTCTCAGTTCTGGTGGCTGGAAGTCTGATGTCAATGTGCTGGTGAGGGCCAACTTCTTGGTTAGCACATGGCCATCTTCACATCCTATCTTCACATGGCAGGGAGCAAAGAGGAAGGATGAGCTCTCGTTCTCTTCCACAAGGATACTAATCCCAATATGGAAGCTCCATTTTCATGACTAAATACCTCCTTAAGATCCCACCTCCCAGGGCTATCACGTTAGGGCTATGGTTTCAATATACGAATTCTGAGGAGATACAAATATACAGTTCACAAGGTAGCCACCACAATCTACTCTTCCTTCCATAGTAGTTGAATCGATATGGGGCACACGGCAAGACCGCATTTTCCAACCACCCTCTCAGAGGTGAGAGTCAAAAGGTACGCTCTCCCCAGTGAAGTGTGAGTACACAAGGGTGTGTCTTCAGGTGAAAGCCTCATGATTGAGGATGTGACTTCTCCCCACTTTTCTTTCCAACAAGTTGAAAGCCAGGCAGGGTGGAACCACACAGATATTGAGGAAGGGGTCCATGAATGACCACGGGGAGCAGTCTGCTCTCAGCCGAAACGCTCACCTAGGTCTGTCATGAGCAAGAAAAAATGTATCAGTCTGTTTCCAAAGACACTTTGGTTTTTCAAGAATTTCAGCAACTTTGTCTTATTCCAATGAATGCAAGACATCGCTAACATTGACACCATATGACTACACCAATTAAATGCTTGGATTTCTGGTTGAATACTGACTCCAGCGTAAATAGGATTATTCTTATTTTCTGAATGAAGAAAATGAGTCTAAGGTTGTGCAAGAGACATAAATGCCAGGGTAAAATGTCATGGGGAGGAGGAAAATCTTGAGTATTTTGTCAAAGCCTGCCCATGCCATTCATTAGAGCAGAACCTTTAGGAGTGGCAGGGTGGCTCAGTCCATAAAGGGTCCGACTCTTGATTTTAGCTCAGGTCATGATCTTACAGTTTGTGAGTTTGAGCCCTGCCTTGGGCTCCACACAGCTCATGTGGAACCTTCTTGGGATTCTCCCTCTTCCTCTCTCTCTCTCCTTCTCCCCCCCCACCCAACACTTCCTCACTTGCAATCTCTCTCTCTTTCTCAAAATAAATACACAAACTTAAAAAAAAAAAAAAGAATAGGACCTTTAATCTTGCAAAGCCTCATTTTGTTCTTCCACAAAATGGGGTTCTGATAGAACATGTTTTGTAGGGTTTGGGGAGGATTCAGTGAGAGAATATATCTAAAGTGCCTGGCGTATAGTAAGAGCTCGGTCAGTGCTGATATCTTTATACCAGTCCCAGTGAGTCATTGAGATAAGAGTCACACTCAATTCTCTAAAGCTCCAAAACTCATAATCTTGTCACCAGGGAGCAAGCTCTGGGGCCCAGATATAGTTCTCCTTAGTGCTGTTAGTTTCATGTCTTTAGCGTGTGTATTTCCCTTCTTTCTACACCAAGGGATGCTCTAATTCTGGCGTATTTTGTGAGGCCATCGGCTTGATATTACATCTGCCACTGAAACTAACAGCGGTCGTAAAGAAATACAGCTTCTCGCCATTAGAATGACTTTTCTCCGTATCCAGGGAAAGATGTTTCATCCATTTAATGCACAATACAGTTACATAGGTCCTCTAGTCAAAATACTCCAAAATGCATATTTTTTAAAAAAATAGTTCCGATGTCATACTTTTCCCTACAGTACATTAGAGCTAAATGTGCAGCAGTATTTTGTCCTCGTTTTCTTATTCTGAGGTTACTTCCCTTTCTTCCTAAGTATTCATCTATTGGCTATTCACGGTGTTGTTTTTGTTTGTTTGTTTGTTTTTTGTCCCCCTGCAAGCAAACCAATGTGCCTATGCAAAGACCTGCCCTTGAAAGGAATTCACCTCTAAAACCACAGATACATTTGTCTGATGACAGTTTCCCATTTTATGTTTAGTTCTTTACTTTCTTAACAGAATGCTTGTCATTATCAATAAAACAAATCAGGCAACCTTCTCATATTTTTCTAGGACAGCCTTATCAGTTAGAACTTGCTACAGAGATGGACATGTTTTGCGTCTGTGCTGACCAAGATGGTAGTCACCAGTCACAGGTGGCCAGTGAGTACTTGAGATGTGGCTTGTGTGACTGAGGAGCTGAATTTATAATCACCGTAGATTTCATTTTAATTAATTGTAATTTAAATGGCAACATTAACAGCTACTGCATCGGCAGAATTTCATTTTTTTATTTTTATTTTTTAAGTTTTTTTGAGAGATTGGGGACAAGTGGTGGGGGGAAGAGGCAGAGAGAGAGAAAAAGAATCTCAAGCAGGGTCCATGCTCAGCATGGAGCCCGAGCCCAGGGCTCGATCCCATGAATCTGGGATCATGACCGGAGCCGAAATCAAGAGGTCGGTTGCTCAACCAACTGAAGCACCGAGATGCCCCTGGCAGAACAATTCTAAAGTTTAGAAGCACACGGTCCAATAGAAATATAATATGAGACACATTTTATAATTTTGAATTTTCTAGTAGCCACTTTTGAAAAGTCAAGAGAGGGAGAGGGAGAGAGGGAGAGGCATGAGGATAAAAGTTATTTTAATGATATACTTTCTTATGTAATCACATGACCCTGTAAAATAAAATAAACATGTGGTTAACATTAAAATTTCTTTAATGATATAATTCACTTCTTTTTTTCATACTGAGTCTTTAGAAATCTCTTGGCTCTTTTATAACTTCAGTACATCTCAACTCACAGTAGTCAGATTTCAAGTGCACACCAGACACATTTGGCTAGTGGTTACCATACTGGGTAAGGCAGCCCTTTCCCGTTAAAATTTATACTGTTTTGTGGCAGAGGTCTGTCTTGTTCATCAATAAATCCCTTGCTCTCAACACTGTGCTGGCCCATAATATGTCTTTCATAAATATGTGTTTATTGACTCCTGATTACAGCGATCAGTTCTTCCTCCGGATTTACAGGTAAACCAAAGACTTCGTACAAAAATATAGGAAGCCCTTATATCAGCTCTCCCATTTGGAGTTAAATCTTTTTTATTTTTGAAAGTTCAGATCTTCCTCGACTTATGATGCGGTTCCGTCCCAATATTCCCATTGTAAGCTGAAAATATCGGTGCAGGTTGAAAATGCACTTAGTATACCTAACCAACTGAGCATCATAATTTAGACTGGTCTACCGTAACCGTGCTTAGGACCCTGACATTAGCCTACAGTTGGGCAAAGCTCAAAGTTCAAAATTTCAAGTACCGTTTCTAACTGAATGCGTATTGCTTTCACCCTATCGTAGAGTCAAACTCAAAATCCTAAGTTGAACCATCGTAAGCGGGGGGCTGTCTGTGCCTGACAAATGTTACGCTCCACGATCAAGGAAAGGCTTTAGAACAGAAATCCGCGAACTTCTTGTGTAAAGGGCCAGCTAGTAAATATTTTCAACGTCGTAGGTTATACAAGCTCCAGGACAGAAGCAGCCATCGACGAGATGTAAATGAATGGGCCTGGCTGAGTTCCTATAAAACTTTCTTTGCAAAAACAAGCCGCACGAAGATTTTGCCCCGAGGACTGCATCATTTTTGGAACCTCTGCTTTTTAAGTTCTGCGTTTTAAATTTATTTTGTTTCTGGGGCGCCTGGGTGGCTCAGTCAGTTGAGCGTCTGGCTTTGGCTCAGGTCACGATCTCACGGTTCGTGAGTTCGGGCCCCGTGTTGGGCTCTGTGCTGACGGCTCAGGGCCTGGAGCCTGCTTCTGATGCTGTGTCTCCCTCCCCTCAGCTCCTCCCCTGCTCACACTCTGTCTCTCTCTCAAAAATAAATAAAGATTAAAAAAAAAAGTTTAATCTATTTTGTTTCTGACCTTCTCATATGGTACTACATAAACCAGATGTGTTCAATGTGTAAACGTTTACTGAATTTGAGCAGAAAATGTACTTTTTTTTAAAAAAGAAAAAAACCATCAATTCATGGACACCTGGGTGGCTTAACGACTGGGTGAAGTCATTAAGCATCTAACTTCAGCTCAGGTCATGATCCTGTGGTTCATGAGTTCAAGCCCCTCTTTGGGGTCTGTGCTGACAGCTCAGAGCCTGGAGCCTGCTTCAGATTCTGTGTCTCCCTCTCTGTCTGCCCCTCCCCCACTGGTGTTTGCTCTCTCTCTCTCTCTCTTTCTCAGAAAATAAATAAAACATGAAAAAAAATAATTTAAAAAATGTAAAAAAGGAAGTTAAATATAGTGGAGACACCTGACAAGCACTATTCGTCCAGGTGATCAAGGTTAACATCAAGAGCCACGAATCATGTCAATAATGCACATTCTTGACATGATCAGATGAAAATAGTGTTTTATCTCTGTTTTCCCTCCCAGTAGCTCAGAACCTGGGTCTTATCATGGAAAAATCATAGATAAATTCCAACCTAGGTTAGTCCTTTAAAATATCTGACCATTACTCCTCAAAATGTCAAGGTCATCAAAACCAAGAAAAGCCTGAGAAATTGTCACTCTGAAGAGAAGCCTAGGAAGGCATAACAACTAAATGCCATGTGGTGTGGGGAGTGGGAGCCCAGGAGAGGAAAGGGACATTATGTAAAAACTAAGGAAATCTGCATAAAGTGTGAACTTTAGTTAATAATAAGGTACCAATATTAGTTCATTAATAGTGACAAATGTATACTAATTATTGTGAGATCTTAGTGATAGAGGACATTGGGTTTGGGATATATTGAAACACTCTGTACTATCTGCCAAATTTGTCTCTAAATATAAAACTGTTCTAAAAATTTAGTCCATTTAAAAACAAAGAGGGTGGCTCAGTCGGTTAAGCGGCCGACTTCAGCTCAGGTCATGACCTCGCGGTCCGTGAGTTCGAGCCCCGCGTCGGGCTCTGTGCTGACAGCTCAGAGCCTGGAGCCTGTTTCAGATTCTGTGTCTTCCTCTCTCTCTGACCCTCCCCCGTTCATACTCTGTCTCTGTCTCAAAAATAAATAAACATTAAAAAAAAAAAAGCAATACCGTCTTGTTTAAGTGAAGGATGGTTAAGGTTATCACTTTTGCTTTAAAGATTCTCAGTAAGTGGTAGGTGGACCCACACAGACTTGTGAAAAGAAACATATCTAAACCAGGATGTGGAGCTGATACGCTAAGCCACTTTGCAGGAGATCTTGAAAAGATGTCATCCTGGGATGCTGGATGGTACAAAGTTATCTCAGTATTGATGCCATTACCATAGAATTAGAAAGAACCCATGTGTAAAAGAGCTATTTATTAGGTGTTGAAGCAAGTATATTAGTTTCCTGTGGCTAAGGGCACACATGACCACAAAAATGATGGCTTAAAACAACAGAAATGTGTATCTCGATATTCTGGAGTCAAAAAATCCCCGTTCCCGGTGTTGGCTGAGCTGCCCTCCTATTGAAGGTTCTAGAGGAGATTCTTTCCTTGTCTCTTCAGGCTTTAAATGGCACCAGGTGTTCCTTGGCTTGGGGCTGAAAAACCCTAGTCTTTGCTTCCATTTTGCTTTCCATTTCCATTCATACAGTCTTCTCATTTTCTCTCTGAATCCTTGGTGGGTCTCTTATTAGGACTCTTGTCACTGGATGTAGGGCCTGCCCAGATAATCCAGAATGAGTTCATCTCTAGGTCCTTAACTTAATTGCATCTGAACATACCCTTTTTCCAAATAAGATGACATTCACAGGTCCCCAGAATTAGGACACGCCTTTTGGGGACCATCATCTAAACTAATTCATCCAAAAAAATTCATCCAAGCTTTCATGATTCTATGAATTCCAATTTTACTTTTAAAAAGCAAGTTTGACGTTCTAAACCCTGTCCTACTCATGATTGCATTGTATACTGGGGTATGGGTCATAACTTTATAATGACTTTCCCATGCTTTACATCATTATCAAGCTAGAAATTTTTGCTAATCGTTGGGAATAGAACGGAGGGCTTTTTATTCTTTCTACCTCACCAGCAATTCCTGACCTACAATGCTCCGATCCCTAAAAGTTTGAGAAGGAAACAAGAAGAATCCAGGAACTATATTTTCCTATATTTCAAAGGGCGTGACTGAAGTTATGCACTTGCCCAGAGACACGAGGTACAGGACAACCAAAATGTCAAGCTCTTCTGCTTTTGGCCGGAAGAGAATGATATCGGTGAAGTAACATTGGCTTCCCTCCTGAGATCCCAAGCGGTGGCTGGAAGTCATATAGATGTTGTCTTTGTTCATTTCAGAACAAAAGAGAAAAGACTGGTCCGAGTTGTCCAGGGTGCTCTGCCCACAGGTACTCTGCTATGTGCTTTGTTTAGCAGGAACTAGGGTATGATGGGGCAGACAGGACAGTAGGGTGAAGCCCTGATGATAAACAAGAATGACGTCTGTTCCTCCCTCATGCATCGGATTGAAGCCCAACTTCATAAACTATCTGGATTAGTGATATTTTCTCACCGTCTGTGCCTCCTAATGTCAGTGATTTAAGATCCCAAGAAACCGCTGTTCCATACCCCCAAAGATTGAGGACTTCCACCCAAGGACATTTTAGTGAACCTGACTTCCAATTATCTTGATAAAGATATATTAATTTTATCTTGTAAGCCAGTCAGGATAGAGGCTTACTACGGGGATCGAGTTTCAACATGAAAAAGACAAACTTAGAGACAGGACTCCGTATCTCTCGCTGTGCGAATAGCGATTGAGACAGCAATTCTAACATCAAAAACATTGGAGAACGATGGCCATCAGATGGTAAGAACGGGATTTTCGTAGGTACCGCTTCCTGACGAGTCTTAGCAGCTTTCTGATGATGCACAGCCCGAGATGCAGACTTTGTAGCACGTGAGAGAAGAGCTTGGATCCCCGGATGTTGTTTTACCCTGGCAGCAGGAATTTTATCAGTGGTCTATGCAAGCCTGGGGCTTCAGACACGTATCATTTCCCCTGCACCTTAACAATTACCCTCGTCTCCTATCCCGGACTCGTCATTGCTCTTAAATACCACCTCCCCAGAACTCGCAACTCGGATGGGAACTTGCAACTCGGATGGGAACATTTCTCACACCACGAGGACTGCGGCAGCGTGGCTCTCTTCGACATGTGTATCTCGATATTCTGCAAAGTAGCGTTTGAAATCACTGCAAAGTAGCGTGAGATCCGTGTGGTTAAAGACGAGGGGTCTGGAGCCCCGACCCCATGGCACGAAGTTGCTGAAAGTTAATTTGATCGGGACTCACAGTGCAAACAGACACCCCATCCCAACGTGAGAAGAGTCCACGTCGCATATTAAAAAAAAAAAAAAGTTTGTTTGTTTATTTAGTGTGAGAAGGGGAGGGGCAGAGAGAGAGAGAGAGAGAGAGATGACGCAGGCTTCATGCTCAGCCCAGGGCCCCCCACAGGGCTCATTCTCATGAACCGCAAGATCACGACCTGAGCTGAAATCAAAAGTCAGAAATCACAAGTCAGAGGCTTAACCCGTCTGAGCCACCCAGGTGCCCCCAGCTTCACATGTTTTTTTGTTTTGTTTTGTTTTGTTTTTTTAAATACTAGGTCTATTGACATATAATTCCATATCATCCAGTTTCCTAGTGTAGGGGACACCAGAGAGGGGTTTTTAGTATATTCACATGTTTAGCATATTCACAAATTTGTGCATAGATCACCACTATCTAATTTCAGAACATTTTTATCACCCCCTAAAAGAAACTCCAGAAAACTTGGCAGTCACTCCTAAGTCTTCCTGCTCCCCCCACCTAGGCAACCGTTAGTGTAGTTTCTGTCACTATGGATTTGCCACATTTCACTTATATGGAATCACATAATACACGACCTTTTTCACCTGGCTGCTTTCACATTGCATGGTATTTTCAAGGTTCACCTATGTTGTACAAATATCCTTTTATCCTTTATTCCTTTTTATGACCGAGTAATATTCCATTATGCAGCTACAGGCATACCTCAGAGATATTGCGGGTTGGGTTCCAGACCACTTCGATGAAGTGAATATTGCAGTAAAGCCAGTCAAAGGAATGTTTTGTTTCCCAGTGCATATGAAAGTTGCGTTTATACTACAGTCTATTGAGCATGTAATGGCATTATGTCTAAAAAAAACCCCCAAAACAATGCATGTACCCCAATTTAAAAATACTTTAGGGGCGCCTGGGTGGCTCAGTCGGTTAAGCGTCCAACTTCGGCTCAGGTCATGACCTCGCGGTCTGTGAGTTCGAGCCCCGCGTCGGGCTCTGTGCTGACAGCTCAGAGCCTGGAGCCTGCTTCTGAATATGTGTATCCCTCTGTCTCTGACCCTCCCCCGCTCATGCTCTGTCTCTCTCTCTTAAAAAAAATTTTTTTAAAATACTTTATTGCTAAGAAATGCCACCCCTCATTTAAGCTTTTAGTGACTCATAATCTTGCTGGTGAAGGATCTTGCCTCCCCGTTGTTGGCTCTTGGCTGATCATGGTGGTGGTTGCTGAAGGCTGGAGCGGCTTTGGCAATTTCTTAAAAGATGACAATAACATTTGCCACATTGATTGACTGCATTTCACAGCCCATCTCTCTGCAGCAGGCTTCTTTCAAAACTGTAGCCAATCTTCCCAAACCTGCCACCGATTGATCGGTTAAGCTTATGGACTATTCTAAATCCTTTGTTGTCATTTCCATAATCTTCAGAGCATCTTCAGGAGAAGTAGATTTCATCTCATGAAGCCACTTTCTTTGCTTGTCCGCAAGAAGCAAATGTCATTAAAGAAAATTGTTAAAATTTTATCATGAAACTGCAGCAATCTGGTTCCATTTTCAGGCCCCATTCCTGATTCTGGTTCTCTTGCTGTTTCTAGCACATCCACGGTGACTTCGTCGTCTGAAGTCTTGAACCACAATCCATGAGGGTTGGAATCAACTTCTTCCAAACGCTTGTTCATGTTGACATTCTGACCTCTTCCCAGGAATCACCGGCATTCTTACTGGCACCTTAGAGTGGTGAATCCTTCCCAGAACATTTTCAATTTACTTGCCCAGGCCCATCAGAGGAATCACTTTCTGTGGCACCTACAGCCTTACGAAATGTATTTCTTTCTTTGAAAGTCAAAATGACTCCTTGATCTGTGGGCTGCAGAATGAATGTTGGCCTGCTGGCATGAAAACGACATGGATCTCATGGTACATCTCTGTCAGAGCTCTGGGGTGACCGGATGCATTGTCAGTGAGCAGTACTCTTTCGAAAGGATTGTTCCCCCCTAGGCAATAGGTCTTGACAGTGGTCTTAAAAAATATTCAGTAAACTGTCGCAAACGGGTGTGGTGTCCTCCAGGCTTTGTCGACCCATTGATAAAGCACAGGCAGAGTAATTTAGCATAATCTTTAAAGCCCTTAAAGATTTTCAGAAGGGCAAATGAGCATTGGCTTCAAGGTAGCAGCTGCACTGGCCCCCAACAAGAGTCAGCCTGTCCTCTGACGCTTTGAAGCCAGGCACTGACTTCTCCTCTCCAGCCTGGATGGCATCTTCTTCTGATATAAAGCTGTTGCGTCCACACTGAAAATCTGTCATTTACTGGAGCCACCTTCATTAAGGATCTCAGCTGGATGTTCTCGATAACCTCCCACAACGTCTCCATCAGCACTTGCTGCTTCGTCTTGCACTTGAGCATCACGGAGATGGCTGCCTGCCTCACCTCATGAGCCAAACTCTGATGGCTTCACGCTTTTTCTTCTGCGGCTTTGGCGCCTCTTTCAGCCTTCACAGAATTGAAGAGAGTTAGGGGCTGGCTCTGGATTAGGCTTTGGCTTAAAGTAATGTCGTGGCTGGTTTGATCTTCTATCCAGACCAGGAAACCTTCCTCTATATCTGCAAGAAGGTCGCTTCGCTTTCTTATCATCAGTGTGTTCCCTGGAGTTGCGCTTTGAATTTCCTTCAAGACTATGCCCTTTGTATTTGCAACTTGGCCAACTGTTTGGGGCAGGAGGGCCTAGCTGTTGTCTCATCTTGGCTTTTGACCTGTCTTCCTCACTAAGCTTAATCGTTTTCAGCTTTTGATGTAAAGTGAGAGACGCGGGACTCTTCCTTTCCCTAGAATGCTTAGAGGCCACGGAATTAGGCCATTGCCCAATTTCAATATTGTGTCTCAGGGAATTGGGAGGCCTGAGGACAGGGAGAGAAATGGGGTGACAGCTTGTGGGTGGAACTGTCAGAACACACATGACATTTATGATTAAGCTCACCATCTTCTCTAGGCATGGCTAGGGACACCCCAAATCAATGACAAATAGTGACATCAAAGATCGGTGACCACAGATCACCATAATAGGTAATGCAAATGCTTTCAATATTGCAAGAATCACCAGAATGTGACAGAGACAGATGCCGTTTCCAAATGTCGCTGGCAAAATAGTACCTATAGACTTGCTCTGCAAAGGGTGGCCGTGAAACGTCAATGTGTAAAATATTATCAGCAAAGCACAATAAAGGGACGCACGAGAAAACATAGTATGCCTGTATATGTGCTCTTTGCTTTCTACTCAAATTCTTCTTTAAACTTTTTTTTTTTAACATTTATCATTTTTGAGAGTGAGGGGGACAGAGCATGAACGGGGGAGAAGAGGGAGACACAGAATCCGAAACAGGCTCCAGGCTCCGAGCTGTCAGCACAGAGCCCGACGCGGGGCTCGAACTCACGGACCACGAGATCATGACCTGAGCCGGAGTCGGACGCTTAACCCACTGAGCCATCCACGTGTCCCTGCTCAATTTTTTCTTTAAACCTAAAACTGCTTTTCGAAAAATCACCTAGTTAAAAAAGAGGAAAACAACTCTCTTTGTGAGATTTTGCTGCCTCCTGCCTACACCACCAGGCCTGGTCAGAGCTCCTATCTTCTCCACCCATGGAGCTTCTGGGGTCTGAGCCCCGGCAGCCCTCAGGAACCCCAGCCTGGCCTCAGCGGACAGCTCTTTCGTCCCCCTCTCAGCAAAGGGACTGAGGACAGGTTGCTCGTGAAGGGTCCCAGGGGATGGACAAGGAGGCTCTGCGCTGAGCCTGCCAGAGAGACGCCAGCAGAGTGAGATGCGCTTTGATGAAATACAAACTGGCAAACGGAGCCCAAAGAAGGACCCGCCCCCTGCCCAGAGGCCCACGTCTGAAGATGACGTCAGGGGCTGGAGACACTCCTGGGGGCCACCCTGGGGGCATGGGCCAAGGATAGACCACATGGACCTCTGTGATGACCCTCAGAGCAGGATGAATCCCTTCCTGGATTGAACGGGGACACGCTGGCTCCACAGAAAACTCATGAAATCGTAACATGCTGCCAGTCCCAACTGATTTCTCCCGACTTATTAGGATTGGAATCCAGGTCTCTTAGTTGATGCGTTTGGGGAGACCCTTCACTCCTGGGCCCCTGCCTGCCGAAGGTGACCTCACACAAAGGAGAGGGAGGCTCAGAGGAGACAGATCCCTGGGACTTTTGTGAGTAGCTCCAGGCTTCCCTACATCAGAAGGAAGCTTTCAATCAGGAGAGTGAGCCTCACTTGGGGACAGGGCCCAGACCACTTCCCTGACTTGATCTCGTGCACAGAAAGGGTCATGGCCTGGCCTAGGTTTGCTGTCGGGCCCCATTGGCCTAGAGTGGCTGGGCTCCCGGTTGCAATCAGCCCTTCCCAACCCCCCTAGTGCCTGTGTAAGCGAGACCGCTTTTTTTTTTTTTTTTTCCAACGTTTATTTATTTTTGGGACAGAGAGAGACAGAGCATGAACGGGGGAGGGGCAGAGAGAGAGGGAGACACAGAATCGGAAATAGGCTCCAGGCTCTGAGCCATCAGCCCAGAGCCCGACGCGGGGCTCGAACTCCCGGACCGCGAGATCGTGACCTGGCTGAAGTCGGACGCTTAACCGACTGCGCCACCCAGGCACCCCTCGCTTTTTATTTCAGAGCAAAGTTAAGGCGAACTGTCTTCCAGAAGCTGGCTGGCCTCCCCCTCCCCCAGCCCAACTGACCTGCTCCGGTTGTCAGGCACCTGTTTACCTTAGAGACAGAACACTCCCCAGGGTTCTGAGCCATCAGCGGAGACCCACGGGACCCCGGCCCTCGGAGGCAGAGCTCTGGAGCCCTCCGTGGCCATGGTGGGCCTGCTGCCCCATCGGATCCACTTCCCAGCTGGTCCTGGAGCACCTGCGAGATGCCCTGCGGGCGATTTCTGAAGGCTGGAGACACGTCCCGGTCCCCGTGAGTTCCCCTGGGAGATCCTGGTGTGTATGGCGGTGCTATTTTTGACAATGAAGAGACGACGCATCTTAGGAAGTGTCAAGGCACTAGGCAAAAGGTGTTCTGCCCACACTGAAGTCTGTGGAACGCGCAGTGGGAGTGTGGGACCAATGACCCGAGCTGACGATGCCCTAGGGCGGCCTGGGGCGGAGGCCAGTCCTCTCCCATCACAAACCTTGTGCCTGTCACTCCAGGACCCCGTTGACTTTCTGGAAAAGGCTCAGAAGCGCCAGCCTCCTGAGCTTCCCCAAGTGGCTGGTGACACCCCCACGTTCAAAGCGTCAGAGAAGGAGGGAGAACAACTTCAGAAGAAAATAATGGATGATTTGAATGCAAACGCCCACGTTCCAGAAGGTCCAGAACCGCTTGCCCAAGAAATTGCGAGACGGAAGCAGAGACGCGGGGGACAAGGAGCAGGAGAAAGAAAGGCGGAGCCGTGGCGCACACGGACGGGGCGGGCTCTGAAAGCGACAGCCAGCCGATTCGCATCAAGGACTGGAAACCTGCCGAAGACCAGCCCCTGGCCCGATCTCCTTGGAGCTCACTTGGGTCACGTCCCCGGGGAAGTCGAGCGAAAGAAGGAAGCAGGAGACGCTCAGAGATGGTCAAAGGCTGATCCGAAGGGTGTCGCTGAGGATGCTGATTTCAACGGGTCCCTTCAAAGTGCGGAAGCGAAGAGTCGGGAAATAGCCAGACAATTGTGGGAAGAAGAGCGAATGAAGGAAGAGCTCACAAGACAAATAATAAGCCTGCAAACTGAGGAAGCCTCTTTGCGGCAGGAAAATTCGCAGCTTGAGAGTGAGATTCAGCAGCTGAAGCTGAAGCTTCAAATTCTGCCCGCTTTGTATCCAGAGAACCTCAGGCGACTCCAGAGAAAACTGTCTGAGGAGGAAACGCGCTGCTTTGAAATCGAGAAGAAACTTTGCACCGCGCGCAGAAACATGAAGTCCGTATCTCAGATTCGAAAGTGACACAAGACGATGGCCGAAGACATGGGCAGAGAACTGGAGGGAAACGCCTCCTACTGTCGAAAGGGGACCCTCTTCCGTGAGAAAATCGTTCAAGAAAGCTGGAAGGCAGTTGTGCTGACACAGGGACACCTGCAGGCGCTTCGGAAGGAAAACGATCACAGCAGGCACCTGCTGGCCAACGCAGAGTCCAACTTCCAGCCCTTTCCGAGCGGCCCCTGGGCTCCTGCTGCTGCACCGGGAGCCCCCAGAGGCCCAGCAGTGTCCCCAGGGGATCCCCTGCATCGTCAGCACCCCTAGGAAGGAAAAGAGTCGGGCCATGGGGACCCAGGCATCCGGGGACACCCGCAGGTTTGGCTGAGCTCGAGGCGGCCGGGTCCTGAACTCCCACAACCACAGCACAACGTCCGCATGTGTTTTCTGCCTTTATAAAGTCATTTTGACTCATCTCTTTTTGGTTTCGATACTGTTATTTAATTACTACTACGATTGCTTTTGTTCAAGTAGACTTAGCATTATTATTTTCAGATAGCATTTTTCTAATAAATATTTATTCAATGTAATTCTTATGAATATACTGTTTCCACATCATCAAACCCTCTAGAGTTAGATAATAAAAGTATTGTATTTTGATTTAAATAAAAGGTCCAAGGGCACCTGGGTGGCTCAGTCAGTTAAGCACCCAACTTCGGCTCATGTCATGATCTCGTGGTTTGTGGGTCCCAGTCCCGCATCAGGGTTTGTGCTGACAGCTCAGAGCCTGGAGCCTGCTTCGGATTCTGTGTCTCCCCCCGCCTCCCCACTCTCTGCCCCTCCTCTGCTTATGCTCTGTCTCTCTCTGTCTCTGTAAAATTAATAAACATTAAAAAAAAATTAAAAAAAAATAAAAATCCCACTATTATTTTAACCATTGAAATTTGGTATAGATACAAACATGTAAAATTATAATAAAGACCATTTTTTTGTGACATGAACATTTTTGTATATTTTTATGCCCTTTTTAAACACATGAGCATGTATGAGAAGTCTACAAAAGTAATTTAATGTTACTCGAGTAGATTTTGAATAGTTTTCAAAAACAATTGGGAAAATGCTATAAACGACACCTTATTCAAACTTCATGATATTTTTATTAGATTAACCCTAAATTCATAGATTAATCCCTTTTGGAATCGTGTTTGATACATCAGGCAATTCTCCTTTGTATGTATATAAATCAGGTATCTGGTGTATATACACGCTGTGTGAGCAAGATTTCTCTTGTTAAACATATTTTTGAAATGTTGCAGCTTTCTTTATTTTTATATTACCCTCTGTTACTGACATACCAACTAAAAGTGTCATTGTATCTGCACTGTGGGGTGTGTGTGTGTGTGTGTGTGTGTGTGTGTGATCAAGGGAAAACTTTTCTTTTCACCATAAACAATCTAGAGAGGCCCAATAACAGTGTCTTTCACAAAATTAAAAGGTTTAAAAAAACAGCAAAATAATAAAAAAAAAAATGGTTGCAAAAGGTAAAGTCCTCTTCCTATAAATCACCATGTTTTCAGTGGCACCTAGAACAGGGAATCCTTTCCAGCTTTCCAATTTTTAGGTCCAGATCCATCAGAGGAATCGCTACCTCTGCAGCTCTAGCCTTACAAAATGCATTTCTCCCATCATAAAACCTGAAAGTCAGGATGACTCCTTGATCCATTGGCTGCAGAACAGATGCGGTGTGAGCGGGCCAAAAACAAGACAACAATGATCTCATTGTACATCCCCACCAGAGCCCTTGGGTGACCAGTTGCATTGTCAACGAACGGTAATATTTTGAAAGGAATCCTTGTTTCTGAGCAATGGATCTCAACAGTGGGCTTAAAATAGTCAGTAGACCATGTTGTAAACAGATGGGCTGCCATCCAGGCTTTGTTGTTTTATTTATAGAGCTCATGCAGAGGAGATTTAGCATAATTTTTAAGAGCCTGAAGGATTTTCAGGATGTTAAACAGGCAGTGGCTTCAACTTGAAGTCAGCAGCTGTCTTAGCCCCTAACACGAGAGTCAGCCCGTCCTTCGAAGCCTTAAAGCCGGGCACTGGCTTTTCCTCTCTAGCTATGAAAGTCCTGGAGGGGGGCGCCTGGGTGGCGCAGTAGGTTAAGCTTCCGACTTCAGCCAGGTCACGATCTCGCGGTCCGTGAGTTCGAGCCCCGCGTCAGGCTCTGGGCTGATGGCTCAGAGCCTGGAGCCTGTTGCCGATTCTGTGTCTCCCTCTCTCTCTGCCCCTCCCCCGTTCATGCTCTGTCTCTCTCTGTCCCAAAAATAAATAAACGTTGAAAAAATAAATAAAAAAAAAAAAAAAAAAGAAGGGTCACCTTCTGACTTCTTTGAAAGTCCTGGAGGGCATCGCCTTCTGATAAAAGATGGTTTCATCTGTATCTGTTGTTTAGCGGAGCCACCTTCCTGAGTTAATTTTGAATAGCTCGCTGCAGTTTCTATATCGTCACTTGCCCCTTCATCTTGGGGCCCGGAAGACGGCTTCTTTCGTTGAACCTCATGAACCAACCTCGGCTAGCCTCGAACTTTTCTTTGGCAGCTTCCTCACCTCTCTGAGCCTTTAGAGAACTGAGGAGAGTTAGGGCCTTGCTCGGGGTTAGGCTTTGGCTTCGGGGAGTCCTGTGGCTGTTTGATCTTCTATCCAAGCCAGTAAAACTTTCTCCATATCTGCGAAGGCTGTTTCACTTTCTTATGATTGGTGTGTTCACCAGAGTAGCACTTTGAATTTCCTTCCAGAACTTTTCTTTTGCTTTCATAACTCGGCTAACTCTTTGGGGCAAGAGGCTTCCAGCTTCCAGATCCAGCTTCCAGCTGATCTTGGCCTTCAAAGTGCCTTCCTCACTAAGCATAATCATTTCTAGCTTTTCACTGGAAGTGAAATTGAGGCAGACCCTGTTTTATTATTTTTTGCTTTGTCCTAGCTCTCTCTCTCTCTCTCTCTCTCTCTCCTCAGGCCCCCCTACTCAGTGTAAGTTGAAGCCAATGCTCATTAGTATTCTGAAAATTTTAGGGCCTTCAAAAGTTATGGTAAATCGGGGCACCTGAGTGGCTCAGTCGGTTGAGCATCTGACTATGGCTCAGGTCATGATCTCACGGTTTGGGGGTTTGAGACCCGCATCAGGCTCTGTGCTGACAGCTCGGAGCCTGGAGCCTATTTCAGATGCTGTGTCTCCCTCTCTCTGCCCTCCCCTGCTCACTCTCTCTCTCTCTCTCTCAAAAATAAATACACATTAAACAATTAAAAAAAATTATTCAGATTCTACTCTGCCCACTCTGTCAATGGAACAACAATGCCCAAATGAAAAGCACACCTTTTTACAAAATGGTTTACTAAATATTTTAAGCCCACTGGTGAGACCTACTGTTCAGAAATAGATTCCCTTCAAAATATTACTGCTTATTGATAAGCCAAGAACTCTGATGAAAATATGCAACGAGATTTATGTTGTTTACATGGATGCTAACATCGCATCCATTCTGTAACCCATGGATAAAAAAGTAATTTTGACTTTCAAGTGTTATTGTTGAAGAAATACATTTTGCAAGGCTATAGCTTTCATAGATACAGTTTCCTCTGATGGATCTGGGCAAGTTAATTGAAAACCTATTGGGAAAGATTCACCATTCTAGGGGCCAGTATGAACATTAGTGATTCCTAGGAAGAGGTCAGAATATCGACATGAACAGGAGATTGTAAGAAGTTCACTGTAGATTGAAGAGAAAGATCTCATTGGTCTAAGTCACTGCAACTGTGGGGGAAATAGCAAGAGAACTAGGGTTACAAGTGGAACCTGAAGATGGGTCTGAATTACTGAATTGTTGCTTCTTAACGCGTGAGCAAAGAAAGTAGGTTTTCGGGTGGAATGCACCCCTCATGAAGATGCTGTGAAGATTGTTGAAATGACAACAGAGTTGATAATATTCCATAAACTTAGTTGCTAGAACTGCAGCAGGTTTGAGAGAATTGACTCCAGTGTTGAAGAACGTTCTTCTGTGGGTAAAATGCTATCAAACAGCATCACGTGCCATAGAGAAATCATTCATGAAAGAAAGATCGATGCAACAAACTTACTGTCATCTAATTTTCAGAAATTGACTCAGCCACCCCAACCTTCAACAACCAGCACCCGGATCGGTCAGCAGCCATCAATATTGAGGCAAAACCCTCCAACAGCAGAACGATGATGATTTTTGAAAGCTCGGTGGATGGTTAGCATTTTTTAACAATATGTCATTTTTAAAATAAGGCATGTACATTCTTTTGAGATGAATGCTCTTGCACTCTTAATAAACTACAGTATAATGTAAGCATAACTTTAACAGGCACTGGGAAAGCAAAAAATTTGTTGGACTTACTTTATTGTAATATTGGCTTTATTGTGGTGGTCTGGAACCAAAACTGTAGTATCTCCCAGTTATGCCTGTATATAATAAGACTGCCAACTCCGGTTTTTTCTTTTTTTTTTTATTTTTTTAAATGTATATTTATTTTCGAGAGACAGAGAGACAGAGTGAGACTGGGGGAGGGGCAGAGAGAGAGGGAGGCACAGAATCCGAAGCAGGCTCCAGGCTGCGAGCTGTCACCAGAGCTCAAACCCATGAGCCATGAGATTGTGATGTGAGCTGAAATGAATAAGAGTCGAACGTTTAACCAACTGAGCCACTCAGGTTCCCAGGTACTTGTTTTATTGCTTTTTAGTGATACTCTTGACTATTTCTTTAAAGCTTGTATTCTTTATCATGTGTAGTAACTGACATCTGCTCAGTTACCATAGTGGAAGGCTAATGATTAGACAGAGAAATCCTTGAGTGCTTTGAACCAGGGAGTCTCCCAGTCTTTGGCGAGAGGCTCTGTTGGGCCTGTGTTCAATGGTCTGACAGGCAGTCTCCCTTAGCCTTCACTTCCGGATTGTGCAGAGCCTGGGGAGGCCCTAAGATTTTACCTCTGACTAGCATCACTCCCTCAGGCAACTATGGTATTACACAATTGCTACTGCTTCTTTTCAGCAAATACCCTGCAGGTTAGTGCTGTTCCCAGAGTCTGGGTTCTGAGTCAGGCACGGAAAGTGGACTTTCAGACAATTCCCTCGCACTTTTAGGGGCTTCCAACCTGTGTTGGCCCCTCCAGTGCCTGCTACGCTCCTTGATTTCATGGCTACCACCGTTGTGAGACTACTGCTTTTTAAAGCTATCTAGTTTCTGGAAGGACAGTGATGAGATAATGGCAAGCCAAAGTAGTATAAGCCTCACGGGTTTTGTTAACATTCAGCTGTTTTTCTTGAATAAACATTTCTTGAATTGTTGCAAGGCTTTCATTTCTACAATTCGTTTTGCTTTTATAGGAAAGTGGCTTTTCAGAAATCTTTACTCAACCGTTTGGAAACCAAGCCCTTCTGTTTCACTTTTGGTGATCATAACATAAATAAATTCCATGTGTCTATCATGCTAGGTTTTACAAAGGACCTTCACATGATACCTCTTTGTGTCCTTTAAATTCTTGGTTTATGAAACATTTTAAACATGAAAGTAGAGAAAACAATATATTGGCTGTCCTTGTACCCCCTTCCCAGATTTAACAGATGTAATATGCTGCCGTATTAGCTTCAGATTTATTACTTTAAGGAAAGAAATATATTTATTGTCTTTCATTTTCGCCTTCTGAAGAACTTACCCCTCTTTTGTGGTTGACATGTTAATGCTTCCATATTTGCACATTTTTGCATATGAATGCATAAATGAAACATGTATGTGCATATATCTATATCTACATAATAGTTTTGTATCTCCTTTAAATATTTTACTTTTATACCTTTTTGAAACTAGTTTTCCTTCACTTTGGCATTGTCATTTTGACATTTACCTACGCTGATATATGTAAATCTACTGTTTAAAAGAATGACATTTCATTGAATAATCAACTGCAACCTATGTATTCAGTCCTATACCCATGACAGTTTGGCATGGAGGCTATGAATGTGAGCTCTGAAGCCAGAATTCCTGGGCAATAATCCGTATTGGTTACCTCTATTTTTCTCTGTTATTTGGGGGAAATTGTTTAACTGCAATGCCTTGGTTTACTTATATGGGTATGACATAGTTCATACCACACAGAGTCATTTTGAAGATTAAATTACATAATACAAATGAAAAGCTTAAAAGGGTTCTTGGGAAATAATAAGTCCTTGGCAAGAATTAGCTTTTATTACAAACAACGCTATAGGGAACACTTCTACGTGTATCTCATAACATTTCTGCATTAGAGCATATGAAATATCCAGCTCAAATGGATGGGACCAAGGTGCATTTCCACCGATATTATCCACATCCTAATCATATATTGATGTACTCAGACAGCCCAGCCTGGGAAAAGGCATTTACCATGCACGCATTCAACAAAATATTAGTGTCCAAGGTACACATTTTATAAAACCTTCTATAAGTTGTTAAGAAAAATATGTATCCATTTTTAAAAATGGGAAAATACATGTGAGCAGAAAATTCACTGAAAAGTAAATTCCCAGAACCAGTAGAGTTAGAGAGGCTAAGTGACTGACTGGTAGTTAGACAATTTGCTAACAAGTGACCCAATATAGCTTTAATGTACATCTTCCAAAATCTACCCCCAGGTTTTCTCAACTACTACATTGTTTTTCTTCCAACTAATCATGCAGTTGCTAAATCTCTGCTTCTCTAAATGATGTATAAAAGAAGTGTCTTCCCCCTGCTTTTGGTGTGTCCTTTTATTTAAACAAAAACATTTTTCCCCCCAGGAAGATGTTCTCTGTGCTGAAATTAGCTAAAGCAACTTGTAACACATGGTGTGTTATCCATGGATGTGTGCATGTGTTTAAAAAATCTGTGTAGTTGTTTCTACAAATGTATGAATGTAACAGGTGTCCGGGCACACATGTGTTTTTCAGAGCTACTGCTGGTAAAAGACTTGATGTAAGTGATCTCCTTTCAGAATAGCAACCCGGCTAACACAGCTATTTATTTCAATTCACATTTACCGAAATGAAACGGACATTTGGCAACTTGACTTGGAACAACCAGAAGTTGGTATGCTCGCGGGCTTCTGAAATACAGGTGGGAAAGACATCTCCTATGTAATCTTTGGCATTCAACGTTCCAAAAGATTTTTATTTTAACCCCGCTCTTAATTGCCCTTCAGTATAAAAATTAATTGTGTTTTCCACTAAAAGGCCAGTGCAGCTTAAGGTTGCTCTAGGGTCTTGGCAGCCAATGCATCTTCTGTAAATGGCTCAATTGCCGTCTGCGGAGAGAAGTGCTGGGAAAGATGTGCTTGACCGAGGCTATACATTACGGTCCAATTAGTGTGAGGATCACTACATGAGTCTTTAACTTTATCTAGTAACTGTCGGAATCTCTAATAGAGACCACAGAGAGAGTGGAGAGGAATTTAGAATCCACTCTCTCTGCCAGGCAGAAGGGGAATGCTTTTTGGCTGTATACCAACGGACAACCAGGGGCACGTCTCTCAATGTTTCTGTCCCCCCCCCAAATGCCTCTATTCCCCCTAAATTAAGCGTTAAAAACAAAACCAGGACGCTCAGGGTACATGTTAGTGTAGACAGTACCAAGTACAACAGCGGCTCCTAGCAAGGGGTCTGGAGTCAGGGACCTTGGTTGGCATTTCAGGATATCTGTGTTGGGTTATTAAAAGTCTGTACGCCTCAGATCCATCAATCAATAACAGGAATGGTAATTGCATAGCCTTCACAGAAGTACTAAAATTATTGAATAGCATCTTGATTTAAAGAATCCAGACAAGTACTAAGCAATTTGAGTATTATTGCATTATTATTGAGTATTAAAGGAAAATAATGCTCTACACGGGCTCCAAAATCAGGATACCCAAAGTAACTCATCACAATCACTCTTCATGCGATCTTACAAAGTCAGCTTCCCAATCTTTTCCTTCTCTTCCCTCATTCTCCTCTGGTCGTTGGGCATTGTCTAGACCCACTTGAGTTCAACACTCACTTTGTGATAAAGGTTTCATTATAGGAATTCTCTAACGTCCATCATAGCAGGACTGACTCCACCCAACCCATTCCTGTGAGTGTTACTTGTCAACACCGCCTTCTATCAGCGATTCCTCTTATCCCCCTTTCCCAAAGGTTTATCTTCCACCTGGACAGCCATTGGAGACTGAAGCATCCACTTTTCATTCTTGGTCTCTCCATGCCCCTGTCTCATAGATCCTCTGTAGGCTTTTTTCATCTCCTCTCGGAAACACACGTAATTCTACAGGCAATAGGGGGAGAATGTAGGCTACCTCATAGGGAAAGACTTAGTAATTCCCTTTCTTGATCGCTCCTCCTTTGAGAACAGAACCTTCCTTTATCTGGCACCCCCAAAGGCAAAAAGAGGAGTGTAAGATTTGAACCAGACTCCCAGATGAGTTGCAGGATATCAGACACTTCCCCCTATGCACCTATGTTTCTGTGCAGAGGAGACTACATAGTGGGCCAGCATACTTCTGCTTAACAGCAACATTCAGAAGAGTATCTTTCTTGACTACTATGCTGACCAAAAGTCAGGTATGTTTGCTCTAAATCTGTATTCCAGGTTTATCCCTTGCAAACACATACTTTAATGAATGTATAAATGGATGAACTAGGAGGATGGGTTGTTGCTACTATGAAAACTACGTTGATGGCTTGAGGGAAAAATATAGAAATTCACTGGAAAATTCAATAGGAAAATCACTGTCTTAGTTAGCTCGGGCTGCTCTCGCAAAAGCAAGACAAACTGGGAGGCTTAAACAACAAAGATCTATTCCTCACAGTTCCGGAGGGTGAGAAGTCCAAGGTCGAGGTACAGATCAATTCGGTTCCAGGTAAGAGCCCTCTTGCTAATTTCTTCTGTGTCTTTCCTCTTCTTATAAGGATACTCATCTCATCACGAAGGTTGGACTCTCATGATGTCATCTAAACCTATCCATCTCCCAAAGGTCCCACCTCCACAAGCCATCCCATAAGGGGTTCAACATATACATGGGGTTGGGCACAAGCATGCAGTTTATAATAATTATCAAAAAGATTTCTCAAGGGCGCCTGAGTGGCTCAGTTGACTA
Organism: Leopardus geoffroyi; assembly: GCF_018350155.1. Lineage (NCBI taxonomy): Eukaryota > Metazoa > Chordata > Mammalia > Carnivora > Felidae > Leopardus > Leopardus geoffroyi. The sequence continues at coordinate 13,742,346 of NC_059337.1, read as the reverse complement.
CGTGGCTGACTCTTAATTTTGGCTCAGATCATGATCTCAACGTTTTGTGAGTTTGAGCCCCGTGTGACTTGGGATTCTGTCTCTCCCTCTCTCACTCTCTGTGCCCCACCCCCTTGCTCTGTCTCTGTCTCTCTCAAAATCAATACACTTAAAAATATATTTCTTGGGAACTCAGTATGGGTGATGACAGTCATGGAAAATAATAGTAAAAACAAAGAAAAGGCTCTGCAATTCTGCTTAGCAAGCTCTGTAGGTTATTGCACCATTTTAAAGAATGCGAAACTAAAAATCATTGATAATATATTTTGATGTGGTTTATATCCTTCATTCATTGGATAGTTTCCATTCTTTAAGATGAAATAAAATGTTTTAAGCAGGTATGCATATTTTTATGCTTATTATGTTAAATTAATTTAAAAACACTAACCCTATAGTCAGAGAAGAGGCTTCTACAAAGTTTAAAAGTCATTTAGAAGTTCTGGAACATTCGAGAGTATGGTCTTAGGCTCCCGTGAAGATGTCTCCTCCTGTCCTCTCTCCTCTGCTCTCCCACTGAGCCAAGAGGTCACATCAGAGAAGATAGTGAGAAGACCAAAAATAAATAAATAAATAAATAAATAAATAAATAAATAAATAAAATACAGTGTTTATGGGGGTGGTGCCTGGGTGGCTCAGTCAGTTGAGTGTCCGACTCTGACTCTTGATTTCAGCTCAGGTCATGATCTTAGGGTCAGGGATTGAGCCCCATGTAGGGCTCCATGCTGAGTGTGGAGCCTGCTTAAGAATCTCTCTGTCTCTCTCTCTCTGTCTCTCTCCCTCTGCCCATCTTCCCCATTCATGGGGAGAGAGAGAGAGAATGAGGACGCCAATGCTTGGTGAAGGCACTCAAGGACATGAACCCAAGGAAAGGAGGCAAAGAAGAGGGTGGGTGGAACGCTGGGAAGGGAATAGGAGAAACAAAAATAAAGACAGTCAAGAGAACAAGAGAAACATTTTGGGGGCGTAGGGGGAGCCACTATTAATTAAATACAAACGCAAAAAATATGAAACATTTAATGGGAATTTACTGTATGTTAGGTACCACTGTATATAGTCGTATTAGATGAGACGATTTTTCTTGATTAAAAGAGAGTCTGCCTTTAACCCATGCGTCTTTGAAAGCCTACTATCACACATGGTATGCAGCATACATATGTTACTTGTTCCATCAAGGAATAAAGTTTCATAAATTGTAAAGGACAACGCGACCTAGTGAAGGATTAGGGTTATCCTTGGTCTTGGCTCTTAGTTACGTCCTTGACAGTGTTTCAGGGGGAGGGGGAGGGGCTCTTTAGAATCTTCACAGGATCACTTTCCACCTCAAATTCACCCCTTTACTTCTCTTGGTAAATAAAACTCTTTCCCATATAATCTCACTATCTTTTATTTTTAGTGCTTTAGGAGAATAAAAGAATGGAGAAAGCAGAACAGCAAATTTCAAAATATTTTATGTCCTCTAATACATCGTTAAATTGATTAAGTATACTTATCAATATAAGTATGCTTATAATCATAATATATATTATATATATTTGTAATATAAAATATAAATATACAATATATATTAATTATACATTCTATATAATATATATTTTATATTCTATAAAATTAATATGTATTATATATTTTATATATTATATAAAATTAATATTATATATTTTATATATATTATATAAAATTAATATATATTGTATATTTTATAACTTAGGGCCCATTCAGAGGAGGGCTGATGTATCCATTGCTTAGCAAATAGAAGGTGTTCAATAATGTTAAATATCGTCATTGCAAGGCTTCTGTATGCTTTGTTTCACCCTCTTGGGAGACTGACACATATTTTTTTATATTATATAGAAAAAACACTTTTCCAGTTCCAACCGGCCAATTTACAAATGAGTTTTGGGGATAACACATTTGCACATGGTACACGCACGAATAGATGTGGAAACTCAACCTGCAAATGGCAGGAGAAAAACAGCAATGCTGGGATACCATTATTATTATTATTATTATTATTATTATTATTATTATTTTAAAGTTTATTGACTTTGAGAGAGAGAGAGAGAGAGAGAGAGTGAACGTAGGAGATGGGGTGAAAGAGACAGAAGGAGAGAGAGAAAGAGAGAGAGCATGGAGGTGGGGTGAGAGAGAGAGAGAGAGAGAGAGAGAGAGAATCTGTAGCAGTCTCCACACCAGCAGTACGGACAGTGAGATCATGACCAGAGCCGAAATCAAGAGTCCGACACTTCACTGACTGAGCCACCCAGGCGCCCCCACCGGGATTTTATCATTTACATCATCCTTTCCCTGCTGCATGTTCCCAAGGTGGTCCAAGTTGGAATGTTGGTAGAAATGTTGTCAATTTTAAGCTGACCAAGAAAAGAACAGTTCCTCCAAATCAATCATTTTACTTAACGGGTCTGGGATTCATGAGGACAAATAAGGAAGGTCTACAGAAAATAACAGAGTCCAAAATTACCCCCCCCCCCAAAATTTTATATTTAACCAGAGAAATGCCTAAAGATGAAAGCACAATAATATTTACTGTGTTTTGTTTTGTCTTTTTTTTAAATAGCAAAACAAATCCAAGCGCACAGCTCTGGGAGAACGTTAGCCTGATCATGGTACATGTGTGCAATCGAATGCTCCTGATGGACGCGCTGATAGAAAATTGCTACTTCCTGCTTTTTGCAATTATAACGCGTCCATGCTGTGTTATAAGCTCCGTGCATATGCGTGTGTGTATTTAGAAAGCCACGTGCAAAATTTTCGCAGCCATTGCTTTTAGATATTTAGATATTTGGTGACTTCCCAAACAAGTGATTTCTTCTTTCTACTGATATTCGGTTTTCTGTATTGATCCTGTAATTGATAATTACCAAAGGAGATACATGGTTATACATTATTTCACACTAGTTTCCGTTTTCTTTCTCTTGGGGTGCTTAGAAGCATTCCTCTAAGGAAAGATTCACTAGAAAATGAGCCAAGACATGGTTACACAAGTGTGATCTCCAGGGCCCTGGCAGAAGAGAATTTCTTCCTCCCACATCACTGCCAACAAATCGAAAGCACCACAGACGGCAGTGGATTAAATGAAATCCATTGCTTCCCTCCCCCCCCCCCCACCCCAAATTGCCACAACTACCGTCCAAAGGAAAAGACGGGTTTCAGATGGATTTTTAATTTTTCTCCAGATCGTTTCCAGGCTTTCTTGTGAATTTCTTGCACCTGAAGGGCCTGGCCCGATTTCAAGTTCCCCGCCTTCCCTGCACGGACAGCACATGACTGGATGTCAGCAGTCAGGCTCGGCTTCCCGGGGATCTCTGGTCCTTGCCTGAAGACCACTGGACAGCACTGGGAGCTGCCCAGAAACGCTGGGAATGTACATGGGAGTCTGACCCGGACAGGTGCTGTGCCTCACGGGGCTCTGTGTCTTCTCACCAGTCTCTAGAATAGTTTGTGGAAAGCCCCCTTGCCCTCTGCCCCAGCTCGGGTATGCCATCTGCCCTCAGCCCAGACTTGGAGGCCCCAACCAAATTTAGATGCATTAATACCACGTGCTGTTAAAAAAGGTACATGGCTCATATCTCCCCCAGCCCTGCTTTGTTACCTCTGACAGGCACTCGAGGCTGGGGAGACGGCTGTGTCGCTTCCACTCAGCTCCAGCCCAGCAACTAAGTACATTCTTGCCGGGGACATCAATCTTGGATGCCAAAGCCTGGCGATTTGCATTGCAGATAGCCGACCGCGGTGACATGTCGCCACCCGGAGCAGAACCCAAGGCATCTTCCCCGGTTAGAGCTCTGGGCGGAGAAATCCACTTTGCAGATTGAGTGCGGAAGAAAGGAAAGAATAGGGCGGGCAGAAATTGGACCGGTCCCCTTTTGAATGACACAAAGGATATTGATTTTTGAAAATATGAGGGTCGCAGTTCTTTTCAAACCATGAGCTAACTGCTTCCTCCAGTAGGGAGATCAGAGTCCCCTCCGTCCCGTTTGCAACGCGACCCACACCTGACACCTGGCCGACACATGGTCTTTTCCTGACCCATGACTTCCCCAACTTTTTTGTTTGTTTGTTTGTTTTCAGTTCTTATGTGCCATTCGGGTCTCTTACTCCTTGGATTCTCCAGCATTTTGAATCTTCAACAAGGACACATTTACAAAATAGGAGTAAACATAGGAAAGTGGTTTTTTTTTTGTTTGTAGTTTTTTTTGTTTGTAGTTTTGTTTTTGTTTTTTAGAATTAAGGACGTTTTGTTTCGTTTTACATAGAAAGGGTTTTGCACTTGATGCACCATAGCTATTATTTTATTATTATTTGATTAGGGTAGTTACTCTTTAAGGAGGCAGAATTATAGCGCGGGAACTGAGTTTTGTCATCAGAAAGATCCGGATATTTACGGTAGGTCTACTCCTCTGTAATTTCATGACTTCAGACCAGTTACCTGACCTCTGCCAGAGCATTACACACATAAAATGGGGATAAGAATAGGTTTTACCTTCTATTGTTGCAAGAATCAAATGGGACAAATGGTGGACATAAAAAGCTTAGTCCAATGACTCACAAGGACTAATCAAGGACTAATTAAGAATCGGATGTTGCTATTTAATTATACACTGACCTGCTGGAGAGAATCATCATTGTGCCTTTTTGCATTCCAGACCAGCCACAAACTTGCTGTTTATCTCTGACCAATATATTTATAACCTTCAAAAGCTTCCCATCTGTAAACTACAGGTATTGAATTACACCTGATATGGTTGTCTGAATACTAAATGACATGATATGGGGCTGAGACCTGTAACATTTCTTATTAGTTCGTGTATTACAAACTGTATAAATGGTTCCCTAATTTCGGTTCCCACGGCAGGGTGCCCATTTTTTGTTCCTATTAGAGCTCTTATCCTGTTGTAATGATTCTCAAACTGTGGTCCAAGAAGCTGTCCGAGTTCCCCACATTCTTTTGGGGATCTGTGAGGTCCATACTATTTTCATACAAATACTAAAATATGATTTGCCTTTTTCACCGTAATTCCCTCACAAGCGTACAGTGGAATTTTCCAGAAGCTACATGAGATGGGATGATATCATCACTCTGCTATAACATGTGATGAGTTTGTAATTATCATTTAAAGATAAGTTTCGTAAATAAATTTTAAATGTTTATTTATTTATTATTTATGTATTTATTCTTCATCTATTTATTTTTGAAAGAGAGAGCATGAGTAGAGAAGGTGCAGAGAGAGAGAGAGAGAGAGAGAGAGAGAGAGGATTCCAAGCAGGCTCCAGGTTGTCAGCACAGATCCCAATGTGGGACCCCATCACACGAACCATGAGACCATGGCCTGAGCGGAAATCAAGAGTCAGATGCTTAACCGACTGAGCCACCCAGGCACCCCTGTAAATAAATATTTTAAACGGTTTTTCCTTCTAATTCCTAATTTGAGAAATATTGACAGATATAATCCATACACACAAAATATCGTTAAGGATCCTCAGTAATTTTTTTTTCAACGTTTATTTATTTTTGGGACAGAGAGAGACAGAGCATGAACGGGGGGGGGGGGGCAGAGAGAGAGGGAGACACAGAATCGGAAACAGGCTCCAGGCTCTGAGCCATCAGCCCAGAGCCCGACGCGGGGCTCAATCTCACGAACCGCGAGATCGTGACCTGGCTGAAGTCGGACGTTTAACCGACTGCGCCACCCAGGCGCCCCATGGATCCTCAGTAATTTTTAAGGGTGCAAAGTCCTTGAAAATCCCAGTCCCATCAAATCACAACTTGTCTCCATACACACATTTCCCCGGTGGACCTGAAGAGCCTTAAAGGCAAGTGGTAGATTGATCTTTGAGTTTCTACTTTCAACACGTAGCTGTGCTCAGGAAAGCTTCATTAGCTCCGTGCGGAGGAAACAAACCGTTAACGTGTGTGCGTCTTACATCTCCCCCACCTAGAATGTAAGCTCGTTAATTTGCACATTTCTTGTATACTTTCTTTTCCATTCAACCATTCCGTAGACGAATCAACCGTCCATAGACTTGTGTTAAATCGTGTGACCTGCTCTGCGTTCCCAGGGAAGAGTGGACGCCAGGCACAGCTCGACTGTCCAGCACTCCCACGGACCTCCGTGGCCTTGGGTTCTTGCTCCCTAACAGCCTCGACTCTTCCACTTCTGGACCCGACAGCCTCACAGAACGGTGAGTCCTTCCAGCTTTGCCTCCTCGCATCAACAGTAGCCATCGCATCCTTGTGATATCCCCAAAAACGCCCCTGGGAAAAGGAAGGCTCATTCTCTACTCCTTCAACATTTTTCCCGGACAATCTTTACCCGCCTCCACTGGTGCTTAGCTACAGATACCCTCTGGCCCTCCTGGATCTTTGCCCACCTTATCTCTTCCTCCTGATACACCCCGGACTTTGACTCCACCTATGAAATCTACCTGCCCTTCAAGGTCACCATTCAGTGCCAGGTTTCGGTGGAACCAGTAAGAATGAATCACCCTTCCTCAGCCTGCCAACAGTACCTAGCACAGTCTATCTGATAAAAATCAACGGTAGCGGGCACGTCTATCTTTTCCCATCTCTTGTAAGCTCCTTAAAGGAAGGAATTCTTTCCTACTCATCGTTAGCAAACACCGTACACGGCCTCGAATAAGAGCTCACAAAAAGTCCTTGAATCTCTTTCACTTGTAGCTTGACTGCACACCCTGGGTGTTTTTCCATATTGTTAGACTGTCTCCTTTGAAAATCCCAAGGCAAGACAAATGCTCACCATACATATGCTCTATGAAAGCAAATTGGGTCCTATGAAACATTTCCAAAATGGGGCACCAGGCCATTTTTATCCACAGGGGCTGTGTCTGTGTTTGACAATGAGCATTTCACATTTGCTCGTGGTGGCCGGGTAAACACAGGCATTGATGCCTGCTGAGTGCAAAGATCTGTGTTAGGTGCCGAAGCCACAAAGCTCTGGACCATCTGCACATCCAGATAGCATGGTTCAGTTAGAGCCAGAAGTAAACCAGCCGGTCAGAGTTACTGGCTCATGAGAAAGATACTGAGAAAGACAAAGAAGGCCTTCAGAGCCAAGGCCGGAGCTTGGAGCATCCTGCACACCATACGAAAGAGTTTGACTTTGTTTTTATTCAGAGCTCTATAAAAAATAAAGAAATAAAGAAATACACAGAACCTGGTGGAGATTTCATGACTCACGGGGGAACGAATTACAGGCTCACAAGCCATGGGTCATCAGTATTTCCCCCCAAACCACAAGAGTGATCTGAAGAAACTCAGCCTGAGAAAGACACTCGGCTGTTCAGGTTCACGTCTAATGAGGCAAAACTGCATTTGAGTCTGTCATTCCCACCCCCGAACTTTTCTCAAATTAATAGCACAACTTAATATTGACGTTTTTCTGGAGCCCATCACGAGCCCTCAGGACTGCAACATTAGGCAGGAAATACCCCACAGGCAGGCCCGTCCGGCACGATCTCCAGACTTTGCAAGAGAATCTTGAACACTTTTATTTCTCAGGGAAATAGAGAATATTTTTTCCCCGTGGCTCCAAGTTAGTTCTTTATCTTCAACTAACTATAAACAAATACAGTTTTGGCAATCACCACTGGGAAAGATAATGCTGACGCGGTTATCGAAAATTCCACTTTTACTCAGACTCTCTTTTTTTTCTCCCCCTTGGGATTTCACAGCGGTTTCACATCCCCCTGCATTTTTCAGTTGCACTGCGTTTTGTTCAGCTTTAAATGGGCAAAGCAGAAACTCTGCTTTCTTTGGAACATGACTTTCTGTCTCTGAACTCGAAGCTCTGTTTTAAGCATTAAGACCCGTGGTTCCCAATTTACCAGTTGTTTCTCCATTTAAAGCAGCAACAATGTCCCCAGGGCAGTTGAGTAAATGAGGTTATACTCTCTACAATTAATGAAACACATTAATATCTTTACACTTTCCTGCACTCCTTTTCCCAAATTTTTAAATAAGGTTTCCAGGCATCTCTGCCTTCTGCGGCAAAGCCAGAAGAATGAGATTGAATAAAAAGGACGTAAATGAGCAATATTTTATACTGAGGGCGGTGGTGGGTGGGGGGGGTGGGGGGGAGAGAAGCCATTTTATAGCATTTTTAGTACTGTATGTCCTTTCTTGATGAATTGTGTTGACCCAAGACTAAATTGGCTTAGTAGACTTTTCTTAAAGACATAGCATGCTAATGTGCTTTTATATTAAGCATTTAATTTAATTTAATATATTTGCTTGATGCTCTAGCTGGACTTACTATGGAAAATATTTGCCTTATTTCCCAGTAAGAGTAGATTGGTATCTCGGTAGCATCCGGAAGCAGCAACAACAAAGTAGCCTAGTTCAATCCACGACACCATTGTAATATTCTGCACACATAGGTGTGACTTAAATTACACAGATGCATAAAAATTGGGAACTGCATACAAGCGTTAATCCTACAGTGTTATCAGTGGGTAAGCCCATTACTGACAGTCACCAATCCTGTCGTGACTCTTGTATATTTTTAAATTTTCATCTGGTGAAGCCCGGTTTTACTTTCAAACTTGGAAAGTAATATATACTGATTTAAAAAATCAAAACAGATAGGGGCGCCTGGGTGACTCAGTCGGTCGAGCTGCTGACTGTGGCTCAGGTCACGATCTCACAGTTCGCGAGTTTGAGTCTCACATGAGGCTCTCTGCTGTCAGCACAGAAATCACTTCGGATTTCCTCTCTGTCTCTCTCAAAAGTAAATACGTAAACTTGAAAAAAAAAAAAAAGGTGGATTGGTCTTTTAAAAATTTCAAAATAGATGTCATTTAAAATTTTTGTATAAACGCTGCCTTGATCCCAACACTGATTTCAGGCAATTTTAGACATCAGTAGTGCTAACATTCATCTTTTGATTATTTTGAATATTAGAAGAGTTTATTTCACACATTCATCAAATGTTTATTGTGAGCCTACTATGTGCTGATCATTGTACTGGAAGAATGGTCATCATTTGGGGCATCTGGTTAAACACACATGCACACACAGGCGCACACACACACACACACACACACGGAAGATATAATTTGATTGTCCCCTCAACAGATTTACCTTCGTAATTATGTTTTTCTTAAGCGAATATTAAAATTAGATAGTACTCTCTAAGCACAAATCCACCAATGTTAGGGGAAGTGGTTTTAGAGCTAAAGTAAGCTGAGGGCATTAGCAGTTCAAACTCTTCAAACTTTTTCTTTTCTGTACCAAAAGCGAAACGGAGCAAAGCCTGTCCTACCGTAAGTGTTGCAATGATTTACTGCCTTGCTAATTCCTCATGTGTCGTGATGCAAGCATTCCATCACCCGCTGTGAGAGGTGATGTCTTTCAGATGGAAGTCAGGATGATCATTACAGCACCCATGCTGTATTCTGCTCGAGCAAGATGCCCAGTCATTCTCATTCTTTGTTCCAAGCTAGGAAACCAATTGCTACCTCTCTTGAAAATTTCCTTGGAATTTCAGCTAAAGAAGTTGCTTTTCTGTTATCACCCCCATCTATTTGGAGTGCCTCAGCCCACTGCCAGATGGTTGGCCTGTCACACTCCAGCCAGGACTGATTTTAATAACAAGCATGCCAATGTCATCAGAACCATTATTTGGGAGTGAGAGTTCAAACAGGCTAGTCTCGATGGGAACACAAACTATCAAATCATTAATATTGCTGACCGTAATGGTTGCACTATGATAGAAATTGAACTAGTTTGTAAATGGATTTACCAGTAGTTATCCTGAATTTGATTTAGTTTGGCGTGAATAAGCTTGACTGGTAATGTTTTCCTTTGGGCCAAGACTTGAAAATGTTAAAAGATCAGGGGTGCCCGGGGGGCTCAGGTGGTTGGGCGCCCGACTTCACTCAGGTCATGATCTCAAGGTTTGTGGGTTCGAGCCCCATGTCGGCTCCGTGCTGACAGCTCGGAGCCTGGAGACTGCTTCGGATTCTGCGTCTCCCTCTCTTTCTCTGCCCCTTCCCCGCTCGCCCTGTGTCTCTTTCTTTCAAAAATAAATAAAACATTAAAAAAAAATTTGAAATGTTAAAGGATCATCTTCTGATGGTGATAGTACAGCCACACAAGCTGAGGCTCAGAGAGTTTAAGTAATAGCTTGTTCAAGTCAGATTGTAAGTGAGAGTCTAACTTTCCTCCCATTACATTAATTCCCTTTAAATTTCAAGTTCCAGGAAAGCTTGGAACATGTCTGTTCCACTCAACCAGCACCTAACACTTTCTCAGGACTTACATACGAGGCATTCGGTAACAATTTTGAAGTAATGACTGGAAAGTTAAGTTTTAAACTCATGTCTCCCACTAAACTAAGATTTTGTAACCTGGAACACATGCTGCCGACTCATTTTCTGGAGACCTCTAATCCTCTACAATAACTTTCTAATTTTTTTAAAATTATTTTTTAACGTTTATTTATTTTTGAGACAGAGAGAGACAGAGCATGAACGGGGGAGGGTCAGAGAGAGAGAGGGAGACACAGAATCCGAAACAGGCTCTGGGCTCTGAGCGGTCAGCACAGAGCCCGACGCTGGGCTCGAGCTCACGGACCGCGAGATCACGCCCTGAGCTGAAGTCGGATGCGTAACCGACTGAGCCACCAAGGCGCCCCAGCTTTCTAATTTTTTAATGCTTCTATAAACAAGAGAGCATGAACATACACTGGACCCTCTGTAAACTAAGCTCCGTCCCTCAAGTTCAGTGCTGTAATTTGCACTTTTTTTTTTGTTTGTTTGTTTCTGATGGATTAAGTTGAAATAAAAGCAAATTGCATCTGAGTTATTTATTTATTTATTATGCAATTTTTTAATTTATTGTTTAAACAAAAGTGTGTTAAGGATGAAGGCCACATTTGTGTTGGAGACAGAATGTATTGAGTGGACCATGGTTTTATGTGACACAACACCCTCCATTTCATTAGCAGTCAATGTGACGCCAAGACAAGGAGAATTTTTCTACGTGTACTTTGAGCAACAATTGAATTAGATGCCCGTAATGCAGTTATCAGTAGTGCAGCAACACCAACATTATATTTAAGTGAACAAGAAAGCCTCACAGATATAACCAATGATTCATTACAATTGGTATTGGCACATTGCTTACGTGTAAAGTTTGGATAGAGTTTGAGTTTCAATAATCCCGGAATGGCAAATCAAGTCTTAGAGCAATTGTTTTATACACAGTACATAGATTATTATATGACATACAAAATCTGTAATGACAATATTTAAGTTGAAATACAGACACAAATTTAATGTGGAGCCGTATCTGAGGCTATATATTTCTACTGCGTACCTCCCCTTTTTAGTTTTACCAAAATAAAATCTTCTACCATGTTAAAAATAATACCATATTGAATTTTACTGGCTTTATCATTTTGCCTTCATTTAATGCACTTAGAATTGTCTAGAATTTTTAGTTTTAAAGAAATTGTAAGGATAAAGATACTGTACTTAGTTTTATATTTGTATGTATTTAAGTAATAATATAAAACTGATGAAAAAAATAATGGCTTAATTCAATACTATGTCCTTTGAGGACGGATTTATTTAATGTATTATCATCCACGTATGTGTGTTCTATATATTATAGAGAGCAATTCATTAAATAAATGAGTATATTATATATATTGTATAATCTATGTGATATATAATTTTATATAATATATAATGTACATTTTATTTTATATACTTATATTTTAAATACACAGAAAACATTTTGTCATACAGTTATATATTATTTAGTTATATATAACGTTCATTTAAAAAATGTATTATGTCTATAATCACAAAATTTCCTCAAAGAATGTGTGACATCATTGCTGCTGTTCACAGGATGCATTTGTATCTGTATATTTACCAAATTAATCTCATTGAAAGTAAAAATACACTTGTAAAAAAGTGAAAAAATGAAGACTGGAATGCCCAAATAAAACAAAAATGTTGGAAAATGGCAGCATTACATTTTTTTAAATGCTTGGATTTTTTTTTTTTTTTTGGTTCAACTAGCATAATTTCAAATTTAAATAAAAGCATGAGAAGAAATTACTTTAATGTCTATGATTATACTCATGCATACTATTTTCAAATACAGGGCACCATCTTTCATTTCTGAAGGAGTATTTTGAAAAAAATTAAATGTATATTGAAAATTAATAGGGGCATCAAGGTGGCTCAGTCGATTAAGCGTCCAACTCCTGATTTTGGTTCAGGTCATGATCTCAGGGTCATGGGATCAAGCCCTATGTCAGGCTCTATGCTGAGCTGGGAGCATGCTTAAGATTCTCTACCCCCCACCCCGCTCACGTGTTCTCTCTCTCTCTCTCTCTCTCTCAAAAATATATATTAAAAATAAAAATAGAAAATTAATAGCATTTTGGAAAAGTTATTTACTGATAATGTTCTGATAATCATGAAACAATGTTTTGAAAGAATATTTTTAAAAGTTTGATGGACAACAGCTCTGGTAAGTAATTCAAATAATAAAGTATAAAGAATAAGTTAAGAAGAATTCTTGAATCCCACCGCTCAGAGAGAGCCTCTATTAATCATGTAGGAAACATCCTTTCAGACATGTTACACACATTTTTTCCATCTTGTCTACACCCACACGTATCTTCAGCTTTATCTGAACCTACTTTTAGCAAGAGACCATGTACATGGAAAAAGTGACTCAGGCAAGCAAATCAATTTAATGAAACCCATCCCATCAGTCTGACCATTGAAGAGGGCTAGGTAGAACACATAGACTATGCAATTGATTAGTGTAAATTAAATTTAACAGTAAACAAACGAACATTATGGATAAAGGAATTAGCAACACGTTTGAACAAAAAACTGCCACGTGAGTTTTTCCCACTGGGTCTAACTTATATTGGGCGATTATTTTATGATCTACTTTAAGAAAGCTTGAATTTATAATAAAGTAAGAAAAGGTAGCATGGTGTTTCTCCATTATCATTTTAGAAGCTGCAGTGAACTACATTATTTGATTGTATCTCTAAATTAATTAAGCAGTGTGTTGGGGCATTCTTAATAAAGTTGGCCAATTTTTAATTCAGGTTGACACTGCTGAAGATACAAACATAATTGCTATTGGTTCAGAATCTGCAGATGATCTGATATCAGTCCCCGGCATATGTTCAAGCATAGTAAAACCTCATTAATTTAGACTTCTTCATTTGAATTTCAAGACAATGTGAACAAGGTATGCTTCTTCATTACCTAGGGGAAAAAGAAAAAAAAAGTTTCCCAACAGGAAAAGAAAATATTATCCCAACAAGATCTCAGGGCTACAGGATAAAGAATTGAATAGAACAAATAACTTTCAAAAAAATTAGCATTATTCATGTGTATAAAAATACAGCGACTATGCACTTAAGAGATATCATCTGCCCTTAAGCATATTCAATATAACATCTGTTTATAAATACTCTTGGTGTATTGTAATCCTTTCTTTCTTTCTTTCTTTCTTTCTTTCTTTCTCTCTTCCTTTTTCTTTCTTTTATCCTTTCTTTTCTATCTATGTATTTATCTATCATTTATCTGCCCCTCTATGTAAGTCTTACAGTTCGTATCTTCACTAATTTAGAACGATATTGCTCCTTGTTTTCATATTACTAGTATTTAATTTGTTGGGGAAAATAGGCTACAGAAGTTGTTAGACAGTTCATATTTACGTAAATAGTATTCTCATGTTAAGGGTAACAACATGAAAGGCAAACTCAGTATCTTTAAATCATGGCTTAAAAAGTAATTACCTTGGACAGTTTAAGCTGCCAAAATGTTCATAGGTGCAATTCTCAACTAGGACTGCTTTCGCCCCTCGGGAAATATATGACAAGGTCTAGAGACATTTTTTGGTTATCACAACAGGAGGTGCTGTTGGTTGTGTTGTGGGTAGAGGTTAGCAATGCTGCTAAACATTTCACAGCGTACAGGACAGTTTCCCACAACCGACAATTATCCACTCCAAAATGTCAATGGCGCCACGACGATTTAAAAAAAAAATTAATTATTATTGAATCAGTTATTGGTATAATTAAATAAGCTCACTGCTCAAGCTGTCAAGTATGAAAATGACCAAAAATATTAGTGTGGCAATTTTGAGGTCCACTGGCGGTCAACTACTAAACAAACGTGACCTGGTCAGGTTCCATGTTGAATCCATTTTGATTGGTCAGGCTTTCCTCATGATACCTGGAGCAAATGCGATTAGATGTCTCAACCCAAGTTTTTGAGAAAACAGAGCCTCAAGCAGAGATGAAGACTAGTCCTTTGTTTGGGAGGTGCAAGCCCAATTTGATGAAGATGAGGAAGAGAAACTTAAGGCAAGAGAAAAGGTGAGGTGATTCGAAGTGATACTTTATGATGCCGGCTGTTACTTGGCCAAGAGCCACGGTGAGAGACAGTGGTTGACTCAGCAGGCTTGTAATGCTCCAAGGTAAAATCTCAGAATAGTTTTTGCAAGATAGGAAAGAGAAAAATTTTCTCTTTGTCATTGGCCAAAATCCACTCCATGGTGGAGTGAACCCCCAAACACATTTCTGATTGGCATCATCATTTCCCTTCTGCAGCTTTTAGGGATGCCAGACTTTCCACCCCGCACTCAAAGTCTGACCGTGGCGGCAAGGTCCTGCTACCCCAAGGTATGGCTGTTTGGCTGTTGTGTTGCCAACATTGGGAAGGACAGCCGGCTGCTCCCAGAATGAGTGAGTGATTAGTCCACTGGTAGAGACAGCTCAGGGAATAAGGGGAAGCACATTTGTGTCTGACAAAGTAAACCCAGTGGCCATTTAAGCTGTTTGTCAACTATTTCTAGTTGCTTCCCTTCCAAGAGCCAATGAAAGATCCTCCAGAGCTCTGTCTTTTGCTTTGGGATGGAAATAGCAACAGTCAAGATGGCGACTCCCCAGCAGCCAGGGTCGCTTCATGACTGTAATAAATAGAGTGCCTTCACCCTGCCATCCTGACCTATAGTGGGCATGTAGCGTAAAGGTGAGAAAGAAAACACCATCATCCTTTAAACCATAGGTATTTCGTGAGGTAATTCTACTGGTCATACTTGCTGTGGAAGTCGGCAGCAGTGGAGCCACAGTGAAACAAAGCTACAGGACCACCATCCGGAAACGAAGAACAGAATCTTCAGAAAGAACCACGTTCCTTCAATTTTATGTGGTCATATCCATTTCCCAGCTGCACTGCAAAATGCAAGGTAAAATGGGGCACAATTGAGCCCTGGTTTTCAATCTGGGCATGCCCGGTCCAAACTCCGCCCCCCCACCCCCCAAGGAGTGAGGCAACTTTCAGCAGTGACCTCACAAATCTGGCTCCTGCTTCCCTCAAGCTTGGAGCTGTCACAAACGCTCAAGTGCATGATTCCAGGCCCTTTCTTTTTCTTTTTTTTCTTTTTTTTTCAATATATGAAGTTTATTGTCAAATTGGTTTCCATATAACACCCAGTGCTCATCCCAAAAGGTGCCCTCCTCAATACCCATCACCCACCCTCCCCTCCCTCCCACCCCCCATCAACCCTCAGTTTGTTCTCAGTTTTTAAGAGTCTCTTATGATTTGGCTGTCTTCCACTCTAACCTCTTTTTTTTTTCCTTCCCCTCCCCCATGGGTTTCTGTTAGTTTCTCAGGATCCACATAAGAGTGAAACCATATGGTATCTGTCTTTCTCTGTATGACTTATTTCACTTAGCATCACACTCTCCAGTTCCATCCATATTGCTACAAAGGGCCATATTTCGTTCTTTCTCATTGCCACGTAGTACTCCATTGTGTATATAAACCACAATTTCTTTATCCATTCCTCAGTTAATGGACATTTCGGCTCTTTCCATAATTTGGCTATTGTTGAGAGTGCTGCTATAAACATTGGGGTACAAGTGCCCCTATGCATCAGTACTCCTGTATCCCTTGGGTAAATTCCTAGCAGTGCTATTGCTGGGTCATAGGGTAGGTCTATTTTTAATTTTTTGAGGAACCTCCACACTGTTTTCCAGAGCGGCTGCACCAATTTGCACTCCCACCAACAGTGCAAGAGGGTTTCCGTTTCTCCACATCCTCGCCAACATCTACAGTCTTCTGATTTGTTCATTTTGGCCACTCTGACTGGCGTGAGGTGATACCTGAGTGTGGTTTTGATTTGTATAATTTTCAGGCCCTTTCTTAGGCGGCCCGGTGGCCTAGTGTATTCCTGATGTTCCAGATAGCATTAGTAATAACTGTCAACAGTGATAAAGGAATATAATTATTTCATGCCGGCGGCTGTGAGTATCACTTTTCATGCAGTTTTATGCACCATCTTCCGTGGGCGGACTCGGCAAGGCACGGGAAATACGAAACTGATCACGACACAACCTCTGTTGTCACGATGTTCACAATCATTTCATTGATACAAGCAAGTACGTAAGTAGACTCACGGTGGCCTTTATTGTACAGAAAAGAAGGGCACCAAATGAGGTACACTGATAATAAGGTCATGCTCCGTGTGAACGTTCATGATAGTTATCATCTACTAAGCATTGTATGCAGATGAATTATGGTGCCATGCTTGTGTGTTTCTAATCAATGACCCCTCTGGTTCTTGTAGACTCTCTTTGCATGGGAGTAAAGTTATAATAATTATATGTGCTCTAATTGGCATCAACCAGAACATCTTGTCTCTATGGGAACCCTTGGCCTGGCCTTCCATTGGAAAACCGGTAGAAAGAACCCAGAGGTGCCCACCTGTATAATACACGTGGAAAGATTTATTTAGCGTGGACCTCCTGTTGCAGCAAATGCAAGTACATAACAAACGTACTGAGCTATCTTGGAGAAATGGAACATTTCGTGTATTAAACGTATTCCACTTTCTCTGGATAAATGATGCTATGCTATGTAAGTGTCTGGAATTTCTGACACTGATAAGATCTGCCAAGCAAAGCGTCTACGGATCTGTTTCTTACAAGAGTAAACCCTGGGAATATCTAAACACTCCGCAAGGTTTATTTTAACGCCGAAACTCCTATAAGAAAGGTAGATCTTGAAAGGGATAGAAAACAAATAAATAGAAGCCTTGTAGTAAAATGTAAATTTGCAGCAAATTGTAAAATGGCAAGTGGTTATGTTTGCATTTTTTACACTAAAGATGTCTTTCAATGCCATTTTTGGAAACTTTTGGTTCTTGCAGAGTATGGTGCGAACTGACAAAATTCTCATTTTGGGGGAGAAACAATTCCCAAACAGACACTGCCTATAAAACCAAATACTTCAAAGCTTCAAAAAAAGCTTTTGTCGCTTTTAACACCCAACAACAGCTTGGGGGGACAGGAAAGAAGAGGTCATACAGCAGAAATCCAAAGGTTGAAATGCTTTCAGTTGATTTCATTTTTATTTCTGTTCCACGTTGGATCACACTTTCTTCAAACTTCATTGACCTTTGTAGGAGGGCCAGAGATTTATCCTAATGATAAATTTTAAAAATCAAAACAAGGACTAATTTCAAAATGGTCTCTAGGCTATATTGTATAATCTTCTGAATGACATATGTAGTCAAATGTTCGTGATGGTACACTATGCCGTGGTTACATGGAACAGAAGGATGGCAAGCTTAGTGATAAAAAAAAAAAAAAAAGACAAGAAGAGATACTCTCAGATGAGAGCATCCAAGAGGAAGACACATTTTCCATTTCAGGAAACATCAGTATACCACACAAAAATGGAAGAGCAAGGGAGTCTGGGTGGCTCAGTCAGTTAAGCGTCTGACTCCTGACTTCAGCTCAGGTCATGATCTCATGGTTGTGGGATTGAGCCCCACATTGGGCTGTGTGCTGGCAGTATGGAGCCTGCTTGGGATTCTCTCTCTCCCTCTTTCTCTGCCCCTCCCCTGCTCATTATTTCTCTGTCTCTTTCTGTCTCTCTCCCTCTCAAAAAAAAAAAAAAAAAATATATATATATATATATATATTTTTTTTTTTTTTTGAAACAAGAGCATAGAGGTATCTGGGTGGCTCAGTTGGTTGAGTGTCCGACTTTGGTTCAGGTCATGATCTCACATTTTGTGGGTTCAAGACCCGCGCCAGGCTCTGTGCTGACAGCTCAGAGCCTGGAGCCTGCTTCAGATTCTGTGTGTGTGTGTGTGTGTCTCTCTCTGCCCCTCCCTTTCTCATACTCTGCCTCTCTGTCTCTCTCAAAAATAAATAAACATTAAAAAAAATAAAAATGAATAAAAAAAAAACGAAAAAGCAAGAGCATAAGGTCCAGGGTTTATTATCTGTCCTGCCTACTGTCTCTGAAATAGTGAGGTAAGTTAACTAAGTGGCCAAAAGCCAAGGGTTCCGATCTGTTGACTAGACCATTAACAACTCCATTTGGTGTGAGTGTCATAAGAGGATTTGTTAATTAGTGTTTGCAAAGCACACCAAGGATGAAAAGCTCTAAACATTAATGATAACCAATTTCACATTCTCTAGCAAGGCCTGCAGTGATTTCTGCATGTACAGAAATGATAGAAATGAGCTTTCATATCGTATTAACACATCGCTTAAAAGGTGACTCTTCAGTGGATGAAACAGAATACTAAATTGGAAACTGGGGGACAAGGGAGTTTACAATGGTATTAATTATATACGTGGGGCATGTTAATGATTGACAAATGCAAGAGAGAAACACTTGATTTACATACAGCTCTGAGTGAAGTTTGGGCAAATAATTTAAGAACCAAGATTTTATGCCATTTGACCGTAAAGGCTTTGGATAATCATGTAAGTTTCATTTTTTTTTAAAGCTGCCTAGAGAGGAAATATGGGCAACATCTAGTCATTAACAGACTCCTTTTTTCTTTGCAAAATAACTAGTATTGTTTTTTTAAGTTCATTTACTTCTTTTGAGAGAGAGAGCATGTGTTGGGGAGAGGCAGAGAGAGAGACAGAGAGAGAGAGAGAGAGAGAGAGAGACAATCCCAAGCAAGCTCCATGCTGTCAGCACACAGCCCAACGCGGGGCTGCATCTCATGAATCCCGAGATCATGCCCTGAGCCTAAATCAAAAGTCAGATGCTTAACTGACTGAGCCAACTGGGTGCCTTAGCATTGGTTTTGTTTCATTTGACATAGTTTATGTTCACTTCAAGGGCAACACTGGCAAATACTAGTGCTTTTTTCCATTTAATTTAATTTTTAGATTAGAAGTAGTGGGCTTACTTCCCAAGATGCCAAGCATGAAAATATCTTAAGTTCTTTCAAGTATTTTTTCGGAATTAAGCCGTACGTCACAACTGAGAAGACACACAGAAAGGGGATACAACACTGTCATGATCTTATTATTCAGCTAGTTTTATTTATTTTGTGACCAAAAGTGAAAGATGCTTTTTTTCTTTTTAACTAGACAAATATGTGTTAAGGTGTAATGGGTTTTAGCAAAGAGATCTCCTGCCTCTGTAGAACTTTTTCTTGTAATTAAGTGGACAATTCTATTTTGCAGTTGTTATACATCCATCATATGCATATGAATAGAAACCAATGAATTTGCATAAGAAAGCTATATACATTCAAAATAACACTCACCCCTTTATGCGCAAATCTTACTTAGTTGGGTACCTGCAGAATCCTACTGGAGAAAAGAGAAGAGTGCAGGATGGCGAGAGCTATCCCTGCCACATCCTTTTAGCGTTCCACAGAGATAACAAAGGAAAGATGAAAAAACAGCCTTTAAAAACTACCAGGGAAAGGAAAGAAAAGGACCTAGTTTCTGAAGAAGCCTAAGTCCTGGGGTCCACACCAGACCTCAGCATGCATAACTCACCTAGAATATGCCGCAAGCTTCAGCAGATTAGTGCCTTTAGTTTGAAACCTTCCGCTCATTCTGCATTTTGATTGGTATTTAAAATAATAAATAAACCTATTCCTACGGTAGAGGCTCACAGAATTTAGCTGCTTGCTACAGAAGGAAAAGAAAAGAAATTGGAGCAAAGAAAAAAATTGTGTCAGAGATCCACTTACCAGACTCCAGCTTAGACAACAGAGAAGTAAAATAATTATATATATATATATATATATATATATATGTCACCACATTGAGTGACAAAATGGTAACTGTCATAATGCGCCAGTTAACATGTCCAATACGAGCTGATCGTTGAGTGTCCCCTGGGAAAAGAAGACAGAAACATGACAAAGAACAAAGAACTTGGATCAATAATGCTTGGGGAAATAAGACAGAGAAGGTTATTTACTTGCATTGATCCGCTGCGACCATCACGTAAACTTGGCCTGTTTTTCTTTTGTTAACCTTTAAGCCTGAGTATACTCAGAGGCAACCAGGGAGCCAACTAACAGGTGTAGATTAAGGATCGAAGGAGGTCACCGTACCTCTGTCACCACCAGGCACCCATGTAACAACATCCCTGAAGAAATTTAAACATCAATAGCCATAATAAGGGCAAATTTATCAAGCCCAGCCAGCTCTAGCTGGGAGCCCGCCTGCGTCCAGCTGGTTTGCCCTTGCTAAAGCTCAATTGATTTGGACATTCTTTTACTAGAGTTGATTATCAATTGTGACATAGCAAATTTGTTACCTTCCAAGGGCTGAGCGTATGGTGGCTATTGAAGGCTCTGAAGTGAAAACACCTGGGCTTGGGTTTACCCCTTACTAGTGAAAAGAGAAGAGCGGGGGCGGGGAACAATCTTACTCTCACAAGCGCAGGCCAGAGGAGCTGCCCTTTGGTTGAAGTCCGGGCTGCTCCTGGAGAAGGAGAAGATGCGTTGAAGCAGCAGGAAGGCAGATTTTCGAAGCTGAGCTCAGAAGACCTGGTGAAGAGAGGGGGAAATGCCCAGGTGAAGGTCTGTCCGGGAGCCAGATCAGGCAGGTCAGACTCATGCAATTCCCTCTGCCTGGAAAACCCTCAACGGTCCATCCCCCGTCTCCCTAAATCAGACCCACCTTGGAGGTCTGGTTTGGAAGCTACTTCCCCTGAAATCCACACCGTAAAGGGTGTTCCTATTTATCTCACTGCCCTGGCGAATTACACCCATTTTTGTAACTTAGCTTTTCTTCCCGATTAGATGGATCGCCGACTCTTCGGAGTCTGAACGTTGGTTTGCGCGTCTCTAGATCTCCTGGGTCACCCATCACAATAGCACTAATTCGCTTCATTTTTCCTTTTGATACCCAAGTAGTGCCAAAGGGTCTGTTTTCACTGATGCGTCCTCAGTCAACCAGAAGGAAGGCTATTTCGGCCGCCTACGCTGAGGCTAGACATCCTCTAGGAAAGAGGGATGGTGAGACTGACCTCAAAATACACAGAGCTATGACCAGGTCTTAAAAGAAAAATGAAGTGAAATGTGGTGTGTGCCATGTCAGTCTAGGGAAAAAAAGGAGAAGAAGAAGGAAGAAAAAGTAGCGGGAAGTCCCAGCAAAGAGATTCCCCAACATTTTTGTCAATGCAACACAAACAAACAAACGAAAACATATTTATTTTTTTTTTATTTTTTTTTTAATTTTTTTTTCAACGTTTATTTATTTTTGGGACAGAGAGAGACAGAGCATGAACGGGGGAGGGGCAGAGAGAGAGGGAGACACAGAATCGGAAACAGGCTCCAGGCTCTGAGCCATCAGCCCAGAGCCCGACGCGGGGCTCGAACTCACGGACCGCGAGATCGCGACCTGGCTGAAGTCGGACACTTAACCGACTGCGCCACCCAGGCGCCCCACGAAAACATATTTAATAAAACAACTCAGTAATTCAAATATAGATAATAAGTCCAGACTGAGTGTGAAAACAGGCCCCCTCGGAGGCAGAACCACCCACTAGCTTGTCCATGTTCTGTGACTACGTTTTCTCTTCTGGGGCTATTTTTCACTACCTGGTCCCCCCTCCCTCTTGCCAGCTGTACCTCTGGGCCTCTCTTATGGGTACATGACACTGATAGTCATGATTTGTCAACAGCTGCTTACACTTCAGTGCAACTCCTTTACTATGTCTCTAGAGGGTATATATATTTACTAACATTTCATTAAGAACTTTTGCATCTATATTCAAGGATATTGGTTGGTCTCTCTCTCTCTCTCTCTCTCTGTACTGCTTTGGTTTTGGTATCAGGAGTGTGCTGTCTTCTTTCAGCTACGGGCCTTCGTAAATAAAGCTTTTGGTAGAAAAGTAACTGACCACCCCTCTACAAAGCCTTATAGCCATAGTTTCTTTAGATTTACAGAGAGATCGCACATATCATTACCCGTTTCCTAGTCTGTCTGGGTTGTTGGGTGTCTTGAAAACAATCGGAAACCTATTTCTCACGCTTCTCGAGACTGGGAAGTCCATCATCAAGGTGCCGGCAGAGTGAATATCTGGTGAGAGCTTCCTGGTTTATAGACCACCATCATTTGCCGTGTGGTTCCAGGACAGAAGGGGCAAGAGAGCTATGAGGTCCTGTTCATAAGGGCACCAGTGCCATTCATGACCTAAGCACCTCCAAAGACCCCACCTCCTAATACCATCACATTGGAGGTTAAGATTTCAACATATGAATTGGGGGGCAGGGGTGCATTCAGTGCATAGGCGTTGCCAATAAACAGAGTTGTCTGCCATTAAGCAGGACAGGCAGAGTTGCCTTGGTTCCACTTGCAGAGAACCTGATGATCACATTGCTTAGTGATGAGCCCAAGGTCACCCAGCTAGGAACTGAGATGGTTGGGACCGGAGCCCACATCTCCTGACACCAAAGTATGTGTTCTTGGATAGCCTTGGTTTTTAACCCACATCCGCAGGGCGCTGTTTCAGGCAACATAGAAACTGTGTAAGCCAAAGTAGGGCTTATTCTGCAAAAGACTGCAGGTGGTAGAAACAGGGGAGCAGGGGTGCGGTAAGGAAAGGACAAATGCTCATTGTTCTCAACTCCTTTCCCACAAGACTCATAAGGCAGATGGAGCCCAGTTCAGGAAACTCACTCAGACCAGCCTCTCCCGCCATATCCAAAAAGGACGAGTAGTTTAGCAATGTGTAACCATCCCAGCTTTAGAGTGCATCCACTGCCTCTCACCATAGTCCGCGTGGAATCTGGAGTCCCTGTAGAGTGACAAGGGTCTGTGGCAGGGGGACCCTCCTCATAGCCAACGTGCAGGAGGACATCTGGGTCCAATGGCGGCTTGCGGCCCCACCGGCTCGCAGCCCTTCCTTTGCGGAGAGCGTCTGCTGGGTACAGTCCTCATTAAGTCCTCATTACTACTGTGGAGTAGTCTCACTCTGTGGTGTCTGGAAAGCAGCTGTCTCCCCCGCAAGGTGTCCTTTCCTGAAACACATTGCTTTCCCAGTCCGCTCTTGCCAAGCCTGGTATCCACATCAGGAGAAGGAAACAAATGAAAAACCCCAAACACCCTTATTATGAGCACTAATTGGTGGGTCTGCTGATGAGATCTGCAGAAAGGCCAAGCCAGGCAGGGGACTTCAAGAACAGATTCCTTTTTCCTGCTGACTGCAGGCCCCCAAGGTGGCGGTGAGTGTTAGTACCTGGAGACAGCTTGGTGTTCCTGTTCCCTGAGCACATTGCCTCCTCCAGACAAAAGCTGTAGGGCAGTGGGCCGTCCTAACGGGGTTTCCTAAATGACCCCTCACCTAAAGATGGCAGAGAGCGAGAATGAACTCCTTCTTGTTAATTTGGTTAAGTTTGGTAACAAAATGCAAGTGGACATGCTCTACACAATAGAAAGACATGATTCTTCAAGATCGGGAGAGGAAAACCTCCAGGAATGCATTTCTGGGGAGATGGAATGAATCTCACGCCCATATTCTGGGATGGAACCGTCGAGGCAACCATTTGTGTATTCATACATTTACAGGGATCAGACTCAAGCTAGGTGTTCAGGATAAAGTTCAGCCCACCCCAATGGAGCTTCCCGCAAGGACAAGGTACACAGTAAACATAATCACCCACCACGTATGATTTTTTTTTCCACTTACTGTAAATTGTCAGCAGGAAAAAAGCAGAGAGTGCAAATAATATAATAGTGAGAGAATGACTTAAAGATTCCAGGAAGTTTCCTCAGAGAAAGAGACTTTCAAACCTTAGACATTAAAAGGAATTAGGAGGTAGCCAGCCTGAGAAGGGGAGAGAAAGGGAACAGAATATTTAAAGTCCTTGAAGCAAAACAGAGCTCAGTAAATCCAAAAAGCTGAGGAAACGCCATTGTGCCTGGGGTGTCCAAAGGGGGGCAAAAACCGGTAAGAGTGCTCATCTTCATCAGACAAAAACAAAGATTTTGTCCGGTGTGCAGCAAGAAACCACTGATGTATTCAAAGTAGTTTGGTGATATGATCCAATTTACATAAAAAAAATAACCCATGGAGGGGGTGGGAGGGAGGAGAGGGTGGGTGATGGGTATTGAGGAGGGCACCTTTTGGGATGAGCACTGGGTGTTGTATGGAAACCAATTTAACAATAAATTTCATATATTGAAAAAAAAACAACAAAAAAAATAACCCTGGCCATTCTTTGGAGATTAAAGGTTGACAAAAGACAGAATAGGGAATCAAATAGGAGGCTCTTGACATAATCATGGAAGGAGATGATGAGGTTAAGGCTATCGGATGTACAGTAAAACCTTGGATCACAAGTAACTTGTTCTGCGAGTGTTCTGCAAGACAAGCAAACATTTCTAATAAATTTTAACTCGATAAACAAGCAATGTCTTGCAAGACAAGTAGTACATAATGCCGGATGTCACATGATCACAACTGAGCCAATGAATTTTGAAATTCGCGTTGGTATATGAATGCTTTGGATTACAAGCATGTTTCTGGAACGATTTATGCTCAGAAAGCAAGGTTTTACTGTATATGCAACACAACACACGCACGTATTCATACCTCCCCTATGTGGACCCAAACTAAAAGATAACTTAACATTTTTAGAGAGAGAAAAAAGTATCATATACTTTAAATACGAAGAGGATATATTTCAAGATTTTTAATTATATATAATATACATTATATTTAATTACTATATAATAAATATTACTATATATTATATATAGTAATTATATATAATATATATGCTATATATATTATATATAATCTACAATATTACTATATATTATATATAATTACTATATAATAAATATTACTACTATATAATATATATTATATTTAATTACTGTATTAATGTATAGTAATTATATACATTTGCATATTATATTGTATATATGTAAAATATATAATATACAAATCTACAAATCTACAGTCAACCCTTGAACAACATAGGTTTGAAGTACACAGCACAGTTCCATTTATATGCAGATTGTATTCAATAAATACAGGAATGAATTTTCTCCTCCTTATGATTTTTTTTAATAACATTTTATTTTCTCTCGGTACTTTATGGTAAGAATACAGTATATAGTACGTATAATATGAAAAATATGTGCTAACTGACTATGCTGTCGGTAAGTTTTTTGGCCAACCATTAAATATCTGGGGAGACAAAAGTTATACAGAGCTTCCAGACTGTGCAAGGGGCCAGTGGCCCCTAATCCCTTCATTTTCAATATATATACAATATACTAGTTCTATATCTATATCTATCTAATCTATATTATATATAGTTATATATAATTAAATATCTGAACATGGAAACATAGGGAGGGATGTCATCAAGATGGTGACACAGGCTGTTCCTGACTTCGCTCCCCATCATAAGAACAACAAATATTTAAGAATAAGACACCCCTGAGTGAATCCTAGCATGCAGAGGTGAGGCCGAATCATCCCCTTGCACCACAGGGAGCAAGACAGCCTGCGTTGGAAGGCTAAGAGGAGCAGCTACAGGTTGAGCACACTGCCCCTCCCCCAGGGCACACAGAAAGGTCTTCCCTGAGCTTCCAGTTCCTCCACTGGGGAAAGAAAACCCAGGGGGTACAACCAGCTACACTCAACATTGTGAGTTGCTTTGTGGGAGCCCCTACTCTGATCTCACACTGTAGAAACTGCAGGGGAATGTGTTGGGCTCAACCACTGGAAATCTGAGTGAGGGGAAGGGCCTACAACAACCCACACACAGACCTTGGCACTGACTTCATACATGCAGCGCCCAAGCGGTAACCCTAATCAGAGGTTTTGCTCATTGAAAGGACCAAGTCAATACCTTCTGACCAGGGAACTTGGTGGAGCACAGAGCTGATTGCTTGAAATCTTGAAACGAGTTTTCTGCGCCCTGGAGCTGGGTTTGCTCATACTCAGGCAAAGAACTGAACTACTCACCCACCATGGGGCATGTCTTCCAGCCCCACCTGGCTAAAAAGGGCTGGTGAAAATTCCTGGAGTCTCTATCGGTCCAATGGCACTTCAGCTGAGAGTCAGGCAGGCAGAGTTGATAGCCCCCAGGGCACAGCCAGTACCATGTGTAGAATATTCCTGTGTTATGGACAGGCTGGAGGATTAAGTCAAGGCTCAGGGCAGTCAAGGCTAAGGGTAGCTTTCAGCCACTCACAACCAGAGAACCTAATTGGGAAACCGAGAGCAGCCTCGGGCAGTCCCTTCCCCTTCCACCGAGGCAAGGGAGCTGAAACAAAGCCATCCACTGTGGAGAGTGTCTTTTGGTCCCATCTGCCCAGAAGGGTTGGCGACAACTCCTTGAAGCTGTGCTACTCAGTGACATTTGAGCCAGGATGCAAACAGGCATAGCCTATAGTTTGCAGAAAGAACAAAGCCAGTGGTCGGCTTACTCAGGGAACTTGAGGTGCAGGTGGGCTTGAGTTAAGACAACAAACAAAGAGCTCTTACCAGCTTTAGAGCTGCTTCTCCTGCTGCACTCAGTTAGAGAATCCAATTCATAGCCCTGCTCATCACTGAATACTGCTTTCAGCCTGTCAAACCAGGGAATCTAACCGGAGCACACAATAGGTTACGTGTCCCATTCAATAACCCTAAGTACAGTGGCACGCGAACAATGAACATAGCCCATGGCATCTCCCATCTGTAGAGCAAAACTGGTGGCCTCACATTTCCAAGGAATTCAGCATACACTCTGGACTGATTTGTGTCCCCAGCGACAAGTTGTATAGGCCCTGGGCCAGGTCCTGCTGCCCTGCCAGGTAGGAAAGCTAATTCATAGCCCCATCTATTATTGAATACAGTAGCTGGTTCTGACCATCTAGTAAGCCTGACCAGAAAACCCAGGCAAACACAGAGCCCATCCTATAGCCTCATTCGGGTAGGGAACCACGCCAGCAGTTCTCTAATGGTTCTTAGCAAGTGGCATACGCCTCCATCTCTGTCCTCAGAACTCAAACAATTGCCTTACCCCAATATATGCCATAATAGCAGATTCCACCTGCTCAAGGACATTACCAGCAGATATACCCAGAGACACAAATTAAGCTGGAAACTGTCTGCTCTGAAAACTATAACGCATTGGCGAAAGAAAACGAAGACACAAATTAATAAAAAGGTATCCTATGTTCATGGATTAAAAGCATATTGTTACAATGTCAATACTATCAGAAGCCATTTATAAATTCAATGTAATGGTTATCAAGAATCCAATGGCATTTTTTAGTAGAAGTATAAAAAACACTCCTAAAATTTATGTGGAACCACAAAGACCCCAAATAGCCAAATGAATCCTGAGAAAGAAAAACAAAGCAGGAGGCATCACACTTCCTTCTTTCGAGCTTTACTATAACATTGTCGTCATCAAAACAGTCTAATACAAGTATACAAACAGACAAATAGACCAATAAAACAGAATCAAAGGCCCACTAATAAATCCAAACATATACACTCAACTCATATTTGACCAGGAAGCCAAGAATACTCAATGGGGGAAAAAATGTCTCTTTAATAAGTTGTGCTGGGAAGATTGGATATTCATATGTAAAAGAATAAAATTGGGCCTATATGTTGCATCACTCAGAAAAATTAAACTCAAAATGGATGAAAGACTTAAATGTAATACTTGAAACCATGAAACTCCTGGTTGGGGGGGGAAACATAGGACCTTGACGTGGGTCTTGGCAATGATTATTTGGCCATGGCCCCTAAAGCACCAGCAAGAAAATAAAAAGTAAACAAGCGATAATAAGACCTGAATAGCCATTTCTCCAAAGAAGATACGCAAAGGGCAACAGGTGCATGAAAAGATGCACAACATCAGCCGTCCTTAAGGAAGCACAAATTAAAATCACCATGAGATGTCACTTCATGCTTGTTAGAATGGCCATGATTAAAAACACAAGAAATAACAAATGGTGCCATGGATGTGGAGAAAAGAGAACACTCAACCACTGCTGGTGGGATTGTACATTGGTACAGCCACTGTGGAAAACAATACAGAGGATCGTCAAAAAAATAATAACACAACTACCATATAACCCAGGAAATCCATTGCTGGGAATATGGCCAAAGGAAACAAATACACTAACTCAGAAAGATATCTCCCTCCCCATGTTTATACCAGCATTATTTAGAATAGCCAAGACATGGACACAACCTAAGTATCCATTCATATGGATAAATATATATGTACACTTATAAATACATATATTTATATATAATGGGCATATATAGAAATGTATGGACATGTTTTATCCAGACATAAAAAAATGAGGAAATCCTACCATTTGTGGCAATGTGGAAGGACCTCGAAGGCAATGTGCTAAGTGAAATAAGTCAGACCGAGAAGACAAATACTGTAAAATCTTACCTACGTTTGGAATAAAAATAAAAGAACTAATTCATAGAAAAGAAAATCAAACTTGTGGTTACCAGGGGCAGAATTGAGGGAAGAGGGAATTGGATGATGGTGGTCAAAAGGTACAAACTTCTAGGTCACAAGATAAATGGGTACCAGGGACGGAATGTCCAACGTGACGGCTGAAGCTAACACTGCTGTATGATGTATAGGAAAGCTAACGAAAAAACATGATTGTCACACTAAAGAAATGGAGTCTCATCAATGGGAAGTTTAATGGATGGGATAAACAGACTGCACATAGCTGAGGAGCAATTTTCAGTGGGCAAAAAACCAAGGGAACTCTTCCAGAACACATCTCAAAGGATGTGAGGAAAATGAGAGAAAATGAAGCAATATGAAAGATGCCATGGCATTCTTCTCGCTGTCTGCCCACCCCCACTTTTTGGAGAAATCATTCTAATCCTCCCAGGTGAGTTTAAGTGCAGGGGGAGCATGCTAGGCGGAGGGCTAGGATAGTTGTTCTTATCCTATACCCACCCTCCTTGGCTTCTGAAAAAATGAGCTTCTTATTTTTCTCGTTTCAAAGTACCATCCAGGCAGAGTTGCTAATAGAGAGAAACATGACAAGAAGAATGTGGAACCACAGGATTGATTCTCTACTTTGGAGGGGACTGAAGTCCGGATGAAAAAAAAAGTACAAGAGGTATGCTTCTAGCAGTTCTTCACTACGGTTCAGTTTGACCATTGCATGCCTGACTCCAATTATTGCCTCGTGACTTTGTTTTGTGCCTGTAGGACAAATCTACCTCAAACGCCTTCCAAAAGCGTTTCCCGAAATGTAGCAAGACAGACAACAAATGGGATCCCCTTAATTATTACTTGGTTTACAAATGCTGTGTTCTAATGACACTGTCATTAGCATGTGGTGGGATCTTCAAAAGCAACGACAGGCCATATATATACACAATTCAGACTTTACCGATATTGTAACTTCATTTGATAAAACCCCACTAGTTGTAAGTTGCAGACCCAGGATTCGAACCCAGGCAGTCTATCTCCCAAGTCTACTCCCTTAAAGACTGAGCTGTCCCGTGGACTAGGATAAGATTTC
The DNA here is from genome assembly GCF_018350155.1 of Leopardus geoffroyi. Lineage (NCBI taxonomy): Eukaryota > Metazoa > Chordata > Mammalia > Carnivora > Felidae > Leopardus > Leopardus geoffroyi. The sequence goes on along the minus strand of NC_059337.1, from coordinate 13,712,470 downwards.
TCACCCTTGGGACTGTTGACAATTTGAACCAGATCATTGTTGTGGAGGGTTCGTAACATGATTAGCAGAGGTATCACTGTGTACCAACTAGATTCCAGTAGAGGTCATCTTTAGATCTTTTGCCAAATGTTTCTGGGTGGGGTCGACAACACTGCCTCTGGGGAGAATCATGGGACTAAGGTACCCACCAGAATCCTAAGGCAATCATTACACTTGGGTGGAATATTAAAACTATCCCCACTAATATCTATGCATTCTTACTTACACGATTCACCATTGCCGTAGATGTCCTAGCCAATGCAATAAAAGAAGAAAAAGTCATGTAACACACACAAATCCATCGCTATTTGTGTGTGTAAGTGTGATGGGAAAAAAAAAAAAAAGCCTTTTTCTGATGGCTTGTGTTTTGTCTTGGTAAAGTTTTAAGAGAATTCACCCACAGGAGTAATGGAAGAGAGAAAGACAAGAATGAGAAGTCTGAGGAGAGAAAAGAATATGAGATGATCTTAGGGACAGTGGGAGGGCTAACAAGACAAAACAGTGGGGCTGTGTCTAACTAGTTCTGCTTGAGGCTGATGATCCTGGTGATATTATAGTTTTACTTCCCAAAATTCTCAGCAGAGATTTCTGCCAGCTTCTTACCAATGGCCCCACCAATACCACCCAAAGGGCCCCAAATCCATCTCCTTGGCATGCACTTTCCTTCCAGTTATCTGAAAACTACCAGCTGCTATTTTTTGCCACACTGCAGATAAAAATCAATTCATAAATATGACGGCATTTTATAAAATCCAATGGTTAATATATATGCTGAATAAATAAATTATCAGTTATTTTGGAAAGCGTAACAACACACACCAAAGGTCAAAATGTTACTACCACTGACTCAACAGCCCTGTTTCTAGAAATTTTTCCTAATGCAATGATTGCCTAGGCACAAGACATTCCCCACAGCATTGCTATAATAGAGAATTGGATACAATGCAAATGTCCTCCCTAGAGGACTGCTTAAGCAAATATTTGTGCACCTATGCAATGGTCTCTGATGCCACGTTTAAAAAATAATATGCATGATATATCATTGCATGGAAAATGCAGGTTATGAGTGAGCATGGGTGGCATGAACTGATTCATAAAATACTGTGTATGTGAATAGAAAGATTTCTATAATCCTATTTTTCAAAGCATTATCTATGAGTATTGCTAGGTGGGTGGTATTTGGAATGATCTTTCTGCATTTCATACTTTTTACCTCATTGCGCTTTTCTACACTGAACTTCTATATATAGATATATAGATATTTTATGAAACAACAGAGCAGTTTCCAGAACAATCAGATTGACCACACGACCGACACTGGACAGACAATGCTGAAAGTGAATGCTTTGATAAGCTGGGTGGCAGGAATTCTGATTTTTACGTCTCACCTTTTTTTGAGACGGCTAAGTCCATTTCATACACGAGAGGGACAAGTGTTAGGGGTCCTCACCAAACCGCGGAAGCCATGCTCTCTACATGGATATTTCACCGGGAATCCCGCCCTTCTCATTTTAATACTCTACAGCTACATTCACAAAACAAATGATAATATTCAGCCCCGCAGCCCAAATCAAGACCTCCCTGTGTACGTTTTTCCAGAGCATGGCGTCAGTGTGGTTGAGAATGAGCAGGTCTGCCTCACCCAGAGGCCTGGTACATTCTGACCTGCTCAGTGGTATCGGCCAGTTGGCTGCTTGGCACCTTTCCCAGCAGTCACTGCTCTCCAAGCACGGCATCTATCATTGCTCCAGTCAGAAAGATAGCACTTACCTGATGGGTAGGCAGAAGCGTCTTCTCTTACCATATGCTGGAAATTGTCAGGGGCTGTTCACGCCAAGACTGGCTACTTTTAGTGCCAGAAAACGGGCCTTTCAAAAAGCCTGCCAAAAAAAATACAAATAAAAATTTCAAAAGAACCAATTTTCACATATCAAATTTTGTGTTGAGAGTTGTGTAACAAGCTATGCAGAGCGGAGAATTATGGACATTTTTCTGGCGTTGATACATTAAACACAAAAAAGAAGAGCAATGCGCATTTAGGAAAGGAGGAAGGGATTAAAAAAAAATTCCCTGACCTACATAAATATTAGGTTTAGACCTAGCTCCACGCAGAGTCAGGGGGGTTGGCCCACCTACCCAGGGTAACTTCACGAATGTTGAGAGATGCACCTTCAGTGGAAGCTTAGGGTCCCAATACTTGAGTCATCCGAGGGGGTGAAGGCATTATCTGCTGAAGGGTCCTGTTGAATCTCTATCTGTTCCTTTGGAGGACAGAACGGCATTAAACTGTTGTCTCCAATTATCATATTTGTGCAGACTAACCGATTAGACACAGCAGGTAGATATGCTTTAATGAGATCACACAGAATTGGGAAATATTTGGGAAACCAGGTGTCATAGGAGAAAACGAGCTACTGTCCTTAGACAGCAAGACAAGGTCCACACAGGTGGACCTGGGGTTCTGAAGGAGATCTCCAAAGAGGGATCTGGAAGGAAAAGAGGAGTCAGAGTCCTGAGACTAACCAGATAGGAGCAGGACCGACCTGGGGGGCACAGTCTGGGGGCTCCTTGCTGGCAGGACCCCGTGAGCTCTAGTTGGACGCATTGTCAAAACAGAAGGGAAGAAACCAGCTGGGGGGTCTGCCTGAGTGACCAGGCAGGAGGATGTCGCCTAAGCAGAGAGTTCATTGGCCCTCAGAGATCAGAGAAAGATTCCAAAGGTGGGTGGGGTCAGGGAGCAAGGAGTAGCCAGAGTCAAGTCAAGTTCATTCCCAGGCTCTTGGGCAAGTATCTCAGGGCAGACAAAGCTGCTTAAACGTGCCTCTCAACTCTCCAGGCTGCAGCCCGACAGCCAAATCCTTTTCAACAGAAAGCAGTCTCACACCATCTTCCCTAGCAGCCTGAGGTTTCTGCTCTGGAGGTTTCTGTTTGCTCTACGTGTCCACTTGGCCATGTTCACCCTTGCCAACTTCTTACAGAAGAGGGTGTCACTGTGTGTGTGTCTGTGCGGAGCATGTCTGTGTATGGGGGTCTTTTAAATATATTGCTAGTTGCAAGGTTATGCTCCGAAGACATACCTTGACTCACTCATCCATGCCTGCTTTGGCTATTTAGCCTTTGTCATGGAAAGGTCAAACCAGAGCTCCAGTCAAGGCCAACAGACTCTACAACCGTGAGCCCTAACCTCTTGTGGGAAACAGGGAGACTTCCAAATCCTTCTCTCTTATTCTGGGAAGCTTAGGATTTAATAATTCTACTCAACTATCTTTGAATTCTCTTCAACTGAAAAGCCATCGATGGGAAATCCACAGAAAGGCCATACACTCTGGCAGGCCTGGGGTCAGACCATTGGAGTTCTTCTTGGGATCACGTGTTAGCAGGGAGGTCTCTGGGCGCTTCAGTTTTCTTAGCCACATGACACAGACAATAATAGAACCTATATAATAGATCCAGAGCTTAGAAAAGCATCACCTCTGATTTGACTATACATTTTTTTTGGTCTCATTATATAGCAAAAAAAGAGATTTAAAGAGAGCTTAAAGAGCTTAAAAACATTTAAAGAGAGCTTAAAAACAAATCAAGACAGATTAAGAAAGCATTCATATCTATAATACATCATTGGTTCCTTCAAATAAATAAATAAAGCAAAATAAAGAAAGGATGTAAACAGATATTTCTCAAAAAATAAGTAGTCAAAATATCTATGAAATAGCCCTAAATGTAAAAAAAAGAAAAAAATAGAAACACAATAAAAACATAATCACATTTTTCCCTTTGATGTTTGTAAAAAGTTTGGTAATACCAAGGTTGGCCAGTGAACTTGGAAACAGGCTGTCCTCAACAGTATAAATGGGAATAAAAATCACTGTGACTTTTTGGGGCCCCTGGGCAGCTCAGCGATTGAGAGACTGACTCTTGGTTTCAGCTCAGGTCATGATCTCACGGTCTGTGAGGACAGTGTGGAACCTGGTTGGGATTCTCTCTCTCCCCCCCTCTCTCTGCCCCTCCCCCACTTGTGCTCTCTTTCTCAAAACAAAGGAATAAACTTTAAAAAGATTATTGTGACTTTTTGAAGGACCATTTAGCAATGGCCTTCAAATTTTCAGACATGCAGTTTCACATGCCCAAAATTCTGAATGCTAGGGATCAGAAACATTTGTGCAAATTCGCAAAAACAAACGTTTGTATTTATTGCGGAATCATTTGCAATAACGAAAGAAATACAAAAATGATCTAAATGTTGATATGTCATGCTTCATATGTCGCGAATCATGGTTCAGTGTCATAATAAACAGGCATGAAGAAAGATTGATCTTGGGGTGCCTGGGTGGCTCAGTCAGATAAGCGTCCAACTTTGGCTCAGGTCATGATCTTGTGTTTTGTGAGTCGAGCCCCATGTCGGGCTCTGTGCTGACAGATCGGAGCCTGGAGCCTGCTTCCAATTCTGTGTCTCCCTCTCTCTCTGCCCCTCCCCTGCTTGTGCTCTGAAGCTCTCTCTCTCTCTCAAAAATAAATAAAACATGAAGACATTTTTAAAAAGATTGATCTATACGTATCAAAAGAAAGCGCAAGTTGCAAAGTGGCTTCATGGTGATTTTATTTTGGAACACTGTGTGTTTATCTGTGTTGCTGGAAGGAGTGGTAGAATATATCTACCTGTGTTTTTGTCAGTATGAAAGGGTCGGGGAAGGGTCAGAGAAGCAGATGTGTCCAAGCTGAAATCCCCAGAAACTTTGTGGTCCATAAACTATGAGCGACTAAGCTATTTGTCAAAAAGGCATCAGGAAGTGATGGAAACAAACAAACAAACAAACAAACAAACAGGGCTTTTAGCATCCTGCCCATCAGTGTTCAAAATTCAGCTTTGCTCCTCGTTGGCCTTAAGAGATTTGGACACTTTCCAGACCTCAACCTTCTCCAATTCCTAGCTTGCAGACTTGTAAGAATTACATAAAATAATGTTTCTTTTTTTTTTTTTTAATTTTTTTTTTCAACGTTTATTTATTTTTGGGACAGAGAGAGACAGAGCATGAACGGGGGAGGGGCAGAGAGAGAGGGAGACACAGAATCGGAAACAGGCTCCAGGCTCTGAGCCATCAGCCCAGAGCCTGACGCGGGGCTCGAACTCACCGACCGCGAGATCGTGACCTGGCTGAAGTCGGACGCTCAACCGACTGCGCCACCCAGGCGCCCCTAAAATAATGTTTCTAAATCGTCTCTCGTACAATGCATTCTCAAAAAAAATGTCCTCATCACTTTTGCTGTATTGAGATGCGCGTTGACCCTGATACATTTTCCGAGGGGAAAAAAAGATGATTTCTTTTGCTTTTGATGGGAATAACAGCTCATCGTAGGTAATATCAGCATGGAAGATGCTACCGTATTTGTGGCTATCATTGCCAATTCCTTGATTAATCATTTAGGAGAAAGAGTGAACTGCTAATAACGTTGGTTGGTAGGACAAAATTTCAAAACTTTGACTTTGGGGGGAAACCACCAATTACATGTGCGGAGATAATCACGGAGAGTTTTGCTTCATAGGACACATTATGGGACCTGAGCTTTTTGAATTTTGAATCTGAACACACACTGTTAAATGATTCTTTTTTCCTCTTGAGGGAGGCGGTGTTAAAATATCAGAAATTCATGCCAAAGAATCACTTCAATATTTCTTGAGGCAGAAACCTTTAATAATGAAAAAAAGTCTATTTTGTATTATTCAGCAGGCCTTATTTCACATGGAAAATTCTTCCCACCTACCCTATCACCCCCACCTTGTAGGTTTATTCTCTCCATTCTTATTTACTCATACATACATACAGACCACAAAAATGCTCTTTGATTTATAAATAAACGGACAATTCTGCAAAAGTGCAGAGAATATCTTTTGGTAAAATGAGTTTGAGGTCAGTTTTCAGGGTCCTTGGGTTTTTATATGCAATCTAGCCTCATTTCCTCGCTCTGCTTTGCTTGCTTAACTTACTAGAAACTTGGGCACAATTTTGCTGGTGTTGGCAGTTTTAAGGTATGGATTCGTGTAGGCTATTTACAAGATGCCAAGGGATGTCAAATCCGGAACATGTGTTTTTTATCCCACGGTCCTTCTTTGACAGCAGAAATACTCTGCAGATTATCAGATCCATTTGCTGATATTTAACATCTTTTTTTTTTTTTTTAATCCACTATGGGTTTCGGCTGCGATGAATTTTAATGTTTCTTCATGCTGAAACTGACAAAAAAAAAATCCTTTAAACATTTAAGGAGAAGCAACGGGAAGCTTTACATTTCAGTGCAAAGACAGCCCGTTTCATTTACTTAAAAACTTCACAATTACTTTTCTGCCAAAGAAATTCAGCTTTTTACTTTTTTTTTTTTTTTTAAAGAACACTTTATAGATATTTTAAACACCAAGCGGAGCTAATGAAGACACGGTTATGGCCATTCTGAATTTGTCAATACTTGCTTGGCTCAAGTTTTCATGAAGGGACGATGGGCTGATTCAGGATTCTCTTGTCCCATAAAATGTTAATATTTTTTTTTTTTCTAACTAAAACAGTTATTAAACTAGCTGGCACTTTTAGTGAATATGCGGAGTCATCAAATGGGAGTGAAGATTAGAAGGGAAAGGGTCTGGGTTTCCTGTCGTCTTTCTCACGGTGTTCGGTTTTGGGTGTTCTCTCTTTATCTGGCTCGTATGCTGAGAGAGACCCTGCCCTGTCATTCATGTTCTTTCCTTTCCGTCCATTCAAGTTTCTCCAAAGATCTCTATGCCCACCGCCATGAGTCTTTTTGGCCAGTCATCGGGGGCCTTCCCAACTGGGTATACCAAGTGCATAACCGTGACAGTAACAAGACCATGCTGGGCTCGAAGCTTCCGTGCAAGGGAGTCACGCGTAGCTCAGGCCCATGGTTCTGGGTGGCTGACACATTCTCTGCCTGCTTTGATGCCATATCTCCAGTCTCTGACTTCACAGTCTCTCTTTGCAGCTGGTGCTTACGTTACCACTGAGGATTGTGGCCTTGACGTCACAAATCTCCATCTGGCAGGTTGATAACAAATGTTTACATGAAGGAAGGAAGGAAGGAAGGAAGGAAGGAAGGAAGGAAGGAAGGAAGGAGGTATTGCCACTACTAATTGTATGTCCCCCAGAGTGTTTGAGGACAGGCGTCCCGCTCACCCTTTCCCGAATACCAGACTGATAAAGAGTGGCCTCACTCATTCCCTTTAATGGAACAGGGCTTTCAAGTTGGGCCCTCCCTCTCTGAGTTGCTCACTGAGCCCTCACTGAGCCAGACTGGCGTTCCCACTGAACACAAATGATCTCACAGAAAAGGGTGCTCACATGCGTCTACACCTTGACTATGATGGAACAGGACAAACCCAAGACCACTCAACGTAGGCATAAAAAGGCCACCACGCCGTCCTGAAAAATGACCAAACGCTCCCCTCCCTACTGCTTCTTTAGCAACAGTGACACCTCACTTTCCTCCTCCTGGACAAAAATCAAATGCCCAATCCAGTTACCCTTGCCTCCTGACAACGCCCCATTCAGACCAGATTCCTGTGTTCTTACCCTCTCCCCCCAACCCCCTCTACAAACCCAAGTCCTCTCATAAATTTCTCCCCATTCTACTTTTCTGGGAAACCTCCTAATTTCCTCCGGCGCGTTCTCCTTAACGGCACCAACTTAATAAAAGTAATATTTTGTGTTCCTGGCGGTCGTTGGGTCCCTGTGCCCACAGGGCACACCACCCTAGGGGAAAATCGAGACTAGAAGCCAGGTCAGAAGACTCTTGAAGAGCCTCTCATGGATCTACTCAGCCACGCTCTTCCGACCATCATACAGGATACCGTGATGGAGTCCAGATAGCTTCAAGGTGAGCCCACCAGCAAGCCCTCAGGTTCACCAGGGCTTCCGGTATCATATGACACCCCCTGGTTTGAAGTCTGGGTGCCAGGGGCCAGTTGCCTATTTTAATCTGTCTCCACGCCACTCTTCTCAAGAGGCCCATGGAAGACACTTCCCCGAGAGCTCACTCTCGTGGGTTAGAATTCCCAGGCAAACAGGTTAGGGGAGACACATTAGGCAGGGATGTTTGCTGTTCCAGACGGTGTAAAGACACCCATGTTTGTGCACTTGTATCTGTGTATGAATTTTTCTTTGGAAAGTGATATCTCACTGAAAGAATAGTACCTGTTTCAGAGATGTGTCACTGAACTTGTGAGTTTTGGATGCTGGAGAACAGGAACCACGATACAGCCGTATGATTTCTGACATGTCAGCAACGCAATGACGTCAAGTAAAAACGCTCCCGTTTGAGTTTAACTGGTTCCGTCTTTAGAATTAAGAGGTCGTTTGAGGGTGACTTTTGTAATATTGGAGATAACTTCTTGAAAAACATCCATTACAACGTAAAACCTGCTGCCACGTAACATTTTTTAAAGAATGATTTTATTATTTATTTTCGAGAAGGAGACAGAGTGTGAGCAGGGGAGGGGCAGAAAGAGAGGGAGACACAGAATCCGAAGCAGGCTCCAGGCTCTGAGCCGTCAGCACAGGGCCCGACGCGGGGCTCGAACCTGCAAACCACATGATCATGACCTGAGCCGAAGTCGGACGCTTAACCACCTGAGCCGCCCAGGCGCCCCCAAAATGCTTCCATTTTAACAGTGTTCACAAAGATGCACTATTATTTTGTACAGTAGCTGACCCCACCCCCCGCCCCGTGGGAGGAAGTTTCCTGAAAGTGAAAATGCTGTCTGCGTTGTTTATGTATTTCAGCATCTAGTACAGTGCCGGGGATACAGTAGGTGCTGAATAAATAAATTAGCACACAAACAAACATGAGCAATAGTCTCGACTGTCATGACTAACGTCTTTTAGGTCTCGTTGTATAAAGAACACATCAGTCTTTAGAAAAATGTCTAATGAGATCTTCTGTCCAAATAGCTTTGTGTGATGAGTTTTCTTAATTAAATGTTTTAAGTTTCTTTACTTATTTTTTGGTGGGGAAGAGAGAGGGAGAAGAGGGAGACAGGCAGAGAGAGGGGGGGAGAGAGAATCCCAAGCAGGCTCCACATTGTCAGTGTGGAGCTCGATGCAGGGCTGAGACTCACGCACCGTGAGATCATGACCTAAGCCCAAACCAAGAGTTGGACGCTTAACCAGCTGAGCCACCCCGGCACCACTCTCCGTGTCTTCTTTTGTCTCTGCCTCTTCCCATTCAGTAGGGCAGGCATTTATGGTTCGAGAATAGGATGAGAAAAAGATTTCAGTGATCGCAGTAAAGACCATTCACGTTTTCCCCCGACTTTTTGTACATTCCAGACCCAGGAAATGCTGCCGAGACTTCTGGAGGTTCTCTTTAATATTTCGAAGCAAGAGAAACTGCTTCATTCTCTAAACTCCCTTCCATGAGGAAAAGAATTCATGTGCCAGCCCCTTGGCTCTCTCCACCCATCACAGACGGGGAAATTGACCAGAGCACTTGAGATGAAAACTCCATTTCTTCTCTCTCTTGGAAATGCAGCCACATCCACTGGTATCACATCTTCCTGCTTCAGGGCCCCAGAGACTCTGGTGCACTCTAACCACACTGCCACAGATACATGAAAAACAAAACAAACCTCTGCTTCAACAATAAAAAAAGATCCTGGGGTCTAAGAGACCCTGGGATCTGCACACCTGTTATCGCCAACTCCTTGGAGTTTCTAAACAGAAGGTGGAAATTATTCCATCAATGCCACGTCTTCGGTGGTCGTGGCCTCCCATCTGCCCTGTAGTCTCACTTCATTGCCTTCCTGCTACTCCTAAGGGCAAGATCATGTCTAAGGAAGATATTGCTTTCCAGATCCTATTAAGTATAAAGCACATGCATCGAAGTCTGTCCAAGTGCAAAAGACATAAAAGAAGAATAAGATTAGATGAGTAAAGGGGCGCCTGGGTGGCTCAGTCGGTTAAGCGTCTGACTTCGGCTCAGGTCACAATCTCACCGTTCATGAGTTTGAGCCCCGCGTCGGGTTCTGTGCTGACAGCTCAGAGCCTGGAGCCTGTTTCGGATTCTGTGTCTCCCTCGCTCTCTGTCCCTGCCCCACTCGTGCTCTGTCTCTCTCTGTCTCAGAAATAAATAAACATTAAAAAATTTTTTTTAAGAATAAATGAGTATGACTACAAAGTATATTCCTACCCTTTGCAAATTCTAAGTGACATTCAAATGTTAAATGTCTTAATTTTAAATATAATTTATTTTTTAAAAAAAAATTTTTTTTTTTCAACGTTTATTTATTTTTGGGACAGAGAGAGACAGAGCATGAATGGGGGAGAGGCAGAGAGAGAGGGAGACACAGAATCGGAAACAGGCTCCAGGCTCTGAACCATCAGCCCAGAGCCTGACGCGGGGCTCGAACTCCCAGACCGCGAGATCGTGACCTGGCTGAAGTCGGACGCTCAACCGACTGCGCCACCCAGGCGCCCCTTAAATATAATTTATTAACTTTTGCACTATGGCTTTCCAAAGGATAGAAGGCACTTGGTATTAAAACCCATGTTCATGAGAATAATAAAAATAAAACAAGACGAAAAGTAGAACGCTAAGATATGTTCCCACCATGTGCATTAATCTTTCTGTTGTAAATAAATACCAAAAAGGAGTCTGATTTTTCTCAGGAGTGAGGGAAAAATGTGTGGACACAGTAATTTACATAGCCCTCACCATCAGAATGAAAAGAAGCACACTGGAATCCTTAGGGAAACAAAGATTTTCCTGGCAAGACATTCTCAAAGAAATTTCTCACTTCAGACCTACTATAAATAAAGAGGAGCAAAAATCATCCCATCACAAAATCTGGGCGTTTTAATCAAATGTTATACTCCCAGTGGAGGAAGAGATAACCTAAAGAAGAGTTATGAAATTTAGATACAGAGACCTTTTTGTTTAAAAAAAATATGATTCTATATTATTATATAATATGACGCAACATATAATGATTAGTCTAAAAATTAATACCATTTAAAAAAATTTTTAATGTTTATTTATTTTTGACAGAGAGAGAGAGAGACAGAACTTGAGCGGGGGAGGGGCAGAGAGAGAGGGAAACACAGGATCCGAAGCAGGCTCCAGGCTCCGCGCTGTCAGCACAGAGCCCGACGCGGGGCCCGAACTCATGGACCGAGAGATCATGACCTGAGCTGAAGTCAGACGCTCAACCAACTGAGCCACCCAGGCGCCCCAAATTAATACCATTTTTAAGTTGAAACAAAAAGATAAAGAAAGGAAATAGAGCTTTGTAAATCATTCAGTCAAGGGGAAGATAGAGCTGACCTAGAGTCTAGTTCAAGGGGATGTGCAAAGCTGTTGCTTGATAACTGAGCCAATTGAACTAAACAAGCTTAAGGGAAAAAATGACGTAAAAGGACTCACTATTTATGAACCACAAGTCATTTTACATTGAAATGATCTAAGATACATCCTTCTAACACCTCAAAATAATATTTCTGAGAAATCATAGCAAGGAGAGGGGTGAAGGTCTCCACAGGGGAGCATGAGACAAATGGCCGCCATAGTTATGTTTCCAGAGTGTTGTCTGCAGCATTTCTAATCCCCACATCGAATTCTCAAGTCTGCATATACAGAGTGCAATTGTCATATTAACCAATCATCTCCGAACACTGCAGCTTGTGCAGCTTTGCAGAGTGAACCATTCCAAATGTGCTTTGGAAATGCATTTTATTTATTAATTTTACTTATTTAATGTTTTTTATAATTTATTTTTTGAGAGAGAGAGAGACAGAGCACAAGCTGGGGAGGGGCAGAGGGAGAGAGGGAGACACAGAATCTGAAGCAGGCTCCAGGCTCTGAGCTGTCAGCACCGGGCCCGCCTTGGGGCTCGAACCCACGAACCGTAAGATCATGATCTGGGCCAAAGTCGGGTGCTCAACCGACTGAGCCACCCAGGCGCCCCCGGAAGTGCATTTTAAATATTAAATTGAGTCCACTTGAGCCTTGCCCTCACTCAAAGTGAGCTCAACATCCATTCCCCCCCCCCCCCCCACCTTTGGTGACCTTATAAAGTCATGTGACCAATAAATTCAGACACTCTTGACCAAAGTGACTGGAAACTACAGTAAGGAAGAGTGAGGTGTGAAGCCGCTGGGAGCCCCAGCCAGGAGGAGGGAGAGGATCATGGGTGGGGGAGGCTGGGGGGGGAGGGGAAGAGCTGACCAGGTCTCGAATAGATCTCATTTGGACATGTGTGTTCTTATCTTCAATTCGCACTGTATTCTGTGTGCCAATATTTTCTATCATATGTTCGCTTTGCCCTACGTGGGAAATATTGATCTTGGTTTTCTGTTGCTTTATAAAAGAATTCAGGAAGTCTTCCTTCTTCTTCAGTGGCTCTGAGGTAACTTAGAGGGTTATCCCTGGCCTTTGAAGATATTGTAGAACCCCCATGAAGTTATCCGGGCCCAGTGCTTTTGGGATCACATTTCCTTAGCAGCCGTTTCTATTCCTTCAATGGAAATTGGTCTTTTCAAGTTTTCTGCTTGCAATGTGGCCAGTTTCACTCAAATGTATTTCCTTAAGAAGTTACTCTTTTTACCGAGGTGTTCCTATTACTCTGCATAGAAATCTGCAAGGGATTCTCTTAGGATTTTAAATGTTGTTCTGTTCCTGTGGTTGTGTTACCCTTGTTATTTCTAATTTTAGAGGTCCCTTTTTGGGGGGATAAACTTAGCTAGCGATGTGTCTATTTTGTTAGCTGTTCTAAAAAATCAGAATTTAAATTAATCAATTATGTCTTACCATTTTTCTATTCTTGATCTCATCCATTTCTGCTTTATTATTTCTTTTCTTTTGCATTTTTAAAAATTTATTTTGTTCTTCTTCTAGCCTTTGAGGTGAGAATTTAAATCACTGATTTTCATCCTCTAATTTTTCTAGTAGCGATGTTACTATCATAAAGTTTCCTCTAATTACTGCTTTAAATGCACTCCATAGATTCTGTAAGGTAGTATATTTATTTTAAGAAGGTCATTATTTTTAGATGTGTAAGTTCAGTTAATATCTCTCTTTTCACTGGAGACTAGTATGATTATCATCCCAAAATAATCAATCTCAAGAACTAAAACTATTAAATTTTAAAGGTATATGAAACGCGTTCAAGGGTTCGAGGCAAAAAGATCAAATCACTAACATACACAAGAAAATTAGGCAGTCATTAGACTTTTCTGTACTCATACACAAAGATGATTATGGAACAATATTTAACAAAAGAAAACCACAAACTCCTCAGTTTAAAAAAACATCAGTTACAAAAATGAGTGCATGAAGGGTTTTAGGTACAATCAATTGGTCCTTCAAATACCAAAGCTATACAAATGATTTATCTTGGATTAATTTAGAAAATTTTGTTTTTTTTAATATATGAATTGAATTATTTTAGTAATTTTCAAGTCTTTTCTCGCTCTCTCTCTCTCTCTTTCTGGAAATTTTCCTTGGGTTAAATATTAACTCCAGCCCTTTGTTTGTTTGTTTGTTTGTTTCTTTTTTTTTCTTTAGAGATTCTGATTTAATAAATACCTTTCCTTCTGTGCTCTCTCTCCTTTTCGCTGTTTTCTCTCTGGCCCTTTACTTTCCCTTTTATTTGTTTTTCTGTCTTTCTTCAATGACCTTTATTAAATTACCATTTGCGTCTATTCTTCAGGCACCTTGCAATATTTATTCATTTGGGAGACAATTCTGTCCCTCTCTTTCATTTTTTTTCTCCTGCATTAAATCGGTTACCTTTTCATTTCTTCCAGTCTTGGGGGTCAAGATTTTGGTTTTTACTTTTAAAGTTTCTGGCTCGAATTTGCTTTTTGTATATTTATTGTTTGTTTGGGTCTCTTTAATTGTTTGAAATATTAACTTTGAGGTGTCTTCTATTTCATGGCTCATTTCCAGGAGGACTTCTCATCATTTAGTATGTATGAGATTTTGTTTCCCGATTTTCTGTAATCATAGCTTTTGTATGGACTTGACTTTCCATTTGTTTAATTTTCTGATATTGAGGGGTTTTCTAGGATTCCTGGTTTAATAGAATTCTCATCTATCAACATAGCAAAGTCCAGGTATGTTGGCCAGTCTTTTTATCTATTTATTTGGGAATTCATTTTGGAACGAGAGGGGAGTTGTAAGCTTCTCATGTAAAATTCTCTTTTAGGGGTGAGCCTGGGTGGCTCAGCCGATTGAGCATCCAACTTCGGCTCAGGTCATGATCTCATGGTTTGTGACTTCGAGCCCCGCATCAGGCTCTGTGCTGACAGCTCAGAGCCTGGACCCTGCTTCAGATTCTGTGTGTGTGTGTGTGTGTGTGTCTGCCCGCCACTCCCCTGCTCACGCTTTTTCTCTCTTTCTCTCTCTCAACAGTCAATAAACATTAAAAGAAAAATAATAATAAAGTTCTCTTTTGACTTTCAGGACCCTGAATGAACCATCCCCTATACACCCACATACTTTCTTCTTTACTACCTACTGCCAAAGAGTGCTTCTCTCCCCTTTTTATCTTTTCTCCTCCTATCGTCTATGCATTGCAACGATTGCCCCTGCCTTCCCTGTTAAACTGGGCCTGCCACTTTTGTTTACACATGCATTAAAAACCCTTCCCTATATGCCATCCCAAGATCCACTTGGATACTTTTTCTGACTTAGGGTAAGACTTACTTTGTTCGGGTAGTTTAAGAACAGCCTGGGGTTCTCTTCACTAGCTTTCATCTTCGGTGTATCTCCACCAATTTTTTGGACACCCTGAAAAATCCATGGGGCCTTCTAGGGTTCAGACCCCTTCTAGGGGTCTTACGTCGTGATGGGTTGTACTAGGAGAGTGAGAGATGTTAAGCTGGGATTTGTTTGGTTTCTTTGGTTGGTTGTTTTAGTTGATTTTGGAGGCTAGGCGTCATCTTCAGGTTATTCTGAGCATGTAATTTCCACATAGAGACCATTTGTTTTCTGCCGTCTTGTTTTGTGCTATAATAAGGACACCGTCGCTGGGCTGTGGCCATCATCTTCCGTTACTCCTATCCATGACTTTCTTTGATTTAAATTGCATTACCATCATTTCTCCACTTGGTCCCTGTCCTTCTACCCTGGCTCTAATGATATTCACGTTGCGGTTATGCCTTTTGTGACCTTTTTGATGGTGCAAATTAATAATTAAATAGGAAGACTGGCTGGAGAAATAAAATTTTGCCCTCAGTCTATTTCCTTCTTAGTGTGATCATTTTCGTTCGCACCATAAACATATTCTTCTATGACATTTTACCAAAAGCTTTTGAAAAAAGAATAAATATATTTTAGCGCTCTCAATCCTCACATAAGCACTGTAAAGTGTTTACTATCTGCCCTGTACAGATTTAAAAACCTGATACCTAAAAAGGCGAAGTGTTTTGCCCAAGGTCACACAGTTAGTGTCAAAGCCAAGAATTCAATGTCACTTCTACGGCAAGTTATAAGGAAGAAAAAAATACAACAAACATCTAAAAATAAACATGCCATATGTGTAGAAACATTTCTGAGCCATCATGGTCTTTTAGTATATTTACAGGGTTTAGCTAATTAGTGAATAAGTAGTATTAAGCCTTGACTCAACAGTAATTTTGGCTGCAGACTCAACGTTTTCTAGCCTGTGCTAATTCAGCGAACACTCCGTGGGAAAAAAAAAATGGGGCAATTGAGTTTGAGGCTAACATTTTAGAGTAGATAATATGAAATAAAATGCTTAATCCAATATGGATAATCCAAGGTTGACAATTGCTTTAGTATCTGATATAACTTCCCTGAGAGGATCAATTCTATTTCCAGGGATGGGGATGTGGACAACTCTTTGCTTAATTTGAGACCTGAACACCATTAGAGTCCATAGATTGGTTTAGGTAACTATTCAGTATAGAATGACTTGATTGAACAGTTCTTGGTCAATTTGAAGCAGTTGAATTTTGGATACGGAGAAAAATTAGCAAATCACTTCTCACTCACTGAGTGCTAAAGTCATTCCTTTCTTGCTTTAAATGCGATTGTTTAGCAAAACTCTTCAGAAAATAATTCACTGATCATCTCTCTCCTTCATATAAGTATTCCCCATCTTTACATGCTTGCACACGCTAAAGACTCATCATCTGAAATAACGTTTAAATAACTCTTCTCCATAGCAAATGGCTGTTCGGTTTACACTGGAAGAGGGAAGGTAATACAACACAATTTGGATAATTCCATAATCAATGTTCAAGGATTGCTCATAGAATCCTTCCGTAGCAAAAGTGATGCCAAATTCTTCATTAGCTGCACCGAAAGACTGACCTATGGCAGAAACCGAATCATCTAGGGGCTTTTCTTTTGCTTTTTTCAACATCTTTCTGCAAGCGTCCTCCAAGAAACAGAGGCACATGCCTGGGTGGCTCAGTCGGTTAAGCATCTGACTTCAGCTTGGGTCATGATCTCATGGTTCCTGGGTTCGAGCCCTACATCGACCTCTGTGCTGACAGCTCAGATCCTGCAGCCTGCCTCAGATTCTGTGTCTCCCTCCCTCTCTCTCTCTCTGCCCTTCCCCCACTTGCACTCTGTATCTCTCTCTCTCTCTCTGAAAAATAAATAAACATTTAAAAAAAATTAAAAAGAGTGAGAGGCAATACTTACAGCAGTCTGTTAAGGACATAACTGCCAGTCAGCAGCTCAAGGCAATACATTTATGTTGCCTTCTTGTAGCAATTCTAATTTTTCACTTTTAGAGTCAAAGATCAGGTTAAGTTCCAGCAGGGCAAAAACTGAAAAAGGACCACAGTTTCAGTGTTTCCCTTCCCCATCCGTTTCTTTTTTTTTTTTTTATTTTTTATTTAAAAAAAAATTTTTTTTTTCAACGTTTATTTATTTTTGGGACAGAGAGAGACAGAGCATGAACGGGGGAGGGGCAGAGAGAGAGGGAGACACAGAATCGGAAACAGGCTCCAGGCTCTGAGCCATCAGCCCAGAGCCCGACGTGGGGCTCGAACTCACGGACCGCGAGATCGTGACCTGGCTGAAGTCGGACGCTTAATCGACTGCGCCACCCAGGCGCCCCCCCCCCATCCGTTTCTAAACATGATATCCACTAACTTGAAATGAGTGAAGATGTTAATGGAGCTCTGTGTGTGAGGGTAAAACATAGGGTTAGACAAACATTGACACATGCATCACCTTCTGAAAAATTATCCTATCAGAAAAAAAAAAAAATGTCCTGGAATGGAAAAATCCTCTTATGCGTAATCTGATTTAAAAAAAGAGAACATTTTTTTTTTCCAGGAAGTGCCATTGCAGGCATGTGAACTTGGCATGCTGAACATACGTACATGCGTGTGTACAGGAGGTAACAACCTGCATTTGGAAAATCCTCCCTCAGGCAAATCAAGGACCTATAAGTAGTACTATTTTTCCTATCAGCCCTGGAGAGTACAGAGGCAGCCCTGTGTGTTATTAATGGATAAAATCTGAACAGCAGCCAACCCCAAGGTGAACCCTATGCATTTAAAACATTTCATCAGACAGCTAAGTATTTTTTTTATTTTTTTCTCTCTCTCCTTTTTTATTTATTTATTTTTTTTTTAGCAGCGGATATCTCTCCAGCTGCCACTCAATAGATCCTGATAGAAAAGAGCAGTAACTGGTCTCCCTAATGTGCAAATTGATAGTATGAGCTCTCCACCATAATATAAACAACCCTGTGTTTCTTAAGTGTCAATATCACAAGCGGGATTGGTGTGAGTGAGGGTAGGAGATTAACCCCAGAATTATCTGGCAAAGAGTAGGCGTAAATGTAAAATCTTTGCCCAAGCAGCTGGCGGCCCGGCTGTTGGGATACTCTGTCGAATCCTGGCACCTAGAACCCTCATCGTTACAGACAGTTTATGGTTTCCATAGCTCACAGGGTCACGGAGGAAACGGGTTGGTAAGTCAGGGAGAGGATAAAAGCATTAGTATTCACTCTATTGTTTTGCTAGTTTGTCCTCCGCTTAATTCCTAAAATGATTGGAGGTGCGTGATGGCTATTTTCCATTTGCCATTCGTTCCAGACCCAGTGGCTGCCTAGTTTTGTAGTCCGGGGAAGCTAACTCCTATAGACTACGGCACCCCGGCTACTTAGCGACTGGTTTCCTGTTGGGCTTAACCAATGGAAAGCCCTGGAAGAAGCCTGGTAAGCAAGAGGAGACAGGGATTGTGATATATGTTCCTTGCATCCTTCCTCCTGTGGGCCACATCGTGGGAGTGGTTGTATCTCTCCAAGAACAATTTCCAAAGAAGGGTCCGTCTTCCCGGGCCCAGAAGGCTCTACTGGCCTTATTTCCTTTCTTGTCCCTTATAAGCTACCAGCCATCGCTGATCTGTGGGTACCTCTTATCCTTTGTTTGCCTTTTCAGTCCTGTCCACAATCAGTACGCAGTTCCCCGTCCCGCCTGGGTCAGGAATCATTTCCTGTTATTTTTAACATCAAATTAGTTAACATTTGTAAAATGCTTACCACACTACCTGGCACATAGAAAGCGCTTTTGTTGTTGTTGCTGTTGTTTCTTTAAAAAACGACCACATAGCGGCGCCTGGGTGGCGCAGTCGGTTAAGCGTCCGACTTCAGCCAGGTCACGATCTCGCGGTCCGTGAGTTCGAGCCCCGCGTCGGGCTCTGGGCTGATGGCTCAGAGCCTGGAGCCTGTTTCCGATTCTGTGTCTCCCTCTCTCTCTGCCCCTCCCCCGTTCATGCTCTGTCTCTCTCTGTCCCAAAAATAAATAAACGTTGGAAAAACAAACAAACAAACAAACAAACAAAAAAAAAACCCGACCACATATAATTATAATACTGTGTTCAAGATATGAGATCGGTATGATTGTCCAGGCTGTGCCAGGCGTCCACTCCTGGTGTAAAAGTGGATGTGATGTAAGGTGGTTAGCAGTCAGGGGAAAGGGAATCCTCAAAAGTGATTAAAACTACAAGAAACACAGATGTATGCCACATTCCCGGTTCCGAACATCACTCTCTTGTCCTCAAGGATGCCCCGTTTCTATGATAATGGGGTGAAAGTTAATTTCGGAGCTTTCTATTAGTTAAGGATTAATTGTCTTATTCCAAAGGTAGAATCGAGGGGCGTGTCCCCACCTCCTAATTGCAAAGAACAAGACTCACATAGTATGAGTAAAACCACTGAAAGCCTTAATGACACGTCATAGCTATGTTCAGACCCATTAGGGAGGAAAAGGAGACAGGAATCCAGCCTTAAAAAAAAAAAAAAAAGAATAAAGAGTCAAGGCTCTTACCACTGCAGTCAGAGTATGTGGCTCATGGATGCCGGTCACGATGGCAGGGGGTTTGTCCAGATAGTCTCTATTTCCGCAAGGAAGTAGGTCTGCCTTGCTGGATAGGACCACGGGGAACAACGATTCTGCAGCCCAGCAGGTAAAATGGAAAAAAAATCTAGCACAGAAGGCATGTCTTATTATCCCAAACCATCATGAGGCCCTTCTCTTAACTGGATACAGCTTTGTTTCTTACTGAACTTGGTCACGCTGTCATCAGCTGATCTGCCATGCACAAGAAAACCATCAATATTTTCCAATGATATTGCTTCTCGCGTCTCCAATATGTACCATACACCTAAATCCAAACTACTACCCTATTATCGAGGTGCGTTACAAATGCATTCCTGGCCAGATTGTCCTGGGAGTTTCTAGTATATCTTCTGCAAAGCGCACTTCAGTCGGTCTTTGATGAAATCCCATCCAGCGGCTAGCCTCACCCCAAGGTCTACTACTGGTTTCTCATCCATACCTCTGCTCAAGTCTGAGCTTTTTAGTCCAAAACGCTACCTTGGGGGCCGTGATAGAACACACTGTGGTTCGAAGGCAAAGACACGGAGAAAAGTTACAAAGGCTTGGGATTTATTTTAAGTTCTGCAGAAGACACTGGAGTTGGAAATCTATGCCCTGTTCTTTGAGGTGTTCTAAAGTCAATGGCAGACATACCCCTTTAAAATTCCAATTTCTAGTAAGTAACTGTCGGCTTCCATAGATGCATACAAATGTGCATACGAACGTGCACACGTGCACGCGTGTGCCCACACACACACGCACACACACACCAATGCCATACGTCTCATACGCTTGCATGGCGAGCATAATGTCTACTCTAAACTCATAAGGAAGAAAATAAATGTTTTTCTAAGTGCAAGGGAAGTAATCATTTGTAAGGCAGCGTCCCATAATAAAGTCCAAACTGAGTTCCTTTTGAGCCCAGTGCAAATAAGAATAAGACACATTATACCACTTTTTTTTTTAAGTGAAGAAGGGAGGTTTTGATAAGTATTTTTTTATTCTGAAATGAAATATGTTCATGATTTTAAAAATAAAGAAGCAAGATTAATAATGAACACTGACAATGTGCAAGCGCACTCCAAGCCCATTTTTCTGTTCCAAAGATATAACCACTAATGATAGATTATTATTTTCTTTTACTTCTTGAAAGTGTGTATATAAAAATGTGTTTTTTTGTTTGGATCCTAAAGTAAAATTGACCTTTTGCGCTGTATAGATCTATGATGTTTTTGCTTTATTTATTTTGGCAATATAGAGAACATGAAACTTATCATTTTAACCATTTTTAAGCATATAGAACCGTGGCGTTAAGTATATTCACAGTGTTGTACAACCATCACCTCCATCCGTCTCTATCCCATTTTTCATCTTCCAAAACTAAAACTCCATATCCATTAAATATTAACCCTCCATTCCCTCCCCCACCCAGCTCCTGGTAAGCACCATTCTATTTTCTGTCTATGAATTTGACTATTCTATATACCTCATAGAAGGGAGATCATACAGTATCTCTCCTTTTGTCACTGGCAGAATGTCTTAGCATGATGTCTTCAAGGTTCATCCATGTTAAAACATGTATCAAAATTTCTTTTCTATTTAAAGCTGAATAATATTCCTTTGTAGGTATATACCATAATTTGTTCATCCACTCATCTTCTGGTAAACGCCTGGGTTACTGCCACATTTTTCACCACTGTGAATAATGTGGCTATAAACATGTATGTCCAAATACGTCTTTGAGTCCTTCCTGTCAGTTCTTCTGCGTGTATACCCTCAAGTGGAATTGTTCGACGATATGATAATGCTAGTTTTAATTTTTTGAGGAAACACCCTATTGTTTTTCATAGCAGCCGCACCATTTTACCTCCCACCAACAGCGTCCAAGGTAATCAGTTTCTCCGTATCCTTGCCTTGTGCACTTCAGAATATATTTCGCTGCTTTTGCATGAAGTAGTCTGTATGTACATGTTAGGTCCAATTGGTCTATAATGTTGTTGAAGTCATCATTTCCTTATTGATCTTCCGTCTAGATGCACTATCCATTATTGGAAGTGGGATATTGACATCTCCTGCTACTGTTGTAAAACTGTCTATCTCTCCCTTCAATTCTACAGCTGTTGGCTTCATATGTTCAGAAACTCTGATGTCTGGTACCTGTATGTTTATAATTGTTATATCTTCTTGGCGAATTGATCCTTTTGTCATTATATAACCTACTTCTTTGAGTCTTGTAACAGTGTTTGATGTAGTCTATTTTGTCTCAAATTACTATGGTCACTCTTGCTTCCATTTAGTCACTCTGTGCATGGACTATCTTTTTTCAACTCTTCACTTTCAACATATGCCGTGTCCTTAGATCTCCATGAGTGTCCTGTAGACAGTATGTTGTTGGATCCTGTCTTTTTTATTCCATGCTGCCGGTCTATGTCTTTCGACTGGGGAGTTTGATCCATTCATATTTAAAGTAACTATTGATAGGGAAGGACTTGCTATTGCCATTTTGTTATTTGTTTTCTGAATGTCCTACAGCTTAATTTGTTCCTCATTTTCTCCCTTGCTGCCTCCCTATGCGTTTAGTTGAATTTTCTTGGTGACACATTATCATTCTCTTCTCATTTCCTTTTGTATAAATTCTATAAATATTTTCTCTGTGGTTACCATGAAGATTATATATACCATCTTAAAATTTTAACAGTCTATATTAAACTTAAATCTTAACTTGAATTGCATACAAAAACTCTACTCACGCATAGCTTTACTCCACCCAATTTTATGTTATTTGTGTTATTCATGTCACAAGTTATAGCTTTCTAAATGTTGTATTCATTAACATAGGCAAAAATGCTTTATGCTTTTGTCTTTTAAGTCCTGTAAAAGGTGTACTAAAAGGTGGAGTTTAAACCAATATTATAATAGGGATTTTTACATTCACCTATGTATCCGTTTTTACTGGAGAAATATATTTTCATATGGTTTTGAGTTACTATCAAGCATCCTTTCATTTTAAGTTGAAGGACTCCCTTTAGCATTTCTTGTGGGGTCAGTCTCATGGTAATAAACTCTCTCAGTTTTTATTTATATGGTGATATTTTAATTTCTCCTCCATTTTTGAAGGACAATTTTCCCAATGCAGAATTCTTGGTTGGCATGGTTGGGAGTTTTGTTTTAGCATTTTGAATATATCATTCCACTGTTTTCTGGCCTGTTGAGAAATCTGCTGGAAATCTTATTGATGATCTCTTGTACATGACAAGTTGCTTTTCTCTTGCTGCTTTGAAGATTCTCCCTTTGTCTCGGGCTTTGGACAGTTTGATTTAACGTATGGTGTGGGCCTCTTTGGATTTTTCCTACTTGGAGTTAGTTGAGCTTCTTGTGTTTGTACATATCCGTGTCCTTCATCAAATGTAGAAAGTTTTTGGCCATTATTTCTTCGGATAAGCTCTCTGCTTCTCTCTTCTCCTTCTGGGACTCCCGTAATTCGTATAATGGTCTTCTTGATAATGTCCCTCAAGTCCCTAGGTTCTGTTCATTTTTCTTCATTCTTTTATCTTTTTGGTTCTTAGACTTCATAATCTCACATTTCTTTAAGTTGCTAATTTCTTTCCCCTGCCTGTTTGAGTCCACTGAACTTCATTAGTGAATTTTTAAACTGACTTGTTGTATTTTTCCTCTCCAAGATGTCATTCTTCTTTGAATAATTTCTATCTTTCTGACAATGTTCACATTTTGTGCATATATTGTTTTTTCTGATTCCTTTAGTTTTTTTTTCCCCATACTATTTTTTTTTAGCTTTTTAAGCATTTTTAAGATGGTTGTTTTAAAGTCTTTGTCTAATAAGTCTGACAGCTGTGTTTCTTCACAGCTGTGTTTCTTGTTGAGATTTATTTTGATATTTTGAATGGGCCATGTTTCCTTGTTTCTTTGTATGCCTTGTGATTTTTTTTTCTTAAAAATTGGGCATTTGGCAAAACTGCCACCATTTTCGGTCTTTACAGGCTACTTCTGTGCAGGGGAAGAATGTACTAGTCAGCCTTAAACGAAAGCTTAAGTTCTTCCGAGGCCTTTACTGGGTCTGTGTCTTCCCTCGCATGTATGCAGTGGTTTCCCGCCCTAATTTCCCAGTGTACATGATTATTTTTAAGTACTTCAATTTTCCTTAGAGTCGCACTCTTACTTCTTGGAGCCTTAGTTGTTCTGTTGAATTCCTCTGGTTTTGATACCTGGCCTCCAGGCATTTGTAGATCTGTGATCTTCTTACAGTTTTATGCTGTTTCTAGCATCTTTTTCTAGCCTGAAATCCAAGGCACTTTTGGTCATGTACCCTTCAAGTTAGTTGATATAGAGATCAATCCCTCAAGCAGCTTGCAGATAGTTGAGAACATTGCAAATTTAGGACACGTCCCCTTGTCTCCTGCTGATTTGCAGAAGTAACGGGGGTATAGACTGCAGCTCCTCCTACACTCTGCCACACCATGCCAGTTTGGGGACGGGGCAAGAAGAAGTAAAGACACCGTGGAATCTCCTACCATTTTGAATGTGGCCTTTTCCTCCCATTGGGTGTTTGCTTGGTTGCTATAGCTCTTTGATAATTTCCACACCTTCTATAAAGTTATTTCAGTTCATTTCTACTTGTTTAGATAGTGTTTCCCTGGAAGAACAAGAGCCTACGGCTACTTCGTCTGCCATTTATCGGACATAACTTTCCGTTCTAAGGATTTTAAGTTATCTATAGATTTGTGCAGTCACCTCCGTAATCAGGATGCATAACAGCTGACATACAAAACAATCCCATCACTCCAGAAGACACATTCACGCTATCCTTTTGTAACCACACTCTCCACCTCACACCTAGACCTTGGCAGCCACACAGATACGTATATCAAACACAAGTAGAATTATAACACACCTACTACTCTGCAACTTGCTGTATTCCCTTATCAGTACATGCTGAATAGCATTCTAAATCCGTGACTGCATACACTTAAGGAATACTTCAATGAAAGCATAGTTTTCTATGATCATATGTTTAAGTGGTCTCATATGCATGTACAAAACAACCTTCTTTCCTAGATTTTTCAAACAGTACTCCAATGAAAATGTGTATGTATAACTCACTTGATACTTGCGCGAATGTGTCTGTAAGATCATTTTAATTTCTGTTTCTAAAGGTATGTGAAATTGTCCAAATTCTACCGCACTTCGTACTTTCACAAAAATAAAGTGCCCATCCCTTCATATATTCATTAACATGAGTATAAGGACACCCAGGTGACTCGGTCGGTGAAGTGTCCAAATCTTGATTTTGACTCGGGTCATGATATCCCAGTTCTCGAGATCAAGCCCCACATGGGGCTCGGGGCTAACAGGGCAGAGCCCGGATCCTGCTTGCAATTCTCCCCTTCCTTCGCTCTCTTCCCTTCCTCTGCTCATTCATGAGCTCACGTGCATGCATGGTCTCTCTCTCTCTCTCTCTCTCTCTCTCTCAAAATAAATAAATAAACGTTAAAAAAAGATCGACAATCTAATGGAGAAAAATGCTACATAATTTTGTTATATTTTATATTTTTTCAACATTAACAAGGCTGGCATTTTTCTCTTTGTTCAGGGAAAGGAACATTTTTTTCCCCCCTGAGGATTGCCTTCTGGAATCTTTTGCCCAGTTTTATATATATATATATATATATATATATATATATATATATATTTTTTTTTTTTTTTTTTTTTGCCTTTTACACCTGTGTGTAAGAAGCTCTTTGTATATTGATGAAACTAGTTTTCCATATGTCATATTCAGTTTTCTATTTGTATTTTTACCTTATTTGTGACATTAGCCATCAAAAATTTCTAAATTTTATGTGCTTATCTTTCCGTTTTTGAACCATATATCATGCTTAGAAAGGACCTGTTTTCACGGACAAATACATTTCCTCACACCAATTTGAAATGTTAGTTTTATGAACTACTAAACTCCCGTGTATAATTAGATACATTTCTGGATTCTCCATTCTATTCTTTCAAGCTGTATATTCTTTGCCCTCACTGCCAAATTTGTGTACTTACGGTACAGGTATAAAATACTTTATTATATCTTTAGTTAGTCAAGCCTCATACTATTCTCCTTTCAAAAATATTGCAATAATTATCAAATGCATTTTTGTGAGCTTCATAAAAGTAACCAAGTAAAAACCACAAAGAAGTAAAAAATTACAATAGAAATAAAAATAATCTAAGAAATGAATAAACAATTCTGAAATGATGGAAATGTTTCATATGTCAACCTTTATGTGTCTCGATTATGGTGGTGATTACACTAAACCATGGATACATTAACATCCACAGAACCGGGGCGCCCGGGTGGCTCAGTCGGTTAAGCGTCCGACTCCGCTCAGGTCATGATCTCACGGTTGGTGAGTTCAAGCCCCACGTCGGGCTCTGTGCTGATGGCTCAGAGCCCGGTGCCTGCTTTGGATTCTGTCTCCCTCTCTCTCTGCTCCTCCCCCACTCTCACTCTGTCTCTGTCTCTCAAAAAAATGAATAAACGTTAAAAAAAATAAAATATAAAAAAATCCACAGAACAGAAAGTTATGTCAGATATGTGACATGTTATTAATTATATGTTACCTATATAAGGTAAATATTATATATATAAAAGAAATATTTTTGATAAAGCTCTACACTTCTTCTAAGGACTGCAAAAGGGGACATAAATAAATAAGAAGAAATAGTTGGTCTTCAACTGGGAAGACATTATTGTGAATTTGTCAAATCTCTGTATACCATAAAATAACTGTAATTGAATCCTAATCAAAATACCAACAGAAGTTTTCTTTTCAATTTAACCTAATGCAACTAAAATTCATTTTTAAAAACTGTATGCCTCCTATTAATTGTTTCCTTAGCAACATAAATAACTGGCTAAAGCTTTTGAACCAAGGGTCTAATTAACATGTTAAATAAGGTCTTTTTATGTCCCAGTTTTGGGTGGTGTGGTTTTATTCTTCCACTTATATAAAGACATACAGATTGTATCTTTATCTGCAATGTTAAGGACAAATATATGCTGACCAACTGCTAAGAAAATAGAGTATTTTCCTAATAAATGTATCTTTTTTTTTTCTTTTTCTAATGCAAAGTTCCAGGACATTTTGAAGTCCAGATGCCACATATCACCATGCAATGAAATGACACTATATATTTTTTATTTAAAGTGTAAGCCTCTCAAAACCAAGAGCCTTTGGTTTTTTTTTTTTTTTTTTTATATGTTTATTCATTTTTGAAAGACAGAGAGAGACAGAGCACAAGCAGGGGTGGGGCGGAGAGAGAGGGGGACACAGAATCTGAAACAGGCTCCAGGCTCTGAGCGGTCAGCACAGAGCACGACGCGGGGCTCGAACTCACTAACCGCGAGATCATGAGCTGAGCCGAAGTCAGAGGCTCAACAGACTGAGCCACGCAGGCGCCCCAGGAGCCTTCGCTTTCATTCTAAAACACATTCCCATGCAAAGAGGCTCAAGGAACATCTGGAGGGTGAACTAAGTACAGAGCTCACAAGCGTTCCTGAAAAATATTCTCTCTCTTTTCCTTTCTTTTTTTCACTTCTTCATCTGATTTTTGTTTCTGTCTGGAATTAGAAAAAAAAAAAAATGACGATAATTCTCATATGTGTCTTTCACGGAAGAATGAATTTGGGAAAACCGAGATTTCAGGGAATCGGGAAAATCACATACATTGTCCTGCATGTTGATAAACTGACTTCTTTAAGGGTCACCCAGCCATGTGTTCTGTGCTCTGAGCATGTCTCTTTGAAACCTGGGGATGTGTGGTTCAAATTCTCTATCTTCCACTTGTTGATCCAGGCTGCTTTCTACATATTCAGCTTTAGGGACTCTTCTACTTGTGACTTGGTTAAGGGAAATCCAAATATCCCACTTTTATCTCACTAAATGCCAAATTGTGGGGTCTTTAAAAAAACTTTTTAATGCTTATTTATTTTTGAAGGAGAGAGAGACAGAGTGTGAGTGGGGAAGTGGGGGAAGCAGAGACAGAGGGAGACACAGAATCCGAAGCAGGTTCCAGGCACTGAGCTGTCAGCACATAGCCCTACGCGGGACTCGAACCCACGAACTCTGAGATCATGACCTGAGCCGAAGTCGGACGCTTAACCAACCGACTGAGCCACCCAGGCACCCCACCAAATGGTGTTTTTAATCTACACGCTGTGGGTTGGTAAGAGATCATGCCTAAACTGGGAGTCCTTCTCCCTGCAGGGCTGACAGAACACCCTATAAGCAGATCTCGGAGGATTCACGATGAGAAAACCTTGCTACACTGGAGAAATTATTTAAAGCGAAACAGGGTAAGAAGGAGTTAGCTGCATTTAGCATTCAAGTGTCCTATTTTCTCCACAACTTTTTTTTTTCCAAAAGATTACATGGACTATGGTCAACAAACGAGAGTTATAAATACATACAAATACATGCCTACATCTTTTTATGGCTATCCCAAAGCTGAGATTCCCACCCTACCTTACCACCACCTATCTCTCTCTCTCTCTCTCTCTCTCTCTCTCTCTCTCTCTCACACACACACATACACACACATCCATTATTTTACTAACTTAATTCGTTTTACTCAAATTCCTTCTAGTTCCCCAAATCTAAGGTTTTAACGATTGGAATAATCAAAGAAAAAAGTTCACATTTGTAAATGTTACAATTGTGAAGCTATCATTTCCCTTCAGTTGGCAAGATCTGGTTAAAATTGACCCTGGTCAAGAAGGTGCAAATACTTATTAACTTTGCCCTCCAAATAGCAGGGATCTAAAAAAAAGTCTTTTCAGCAAACATTTATTAGAGAGGTACCACATGCAAACAAGAGGCACCTCCCAGTGACAAGAGTTAATCAGAAAGAGGTCAATAGTGGAGGTCCCAGTCAAGAAATGACTTGTGCAGCTGTAATATAAATGTTAGTATTCTAATGACTTCAAAGTTTACCGAAACATTTACTACGCATCTATTTTAAAACCAATTTTTTAAAAAGGAATTCTTAAACAAGAGCTACAAACCAGAACAGAACAGGCACATTTGTCTCCATTAAAATTAAGAGGTTCTATTCGCCAAACCCAAGATTTTGAAGACGTTTGTCTACTCTTCAGAATTGAGAAATGATTTGATATTTGCTCACAATTAGGGTAAGCGAAGAGAAAGAAAAATTAACTTAAAATTTTAAATGATGCTTTCTTTTTCAGGGATGGTTATTACTCTTTGTGTGGCTACAATTTTAAAATCAAAATAACTACCCCACTCCTTCATTCTTGTGTTTGTTATATCCCCTTTCTCTAGCACAAGGTTTGACACAGATATACTACAGAAAAAATAAATGTGGGGGGGAAAAAGGAAAAAAAAAAGAATGAAATACTATCCCTCAATGCTCATTATTAAAAAAAAAATAAAAAGACACTGTTTGTTTTTTCCAAAGGACGGACTGAGGTGCTTCAATGAATTCGGGTTGTTTTTCAGTGACCGAGCCAAAATGTACATTTAAAAGTAAAAATTAGGGGCGCCTGGGTGGCGCAGTCGGTTAAGCGTCCAACTTTAGCCAGGTCACGATCTCGCGGTCTGTGAGTTCGAGCCCCACGTCAGGCTCTGGGCTGATGGCTCAGAGCCTGGAGCCTGTTTCCGATTCTGTGTCTCCCTCTCTCTCTGCCCCTCCCCCGTTCATGCTCTGTCTCTCTCTGTCCCAAAAATAAATAAACGTTGAAAAAAAAAAAGTAAAAAAAAAAAAAAAAGTAAAAATTATCAGGATCTTCTATTGACACATCTCGTCTTAATCCAAGTTCTTTCTTACTTTTCCATGGTTGGTTTCATTCCTGAATGTTTCTTAATTTGGATCTTCCAGAGAATACTGGGCGTGCATAGTTACCCCGGGGACATTTCCATTGGAACTTGATGCCCATGATGCCAACGTATACACTAATGAGGACTATTACTCTCAAGTAGGTATTTTTAATGTCATGTGACTTTGCTGCCCTCCTGTGGTTGCTCCTTGAGGTGCCCAGATCTTGGTTTACACCTACAAGATCCAGTGACCCTTTAACTAGGTCACCTCTAGGTCCCTACACGTGGTTCTTGGTGTCACATGCATGAAATACTTCCCGACTCACATCCACCAGTCAACTGAATGAATCACTATTCTACCAAGGACTTTTGACCATTTTGTCTCTTATTTCACCCAAGAGCCCAGAAGCAAAGGGACAATAACATACCAGTTTTGATGCATTCTTCCCTTTGGTTTTCCTGCTTTGCAACTCACTCCAGACAGAGCTGTCTGCTACTCAACTTCAGGAATCAGCAAACTCTTACTGTTAAAAGGCCAGATAGTACATACTTGAGGTGTTTGCGGGCCAGTCTCTGTAGCAGCTACTCAACTCTGCCAGTGTGGCATAAAAGCAGCCATAAACAATATGTAAATGAACTTAGTTGTGTCCCAATAAAACTTTACTCAATAAACCTTATTCACAAAAGCAGGCAGGAGAGGGTGGGCACAGGATATGCCCCACAGGTTGGCCTTTACCAACTCCTATAGACATTTTATCAATGCTAGACTGATTTCTTGATCAATTGAGTGACAAATAAATACGCTTGAATATATTAATAAATGGCTCTTTACATTCAAAGGCAGTATTTCTGCATATTCCATCCAGAATTGTATTTATACATACCCCGTCACTGGCTAACCTGAGCTTTATACTCTAGTATGTTTTGCAAATTTCTGCAGGAATATAGGAATGCAATATATTTTTTTTTTTTTTTTTTGCCCTTAAACAGTGCTAATGACCCACATTCCGGAAGCTTTTAAGTCCTGCTGATTTGTTTCTAAATATCTTTCCAATCTATCACAATTTTGTATTCAGACCTCTAGATAATTTTGGCATTAATGTACATGTCTTCAACTGTACTTGTCTATTCTGACTCTAGTCTTATATTTCGATCCACCATGTAAATCATTGCCCCAAAGACCGTTTTGTAATATACATCTGACTTCACCTCTCCTCTGATCTAGAGGCTTCTTGATAATCAAGTCCAAGCTCCTTAACTTGGCATAAAAAGCCATCTCTGAAGAGTTTTCTCTTTCTCTTGTGAGCTTCACCTCGTGGCTATGCTTCCTGCCATGGTATGCTACTCTGACCATATCAAGCTTCTCATAGTTTCCAATTCCATGAGGTCCTTTTATTAAGCTTTTCTCCACCCTACTTTCACTAGACTGCCTGATCTTCTCCACGAACTCGTTTTTCTCTCCATCTATCTATCCATCCATCCATCCATCCATCCACCATTTTATCAGTATGCATGCAACAAATATTTCATAAGCACATTCCTGGTACTTCCCTCCATCCCGATCTTGCTAATTCTTGCCCCGTGTTCCCAGAGCACACCTCCATTAACATTTGTCACAGCCTACAGTATTTTTTTTTCCTGCTTTTGTGTTCCATCCATTAGACTATAAGCTAAAAGACAGACGTAGTGTTTTTAGTAATTTCATATTCCCGGCCCCATGCGTTTTTACATAGTAGGCAATCAATATGGATTAAATGAATAAATGAGTAAATGAGCGAGTGCATGAATAGACTAATGAACGCCTTCCATACTCACTGATGAACAGAATGTGTTATACTCCATTTAACGTTACCCAAATAACAAGTGATGTTGCTGGCATTAGCTGAACACCAGAAAAGAGGTAAAAAAAAAAAAAAAATGTTTCTCCTCAGACCCTACTTCATGAACTGACTTGCATAAAGCTATCTTTTTAGCTAGTATTTTTTTTAAAGATTATTTTTGATGCTTTAGATTTCAATTAAGTAACAGCTCCCCCTACCGATAGTGGGATAAGTAAGGACCTCAAAATCAACCATGATGCTGCATCTCTGTGAGCCAAGTTGGCAAGGTCTAAAAGCAAGGTGATCAAGGGATCAGGCAGGCTGCTAGACTTAACGTGCCCAAGCGAGAGGTCAGGGGCAGGCCACTGGCTACACCAACAAAGCAGCCCCGTCCTCGCCCAAGGACAAAGGCAGCTGTAATTTTACAGCAGAGAAGCATTTGCGGTTCCCCCTTCCAACAAGTCTTTAAAAATGCTGATCTGAAAGACTGAAGCAAGCCACTTGAGACTCATTTTCAGTATGGCAAAAGTTCTGAAACCCAGACTGCAAAATCTCAGGAAGCAGCTGGGTTCCTAATTAAAACAAATCGTTAATAGATTTAGCAGTCCAAATTTATGCTTTTCAATTAAAAATGCTATTGCACTTGGTGTATCTGTGCAAGAGTATATGTGTCTGGGTGTGTGTGTGTGTGTATGTGTGCGCGCGCGCGTGTACAAACAAACACGCCTACACCCCGGGCTCGGGGTATTCCAGAGTTTAGGAGGCAGTTATAAAGCCTGGGTCAAAACTAAAATACAAAGGTTCATTGCATCAATTCTTAATCGTTTGGGTCACTTCCTTGAGTCCCGATCCATGTTTCAAAAATAGTTGTATATGGACAAATGGGTCTTTCCGATCACAATTCTTTTAAGGAGACATTGTTAACTATTTTGTACATGTTAGCTATCTCTTAGAAGATATTATTTCCAGTTCACATGAAGAAGACATTTTGACATGCACAGTTAATACTCAAGTCCATCGAGTAAAGTCAGTAGAAAACACCCAAACCCCGGTGCCTTTATATAGGCATATCAGCAGGAGGCCACATTTCTGGATGAACAAGCCAAAGTTTGTAAATGAGATGGACATACTGTTCTTGGCCATTAGTTTTCAGAGAAGGTACCAAGCAATCATTTATGTTGCCTGTAAGCAGAGCAATTAGCTCCCTCCCCACCTAGAGGAGAAGTCAATCTGTCTTTATTCCATTCAGTAATCGCTCTGCTGACTTGACCTGGGCTCTCTCAGTGCTTCGAGCGCTTAGGATAGGAGAAAAGTTTTGGGGACCAGCTTACGGGAAAACACACCTCCCAGTCTTGCTTTAGGAGAATCACGTTACCCCTTTTGCCAAGGTGTTCTGAATTATATTTGTACCATTGCTGTCTGTTTGTTCCAAACAAAAATAAGTGTTTTGAGGCAACAGGATGATAGAAAATGCATCAGACCATCTGGAGTATAGGAAAGACTGATAGTTTGGAATCAGGGAGAAGGCAATGTGAATGCTGGGTCCGCATATGTGTGACTAGTTGTAGGCAGGTTAGTTCAACTATCTGGAAGCCAGCTTGTTCGTTTTTTAATTTTTAAACGTGCAATTTACAAAAGTTTTTACATTCAAAACCTCCTAGCTTGTTAGACGATTTCAAGATGCCTTTTTGTAAAGAACCTGTTAAAACACTGGCACCTTCTGTGACCCATGGGAGGTGCATGAAAGGCACTACAAAAATACCAACAAACAAATTCTAGAACGGTCCTGAGTCTGTATTTTTCCTTCCGGTTCCTCCTGACTCCCATCCTTTGTTAACTCTCATCCTCTGAGGACATTCCCATTCTTTCTGATCTGCGTTTCAAGTACCATCAACAAACTGCTTCAGATTCCAGATTCGTGCCGGCTGAAAGGTGAACTTCATCCTACGAAGCAGTCCGGGACCTGGGCCTCCTGCGGTTGCAGGAACATTGTGTGCGACTGTATCCACGCATATGAGTGGGCATGCAGAACTTGCCTCCGTTTCTCAAAAGGTTTTTGTGATCCAAAATACATGTGAAGAACAGCTAATCTATAAGGTTTTTATTTGAAATCCAAGAAAAAAGGTAATAAAAAAAAAAAAAGATGGGCTAAATGATACTCTCCTAAGATACTGACACTATACAGAAGAGAGCATAGTGTGATTTGAATGCAGACCATAATGACTTATAGCCAATACTGTAATCTCTAGAGCGAACACTAGAATAGCTAAAAAGTCAACAAGATAAATAATATATTAAGAAATGTGGGACGTGGGATGCCTGGGAGGTTCAGCGCGTTAAGCGTCTGACTTTGGCTCAGGTCATGATCTCACGGTCTGTGGGTTCAAGCCCCCTGCATCGGGCTCTGTGCGGACAGCTCAGAGCTTGAAGCCTGCTTCGGATTCTCTGTCTTCCTCTCTCTCTTCCCCTCCCCTGCTTGTGCTCTCTCTCTCTGTCTCAAAAATAAATAAATAAATGTAAAAAGGAACGTAGGACCAACTCAAAGAAGTCAGGAAAAGACAATCAAAGGGTAAAGACCATATGGGATAAAGGAAACACAAATAAGGGGACTCAAAAAACACATCAATTATTATATTAAATGAAATACTTCAGTGAAAAGCAGAGATCATCAACCAGATTTTTAAAAAAAGTAATACCCATCTATATGTTGTTTACAAGAAGCACTTTAAATATAAAAACACATGCAGATTGAAGGGCACAATTAAGATATAGCTGTCAATCAATAAGCTTAAGAAAACCAAGGAAACTATATCAACATCGTACAAAATGCACTTTAAGACAGAGAACGCTACTAGAGGTAAAGAGAGGTCTTTCACAGTGGTAAAATAATCCAGGGAACTGAACAGCCCTAAATGTATAGCCAACTAAGAACAACTTCCAAGTACCGGAAAAAAAAAAATGACACACTCAAAATGAAAAACAGACAAGTTTTTAGAGATTTTAATAATTATTACATACTTTCCACATAATTGATACAACAAATAGGGACAAAGAAGGCAGACATCATTTTATTGCTTAACTGTATAATTTTTTTTTTTTATTTTTCTTGTGTATTCAGGGGGAAACATTACGTTTTGGAAATGGGCCACGTCAAATAATCAGTCCTTCTTGTATAGGTTGTCTTAAGAAGATTATTTGAGAAAGGAGGCAAGATTCCTTCATGCGAACATGAAGAAAGTATACGCATGTGTGGTGTGTGTATGTGTGTGGAATGTCTTTGACTTTTTTTAGCAGAAGACTTTTTGGGGCTCCATTTCATTTCTTTCCCACTTACGGCTCCTCTGTCCCCATTCCTTACCTTTCAAACTTCTGGGATCTGCTTCCCTGTCTTACTCAGGATAGCCAGTTCTTTCAATGTTGATTTATTTTTGAGACAGAGGGAGACAAAGCACGAGCAGGGGAGGGGCAGAGGGAGAGAGGGAGACACAGAATCTGAAGCAGGATCCAGGCTCTGAGCCATCAGCACAGAGCCCGACACAGGGCTCAAACCCATGGACCGTGAGATCATGACCTGAGCCGAAGTCAGACACTTAAGCAACTGAGCCACCCAGGTGCCCCAGGATTATATATTTTTATGAAAAGAGAGGAAACTAAGCCATAGAGGATTTGAGCGGACCGGGTTAGAATTTAGACTTCTTCGCTGTCTGCCTTGTACTCAGGATGGAGATGTCAGCATTCATAAACTTCTGCCCGGAACTATCTAGAACCATCTTACTAAGAACAGAGTCTAGGTGCTTCTGATGGCCCCGTTTATGAACTTGTGCTGAGGTCTTCACCCAACTTGTTAAATGCCCCTTAGTGCATTACAGGAAAATGATGGCATCACCTTTTTTTTTTTTTTCCTGTAAGGAAAATGTGTGTGTGTGTGTGTGTGTGTGTGTGTGTGTGAGAGAGAGATTGTGTATGATTCTAAATATTTGAGGAAGGTGCATTGGAATAGAGACAAAAATTCCAATGCATAATAGATTTTTGCCTGTATCTCAATAAAATGGAGATAATCTCCTAGAACCGTGTTCTGAAGTTAGGCCTGGGTCCAAATTCCAGGTCAACTATTTAGGTGCTGGGTGACCTCGGGCCATCTATGGAACCTCTTTGAACATCGATTTCTTCCTCAGTAAAATGGAAGATTTAAAAAAGATATCCCTACCTTGGTCGGCGTGTTCTGTGGATTAGAGATAATACATATGAAGTGCCCAGTACTTCTTGGTGTGTGTGCTCAACAAATAGAATCACTCAGCATTACATTATTCACAGCTTAGATGATGGTGGAGCAGTGGCTGAACCTCTAAGACGATGGCCCCTCCTCGCACAGCCAGCAGGCATAAGGTAGATTTAGCTCATTGCTCCCGCGGAATGTTGGGATCGCCTGCTTGAAATAAACAAATCCAATTACCGTGTAACGTCGTGGTCTGGGGGGGCCTCACTGGCTGCCCAGAGATGCATAGTGAACCTGTTAGAGCAGGTTGCATGTTCAGGGACACTGTTGGGGTAAAGAATGCCCAACAAATGCCACAGGGCTCTACCTAACAGTTCTGAAAGCTCTATCACTCTCTCGAGAGCAAACCACAACACTGGCCTGAAAGCAAGGGGAGGAGAAGCTCTCAGATCCTACTGCTGACTAGGTAGCTCATGTGGCCCTGACACATAACTTTTACCGAGTTGACTATATCTCACTTCCTGTAAGTGCCTGTCCCTCATGCTCACTTTCAAGGACTTGGCCAATCTCCTTTTGTAAATAGAACAATGCTTTATATTTCTCTATTACTCTGGAGTGACTATATCAATAATGCAGGAAACGCATCTGTCCAGCACAATGAGATTATTTTTCTGATTTCGGTTGACAGTTATGGTAATAGTTTGGCAAACAATCTACTCCACCATCAATGACCGCAGATTACAGCTGTTTTTAAAAATCTCGGGCGCTTCTGGAAACTTGGAAGATGAATTGCACACTGAGAGGGAGACAGAAAGACATGCCATAAGCCTTTATGGTAGAAAAATTATTAACTCTTTCTGTACGTAAAAAGCAAAGCAAATATTAAGGAAAGCACAGCACGTCACTGCGGATAAACTATAATGAAAACAGAGTGAGAAATGATAACCTTCTGGAGGCAGCACTGGGATGGTCTCGCATGGTCAGAGCGGTCACGAGGCAATGAGGAGAGCCTAAAATGTTTCAGAGACCTGCCTTTTCTATTGATAAATTTCCCAAGTCACCCAGGAGTTATTGCAAATATTTACAGGGGAGAAAATTGAGAGAGAATATTATCATGTCCTCCGTTTCGGTCTTGATGAAAATACAGCCACTAGCTAGCTAGACAATAATAATGACCCGAGGCTAGGATTTCCGTGTTGGTTGAAAACAAATGTTTCAGTTCACTTCTGCAGAGGTGATGAAGAGAAGTTCTTTCTTTCTTTCTTTCTTTCTTTCTTTCTTTCTTTCTTTCTTTCTTCTTTCTTTCTTTTTCTTTTTTTTTTTTTTTTAATTGGGACTTCTTAAATCTTCACCAAACATGTGCTTTTCCTAAAGGTTCATAAGAGCCCTGCTGGAATAAGCCTTATTTTCCATATGAATTTTCCTCCTTTGGAATTTTTCCTTTACTTCCGTTCCGTAAGAAGCGGAATGCTGACCTTGCTAGAGGCCCGTGACCCTGGCATTGGGCCAGCCATTGTTACCCAGGGGCCAGGAGAAAGAATGCTGGCTAGGCAAGTCTCCCAAGGTGTGAGCTTTTTCCCCTCTGAGTTCCAAGGTGAAGCCTTAGGAAGAACACTTGCAAAGGGGAGGCCACTGGGCTATGCGGAGTCCTCATATCCAGGTGAGTTCATTTGTCTTGTGAACTTTTCACCTGGGCCCCAATTAGTATCCTATTAACCTCCTTAAATATGGAATTGCTAAGATCTTAGAATACTCCAAAATGGACTATTAGCCAGCCCATTTCCTGGCTCCATCAGATGAAAATGCCAAAGTAGGTCATACAACAGAATTACCTTGATTAATTTCAGCTCTCTCCCATGGGCCATGATGTCATGCGCCTTAAAGGAGATTCAAATTCAATGCATCATGTCAATGACTGATTAAACACGGGATTTTCAAAAAACATTTACAGTTCCAGATTTATAAGGATTTTGCCTTCTGATATGGCAAACGTTTCAAAACGTGCTAAATGGATCGATTATACAAATGGTGACTTCCCTGGCATGTAATTTTGAATGCGTCTGTTCTCCGAGGCCCAATACGGAAAAAGGTTTCTTTTCCCCAGAAACTACTATGTCAGATCAGAAACGCTCAGCATTATGGCCCATTCCTATCCGTAGATGCAGGCTGGTTTTTAAACACGCTATGAAAACACGACTTTCACTCTAGAGCCCACTCAGAATGGCATTTGTAAATATAAATGGCTTTGGTAAGGCTAAAATAAGCAACAAACTTCTCATTCTTTATCATCTATTCCTTAAGGCCTGCCTTTAGAAAGTACTTAAAAAGAAGCATCGGATATGTTAGCATCTCATATATTGATGCGATTTCTTTACAATTGGCAGATTTAATTTGTTTCCACGTATAAAGCAGCTTTAGAGGCATATTAGCAACTTCACATGGTGCAGCCCGATACGCCGAAGAAATGTACATTTTGCTACCGCAAGTAGACTTACTCAGGTGACATTATTTGGTTCTCAAAGTGCAGACTATCACTAGCGCCTTGAAAGGCTAATTGTGTTATACTGAATTATTTTACTTAGATATAAGGAAACCTTCAGATGCAGAAGTTATGCTGTAACATCAGGGCTGCGTCTCTTTGGAGTTTATAAGTAATGCTCCTGTACGCCCTGGATACGGATCAACACTCCCCAGCTCTTTCCAGATGGAAATACAACTTGGTTTTTCATTTCCACTAATGAACTTCTAAATTATATCATGTATATATAAGATGCAAGCATTCCTTCTGACGGTAACCTGTGATGTGTATCCATTTTTGTAAGTTCTCTGTGCCATTGGCCCTGTGAAGCGTCTATAAACTTCAGAAGGTCCCCTTTTCTGACTCAGGGCTTCGTGGGCACCCGCTTGGCCCAGCCCGAGCTGTGACTTGGCTTCCAGCAAACACCTGCTAAGAAGCATCCCTGATTCTTCCTCCCTCTTGCCTTGCCATCAGTCCCCTGACCACTAAAAAAAAGCCGTGGTGAGCTGCTAACTTGTGGGAAATGGATCAGAAGACAAATAGCTTGCCACTGTCAAAGAGATTGAACGCGGCGGATGGATACTTACGCTTTTGAGCCCAACATAACCGTCAGAAGCGGCGGACCCTCGACCCTCGGAATCCCGCTCCTGGACTCTCCTAGATCCAGCTTTCATCTGAAATCCCCACCTGAGCAATTCCGTGTTCTAGGACCCCGGGGGCTAAAGCAGCCTTATTTGTCACCAGAGGAACTGCCCCCAAACTCAGATCGCCCCAATCCTGGCTCTGTCCATCAGTTGACTTCATTAGCTAGTTAGGTAGAACTCCAGAGCGTGATGCTGTGAACCCAGAAAAACGCTATGACTCAGCGATAGTAGTTTTAGGAAGTGCTATATAGAAAATATACTCCAGAACTTCCGTCTTTTCTGTTCCTTCTCCGTATGGGCATTTATATGTTTCTGTAATTCATGTGCATGTATTCTCAG
This sequence comes from Leopardus geoffroyi, assembly GCF_018350155.1. NCBI lineage: Eukaryota > Metazoa > Chordata > Mammalia > Carnivora > Felidae > Leopardus > Leopardus geoffroyi. The sequence continues at coordinate 13,673,691 of NC_059337.1, read as the reverse complement.
TGTCTTAACCTATCCATGCACTTTCCAAGCAATATGACCTATGTTTTGTATAAGCAAAAATGAAGGAATTTGAACTAACTCAGAGATTTAAAAATCAGATTGTCTTTCTGCCCCACCTCCTTGCTTTTTTATTGGTGTGACTTTTTTTTTATAATTACAAAAGAAATGCATGTTAGTCTTTAACTTAATTAACATTCCATAAAGTAAAAAAATTCAATTCTTTCGTGACACTGGCCACATTTCAAATGCTCATGATTATGGATGGTTCTCTTAGATGACATTGGTCTGCAGGGAAAATCCTCTTTACGTGCAGCTCCCAGATGCCAATCTCTTTCCCGGTTGAGATTTGGTACAGATGCTTCCGAAGTTTCCCTCTGCATTTAAAAAATACCCTATTTTATCATGCTGCCCATTCTAATCAGTAGCTTGTCCTTTTCTTGCAAATGATCTCTCACACCATTACAGGTCCTCTCCATTTTTGACATTGTTTATTTTCTTTTTTAATTTTTTTAACGTTTATTTATTTTTGAGAGACAGAGACAGAGCGCACGCGGGGGCAGGAGCAGAAAGAGAGGAGACACAGAACCCAAACCAGGCTCCAGGCTCCGAGCCGTCAGCCCAGAGCCCGATGCGGGGCTCGAACCCACGAACCATGAAATCATGACCTGAGTTGAAGTCGGGTGCTCAACCGACTGAGCCACCCAGGCGCCCCTTGACTTTTTAAGCAGCTGCATCGTATTCCCCGGCACAGGTGTACCGTGCTTTATTGAAACATATTTTCTTGATGAATATTTAGCTTGCTTTCAGTGTCTCACTACTTTATCAATGACAAAATGATCACCCTTGTTTAGACATCTCTCAACATATATGTCCAGTTTCTTTGGAAAATGTTCCCACAAGCTGGGCTCTTTTCAATGCCCAAACTGGCCCTTTCCCTCCCTCCCTCGTGCACGCTACTTGCGGTGTCTTGGTGATAGAGTCAGCATCTTAACGACAGATATCTGTCATCCTTCCCTGGACAAGTGCCAACATTATCAGTCTTGACTTTCAGAGGGGCCTGAAAGTGTATCCACGTTATAAAGCCATAATTTTATCTACAGTTATTCAGTAGAACCAAGCTGGACCTGGGCTTGGCCAGTATCCATTTGCATGCACTGAGGATCAAATTATATCTGCAAACACCACAGCACTATCTCTAACATCGGTGTGGATCTCCTACGTCCCTCAACACCAGTTACCTAACAGTTCAGGGGTTTACTAGTTACCTAAAATCCCCCAACCCTTGCGATCCCCCAGTCCGTATGATCCTTATACAAATAAAAAACAGAAGGCACTCCCCTGTGAAATCAATGTATTCTGTCGGTCAGAAAATTGTTGTATACACGCTAGTGTTTGAGAGAAGACGCCTGAATAGAATACTGGCCGAAAACACGTACAAATTTGAGACATCTCCAGTGTGAAGGGAACCCCCCGAGTCGTGGCTGTTAAATATCAGCCCCGCGAATGTGCACCGCCCCATCCCTATCTCCCTCCATCCAGTCCAGGCCAAAAGACTCTTGGGTATGTGGATTAACTTTCTTATTTCTATTTGTGCCAACTTCTCTGTGTCAACCTTTGTTTCGTTTGGTCCTTCTTGACGTTTCTCTCGGATTACCGTAATAGCCAACTAATTAATAACCCTGTCCTCCAATACCATCTCCCCTCCCCATTTGCTATCGCCTGGCCACCCCAGGGATGTGTCTAAAATGCCCGTCTGGGGGGCCTGGGTGGCTCAGTCGGTGAAGTGTCCGACTCTCGGCTTTGGCTCAGGTCATGATCTCGCGGTTCGTGAGTTCAAGCCCCACATTGGGCTCCGTGTTGACAGTGTGGAGCCTGCTTGGGATTCTCTGTCTCCCCCCCTCTCTCTCCCCCTCCCCTGCTCACTCTCTCTGTTTCTCTCTCAAAAATAAGTAAATACACTTAAAAACATTGAAAAATGAATGCCTGCTGAATCCTACCGTTCCTAGGAAAAGAATGTCCCCAGATCCCCCCGGAGCAGACCCAGAGGTGAGCAGGTGTGCACATCTGCAAGTCCCATGATGCACACTGTCATCAAACTCTTTCTCTGTCCACCTTACAGTTTCTTACCGGTTTTCGGTGAATCTGACACGTAACTGAAAAATCTGACTCTTCGGGGGCCACTGGGAAATCTCAGATGGTTTCACTCAGTTGTTTCTCTCTGAGCTCATTCGCGCATATTTTTTGGGCGCTACCCTCCACCTCTCTCCCTTGCAGAATATCAGAACTCACTTCTCATAGGTTAGGTCTGCCTCACCTTACTGTAACAACATTAAGAAAGATGAATTTTCCAAAATGAGGCTAGCCGGTGAACTGTGATGCCAGAGCAATCCCATTACTTTCGGAGGCTTTGAGTCTGTTATAACCACTCAAGTGTAGCGATGCTATACTTTAAAAGGGAAAGGATGTGGTCGTGGCTTGGTGGGAGGTTGTTTTCTTCCAGAAAGAACTTCCAGCCTTGGACAGCATGTGGGTCCAAAGCACCAAGACCTTTAGGGAGCTCATCAAGATCATTACAACGACTACAGATATTTACTAAAATGGCGCAACAAAGTTGATATCTGTTACGTCCAGCATGCCTTCTGCATGCAATAAGGTTTAAAATAAGCATGGGTTTTTGTTTCTAGGCAGATGAATCCCCTGGTTTTGATCCTATCTATGTTAGCTCTGCTCGGATGACATCCAATCTTTCTAACGTTAGCACTCTTGCGAAAGAGTAAAAGAGAAAATTACCAAAGTGAGGAAGGACACCTCACGGAACGAGCCTTTCCGCAAAGAACCCTGAGATGATATCAATGTCTCCCTCAAATCCATGCAGCCCTATGTTTCACTGTGTCATGCATTGACCGTGGATGTGGATAAAACAGATGTTGAGAGTCACACAGATTTGCTTCAATGTTTGGGCTCCAAAGAAGCAGTTCTCAGAGTGAAGTTTTTGGTCCGCTGGTGGGCTGTAAAATCTAGAGTCCTCCGGAAGGTCCAAGAACTTACCAAACATTTTGGAATTTATTGTGTGCTGTTTCTATGCAAATGGCACGAAATGCCGCTGGATGTTGGTAGCTCTTAAATGAGTTATGAAGAGCTACCTCTATGCGATATCAATAAACTAAAATTAGCACGCTAAGGGAGTTTGCTCTTAGACCTTAATCCCGTATGGTGCCAGGAAGTCTGGCTGCTACAGAGAGCTGAGCAAGGCTGTGAAGCTCCCACCATTTAGGTTTCAAGCAGATGGCTAGAATTCCCAGCGTTTCCTGGAAGTAAGCTTTGTTAGCCGTGTATCGTTAGTGTCTTATTGAGTTGTCCTTGGTTTTTAATGGCTACTAAGTTTGTATTAATATTTTACTTTTGTGGATTGTTACCTTCTTGCGTAATTGCTTTGCTTTAGTATTTTGACTGCTGTTACTTGGGTGCTGTTTGCCCCGGAGCCTCGGGAAGCCCTCACTGGCCTGACAAAGCACAGGCCCGCAGTAGGGAAGCGCAACCTTAGATTTATTAAGACCCGCTAGTGCCTGAAAATCTTCCCGGCAACGTTAAGTATCTGATTGATTTGACTGAGCTCCAGGCAATCTCATTTTCGTTCTTCGGACCCTTTTGGCACTTTCAGATCAAATCTCCAATACCTGCTATAATTTGAAATTATAGAATTTGAAATATAGTTACTTTTTTTCTCTCCACCTTTATTTTTGAATAGTGTCACATATAAGTTAATGGGAGAGCACAGTAAACATACATATGATACCCACTTAGATTAAACAGTTGTAAACGTTTTGATACCTCTCATGGGGCGCCTGGGTGGCTCAGTCTGTCGAACGTCTGACTCTTGATCTTGGCTCAGGTCACGGTCTTCTGGTTCGTGAGTTCGAGTCCTGCGTCAGGCTCTGTGTTGACAGCTGGGAGCCTGAAGTCTGTTTCGGATTCTGTGTCTCCCTCTTTCTCTAACCCCTCTCCCACTCTCACTATACATCTTCTAGGAAGAAGAACATATCTAGCTACAATGCCATCGTGACACCTAAGACTATGAGTTTCGTTATATTATCTAACATCTAAGATCTAATCCGTATTTGAATTCCCAAGTTGCCCCCAAAATGTCTTTTCAAGTAGTTTTTTTGAACTTGGATCCACTCAAGTTTCATAGGTGGTCTTGGATCTTTCTCTTTTTAGTTCTGTTCTTTAAGAAAATTGACTTTATAAAGACTCTAGGCCACTGGGTTATCGATCATGCTTCGTTTTAGACTTGTTTTATTGCTTTCACAAGTTGTTTATCTTGTTTCTCCTTTCCCCTGTATTTTTAAAGCTAGAAATGAGATATAGAGGGTTGATTATAGTGGTTTATGTTCAGCATGTTTTGCAAGATCGTTCCATAGGTAATGTGGACTTTATAATGCATCACATCAGGAACCACAGAATGCCAAGTGGTCCTTGGATTGGGAAAGCTGTTTGATTTGTTAACACTGTTAACGTGATAACTGCTGGGGATCCATTGTCGCAGTACATTTTTCTGTTTAGAATTAATAAATGCTCTCTAGGTGTATTTTGTTTTATGGTGCCTGTGACAAATTATCACAAACACAGTACCAAAAAACAACACAAGTTTTTGTTTACAGTTCTGTAGTTAGAAGTCCAATGCAGATCTTACCGGACAAAAATCAGTGTGTGGTTAGGGCAACGGCGGGGGGGGGGGGGGGGGGGGAGGGGGGCGCAAACATTGAGAGATGCAAATTGGTGATCTTCTAGCTGTAATTATTCTTTCGACCATTATTAGCAGCCAGTTTTGTTCTCGAAAGAAGAGTTGCACATTTTCTCCTTTATATATTTTCTATCCCTTTTTAATGCCACGATGGGCTCAGGTTTTTAACGTATTACAACTATAAAAATCATCATCATTTTCTTTTGACATACCAACTTTGGCCAGCGAGAGTTCCTTAAATCTGGCTTTTATGTCTTTATTTTCTTTCTTAACCGTGTATAGTCTCACCTTGTACTTTTTCTGAACAAAATCAGGAAAATAGCTATTTCTCTGAGAAGACTCTTCCGCATCTCCTTATTCAAAGACAGCAGTGAAGATCTGAGGGTTAGATGTGTTCCCTGCTACCGGAATGTCTTGTTTCTAGGATACAATAGATAGACAGACAGATACATCATAGATACATGCCTAGATAAGAATAAAAACACAGTCCTATATAAATTGTGCGTTCATATCACTATTTCCAATACAAATTTAACACTACAGACTTTTACCTAATTCAAACAAGATTCTAACATTTTCCTGACAGTGTAATTTTTGGATCCTACTCCTACAATATAGAAAAACAAAGATTGAAAATTACAGGGAAGATTACTAACCGCAGTGTTCCTTCTGTGTACATTTAAGATTTGTTTGCAGTTCTCTCTGTTACCACAACACATTTCACACATGCACAAAACATGTATGCCAAAGTAGTGTTCAAAAGTTACTGGAGGGGTGCTTGGGTGGCTCAATCGGTTGAGCGTCTGGCTTCGGCTCAGGTCATGATCTCGCGGTCCGTGGGTTCGAGCCCCACATCGGGCTCTGAGCTGACAGCTCAGAGCCTGGAGCCTGCTTCCGATTCTGTGTCTCCCTCTCTCTCTGCCCCGCCCCTCCTCACATTCTGTCTGTCTGTCTGTCTCTCTCTCTCAAAAATAAATCAACATTAAAAAAATTTTTAAAAAGTTACCGGAAATAATTATTTTCTCTGTGTTCTCTTACCAACCTCATTAAAGGTTAGGTGTCTTTTCCTTCTGTTTTATTCCATGCTCGGATGAATATTTTTCCCTCGGACTCATTGTCATTCTTCGAATATGTAAATATTTGCATCATTAGAAGTCAAACCTGTGGAAAAAATGTTATAAGTCCAACTTCTCCCTCATCCCTAATGTCTCCACCCTACTCCCCACACACTCCCTTGTGAGAACCTTCCTGATTTGTTTCTGATTACCCTTCAAGTGCCTCTCTTTGGAAAAATGGGTGCACACATATGTGTCTTGTTATCTCTTGCATTAAGTGTATGCTTTGTTTTTGCTTTTGTTCGTTCATCAAAAAAACATTTCCTGAAATCACTGAGCGGGTTATTTGGTCTTGGCCATACATAGATGATATCATCCCTCTGAGGGGGTGACCATTACTATTCGCATTTTGTAGATGCGGAGACACAGAGGAAAAGGCACAATTTGATGAAAGTGCCTCAGTTTGTAGGCGGTTGAAGTGAGATGTGGACCTAACCACTCTGCTTTCTGAACCCACTCTTTCAACCCCAGTCTACACGCATCTGGCACATGTATGCATCCTTTTTGTCTTTTATCCTCTTTGGGAGCAATGCCAGCAATGACGCTGCTAAGATATCTGCCTTTCCTTTCTTTTCTTTCTTCCCTTCCTTCTTTCCTTCGTGTGTGTGTGTGTGTGTGTGTGTGTGTGTGTTGTTCTTGAATATAAAGAGTTGAGTCTGAAATGCCTAGTTATTACTAGAAGTTCATGAATGTAGTCCATTTAGTTTATTTTCTTTCTTAGCACATATATTCGAGTGATACCCATTGATTTTCAGAGTTAGAAGGGACCTTTGAAATAACCCAGGCCAATATTTCCTTTTCCTAGGATAAGACAGTTGAACACAGAGGTGAAAAAGACTGACCCAATGTCAGATAGTTAGTGCCAAACACCTAGAGCTTTGGTCTGTTAAGTGCCAATCTAAAGTTGTTGTTTTTTTTTTTTTTTTACTATAATCAAAGTTTTGATTGGTAAAACACGGGCAGGCACAGATAACTCAAGTCCACAATAATGCAGAGCTCTAGAAAAATGGGTACCATTGCATGTTGCTTAAAGGCTTTGGGCAATCTATCTAATAATCCAAAATGCTGTCGCCGTTTTCTTCCTCTTATTTCAGCGGGAAGCATTTGACTACTTTCCAAAGAATGCAGAAATGTCCTCTGATAGAATATCCACTCGTCTCACGTGAAGAACTTAAGTACATCGGGTTGTTAGCAAGCACAGTCCCAACCCGAAGGCTTGGCAGCTACATTTAAAAAAAGAAAAAAAGAGCCAGGCTAGGATACGCTCCCAAGAGCATGGCTCTGCCACAATTTGGAAAGAAACACATTTTTGCACTGCTGTAGAATGTACACATTATGTTGCCTGTAGGTGCATTAGTCGGTCTCCCTTCTAAGTACTTAAGGGGAAGTTTCCGACCACTCAGCCTCACTCACCAGTGTCCCAGGAGCAAGTGTTAACAGTGCAGTCCCACATGTGGCTCATTGACATGGTTTCTTACATTTCCAGAATGGTAAGAAAGCAGTTACTAGGAGAAGAGAATCAAGAATTTGACAGCTGTTGCGAGATTGTGCTTTACTCGTAACGCTGTGAGACGAAAATGAATATCAGGTCAAGCATTATTGTGGAATGAAACCCCCCTGGCTCCGTTCTGGCTTATTCACCTAGCAGGTGATTTTCCTTCGGAAGGCTTTCCTGCCCTGGTGGAAAGTCTGGTTTTGATGGGGCTTTCTTTCTCTGTGTTTTTCTCCCAACCAATTGTCTCCCTTTTTCTCTCAATTTTCCATCTTAAAAAAGCCCCCCAAAACAATGAGGTGGGTTCAGCTCACATTGGCCGCCCCTTGAAGGCACTATTGATTTATTTTCATGGTTGTACCTGTGATGCACTTTTCAAATGTTTAAAACAATGTGGCAAGGTCCTGAGAGTGGGATCACGTGGATATTACAAAAGGTCTTTGATTGGAAAGATATTTTGATGAGCCACAGTCTGATCTCAAAGGTGGTAATATTGAGTTTACTCTCTGCCTCTGTTCCTTCTTTCCCTAACTTCTGGTCATTCCCCTGGCTTTTACCAGCCAAAGTGAGTTTCCAATGGCTGGTGGTTAGAGGCCTCTGAGGCTCCAGCTGGCTCTTTTCTGATATCCATGCACATGGAGTGTTGGATGCTTTTATCAGAATTTGACTATAACTTAACCTGAGAAGCAGCTCTTCAAGTCCTTGATGAAATTGTCCAAAAACTAGAAGCCAAGTGAAGAAGAGACTAGCGTCAATTCCTTGGTTGATGAACTGATTCATTGATGTTTGCTGATTAGTTTCACTGTAAAGAATAAAATAAAAATATCCATGTCGTCTGGGTTTGGTAAACCACAAGGTCAAGTTCTGATGAGGTAAAGAGTCAAAAAGGAGGTGAAACCGAACAGGAGCCATGACAAGTCCCTTCGTAGAACATAATAACAGAAACAAACAAAGCATGAGTGCCTTTGTATGATATAAAGATTATCGCCATCCAAAAAAAAAAAAAAAAAAAAAAAAGACTATTGCCATCCTAGACCCTAATGAACAAGAATCATAAGCAATCACTCATAGAACATAATACCCGCAAATAAATTCTGTATGATAGTAAATGTTATTACAATCATGCACCTATAGAATTCTAAAGAGCCTGGTGAGCTTCTAAGATGAATAAAGTTAGTTCAGAGAGGAGACACAGCATTCTTAGGATTCTAAAGAGAATTTTGGAAATGTTTGCCAAATTTAGAACGTTGAAACACTGAGATAAAAACCAAGTCAATTAAATTATGGTTTGTATTTCTGACTAAAAATCAATTCACCCCTTCTTTAATGCACATTTCCTGAGGATCCTCACACACACACACACACACACACACACATATATATATATATATATATATATACAGTAGATGCATGTATTTTTTTGTGAGAAGAAAAGCAATAACACAAGATAATTCGACTCTCCTACTTTATCCACGAATATATGGTTGAACAAATGTTTATACGGTTTATACCTTGTGCCAAGCCCTGTCCTATGTGTGTTCTAGAAACGGATTCCTAATCTTCACAATGACTTGATATGTTATACACTATTATTATCCCTATTTTAGACATGAGAAAAACTGAGTCACAGGGAGGTTATAACCCACCCAAGTCCACAGAGCTGGTAATACTTTTTTTTTCTCAGAGAATTTTGTCAAAACCTAATATGGAGAAAAGTGCCTCAGTCTTTACCTATATGTCTCAACATGATTTCTTCCTCTAAGCCTGGGGAAGAAGGTAGCACGTCCTACCAAGCTGCCTTTGTCCTGCTGGATGGATAGTTTCTAAATGCTTACGTTGAATGCGTAGCCTTGATTCCTCGTTGTAGATATTCTTGGGAGGTTTTAGGGTTTCTAATAAACAAGCAAGCAAATAAAGCAACAGAATATCTGAAAAACTTGGTTGTGGCAGGAGGAGAAAAGCAAAACATCGGAGTTAATTGTAAGCAATTATCTCAGGGAGGACAAGTTTAAAGAATGGCTCATTCCCCTCTTTCTGCGTCATAAGTTTTATGGAATCACTGGGCGCAATAACCCACTGGCTTTTTATTCTGGAGGCCTCAACTCTCTATCATCAAGTTAACCGAACCATGGAGAGTGCTGAACTCTGGTCTCAGATTTACACACACCCACACACCTTCCGACGTAGTATTGAGTCAACTCAGCTATTTGCGCCCCCCAAAACTTCAGGCCATTCAGTATTGAATAATTATTGAAGAACCAGAATTTTCATTCCATATTAATGATAATGATTAGTATGGCAGTCAAAATGGCAACGATACTGCCACCTGACTGTATACTAGGTTCCAGGCACTATGATTTCCAGTTCCACAGCTTACCTCCTTGAGTTATAACCATCATTGCGTACCAAGTATCTTGAATGCATTTAACTAACGAGGAAATCAAAGCCCAAAGTGTTAAATGAACTTCCTCAAGTGACACGGCTCCTAAGCAGGGGGGCTGTGTTCAGTTCTCTCCGTCATCAGCCTGGGATGGGCTGTGTCAAGGTCTTTAGACATTGGTTTGGCTCGATATCATGTGTATCTCAAAGAGGGTACAGGCATGTTATCTAAGGACCTCACTTTATTTATGCTCTGTTGGATAGTCTCTGATTTCCACCTTCATCTCTAAACATTATTACGCACTAGAATCTACAAATCCAAAGGAAGGAAACCACCTTTTCGTGCTTACCCACTTTCTGCCCCGTTGTGTATATATATTCACCTCATTTCAGTCAGGACCCAGGTTTTTTTTTTTTTTTTTTTTAACATTTTTTATTATTTATTTTTGAGACAGAGAGAGACAGAGCATGAACGGTGGAGGGGCAGAGACAGACGGAGACACAGAATCTGAAACAGGCTCCAGGCTCTGAGCCATCAGCACAGAGCCCGACTCGGGGCTCGAACTCAAGGACCTTGAGATCATGACCTGAGCCGAAGTCGGACGCTTAACCGACTGAGCCACCCAGGCGCCCCCAGGACCCAGGTTTTAAACGCTGTAGTAGAACCAGTTGGATTTTGAGTCACGAGTGAAATTGTCATGAAATAAATCGTGGGCTTCACTCCCTGTTTTGCTCAAGCCTTTTGTTGTTAGAAACCAGTAACAGGATAATGCAAAGGAAGGATGTCGTTATCATAGAATAACTACTCCCCTGGTGATTAAAGACACTGGCGATCTGTCAGTCCTTCTGCTCTCCCAGGGGGATGAGTATATGTCCCTGAAGGCGTTGGAAACAAACCGAGAGAAATCACACGTCCCTTTCCAAAGTGGAACCACATGCTCATAGAAGAGGTTAATCTGCATGGCTTTTTAGCTAATCACCTTGCATTCGCCTGCTTGCATGGCTGCTAGCAATTTTGGGGGAAGAGGCCAAGCTGTGAAGATACACCACCCCCCTCCGAGGTAGAAAGATCCGCAAAGCACAGACTATCGGGCTTCCACTGCGAGCTCTTAAAAAGATCAAAATGTGTCCTTTATTTCATGCACTTGGAGCTGATTTCAGAGCGGCCGAAAAACAACACAGAAGGTATACTCGGAAGGGCTCCTTGCCAACTGAAATTAACAAAACACTCATTGATATCGTGTTGTTCACACCAACACCAGCATCAGGAACATTTACCAAGCATGAATCTTACCTGGCACTGGGGTTGTTTTACCACATACAAAGGAACTATTATCTTCTGAGAGTTTTTTTCCTTTTTTTTCCTTTTTTTTTTGTTTGTTTGTTTGTTTTCTACTTCCCTTCCAAGACTCAACACAGCAATGCCAAATCTTTTAGAGTGTGGATAACAATATATTACTTATGTTTGCAGATGAGCTGGTCCCATCTCCCAAACTGAAGTGCACCACAGACGCTGATGTGCAACAGTTACTTTCTCAGAAACTCTTCTTTGGAAAAATCTATGTACGTTGACCGCATCCAAGGACCTGAATCCATACCGACTCAGCATTTTTTTTTTTTAATTTTTTTTTTCAACGTTTATTTATTTTTGGGACAGAGAGAGACCGAGCATGAACGGGGGAGGGGCAGAGAGAGAGGGAGACACAGAATCGGAAACAGGCTCCAGGCTCTGAGCCATCAGCCCAGAGCCTGACGCGGGGCTCGAACTCACGGACCGCGAGATCGTGACCTGGCTGAAGTCGGACGCTTAACCGACTGCGCCACCCAGGCGCCCCCCGACTCAGCATTTTACATGCTGGCTCATATATAAGTTTCAGAAGCCAGTACTTACTCCAGAAGCTAGGGAGAAAAGTCACCTTCAAAGAGTACCGTTGAGGGGCACCTGGGTGGCTCAGTCAGTTAAGCAACCCATTTCGGCTCGGGTCGTGATCTCACGGCTCGTGAGTTCGAGCCCCGCTTCGGGCTCTATGCTGACAGCTCAGAGCCTGAAGCCTCCTTCAGGTTCTGTGTCTCCCGCTCTCTGTGCCTCTCTCTCTCAAAAATAAACATTAAAAAATTAAAAAAAAAAAAGTAGAGTTGAAATTGTGCATCATTGAAGAGACTACACGCAGACTTAACACCAACCTGTGAGCTCCATGGATAACACTACACATTGATTTGGCAGGAGGAACCCAAAAATTACAAGTCAGAGGGCCAAGAATGTCCAGTCAAAACCAATAACAGAGCCCTCTGAAACTTTCCCCCGCACGGAGACTAAGAAGTTACACGCTTTGCCAAACCTATCTTGCCTTCGTTGTAACGAGGGAGCATTGATTAATCACCAGAAGCCTATGTAAGCAGGTCAACCTTAGGTACATTTGGTGCGATCCATCTTACATCACAGAAATAATGTCCGTAAGTTCACAAGTCACTTTCTAATAATGAGGGAGGCAGATTCCTGGCCCTAATGCTCAGGCATCAATGCCATGTGCATTGTCACAGCCAAGTGCGTGGAATGTTGGGCTCTTGATTCCGTATTTTTCACCAAGCTACAGAGGTCATCGTCAATTTTGGAAATAATTACACAGGGAGGATTGTTTGCAAGCTACTCTTGGCAGACAAAGAGCAAGCTGCAGTGATCTTTGTTGGGGAGGTGGAACAGATACGTGAGTGAGGGGGGTGACAAAGCTGGGTCAGAGCGAATGCTGGTTTTGCAGAATTTTGGCAAGGGATTACAAGGCACAGAATTAAGAGTATGTAACTCTACGTGGCAAGGCAGAGTTTGAGAGAAAACCCTGGAATAGTTGGAGGCTTCTTAATTATGCTTGCCTACTTATGCTTTCAGCCTTAACCCTTTGGTTTCCGCATCTAAGTCACTAAGAAGATTCTGCCTCCAGAGACACAACTCTTCATAAAGAGAGCATTAACAATCATCCTCTTCTGGGATAACATTGTCCCCTGATGCCCTGCCTCCCTGCTCTGAACTTAAGCTGAAATGCGTTGGGACCTGTGGCATGATGGTGCGGACCTTGCGCGTTACCTCTGGCTCAGGCTTTGGAAAGACGCCACCTCACCACTTACCTGGGCCACAGCATTTTTATCAGGACAGAGACCCTTGTCACTGATGCTTACAATCCGCAAAAAAGACTGAGTGTCAGTATCTTCCTCCGGTACAACATCCAAAGAAAGATGACTTTCATGTGGGACCAACCCCTAAGAATATCCAGACCTGTTCAGAGCCATCACTAATTGTTCCTATTTTTCATCTGGAGAGCTTGGCAGGTTCATGACACTATAGCAAAAGTCTTCCCACTAGGACCTTGCCAATTTCAGCTTTAATTCCATCAGCAAACAACTTTGACTGTGTTGGGAAAATTCCATTAATCATTCATGTTCGGTGAAGAATGATACACAAAGGAGCTGACAGCATCAGGCAGCAAGTTTCCATTTGTTTGGTAATTAAGAACTCCAGGCCATCTAATGGTGCCGAGATGCAAATTCAGTGCCCGGTTGGAGCCACCAGAATGAGCTGAAAGGAATTCACTTGCACTTACACCCCTCATGTCCGATGATTTGATGGATCTTTCCCTCTCCTGTCAGGTGAACAGCAAGCGTATTGCTTGAAGCCGAAATGATGCATTTTGAAAAGTGCTTCTTTCAAGAAGGTACCAACTCTTTAGGACACATCCTGTTTAAACCTGTTTCTGAAATATGTTTTAATTATACAAATACCTAAATGCCCATTTACCCTGAGTCAAGGTGTTAGACCGTCCAACAGAGTGCATTGCACTTTGATTTAAAGTCTGAATGGGATTTTCTCTTCCTGTACAGGAACCTTATCGTTGAGCAGAACAGAGATCCAGAAAAATTTGGCACTGAGAATCTTCTATGAAATAAGGTCTTTTTTTGTTTTTTTGATCCGAGTTGTGCATTAATACATCCATTTTGAAATACCAGAGATAATTTGATCATTAAAATTTACCAGGAATTCAGCCAGGGCATTAGAAGAGACTGTGAAATTGATCTTCTAGACCAGAGATTGCTAGTGCGTCTCACCTGGTTTCTCACATCGTCAGAGAAGCATAACTACAAGGTCGCACTTGCAAATCCAGATGGCATCCCAGGGGCCCAGGAATCCTGTCATTCTTTGCCTCTCTTCTCTTTCCTTTTCCTATCATCAAAATGTCCACATGAAATGTCTGACTGTTATTTCATCAGAAGCTGAAGGGAGAGAATCCAGGCAGGTGCAACTCACATGTTTATGGCAACAAAAAGAAACATTCTTGCCAAGCCTTTCTGTGTTCTTCCTATCAGTTACTTGGTCTGCCTTTGAGACACTTTTAGCTTACACCTGCTGAGAAAACAAGAAGGATCTCAGGACTTCGTTTAATGGATTTGTTTCAACCTTAAGCTTCTCTCTATATATAGGGATTTCCAATTGGTCTCCTGGTTTTTCTTTATGTAAAATGTGTCCATCTACAGGGGCAGATGCGGTAACATAGACACTTAAAAATCGGGGCTTGATAGTGGGCACTATTTTTTAAAAGTGCAGAACTATAAGGACATTCTAGTTCCTTAATATTCATGCCTTTCTCACAGTCGTGTAATCATCTGCCCTTCATTTAATACTGTTCTCAGATACTTCCTTCCAGCTCTTGGCTGATCTTATGAACTTTGACAAGAAAACATCCTTAAAGAATCATATTAGCAACAACTTTTGCTCATTGGGCTCATCCCTGGTCACAGCCATTTGTTATGTGATATCAATCAATTATGCCTAAAATAAATTTAATACAAAACGTAACAGGAGACAGGGCACCTGGTGGCTCGTCATGATCTCCCAGTTCATGAGTTCAAGCCCCGCGTCGGGCTCTGTGCTGACAGCTCAGAGCCTGGAACCTGCTTCAGATTCTGTGTCTCCCTCTCTCTTTGCCCCTCTCCCCCCCACCACTTGTACTCTCTCTCTCTCAAAAATAAATAAAAATTTAAAAAAATGTTTAAAAAAAAAACATAACAGGAGAAAATAACATTGCCTTATGCTCTCATCTCCCTCGCAAGAAAAAAGGTGTTTAGAGGAATGCATGCTATTTCACTCTCCAGTTTAAATATTTTAAAGCATTTTTCTGTTTTCTTAAATACACCGGCTACATTGACTATGCATGTTTAAATTTCCATTTTGCCTTTAGAGAAACAAAAAAAAAAAGGTCACACAAATAACAAATTGTTGCATTTATGTGTCTCCAATATCACATTTGTGGTTTCTTTTTAGAATAAAATAAAGCAGTTCTGCGATGTTTTAGCTCCGGGGGAAGTTTTCACGTGTTCAACTCCCACAAATTGATGATTTGTGGATGTACATTTTGGGAGCCTTATGAGACGATTAGAAATAGTAATGCTATTAAGTTGGAACGTTGTGATTCAATTTTTCCTCTGACTTTCTGGAGATCTCGGGAAGTGGGTGAAGGATGGGGGCTGGGAGGAGAACAAAGAAGGAGGAAGACAGACGCACCATTCACATGCACCCTCACAGCACCTTCACTGCCACAGACAGAAAGCTTTGTCTTTCATTCCCCTCAGCCTCCTGTACCGGGGCCTCGACTCTCACTTTTCGATCTTAGATCATAATTGCCCATCCTTTCAGTTCTTTCTCCCCCTATACTCCAAACCATTTTTCATCTTTACCGAGACTTCGAATACCTGATTCCCGTGCTCGCTCTGTCCGTCAGAAACTTGCTGAATCTCTTCTTTTTGCGCCCAACCCAGGATTCGATGGATAATCTCCCCCAGAGCATCATGGAACCAACATTACCCACCGTTGCCCATTCTCCACCTTGTCATTCATCTGGGGCTCCTTTCCTGAGTGTGGGATGGGTGCAGTTACACGAGACTACATGCTCAGAAAGTGGCCCCTTGCTTGGGTTTATTGCTCTCCAGTCGCCATCTTGAATTCTAATATTCTACCTCTGCACGTGTGTTTTGCAGGCCAAGTCCAACGGGACGACGAAGCATTGGTCAGGCGCCTGGAGGCTCTGCTCCTGTGTGCACCTACCTGTAGCTATCTCCTCACCTCCCTGGTATATAGGCTCCCACCTGCCTGTTCGCCAACTGTTCAACGCCCCTCCCCCCCCGCAGTGGGTCCTGGATAGGGGATGGCACATGTTCACTGCACCCCAGGTCCTGGTGTGGGACCCCAAGGGCCTGTGTCGGTTTTCACCCCACAGGAGTCCTGGGAGCCAGAAGGACCACCATGATATTAAACAGTCAGGGAAAAATACTACAACAAGAAATGAGAGAGACTGTGGAAGAAAGGAAAATGTTTTTCCTGATTGTGAACATGAGGTCGCATACTTTCATTCTGCACCATGTCCTGCAAAGTAGGGAGCCAGCCCTGGCGCCAGGTTCCCAGCAGAAGGCCAGTATTGGTTTAACTTACAGCCTTTCCACCAAGGCTTCTTGCCTGCTGAGGTCTACAGGCGACTCATCACACACTGGAATTTCCAACTTCAGCTACTCCTCACCCTCATTTGTTAGCTCTTCCTTGTTGCTCTGAGCAAGTATTTAGAAATGATACCACCCTCGGGGCGCCTGGGTGGCTGAGTTGGTTGAAAGTCCAACTTTGGCTCAGGTCATGATCTTATGGTTCATGAGTTCGAGCCCCTCATCGTTGGGCTGGCTGCTGTCAGCACAGAGCCTGCTTTGGAACCTTCTGTCCCTCCCTCTCTCTCTGCCTCCCCCACCTTTCTCAAAAATAAGTAAACATTAAAAAATGATACCACCCTCTTCATGAGCCCAACTCCTCACCGTTTGTCTCTTTTTCAGCCTCCTATTCAAAGTCATGAAGAATATTGAGACCGTGAACGTTGGATTATTGCAGTTACCAGACATTTCCCAAGATGTAGTCCTTTCTACTTCTTGGCTTCCCTTTTAGCTAAAACAGGTTCCTCTAGATTTCCCACTCACTCTCCTTGCCTTCCACATCTGTATGTTTGTACCACCCATTCCCCCAACCAACCACTCCCCTCAGGTAGAGCTCACCCTGAGCTCCCCTGGAAAATCCAGGGCTCATTTTTCAATTTGTATCTTTCCCATCCTCTTTATTTCTCTTCGGTACCATTATCATTATCGGTTGAACTGCGCTCCCTGCCACCAATAAGTGAAGGTCCTCCTTCCCAGAACCTGTGAATGTGACCTCGATTAGAAATAAAATCTTTGCAGTTGTAATCAAGTTAAGATGAGGTCATACTAGATTTGGATGGGCCCTGATCCCGTGAATGGGGTTCTTGTTTTTTTTTTTTTCTTTTAATTTTGTAAATGTTTATTTATTTATTTATTTATTTATTTATTTATTTATTTAAATATGAAATTGATTGTCAAATTAGTTTCCATACAACACCCAGTGCTCATCCCTACAGGTGCCCTCCTCTATGCCCATCACTCACCCTCCCCTGCCTCCCACCCCCCCCCCCATCAACCCTCAGTTTGTTCTCAGATTTTAAGAGTCTCTTATGGTTTGGCTCCCTCCCTCTCTTTTTTTTTTTTCCCTTCCCCTTCCCCATGGTCTTCTGTTAAGTTTCTCAGGATCCACATAAGAGTGAAACCATATGGGGGCGCCTGGGTGGCGCAGTCGGTTAAGCGTCCGACTTCAGCCAGGTCACGATCTCGCGGTCCGGGAGTTCGAGCCCCGCGTCGGGCTCTGGGCTGATGGCTCAGAGCCTGGAGCCTGTTTCCGATTCTGTGTCTCCCTCTCTCTCTGCCCCTCCCCCGTTCATGCTCTGTCTCTCTCTGTCCCAAAAATAAATAAACGTTGAAAAAAAAATTAAAAAAAAAAAAAAAAAGAGTGAAACCATATGGTATCTGTCTTTCTCTGTATGACTTATTTCACTTAGCATCACACTCTCCATTTCCATCCACGTTGCTACAAATGGCCAGATTTCATTCTTTCTCATTGCTGTGCAATATTCCATTGTGTATATAAACCACAATTTTTCATCCATTCATCAGTTGATGGACATTTAGGCTCTTTCCATAAGTTGGCTATTGTTGAAAGTGCTGCTATAAACATTGGGGTACAAGTGCCCCTATGCATCAGCACTCCTGTATCCCTTGGGTAAATTCCCAGCAGTGCTATTGCTGGGTCATAGGGTAGGTCTATTTTTTTTTTTAATTTTTTTTTCAACGTTTTATTTATTTTTGGGACAGAGAGAGAGCATGAACGGGGGAGGGGCAGAGAGAGAGGGAGACACAGAATTGGAAACAGGCTCCAGGCTCTGAGCCATCGCCCAGAGCCCGACGCGGGGCTCGAACTCACGGACCGCGAGATCGTGACCTGGCTGAAGTCGGACGCTTAACCGACTGCGCCACCCAGGCGCCCCTGGGTAGGTCTATTTTTAACTGGCACTGTTGGTGGGAATGCAACCTGGTGCAGCCACCCTGGAAAACAGTGTGGAGGTTCCTCAAAAAATTAAAAATAGATCTCCCGTGACTGGTGTTCTCACTAGAAGAGGGGGATTCGGACACACAGGGAGAAGACCATATGAAGATAAAGGCAGAGAATGGAGCAATGCATCTGCAAGGCAAGGAATGTCAAGGGTTATAGCGACCACCAGAAGCTAAGAAGAAGGAAGGAAAGATTCAGAGTCCTCTTCACAGAGAGCGTGGCCATGTTTACACCTCGAGTTCAGAGTTTCAGCCTCCAGAGCTATAAAAGAATTCATTTTTGTTGTTTTAAGCCACTCGGTTTGTGGTACTTTGTTACCGCAGGCTTAGGAAACTAACATAAGTACTCCACTTCTCCTTACCATCTTTCACTTCTTTGGCTTCTGTGTTCCTCTTTATTCTCTATGTGCCTCTCTGATGGTTTCTTCTAATTCTCCTTCCTTGCTTGCCCTGTGAAGGAGCGTTTCCCCATGGTTCTCACTTGTCCCACTGCTGCTCTCTCTCTCTCTCTCTCTCTCTCTCTCTCAAATCTCTTTCAAGCCCATTCATGCCCACTTCAAACTTTTTTTTGCCCACTTTAGTCTTAAATAGCTTCCCAGACTCAAGGTGTGTTCTCATATTCCCCGGTGTTTCTCATATCCTCAGACTTGGCCAAGAGTCTCTCCTCTGAGCTTTACGGCATCCTATGTAGATAGCCCCCATCACTTACCATTTTAAAATGGCGCATAGCCTGATTATGTGCCTCTCTTCCTGAATACATGGTATGGTGGTAGAAATCTGAGACCACCCCCAGTACTCCTGCCCCATCAGTACACACCTTGTATTATTGCCTCCCCCTAAGCGTGGTGAAACTATTAAATATGATGGGACATCATTCCTGTGATTATGTTATCTTGCATAATAGGAGGCACTTAGTGAATATAATCAAGGTCACTATTGAGTTTGATGTGAATTAATCAATAGGAAGACCATCTGCTGAGCCTGACCTAATCATTTGAACCCTTAAAAGGGGCCTTTCTGGAAGTGGCAGAGATTTGACAGGAGTAATGGAGATTCTCCTCTATTCCTGGCTTTGAAGATGAAGACGTTCTCGTGGCAAGAACTTGAGGGTGGTTCAATAAACTGGGAGCTGTCCCTGTCAACAGCCAGCAGAATATAGGACCTCAGTCCTACAGCTACCAGAGATGAATTCTGGAAGCAGCCAGTGAGCTGGAAAGAGGTCCCCAGCCCTGGATGTGAAGGGCAGCTCCAGCTGGTACCGTGATGGTGACTTCATGACACCCTGAGCAAAGGACCCTGTTGACTTGCACCTGAATTTATGACCTGTAGCAATGTAAGCTGCTACCTTTATGGTAATTTTGAAACAACAATAGAAAACTAACATACCCGGGAAGCTCTTCGATAGGTCAGGATCTAGGTTTTTCTCATATTTGTCCCCGGGTTTTCTTCACCATCCCCCAGACCTCTTAAGTATTTAATGATGAGTCCTTTGTCCATTCTTTCACTCCCTTATTTATTCAAGGAAGGTAAGACTGATTCTTCACTTTGTAAAAAATGTTTATTTATTTATTTTGAGACAGAGAGAGCGTGTGGGAGGGATGGGCAGCGAGAGAGGGAGAGAATCCCAAGCAGGCTCCACACTGTCAGCGCAGAGCCTGATGCGGGGCTTGATCCCATGAACCTCGAGATCATGTCCTGAGCCGAAATCAAGAGTCAGACACTTAACTGATGGAGCCACCCAGGCACCTCTGATTCTTCATTTTTTAAAGCTCCTACAAATAGCATTATTATTGTTATTAATATCATTATGTTGTTTTTATAAAGTTTACCTCCAGAGGCCAACTGGAAGCATTCTTCTCCTCCTCAAGAGGCCAACTGGAAGCCAACTGGGGTTCCCTCAAACCCCACTCTCCAAACATGTCCCTGCACACGAATAAGGTTCTTTTTCCACATTCCACTACACCTTTCAAGATGAAGCTTCTGCTCTCTTAGAAAAACTGACTGTGGCTTCCAGAAGCCTCTATCTCAGGAAATTGTTATTCATAAAGTGCTTTGAAATTTTCAGCACAACAGGATACAAAGAGTAAAGTGTCTGCTGATGTACATGTATTGAAAACATATGGCTGAGCTATAAACCTAAATATCTCAGACCCACAAATAATGCACAAGGCAGCATTTAATTTCCTGGTGGAAAGGCTTTCCATTATTTTCTTCCTCAAACCCCCAGTTCTGTCAAGGTAAAGAATAAACACAATTTTCTTAGAAAAGCAAAATATAGAAAGCCAAAGCCATTATTCTAGACCATTTGGAATCACAATGTAGATAGATGTATAAACTTCTAGGACCTTGGGAATAATGATGACCTGTGGTTAACAATCGATGTTCCTGACTATTAGAAAAATAACTTCGTAAAGCAAAAGGACCAAGTTCATGGAGGATTTGTGTAGTAAATCTTGTCAAAAAAAATTTTGTTAGGATATAGTTTTTTTAGATTTTAGTAAAATCCACCTACCGTAAAAATTCCAATTTTAACCATTTTTAAGCATACAGTTCAAGAAGTGATATGTTTACACTGTCGTGCCATCAACGACCAGAACTTTTTCATCTTGCAAAACTGAAACTCGATACCTATTGACAACCCTTCATTCCCCTTCCTCTCAGCTGCTGGCAACCACCTTTCTACTTTCTATTTCTTGAATTCAACTCTTCTCGATACCTTATATAAGCAGACTGTACAGTTCTTTCTTTCTTTCTTTCTTTCTTTCTTTCTTTCTTTCTTTCTTTGTCTTCCTTATCCATTTGTTTCTTTGGCGGGCCCTTGGATTGCTTTCACCTCTTGACTATCGTCAATAACACTGCTACGAACGTGGATGTGTGAATACCTCTTGGGGATGCTATGTTCGATTCTTTGGGATATACACACAAAAGTGGGATTACTGGGTCATATGGTAATTCTCTTTGAAACGTTTTGAGGAACCGCCATGTTGTTTTGCATAGTGGCTGCACCATTATATATTCTTACTGCATACCCAGCTTCGGCTGACGTAACAAACACCATCGCTTAGGTGGTTGAAACAATAGAAATGGATTTTCTTATAGTTCTAAAGTCCAAGATAAATATGCTAGCGCGTTTGGTTGTTGCTGAGAGATCTCTTTCTGGCTTGTAGATGATGGTTGTCTTCTCTCTGTTTCTTCACATGGTGGGAAGGGAGGGAGGGAGAGAGCGAGAGCGAGAGAGAGAGAAATCCTCCTCTTATAAAATTATCAATTCTATTGGAGTTGGGCCTACCCCTGAGACCCCATTTAACATAATTACCTCCTAAAAGCCCTACCTTCAAAGATAGTCATCCTACAAATTGGAGGGAAGCACAATTTAGTCCACAGCACCTACCAGTTTTTAATTCTGCTTCTCATTGACTTGACACACATTTTGTAACAATTCCACGTTACACAGAGGGCTGAGTGGTAGACGGGCAAAGATTTGAAAAGGTACCATTGGTATACCAGGTACTCAGGTCATATAATAGATATTTGGTACCAATGACACACTTCAGGCAACTGCATAAAATAAAATGTCTAATGATCTACTTAGTAAGAACAACTAATTTAAAAAAAAAATACTACTCTCACATATAACAAAGGAGAAAAGAAGAATCATCTTAACTATGGAAAGGATTTGGGTTTGAAAAGTATGGCTGCCTCAGCTATCATTTATTTGCTTGTAATTTTGTTTTCCTCTCTCTTCATTTTGACTAAATTAGAAAACATGTCACGGTGCTAGGTTGTCAACAATGGCAGCAAATACTTGGTAGCCTCTATCACATAATCCTTGATATTTATTTGTTTACGTTTATTTATTTATTCTGAGACAGAGACAGAGTGGGGGATGGGCAGAGAGTGGGAAAGAGAGAGAATCCCAAGCAAGCCCCCTCATCATCAGTGCAGAGCCTGATGGGGAGCTCAAACCCATGAACTGTGAGATCATGACCTGAACCAAAATCAAGAGTCAGACGCTTAACTGACTGAGCCACCCAGGCTCCCCCAGATAATTCTGGATGCTTACATCTAATATTTGCTTCAAATTATGAAGACATTTCTCACTAACTATTGCTTTCAGCACACTATCAGATGCCATGTCAAATCTTGACTGACATTCAAAATCCGGAATAGGAGATAGCCACACTGGTTGCACTCAGCTCTGGAAAATACGCCTTCATATGTGTTGTAGAATTTGAAGATTTTTTTTAACGTTTATTTATTTTTGAGAGAGAGAGAGTGGGGGGAGGGAGGGCAGAGAGAGAGGAAGACAGAGGATCTGAAGCAGGCTCGGAGTCAACATGGGTCTCGAACTCATGAACCGTGAGATCACGAAGTGAGTCAAAGTCGAATACTTAACTGACTGAGCCACCCAGTTGTCCCTGACGATATTTCAATTTCCCTCGTATCTTCAGTTCCTTTTCCTCAAAAGTGAAGGGTATCAAGTTCCCTGGAGAAATGCGTACACGTTATTTTTATTTGCAAAATTAATGGTCATGGTTACCAAATTTTGTAACTATGGATGTTGGTGGATGCTAACTAGACTTATCATGGTGATCACTTTGCAGTGTATACAATTATTGAATCATTATGTTGTACACCTGCAACTAATATACTATGCATCAATCATACCTCCACAAAAAGATTAATACTTGCTTTATACTCATTATATGTGGCCATGACAATGATTGGGATCTGTTAAGTTAA
This sequence comes from Leopardus geoffroyi, assembly GCF_018350155.1. Classification (NCBI taxonomy): domain Eukaryota; kingdom Metazoa; phylum Chordata; class Mammalia; order Carnivora; family Felidae; genus Leopardus; species Leopardus geoffroyi. Next base: position 13,650,743 of record NC_059337.1, on the reverse strand, counting down.
ATAAGATATATATATATATATATATATATATATATATATATATATATATATGATTATATATATATTTAGGATTATATATATATTTAGGATTAATTATATATATATTATATATATTAATTATATATATATATTTAGGATTAATAATCATGTTATTAGTATCTACTATTTAGGTTCAGGGATTCAAAACAATGAATAACTAAAATGTTTCTCTTGAACATATCACTTGATATCACGTAAAGAGGCTTTTCTGGCTTTATCAATGTCATAAAAAGTACTTTTTACATAATCTTTCAATTTCTCAATTAATAAAACCACGAGTTCGAGCCCCAGATGGGCTCTGTGCTGACGGCTCAGGGCCTGGAGCCTGCTTTGGATCCTGTGTCTCCCTCTTTCTCTGCCCCTCCCTCTCTCTCTCTCTCTCTCTCTCTTTCAAAATAAACGTTAAAATAATTTTTTAAAATAAAAATAAAAGAAAGTAATGACAATCAAATAATAATAGTAATAATGAGGATAATTCCTGGTTTGTTTTTTTTTTTTTTTTGAAATGACCAGGCCTAATGACACTTTACATTATACTCTCATCTACTTAAAATATGAAACAAAAGTGTTATATAAATCAAACTCTACTGAAAAAGAGCCACTTGCCATCTCTGGCTGCCATTCACACGTAACATCAGCAATTTTATTTGCAGCCATTGTTTCCGCCAGCTTTTATAGGATGTATATTGTATTTGTGCTCAGATTCGAAGCATTTTATCATTACTAAGGTTATCATATGTGGCAAATGCAAAAGCGCTGAGAATAAGAAAAACCATACTATTATGATGGAAGCAAAAATAGAACTTTCTAATTTTTTTTTTTTTTTTTACTTAACTTTTTTTGTTTTGAGATAACTGTGAATTCACATGCTGTTGGAAGAAATAATACAGGGAGATTCCTTGGACCCTTTACTCAGTCTCCCTGAACAGTAACATATTGCAAAACTATAGCGAAGTATCACAACCAGGATATTAACATCGATGCAGTCAAGGCATAGACTCTTCCATTGCCATCACTGCCTTCACTGCCCGATCTTGGTTGCCTCTTCCTCACTTCTTCCTTAACCCCTGGCAACCACTAATCTTCTCTCCTTTTCTATAATTGTGTCCTTTCAAGAATATTTTACGAATAGAATTATACACTATGTACTCCTTTGAGACTGGAATTTTGTTTTACTCGGTGTAATTGTCTGGAGAATCATCCAGGTTTTTTACGGTATCAATAATTTGCTTTCTTAATGTATTGATTGTCATATTCCATCGTATGGATATACCACAGTTAGTTTAACCGTTCAGTCATTGAAAACCAATCCGGGTTGTTTCCAGTTTGGGGCTATTGCAAATTAAGCTGCCACAAACATTTCTGTACAGGTTTATGTGGGCACATTCATCTACATATGTCTGGCATAAATACTTAGGATTGTAATTGTTGGGTTGCATGTTAATTGCATGTTTGATATATTTTTAGAAAACTATCAAACTGTAGTTGTAGAATTCTACATTATCACCAGCAATGTAGAAGTAATCCGATTTCTCTGCCTCATTGCCAGTATTTAATGTTGTTCTTTTTTTTTCTTTTAAGTTTAGTTATTCTGATATACATGTAGTGTATTCCATTGTAATGTAGAGTTGAACTTCCCTAAAGACTAATGTTCAAATTTTTTTCATGTGCTTTTTTGTTTTCTACATAACCTCTTCGGTGGTTATATAGAAGTGTCTCTTCACGTTTTTTTTTTTTTTTCCAATTTCTAGATGATGATTGCTATGATTAATCTTTTGAGTTTTGATAGTGCTTTATATATTCTAGATCCAAGGCACGCATTGGTTGGCAAATGTTTTCTCCTAGTCTGAAACTCATCTTTTCATTCTCTTAAAAAGGTGTTTTGCAGAGCAAAAGGTCTTAATTTTGATGAGGCCCAATTTATCATTTGTTTTCTTTTAGGGATTACACTTTTGATGTCAAGTCGAAGAAGGCTCTGGAGACCTAGATTCTGAATATTTTCTCTTGTGTTTTTTTTCCCTAATATTGTATATGCTTACATTTTACTTTTAGATCCTTGATCCATTTTGCGTTAATTTTTGCACAAGATGTGAGCCTTAGATAGAAGTTCATTTTTGTTTTTGTTTTTGCCTCTGGGTCTAATTGCCCCGGCATCATTTGTTGAAAGGGTTATCTTCCTTCCACTGAATTGCTTTTGCACCTTTCAAAAGTTAATTAGGCATATTTGGGTGTCTAATTTCAGATTCTCCAAGCTGTGCCATTGATCTATATGCTTTCCATAAGTACTAGACTGTCTGAATTTCTGAAGCTATATAATATGTCTTGAAATTGTGTAGACTGATTCTTCCCACCTTCTTCTTCCTTTTTTGGAATTGTTTTGGCCATTCTAGTTCCCTTTATTTCCATGTAAAATTTTAAATAACCTTGCCTTTCTAAAAAATTCTTGCTGGAATTGTGTTTTAATGGCTTATGTCAATTTGTATATCACTTTGGGGAGAATTACAATCTTGACTATGTTGAGTTTTCTAATCAATAATCATACAATGTCTGCATTGATTTAGATCTTCACTTTCCCCCCCCAGAATTGGTAGTTTTCAGCATAGAAGTCTTATCCATGTTTTGTTAGATTTTTACCTATTTGTTAAGATGTTATAAATGGTATTATGCTTTTAATTTTAGTGTCTATGTGTTTATTGTTAGTATATACAGATTCTAGTGTGTATATATATGTGTGAGTATATATATACGTATATATATATATATATATATATGGCATATAAAAATGAATTTTTGTATTTTCATATGTGTCCTACAGCCCCAGTGAACAAACTTAATAGTTACAGGAGGGTGCTTTTTTTTTTAAAGTTTTGGTAGATTTCCTGGACTTTTCTATGTAAGCAATCATGCAGTCTGCAAACAGGAACCGTTTTACATTTCCCATTCCAATTTGTATGCCTTTTATATCTTTTTCTTACCTTCTAGAACCAGCAAGAACTTCCAGCACTATGGTGTGTAAATGTAATTAGAGTGAACATCCTTGTCTTTCTCCTGATCTTGGAGAGAAAGCATTCAGTCTTCTCTCATGAAGTATAATGTTAATTGTAGATTTTTGTATATGGTTTTTATCAGGTTGAAGAATTTCACCTCTATTTCTTTTTATCTGAGAGTTTGTTTTTTTCATTATGAGTGTTAAATTTTATCAAATGCTGTGTGTGTGTGTGTGTGTGTGTGTGTGTGTGTGTGTGAGTTGTTAATAATGATGTAATTGTTTTCCTTTGGATTACTAAAATAGTCTGATTGATACCAGACTATTGAGCCATTCTGCATCCGTGGTCATGGGATACTTCTTTTTATATACACTTGAATTCTATCTAGTAATATTTTGCTCATATTTTTTGGTCTATATTCATGAGAAATATTTGCCTATAGTTTCTTTTTTTCTCTCTGTCTTGTTTTCTTTCTTCCTTTTCTTTTTGGTACTTTTTCCAGCTTTCGTAGCAGGATAATACTAACCTCGTAAAAATTTCAGAAATGTCCTGACCTCTTTTATTTTCTGAAAGACGTTGTGTAGAATTGATATTAATTCTTTCAATATCTGGTAGAATTCTGCAGTGAAACTACCCATATCTATATGTTTCTTTTTTGAGAGTTAACAACTAATTATGAATTTAATTTCCTTAACAATACTGGAGCTATTCAAATTATCTATTAAATATTTACGACTTGTGGTAGTTCGCGGTTTTCTGGGATAGGCTCATTTCGTCCACGTTGTCAAATTTACAGGTGTAAAATTTCATGATACTTTTTATTATTTTTATTATTATTTCTATCTCTTCTTATTCTTATTATTCATGTCTGCAGGATCTGTTGTGATATCTCCTGTTTCATCCTTGATTTGGTCATTTTCATCTTGTCATTATGTCATGTTAGAGGTTTGTCAATTTTACTGAATTTTTCAAAGAACTTGTTCTTTGTTACATTGATTTTCTCAGTTATTTTTCTGTTTTCACTTTCACTGATTTTTGGTCTTTTGGGTTTATTACTTTCTTTGATCTATTTTCTTTGGATTTATTTTACTTTGTGTTTTAAAAGTTCTTTAGATGGGAAATTAGAGTGTTACTTGGAGATTTTTCCTGTTTTCTAATATATACCTTAGGAACTGTAATTTTCCTCTCAGTGCTTCATTATTTGCATCCCACTGATTTTAATATGTGTCATTTTCATTTTCATTCAAGTTCATTGTAGTTTTAATTCCCTTGAGACTTCTTTGATTTGGGCATTCTGTAGAAGTAGACTTCAAGGGGTGCCTGGGTGGCTCAGCCGGTTGTTTCCCACCTCAGCTCAGGTCATGATCTCGTGGTTTGTGAGTTCGAGCCCCACCTTGGGCTCTGTGCTGACAGCTCAGAGCCTGGAGCCTGCTTCAGATTCTGTGTCTCCCTTCCGTTTGCCCCTCCCATGCTCATGCTCTGTCTCTGTTTCTCAATAATAAATAAACATTAAAAGAAGAAGAAGAAGAAGAAGAAGAAGAAGAAGAAGAAGAAGAAGAAAAAGACTTCAAGTAGTTGGAGATTTTCCTATTATCTTTCTTTTATTGATTTATAGTCTGATATCACCATGATGTGATGACATCACACTTGTATGATTATAATACTTTTAAATTTGTTGAGGCTTGTTTGTTGAGGCGACGGATATGGTTTATTTTGTTGCATATTCTGTGGACACTTGGAAAAATGTCTACCATGCTGTTTCATGGATTGATCTATAAATGTTATTTGGATCCTGTTGGTTTATGGTGTTATTAATTTCGATGTCATTATAGATTTCCTGTCTAGGTATCCCATCATTTTTTAAAATAAAAGTGTTGTGGCGCCTGGGTGGCGCAGTCGGTTAAGCGTCCGACTTCAGCCAGGTCACGATCTCGCGGTCCGTGAGTTCGAGCCCCGCGTCAGGCTCTGGGCTGATGGCTCGGAGCCTGGAGCCTGTTTCCGATTCTGTGTCTCCCTCTCTCTCTGCCCCTCCCCCGTTCATGCTCTGTCTCTCTCTGTCCCAAAAATAAATAAACGTTGAAAAAAAAAATTAAAAAAAATAAATAAATAAAATAGAGGTGTTGAATTCGTCTATTTGTCTTTTTAGTTCTACCCTTTTTTGCTTCATATATTTTGTAGATTTGACATTTCGAATTGTTATATCTTGTTTATTTTATTGACCCTTTTATCATTATAGAACATTGCTCTCTGTATCTGATAAATTTCTTTGTTTTGAAATTTATGTTATATTAATATAACCACTACTGCCTCACTGTAATTGATATATCTTTTTCTTTCCTTTTCTTTTCAATCTATCAAAGCTGTTATATATAATGCGAATTGTTTGCAGACTGCATCTAGTTGAGTCATATTTTTTGATCCATTCTGCCAATCACTTTAACTGGACCACTTACATTTAATGTAATTATTGGTATCTTCAGGTTAGCTCTGGCATTTTTGTTTGTTTGTTTGTTTTCCACTCTTTGTTTTTTTATCTGTTTTGTTTTCCCTATAGTCTGGTCGGTTACTTGAATATATTTAGAATTCCATTTTGATTTATATATAGTGTTTTGAGCATGTCTTTTTTACAATGATTTTACTAGTTTCGCTAGGTATTACATTATATACACATAATTTATCACAAGCTACTAGTATAGTCATTTTATCAATTTGAGTGATGTTTAGGGATCTTACTTCCTTTGACTTTTTTACCCTCTCCCATTTATAATATAATTGTCTTAAATACTTTTCTCCACATACATTAAGGAGTTAAAAAGAATTTAGAAAACCAGGGTACCTGATTGGCTCAGCTGGTAGAGTATGTGTCTCTTGATCTCAGGGTTGTAAATTCAAACCCTAGTTTGGCCACAGGGCTTACTTAAAAATAATAATAATAATAATAAAAATAGAAAACTCAAATGGAAAAGAAAATCCTATTGGACTTACTCATATTCTTTCTTATGTTCTTTCCTTCTTCTTGATATTTTTCAGATTCCTTTTTAATTATTTCCTTTATGTTTAGAAAAAATTCATTTAGCTATTCTTTTAGAATTGGTCTGCTGACAACAAATTCTCTTAGTTTTCCTTCGTCTGAAAATGTGTTAATTTCCTCTTTATTATGAAGGATACTTTTCATAGGTATATGATTCTAAATTGCCCTCGTTTTCTTTCAGTGCCATACATTGTGCCATATCTTTCTGGCTTCTATCGTTTCTGATGAGAAATCCACTATTCAAATTTTTTCTCCCAGGAAGCAAGGTGTTGCTTTTTTTCCTACTATCTTCAAGAGTTTTTTTTTCTTTAGTTTCAGACATTTAATAATGATCAGTCTTAGCATGGATTTTTTTTTTGAGTCATCATGTTTGTGATTCTCTCAGTTTCTTGAATCTATAAGATTATGTATTGCCAAATTTGGAAAGTGTTTAACCAATATTTCTTTGACAATTTTTTAAAATGATTTTCTGTCTTTTTTGTCTCCTTCTGAAACTCCATTGGCACGAATGTTAGATCTTTTATCGTGGACATACAGGTTCTTGACATTTTGTTCCTTTTAAAAATTTTTTTCCTTCCTTTTTTTTTAAATTTATATTTTCTGTCTTTTGTTCATAGAGGGTAATCTCTCTTGTTCTTATAATTCACTTTCTTTCCTGGGCTCCCTATATTCTGCAGCTGAGCCTATCCACTGAACTTTTTATGTTAGTTATTGTATTTTTCTGTTTAAAAATTTTCAAATCTAAAATTCCTAATATACAATTCTTCTTTATATCTTCTATGTCTTTGTTGGATCTTTTTTTTTTTCCTGGAGTCTTCTATTTTTTTTCCCCTTTGCTTCAAGCATGTTTGTGTGTTTGCTCATTGTGTTGCAGGATTTTTTACCACAATACCTGGGATTCGTTGTCTCGTGGCTTCAATGAATGAAGAGGTGGACACAAAATGAGCAGCTGGCAAAAGTTTATTAGAATATAAGATTAGAATGGAAGAATGGAAGGAAAGCTCTCTTTATAGGGAGGGGGCATTTGAAAGTGAGTGCCCGAGGACTGTAGGCAAGGGTCTTTGTTTTATAAGGTTCTGGTCAGCTCCCCCCTTCCTTTCTCCCTTGTTCCTTCTCAAGTTCAACCCTTATTTGCTTGATAGCTCTAAGTGCTGGGTTGTCCATTCCTGACTGGCTCATTTCCATTGTATGACGGGTGGTCTATGGCCATACTTAGGTCTTTGGACAAATTCCTGAGGGGAAACCTGAAGGGGAGTAGGTGGGGTCTGTTACATTCTTAAGAGGAACCTTAAGTCTGAGGGGACTTGCTTGTGGTCAGACACTCCCAGCATTGTTCCAAAATAGGTTTTTTCCCCCACTCAGGAACCTCAGGTCCTAATCTATCCCTCTCTGCCTACTGAATCCTATCTTCTCCTATCATAATTGAAGCATTTTTAAATTATGGAAAATCTGTGTTAGATAGTTCTCAGATCTCTGTGATTTCATTATTGGCACCTATCAGTTGTCTTTTTTTCATTCAGTTTGAGATCTCCACGACCATCAAATGAGAGATTGTCAAGTAGGTACATTAAGGAGGTCCTTCACCACCCTCAAGTTCAACAATTCCCCAGAAAAATTCACAAAATTGAGCAAGGACCATTTCCATAGTCTCACAGCAACTCACAAATATGATTTATTTATTATTTTTTTTACAAGGAAAGGATATAGATTAAAACCAGTAAGAGGAAAAATTGTATAAGGCAGGGTCCACGAGAGGCAAGTCATGAAGTGTCCAATTATCTTCTTGCAGTGGGGTTGTGCGTACAGCTCTTATTTCTTCCAGCCATGATGTGTGACAAATACATGGAGTTTTGTAGCAGTTACCAGAATCCAAAGTTTTCACTGGGTATTGATTAGGTAGATATGCTGGCTGGCCATATGACTGACCTTGGTCTTCAGCTTTTTCAGAGATGATGATACCAGGGAGCCCAAGACCCCGTGTATAAATCACATTGTTAGCACAGACTATCCTACATTATCCAAATCTTCCATGTAAACAAAGAAACTCCAATCAAGCAGGACATTCCAAGGGCTCAAAGGCTCTCTTCCAAGAGCCAGAGGCAAAAACCAAAACTTTCTTGGGGCGAGGTTAATCCTTTACATCACAGCACAAAAACTTGACATTTCTACTATGTTATAAGAGTCTGGATCTTTCTTAAACTTCTGCTTTAGGTGGTTTTCTCTGGCACTGCTCCAGCATTGGAAAGGGAAATAATGTCTTATTATTGCCATGCAGAACTAGAAGTCCAGATTCACCTCTCATCTTCCATTGATATCCTAGGGGGGAAAGTCCTTGTACTGCATAGGGGTGTTGGGAGATCTAGCTCTCCACGTGGTCTCCACTGACACAGAAGTGATGACCTTGTTATCTCGGGTAATCCTGACTCTGCACTAGGTTTCCTCTAACATCATCACAATAGAGAGGGGGAGAAGGTGCCTCACTGTTGCCAAATGGGGATAGAATTCCAGGACCCCTGATTATTCTCACTAATACCATGGGAGGAGGCATTGCTACCCATTGATGGGAATGGAAGTCCTAGGTCCTTACTCAGGCTTCTTCTTCAATATCAATTCTGTAAGAGCGTTGACCACCTTGTTAGCACCTTAGGGGTACCAGTTGGCCTTTGCTGGCATGGGTGAGTAGGAAGTTATAAAACTTTTGCAGTATTTTGCTGAACTAAAATGATTACCATCTACGTGATTTTTTTCTGTCTTCCTAGGTTGTCCCTCTCTTTTGTTCTTCAGAGAGAGAAAGATAAGGTGTTTGTGGGGGCATTTTTTCTGGGCTTTTGGTATTTCTGGATTTCTGGCTTCTTTAATGCAAGGCAAAAAGCAAACTCAGCAAACCTGTCATTGGGCTATTCCTTCAGTCTTACGGTTCCTAGGCAGTCTATCTTCTCCTTTTATTTTTCAGTCTTCTCACTATTGTTTTATCAAAATATCCAGGACTTTTCGTTGCACTTCGTGGGAGAACTAGAAAGAAGGTACATCTACTGGATCTTAAGTGGAAATCTTCCTGGACATAATTGGAAACTGAAAAGCGGTGACAGAAATTCTGATGGACATAAAGCACACCATAGAACAAGTAAAAAAAAAAAATGCTCCTTTGTGCAACTGATGACAATCAAGATAAATACATAATGTGTTGCTAAAATGAAAAAGGAACATCTTCAAAGTGTGCGATGAGAGGATTGTCTCAACCGCTGGATGTCTGCCGGCCAGATGATAATTTGGGAGAAGGCTCGGAATTTATTTGAGAATGTAAAGATGCGCCCATTGAAAGTTGTACAGGTTCGAAGCCCTTTTGACTAGGAAAGTGCTTTGATAAAAGCACCAGTTGGGGAAGCAGGAGCTATCGAGGCATTCCTGATAAGGACTGTGGGATTCACACAAGGAGGGGCGTGCATGCTTCAATGGGTTTCCAGTGATCATGAAATGGGTCTGTTTTGCAAGACGCAGGCTCAGAGAAATGTACTAGAAGAGAACCAACACGCCCCGTGAATCAGTCAGAGTTCAGTCAGAAACACAAAGTGCCCTGTGTATTCCAAGCAGGAAGGGATTCAATGGCTGGAACTAGTTACTGACAAACCCATTAGAAAGTCTAAAGGAACAAATTTCAAGGAAAACTCTGCTGGACTTTACGACTCAGAGGTAGTGGGAATTGTAGGAGGCAGTCACCACTGATTTCAGCACCCGGCTGCACTAAAGTGGGTGCTTCACGGGAGAATTTCTGGAAACCACCACCAATTCCTAACATCTGCTGCTTTCTGCCAATGTCTGGTACCTACCAGCTGCTGTTAGAGAACTCCATAGATTTGTTTCACTTGTTCATTCCAAATCTTTTTGGAAAGATATAGATAGATAGATAGATAGATAGATATAGGGATTAGAGGGAGAGAGAGAGAGGGAGATACAGATATATAGATATATTTTGGACAGACTAAAACCAGAGCTGCTTTCAGGGATTCTGGGACATGTAGTTCTCGTGTTTTCAGCCCCAATAATATGAGGGAGAGGCCAGAAGATAGAGAATTCTGTGAACGCCAATAGACGATCTGGCACAGCCGGTTTTAAAGCAATGATGATTCAAAATTGAAAGCCAGGTGAAAATGAGAGGAAATTCTGTTTTATCCCATCAAGTATTTATACGGATTTTGCTTACAGGAAATGATTCTCCTTTTGTGGGTCAAATACAGGCCAAGTTTAAGCACCTAGCCTGAGGTTTTCAGGAGGAAGCATCAGAACTTTGAACTGGAGGCAAAAGTCAATTTTTCCAGTTGCTGCCAACTTTTACTGCTCATTCCAAACATTTTGAGGGACTAAACTGAAGGTCATAGCTCAATGCATTCATGTGTAATTACAAAGCATGCTACCATCAGAAAATTACAAGGCTGACAAGAAGACGGATGTGAGAAAATAAGAGATACACTGGAGAGGTGGATGTGAGAATATCCAGAAGGAAAGAAAAAATACATATGTTAACCATATCCAAATGGGTAATGTGTGATGATGAACACCAATATCTTAGGGGGGAGAAAAACAAGTCCATGAAAATGCTTGAGTAGGGAATAGCTAAAGTGAGGAAAAAAAAAGGGAAAAAAAGAAATGTTACTAAATTTTAAGAATAAAGAGAACTTAACTTATTTTAAGGACACATGGTTTTTGAACTCCCCAAAACCTTCGAAACTATAGAACAACTAGATAGCAAAAGAAAAATTTATGAAGAACCTTTAAAATTTTGAGGAAACTCCATACATCTTGGCTGACATTTTTTTCTTCTATATTTTTAGCGATCCCAGTGGGTATAAAGAGTTATCGCATTGTAGTTCCATTTGTATTTTGCTAATGACTAAGGATGTTGAAGATCTCAAGCGTTTGCTGGCCATGTGTACATCTTCTTTGGAAAAAAAATGTCTCTTCAACTCTTTGGCCCATTTTAAAATTGGATTGTTTGTTTTTGTGTTCAGTTGTAGGGATATATTTTGGATACCAGACTCTTAACAGAGGCATGGTGCCATGCCTCCTTTTGAATGTTCAGGTAAACAAATTTCACATAAAACTAAATAACACACAAGTATGTCATTCAAATACCACACAAAGTTGTAGGGGAAAGGAGTAACAAAAAACAGAATAATATTCCAATAGACAGTGAAAGCACAAAAGAAAGAACTGCTTACAAGAGAGATTTCATTTCTAACCAACTATCTCAAAAGAAAAAAATATTTTAAGTGATACTAGATACAGAAAAAAGTAAGAATCAAATTAAAAAAAAACTAAAAAATTGCAGAGAGAATTCAGGAAAATAGTAGGTCTAAATGAAAAAAAAAATACTTTAGATTGAAACCTAAACTAGACATAAACTAGAAAAAATACAAGAGCAAATTAAAAAATAATGTTTTTGTATGAATGTTATATGACTCAGAAAAAAAAAGTTTAACAAAATGAAAAGAGATTAAAAGGATTTAAGAGAAAATGAGACATGTTGAATATAGGCAAAGAAGATAAAACATACGGGCAATGGGAGTCTCTGGAAAAGAAAACTAAGGAAGATAGGAAAAATGCTATAACTTATAATCCAAGGAAAATTATACATAAGGAATAGAAGAAAAATATTTGAAACTATATATCCAAAGAGTATTTCATACACTTGAAGACATTTATCTTGAATGACCAACACAAATGTATTTTGGTAAAATTACTCGACTTTAAAACAAAATTTTGAAAAAATGTAGCATCTAGATAAAAAAAAGCAAGACCCATTAGAAATACAAGTAGATTGCTATCCATTTTCTTTATAGCAGTGCTGATTCCAGAAGGAAATTGAGTTAAACAGTCAAAACATGAAAAGAAAAGGTGGGCCACATAATTTTTATCCAGAAAAATTAACTTTTACATATTAGGGTAATGATAAAGTGCTGTCAACATGCCAGGGTTCAAGAAATATTGTTTCCATGAGACCTTACAGAGGAATTTACGAGAAAATGAGCTTGAAACATCCAGAATGTCTAGAGAGATACTGACATAGGGCTGGTGGTGATATTTTATTATATTTATTTATTATCTATATTAATTATATAGATATTTGATAACCAAGACTAAATGAGAGTCAAAAGATGGGAAAGTATACTATTTCATGATGATATGCTTTAATATTAGACACGTGGTACAACAACAAAAAAACAAAAACTGGAGGTAAATCGGGAGAGCATGTGCAAAAATATGAACTGTTTTAGTGATCATATGAAAGTCTGTAATGTTTGTAATATTATTCTGAGAGAAATAAGAGCATAATGTGGGAACAAATGAGTCAAGGTGACTCATGAGTCAAGGTCCAATTCTATAATTCCTGTGCCCTTGAAAGCTAGATTCTTGGTGTGGAAAACAGATGGTACATCCAGTAGAGATGTTGGGTTAAGTAAAAATCTTATACTACTGAGTTTTCACTGGAATTATCAATATGAATGAATGAATATCTATCTATCTTACCTAATTCTGTCCACTGAAAAGGCATAGAAACAGTGATCATCTCTATAAGAATAATCATCCCCAAAGCGAAGATCATACATCAATCAAAATGCCTTTTCCTACTATATTAGTCTTACAGGGCTGCCATTAAAAAAAAAAGAATACTACAGACTGGGTGGTTTAAACAACAGACATTTCTTTTCTCACAGTTCTAGAAGCTAGCAGTCCCAGATCAATGTGCCACCAGATTCAATTTCTGGTGGGGACTCTCCACTTGACTTGTAGATGGCCACCATCGCACTGGGTCCTTATATGGACTTTCCTCAAATAGAACTGAGAATTTCTGACATCTCTTCCTCTTCTGATAAGGGCGCTAGTCTTACTAGATTAGAGCATCACCTTTATGATCTCATTTAGCCTTAATTACTATCCTAAAGGCCCTGCTTCCAAATAGACACATTTGGGGTTTAGGGCTTCTGTATATAAATTCTGGAAAGGCACAATTTAGCCCATAACACCTCCTAAAGGAGAGATGGCGGATTCTAGACTTGAGGCAGGAAACGTAGAAGATAAATCTTGCAGATTTTGTTATACTGAATAGCAAGGAAGCTGTCACAGATTACCAGAATTGTGTCACTAGAATTACTAGAATTCCAAAGAATTAGAATTATGCCAAAGGGACTCAGAAGTCAACTTGTAAAGGCTTCCACTACCAAACAAAGATGTAACAATTTGAACATCAAAACGATAGTAACTACAATGGAGTGAAGCCCATCAAATATTTAAAAAAAAAAAAAAAAAAAAAAAAGGTCAACTAGTTTTGGGCACCTGAGTGGCTCAGTCAATTAAGCACCTGACTCTTGATTTTGGCTCAGGTCATAATCTCATGGTTCATGGGATTGAGCCCCAAATCACACTCTGTACTGACAACGCAGAGCCTGCTTGGGATTCTCTCCTTCCCTCTCCCACTCATGTTCTCTTTCTCTCTCTCAAAATAAATCAATAAACTTAAAAAAAAAATAATTCTACTCTATGACCAAAAAGATAATACATGTGAAAGAAATAAAAGAATTACATTATCCCATATTATAACTCTCCAATGCATTAATGAATCTAGGCATTAAAACATCAATGATTGGTAACTTCACAAAAAGACAAACAGACACCGTGTGCCTTTGTTGAAAAACAGAGTTTCAATTTCACCCTTGCCAGAGGAATCAACTTGAATCATATCAAGCCTCTGTTTCCATTTGCCAACCTTTGGGAAACATAGAGGATGTAGGAGGGTAAACACACAAAAAAACAAACAAAAATAAACAAACAAAACCCCTGCACTTTGAGCATGCAATTGCAAAATCCAGACTGTGGGGCATTCTATAAGCCATCCATAGTTATACCACAAAAATGGGAAATGGACCGAGAGAATCTATTAACTAAAATAAATCAAAATTAAGATGGGTTAAACAGTAGCATCTAGAAATGTCCACTTGGTTTATAAAACTGTAGAAAAATGAAAAAAAAATGATGATTATCAGTTAGAGGGATGATACGGTATATGGCAGGAGGGCTGTGAAGGGCGGCCGATACCGGGCTCTGATACAGCTGACCAAGTCCTGCCTTGACCGGGCTGGTGATCGCAAGGCTGTTGATCCCACAACGGTTTCCTAAGCTCTAAGTTCGTTTTGTGTGGTTTTGTCTCTCCATTTTGTTGTTGTTGCTTCTCTTATTATTAAACCACTAAAAAGGAGGTAATGTCGTAATCCCAGAGGTGATCTAGTAGAAGGGAACTCTCCGGAGGTATATATACATGGCCACATGGTCACAGGTGCAGTCCAGGCTCTTTTGGGAACTTGGGCATGCCATTTAACTCCTCTGAAGTCACCATGTCCTCGTCTGCATAATGAAGATGACTCTCGGGAATGCAGCAAAGATTAAGTGAGATAAATTGTGCCACGAGCTGGCATGGTGTTCAGCACCACAGCATACTTGAACAATAACTACACGGTCAATTCGGTGGTGCCAAACTCAAGTGCAGGGTGGGGACTCTGGATTCAGAAGGAAGGAAATAATGTGAGAGAAAATGAGAATTGAGACCAATAGGGAAATTGCTCGGGAGGGTGAAGGATCAGTGATGAACAGACGAAAACGTCCTAAGAGCTGAACGAGGGAGGAGAATGTAGGTGCCTGGGAGGGGGGAGGGGTGGAGTCTAGTGTCATGTATGATGATGCATTACAGGATTTTCTTTGGAAGCACTCATGGGACCATTGCAAGAGGATGGATCTTGACTGCGCCCAAGAGACACTTTGTCTGCATAACCATGTCACTTGCATCTGACCCTTGTCCATATTCTCTGGGTCCCCAAGGCTGCACAGGTGGCAGTGACAAAGTAAAGGCATGAGATCTAACATTTTCCAAGTGAAGAGACGTTGCATGCCACAAGCTCTTGGCCAAATGAATCTCTGCCCTTCCCCATGTGGATGCATGTTCTCTTTTCAGCACCATTATACTCTATTTGGGACGGCCACCCTTCAGGTAGTTGAATACACTATGCATTTAAATATACAGGCATGCATTTCAAGGAAGGTGAACAGATTCCCCACTCCCCTCACCCATGCATATTAGTCATCTTGTCAAAGCTAACAATCCATTATTCTGGGGGCAGTTCTCAGTTTTGTTATTCTGAAAATCTGATGTTTAATAACTTGTGTGATTATCATATACTCAGATACACTCGTATCCTCAAAGTCAAATTAGGTAAACTTTAGGTTTTCTTTAAATACTTGAGCTTACGAAAGGGAGGTGAATTGTGTGCCTCAAATACTCTCAGCAGCACAGCGCTCAAGGTCAAATAAGCCATTTCCTCTAGTTTAACATGGGTGACTGTAGAGATGAACAGATCTGACACATTTAAATAAAACATTCTAATAGCATGTTCTGGGCTTGGAGGCCTCAGGCAGCACACGTTGTATTTGTTAGACACCATAGCTTAATTACTCTCATAAATGAATTATATCAATTTCAATTTAAAACCATAAGTGTTACAGTTGAACTAGGGTCAAATTAAACTTTCTGTCAATTATGCAGATTACTTAAGCAATTATGTAAATTGTTAATAAATTCTTAAGCGATGTGGAATTTTTCCTGAAAAAATATCAGTTTTACGCTATTGGGCTCCGACACTCGGGAAGCATGGGTACTCAGAAATCACAAACCCTTGGGTCTAGATATCGGTCTTCGGAGTTCTCTTCAGTGCCAAGCACTCACGATGAAATCAGGCCTTCTGATCCCTGGATGCTAGAAAGTGGCTTATGTCTTCACCTCAAGAACTTTTTCATTTTGTATTGTGAACAGGTACATTCTTTAGTACACAAGAGAGCTTTGGAGTCCCATGGGTTGGGAGCGGGGAGGGAATGGCGGTGATAATAAAACACAGGTCTATTTTTTTGTTAGTTTTATTATTGTTTTAAAAGTATTTACAGCCCACACACCCCTTCTTGCCTAAGAGATCAAGGCCTAAAAGCAACACTGATTCTCTCTTTTCTATGGGTGTTCATTACATTTTGCATGAATCTGTCTCTATTTCATTTGACATCATTGACCTAGCATACTAATGAGAAGGACTGCTTAGACCAAACAGACTCATCCAAATAGGCCAGTGATTCTGTTCTTAGTAAAGGAAAACAGACAAACAAACAAACAAACAAGACCACTTAGGTAGAAAAGCCAACTCAGTTCATCAATTTTTTCTTCCTGGTTATAAAAGTAAATAACCAATCTGAAGCCTCCAATGAGAGTGTATTCACTCTTTTCATTATAACACTTTAAAGGCAATCACGTGTTTATTTCCCCTTTTTACTGTTTATTTTTTTATTTTGAGAGAGAGACACATAGAGAGAGAGTGGGGGAGGGGCAGAGAGAGGGAGACAGAGAACCCCAAGCAGGCTCCACGCCATTAGCACAGAGCCCAACATGGGGCTCCAGCTCAGAAACCATGAGATCACCAGCTGAAGCAAAGAGTCATATGCCCAACCTACGGAGCCACCCAGCCACCCCTGTTTATTTCCCTTTTATTCCTTGGTTACTTTTATGTAAAGTTTAAAAGGACTCCTGGGGCGCCTGGGTGGCTCCGTCGGTTGAGTGTCCGACTTCGGCTCAGGTCACGATCTCACGGTCCGTGAGTTCGAGCCCCGCGTCGGGCTCTGTGCTGACAGCTCGGAGCCTGGAGCCTGCTTCGGATTCTGGGTACCCACCCCCCTCCGCCCCACCCCTACTGGTGCTGAGTCTCTCTCTGTTTTTCAAAAAGGAATAAACGTAAAAAAATTTAAAAACACTCCTGAGCAAGATGAGGCTTCTTTTTGAAATATGAATGTATGCTGTTGTCTTAGGCTCCCTTGCTCAGGCTACAAAGAGAAATCAGCTCAAGACTTTCTAGGTGATGGGGCTTTATAACACCCAGAGAAGTCGGGACAAGTCAATTGGTCAGGTTTCGGGGAGTCCTGAGTTGTGTTCTGATGCCACAGCTTTGCTGGTGCACAGCCACCCTCCCAGTAGCCTCTGTCCTTCTTGTGATTCAGATCTTCCTGTCTCTCCCTTCCCCTGTCTGCTTCTGTTATTGCCAACCCTTTCGATGTGTCTAACATCCAAACTCCTTCAAAAGCCTACACTTGATGGAGTGGTTCAGTGGCTCTACAAAATAGTCTATACTCTGGAGAGAAAGCTGAGGTCAAGGCATTCCGTGGGCTTTCTGGTCAGCCATGGCCAAGTTGGAAAGACTGCAGGGTACAAAGTATAGTGACCAGGACAGAGAATCAACCATGGTCAACTTTCTTCAGAATGAACCTAAGAAGCCAGCCTGATGTGCGTAAACCTCTCCATGAAGAAAAGGTGAGAAACGCCAGGCCCGTGTTCTATGGGTGAAAACCTCAGTCCTCTGCCTCCTTCTTCAAACCTACTGACGTGTTGGATGGTCTCTAGAACTGGAGTATGGAACACAGAGCTTTTTACCTGGTGTTTTATTCCATTCCGGGTGTGTTGATGGAGGAGGTTTACCAGCCCCAGAGAAGAAATGACAAAGGGTACTTCTTCGGTTTAGAATGGGATACCCCACTATTACATAACTCGACCATGACAAAGCCAGTATATGAACACAGTTGAGACACGCCAAAGTTCACCTGTGACTAACTGGAGCCCTAATAAAGGCAAAACCTCTGGCCTTGGTCCTTGGGGTCCCCTACCTTGCATAAATGAACATTTGGACATGAATTATGAAACGTGTGACATATCAAAAAAGAAAGCACCTGATAATGCGAAATACGCATATAGATGCGAGAATTGAGATAATTCAACGAATGCTAAATTATGGCTTTTGCTAAAATTTACACCTCCCTATCTGTGAACTCCAGGGTATTCACCAAAAAGCATAGGGGCCAGTGTACCTGGAAAACCTTCTCCTTCTTCTTCTTCTTCTCTAATTCTTTGTGATACAGAAGAAGGACTTTATAAAATATTAGATGAAAAGGCCTCTTTCAAAATGTGTTTGCTTTGCGGTGACTCCTTTTCTGGCTCTTCTGCATACTTAAAAGACTTCATCACCTTGAGCACACTGCTGGCTTTGAAAAAGACGTTTGTACCTTCCCCAGTTCTGACACAGAGCTACCAGACCTGAAATGTCTCCTTGCCATCACCATAAGGTTTTGGGTGAGGGCCAGCAAAGCCAAACAAAGCCAAAAAAAAAAAAATTTTTTTTTTTCTGATTTGCCCAGCTACAGCATTTGGTGGGCGCTCTCTGTTGCCCCAGTTTTAGGGCTACGTATGACTGTAGACGGAAAGCTATTTCGAACATTGAAAACAGCCTTATTACCCTGCCATTTTTGCACAGGATTTTTTTTTTTCCCTTCCCCGTGACATTAGAGAGTCCGAAGTGACATACATTTTTTATAGCTTCATAAAGTCGTCTCCTGACCGGGTCACCCTTCTCATAACTAGGGAGCGGAACGCTTGAAAAAACCCATTCATCAACGTGAAAGGAGCCTCTGTCTGCAGCCTCCAATATGCACAGTCTGGCAAGATCCAGCTCAGTGCAAATGCTAACTTACTCCTTTGCTAATGCCAAATGACCCACTCACTTCTATCAGCACACCGAGGAGGACGTGGAGGGCAGGGTGGCTGTCCCCATCTGGAGAAGGGCTTCTCAAGACGGAGCCCGGCACCAGCTTTTCCTGCTAAATGTACTGAACACATTAAAAAATTAGTTTCGTATTTATACTAATTAAATATTCAATTAAACAAAGATAAAATTATGGAGGGGAATTTGTTCTTGCCTAATGGACTATATAGCCCGTTTATTACCTCTTCACAGACATACATTAAAATTCCGTGCAAAACTGCAGGAAATCTTACCCCAATTTTTGTTTCTTCAAATGTTCTTCCTCGGTGCTTGTTCAGACATTCAGCCTTCGAGTGGCCTATCCCGGGATTATGGGTGGGTAAAAGAAATACAGCGCGAAAGAAGAAAACCGAAAGGAAAATTGTGAGCCCTTAAGCTTCCGGTGACAGGGCAGAAATTCCCTCCGTTAAAGCACAAGTCCATCCAAAGGGATCGTTTTCGTGAATTAAATGTTGTGATTTAGGAACATGCAGGCTTGGGGTTTTGAAGGCTACATGCTTGCATGAGATGAATTTCAGTTCCATTGAAATTGAGGTCTCTGGCAAATGCCACCCCCCCCTCCCTGGGTCGGGGTGATCAGAACATCCCCCGACCGCACCCTGCACGTGATCCACTGGGTTTATGTACTGAGCCTTTGGATTTCAGAGACCTGGGTTCATACTTGAGGTAAGATTGCAAACGAATACAAAATCAGCCATCACACTGCAGGACTGTGCTTTTATTTGGGATTCTTGCTCTCATGCTATTAAATAGATTGTATGTATTCTTGATTGTGTGCTCATGTATATGTACAACACACACATGTATAGGATGGATCTACCTGCATAGGTTTTTTAGGAGCCGTAACCACAAAACTATTTACCTGCACACATGTGTGTACGATTCAATACACAACTCAGAAATACGGGAATACCATTCAAAGGACCATGCGAAGATTCTTATAAAATTGTTTGCTTTACCTTAAGAACATCAAATGCATCCTTGAAAACCTACTTGTCTTCTTTTTCTGATGTTTTAGTGAGATGTTGTATTGGCACATCTGGAAAAAGAGGCTGTCTAAAGTTTGCTAGACGTCTTTCCAATCACACAGTGTAGGTCTGACGTGAAACTCTGACCAACACCGTGCTAACTCTTCACTGCAAGCATCTAGAAGGCCACCTCTAGGAGCAAACGGGTCCTCCTTTCTCGGCCATGATGTCTCCTCCCAGGCCAGGCCTGACTGTTGAAGACTGTATGCCTTCTCTTTTCTAAAAATTCAATCCATGGGGCACCTGGGTGGCTCAGTCGGTTGAGCGTCTGACTTCAGCTCAGGTCTTGACCTCGCCGTTCGTGAGGTCGAGCCCCGGGACTGGAAATCAAAATAAACATTAAAGACAAAACAAAAACAAAAAACTCAGTCCACATGGGCGTCACGATGCGCTGCTGAGAAGAATGTTGGGAGATAAAATGTGTCGTCTCGTTTATTTATTCTGAGCAATAAATACAGGTTGTTGGGAACTTTTCCATATACATTCCTATTTTTTTTTCCTCTCTATTAAAGTGGGAAATAATATGCAAATGTTCCAGAACAGCTTTTGAATGCTACAGGGATTCATCTTCTGAAAATGGCCATCGACAACATCCGAGTGTGCTTATTTTTGAAACAACAGATGGTAATGCGATGGCATCGTATTTGATTGTAAGACTCAATTATAAATTCAGGTATAAAACAAAATATTGGGATTAAAAAAGACCACCTCTGCAAGCTTCCTCAGAACCTTCCATAATAAATAAGCACCAGGAAGTTCTTGAGTTCCAGTTCCCTTGCCTGGCCAGTTCCAGAACTGATTATTCATACATTGTCATTTGCTCGTTCAGAAAATTCCTACTTTACCAGTCAAATTGCCTAATGGTTTACTGTTAAGAGACCTAACCATTTTAATTTGTGTTAAAATTTTGTTTTTATCTAACTTCTCATGTCATATAACACCACCCTGGCTCCAGAAATCAGGGATATGGTGAAATGCTATTTTTTTAATTATTAAAAATTATATCAATAGGGTATTCTTGACCTGTATTTCATTGTTAGGCGGAATAAGAATTATTCTAAACCTTTTTAAGTTAGACATTGGTGTTTTATTAATATTTATTAGATCTCAGGATTTGTTCAAAACATCTCAAATGCTATATAAGTTTTTGGATTAAAACCTTACTTTTAATAAACCCTTTATTTGATGTATCCTCATAAAATGAAAACAATCAGAAATTTTATACCTAGAGATACCATACCATTTTACATGGTTTTTCCAGCTAATTTCTAATTTTATAGGACCAATTCTCTATGTTGTCGTTATTCTGTTGTAAGTATTTTAACGATAATCATGTCATGACAGTGAATAAATGCCTGCAAAGTATGTTATGACTGTAAATTAATATTCTCTAAATCTTATCCCAAATATAATGTGAGATTACATTTGATTTTTCTAAAATTCCCCTGTTGTTCTGGGGACAGACGTTTCATGTAGTTTTTCTTCCTTGTCTTGACTATGGATCGTTCGGCTCTGTCAATTACAAAATGGCCCACACTTTCGACTTTTCAGGAGGGCTGGGCTGTCAACCTCACGGGGGAGGAGGAACAGAGCCATATCATTCTCTATCATCATCAAATCTTCAGTGCCACCACAGTGTGTAGGCACTTAGAAGGTGTTCAATAAATACTTGTTGAATAAATGAGTATGAGAATATATAAAAAGATGGTAGCTTTACCGCTGGTATAAGCCTGATAAAACACTGGAGGAATTAAAAAGGGTCAGAATGGGGAGAAATCGACATTCTCCCATTACTTTCCAAATGGGGAGGATCAGAAAGAAAAAAAAAAATCAGGGACAAGAGACTAGGAACAAGAAGATATTAGGAGATTTTAACAAATAACAAAAAAGGACCCTTGAGATCACTGTTCCAGTACCTGATGTAAATGACTTTAACCGATGAATTGAGGGCTCCCCCTTGACCTCTAAATTGAAGAGAATGTTGTGGACTACACACGCTGCAAGATGTGGTCCTGGATCTTGTCGTCTTGAATGATTGCCTTTTAAGTCACACACAATGGAAATAACCAAGGGTATCTTTGTGACATTCAAGAAAATTAAGACAAATTCAGATTGCGTAAACGAACCCTAGCCGCCTGGAATCACAAGACAATTGGACTCAACAGTGAAATGTATAAAGTGGATTTCACTATATAAATAATAATGTTGATTTTCCCTTTAACTTTAAATGTTTATTTATTATTTTTTAAAAATTTTTTTTTCAACGTTTATTTATTTTTGGGACAGAGAGACACAGAGCATGAACGGGGGAGGGGCAGAGAGAGAGGGAGACACAGAATCAGAAACAGGCTCCAGGCTCTGAGCCATCAGCCCAGAGCCCGACGTGGGGCTCGAACTCACGGACCGCGAGATCGTGACCTGGCTGAAGTCGGACGCTTAACCGACTGCGCCACCCAGGCGCCCCTAAATGTTTATTTATTTTTGAGAGAGCATGACGGGAGGGCAAGGAGCGGGGGACAGAGGATCTGAAACGGGCTCTGCTCTGACAGCAGCGAGGCTTATGTGGAGCTTGACCTCACGAACCGCGAACTCATGACCCCAGCTGAAGTGAGACACTCAACCGACTGAGCCACCCAAGGGCCCCTCTTTTCCCTTTAACTATAAATTACAGATGCAGATTATAAAACTGCAAACCTTCTGGAGCCTTCAATCCAAGACCATCAGTAGATTATGAAATAAAGCAAATTCTCGCTTTAGATTTTCTTCTAAATAAGAAAGATGAGCTATAGTAAGGATAGTGGAGAGTATCTTGAGTGCGTTTCATCAATGCAGAATCTGAACTCCTGGCAAATGTATTTCCTCAAGGTCACTCAACTCTAGGCAAAGGTTCATTTGAATTCAACCTTGCTACTCCAAATCCTTTGCTTATCCTACCTAAACAGACTGTCAAAACATTAAGAATTGGCAGCTGAATTGTCACCTAAGACTCTCTGCTTTGCCTCTGCATTCCTAAGCAAGCAATCATGCATAGCCAAATATGAGAAAGAAAATTATAGAAATTTCCAGCGTGTATTCATACTTACGTTCTTATCTCGGAAAGACCATAACTCAGCTTCATAGATATTGCCTCTTTGAGTATTTGATAAGCATCTCAAACTTAAGGTGACCCAAATTAGTTTTATCACCTCCTCAACTCCCAGACATTTTCATTCTTAACTTGCATTAATCATGAACATCCAGGACAGGATCTCCCCTTTGACCACCAATTCTAGAGAGGGCCAACATCAAAAAGTGATGTGAGGTTGCTTCCTCTTCTGAATCCTTGTCTACACCGCCATACCCCACATCCTCATCATATGTCACCTGCATCACCGCAAGAGTGAAGCCCTGTTTCGTATCTCATCCTTTTGGACATGTTTTTCTTTCCTGGAGAACGTGCTCTAAAAAAATGGCTTTGTTTGTATCGTGTCCATATCATTCTTCCAAAAGTCTGCTCGCCACTTTTAGGGTGACTTTCGAATAGCTCAGCCTTATAGAAGCACAAAGGCTCATAAATTGTAGGTTTGCTCATTTTCTTGTCTACTCACTTGACACCCTCCAGTATACACACCCAACAACGTGCAGCCACCGACTGTTTCTCGAGCGTGCTTCTGGTTCTTCCACTCCCCTTCAGGAATCTTCCTCCTTGAAAATGAATCTGATGCCAACCCTGGCCTGCCACTCCCTTAGATGCCCCTCTTCTGCCCCTCACACCATGCTGAAAAAACTTTGATCCTAACTCTGAATTTTAATGGCTTCTTTTCTCATGTCCCCTCCCCTTACTTAAATTAGGAATTCCTTCGATGCAAAAACTGTCATCATATCACAACACAGATTGGTTCTCACAGCAGGGATAACTCAGCAAAAGCATAGTAGGTGATGTGTATTTGGCCCCCAGCAATTATTTGTTACGTTATTCAATGAATGATTCCAGCACGGTCCGTGACACATAGTGGTCACTTGGTAGATTCCAGGTAAGCTTCCCTGTGAGTGTCTTCGCAGCATGCATTTTTGCTACATAACTAATTGGTCTTAAAGCTATTTTGCTGTAAGAGCTTTAAAAAAAAACTGTCAGCAGCTCATTTTGACAGTTTGTTGATTTCATCAACTGGTTGACAGTTTCATTCCATTTCAGTGTTGATTCAGTACACCTATTTTGTGTTATATGAATCTTAGCCCTCATAATGGTCTATACTGTGGCGTAGAGTGTTGAATCCACATTTCCATTAAAACTTTGGAATATTTATCAATGGACATGTAACTCTATGCTAAGAGACAACAACAGTGTAGAAGGCTTTCACAACGCAATCAAAGCTCAGTTACAAATAAGCATCCTAATATTTGAAAACTGATACCCTCCCTCTTTCTTCCTTCCTTCCTTCCTTCTTTTCTTTCCCTTCCTTCCTTCCTTCCTTCCTTTCTTTCTTCCTTCCTTCCTTCCTTAATTTACATCCAAGTTTTCTAGCATATAGTGCAACGATTTCAGGAATGGATTCCTTAATGCCCCTTACCCATTTAGCCCATCCCCCCTCCCACAACCCCTCCAGCAACCCTGTTTGTTTTCTATATTTAAGAGTCTCTTATGTTTTTCCTTCTCCGTTTTTATATTTTTTGCTTCCCTTTCCTTATGTTCATGTTTTGTATCTTAAATTTCTCATATGAGTGAAGTCATACGATATTTGTCTTTCTCTGACTGACTAATTTTGCTGAGCATATCCTCCAGTTCCATCCACGTAGTTGCAAATGGCAAGATTTCATTCTTTTTGGTTGCCGAGTAATACTCCATTGTGTGTGTGTGTGTGTATACACATGCACATTACATATGCACATATTATGTATACACACATGCATATGTGTGTGCATATAATGCATATACGTATATGTACGTATGCATATTCATATGTTTACATATATGCTTATATACATATATGTGTATGTGTGTGTGCATGTGTATATGTATATATATGTATATGCATGTGTATATATATACATATATATATACATATATACATATATATACATATACACATGCACACACACATATACATATATATATATATATATATATATATATATAAAACATCTTTATCCATTCATTCATCAATGGACATTTGGGCTCTTTCCATACTTTGGCTACTGTTGATAGTGCTGCTATAAACTTTGGATACCCTCCCCCTTTTCAATAAAGAAAGACATTTTAATGAGAAAAGAAAAAAGGCAATGCCAAATGAGGAGATGAATCAATAAGCAAAAATAGGTGTATGATACTATGAACAAAAGACTTTGAATACAAGTACATAGGTGCAATCCACAAAATAAAATCAAATATTTGCACAGTACTACCATGAATCCACAGACATTTTAAATATATTCAAATATTTTCTATTTCACAATAAAGCTTTTTTAATTTTGTTGTCAATTTTTTGCATTTCATTATGTCCTTTCTAATGTATATCTTTCTTTTATGTTTACAGCAAATTACCTTACAGCTAATTATTTCTGTGGCAAAATTGCAATAAAAATGATTGGGGCAAAGATGCTTATGGCAAAAAATACCAGACACAAACCCTGTAAATATTAGGTAATAAATTTCTTTCTCATCGGTATCTCAATATTAGAAACAGGGGCGCCTGGGTGGCTCAGCTGGTTAAGCGTCTGACTTTGGCTCATGTCATGATCTCATGTTTTGTGAATTCAAGCCCCTCGTTTAGCTCTGTGCTAAGGGTTCAAAGCCTGCAGCCTGCTTTGGATTCTGTGTCTTCCTCTATTCCTGCCCCTCTCCCACTTGTGCTTTGTCTCAATATATAAACATTGAATGGGTAAAGAAGATGTGGTATATATATATATATATATATATATATATATACACATACATACAATGGAGTATTACTCGGCAATCAAAAAGAATGAAATCTTGCCACTTGCAACTATGTGGATGGAACTAGAGGGTATTATGCTAAGTGAAATTATTCAGTCAGAGAAAGACAAAGATCATATGACTTCACTCATACGAGGACTTTAAGAGACAAAACAGATGAACATAAGGGAAACAAAAATAATATAAAAACAGGGAGGGGAACAAAACAGAAGAGACTCATAAGTATGGAAAAAAAAAAAACAACCCATCAGTATTCAACACCAAAGGTCTTTTGAGAATAATCTAAACAATCAAAAGTTTCTCTAGTAGAAAAGGTTCTATGAGTAGAACAAATTTTCCAAAAATAGAATCTATTTAAAATACTGATTATATCACATCTAGATATTCTGAAAACCTCTAAAATTTCTAGATAAACTTAATCTTCAAAATTGCTAGCATTTCATTCGTAAATAATTCTTCTTCTAAGGTAAAACAACTTTTATTTTCTGTTTCTTGAATTTAGTCACTTGTATTTGCTAATGGCTACATAAACGACTTTTCTGGCTCAAGCTTAGTAACAGAGTCAATGCATTCCTTTTTTTTTTTTAAGAGGATTGATGAGCACATTAAAAAGGGCAAATGATTCACTTAAGGTCACACAAGGTGTCAACAGCTCCACCAAGATTAGCCTTTCTGCCTGGGGACAGATTTTTGTACTATAAGAGGTCCTCATGGTCACTATATAGGTATTTATTTATAAGCTGTATCTAGCCAGTGAAGCAGGCAATTTGGCTGCCTCATCCCCAATCCGGCCACTCCCCCTTGACTCCACTCCTCTGTCCTGGTCCACGCCACCATCATCTCTTGACTGAGATGTTTGCTGCAAAAGCCACCTCACTAGTTTCCTGCTAATCACAATTGAACAGCTAGAATGATCTTTTTTATGAGATAAAATTCACACAATGTCATTGATTTGTGCAAGACTCCAATCATGATCAAAACAAGGGTCGAACTCTGTACTGTGTGGTCAAGATCCTCATTTGTTATCATGCTCACTCTTTTTCACTTTGCTTCAGCCACACTGCATTTATATCTGTCCCTGGAACATCCCAACTTGTCCCCTCCACAGGATTTCTAAACCTTTACACTTGTTGTTTTATATTTAAAAAAAAATCATTTTCACATGACCATTACTTTATCCAGGTCTCTACTTAAATGTTTTCTCCAAGGGGACTTTGTTTACTGTTATCCACAAATATCCCCTTCCTCACTAGACACATACACAAGCACCATTAGCATCATCATCATCATTATCCTCATCATTATCATAGCCTCTTAATTTTATTTCTTAACTCTATTTGTTGTCATAACATTAAGCACTACATATATACACAAAACCTTCTCTCTGGCCCTATTAAAATCCAAGCTTCATAGAGCAAGAACACAGGCTGCCTTTATACCCATTGTATTTTAGTTCTCAATCAGGGATGGGCACAAAGTAGGTGTGAGTTTCCCAAATATAGTCTGGAATGAATAAATGAATCACAAAACGCATGTCTCCTGCAACATGGGGATTAGTCCTCCACTCCTGCAAAACGCCAAGATGGTGAATGAATTTTAACAGATGCAATTTTAAATGTATTTCAGAATTGAAAAGAAAAGTTGAAGAACGAGAGAGTAAGCTGAAAACACAGATATTGGGAAGTGTAACACAGTTTTACTATCACTAAGCTTCCGAAAACCCCAAGGCTGAGAAATCAATGTGGTTCCTGTTTAATGTCAACATTGCACCTAACAGAGGAAAAAATGCCAACTTTCTTTAGAGAAAAGGGCAAAACATCTTCAAACTAGTATCCTGATCATATCCATAGACAAATTTCAGTAAAATATAAGGAAATAATAAAAATGACAAAATTTTCAAATACACAAGGAAATAAACCACCTTATATGACAATTAGCAAGCTTTCTGAATCTAAATGACAGACTTAGGAAAACAATAGATTTATAGTTTCTAAAAAGATTTCAGAATTTTAAATTGCCTAGTACATATTTTTAAAATATGTCAAATTATATAAAAATAACATAATTTTATTGAAAAAACTGAACAAATACCCAAGAAAATATCAAAATGATCAGGAAGAATTGAATAGAAGTCAAATGTAACTTCTGAAAATACAAATGTTAAGTGTTGAAAATCAAAACCACAAATGAAATAAACAGAATATTTGGTGCAAATGTAGAAAACACTAGTGAAGTGGAACATAAAGATGAAACATAAATTCAAGATATAGCTCAGAAAACATTGACATGAAAATTATGAGTGGTGGGAAAACACAGGAAGAATAGAAAGATACGTGTCTTATGTTTAATTACAGTTTCTGAAAGACTGGACAGGGGAGAGAAATTTTGGAAAATGCAGTGGGAAAGAAACCTCCAGGACATTAAAACAAAATATAGAACAGTAACATGAAAAGATCTAAAAGCAGCAAGAGAAAAGGCTGATTATTGCAATTTTCGACTGACAGGTTGATCAGTAGTAAAGAATCAAAGGAAAAAGACACTGCAAATGCTAAGAGACAATAATGATGAACGTCAAATGTTCAACAAAACTTTATCCCCAAAGCAAGGGCAAAATAAGTTCATTGTGAGCTAAACTAGAGCAAAGAGTGTTTAAAAATCTTCTAAAAGATGTATTTCAGGAAGAACAAAAATCATCCTGGAAAGAAGTTTTGAGAAAAAGGACACAATAGGAAAATACATTAGTAGGCAAATAATAAACAAATGCTAAATCAAAAATGAAACATTATGAGTGGTTTACATATATCTAAATAAAGCAACATTTCAATAAAGCAAATATTGAGGTTAAAAATAATAAGAAAGGAAAGATCTAAATTAATAGATAAGACTTACAGGAGTGGTAGGCTAGACAAGATTTGACCAATGTTTACACTAACAACAACAGAGGCAGGCAGGATGGAAACTTGATAAATAAGAGTGAACTTTGCATATCTGCAGGAGGTAAATAAGAGTATTGAGGGTAAGACCCTGGGAAAATTCATAAGCAATGGGAAAATAGGAAATTGGGTCCAATTTTTATGTCAAAATTTAAATTATTCAATCTAAAATGGATTAAAAATTTGAATGTGATATATTAAAAACTCTAGAAGACAATTTAAGAAAATCTTTATAAAAAAAAAGAAAACCTTTATGACTTTGGGATAAGAAAAGAAATTTTTTAATTTCCTTTCTTTTACATTTACTTACTTTTGAGAGACAGAGAGAAACAGAGCCCAAGTGGGGGAGGGGCAGAGAGAGAGGGAGACACAGAATCCGAAGCAGGCTCCAGGCTCCGAGCTAGCTGTCAGCATAGAGTTCAATGCCGGGCTCAAACTCACAAACTGTGAGATCAAGACCTGAGCTGAAGTCGGATGCTTAACTGACTGAGCCACCCAGGAGCCCTGAAAAGAATTTTTAAACAACACACAAAAAGCACTAATGATAAAAAATATATATATATAGAGAGAGATAGATAGATAGATATTGATATATATTGATATATTTTATTGCATACAAATGTAAACATCAAAGAGTAAAACATCAATTTCTCTTTTTTTAATTTTTTTTGATGTTTATTCATTTTTGAAAGACAGAGAGAGACAGAGCACAAGCAGGGGTGGGGCGGAGAGAGAGGGGGACACAGAATCCCAAGCAGGCTCCAGGCTCTGAGCTGTCAGCACAGAGCCTGACGCTGGGCTCGAACGCATGAACCGCGAGATCATGACCTGAACCAAAGTCAGACAACTCAACTCAGCCACCCAGGCGCCCCAAAACATCAGTTTCTTAAAAGACCAACTAAACCAAACTGAAAGAAGTGGAGACGAGAAGAAGCCACAGACTGAGACAATATTTGCACCACGTACAAAGGACATAGACTTAGTGCCCCAAAAGAATATAAAGTAGCATAAAACTCATGAAAAGGAGGAAGAAAAGGTGGAGGCAGAGGAGGAAGAGAAAGAAAAGAGGCGATCAATTTTTAGTGGACAATAAAAATAAATAATATATGGGAGGAGAATAAACATGTAAATAGATGTTAATTTGTTAATTAGCAGAGAGAGAAACACGGATTGAAATCATTTTTATGCCAAAAAGATTATTATAATTGGCCTATGTTGATAAGAATGTAGCACAATAGAAAATTTTGTACATTGCTTGGGTGTTGTAAATTGGTATATTTTGGAATTGGTAGATAATTTGCCATTATCTGGTAAGGCTGATGATATATATATATATATATATATATATATATATATATATATATCTGTGTGTGTGTGTATATATATATATGTGTGTGTGTGTGTGTGTGTGTGTGTGTATATGTATACGTGTATATGTATACGTGTATATATATACGTGTGTATATATATCTATACGTATATATATATACACGTGTGTGTATATACATATATATGTATACGTGTATATATATATATACACGTGTATATATATGTATATATATATTTCTGTTTATATTTATATTTTAATTTTTTTAACGTTTATTTATTTTTGAGACAGAGAGAGACAGAGCATGAACAGGGGAGGGGCAGAGAGAGAGGGAGACACAGAATCTGAAACGGGCTCCAGGCTCTGAGCTGTCAGCACAGAGCCCGACATGGGGCTCGAACTCACGACCGTGAGATCATGACCTGAGCCGAAGTCAGACGCTTAACCGACGGAGCCACCCAGGCGCCCCTATATTCATATTTTAATATCTATATAGTTTAAGAGCCAGAATCTCCAGACGAATTCTTAAACATACCCACCATGAGCCATATGTAAGAATAGTTTTAGTAGCATTTCTTCATAACAATACACTGGAAACTATCCAAATGCTTATAAACAGGAAAACTGATAGACTATTATATCCCAAATATTTGGAAACTAAATGGCACATTTATTAAAAGCACATGTGTCAAGGAAGAAATCAACATGGAAATAAGAAAGAATTCAAACTATAAATATATGAACACAACATATCATTTGTGGGATGCACCTACAGCAGTGAATTCACAGGTTATTTTATAGGATTAATACATATATTAAAAAAGCAAAAAAGATCTCAGATCACTGTTTTCCCATCTTAAGAAACTGAAAAATGAAGGGGCGCCTGAGTGGCTCAGCTGGGTAAGCATCAGACATCGGCTCAGGTCACGATCTCGTGGTCCGTGGGTTCGAGCCCCACGTCGGGCTCTGTGCTGACAGCTTGGACCCTGGAGCCTGCTTCAGATTCCGTGTCTCTGTCTCTCTTTGCCCCTCCCCTGCTCTTAGTCTGTCTGCCTCTGTGTCAAAAATAAATAAACATGAAAAAATATAAAATAAAAAATTATAAAAAAAAAGAAACTTGAAAATGAAGAGTAGATTTAAATGAATATAAGCCTAAGAAAGGAAATAATAGAGTTTAGAGTAGAAATCAAAGAAAGAGACAATTAAAAAATAGAGAATATCAAGGTAGCCAATGGATGATTCTTTAAGAAAAAAAAAATAAAAGAAATAATTCTCTCTCCAGACCAATTAAGAAAATTGTCAAAAAACTTGGAAAGAAAGGATATTTTTTAAGCAGGTGAAAGATACCTATGAAAAATGTACAGATAATACCTCATATTGACTGTTAAACAACAGAATGTTTTCCCCACAATAAATGTGTTTGCTCTCATCATTTCCATTCTACATTGTGCTGGAAAATCTAGCCAGGATGCAAACAGAAAAAGAAAGAAAACTCTAAGACTGTAAAGAAAAAAGCACAATCCTTTTTATTTGTAAATGGCATGATTGCCTACTTGGAAAATCCAATGAACCTTCACAAAAAGCATCTAGAAGTAAGAAGTGAGATTATCAAGTTGGCGGAATACAAGACGAAGACACAAACTCCATTGCATTTCTGTATGTTAGCAAAAAACAATCCAAAATTGGGATTCAATTTAGGTTGCTGTTTCAAACCTGACTATTGGACCATAATAACCTGACTTGGCCTCTTGGAAGGATGAGATAGGGTGATGTGCTTGTATGCTACACTTTTAACCCATACCAGGGTTTTGGCCCCTGTGTTATTTTAATTTTTTAAACATTTTCTGTAAACGTATGTAAATTTCATTTACAGTACCATAAAAAATTAAATACCCAAGAATAAATCTGAAGAAGATGGAGAAAATTCAAACAATCAAAACCAAAGACATTGTTGAGAGAAATTTAAGAAGTTTTAAGCAGCTGGAGAGATATACCGTGTTCGTGAATTTGAAAACCCAAGATTGATAATTCTTTGCAAATTTATCCAGGTTTCAACCCAACCCCAATTAAAATCCTAGAAGGTTTTGTTTTGGTGGTTATTGATAAATTAATTATAAAATTCATATAAAAATAAAATGGATCTAAAATAGACAAAATTTTGAAAAAAGAGCAAAGTTGGAGGACCTACACTTCTTGACTTCAAGATTTATTTTAAGCTGTAGCGATCGAGACAGCGTGGTGCTGGCACAAATACAGACAACTAAACAAGTGGAACAAGAAAGTGTCTAGAAATTTACCCGCACATTTATGGTCAATTGATTTTTAATAAAAGTGTAAAGAAAATTCAGTGGTTAAAGAGTAATTGTTTTTTAAAATTGTTTACAGCAGGATATTCGGGGACACCTGGGTGGCTCAGTCAGTTAGGCATCCAACTCTTGATTTTGGCTCAGGTCCTGATCTCGCGGTTTGAGACTGAGCTCTGCCTTGGGCTCCAAACTGAGTAGGGAGCCAGCTTGGGATTCTCTCTCTCCCTGCTTTTCTGTCACTCCCCCACTTGCAAGCTCGTGTGCTCTCTCTCTCTCTCTCAATAAATAAAACTTAAAAAAAAAATTGGATATTCATATGAAAAAAAAAAACTGATTAAAACTTAAGTTAAAATTGATCATTGGGGCATCTGGGCGACCCAGTTGGTTAAGCATCCAACTTTGGCTCAGGTCATGATCTCACCACCAGTGAGTTTGAGCCCCTCATCTGACTCTGTGCTGACAGCTCAGAGCGTGGAGCCTGCTTCCGATTCTGTGTCTCCCTCTCTCTCTGCCCCTCCCCTGCTTGTGCTCTGTCTCTCTCTCTCTCTCTCAAATATAAGTAAAAACATTTTTTTCAAAATTAAAAAAAAAAGATGATCATTGATCCAAATCTAAAACTATCAAACTGATAGAAGAAAATAGGGAGTGTTTTGTTTTAACCTTAGGTTATGCAAAGATTTCGTAGACATAACACAGAAACTATAATCCATAAAGCCAAAATTGATAAGCTGAAGTTTATGAAAATTAAGAATCTCTGATCTTTAAGGGTCATGCTAGAAGAAGCACAGACTAGGAGAAAATATTTGTAATATCTGAAAAAGTACTTGTATCCAGAATATATTTTTTAAAACCCTTCAAAATTCAATTTAAAAAAGTGCAATAAATAATAGGCAAAATATTTGCACAGGCTTTTCACCAGTGAAGATATGTTGATGGCAAATAAGCACATTAACAGATTCTCAGCATCATTAGTCTTTAGAAAAATGCAAATTCAAGTCCCAATGAAATATCTCTACACACCTATTAGAACGTCTAAAATGTAAGAGGCATAGCATTTTAAGTTATGTGTCGTCTGTGGAATAATTGCAACTCTCACACACTGCCTGTGGGAACGTAGGCAGTCACCTGTCCAAGTGCAATCACCTGTCCAAAGATTAGCAGTTTCTTTTAAAGGTTTTTTTTTTTTTTTAATTTTTTTTTCAACGTTTATTTATTTTTGGGACAGAGAGAGACAGAGCATGAATGGGGGAGGGGCAGAGAGAGAGAGAGACACAGAATCGGAAACAGGCTCCAGGCTCTGAGCCATCAGCCCAGAGCCCGACGCGGGGCTCGAACTCACAGACCGCGAGATCGTGACCTGGCTGAAGTCGGACGCTTAACCGACTGCGCCACCCAGGCGCCCCCAAAGATTAGCAGTTTCTTAAAAAGTTAATCATATACTTTACCATGTTACCTACCAATTCTATTCCTACATATTTACCCCAGTGAAATCGCATGTATCATAAAACTATTCCAAGACCTGTACACAAATATTCACGGCACTTTTATTTATAATATGTGTAAATTTTAAACATAAGAAACAATACATAGTTCATCCAGGATAAACCAAATGTGGCATATCCATACCATGTTAATGGCACTTGGAAATACAAAGACGTGTACACAAGACAGGTGAATCTCAAAATAATTATTCTGTGGCAAGAGACAAAACAAACCAAACAAAAGCAGAGGTACGTACAAAATGACCCCATTTATACAAAATTCTAGAAAAAGCAACCGAATCGAAAAGGACAGAAAACACATGGGCTGAGGGTAAAAGAAAGAGACAAGTATTGCAAAGGTACAGAGGAAATTTCGAGTGTGATGTGTGTTTATTTTCTTGACTCCGGTGATGGGCTTTTGGGGTGTGTAAAAAGGTACGTACATATACATGCTCGCCTATGTCAAAATGTGTCAAATTGTATACTTAAATATGTACAGTTTCTTATATATCACTTTTAAATGAAGGTAATTATTATAAAAATAAAATAGAAATTTTAAAAAGTAAAGGAATGATAAATGCAATATTTACAAAAGACTCCTTGGCAGGGGATGGAGAATATAAGGCAGTGGGTGGGAGGTGGGGGGAGGGAAGAAAGAGAGAGAGGCAGAAAGAGGAGGAGAGAGGGATAGTGATAGGGAGAAGAGATTAATCAGAGGAGGGCATGAGGAAAATAAAGGGACATTAAAGACATTGAAAATGGTTGGGAAATACATAAACGTCTCTTTTATTCATTGTGGTCTTTATATTCCTCTACGAGTTGTTGTGTATCAATGTAATATTTCACAATAAACATAAATGAGTAAATAATGGGCATAAATCATTGAATGGCCAAACTCTCTTCACTATACAACCTAATTGTCTTTATTTATTATTAGATTTTTAAACTCTTTAATAAAATATGACAACATTTTCCCATTCCCTTCTTGTCTAAATTTTCTCAACAGCATAAACTTTGTATATGTGGTGACTTCTATCCCTGTTGGTTTTAGAGCATTATCTAAATGTCATGGACCCCAGAATTAGAGTTCAAATCATCATCAAAACAAAAACAAAAACAAAAACAGATAAAAAGCCCTGTATTGTAAATAGTCATGATCCCTATTTTGAAGATGATGAAATGGAAAAATGCAATACTAAATGCACATTGCCAGAAGAACCTCTTTCTCTCAAAGTCAAAATAAGTTAATTTCAATTGAGGTAGACAATGTGAATCAATATCAATAATGTATCTGCTTGATTATTAAAAAACAATATTTATAATCTGAAACTTTATTTAAAAATTTTTTTAATGTTTATTCATTTTTGAGACAGAGAGAGACAGAATATAAACGGGAGAGATCAGAGAGAGAGGGAGATACAGTATCTGAAGCAGGCTCCAGGCTCCGAGCTGTCAGCACAGAGCCCGATGTGGGGCTCGAACTCGTGAACCATGAGATCATGACCTGAGCCGAAGTCCGACGCTTAACCAACTGAGCCACCCAGGCACCCCATGAAACTTTATTTTTTTTAGATGGAAGTAGGTATTAAACTTTTTTTATTTTTGTGAAAGATTAATTTGGTAAAGTGTGTATGAACATGTAGCATGTCCAGATTGACACCAATGGGTGTGAACCAATGAAAAATCGTAGAGCAGAGCAAAATACTGGCAAGATTTCTATCAGCCAGGAGAGAGAAACATTCACTATTTCTTTTGCCAAAACCAGAAATGACTAACTCCAAAATAGGGACATTAATTCCCTCCTGTACTGAATGGAGCTAAGTCACGATGATTATGTTTTGTTTGATCAAGAATTGCTTTTCTCCATGTTAGGTTTTGTAAATATATATATATATTTTTTTTTTTTCAATAATTGCTTTTCTCCATATTAGGTTGTGTGTGTGTGTGTGTGTGTGTGTGTATAATTGTCAGTATGAACTTCGACACTGGGTTATGTTCTTTGATCCTTGCTGTCTTAATCTATATAATGAAGAGGGAACTGGCATGGGAGAAATGCCCTTCCCCAAATGAGATAAGGCTTTTGGCCTAGTCTTCTCCCTGGAGGTTGTTGGTGTATTTCATAATCTTGACTCCTGCTTCTCCATGCCAGGGTTATGAGGCTATGCTTTTTTGGGTCCTAACCTTGAAAAATATGTTGTTGTCCCGGGAGGTAAAGCCCAAAAAAGAGATAGATAATAGATAGATAGATGATAGATAGATAGATAGATAGATAGAAATTCAATAGTAAGAAAAAAATTAAATGGAGAAAAGATTAGCTCAGAATCCACCAAATTCGTGACAAACACATGAACAGATTCTCAATGCCATCAGTCATTAGCAAAATATAAATCAAAACCATATATGATACCTCTACATATTTATTAAAATAGCTTTTCAGGGCGCCTGGGTGGCTCAGTCGGTTAAGCGTCCAACTTCGGCTCAGGTCATGATCTCACGGTCCGTGAGTTCGAGCCCCGAGTTGAGCTCTGTGCTGACAGCTCAGAGCCTGGAGCCTGCTTCCGATTCTGTGTCTCCCTCTCTCTCTGACCCTCCCCCGTTCATGCTCTGTCTCTCTCTGTCTCAAAAATAAATGAACATTAAAAAAAAATAAAAAAAAATAGCTTTTCAAAGAACTGACAATAACAAGTGCTGACAAGGATGCAGAGCACCTGGGACTCTCATACGTGACCGGGTGGGATGCAAAGTGGTACATTCACTTTGAAAAACAGTTTGGCTGTTCGGTATAAAGTTATGTACGCACCTGTCAGAAGTCCCGATGATAACGCTTTGCAGTATTTACCAGAACAATGAAAATGTATGTCCACACCAACATTTGGACATGAATGCTGCTGACAGCTTATTCATAACACCCCCAAACTGTAAACGTGCCAAATATCCATAAGCTTAGAAATGGCTGAATAAATTGAGGCACCTCTACATCATGGACTCAACAATGAGAAAGAATACAAAAGCATGGATGTCTCCAGAGCATTTTCCGAAGCCTACATGACTGTGATGTTCCACATACATGGCATTTTTTCAAAGGAGAGTATCTAGGAACAGAAATCAGATTAGAGGTTTCCAGGAGCTCAGGGTAGAAGGAAGGCATGGTCTACAAGAACCATGAAAGAACTTATTGGAATGATGGAGAGAGTCTACATTTTGATTGTTTTAGTGCTTATATGACTGAAGATCATTGAGCTGTACAACTGAAAAGGGTGAATTTTGATGTATGTCGATTATACTTCGTTAAACCTATCTTGAGAAAACGTTTAAAAGGAGAGGAAAATGAAAACTAACAAAATTGCGGGGCGCCTGGGTGGCTCCGTTGGCTGAGCGTCCGACTGCGGCTCAGGTCATGATCTCGCGGCTTGTGGGTTCGAGCCTGGCGTCGGGCTCTGTGCTGACAGCTCGGAGCCTGGAGCCTGCTTCGGATTCTGTGTCTCCCTGTCTCTCTCTGCCCCTCTCCCACTGTCTCTGTCTCTAAAAAATAAATAAAAACATTTAAAAAAAAAAAACAACTAACAAAATTGCTCCTAATGTTGGAAATACCTAAATATAATTAGATTGTCTGTGAATTGGGAGCCTAAGAAGTAAATTGCATTTTTGGACCATATGTGTGTGTTTGGGAGAGCATCTCTATGAGATTAAAAGAGCTGGGGGGGGGGGAGAGGGAAGTAATAGGATGGTAGAAAAAGAAAGCAGTAGTAGGCAGTAGTAGATTGATAGACTACTGTAATGTAGAAACATGTCAACATCGCTAAGCGTTAATGTTTCTATACTTAGTATCATTGAAATACATTGAAATACATTTAACATGTATGATATTGATGGCTGACATGATTTTTGCATAGATCTTTTGCTTCAAGCTTACAACGTAACTCTACCAACGCTGGAAACACAACACACAAACGGTGCAGAAATATATTGTAATAAGTAAGTCTTCAGAAAACCAAAAAACGTATGTAACTGATATTTGACAAGAGGTTAAAAGATCGGTCGTCTGTTGGGGGGGGCGGGGGAAGGAAAGCGTGCATTAATGAATACATTAGCTGGTTTGGACGAATGATTTCATCTGACATCATCTGAGGTTCCAGTGAAGGTCAATGTGAATGAGAATCTTAAACATTCCTTTAAGTGTAGTTGATCCTGCATGCCTGGGTTCGAACCGATTGGGAATATTTGAATATAACAAGAAATGCTGTTCTAGTGTTTTTGTTTTTTTTCTCAGAATAAGGAAATATGGAAAACCATATAAAATTCCCCATGCCAGACCCCTGGAGAAATCCAGATAAGATTTTGAATTTGGGAGGGATTATCTAAACCAAACCTGTGAACTACTGGCCTGCTACTCTCCTGTTTTTATTTCCTGCTATGCAGAAAGATTTTTCTCTTCAGCAATTTCATTTACCCACCCATTGCGGACTCAGGACTATATTTCTCACTCCCCAGAAAAGTATGTTAGAGACCTACACATTTTGATATTTAATCAAACAGAAGCATCGTACTGAGTATACTTTCTTTTGCTCCAAGAAATCTGATGAGGTCCTAAATAGTTGGAGACAATCAGCAAAGCAACATTTCCATATCACAGAAGACAGGGTTTCTCACAAGCTAAAGGTTTGTTTGTTTGTTTCACTTATTCCATCTTTTCCCGGAAGTTTTATCTTAGAGGTGAAGGGTCAGTTATCATAAAATTGGGAAGAAAAAGAATCTGCTATGCCCAATAAGAAAAAATGTGACTCGGTCTCTATCTGTCTGAGATGCTTGTTTGGAAAATACTGTTCTTCACCCAGTTTCTTTTCATTCTTGGCAGGAACCAGAGTATCAGGACAGCAAAATGAATTCCCGGGTTATCTGAATCGTTGAGTTAGATCTGTCTCTCTCTTTCTCTCTACAATTGAACTCCCCACAACCCCATGCTCAATAAAAATAATAATGATGATGTAAGTAATGAGACCAAAGTTTATTCTTTATGTCTTTATATATATATATATATATATATATATATATATATATATATATAATTGGAATTACTAATTAGTGGGCTTTGCTGTTTGGTTCTATTTGGCAATACTACTATTGCATATTATAAATGAAAGATATCAGAGAATTCATTTCTTGGTTCAGAGAGACAGTGATTTGGTTGCAGTCAGTTACAGTATTTTAATATGGCTACCCCCTTCACGTTTAGTTACTAGCTTCATAGTCATGACGATTCAATTTTCTTAGCATGCTGAGGGGTGACTGGACTCCAGGGTACTAAGTTATGGTAAAAAAAATGCGCAAAAGACTGATGGATAAAACCAGAAAGCCAATTTGTTAATTCCCAGAAAGACTCATAACTATCAGATAGAATTAGAATATTCTCTCTCGGTGAACAGATTTACATGGGGGACTTTAATCAGAGGGTTATTGCTTACAGTTCATGGGATTAGAAGTAGAGGAGTTAGTTGGGGCGCCTGGGTGGCGCAGTCGGTTAAGCGTCCGACTTCAGCCAGGTCACGATCTCGCGGTCCGGGAGTTCGAGCCCCACGTCGGGCTCTGGGCTGATGGCTCAGAGCCTGGAGCCTGTTTCCGATTCTGGGTCTCCCTCTCTCTCTGCCCCTCCCCCGTTCATGCTCTGTCTCTCTCTGTCCCAAAAATAAATAAACGTTGAAAAAAAATTAAAAAAAAAAAAAAAAAAAGAAGTAGAGGAGTTAGCTATTTGATCATAATGGCTGGTGTCACAGGATTTGATATTCTGGTGCCTCTGTGTCGACACTTATTTTCAAGAGCCTAGATACTCTCTTTTCTGCAATCTGAGAGACCACAGCCAAAGAATGCTTCTCTAAACTTGCTTTCTCTCTTGACTTTCAAGGCTACCAACAACCTCAATGACAGATTTTCTTTAGGCATGTTAATACTAACACTCAAGTTCCCCTCCAACCTGAGAAACTTCCAGTTTTTAAAAGTAACTAATTTAGAGATACCAGTCCTCGATTCCTTTTCTTACAGGGCACCTCATTTAATGAGCCTTCAAGAACTTTGAGTAGCTGACTAATGAGACAGCATACACCAATTTGATGTTCTGTTTCTAGATACCAGAAGGTTCTGGAAAATTCATATCCACGGCTTCAGTTCTCTTCTTTCCCTTCCATTTTGAATCTAGCTAAAAAAATTAAAATGCTCTCTTGACACCATATGAAAAAGAAGAGCTAGATGGATTGCCACGGGATTCAAATTAATTTTTAAAAATCTTCATGCTTTCTGTATTTAAGACGTTGTTAGTGATAGATTTACTTCACGGGTGCTAAATTGGTCTATACACGTAAAAAGTCCTCGTTATGGGGCAAACACAAGTCAGAATCATTGAGGAGTAGACACATGAGGTCATTTGAGAGGAAATTCCACAAATTACTCCCAGGCATATACGATACGACACAAAGTAGAAATCTTCCTGAGCTTGGAAAAAACAATGTTGTTTGAAAATGGTAGGTGTTCTGTAAGTACTCACTGAAAAAAAAATCTAGTTAACACAATTATTTGACCACATACAATTAGGTAAATGTTTGATTTTCTTGAAAAATTATAAGTAAGTAGTCAGTGTTAAGTTAAAGTCATTTTTAAAGAAGCAAAGGTGTGGATTCTGTACCGTGATAATATTCTTAGAATTTCTCATAGATTCTTAAAACCATACCATATTTGGTAAATTACTCTGAACTGAAGTCTTTAGAGAGTTTTCTCAAAAGTTAGGTGGAAAGGTGCTATCATCTGGCTATTGCAAGACTGGTCATTTGTATGCTTTAGTTGCCTGAGCGGTTATCTCAGAGATAAAGTTCTCTTATCTGAAAACCCAGGGAGAGGTGCATATCAGAAGATCTGTCTTAGGTACAGAACCTCTTTGGCAATGTGACATCTCAAAAATATTGAATGCAATGCCTTGTAAATTCTTCTGTTTTTTTTTTTTCCCAGGGTGCATCTGAAGTTATTGTAAATGGACTGGTTATGTCTGGAGATCTCCCCAGAAAACACGTGAAAACCATTGCATGAAGATTACAGAAATTTAGTTGAGGTCTCTACGTGGAATTTTAAAAAGAACTTCTCAGAAATGTGGAATTTTATTGATGGCGTTTTGCCTTCAGACATTAGAAAATGAACTCTAAAGAAGTTAACATTTATTAAGCGGACTAACATATATCCACCACTGTGCTAAGCATTCTACATGTGTCTCGTTGAATTCTTGCTACAAGCCAATGAGGTAAGTGCTCTTGTTATTCTTTCACAGGAGATGACACTCAGAGATTCACCAGCAGGCTCAGAGCCCCAAGTTACAGACAGATGATGTGAGAAGTAAACCCAGACGATCTGAGGCCAGACAGCACGCTCTTAACCGCGAAGATAAACATCATCTTTTAGTGTAACACATGCATTGTTTAAAGCCCCGTTTTCCAACAGGACTGGAAAACCCAACTCAAGACTCTAGCCTTAGGGGATGCTGAGAGTTCTGATTTTGGATGCTTAAAATGATGCTGTTTCCCCAACACACGGTAGACATTTTATTCCCAAAAGCAACCTGCTATTTCACACAAGTTCAATCAAGTCATTTATTTGTACTTATGGGTTAGGTGGACAGAACTGAAGGCGTCAAGCTGAGTTAATAGAAGACCAGATGTCAGTTGGCACAAATCCCACCAGCCAGCAGACGAGATGAGGACATTACAGGTTCAATAGGAACACTATTGGCCCAAAAATAAGTGAATAGAATCTCTTACACTTGGGGAAATCTCCATCGTAAATGAATTTTGGAGAAATCCATGGTTCTTCATTTCCAGGAAACAGTCCATGTAAGTAGTTATCTCAGAATGAGAATCTATCTCTCTATCTCTCTATGTATCTATATATCGGAGAATAAACAATAAAGGGAAAATATATATTGTTTACCACAATGTTCAATGCCGATTAAATCTAGAAGGAGAAGTTGTCTCATAAGGCCAGGCATCTCTTACTAAATGCCATTTGGGTAGAAGACACCCAGAGAGTTCCATTTAGATCTCCTTCTGCCACAATCCACGACGATAAAATTTACCCGAAACTCACATATTAAAAAAAAAAAAAAAATGTCAAAGATGTTTGGATAAAACCATTAAGGAAAACAACGGCATCTTCTCCCAAACAAATGTTCTCCACACATCACTAAATGAACACTCTTTGATGATCTCATACACTCCTAACACCTTGCGATGTTATTCAGATTTTGAGTTGGTTTTATAAGGGCAGTTTCAGCCCTAAGGTGATCACTGAGTCACGCGCTCACGTGGCCACACACCTGCAATGGAGGAAGCTGGGTGCACAGGTGAGGATGTTCACCATACAATCATTTCCTGAATTTCTAGCTTTGTCACCTCTTCTTCCTTCTACTGCTTCTCCTGCCACCTCTCAGTACAGCTGAACTTTAAGAGGCCCACGAGAAGGAAGAAATAAGACTTTAAATAATTTATTTGGAGAAACAGTCAGTGAAGAGGAACAAATCATGTTTCGCTAAAAGAACCGGGCCCTTTGACCCTTCCCTTCTCGCTCCGGTACCTGGAGCTCTAGCCGGATTGCATTAGCGAAATTTTCATTTGATGGCATTTTAATATTCTGCCTTGATGACTTTTTAGCAACATTTACTTTCAGAGGTCTCGAGCGTTCCCTCGGAGGAAATGAAACA
This sequence comes from Leopardus geoffroyi, assembly GCF_018350155.1. Lineage (NCBI taxonomy): Eukaryota > Metazoa > Chordata > Mammalia > Carnivora > Felidae > Leopardus > Leopardus geoffroyi. The sequence continues at coordinate 13,608,292 of NC_059337.1, read as the reverse complement.
TGTCAGAGCCCATTACAAAAATCAAAATTTAAATACCTCGACCACATTAGGGCTTACACACAATCCCATCAGCGCTTAAGCTGAAACTCACAACTATTCATTCTCTTGCTCAATCAGTAATGAGTACATTTGATGAAGCATTCCAGGGTCAGGGAACACACGTTAGTGATCTAGCTTAACCCATTGATTGCCCGGCCACAAAGGACCAGGGCGGGACTCGATTAAATAGTAACACGCAAATAATTTTCAAGAGCACCAAAGAAAACTGTGTTGTTTTTTTTTTTTTTAAACAACTGTGATTCCCATAAGCAATGGCCAAGGGATGACCGTTGTAGATTAGGTTTGGTATTCTTTTGGTATTACTCTACATCTACCTGCCCTATAAAACAACCTGTTTACTTTGCATCCAACTATGGCCACAGCCACTCTGTTATTAAGAGCTGTTGTAAAGTCTCTGAATGCTGGATTTTTGTTTGAGCAAAACCTTTCCCTTCTTTCACTTCCCCCGACTTCCTCAAGAATTTCAACACATTCTTGGCAAAGAAGCATCCCCAAGTTGTGATTTGACTGTCTACAGAGTGCTATATCCTTGCTGGCAACATGGGGCTGGCCCCAGGGTCTCTGGGATATTGATCTTGGAAGCAAAAGTAACAGACATCGCACATGTTGTTGTTTGACGTCACAGGACAAGCTTCGAAAACCCAACAAGTGCCCCAGATGATTGCCATTTTTTTTTTTCTTTAATATGGGAAAGATTCTCTTTCTCTTCCTCCTCCCCCTCTCGGCTTCCTCTTCCTCCTCTTCCTCCCACCCAAACTGAAGGACTGCTGCAATCAAGTAGAGAACTACATTACTTGGCCACAGCACTACAGTGCTGTCAACTTCAGGCCAACTTGACGCTCCTCCTACAGTTCAGCCTATAGTCAATAGGTCAATGTTCACGCTTTATCCCTTCCTCAGGATTTCAAACTGTGAACTGATGATCCCTGCCTTGGCTTTCTCCTTAAATGGAATTAAGGGATCTCCTTTTCAGGAAATAACTAAAAGTGGCCAGGGGCCTGATGGAAAATTGTGATATGATCCTGCCCGGCCAGAATTTCTTCTAGCCCTTTTAGACCATATGCTTCTATTCCCCATCCCATAAAGTACCTGTAGTACTATGGTGAATGGCCTGGAACAAGAATGTCAAAACCTGAAGTCAGAGCATTTCCATGGCCTCCTTAGGAAATTCCACTCACCTCTCCCATGGTCCCGTGCAATTGAGTGTCACTCGCCAATGTTTTCATTGTGGGGGGTCAGTGAGGACAACTGTGCAGTGCCGATGTCTTCTAAGATTTACATCTTCTTTAAGAGATACATTCAAATGACAAACGAAAGGCAATGTTTATTGCTTTTCCTTGCCCCGATTGTTTCCCAGTTGCCAGAAGTGAGCAGTATAACTACTATTTGGAAATGAAAACCATCACGGGCCAGTAAAAGGCATTAAACAAATCTAAGGTGCCTTTCAGAGAGCTGAAAAAGTGAAAGAAAGTGAATGTTGACAACAATCTAAAAGGAGGCAACCAAGGTGAATTTCTTACCCTTTGCCCAGCAGCAAAGTCACTGAAAAACTTCCTTCAATGAATCCTCTCCCGGCACCATGAAGCCAATAGAGCTCAGCCCCACAGTTTCTAGCCCTGCCAATCCCTGAGTTAGGAAAAGATCCATTTGAAAAATTTAAATTAAAAGTGCTTGATGAAGAGAGGAAGCCATGAAGCATTCTTAATGCCACCACTAACACGCAGCAGTCCAAATCTTAAGCAACTTGCATTTCTCATAGAAACTTAGAAATGAAAGAAGCAGCCAATCTCTCTCTTGTAACCATGTCTGCCCTTCCCAGATCCAGAGAAAGCAACACAGAAACAGCCAAGGATTTGGAAAAATCTTGAAACCACTAGACAATTTGATTTGTAATTTTAATAACGGTAGGCATGAGCAAAATGTAGTAAATTCATCCTAGCTCACTCTCTTGCCTTTAATTAACCACGTGGCACACACACCACACACACACACACACACACACACACACACACACACACACTGCAATTCTAACTGAAGAACCGTGTTATACAGAGCTGAAATCTCTGCTACATATTTTCCGCTTAGTTAAAATCAGAGAATGTCTTAAATATTTTACTGTCTGGGTCTTAGGTAAAGAGGGTTACAGCTATAACTCCCTTTGCCAAAAATCAATGACAAACTTGTGTTGAATATTTAAACTTCTTAAAAACTCTTCATAAATGAATGAACCTTACCCTTCACCCAGAAGCTAACTCCAACCTCTCTCTATCGAGCCATGCTTTCCGTTCAAAGCTCATTGTCATCTTTCCTGACACTTTGCCTTCCTTTTAACTGTCACCATTATGTGCTTGCAGCCAGAGAGGTGCAGATTCACATGGGGTCTAGAACTGTGCTTTCGACTTCCTTATCCATTACTAGGAATAAGTAGAAATGAGGAAAAAGGATAAGGTATTAGCGAAGAGTGTTTCTTAAACTTTGTCTCTTGTTTTCTTTGTCATTAAATTTGGGATAAGGAATATCATTTTGAGGACTGAGTGATATAGCATGTGTACAGCCTCCAGTAAAGTGCTTGGCTGCCTCTTAAGTGCTAGCTATGGTCATCATAATGAATATTAGCATGATTGTTACCATTTTTTTCTTGTTGAAATCCTTTTCTTAAGTCCTCAAGGAGTTCAACGAATATGGTTCTTTCCCTTTGGTTCCCTTTGGTGTTCCCTTTGGTACTCTCTTTTTTTTCTCATGTGTTTCACTTTGGCCTCACTGGCTTTCCTTTTTTTTTTTTTTTTTTTTTTTAATGTTTATTTATTTTTGAGACAGAGAGAGACAGAGCATGAACGGAGGAGGTTCAGAGAGAGGGGGAGACACAGAATCCGAAGAAGGCTCCAGGCTCTGAGCTGTCAGCACAGAGCCCGACGCGGGGCTCGAACTCACGGACTGTGAGATTGTGACCTGAGCCGAAGTCGGACGCTCAACCGACTGAGCCACCCAGGCGCCCCACTGGCTTTCCTTTTTTATTAGCACTTCCTCTCACACTTGTATTCTAACCTAAGAAATAATGCAATGGTAAGAGCTTTCAGTGATGGTCTTTCCAGGGTAATATATAGTTTACAGAAATATTAACTATAAGCCAAAGGGATAGAGTTTAGGCAGTGAAATATGAACTAGCAGGTGGCCAGGAAAGAGAAAAGAGTTGGAACATATGGGGTGTGTATATTGTCTCTGAAAGGAAATGATGGTGGAAAGAAGGAGGGAAAAGAGAGGGAGAAAAGGATAGAAGGGAGGGTGGGAGAAGGAAAGAAAGATAGGGAAAGGAAAACAGGAAAGGGAGGGAAAGAGAGAAAGAAAGAAAGAAAGAAAGAAAGAAAGAAAGAAAGAGGAAGGAAGGAAGGGAGAAAGAGAGAGGGAGAAGCATGAAAGAAAGAAAGAAAGGAAGAAAGAAATAAAAAAAGAAAGAAAAGAAAGAAAGCAAAAAGAAAGAGGGAGGAAGGAAGGAAAGAAGGAAGGGAGAAAGAAAGAGGGAGAAACAGAAAGAAAGAAAGAAAGAAAGAAAGAAAGAAGGAAGAAAGGAGGAAGGGAGGAAGGAAGGAAGGAAGGAAGGAGGGAAGACTAATTAAAAATGTCTACCATAGGGGCACCTGTGTGGCTCAGTCGGTTAGTGTCCAACTTCGGCTCAGGTCATGATGTCACAGCTCATGAGTTGGAGCCCCGTATTGGGCTCTGTGCTGACAGCTCAGAGCCTTGAGCCTGCTCCAGACTCTGTGTCTCCCTCTCTCTCTGCCCCTCCCCGCTCATGCTCTCTCTCTCTCTCTCTCTCAAAGGTAAATAAACATTAAAACATTGTTTTTTGATATCTACTGCAAGCTTTGCTTTCTCTTGGAAAAAAATGGATAGGTTGATGGTTCTTAAAAACTTTACAAGCAGTGTATTCTTACTCTGATTATCTGAGTCTTAGAAAATCTCAGCTTAAAAAAGTTTCTCAGAAGATACCAATTCCAAGAAATTAGGGGAAACAAAAGAAAGGATGTCAATTCAAATAGATTGTGACCCAATCAGAGCAAAATGTTCTACCATGATAATTGATGATAATGCTTTTTTTCCCTGCCTTTGAAAGTATTTTCATTTTCTAGGTCTATTAAAACTTCCTAAAGTGCAAAAGTATCCATTATACCACGAAAACAAGAAAAGCAAAACATCTATGAAATAGGAATTCCTGGAAAGTCTCTTTTTTTAATGTTTATTTCTTTTGAGAGAGAAAGCATATGCTAATGGGGAGGAAGGCAGAGAGAGAGAGAGGGAGAGAGAGAATCCCAAGCAGGCTCCATGCTGTCAGCGCAGAGCCCAATGTGGCGCTCAAACTCATGAACTGTGAGATCATGACCTGAGCCGACATCAAGAGTCAGCTGCTTAACTGACTGAGCCACCCAGGCACCCCAAGAAAGTCTTTTAAGAGGCTTTTGATTGAAACAAAGAGAATGTTTGCTTATTTTAGCTTCAGGCAGAGCCCCAGAAGAATTTTATTTCTTATTTTTTTAATTTTTTTAATTAAAAAAATTTTTAATGTTTATTTTTAAGAGAGACAGACACACAAAGTGCGAGTGGAGGAGGGGTAGAGAGAAAGGGAGACAATCCAAAGAAGGCTCCAGTCTCTGAGCTGTCAGCACAGAGCCCTATGCGGGGCTCAAACCCAACCAACTGTGAGATCATGACCTGAGCCGAAGTCAGACACTTAACCGACTGAGCCACCCAAGTGCCCTGAAGAATTTTATTTCTAAATACTAAGTGTTTGAAATAAATTTGCTGTATGGTCATATGTAATTGCTACGTCGTGATGTGTTATGAATTAAAAAAAAAAAAAAGAATGGAAAGATATAACTATCTCTAGAATTATTGAGGTATACACATTTCTCTAAACCAATTAGTGAATTATTCTATTTCCCTGTCTTTAAAAGTTATTGAGCAGGAGCGGCACAGTTGAGCCCATTAAGGGAAGGGAGTTCTAGCTACCAGAGGAGGGTATGTCTCATGCCGAACCCACTAGAAACTATGGAAGCTTTCCTTGCCTCACGTCCCTTCACTTGGCATGTCTGCGTTACAAAGTCCCAGGCGCGAACACCGTTCAAACCTAATGTGGTTATAATTTGCAAAGGTTTTATCAACCTGATCCAGGGCCTGTATATGGATTCTCTGACCCACTTCCTTCTCCTATCGATCTCCATCCTGCCCCTCGCGTACATTGTAAATCCAGCGAGTCGTGCGCAGAACTGCTCTTCTGTAACGTGAATTTATGCTAATGGCTGTCTGCATATGCTTATATCACATATCTATATTAAGCTTAATAGTCTGTTACATTGCTTCTTAACCCTGTGTCCACACATGATTAACTTTCCTGATTTCTTTCAAAACCGTTATTAACACAGTGTAGCGTTTCACTCAACATGTCGCGAAGTTTCTCTGCCTCGCACTGGAGTTGGGGTGATTACCAAAGCCCTCAGCTTTTGCAAGTAAAAAGGTACGTAAAGAATTAAAGGTACCTGAGAAGAGGCTCCTTTTTTTACGTGCACGTACGACTGGAAGCTAGTAAGAGCTTAAAGGCTAAGCTCCTTAGGTGGCAAGCAAACCGACGGGTTCTCTCCAAGTTCACGGAACAGGAGAATTCTATCCTGAGAATTTCGCTAAAATTTTATGGAGAAATAGGGCAGTTGCATGGTGTGGACAGACTCAGGAAATGAGCCACATGAGACAGTCCTCTGTTTTTGAAGGATGTTAGAAGAATTACAGAATTTGGCATGAATATACTTTAAACGTTCCACTACATAGTTGATGGTGAATGAATAAGTCTCAAAATTTTTCATACTTCACCCTTGTTACTGTAGAGTTTAGAACAAATGAAGAAGGGCTTCCAAGTTATCACAAAGATCCTAGGGGAAAAATAATCCTTGTAGTGTATATCAAGACATATCTCGGATGCATTCTCTTCATACAGCAAGCGTATGGAATCTTCTTGGAGAGAACTTGAAAACCCTGAAATGGTCAACATTGAGGCCCATTATATACAAGGCACTGTAATCAGTCAGGAACTAGGAATTTTAGAGATACAAGCATAGTAGGAATTTGCCACACATCAAACAACCCTGTGCGTCGCGATCTCAGTTTAACGTACTTTGTGTGGTATGCGAACTTTGGGCATAGCAATGAGCAAACTTTGGGCTGACATAATGGTGTCATACTTCTATGAATGATGAAAGAACAAATATTACTTTTTTTTCAAAGTTGTATGTGTGTGCACATACTGTCAGTATTAAAAAGGGTACAGATCTCTTTAAAAAAAAAAAGTTAACATGGGGGCCTAGCTGGCTCAGTTGGTAGAGCATGTGACTCTTGATCTTGGGGTCTTGAGTTGAAGCCCCACGGTGGGGGTAGACATTACTTCATAAAAATTAAAGTGGGGCACATGGGTGGCTCAGTCAGTTAAGCGTCTGACTTGGGCTCAGGTCATGATCTCCTGGGTCGTGGGTTAGAGCCCCGTGTTGGGCTCTGTGCGGACAGCTCAGAGCCTGGAACCTGCTTTGGATTCTGTGTCTCCCTCCCTCTCTGCCCCTCCCCCACTCGCGCTTTGTCTCTCAAAAATAAATAAACATGAAAAAAAGTTTTTAAATAAAAAATAAAAACTTAAAGTAAGAAAATAATAAAAACTTAACAAATAACTTGTGTTTTTACCTTTCACGCACTCATATGCACATATTAGATAACATCCAAATACTGCCCTGATGATAAATTTAATAAAATATTAAAATTGAGCAGTAGGTCGCCATATACAAGTCTCTCTCTGATACCTCGTTCAACCACTTCTATGTAGACAACAGCATAATCGTTAATGTTTATTTTTGAGAGAGAGACAGAGACAGAGAGTGAGCGTCGGAGGGTCAAGGAGAGGGAGGGAGACGTGGAATCGGAAGCAGGCTCCAGGCTCTGACCTGTCCGCACAGAGCCCGACGCGGGACTTGAACCCACAAACTGCGAGATCATGGCCCGAGCTGAAGTCGGAGGCTCAACTGACTGAGCCACCCAGGCGCCCCGAAAGACCAATCATTAAAAACCACGCCCTAGGAATAAAACATGAAAGACAGCCCGTAAGTGAACAGATGGATCTGGGTGCAAGTCAACCTCAACCTCTTGCTAGCCTGTTGACCTTGGACAAGTCACTTAACACGTTGTAACGTCATCTTCCTCATTTACGGAACGGGAATCTCAATTCTCTTCATCTTGAATGCAAAATATCCCCACCATATTGTAAGCATGGTATTTCCCCAAGAAGCAGGAGAGCCACAGAAGCTTCTGTCTCCTAGAGAACCCAGCTCCAAGTGCTAAGAAACTCCGGTCCCAGTGGGGAGCACACATCAGCTGTTTCTGGGCTCCATTCTTGTGCTTTCATTCCCTCTGGCCCTACTTTTCTTTAAAGAGGTTCAGCCTCTTTCCACACACTCCTACAACATACCACCCTGGAAAGTCTCTCAAGTATAAGACGCTTTACTGAAGGTCCAGAAATGACGGAGGAATATTGTGGCAGAATCTCGACTGAGAAGCAGCCTTGGTCTGCGTATTGGATCTCTCCAAGTTTTCCAAGGCATTTGCTGCTCAGGAAGTGTATGGGTTGGGTTATTTCCCCCTGGGATTTGGCCTACCACCTCGGAGCCCTTGACCCTATAGAAACACTTCTTGTTTTACCTTAAGTCGCTGCTATCCCACTCCACATTTCTCTAACCTTAACCCAAGAGCAATTTTAACTCTTTAAAAATTTTTTTTTAATGTTTATTTATTTTTGAGACAGAGAGAGACAGAGCATGAATGGGGGGAGGGTCAGAGAGAGAGGGAGACACAGAACCGGAAGCAGGCTCCAGGCTCTGAGCTGTCAGCACAGAGCCCGACCTGGGGCTCGAACTCTCGTGAACCATGAGATCATGACCTGAGCCGAAGTCCGACGCTTAACCAACTGAGCCACCCAGGCACCCCCAAACTCTTAATCTTTAAACCAGGCTAGGCATATTCCAAAAGGCCAAGTTGAGTAATTATTTTTTCTCATATTATATTTTTTACTCCCCATTAGACGAGCTGATATTAATGGCAGTTCTCAGATGGGTGCTGGCAGCCACGTTAAGGGACAAATCAGACATTTATCCTTATTATAAGAATATAGCTTATCGTCCATATTCAACTGCCCAAGACCACAAATTGTACTGGTTGCGTAAATACCCATGCAACGCTCATTTTAATGTGTTTTTGCAGTTGTGTGTGTGTGTGTGTGTGTGTGTGTGTGTGTGTGTTTTCTTTCTCAAGTGCAACTGGGTGAACTTAGTTCAGGAATTGTAAGCACACATGCTTATAAGAGTGGGGCAGGTATCAGATCTGAATGCGGTGAAGTGAGCAGGCACGTCTCTTCAGATGGACTTGCTTCTCTGTAGGCCCGCTACGTGTTAGTCTTCATGCAAATTGATGTCACGCGTACTGAATCCTTCAAGAAAAATCTGAAATCATTTTTTATGTGAAATATTCTGTTTTTTTTAAATTATATTATGCAGGCAAAGACAAAATAAATCAGTTTGGAGACTGGCTTCAGCCAACGGCTGCCTCTTTGCAAGCCTTGGGTCAGCACCCCCCCCCCCCAAGTATCACTGTTTAATGAAATCCCAAGATCTTTATTGGGCGCCATTTGCAGAAGACCTCATAGGTCTGTCTTGTCTGCAATAGACTTAATTTGAGGTTAAATCCTACGGCAAGCTGGAGTTTGAAGATAAAGGAGATCTAATCTTTGAGCTTCTTCAAATATTTGGGGGGCTGTATGAGCTGCTGAAGGTCCCAGAGAGCCTCCGTTACCCTGAGGACCATTGATGAACTTTCACATTTTGTCTATTATGAGAAACACACCTTGTCCACCCTTTCTCCATATGATGCTTTGCTTATCAGTATATTAAAACTTTTATCTCATGTTGTTTTACATGAAGAAATGTTCTGCACTGTGGACTTTTGTTCTTGTTGATCATATATATATCTATAACTCTGAAATTGCTGAATATCGGAACTTATCTATTGATCAAGCATACCATTCCACCTTTTATGAGAGGACACTGGCCCAATCTACTTTCCAGAATAAAAGTGTGAAGGTTTGAAAATTCTATGCATCTTTAAAAAAAAAAAAAAAGATATTTATGCACTTGGCACTTGACTTCATTGGTACCAGTTATGGAACAGAATACACATAAGACAGAGCTCAAAATGTATTTCCTACTAAATATACCATAATAGACTTCTTATGTGTTTAAAACATAATCATCTAATGCACAATGTTAAACATGCCTGGTTGGATAATATTTATTTTGTTACGCACTGATATTTACGTCAAAAGCATATGTAACACATATGCTAAATAAATAAGAGAAAACATGTTTTCTGTCAGATCAAAACTATCCCTGGTAATGAAACATGCTTTCATTTTAATAAAGATGTTTTATTAGGTTTCAGAACTGAATAAATGATTCATAATCCTTGAACCCTGAGACATTTCCCTGGGAACACGTGGCTTCATTTCATTTCTCCTTTTGTCTCTGCAAATTCCATGTGCGCGCTGCCTGATTTTATGTGAGACAAAATGCTTGGGAGAGTCTTTTCACACCACGTTGCATTAATGAGACCATAAGATTTTTTTTTTTTTAAACCAAGTTTTCAAATGACTGCTTGCTAATTTCAAATTGCCTTTCACATTGGCCGTTTTTCTCATTTGGGGCTCTGCTGCAGATTTCACAGGATAAGAAGACTGGTGAGAACTACAATAAGAAGAATTTTAATGGCCCAGTAGTAGCTTCTGCCAATTCTAGCAGGTATTTGGGCAATTTTAAATATAATCAGCAAGTTAAAAAGGGAGAGATCATTTTTTCAGAAACTAGATTATTTTTATTCATTATTCAATCAACATGCATTCCCGATTTTTCTAGGACGTTTTGCTACATTTTCAACAGTTAAGTACCGTTTATGGGTTAATAGCAGTTATTCCGATAAATATATTGACCCTAATATCCATTTTCATGACATAGGTGATAAAGGTTAAGATGGTACGTTGATTTTGTTTGTGAAACGCTTTATAAGGATGAAGATTTGTGAAATCTTTGAAAGCAAGTTACCGGTTAAAACATGGTTGAGACACCAGATCCTAATAAAAGATGAGCGCAATTCTTCACAACAAATGCTTGACTATAGATTCTTTATTAATAACTCATGTGCTTCAAGTTGTTTTTCTATCTGCCCTTTTAACTAACATTTTCTTTGATTGGACAGCGACAATTTGCTCAAGTGTAAAGTCATTTAGAATGACATTTCCTAAAATAAGTTCTCTTAGGAAGGGAAAGATTTTGAAACCCATTACGTGATGGTAAATACATACACACACACCCTTAGAGTTGCAATGACTATTAGCATGTTAAGAGCAGTGGAGAAAGCTGTTCAATATCTTGTAACTCAGGGTATCCCAAATATTTGGTCAAGAAACTCTAATTTTAAGTAACACTTATTGGGTAGGAAAAGGTGAATTCAACAGGCTTGGATTACTCAAATTCTGAATATTCCTGAGAAAGACCCTTTCTTCAGGACTGGCCCTTGGTTGGCTCATAGGAGACAAGCTAGAGCCCTTGGAATATTCTACATGGTAAAAGTGTATACCTTAGGCCTCGGACCATACCTTACCAGTTTGATCACATACATTTCTCCTAACAATGTGATTTATGATGAAGGCCCATTTTGCCCTGGTGGGGCTGTAAATTGAGTATCAAGGGCATGCAATGCCCATGTGACTGGATCCCAATAAAAACTCTAAATACCCTCGTTGGCAAAACATCACCTGTGTTTTCCCACATCCTTGCTGGAAGAATTAAGCATACCTTTGGCTCTACTGAGAGATAGCGCCTGGAACCTTGTATTTGGTTTCTCCTGGACTCTGTCCTACGTACCATCTGTAGGCTGAATCTTTGTATTCCTCCCAAATTGATATGTTGGAATCCTAACGCCCAATCTGATGGGGGAAGTGTTCAAATCATGAGGGAAGAGCCCTTATGAAAGAGTTCCTAAAGAGATTCCCTACCCTATCTTCCACATGAAGATATAGCAAAAACTTTGCGTCTGGAAGAGGGCTCTTATCCAATCATGTTGGCATCCTGATCTGGACTACCAGTCTCCACAACCATGAGCAATACATTTCTGTGGTTTATAAAGTACCTAGTCTGTGGTATTTTGTTATAGCAACCCAAAGAGACTAAGACAGTATCTTTTCCCTTTTCCCTTTGCTGATTTTAATCTATATCCTTTTGCTGCAGTAGATTACAACCATAGGTATAACAACTTTTCTTAGTCCTCTGAATTCTTCCAGACATTTGTCAGGTCTGAGGTGTCTTCAGGACCTCTGACATACCCACCTATTAATATTGAACTGAAAAGAATTTGGGGGAAAAATCCTTGGAGCCATTTGCAACCAACTGAATTGACCAACACAATTTTTTTAAAAGACTAATGATACCCGTAATATTGAGTTCCCTCTGATGCACTTAGGAGAAGAAATAAAACAAAAAAAACTATCAGACGGTATTGATGAGCAAGCAATCTTTGGTAACTTTGATGTTGGTCTGTGAATATTTTATTCATCAAATTAAAAGATAAAGATATTTGACTTTGAACAGGCATGCGTGTAACTGTAACATAGATGTACACTTACAGGCAAATATTCTTTTCAAGACATGTTTTTCACCAATTGGTGAAACACATATACCCAAATGAAGCCTTTAATGATTGATATCTGAATCACTACTTATTACTTGGATTTGCCCTGACTGGTATGATGGCAGATAATTCCTCTCATTTAGAATCTGACCTGAAGACAAAGCGGGTAAAAAACACAATGCCAAAAAAATAAAAAAAATAAAAAAAAAAAAAAAAAAAAAACAAAAAACACAATGCCAAGAGTATGTCCCCTATGCTCGATAGATACCAGTAAAATCGTAACTCAGGTATGTCAGATTTGTTACAAACCAAAAGGTAAGTCAATTTTTTTTTTTCTTTTTACTGCTCATACAGTGGTTGAACAATCAGGAAAAATGTATATCACTCAAATGTGGAACAGGCAGGCACCTCAATTGGATTAACTCTCTTATTGACCATTCTCTGGGATAAAAAGAACAAGGGTGATGAAACCAGATAAGAACTAAGAGAGTTAACGACAGTGGAATGTTAGCCCATTATGGGGATTGAGCGAATTGCACAGAAGAATAAAAAATGGAAAAGGAAATTAGACTTTTCACTAGTGGAAAAAAATGACTAAGCAACTCTGGGATATGTTACAACAAGCTCCTGAATAAAATAAATAGGAAGTATTTTTCAGGCTGTGGGGGATTGAATGAAAGCAATCAATCTTCCTTGTGTGGGAACTGCATCAGTCCTACCCATAAGCTCCCTCTAGTGAATTAAAATCTCACGGCAACTCAACCGATAAACAGTAGGCTTGAGCAATGGCCACTTACCTAGGACCATCTCCTGGGCATAACCCGTCAGACCCATGGTAACACTGCATTTTGTTGTGAGCTTCTCCTGCAGGAAACCGTTTTATACTCACATTTTCTCCCTTTCTTATGCTAAGTATATGAGACCTATCTATTCATAATCACCCTGACTTTGACAATGAGATAATTGCATTGTTTTCCCTGTAAAAAAGCTGACCTCGTTTTTGTTTTGTTCTGTATAGTATAATTACCTGTGTCTTTAGGAAATGGCTCTTAGTTAAAGATGATATAGATATTATTAAATTTATTTAATAGACCAAACACGGATGGCTGGCTTTGGGGATACCTCTGATCCCTTCCACTTAACAAACATATATCAAGCATACCATATGTAAACGGTCATCCGCTAGGCCAGGAAGATGAGATATCAGTTGCATTGGCTCCTGGTAAATTAGTAATCCCATCACAAATGAGTTAACACATATTGTTAGAATAAAAGGCAAAATGTGTAAGGAAATCACAGACCAAAAAAAATGGTGTTTCTGGAAACAAAATCATGAGCGTTTACAATAACCTGTATTCCTGCTCCTGAAAAGAAAGTCTGTTGTATCTGAGTTGGTGGGCTATGTGCTTTGAGCTAAGCAGCACAATGGACACATTTGCTCAACTGGAGAAACCCAGAGAGGTCAAGTTGCTTAATGAGGACGCATGAAGCAGAGAAGAAGACAACTGCATGGAGAAGTAGAGGACCAAAGGGAAGAAAGGGGCAATTAATTGAGAGAGGCAGGGAGTAAGAAGGCACGCAAAAAGATGGAGAAAGAAAAAAAAAAAAGGAGGAAGTGAGAATAAACTGAGTATGTGGCCTCGAGTAAGGAATTAAAAATACATGTTAAAAGTAGTTTACTGTGAGATTATTATCTGAACTCGATCCATATCCCTAATCAATATTCATCAAACATCTCTATTCGTCTTCAGTATTGTTTCTGGGCACTTAGACATTATTTTTTATGTATTTACTATGCCATAACCAATAGGTACGCAGCTCTTTGCTGAATTGCATCTTCTTGGCATCCAATTCAGTGGAGAATAGGTCCACTTTAAGCCTGTTGTGTTTAGCCTAAACACAAGGATAGGAAAACGTAATTGGATGATGTCCTTTTCTCAACGGAGGCACTTAGCGACTTTCCCGTCTTGATTAGGGGAGTCGTTAACCTGGTAGGGGTGAAAACTTGGGGGATGTTGTCAGAGAGCAACCAGCTGGGAGCTGCATTCAGGATCACGTGGGCTACTCACAACGTACCGTAGCTGGATGCCCCCCGGGGACTGGCCATTTGACCAAAGACCTTGAAAGCTTAAGCAGAGCACAGCATTGGGAAGAATTTCTAGGACGTTTGCTGTATCAGAGATAGACAACTACTTTCTCATTCAGTCCCAGGTGTCATCTGATCCAACAGTCTCAGCCGTGTCTTTGTAGCCTTGTCCCAAGTATGGTACGCTTTAAGCGTGGGATATGTGCCAGTAATAAATATCCTGATTTGTAGTGATGTAAATTTCTGAGTTGTAAATATTTACACCCTACCATCGATTCAACAACCTGGGGTAAGACTAGGATTCCTCATCACTCTGGTCATCTTCTGTGATCTGTCTGGCTCCCTTCCAGAACCGGGGATACACTACAGTGGGCAAATAGGTCTTGCATTGACCAAAGCAGAAATTTAGACAAAGCAATAAGCAGAAGGGAAATGTCTACGGTCTGTTTACCTTTGTTTTTAGACCCTTGACCAATTTCTTAACTTTTCCAGAGATAATGTCACCATCTACATGGAACTATGAGGGTAGCACATTAAGCTAGACTTTTTAAAATAGCCTCTCAAATGACAAGATACGGGTACGGTATGGAGTCTGTGAAACCAGGCTGAATTAGCTGGGATGCCTCAAACAGGAGAACAGACTAGACATTTGCACCGTCTTCTCAGAGACCGTGAAACGAGATGAGGGAAAGAACAGAGAAGTTATGGAGGCAGCAGAGGGGAGAAGTGGACCTGGAAGAAGGGCCCCAGAGAGTTCCGGAGCAGACTGTCCCGCTCAAGTGCAGGACGTGTGATTGGGGGCCTCGATGGCTGGCATCAGATGTTCCTGGGAAAGGATGCCCTGACATGCCCCTTCCCTTCTCCCCTCACCTTCTTCCCCTTTCAGCTGTGAATGGGGAGAAAATGGCTGAAGATAAAGTGCTAGTTTATGGCATTTTACACTGAGGCTCTTTCTTCTTTGCCTTTGGCTTGTGAATGACTGAGAACTGTCTTATTGTAAAAAGTTGCTCAGAGAACGGGACTTCTGTTTTACCTAATAATGCCGGAATGGGCAGCAGGCAAACAGTCAGCGCCTTGTTTCCAGCTGCCATTCAGATGCTAGAATTGTTAATGGGGTCCCCAGGCTGGGCTGGCTCTGCCTCTCTGGCTTTTCTGTCACTGGCTCCACAGACAGGAGGTAGAAACATTCGCAGAGAAGCCACTTTCTCCTCTGTCATTCCACCTTGCATTTGTCAGGTGGAAATATCAGGGGCTTTCAGCATCAAAATGAGACCCTCTCCCCAAAAGCCCAGTTCTCAGAGCAGTTGGCACCGAGGGGACAGGAGAAAGAACCACAATTTGTCCCCTTTACACAATAAAGGGCTGAGATCAAAGAAGGGGAGGGATGGAGAGTCACCAGGCGCACCCCACATTTAAAAAGCAGACACTGAGACTCATTTGTGCCCATGTGTTAACTGCGGGTTCATACTCGATCCCTGAATGTCGGCCATCTACAGCTTAGTCGGAGTTTTTTAATCCTTTCCTATGGAGAGGGGCATCAGGATGGGAAATAGCGGAACAGAAGGGAACTTCGAATGCGTGCTAGTGTGAATCCTGGATGAAAATGTCAATTAGGATCCTTACAAGAAGAAAACGTAAAATAATAATGCCAAATGCTACAGTAACGTTTGATATCTTCAGCAACCAAGGATAAAGATTTTCCCCAGAGTTAGCTTAGATCACTAGAAACAGCAAGTCCCATTTAGTTCCTCTTAATGGAATTCATTTGTTTTGAATGGGACACGACGTTTTGGGTCTCTTGGCTTATTTTAAGTTTCTAATATTGCTTACTGTATGGAACAATAAAAAGAAAAGATCTCTCCCAAAAATAAATAAACGTTGAAAAAAAATTAAAAAAAAAAAAAAAGAAAAGATCTCTAGAATTCCATTTAAAACCCTAAAATGACTGGCAAAATTTTATAAAATATATTTAAAAAATAAGAAAAAAATAAAGTATATAGCTGTAGACATAAAAATATAAGATGACAGTGATTTAATTTAATTAAAAAGTTGAATTTAGATAAATTTTCATATTTACAGTTTGAATATTTTTGTTATTTATTGTGCATGCATGTGTGCATGTGTTTAATTTACAACCAAGATCCTTAATTCAATTCCAGAAGAAACAATACGTGTGTGTGTGCTTATATATATATATATATGTATATAATATATACAAATATATAACAATATATATAATATCTATGTATAATATATACAAATATATAATTATATATAATATAATATCTATTATTAATAATGTATATTAATAATATTATATATATATAAAATATTGGAGGAAGGAAACAGAAATATTACCTGTTTAGAATAGCATCCTAAATTTAAGACAGAATTCCGTTTTACATATTAAGTTTCATCTTCTATATGGGAAAATATATTCATGAAAGCAAATATAATCATGCCTCTTTTTTTCTCATGCACAGAAGACGCTTATTTTCCAAAATCAAACAAATATATACGTGCAGGGAACACGCCCATAGATATAAGCCCTTCAATGGTATTTATACCAGATTACATGTTGACTTCTAAGAGTTCACATTTTTTCCACAATACGCCAGTCCCCAGTGCAACAGACAGAGGCAAGAGAAGAGGGGTGGGGTTAGATGTTGGGGATAGCAAAGCAAAGCGGTACCCAAGTGAAATGGCAACAATGTCACAATTTTACCTAGAGGAAGTACTGGTAAATATTCAACCAGCTGCTTTATATCGTTTTTATTTTTCACTGTCTTTTTGGCAGAAGCAGAAATGTTATCGCTATGCATGTTGTATAAAGCATATATCCAATGTACATAAATTTAAGAAAACCTGGAAATGAGTACTCCTAAACTGGTCACATTAATATACATACATGAAGTATGGGGATTCATTCTTCTTTAATTCAAAAAACACTTATCAGACAAGTGTTTCATGCTTTCAGAGTACATTTTTCATTAAACTAGATTTATACTAGAATAATAATAAGCAAGAAACATACAACATGTATAATAATTAAAGAATATAATTCCAATAAGGTATGAATCAAAAAGCTGCATAATTATCTATAATCTAGAGAATAAATTACAAAAGAAGCTAGAAAATATTTTGAATGAGTGTATCAAAATTTATAGGGCTTCATGATGCATAGGGGCACTTGTACCCCAATGTTTATAGCAGCACTCTCAACAATAGCCAAATTGTGGAAAGAGCCTAAATGTCCATCCACTGATGAATGAATGGATAAAGAAACTGTGGTTTATATACACAATGGAGTACTACGTGGCAATGAGAAAGAATGAAATATGGCCCTTTGTAGCAACATGGATGGAACTGGAGAGTGTGATGCTAAGTGAAATAAGCCATACAGAGAAAGACAGATACCATATGGTTTCACTCTTATGTGGATCCTGAGAAACTTAACAGAAACCCATGGGGGAGGGGAAGGAAAAAAAAAAGGAGGTTAGAGTAGGAGAGAGCCAAAGCATAAGAGACTCTTAAAAACTGAGAACAAACTGAAGGTTGATGAGGGTGGGAGAGAGGGGAGGGTGGGTGATGGGTATTGAGGAGGGCACCTTTTGGGATGAGCACTGGGTGTTGTATGGAAGCCAATTTGACAATAAATTTCATATACTGAAAAAAAAAAGAAAAGAAAACAATAAAAAAGACTATAATTTAAAAAAAAAATTATAGGGTTTCAGTTAACATAGCACTTAAGGAAATTTTATAGCTTTAAATGTTTGTGTTAGTAAGAAAGAAAATTCTAAATTATTTTTAATCTTTATTTTTGAGAGAGAGAGAGAGAGAGACAGAGTGAGAGCAGGGGAGGAACAGAGAGAGAGGGAGACACAGAATCTGAAGCAGGCTCCAGGCTTTGAGCTGTCAGCACAGAGCCCGACGCAGGGCTCAAACTCATGGACGGCGAGATCATGACCTGAGCTGAAGTTGGACGCCTAACTGACTGAGCCACCCCGACTCCCCAATAAGAAAGAAAATTCTAAGTCCAATCATCTGAGTTTTCATCTTAAGAAATTAGTAAAGGAAGAACAAATCAAACCCAAAGAAATGTAAAAAAAAAAAAATTATAAAAGCAGTAATCAATGAAAGAGAAAATGAGAAAATGATAAGTAAGTTATAAAACCAAAAGTTGGTTCTTTGAAAATATTTTTAGAATATATTTCAAAAAACTGATCAAAGGGGGAAATAGAAATAGCATTATCAAAATTAGAAATAAAGTAAGGGACATCAGAAATACCATGAAGAAATATCATGAAAAACTTTATGCCAATAAATGTGACAATCTATATGAAATGGACAAATGTCTTTAAAAACAAAAACTATCAACTGGGCCAGGAAGATATAAAACTTAAATAGCTCTAATCATTAAAAAAAAAAAAAAAAAAAAGAATTCTAAATGGAGAACTTTTCTCACTGCAGAGTTTAGAGCGGGAGGGTCCCAAGACAATCCTGACTCTGAAACCGATTGCAAATGTGGGGGGTCTCTAATCCTACTCTCAAATTTGATCATTTTCTAGAAAGACTCACAGAACTCACTGAAGCTATTATATTTAAGGGTATGGCTTATAGCAATAAAAGGATACAGATTAAAAATCAGCCAAGGGGAGAGGCCTCTTGTACCTGGTAGAGGAAATTTCCCAAAACAAAGCTTCAAACTGTCCTCTCCCAGTAGAGTCATAAGCAATGTTAATTCCTCCCAGCGACAATGTGTATTGATATGTGTGGAGCTCTGCCAACCAGGAAGGCTCACCTTGAGCCTGGTTAAACCAGTTTTATTGAACTCAGTCTCTCCTGTAGATATGATTGACCACAGAAGTGGCCATGTGGCTGACCTTTCGTCTCTAACACTTAAGGAGGTGGAACTGTTGCAATGTGACCCAAAGCCCCACCATAAATTACATTGTTAGACTATCTGGTGTGGCCCAAGGCTTCCAGGTAAACAAGGTCACTCTTATCAGGCAGGACATTCCAAGGTTTAGAAATCACTTCCCAGGAGCTAAGATCAAAGGCCAGACCTTTGGATAGGCAAATTTTTTACAACCCGCCCTTGAGGAAAATGCCAGATCCTGCTTTCTTCCCTAAAAAAATTCCATCAAACACTTAAGAAGAAATAATATTAAGGCTACAAAACAAAAACAAAAACAAAACAAAACAAAAAACAAAAAGCCACACACACACACAAACACACACACAAAACAAAAAACAAAAACAAAAAATAGAGGAGAAGGAAATATTTACTCTGTCATCTTACGGGGGCAGAAGACCTGTGATATAAAATGAGCTAAAAGCATCAGTTTTGAATGTAGACACAAAAGTACTTACCGAAGGATTAGCAAGTGAAATCTACCAAGACGTAAAAAGGATAGACATCACCACCAGGCAGAATTTGTCCCAGGATTTCAACGTGGTTTCCATGCTTGGGAAACCAATCAGTGTAACTACCCAGATGTACAGAATAAAGGAGAAAGCCATATGATCATTGAAGTAGATGAAGAAAAAAAAAATCATTTCACATAATTTGACACCCATTCATGAAGGCAAAAAAAAAAAAAAAAAAAAAAGAAACAAACTAAAAATAAAAGGGAAGTTTTCAGTTTTTCACAAAAGATGTGGGAGAGAGGTCAATGCTTGCTACCTAGGACTGAGAATGGACAAGGATGTGTATTCTTACCACTTATTTGCAACATTATCCTGCATCCTTAGCCAAAGCACCAAGGTAAGGAAAAGAAAAAGGCATACAGTTTGGGGAAAAAAAAAGAAATAATTAGTGTCTTAATTTGCAGACAACATAACTTCCAGGGAAATTCCTAAGGAATGAAGAAAAAACCTTCTAGGAATAAAAGTAAACTTAGCTTGAAGGATACAAGGTCTATGTAAAAACTATATATACATAAATTGTAAGCCTGATGCTAATGGAAAATTAGGAAGTGAAATTTTCTCCACTTACAATAGCATTGAAAAAGTACTTGGAAATAACAAAAGATATGCAAGACTTGTACACTGAAAGCTGCATAGCATTGGAAAAGGACATTTATTTATTTATTTAAGTACTTGGAAATAACAAAAGATATGCAAGACTTGTACACTGAAAGCTGCATAGCATTGGAAAAGGACATTTATTTATTTATTTTTAATTTTTTTTCAATGTTTATTTATTTTTGGGACAGAGAGAGACAGAGCATGAACGGGGGAGGGTCAGAGAGAGAGGGAGACACAGAATCGGAAACAGGCTCCAGGCTCTGAGCCATCAGCCCAGAGCCCGACACAGGGCTCGAACTCACGGACCGCGAGATCGTGACCTGGCTGAAGTCGGACGCTTAACCGACTGCGCCACCCAGGCGCCCCTGGAAAAGGACATTTAAAAAGACGTAAAATAACGGAGCCTGGATGGCTCAGTTGGTTGAGCATCTGACTTGATTTTGGCTCAGGTCATGATCTCACGCTTCATAATATCGAGTCCTGTGTTGGGCTCTGTGCTAACAGTACGGAACCTGCTTGGGATTCTCTTTCTCCCTCTCTCCCCCTGCCCCTTCTTTGCTCATGTTCTCTCTCTCTCTCTCTCTCTCTCTCTCTCTCTCTCTCTCTTAAAATAAATAAATAAACTTTAAAAAGTTTGAAAAATGTATTTAAGAAACAAAAGGAAAACCGCAAACTTGGTGAAAATGTTCGCAAAGCATCTATCTGTCAAAAGGCTTATGAAATCAAGAATTTATTAAGATCCCTTAGAACCAAGCAATAAAGCAAGCAGCTCACTTAATAAGTGAGTAAATAGTTGTTTCAAACAGTTCAAAATGGAAGATACATGAATGGTAATAAACAATGGTAATAAACAATAATACAGTCAACATCACTAGTCATCAGGGAGATCCAGTTAAATTGTGTGTGTGTGTGTGTACGTGTATACAATGGCATATTATTCAGCCATGAAAAATGAATAAGTCCTGTCATTTATAAAACAAGGCATCATGCTAAGTGAAATAGATCTCACAGAGGAAGACAAATACTACATGGTCTCACTTGATCTCACTTACACGTGAAAAAAAAAAAAGCCAGATTACTGGTTCATAGAAGTGAGGTGTAGGGGAGACAGAACTGGAGAAAGGTGGTCAAAAGTACAAATTTCCAGGGCGCCTGGAAGGCCCAGTGGGTTAAGTGTCTGACTCTTGGTTTTGGCTCAGGTCATGGTCTCATGGTTTATGGGATCAAGCCCCACATCGGGCTCTAGGCTGGCAGCATGGAGCCTGCTTGGGATCCTCTCTCTCCCCCGTCTCTCCCCCCTTCCCTGCTCATACTCTTTCTCTCTCTCTCTCTCTCCCTCAAAAATAAATTAAAAAAAAAAAAAAACTTAAAAAAAAAAAACCATACAACCATCCTGTTATAAGAGAAATAAATACCGAGGATGTAAAGTATAAGAGACTATAGTCAACACTGCTATAGGATATACAGGGAAGTTTTTAAGAGGGGAATCCTAAGAGTTCTCATCAGAAGGGGGACAAATTTTCTTTTTTGTTTGCGTTTCCTTCTTGTTGTGCCTTTGTGAGATAATAATGCTAGATAAATTATGGTGGTGATCACTTCGCAATATATGCAAGTCAAACCACAGACATCATAGACAGTCATGCATATCAATGATATCTCAGTAAACTAAAAAAACCTACAACCATGATGAAATACAGTTGTACATCCACACGAATGCCTAAATTCAGAAGACTGTCAATATAAAAAAATGAGACCCCTCGCATGTCGTCAGTGGGATGGCCAAATGGAACGGCCAGTTTGGAAAACAATATTGAAGTCTCTTATAAAGGGAAACTTACACTTTTCATATGACCCAGCAGTCTGACTCCTAAGCTTTACCCAAAGGAAGCGATAGCATAATTTCACAGAACGACTTTCATGTGTATGTTCAGAGCAGCATTGTGCATGGAGGAATCTCAAAAATATTACACGAAGTCAAAGAAATCAAACGAAAATGACACAATATTGCAGGATTCTATCAGATGAAATTGTAGGAAAGGCAGAACTATAATGACAGAAAGGAGACCAATGGTGGCTCACACCTGCAGGGTAGGGGAAGCGGTCAGCCGCAGAAGTGATGAGGAAACTCCAGGGCCATGGAAATGTTCTGTCTTTTGATTGTGGTGGTGGTCACATGATAGTATACAATTATCAAGATTCATCAAATGTATCCTTAAAAACTGCATGCTTTGGGGGCTCCTGGGTGGCTCAGTTGGTTAAGCATCCGACTTTGGCTCAGGTCGTTATCTCGTGTTTTGTTGGTTCAAGCCCCTCATCAGGCTCTCTGCTGTCAGTGTGGACCCCACTTTGGATCCTCTGTCCCTCTTTCTCTCTTCCCCAACCTCCACTCTGGCTTGCTTGCCCCCTCTCCCTCTCTCTCAAAACTAAACATTAAAAAATATTATTTTTAAAATGCATGTTTTATTGTATGCAAATTGTATGTTAATAATGATAAAAAATAATAAATTCTGGCAACTATTTGAAAGATTATTAAAGTGCTTAGTGTCTGTCAGGGTATATCTGCTGTCCTTTACTTGGTGTGGAATGTCGTCTGAGTTGAGTCCCTGGCCCCAAACAAGAACCAGGCTGAAAGAGTAAACAATAACAAACCAAATACTGCTGATGAATTTGACCATTTCTTTCAGGTAAATATAATTCACCCAATGCAGTGATTACTCCATGCATTTTTATGTGTGGATTCCCCTTCTATCCTTTCCACAGAGAGCTCTTAGTTAACTATTGCTGAAATTGGAATCTCAAAAGCAATTCTGACTGAAAGAGCAACATTTCAATTAAACGAATAATCAAATTCAAAATGTTATTTGAATAATTTGAGTTCTTAAATTAAGCACGCTGATTTTTTTTTTTTGCAGTAGGCTATAAATTACATTTTCCGCTACATTGACAGTAAACGGGTAATTAATATCTCAACTTTTCTTTCTCAATGTTGATTTAAAAAATAAAATTAAATAAGCACAGAACATAAATCAGCATAGCTATCCCAGATTAGATGTGATTGCCCATCCCCTGTTTATCCTACTTTCTCTGGAGTGTGTTCTTCCTTTTTGGAGAGCTGCCTGGACCTAAGACAGATTGGTACACACCAGACAAAAGTTGACGCGTTGTAGAGGTGGTCACTGAAACGTTAGTAACATAATAAAACCTTTCAAACAATTATTAGATTTTTTCTGCCCCAAATATACAAATAATAGTCATATAAATATGTCACCTGCTATTTCATATACTGTTTCTGGCGTGACTGTCTTAATCATTGGAAAAAGATAATTGAGTAAGAAACTAAATAGTTACTCTTTAGGCTGTACTTTCTAAATGTTCTATTATTTTGGTGAGAACAATGAAATGTTATCTTAAAATATCATAAGGGAATTTTGTATATGCCAGGGAGTGCTTTAAATGCTTTAGACATAATTGATTTAGTTTTCACTATAACCTTTGAAGGATGTTACATTTACTGTTTCCATTTAATGGCTGCTCAAACTATTAAGAGAAGGGCAGCTATTGTTCAAGCTATTGTTCAAGATGGAACATGGCGGTGTTTCGCCAGAGCCTCAGATCCTAAATCCTATGCCTGTCCATCTCCCCACCCCACCCCAACAATGTGGACTCACTCCTGCAATTATACATCAGAGCAGGTATTTCACTTCTTGGGGCAATATAATTCTAACACTAACTACCCAGAGTTCGGCTGAATTTCGCAGGTTCACTTCTGACACCAGCTACAAAATGAGGGCTTCTCAGGCGACCAACTGGTTAAGAATTTGGGGGTCCCCGCTATCTCCTCAGGTTTGATAATTTCCTGGGATATTTGCAGAGGTCAGAAAAGCACTACACTAAGATTACAGTTTTCTTATAGTGGATCCAAATCAGGACCAGCCAATGAAAAGATGCATAGTGTGAGGCCTGAAAGGGTCCCGAATGTTGTTTCCATGTCCTCAGGACATGTCATTTTCCCAACATATTGAGATATAATTACCAACCAGGGAAGTACATCTGAACTTTGGTGTCCAGAATCTACTGAGATTTTGTTACAGAGACATAACTAATTGAGTCACTGGCTATATCATTGAACTCAATCTCCAGAGACTCTCTTCTCTGGATTTTGGGAGGCCCGGCCAGCATCACATGGCTCAAAGTCAACACTCTTGTATTATGGTTAGTCTTTCTGGCATTGCTACCCCCATCCTGAAATATCTTGCCAACTTATTAGCAAAACTCACTAATGGTCGAAAAGGCCCAGAATAAATAACAAAGACCCTCCTATCACTTGGGGAATTTCAAGGGCTTAGAGTCCTCTTCCCGGGAACCAAGAACAAAGACCATGCCTTATTATACAATAGACCAATCCATGACCAGTGGTCTCCTCTTGCAGCTCTGTCTCTCTCCAGCTTTTTGAAAAGCTGCACCAAAAAACTCTACCAGTACCTCTTGCTTGCCATGAAACAAACAACAGTTGTGAAACCCAAGAGATGATGTTCCAACAGTCGTAGGGAAAATCTGCCACATGTCGTGGGACCCAAACCAAGAGGCAAGAATAAAAATTCGCCACTTCTCGGTTTCTTTCACTCGCTTTCTCTTCATCTTTGGATAATCCTCTCAAATCTTCTAACCCATCTCTGCCCCTTGCTACCAGCCTCCTAGCACAATTGTTCTTTTTCACAGGTGCCCAGCACCATCCCTATCCTCATACACCCAATCTCGATTTCTTCCTAACCATGTCTTTGAGAGCTTATCCATTTCCTCCAGTCAGTTTTTGGTTCCATATGCCTTTGAGTTCCTTTCAGCATTCACAGTTCTTTCAAAATTAAGATGTGATGTTGAATTTAAAGAAATATGGCATGGTCTCTGGCATATCTTCTAACTTGATTATCTCAGTGAGTCTGTGGTACCCACTCTGCTCTCTCATAACCAAATAGCACAACACTGATTCTCTCATGGAGGGAAAACCCAACAGCTTATGTTTCTTCTAAAATCTCTCTTCATCTACTCAAAGACATCATTTCACAATCAGACTCGCAAGTTATATTGATGTGTCAAAATATCACTAAAATGTAAAAAAAAATAAAGATAATCAATGCTTTATAAACATAACTTGTTCCGTTTCATTGTCTTCATGGGCTTGGTTGTAAAGACGTTTTAACACCCTTTTTTAAACTCAGAGGTAATTTCATCCTGGATTTTTCTGCCATTCACCTGCTGGTTAGATTAATGTGCATCCATTAACTTTAAAGCATGTAGAGGTAGGGAGGCAAGAAACAAGCGTCACGAAACATGGTCCTTCTCTTTGAGCCCTTGTGTCTGACACACCTGTGGTACAAAGGGGCAATTGTGAATTGTAAGTATTATGCTTAAGGTAGAAATAGAGTCCAAAACATCCATTCCTCCAGCTGCATTTTGAGCACTTCCAACCACTTTTAATCCTCTCTAATGCTTAAACATTGTTTTGAAAATGTTTCCCTCTTTTCTATCTCACCCCCATTCTCCAAAAAACAAAGGAGGATTCTTCGTTCTATGAAGTCAGTCTTCCCTCTGGCTCCTGGTGAGTGATCCAGTAGCCATGCTCATCTACTACACAAGAAATATAAACTCTTCTCACATGACAACGTGCTCGCTAGAGTTTTGCTTTCACAGTTAATGCTACTATTCACCTGGAAAAACTTGCTCATTGCTTCAACTGTTCCTCCTGAGACATGGTTTCTTGATGCTTTCTCATACTGGAACCCTTCCTCTGAACCTACTTTAGACTCCCTTATGTTCTCTCTGAGGCTCAGCACACACAGTCCAACCCAGAGAGGCACAATGAAATGGATAGGAGTTTGGAGGCCAGACAGACCTGGGAACAAATGTCAACTTGGCCACTAAAATGAGCTGAGTGGCCTTGTGTTAGATGCTCACTTGTTCTCATCTGTAGGTGAGGATGATTGTCTTTCAGGGTAGGGATTTAAAACAGCATATGGTAAATGACCAGTTTAATGCAATGCATGCCTAGACAAATATTTGGGATGTTGACTTTAGGTATCACTTATTCAATGAGAGTACCATTTAGATCCCTTTATCTTTCTGATGACTACACTGTATTGTTTTCCGCTATATTTGTTTCCATTCGTTCACTAAAGCCATAAGCCTTTTGCTTGTTTGCATTCTTGTTCTATATTTTCTTACACAAACAGGAGATTTTTCCCATGTTGTTAATTTATTGAATTTCAGAAGAGGACTTGGTGTTTTCCTAAACAAATTTTAAGACGTGAAATAATAATTCACATACCCCTATTTCTACCCCCTCAGCACCCACATAAAATCTAGACATATTTATTGGTTTTATTCTGGTCACCCTTTGCCACTAATATTCTCCACTATATTAAGGAAATCTAATAAAATCACAAGTGAATGCCATCATTCATAACTTAAGAATGACTATCAGCTAGCTAATAATTAGGATTCTGCTGTTGGAGAGAGTTAGTTGACTACTGAACGGAGATACAGGAAATGTGCCCCCACTTGCAACTTTGCTATTTATATGACCTTGAAAAAGTTACAAATCAATCTATAAAATGAGAGTTAATGATTTCGGAGGTTCCTTCCAGAGAAGACCACGATTAACTTACTGATTCACAGGTTCACATTGCTAGCATCTTTGTTCAGAAGAAAATAAAATTCCTAATTTCACATTCTGATCTATCAGGTTATCATAATTAGCTTTCTGTTCCATGCATACTGTTCTAATCATTGAAGAAATGGCCAAAAAAAGAGAGAGAGAGCAAGAGAAAAAAAGAAGTAAATAAAAAAAGAAAGAAAGAAGGAGAAAAAAGAAAGAGAAAAGAAGAGAAAGAAAGAAAAGGAGAAAGGAAGAAAGAAAGAAAGAAAGAAAGAAAGAAAGAAAGGAGAGGTACCTGGGTAGCTCAGTTGGTTAAGCAGCCAACCATTGATCTCAGCTCAGGTCATGATCCAATGGTTCATGGGATTGAGCTCCATGTCAAGCTCTGCATTGACAGTGGGGACATGTGCTTTTGAGTTTAATATTCAAGCTGTTGCTTATAATTAACTTGAGGCTGATTCATTTTCCACCTCAAAAATCTTGAATTTGCTATTTTGGCCCTTAAATGAACAACATCATTACTCTTGAGAAATCAATTTATTTGCAAGTATCTCTTATTCTCAATGAGCCAAAAGGTATAAGGATGCTCGCCGCAAAAATAAAAGAAGGAGAATAAGAGGTAAATGAAAACTCCTGCATTACCTCATAATTTTTCAAATGGTCGTCTTTCTGGAGTATGTAGGTGGAGATACTTATAACCATCCTCACGAAAGGAAATTTGTCAAGACAGTAAGGTAGGTTCGGAAGACGGCATCGCAGGTCGTTCCTAAGTTCACTGCCCTCACAAAAACAACTAACAATTATTCAAGAACAAGACACTCCTGAGAGAATCTTAGAATGCAGGGTTGAGGCTGAAGACCTTGCAGGAACCACAGAAACCAAAACAGGCTACATTAGAAGGGTAAGAGGGTGAGGGCAGCTACATGTTAACCACTTTTGTCCTTCCCCCAGGCTGGTGCAGCACCACACGGAGAGGTCTCCCCTGAGCCTTCAGTTCTTCCAGTGGGAAAAGAGAAGCCAGGGGACGGGACAAAGGGGAAAAGCCAGCCACTCCCAACATTTGTGGGAACCCCTGCTCTGAATCTGCACCACAGCGATTGCAGGAGAATCTGCAGGAGAATCTGTGGGGCTCAACCTTTACGGATCTGCCTGTGACCAGGAAGAGGGGCAGGGCTTGCAACAGCCAACACCCAGATCTTGGCACCGACCTCATATCTGCAGTGCCCAAGTAGTAATCCCAGCTGGCAACTTTGCTCATTGACAGCAACAAGTTGGGGGTGCACTCTGACCAGGGAATTTGAAGGGGTGCAGATCTGCCTAATTCAGAGCCTCAGACGAAGTTTGCTGGCCCTCGAGCCTGGTTTGCCCAGAAGGCAAGGACCTGACTTAACAGCTCCACCCATGGTGGAATATGTCTTCCAGCTCCATTGGACCAGAAGGGCTCGTGAAAACTCCTGGAAGCTGTTCTGGACCAGTGGTGCTCTAGCAGAGAGGTGGTGAGGCACAGCTGATTGCCCCCAGGACAAAGTTAATACCAGGAGATTATGGGTTGGAAGAACTGATATTGTTAAAATGTCAATACTACCAAAAGGCATCAATACATTTAATGCAACCCTACCAAGATTCGCGTGACATTCTTTACAGAAGTAGAAAAAAACAATGCTAAAATTTATATGGAACCCAACAAACCCTGAATAGTGAATGAAACCCTAAGAAAGAAAAACTAAGCAGGAGAGATTACACTTCCTAATTTCAAGCTATACTATTAAGCTGTAGTCATCAAAACAGTTAGGACTGTTAGAAAAACAGACAAAAGACCAATGGAACAGAACCAAGAACCCATATATAAACTGAATATTTGACAAGTGTATCAAGAATACTCAATGGGAGGCCAGTCTTTTTAGTAAATGCGCTGAGATCATTGGATATTCACATGTAAAAGAATGAAGTAGGACTCATGTTTTTCCCGTCTCATAAACATTAACTCAAAATGGATTAAAGACTTACATCCAAGACCTGAAGTCACAAAACTCTTAGACGTTAACATGGGAATAAAGCAATTGGGCATGGGTCTTGGTAATACCTTTTTGGATATGACACCTAAAGCACAAACAGCAAAATAAAATAAAATAAAATAAAACAAATAAGCAAGTCAGACTACATTAAACTAAAAAAAAAACTTCTGCACAACAAAAGAAACCTTGCAGCAAAAGAAAACACAACCTGTGGAATGGGAAAAAAAAATTTGTAAACCGTATGTCTGATAAAGTTTCAAAATATATAAATTCTACACCTCAACAGTAAACAATCAAGCAACCTAATCAGAAAATGAGCAACGCCCTAAAGAGACATTTCTCTAAAGAAATATATTGAAGACCCACAGGTACATGAAAAGATGCTCATCATCATGAGCCGTTAGGGAAATGCAAATTAAAACCACAATAAGATAACACGTCATGCCTGTTAGGATGGTCATCATCAAAATTACAAGAAGTAGCAAATCCTGGTGTGGATGTGGAGAAAAGGGAACATTTGTGCACCGTTAGAGAGATCGTGAATTGGTGTAGCCACTATGGAAAACAGTGTGGAGGATGCACAAAAAAATAAAATTAGAATAGAACTACCATATGAACCACTTCTGGGAATACCCCCGAAGAAAACAAAAACACTAGCTCGGAAAAATATCTGTAGCCCTACATTCACAACAGCATCATTTACAATAATGAAGACATGGAAACAACCTAAGTGTCCACCGTCGGGTGGGATAAGTGGATAAAGAAGTTTTGGCCATAAAATGAAAATGAGAAAATCTTACCATTTGTAACAACATGGGTGGACCTTGGGCATTATGCTAAGTGAAAGAAGTCAGACAAAGAAAGACAAATACTGCACGATCTCATTTACCTTTAAATTTAAAACAGGGGTGCCGGGGTGGCTCGGTTCCTTGGGTGTCCGACCTCAGCTCATCTCACAGCTCGAGAGTTCGAGCCCCGCGTCGGGCTCTGTGCTGACAGCTCAGAGCCTGGAGCCTGCTTCGGATTCTGTGTCTCCCTCCCTCTCTCTCTCCTCTCCTTAGCTCATGCTCTGTCTCAAAAACAAATAAATCTTAAAAAAAATTAAAACAAAGAAACAAACAAACAAAAAACATTATAGAAGAAGAGACTAGACTTGTTACTCGAGGTGGAAAGTGGGGGGAGGAGGGAAGTGTACGAAGGGAGTCAAAAGCTACAAACTTCCAGTTGTAAGGTAAGTAAGTACTAAGGCTATAATGCACATGATGACTATGGTTAACACTGCTGTATGATAGGTAGTCAAGTTGTTACTCTCCAGTAAATCCTAAGAGTTCTTATCACAGGAGAATTTTTTTCCTTTTTTTTTCTTTCTTTTTGTTTTACTGTATCCATATGAGAAGATGGATATTAGCTTATGTATTTTTTTAAGTTTATTTATTTATTTTGAAAGAGAAAGAGCATGGGTGTGAGTAAAAGAGAGGCAGAGAGAGAGAGAGAGAGAGAGAGAGAGAGAGAGAATCCAAAGCAGGTTCCACACTGTCGGCACAGAGCCATATGCGGGGCTCGAACCTGTGAATCGTTAGGTCATGACCTGGACTGAAACCAATAGTCAGATGCTCCTCCGACTGAGCCACCCAGGCACCTCAATCATCTGCATGTCTTAAACTTACACATGACCTATGTCAATTATAACTCAATGAAACTGAAAAAAAAAAAAAAAAAAAAGGAAGTTACTTCCTTAATGTAAGCTCAGGAAGTTCTCAGGCCTTTTATAAAACACGATGATACTTATTTTCCACGTGAAACAATGTGAATTGCATTCTGTTGTGTACTGGGCATTTTAGATAGTGTGGTTTGCCAGTTCAAGAAATCCAGAACAAAAATTCCCAACACTGATTCTCAGTGTCTGAGAATATTCCTGGCTCTGTGTCATCTCTTCCCAATGGTTCTATTCCCTGAATTACAGTTAGTTAGAATGATCTGTGTATTAAGCTCATTAACCTACTTACAGGGAAGCATTTGTTAATGAAAGAACAAAAGGGAAAAGTCAGTATCTCATAACCCATGAATAGTAAATCTTGGTATTGATGTTGATTCCACAAAAGGAAAACTGATCATCTTTGATACATAACTGTATTTGAATGAATAAGTATCAAACCTTTGCATCCACTGAGTGTTAAGTAAATTTAGGGGGGGATCCATAATTCAAAGGCCCCTGAGTCACCATAGTAAAGTCATATTAGTTACCCTAACACTACACGAAGGCATGTCATACCCTGTTTTCAAGTAAAGGTGTGTCTATTATAAGCGTCTTCAAAGTGAAAAAAACTGGGCTTTGGTCTATATACTAGAACATGAAATAAGGAGTAGGCGTTACCTATGTACTTTGGTGCATCGGTGATGAGGATGATGAGTATTATTATTATTGGAGGAAAGGATAGAACAGACACCATGTCACCCAAAAGAGATATGAGTTTATAAAAATCGCCCATCCCGTGTCAAAAGGTTTTGATGTTACCAGCCCTCGCCGGGACTGATATATCTTCTAGAAACACTTGCAATACTTCAGTGAGCTACTATGGCCAAGGGAAATGTACTGTCCCCTTAGGGAAAGGAAAATTAATAAAATAGAAACAGACAGAAGACCATTAAGTATAGAATTCAGGAGTGCAAACTCCCATTTCTACAATGGTTAGATGGGTAATATCCAGGGAAAGGGGTAAAATAATGAGCGGCAGGCAGAGACTGGAAATCCACAGAGTACACATCCTACTTAAGAGCATGCGACTGTTTTGTTGTTGTTGCTGTTTGAAAATACGGAGCTAGCCAAATAAGGCCCATGTGAACGCTGCTGGGTTTTGGTCTATAACAAATAACGAACAGAGGGAAAAGTGACAGGAAGTCCATATTATTTAGAATGGCTTGTAATATTGATCAAAATAACTGAATGTATCTCAGAGGTCTGTAGGAGGGTTTCTCAAACTCAGCACAACTGACATGTTTGGGCTGGCTAATTCTTTGCGGTCGGGAACATCTGTGGGCATTGCAGCCCGTTTACCAACATCTCCGGTCTCTACCAACGAGATGCCAAAAGTATCTTCTCCCCCTCTGGTGCAGGTTACAACATTCCAAAGTATCTTTAGACACGGCCACATGTCCCTCGGGGAGGTGGAGGGTGAAATTTCTCCCAGTTGAGAACTACTGGTATCAGATACGATGCAAAGTTTATAAATGCTTATGAAGATATTTTCATTAGTAACTAGAGGAGAATGGAGATAAAACATTTGCATTGAAGCAAATGTATAATAAAGACCCAAACAAGCCTCAGGTGAAAAGAAAAAAAAGAAGAATAAAGCAAAACAGATAAAAATAGTGATTGTGAAAGTAGAGTGAATTTGATTCCCCCAAGAAAATCTGCAGTTGATTTTTTGTGGGGGCAAAAAAAGTTGTTGACAAATATAACTTCAAAAATAGGACGCGGGGCGCCTGGGTGGCGCAGTCAGTTAAGCGTCCGACTTCAGCCAGGTCACGATCTCGCGGTCCGTGAGTTCGAGCCCCGTGTCGGGCTCTGGGCTGATGGCTCAGAGCCTGGAGCCTGCTTCCGATTCTGTGTCTCCCTCTCTCTCTGCCTCTCCCCTGTTCATGCTCTGTCTCTCTCTGTCCCAAAAATAAATAAAAAACGTTGAAAAAAAAATTAAAAAAAAATAGGACAAAAATGCCCAACAAATACATAAAGAACATGAAAGATATAACAAAGATGTTAAGAGAAAACATGTCTAAACTTATGTCAAAATACTTAAAATTATCAGTGAAATAAGATTCCTGAAGAATATAAAATGCACTAAAAGAAAGCTAAACATGTAAGATTTTAAAATTACTAAAAATAACTTCATAAAAATATGCTGGGCTTACAGAATATTCTGAGTCATTTCTTCAACTTGAAAAAAGCTAACTCATACTCTGCACAAACTCTTGAGAGCAGAAGACAAGATGAAATATCAATTTATTTTTCAGAGTTCTTAACTGTTTACATATTAAGAAAGCATCCCCTTCAAAAAAGAGGAAGAAATTTTATCTCTATCCCAACCAACGTTGGGATTAAATTGTTAACTTAAATGTGAGAGGAATGAAATGAAATTAAACTATTAGAGGAATTCCCAGGGTCACCACTATTAATGATTAATATTTTAGTAGGTAGACATAAGCAATATAAAGCAGGTAAAACCACTGGAAAAGATGAGGATTTGTACATGTAATTTTCTGAGTAGAACAGGAGAGTACTTCCTTGACCTGAAAAGTGAGAAACATCTAACAGAGGAATATTGAGGACGGCATCTAAAATAGGAAAAAAAATAATGGTCAATATCACCACAATATCATCACAACATTATCTTGAGATATAGCCAGCACAATAAGAAAAGAAAAAAAAAAGGAATTAAGATTGGAAAGGAAAAAATAAATCTGACCATTTTGTAGGTGATATGGCCTATGTAGAATCTTAAATTATCCACAAATTATTATAAATAATGTGAGGGGTGCCTGGGTGGCTGAGCTGGATAAGCATCCGACTTCAGCTCAGGTTATGCTCTCATAGCTCATGAGTTCGAGCTCTGCATGAGCCTCCCTGCTGTCAGCACAAAGCCTACTTCAGATCCTCCATCCCCCCCTCTCTCTCTGACCCTCCTCGCCCTCAAAAAAGTAAACCTAAAAAAAATTAGAAATTACATGAACTTAGCAAAATGGTTGGATGTCCAAAGCCAGTCTCATTTCTGTACACTAACAAGTAACTAGAAAAAATATTTTAAAAATACACCATTTGCTATAGAAACCAAGATGATAAAATATCAAGTCATAAATCTAACAAAAATGGGAAAGACCTCTGCACAGAACATTTTAAAACTTTAGTGTATTTCATCAAATAAGTAAAGAAGTTGCACATATTCATGAAAAGAAATAAATATCCTTAAGAGATCAAATCTCTTCAAACTGACCTGTGTTTTTAATGTAGTTCCAATCAAATTTCCAACAGTCTCCTTCAAGAAATTTGAGAAGTTTCTTTAAAAGTTTATATAAGAAACAAAGGATTGTCTACCACAAATATTTTCTGAGGAAGAAGAAAAGGTAGAGGGTGTTTCCCTATCAGCTATGAAAACATAGAATAAAAACATATTCTAAAGGTATGCTATAGCTATAGAACATATTGTAGAGCTATAGCAATCAAAAGAAATTTACCAGTGAAATAAATAGTAAACCAGAAAATCCATGCATATATGGAACTTTGATATGTGACAGAAATGTATGTCAGATCATCGAGAATAGAAGCTGTTGGTCAAGAAAAGGGAAAAAAAATACACAAACTACGTACTGGGAGATGTTTGGAATGCATCTATTTGAAGAGGTTAAAATTCTTACAAATCATTAAGAAAAGGGACGCTTAGTGGAAAAATAGGCAAAAGATGATAAAACTCTCAACAATCCTTGTGCAACCAGAATTTCCACACTTAGGTACACACACAACAGAAATTTCTGCACATACGTACAAGAGTGCTTACTGAGTCACTTTAGTCATCCAGAAACAACGCAAAGGTCCATCAACAAACAAACGGACAAAAACACTGAGGTAGTGGTAGAGCTACGCCAAGGAATTGCAGCGAGGATACATGACGCGAAATCGAATGCAATGGAACACGAATGCAATGGAATCAATGACTCTTGGTATCAGTTTGAGGGAAAATACCGGAAGACTACCTATAGAATGATGTATTCCTTTTATAAAGTTCAAAGCAAGCCAACTCCCGCGATACGTTATTCATTGAGACATACGCATGTCTGTGGGTGGAGGGTGCCTCGCTTTCTGGGAAGGGCCGTGTGTCCCGAGTACTGTCTCTCATTTCTTCTGATCAGCAGAGATCACTCTCAGCTCCCTTTAGACGTCACCAGCTTTCATCGAAGCACCTGTAAGTAGTGGGTAAAGATACAGGGACAATCGGAGGATAGGGACAGACCTGCTATGGGGCTCGGGCACCGCGGAATTCTGATCTGTCCTGCCAGTCCGCATAGAGCCATTAAAAGACCATTAAGAGTTAGGCTGGTTTCTCCTCACTCTTATCTGTGGCCTGCCCCCTTCCTCCTGAGCTCCATCAGGGATGACAGCAGCTGTGGCTCTGTTGTAATCTATCAAGGGATCTTGGCTTTCTAGAATTAATTTAACTTTCTTTGTGTTCTTATCCCTCTGATGTTTTTAAAATAAACTAGGATCCTATAGCCTATCCAGTTTATTTTGCTTGTTGTGGTGAGGGCAATAATCTCTTTCAACTTTCTACATCCTGAGCCTAGACGGTACAACATTTTAAAGCTACAAATCATTGAAAACAGCCAACTTTTGTCAAATGTGTTATTGTCGTCCCCTTGAATGTGTCACTCCTCTTTTGTTTTCAATATATACTGACTTATCAATGTATACATCTTTGGAATCATCCCTTGAGGTTTTTTATTATGCTTAGAAAGACCTTCCTTAGTTTGGGATTACTTACAAAAAAACATCTCCTGCTTTCTAATAGTACTTTAATGCGTTTATTTTTAGCGTAAAATCTTTGGTCCATCTGGAGTTTATTTTGGTGTTGGAAATAAAGTAGGAATACAATTTTATTTTTTTTCCAGATGGCTACTAAGTTGTCCTAACTCCATTTATGGACAAAGAATATGAACAGAGTTTTACATACAAGTAATTTTTAAACATATGAAAAGATGTGCGACTACAGTCCTATTTTAAAAACCTGAAAATAATAACTGTAGTTAAATATTAATTGGCCTTCTACATCTAAATTAAGTGTGCACATATTCTTTGGTCCAACAATATTATTTCCAGGAGGTTAGCTTTTAGATGTTATCACATATATTTATAAATACCCACCTATATGGATGTTCATTGCTACCTTATAAGTATACAGGAAAAAAAAGTACAACCACATAAATGCCCTTTAAGATGAATTGGTATGAAAAGTTCTGTGCGTCCACTATAAAGGACTGTGCAACATTTACAAAGAAAGATGTAGATTGCACGTTAATGTTCAAGCATGATATTTAAGACAATATTAAATTTAAAAAGCCAAGTGCTTTTATGTATGTTTCAAACACTCCCACTTCCCCAAAAAGGAACACACACACATACGTATGTACACAAACGCATTACACACACATGCAAATTTATATGCATAGACTGCTCGGAAAAGCTACCCAAGCGTCTTATAACAGTGTTAGGTGGGGAACACGATGAGTCTGGAGACAGAAAGAAATCACCTCTAAGTTATTTGACAGCAATGAGTATTTTTCTGAGTGTGATTTCAAGAATATTGTTGTGGCCCTACCAAAGCAAGAAAAGAGACTAGTCAGCTTTGGGAATAAAATGGCCCATCTCTAAATTCTTGTGATACGCACAAGTTCTCCTGGTGATTTTTTAGACAAAAGCCAAACCGGGAGCAGAACATCAGGCTTAAAGTTTAACCTGCAACTGAAAGGTATTGTTTGCTTAGCACAAATTTGCTAGATGCAAGAAGAGAAAAATTCGGTTTCCAACACTTTTTCTCCTCCATCACCACCACTACGAACAAAATACCCCCACACTCTTCGTTTTCTCAGCCACTGGTCTTCACACACTGAGTTTGGTAGAGAGCCAGGCTTCCCCTATACAGGCTTCGGATGCCGCCCTGAGAAGTGGGGGGCCAGAGCAGACCAAGGGAGCCTCCCCTCCTCCCTCCCCTGCTTAACCAGAACCGTTTCACTGTTGTCTTCTTTTATCGATAGGGAGGAGGGAGGATTCTAAATAATTTGTCTTTTTAAGAAACAGATCTTCAGTCAACTAAAGAAAGTCATCAAAGCTTGTTCTCTGTCACTGCTATTTCAGTCAACATGAAGCGTTTAACAATAAAACAGCTTTATAAACTTTATGAACTTAACAAACCTAGAAGTTTAGGGTGAGGAGAGACCATATGGGTTATGTGGTCCTGTCCTGTCATTTCACAAAATAGAAGGACGGTGAGGTCACAGAGATGAAAGGACCGGTCCAAGGTCAAGTTTGAATTATTGGTGGTAGATTTGGGATTAAGGTGGCAGCCTCCAATTTCCTTGGGCTTTTCTCTGTGTTCCTCATTGGTAAACGATTAACCAGCCTCTCAATATTGACATTTGACAAGGGATTTGGATCAACATTTTGCTGCTGTGGCTATAAGTTACTCATGTGACCAAATTCCCTGATTCCTCTCTTTGGCAAATATTTGCTTTTCAGTTCAATTTTTTGAAGGTTCCCACCAAGCAAATTCTGCCCAAGAAAGACAACTGCTCCCACTGGTTGTCACCTTTGACAGTTATGTCTAAACCCAAACCCGGTCAAAGACAAAGCCACTCATCCAAAAGGGAAAAATTCGTCTTTAGAATAGGTCTGAAGAAGGTAAAAGCCTTGTGATCATTGTATCTATCTATGCACTTGTATTATCATTTCATAAGGCAAAACAGAAGGTGGCAAAAGCCTACTGCCATCCCCTAGCTTTTGATGGAACATATTCATCAAAAAAGCATCCAGTCCCCTGAGCTTGCAGCCATATGCTACAGGAAAATGTCACCAGTTAAAGATGTATTCATTTGCTGTTTTGAAAACTCTGTTTGATATTCATGCATTCCAAGTGTTTTGACCTAGATTTCTGTAGAGGTATTAGATCCAGTCTTGTGCAGGCAGCTAACCAGCTGTTGCTTATGTAGTCAAAGGAAGAATCTAAAGTTAAAAAAAGAGAGAGAATGAAAAAATGAAAACATTTATTAATGGGTGCCAACATTTGCACAGCCAATATGTTTAATACTAGATGAACTAATATAAGCATATGGGGATGCATTTGTTGCAAAGCTTTAA
This sequence comes from Leopardus geoffroyi, assembly GCF_018350155.1. Lineage (NCBI taxonomy): Eukaryota > Metazoa > Chordata > Mammalia > Carnivora > Felidae > Leopardus > Leopardus geoffroyi. Next base: position 13,570,793 of record NC_059337.1, on the reverse strand, counting down.
AGAAAAGAACAAAGAAAAAAGTTGGAAGTAGCTAAAGTTCAAGGGGAATGGAATTTGCACTTTCTTCTGTAAATGAAAGCTTGGTGAAATGGCAACATACTTTAATTATAAGCAAGTGGCTAATGTCATAGCATTTACGATATTTTCAGAGGAAATATATGATGTTCCATGCTCTGAGCACATCTTAGATAAACCTCAAGTCTACGCAGCCCAGCACATCCTTGAAATCTCTTCGGAGATCTATCTTGTTCTCAGCCAGAGTTGTCTATGTTTGATGTTTATAAGGTCCAGTTAGTTCAGTTATGAATTCATATTGAATAATGTGATAATAATGACCGTAATAAATGTGAACACTAATTCCTCCTCGGCTCTATGTCCTTCCAGCAAGGAGAACAAAACGGCTATGTTACTCATCTCATGATCTCCGTGTCACATGTCTACGAATTCTACCAACTATTCATCAAACTATTCATCAACACCTCCACCCTCCCTCTGTAGGATGATAGTAGTAAGTTGAGTCATAATGCAGAATCATTTAAGTAAACACTCCCAGACTCTCTTCCTCTGCCCTTGAGGCCACACTGTTGTCCAATGCGTATTTCTATAGCAGCTAGGAGGGTGAATCCATTCATCTGCCCAGCCACAAATGGTGACTCTGCCCCCCCGTAAGAGCAGACACTGCATTTGCTTCCGGGGCTATAGAGATGAAAGGCAAAGTCCTTGTCTTCTAGCAAGCTAGAGAATGATAGGTAATTACTCATCAGGTCACTGGAAAAGTTTCATTCAGCCAGAGTGTGGATTTGTGAGAAGCACAGTGGCAGATCATGGAGAGTTGGGCCATGCGGAGCCGCTCCGTCCAAGCGCCTGGGATCTGACAGAAGACTGCAGCATTGGGACTGACCACACGTATTTCCCATTATGTTTATTGCTGGTCCTTCCAATTCCCAGGAGGAGAAATTGACTGAAATTCTCTTTCGCCCACATATATTCATTCTGTCAGTAAACACCTGAGCGTGTACACTGCAGTCGATGTCGTAAAACTAAGATGGACGCCGGAAGTCCTTGCCATGAAGATGCTTGGAGTTCAAAAGGAAAGATAAGCGCACGCACACCTGATCATGAATACAAAGCAACAAATACTGCTCGAGATTTATACAATGCCCCTGGGTTGCAGAGTTGAGAATGATTTATGACCGGGAGGTAATACATGAAATGGGTCGTAAAGGATTTGGGTAACTTGGCCATTTGGAAAGTTGGGAAGTGGCACTTTAGGTGGGAATAATGGAATGTGTGTGGAGAGAGAGGCCAGGATATGTAAGGGGGTGTGTTCAGGGAAGAGACTGAGAACATAGTGTGAAAGGAAGGGCAAATATTATTGTTACCTGATAACAATTTAGAAGAGGGAGAAGAAAAAGGGGGGGGGGGCGGAACCACAGGAAGGAGAAAAAGAAACTGATTGGCTATTGTATGCTGGGATTGAGAAACCCCCAAACAATATGACCATGTCCTTGAAGCTCTGCAGGTATACAAGCTTCCTTACTCCTTCATAGGGGCAATCTTACTTTCCAGAATAGTTTTCAGAGTTATTTGAATAAATACTTTTGTGAATTTCTTGGGTAGCTGGTGAGACCCTCAGGACACGCTTACTCAAGAAAAAAATCTTGTGTGGGGCACCCGGATGGCTCAGTCAGTTAGCATCCAACTCCTGATCTGGGCTCAAGCAATGATCTCCTGGTTCATGAGTTTGAGCCCCACGCTTAGGATTCTCTCTCCTTCTCTCTCTGCCCCTCCCCTGCCTGCTTGTACTTCTCTCCCTCTCTCAAAAATAAATAAAGAAGTGTTGAAAAACGAAAAAAAGAGAAAATTCTGTGCAAACTGGAATCATAAAACAGAGAAAAAAATATGCCTGATTGTGGAGGACGATGGGACAAAATAATGGAAGTAAGGGAAAGAGAACCATGAGCTAATCAAAAGTGACTCACACCAAAGACTTACTTTGGACCGGGGATGTTCCATATGCCTCATATGTAACAATTAATTCATTTTTCACAACAACCCTAGGCAATGGAAATTATTTGTGTTCCCACTTCAAAGGAGACGACTGAGGCACAGAGAGATTAAGTGATTCGCCCAAGGTCACATAGGAAGTAGCAGGTGCACGAATTCTGGTTTCAGAGTCAGCACTTTTGACTTTTCTGCTCCACTGCCTGAGAAAGCTATGAGGTGCATGATGGACCACTGCCCACGTCAAAACTTTAGTAAATCTTGGTGAAGGTGGGTTTCCAGTGGACCAACCTAGGAGCTAAGGTTAGCAGCCGGATTGGATGTGAGGCAAATGAGTGCAAGCAAATGAACAAACATAGCACATGTCTAGGATAGTCTTCCTTTGGGATAACCTGTACCCATGGGACCGAGAGAAAGACGATTTGGACTTTACATTCTAAACAACTCAATCCCCACTTTGCAAAAATATATGCCGTCAAGCACAGATAAAAGAGAGCTTCTTCAAAAGCGGGTCCTCCAGATTTTTGAATAAATGGAAAACCACATAAATCCTGCTGTGAAACAGCCAGTGCTATTTATTAAATGCGAACTAATAAGGGAATGCAATTCAATTCAACAAGCTGATTTGTATATTTGAAATGTGCCAAATCACGGCTACAAGAACTCATTCTGCATTAGTCAGCCCTACTGTTTCCTGGCTCAGGCTGCGTGCACTGCCTCTCACAAGACCAGAAAGGGCTCCGGCTACACCAGGTCCCGTGGGGATCCATAGAGGGAGTTTTCATCAAATGGAGACAAAACTGTCAAGTGGGCTCTTGCCTGACATAAGGGATAGGACCATTAGGTGCTGACCCACAGAGAGAGCATGCTGAATGGGTATAACTTCCTTTGAATCTGAATAAGAGATCAGGGAATCTACTGTTTCTTTGTCATAATGTGGGGTCCAGCAGGAACACAAAATAGAAACTGAGCCCCAGATTGGGTTGGTTAGCAAAAGACATTTGGAGATGCTCTCCTAGACCAGTGATTATCATAAGGTTGATTTGTGGTGAGCCCCTAGCTGAGGAGAAGCTAGAAATAAGCCAAGGTGAAGGCTTTACAATTGGCATATGTTGATTCCTCTGCTAAAGTGTGTTAAAAGCCACCAAATAATCATGGCAAGCAATCAACTTCCTTCAGCTGGAAGGAGGGGGCTCACAGAAAAGTATACATATATTTAATAAAGTTGAATGTGAAAAGTACCCAAATTACATAGCTAAAATCATACCTAAGACTTGAAATAAATTTTGTTTTTATAGGCTGCAAGCAGGACATGCTCAAGCCCTCCCGGGCTCCCTGCCTCCTAGAGAACGAGGTCAGTTTCCTCTACTATTGGAAGAGTTGTTGTAGAAACTACTGAGATGGTCCTGTGAAGAACATTCCCTTTCTGCAAGGACTGAGTGTCAATACTGAGAGACGATCTGGGGAAGAATATGACAGAAACGATGAGGTAGGAGCTGGCCTCCCCATCTGACTTTAAATACGTCCAGACCGGCGGCTTTATTGGTCCTTCACCATGTTATGAAGGAAACACGCTAACTTTATCATTACCAATAAAGCGTCAGCTTTTGATTAGAATATGAAAGGTCCCTGTCCTTCAAATCACGATGTTTTAAGGAGGTAATTAACACAAAGTCCAAATCCTTCCGCAGTAAACGTTAAATTCCTTTCTCTATTACCAATACTCTCGATCAGGAAGGTGTTCTTCCCCAGTATAAGTGACTGTGTCAATCTTATTAAAATCCCTCCACCGATTATAATTAGAGTATAATGAGAAAATATTTGTTTTAGCAAGTCAATTATATGTGGTATTATTTTCAGTTCAGCAAGCATCGACTGACGAGTTGCCATCTGCCCACATTGATTTAGTAACAGTACCTGTGGCACGTGTATATGTGTGTGCACATGTGTCCGTATGTGTATATATCTGTACAACACCATATGAATTCTTCAAGGTAAGAATAAAAAAAAAAAACATACTTGGTTATCTTTGGAGCAATTGTTAATAAGAACATCCCCTTTTTTTCTTTCTTAAAAAGTCAATAGAGTTTCGTGCTGCAACATATATAGTGGGGTCCCTCGCTTTGGGTTTTCCCAGTCTCAGTGAATGTGGCCTTGAAGAAGCGATATTCAACCAGAGTCGTGCCACCCCATGTTTCACAAAATATTTTACTGCCATAGATTCGTATTTGTCTCAACACCTGTGAGGGACATTCTCAGAAGAGACGTATTTCTGCTCCACTTGGGTAGCCATATGTAGCCCACCAGAAAGTCACAGAGATAAAACCCCATACGCAGCAAGGATGTTGAGGACCATGGGACAGAGAGGATGAGTTGTCGATATACATTCAGTCTTCGCGGTTACACGTATACACACGGGAGGCAACTTTGCGTAATTAGGATTGCAGATCCGACAGTTTCCCTGTGAGCTGCCACATTAGGTTAAGAACTGAGGATTACAGAAGACCAAATGTTTCTGTTTCAGCTCCAGAGGATTAATTTATTTTTTCCTCCTTTTTAAACTTGGCAGGGGAAGGCATCTAAATGTGAAAACAGAGAGTAACTCAAGAATTGTTACTCTTGGTTAGTCATCACAAAGGTAGCAGCCGATATATACCCGGTTTGAGACGTTTGAGAGATGGAAGGAGTTGAGTGTTGTTCCATTCCTAACCGGAAGTGATTTCCCAAGGATCTTTTAGACTGGGACTCTCTCACCCCAGGAGCCCAGATTACTGTATCAAAGGGGTTATGGGGAACTGATTTTTTTTCATGAGTATCATCCCTATCTCTAACCGTAAAGCTGCATTTTTTAATGTGCACCAATTTAAAACTACATGTAGCGAGCTGTATTACAGCCAGTTTGAACAGATGGATTTAAGAGAATCAGAGTCAAATATATTTCTTTTTGGAATTTGGCTGCTTAAGTCACTCATGTTACTGTTACAGAGAGAGCTGAATTACTGAAGCTGTCAGATGTTTACTCTTTTGCAGAGCTCTGTAGTAGGGTTCCCTTACTCCACTTGTAAGTAGAATTACTGAAAAGATGAACCGACCAGAAAATGCAAACATTCTCTAGGATCTGTCCTTTTTGCTCGAGTGTCTGGTGTAGAGGTTAGCGTGTGTGTGTGTGTGTGTAGACCACGCGGGAGGTTGGCATAATCCTAGAGACATTCCAGCAGAGCTAATGAGATCAATAGGGAATCCAGAAACAGGCATATGCAGAGTGACAAAGAGCCTGACCATGGGGATGGAGGCAAGTCCCGCTGGGCAAGAGCAGGGCTGCAGGGACAGTAAGTAGAGGACACAGTCCTTGGACCAGTGAGTGGCTACTAAATCAAGACAAGTCTCCAGGAAACTGGGGAGGGTATAAAGATAAGGAATTAAACACAAAGGGAAAAGAAGAGGAAGCCTTTACTAGAGCTGAGAAGAAAGGGTAAGTAAACAAGATTGAGGAATGAGCTGAGACCAAAAAGAGTCAAGTTGGGCAAATGGAAAAGGTCAAAGGGACTTAACCTCAAAAAGGTCTGATGCTAACTGAAGCCTGTGCCATGATACCGTTTAACAAATGCTCAATACTTTTTCACATGGCATTAAAGCTAATTGACTTGGAATTATTTGCCATAATTATTTGGATCAGATGTTATATCTTACAAGAGCATTAAACTCCGAAATCTGCATAAAGGGTGAAAACCATCTATTAAACAAAACACAGTTGAGAGTCTCACGAATCTCCCATATACAATCTACAGAGCAATTCCTATGCACATTAAGCTGGCGAATACTGTTTAGACTGTAGAAAGGAATACAAGGAAAGTCTATATGCAATATTAGGATGTTCAAAGCATCCCCCTTTATAGTAGCAAATCTCTCTTGATAATTAGGTGATGTAGGAAGAGTTCCAGGGTGATGTCTGGCCTGACGGCAAGATTATGTTATTCGTGTTTTACTGTCAAGTTTCTATGACTTGAACACGCGTAAATAGATTTGCATTTTGTCGTCAATGTTGAATAAGGTAATAAAATTGTGTCTTATAAGGAATCAAGAGCCAAAAGTCTACAGGAAACCAAAGCACTAGATCATAGCTCCAATACAATGTAATATATAGTTATGGCCGTTACTTTCTTTGAAGAAAGAATAACGTAGAAATAGGCTCAGAATCTTGGACTAAACACATTGTGTACATTACCTAACTTAATCTTATGGGTCACTTTGAAAGGAGACATTTTTTATGCCTACTTTACAGATAGGAAAAGCAAAACTCGGAACTATTAAGTGACTCTCAAGTCCATACAAATGATACGTGATAAACCCATGATCTTTGTCTATCTACAGATCTCTTCTCTACATTTTCTAGCTACATTTTCACTTCACTTGCAGATGTAATTCCATGTTAATAAGTTACATTTTTAGAAGATCTGCCATAATGACCTCAGAAAACATCCCCCAAACTCATCTATCCCATTGACACAGGACAGGTCAAGCTGGCTGGGAAATAACAATGTCTCTTTTGAATTTTTTTTTTTTCCACCTTGAGAGGCCCAAATCAACGGAGAAGTCAAGAATTGCTGGGGAACTAAGACATGCAACAATCTAAACGTTTATCTTCCTCTTGCAAGTCATAATAATGATTAAAAATTAAATGAAGCGAGGGTACTTTTCAAAGACGTGACTTACAAACACTCTAAATGTCATTCCGCTAACTGATGCAAGAAGGAACTAAACTCATTTTAGCTGCTAACCGCTGCTGCCACACTGCTTCTAGACAAAATCCATATGAACACCAAATTCACCGACCCCCCCCCCAAAATCAACAATGTGGTAAGTGACATTGTTTCCTTCCTTGCAAAAATAAATCGGAAATCAGGAAACATGTAGCAATTTCATGTGAATATTGGAGGATAAGGTTCAACTTTCTGACTTCTGCTGCATTTGCTTTTTTTTTTTTTTAATTGCTCACTTGCTTGCTTGTTACTTGCTTTCGGGTTTCCTTTTCTCCTCAGCCTTGTGCAAATGGAGAACCCTATCTTATTTTCAAAAATACGGATGTCTATCTTGAACACACTGTCCTCCGAATTCATTCATCTAGCAAAACACATGACTAACCCGTTGGGCTCCTGGGTCCAAGCACACACTGTTGTGAGCTTTTCAAGGCAAAGGTGGATTTATGGCCTCAGCCTCCATTGGACTGGGACAGGGGTGCGCTTTTGCACCGGGTTGTCAGGGAAGGTGTCTCCGACCTGTGATCCGGAGGAAATGTTTTGCAGCAACTATGCACTGCATTTTCTCACATTTGATAGACAAGCAAGCCGAGGTCCAGAGAGATCAAGCAATTTGCCCAAGGTCTCAAGAGTATGGAGTGGAAAAGGTGACATTTACATCCCAGTCCATCTGACTTCAAAGCCAATAACCTTGTCACCACATGAAAAAGGTGAGCACGAAGTGATTCTCAGAGAAACAGACATGTGGAGAAGACACTCACACATACACCCAACTTGAGACCCTTAGGAAGAAAATAGGTTATCTGTTTATTTTATTTTTAATGTGTGGAGCCTACTTGGAGCTCAGAGAAATTCGGCTCCTATCAGCCAAGTACAAGAGGGACTATTCAGAGAGACCTAAGTCATCAACAGCCAAAGAAAACTGGAAAAATTGTTCTTCCCTAGAAACTTGGCTCTGGCTCTTCTAATATACACAAAAACAGAATGATAAAAAAGGAAGAATTTAGACAAATATTTATACATATGGTGGGTGAGGACACCTGGCAGAACAGGTGAATCAGCTACAGAACGATATGCTGCCTGCAGATTCAACTATGAGGAGAAGTGACACATTTTACAGTTGAATTTCATGCAGACCAGATCTCCAAACTACCTCCCCCCCGCCACAAACGCGATAGAAACGAAGGATTCCTTTGTTCTCTTTGACATGCACAAGGAGATTTTAAAAGTAGGTGTTCACGGGGCGCCTGGGTGGCTCAGTTGGTTAAGTGCCCAACTGCAGGTCAGGTCATGATCTTACGTTTCATGGGTCGAGCCCCGTATCAGGCTCTGTGCTGACAGCTCGGAGCCTGGAGCCTGCTTCAGATTCTGTGTCTCCCTCTCTCTCTACCCCCTCCCCATTCCCACTCTGTCTCTCTCTAGTTCTCTCAAAAATAAATAAACGTTAAAAAAAACCCAAAAACCAAAGTAGGTGCCCATGTGAGTTGACACTCTCCTCTTGCATCACCCAATTGATGAGGACAGAACTGAACATTTTTGCATCTTACCAAACTTGGGATGGCACCTATATCATCCCAGAATATAATCCAGCCTTGGTGAGTGTAATTCTTACCACTAGTGTAATGCACAAACACAGGCGACTGTAGTGATTATTTAATTGAATATAGATGTTGGCTGAATACAGTGCAAAACACCATGCATTTTAAATCAATCATGATCTGTATTAATTCAGCACTCATAATAGGCTATTTCCTATAACAGATGTAAAAGGACAGACTCTCAGCCTTGTGGGAGTTTATAACCTATATAAACACATATTCTACATTTATAACTTTCATATTTCATCGGAAGATAAGGGGGGGATTTCAACCAAAGTTTTAATTTGGCATCAATGAGCAATTTATTTTTGCATAATGAGAGTAATGTTTCTCAGAAAGCAGTTCAAGGATCTGCAGTATTATTAACTATATAAATGGTCATTTTGCACAAATATTCATGGAGACATCTACTATGTACCAGGGCTCATGTTAGATGCTGAGTGAAGGGCAGTGAACAACAACCAAAAAAAAAAAAAAAAAAGGCCGAGGGTGTCCTCATGCAATTTGCGAAGGTAAAGATACACAATAAAATAAATAAATAAGTGAACATATAAAGCTGCAGATGATCACCACTGTACTAGGACAAAGACAAAAAAATAAATTCAAGAAAATAGAAAGTAGCATTAGGGTAGGGAAATAGTTTTATGTAAGATGTCCAGAGAAAACTCTTTTAAGGTGCTAATTGACCATTGATTTGAAGGAACTCTGAAAGTAGTTACGTTGATGTCTACAGATGGAATATTCCAGAAAGAAGAAACGCAAAGTCTGTATGGGCAAGTACATGACTGTAGAGTAAGAAAGGCAGTGTCATCAAAGCAGAATGACCTTGGGTGGGGCGTGGTTGAAGATGAGAAAGGAGAGAGGGCATCAACCAAATCATGGAATCTTCTGAGGCCATTGTTATGACCCTATCTTCCGCTCAATGAAATGGGGTACCCTTTGAGGGTTGTGAGCAGAGACAGCGTGATGATGGTTCTAGATGAATACAGAATGGAATCCCTAGGAAGCGAATGGTCATCATTCAGAACTTGGAGAATCTCCTGCTGGGCTTCCTCTCCTAACAGACTGTTGGTTTAGTTCTTGGAAGCAACAGAGGTGAGTAAAGCATAACTGTCGAACTGATGCAATCATTCTTCTGGAGTGGAGAATGCTCTCCTGCACCTTCTAGAATACATTCTACTCATATTTCAGTAATCATCGAATGCCTAAGTGCTCAAGAACTTTATTTACATTATAATGTTTCTTCGTAACAACCGGCGAAGTAAACATTATCCTACATTTACAGCGTGTCCACATTATACAGTGAGGGAACTGAGCTTTAAAAGCTATGTGACTTGCCCACGTTCAAAATTAGTAAGAGGCAGTCCTGATGCAGGAATCCGGTCCTCTCTCTACAGCTGCCTCCCTTAGCAAGAGCGGGATTACTCAGGTGAGGAGAAGAGAAGAAAAGTGGAGAGGAAAAAATGAAGGGTTAAAAATGACTAACATGCTGTGGCAAAGAGCTTGGTGGTTCCTCAGAAGGTAAACATACAATTGCTATATGATCCCACAATTCCGCTACTCAGTGTGTACCCAACAGAACTGAATAGGTATTCAAACACATTAAGTACCTTAATTTTTTTTTATACTGCGCTATTCACCATAGCCAAGAGGGAGACTTGCTGACACAAGTTGTGGTATATCCATACAATGAAATATCTCTCAAGCATAAGAGGAATGACATACTGATGGATACATGTTACAACATGCGTGAACCTTGGGAACATTATGTTAAGTGAAAGAGGCCAGACGCAAAGGGTCACATATTGTGCCATTTTGTTTGTAGAAAACATCTCCGATAGGGAAACCCATAGAGACAGGAAGCAGATTGAGGGTATCCAAGGGCTGAGGAGGACGAATGGGGAGTAACCATTCATCTGATACGGGGTGTTCTTTCGAGGTGATCGACGTGTGGTTGCACAACATTGTGAACATACTAAACGGCACTGAACTGTTCATTTTACAATGATTAATTCCTTTTGTTATTTTTATTTTAGAGAGAGAAAGAGAGCATGAGTGGGGGGAAGAGAGGCGGACAGAGAGAGAGAGAGAGAATCTTAGGCAGGCTCCACACTCAGTGCAGAGCCCTACGCAAGGCTCCATCCCAGGACCCAGGGATTTGGACCTGAGCGGAAATCAAGAGTCGAATGCTCAATGACTGAGCCACCCAGGCACCCCTAAGATGATTAATTCTATGTTAGGTGGATCTTCCTTAGTAAATAAAAGGAGTAACAAAGGAAAGAAAGGCAAATAAGTAAAAGGCAGGAAATGAATGGTGCAGGGTTGCTCACAATTGTTCCAAAATGGTGGAACATGATTGAAGCTGTCTGTACGTCGTCCCCTTCAGTTCTGCTGTCACATACACCGGCTCAATGTTCATTACACAGAATCATCGAAAACCACATCTATCCTGAACCACCTTTTGTTTTATAAGTCACATGTAATAATTCTCATTGTTTAAAAATTCAAACAGGGGCGCCTGGGTGGCGCAGTCAGTTAAGCGTCCGACTTCAGCCAGGTCACGATCTCGCGGTCCGTGAGTTCGAGCCACGCGTCGGGCTCGGGCTCTGGGCTGATGGCTCAGAGTCTGGAGCCTGTTTCCGATTCTGTGTCTCCCTCTCTCTCTGCCCCCCCCCCCCCGTTCATGCTCTGTCTCTCTCTGTCCCCCAAAAAATAAATAAACGTTGAAAAAAAATTAAAAAAAAAATTCAAACAATATAATTTTTTTTTTTCGTTTATTTATTTTTGGGACAGAGAGAGACAGAGCATGAGCGGGGGAGGGGCAGAGAGAGAGGGAGACACAGAATCGGAAACAGGCTCCAGGCTCTGAGCCATCAGCCCAGAGCCCGACGCGGGGCTCGAACTCACGGACCGTGAGATCGTGACCTGGCTGAAGTCGGACGCTCAACCGACTGCGCCACCCAGGCGCCCCAAAAATTCAAACAATATAGTAGGGCATGAAATAGTCAAAGAGAGTATTCCCCCATTTCCACCCCTCAGTACTAACTGCGGTTAACAACTAGCTTTTTTTTTTTTTTTAATTTCGTTTAGTGAAAGGTGATTGCCTGGAGATCTAAGGTCTTAAGAAAATGTCAGCATAGTTTAAGACTGATGACTCTCCCCCCAAAAAACTTACTAAATCATCTGAATCATACTAAGAATTTATAAAGAACATTTTTTTTCAGGACGCCCGAGGTTGGCTCAGTCGGTTACGTGTCCGAATTTAGCTCAGGTCATGATCTTAAGGTTGGTGAGTTTGAGCCCCGCATCAGGCTCTGGGCTGACATCTCAGACCTTGGAGCCTGCTTTAGATTCTGTGTCTCCCTCTCTCTCTGCCCTCCCCCACTCATGCTCTGCTTCTCTATCAAAAATAAATAAAAATTGAAAAAAATTTTAAATAATAAAAAAGAATATTTTTTTAAAAAAGAACACTTTTTTTCTATGAGGCATAGTTCCTTCTTCCTAGTTGACCAGTTGTTTCTCAGTGAACGTTAAAAAAAAAAAAGACCGCCCCCCCCCCCGAAAAAAAACAAAAACAAAAGAAACAGAACTCTGCCATAACCAGCCATTGACCTGGTTGAATGAAGTGAGGGCTGCAGGTTAAATTAGATAGACTGCCTTTCCATCGCACAAAAGATGACAAACCAACTGAAACAGATAGAGAGGCAATGAAAGTAAATGAGCCCAAAGAGCTTGCAAATAAACCCTGCTTCACCTCATCAGAAAATACATGAACTTCCAATATATTGTCGCCTTATTGTGTATGGCTAGCTTTGACCTGCTGTGTCACAAATAAGGGCTTATCATCTGAACGACTACTGCTTTTTTTTATGATCTTAAACATAGAAGCCTTTCCTTCCAAGAAGAAATAGCACATAAGCTGTCATAAAGCCAAATAAAATATTTCCCATTACTATTACTATTAGCTAAATAAAACCATGCGAGGAATCCGGGGCTCAATATCAACAAATATTCACATATTACTTTTAGTGTTAAATTGAAGATTTTACAAGCTGTTTGTTGTAATGCGAATAGTATTCTTTGCTAGATGAGCTTCGTAATTGTCTAGTTCAAAATATACCAAGATGAAACATTGGTAGGTCTCTCCCCACAGAAACAAATATCATGAGATACACATTTGAAAACAATATTCTCGAACCTAGCTATCACAACAATGGCTGTATTGGCACAATACAGATAATCGTATTATTATTATTACTCTTTAAATCTTGTTTAATTATTTTGCAGTACATATGTGCTCAACAAGATTTTTCTAGCAATGGTTTGCATAATCGGCCTGCACTCATTCTGAAATGCAGCTGCAATTATGTTAACACAGGTAAGAGTATCATATGGACACTTTTATTTTCTTCCTGGAATGAGGTCACTGACGGTTATTTTATGCCATTAGTCCAATGGCACAAATGCTTAAAATTTGTCATTATTGTAAAATTTATCCTTGGCTATACTGAACAATTTGGTCAGTGTCTAAGTCCGTATATCTCCTGGTGGTCCATGATGTACTATCTGTGAAGAGGACTCTGTGACCTTTGTTTCTTAAGAATCCCAAAAAACTAAATGTTTATTGTCACTCATATCATACCGTCAGTGTGAGATTCTTGTGTATATTACAGTATTTAAGAGGTCAGCTGGGTTCCCACAGAATGTACGAAAAAGATGAACTAAAACACTCTCTTGATGACATAAGTCTGATATTGTTAAATGCTTCAGAATGTTCTGTACTGAAATATGGTTGGTTTATTAAAAGGTAGTTTTCTGCACCCTTGGATACTACCTCCTAACAGAGAAATAAATATAGCAGATCTAGAAAAACCAGCAAGAATGACAATGTTTGGCAGTTAATTTGCTAACTTGGACAAGAATGCTCTAAACTGAAATTTGAGGAAGAGAATGCCACTATACTAAAATAGAAGAATTTAATATTAGCAAAGATAACAGGTGAGGTATGAAAACCGTAGTTCTCAACAGGTCAGAAATTTACCTGGAGAGCTTTTAAGAACCTGAATTATCTAGGCAGAATATTCGAGAGTGGGGCTCTGAAAGTATTTTGTTGTTGTTGTTGTTGTTGTTGTTGTTGTTGTTTATTGTTTTTCCTTTTTCTTATAAAGCTCTCCTAGTGATTATAATGTGAAGCCAAAGCTGAGGAATTTCTGAATTACAGGTATGGATGAGAACAACCTCAGATTTGATGTACTGATAATTGGAATATAAGTAATAACTGGGGCACCTGGGTGGCTGGGTCGGTTAAGTGCCTTTTTTTTAAATTACTATTAATAATTTATTTATTTTGTAATTTATATCCAAGTTAGTTAGCATATGTTGTAACAATGATTTCAGGAGTAGATTCCTTAATGCCCCTTACCCATTTAGCCCATCCTCCCTCCCACAACCACTCTAGCAACTCTCTGTTTGTTTTCTGTATTTAAGAGTCTCTATTTAAGAGTCTCTTTTTTCCCCTCCCTGTTTTTATATTATTTTTGTTTCCCTTTCCTTATGTTCATCGGTTTTGTACCTTAAATTCTACATATGAGCAGTCATATAATATTTGTCTTTCTCTGACTGACTAATTTCACTTAACGTAATACCCTCCAGTTCCATCCACGTAGTTGCAAATGGCAAGATTCCATTCTTTTTGAGTGCCGAGTAATACTCCATTGTATATATATACCACATCTTCTTTATCCATTCATCGTGGGCATTTGGCTATTTCCATACTTTGGCTATTGTCAATAGCACTGCTATAAACAGTGGGGTGCCTGTGCCCCTTTGAAAGAGCACACCTGCATCCTTTGGATAAATACCTAGTAGTGCAATTGCTGGGTTGTAAGGTACTTCTATTTTTAGTTTTTTGAGGAATCTCCATACTGTTTTCCAGAGTGGCTGCACCAGATTGCATTCCCACCAGCAGTGCAAAAGGGGTCCTCTTTCTCTGTATTCTCACCAACATCTGTCAATGCCTGAATTAATAATTTTAGCCATTCTGACAGGTGTGAGGTGGTATCTCATTGTGGTTTTGATTTGTATTTCCCTGATGATGAGTGATGGCAAGCATTTTTCCATGTTTCTGAGAGATATTTGGATGTCTTCTTTGGAAAAGTGTCTATTCATGTCTTTTGCCCATTTCTTCACTGGATTATTTGTTTTTTGGGTGTTGAGTTTCATAAGTTCTTTATAGATTTTGGATACTAACCCTTTATCTGATGTGTCATTTGCAAATATCTTCTCCCATTCTGCCATTGCCCTTTAGTTTTGCTAATTGTTTCCTTTACCACATAGAAGTTTTTACCTTGATGAGGTCCCAGTGGCTCGTTTTTGCTTTTGTTTACCTTGCTTCTGGAGACATGTAAATAAGAAGTTGCTGTGACTGAGGTCAAAGAGGCTTTTGCCTGTTTTCTTCTCTAGGATTTTGATGGCTTCCTGTCTTATGTTTAGGTCTTTCATCCATTGTGAGGTTTTTTTTGTATATGTTGTAAGAAAGTGGTTCTGGTGAAGGTGACTTTACAAGTAAAATCTGGCAGCTCAGAAACTTGTTTAGGAGAGAAACAAAGTAAAAACTTTCTGGGTTAAATGGTCTTGGAAAGTCTCTCCTTCCCTCCCCTACTCCTTCAAATCCATGGAAGAGAGGTTGACTACAATATAGGTGGTTTCTACTATTGAGAAGGGACAGAGAGTAAGACTTCATTTGAATTGTTCAGTGGGATGAGGAGGGATTAGCTATAGTTTTCTGTGCATAGAGTTTTCCAGACTAGCGTTTATCTGTTCCAGCCCCTCTGTTCTTGAACTCAGTAGAACTGATGGTCATTAATATCTCAAGGGTGTTTGAGTGGACTGGATAAAATAAGGAGGTTGAGTTCAGACAGGTGTGAAAGAGAGAAGCTCCTGGGGGCCACAGTCATAAGTGGGATCTCAAACTTTCTTGACTATCTTTTCAGGGACACCACCACATTTTCATGGTAAATACAGGTAACGCTCCCCAAGCTGCCCTCTCTAGGAAGAGGAAGAGAAGCCAAAGTGAAACCCTTCTAGATTCTTCTACTTAAAATGCCTGGTATCCATGGGGTAGGACTTTTCCAAAGGGCACTTCTGAAACTTTATCCCAGCTGAGGGAAGAAAGCTCTGTCCCACACTGGTCTGTACCAGCTTTCCTGCCACACCTAAGGAATGATAAATAATCAACAACCATAGTTAACAGAGGAGAAGTCTTCAGGAAATAGACTGGGATTGGGGTAGCTAGGTAATGGACAATGGGAAAAAGGTGGAGAAAAATCTCTACTCCTGGAGGAGGGACAAAATACCTCTGAAGTCTATACTTCTAAGAAATGGCCCACCACAAGACTGAGACTTGATAAAAATGTTAGTTCCCTCCCCTACACTCTACCACCACATTAGCAAACCTCCAGTAATAATAATAGTAGGTTATGACAGAAAGTGCTTCAAGACATAGACTTTTTCTGAGAAACAGTATAAAGGGAAGCTACAAAGCAGGAGCAAATAAAAACAAGGACATTAAAGGAGTGGAAACCTCTGGTGCCTGTAACTACAACCATTACACATGATCTAATTTTAGAGCGCCTGGGTGACTCAATTGGTTAAGCTTCCAACTCTTGGTTTCAGCTCAGGTCATGATGAGTGTGAATTTGTGAGATCAAGACCCACATTGGACTCTGCACTGGCAGCATGGAGCCTGCTTGGGATTGTCTGTCTCCCTCTTTCTCTGCACCTCTTCCACTTGCACTGTCTCTCTCAAAACAAATAAATAAACTTAAAAAATGTTTTTATTTCTTTTTTATTTTTGTTTAAAAATTTCAAGTGTTTGTTTTTGAAAGACAGAGAGACAGAGCATGAGCAGAGGGGCAGAGAGAGACAGGGAGACACATAATCTGAAGCAGGCTCCAGGCTCTGAGCTGTCATCACAGAGCCCGATGTGGGGCTCGAACTCACAGACCATGAGATCATGACCTGAGCCGAAGTCAGACACTTAACCAACCGAGTCACCCGGGCGCCCCTAAAAAATGTTTTTAAACACAATATACTTCTTAGCTAGATTAATATAAATCCTCACTCTAGAGACTTGGAATTCCTGTTACCCCCAAATTTCAAGATCAACAGCAAAAAAAAAAAAAAATCACAAAAAGGAAAAAAAAAAAACATATTCTAAAGAGGCAAAGCAAGCATCAGACCAAGGCTCAGGCATGACACAGATACTGGCGTTGTCTGATAAGGAGTTTAAAGTAAACATGATTGATGTGTTAAAAAAGCTGATGTGAATAATTAGGCAAAAATGTAAGGCTAGAAGGGTAATGCGAGTAGTGAGATGACAAGAATCAAAGGAAAAGCTACAAATTAAAAAAACACAACATAACAGAGTAACAGAAATAAAGATGCCATCAAGAGGCTCATCAATAAAATCCAGAGCCACAGAGATAATCAGCTAACTTGCAAACAGATCCAAAGTAACTTCCCAAACTGAAACACAAATAGAAAATTAAAGAATGAAACAAACTTTAGAGAATATCTGAGAACCAGGGAATAGTATTAGGAGGTGTAACATATATATAACTGGAATATCAGAAAGAAATGAGATGATAGATTAGAAAAAAATACTTAAGGAAATAATAGCCAAGAACTTTAAAAGATTAATGACACCAAACCACAGTTGTAAGATTCTCAGAGAACACCAAGAAGGATAACAAAAAACTCCCACCTAGGCATATGATATTAAACTCAGGAAACCAAAGAGAAAGTGAAAATCTTCAAGAAGCCAGAGTAGGGGGAAAAAATCTTACCTTCAGAGGAATAAGAATACGAATTAGAGCCATTTCTCATCAGAAACCACATAAAGAGCAAGAAATTCCTGTAAAACCTAGCAAATGTTAAAAGGGGGAAAAAGAAAAAGAAAAAGAAAACCATACCAACCTAGAATTCTATACCCAACAAAATTATCCTTCTAAAATGAAAGATAATTAAAGACTTTCTTAGGTAACATGAAACCGAGAGAATGCCTATCAGTAGAACTGCCCCATAAGAAATGTAAAAAAAAAAAAAAAAAAAATACTTCTTCAGGCAGAAAATGGCATTATTCCTTTGTTTCTTTGTCTTAATTGATCTAAAAGGTAACTGCTGTTTAAGACAATACTGGTAACAATGTATTTGGGTATTTATATCATATGGAAAAGTAAAATAAATAACAGCAGTGTCGTAAGGAACAGGAGAGAGGAATTTGGAAGAGTCCTTTATAAGTTACCTGTACTATCTGTGAAGTGATATAGTGTTATTTGAAAGTAGACTTAGGTTACTTAAAAATATATCTTACAACTAGAGGATAATTACTTAAAAAAATTAAACACAAATGATGTATTGAGAGAAAAGATAAATTGGAATCATATAAGTTGCTTAAATAAAACCAAAGTATGGAGAAAAAGACAGAGGTTTAGGAGAGAGGAAGAAATAGATTATGAAGGAAACAGATAGAAAACAGTTAATTAAAAAGATAATAAGTTTTAATCTAACTATATCAACAAACACTTTACATTTACACACCAATTAAAAGAAAAAGATTGTTCAATTGGATGAAAACAAGAAGACCCAGATATACGCTATTCATAAGAAATCAACTTTACATATAAGGACTCAAATAAGTGAAAAGTAAAGGGACAGAAAGAGAAATGTCTTGCTAACACTAATCAAAAGAAAGTAGGAGTAGCCATAATGATTTTAGGCAAAGAAGACTGTAGTACAAGTAAGATGACTAAGAGTAAAGGAGGGATGTTACATAATGGCAAGGTGGTCGTTCTCCAAGAAGAAAGACCTAAAATCAATAAGAAATTAGAGAAGGGGTGCCTGGTGTCTCAGTTGGTTGAATGTACAACTCGATTTCAGCTCAGGTCATGATCCCAGGGTCGTGTGATGGAGCCCTGTGTCGGGCTCTGTGCTGAGCTTGGAGTGTGCTTAAGATTCTCTCTCTCTATTTCTGCCCCTCTCCCCCACTCATGTGCTCTCTTTCTCTCTAAAAAACAAAACAAACAAACAAACAACCCCCAGAAATTGGAAAAGAGAAGAGCAAACCAAATCTAAAGCAAGCAGAAAGGAAATACCCATTTGGAAAGAAATCAAAGAAATTGAAAACAAGGAAACGAAAAAGAAAAAGAAAATCAACAAAATTGGAAGCTATTCCTCAGAAAACAATAGCAAATGTATCACTCTGGTTAGCCGAGCTAACCAAACAAAAAGAGAGAAGACAAGACATAAATTACCAGTATCAGAATAAAGAGGGTTGTAACTATTGATCCCACAGACATTGAAAACACAATAAAGAATACATGCGCTATCTTTCCATATGTTGCTGGTCGGGATGAAAAATGATACTGTCACTTTGGAAAATGGTTTGGCAGTTTCTTACTCGGTTGTGCATCTACTTACCATATGATCCATCAACCCCTCACTGCGCTATGGTATTTACCAGAGAGACATGTGAACTTATGCCCACACAAACTCTGTGCACGATATTTATAGCAGTTTTATCCAGAATTGCTACAACAGGAACATGACTCTAGTCATATAACGTTCTGGCAAAGAACAGTGTTAGGAAAAAATGATACACCAGCAGTGGCCAGGAGCAGTGGCGGCGAGGGGTTGGGTGTTCACTACCAAGTGGTGCAGAGAAATGTTTCTGGTGACAGGCTGTTTTGTACCTTCATTGTGTGGGAGGTTACTTGGCTGTGCACATTTGTGGAAACTCATGAAGTGTGCATTGTAGAGCGAATTTTTCTGTAATTAATTTTTTAAAGTAAATTTTAAAAAAATCCAAGGTTCATCCATGTTGTTGCCAAAGGCAAGATTTCATGCTATTTTTTTTCCACATGAACTTTAGTTAAAACACAAGTAGACAATGAGTGGTAACGCAAGAAATACTCTAAATTGCCAACATCGTATTTATATCTTATATCTTATACCTATGTCTGTATCTCCACACACTCGTAGAGAGAGAGAGAGAGAGAGACAGAGAGAATATATGTAGCTGTTTAAATCGTTTGGGAGAGGGGCGCCTGAGTGACTCAGTCTAAGCATCTGACCCTTGATTTCGGCTCAGGTCTTGATCTCAAGGTTCCTGAGATGGAACCCTGTGTCAAAGCAGAGCTTGCTTGGGATTCTCTCTCACCCTCTCTCTCTGTCCCTCCCTGGTTCATTTCTCTCTCTTTCAAAATAAATAAACTGTAAAAAATTTTAAAAAATCATTTGGGGGACTCTTTGCTGAATAAAGTTCTCAAGAAACCACAGCAAAAAAAAAAAAAAAAAAACAAAAAACAAAAGTAAAAAAAAATATAAAAAAACAACACCAAAAGAAGCAAATATTGAGGGCACTATGCTAGGGGAAATAAGTCAATGAGAAAAAGATAAGTACTGTATAATTTCTTGTATATGTGGAATCTAAAACCAACCAACCAGCCACCAATCAAAATAAAAAATTCCGAGCTCATACAAGGTCATAGATACAGAGAACAGATTGGCGATTGCCATGGGCTGGGGTCAGAGTGGATGAAATGGGTGAAGGGGGTCAAAAAGCACAAACTCCTAGTTACAAAATAAAGAACTCATGGGGATGGAATGTACAGCATGGCAATTACGGTTAAAAATAATGTATTGCTTGTATAAAAGTTGCTAGGAGAGTAGATCTTAAAAGTTTTCATTCACGAGAAAAAATTCCGTGACCATGTATGGTGATAGTTGTTAGCTAGAACTATTGTAGTGATCGTCTCTCAATGTATACAATGCACATGTCACATACATTATGTCATAGACTTGAAACTGTAATATAACACTGTACGTCAATTATGCCTCAATAAAAAAAAAAAATCCAAGACTTTTAGTTAACCAGACATATGTATGTCTGCAGCGTCAATGGATATAAACTGAAAACAAGCACGTAACATATCAATAGCCAAACAAATTAACCATGCACATTTTGGCCGTGTTTTAAAAGCCTGAGTATCCAGATTAACAAATTTAGTAGTGAGATTCAAGAACTTTTTTTTTTTAGCTTAATTGAGCCCCAGAAGATATTTCATTGAACTCGAAAGGTATGATCTGCCCTGGAGGGTGGCTAAGGAATGGTTTTGAACAATGAACATGTCCAGTCAAGATGAACCCTGACTCTCTGAGCCCTTAGTTGGTATTTGTGAACAACACTTGAAGTGTTGTGTCTTTTTTGTTTCCGTACCTTTCGTGAATCATCCAGAGGACAGCAATTTAGATAGTGAGCGATCTCAAAATCTTATCACAAGAGGGATGGTGGATGAAATTGGTGATGCATGGTCTACAGAAAAGTGTTTTTTAGGTATGGGAGGAGATCCAAAGAACAATTTTAAGTGATTTGAGAGACTCCTAAACAAAACAAAATGAAACAAAGACCAAAAAACAAACAAACGGAAAATTGGGCTTGTCTCACACAATGGTGAGGGTCCTGTTATGGAAGGAGTTCACGCAGCATACACGGTAAGTCTCAGCGGTCTTATGGAAAGGACAGGTAATACTTGATAGCTATTGAAATTCCTTCAAATTCCTCACATTCTTGGATTTGAATTGGAGTTCTGTTGATGAGAGGGATGTCCTGAAAAATAGTAAACTCTTCTTCACACGCATTTCCAAGAAGAGACTCAGGAATCTAACCTCAGTTGGAAGGTTAGCCCAGATGACTTTCAGGTTTCCTATCAACCCAGAGCTTTATGAAGACATATCCGCAATGTTATAGAAAAGAAAGTCTTCACTGGGTGATAAGTTAATGTCAGCAGCCATGTTTGAACTCAAATACACTGCAGGTCTTAAGAAATAATAGGAAATAGAGTCCTTTAAAACTAGTGAGTTCGCATTTGGGTTTTGAACAGAAAACTATGAACTCTGATTTTCCCCTCTTTACCTTCTTATTGGTATACTCAGAAAGCATAAAGGGAGATGCACAGTTCAAAGAATATTGGCTGATAACACGTCCACCCCAATGTGAGTTCTACTGTTGAGATGGAACAGCACTGACACACGGTAATAAAGAGGGGGGACTAGTTCTATCCACACATCATATCCTTACTGGAGAGAGGAAATTACCTAACCAGATGTACGGTCTCCAACCCCACATCAACACACACACACACACACACACACACACACACACACCCTGCACAGAAGCAATTTAAGGTGAATAGACTTTCACTCCTGAACTTTCACTTCTGGGTCTATATTTCTTAGCGCTACAACATAGTGAGAAATGTGCTTAGTTCAGCAAGAATAATCCACCTAACTGGATAATTCAGAAAAAGGAAGGAAGGAAGGAAGGACGGAAGGAAGGAAGGAAGGAAGGAAGGAAAGAAGGAGCTAGAAGCCAATGAAATACTCTCCTACCGTATGCCAAGCAAGGGGTGTTAGTTCCTTCAGCTAGGTCATTTAACTCTCATGTCAATCAGGTCCCCCACGTGAATCTATGAGTTATCTACCCCGTTCAACTACTAGGTTCAAGGTTTCTATATCCTTTTCTGCCTTTCTTGCCCTATTTTTCTGTCTGTGATTCTCTTTACTATACTTTCTATGGGCAATTCCTCGATTTCTCTGTTCCTCTTCTGCCCCCCCCCCCCCATCTAACTGGGCAGCAGGATGGCAGGCATCTAGAGTCAGAATTCATGAATTCACGTTTTGTTTCTGCCACTTCATACCTGTGTGGTCTAAGCAACTTAACCTAACTTCTCTGGGCCTCATTTTCTCGTCTGAATGAAGCCAAAATCATTCTGATTTCAAAGGGCTCTTGCAAATATGGGGATGGCTTAGGAAAATGGCTGTCCGGTAGCAAACTCAGTAAGTGACAGTTATAATTATCAGCAGTCCTCCTCCGTCTGTGTTCTTCTCTTTCCCTCCCTCTTAACTCTTGCCCTTTTCTTTATTTTGAAATACATTTTTACTCTATTATTCAGATATCAAGGACCCAAAATATCCCCCAGGAATATGAAACATGTTCCATGAAAAGCAACATTTGGCATAAGGACTGGGTTCTTTATTTCCTAGTGTGGATCTACCTTCAGAATCTTCTGGAACAAATAAGAAACAAGAAGAAAACACACGTAGCAGCGGTGGGTAGGGAGAGACCCACATGTATTCAGAGAATGGCAAGATCCTTGAGGGTCAGAAAAGCTGTCAGGTGAAGTATTAATGGAGATTTAATAGGTTCCTTTAAAGAAGTCACATTCTGAGCAAAAAGAGCCCTGCCATATCTACTTGATGACATCTTGATGACTCACTCCAAGGCACCTGAAACTCAACATACCGAACACTGAACTCAGCACTATGCCCTGCTCTGCAATCCGACTTTTCCTTATATTCCCTCCACTCAAGAATGGCTCCACTCTCCATCTAGTGTCATAGGCCGGACATTTGATGTCCTCTTTGTCATATCTATTTCCCTTCCATCACAACTTCCTAAATACCCATCACTCCAACTGGCCTTTTCTTTCCATCGCCACCTTCTGGGCTCTCATTGAATCAAACATCCTTCCTCTCAGAGCTAAACTAATACAATAGCTTTCTAACAATAGAGCATCTCTCAAATCTGTTGTCCATATAGCAAAGCCACTTAATGGGGGGAGGGAGATGTATCTATACATCTATCTATCTCTATCTCTATCTCTATCTCTATCTCTATCTCTATATCTATCTCTATCTCTATCTCTATATCTATCTATATCTATATCTATCTATTAACTCATTTCTCTCTTCCTCCAACATTCTGTTAGTGTTGTTTTCTTTTAATGTTTGTTTGTTTGTTTATTTTAATGTTTATTTATTTTTGAGACAGAGCATGAACGGGAGAGGGTCACAGAGCGAGGGCCCAACACAGGACTCGAACTCACAGACCGTGAGATCATGACCTGAGCGGAAGTTGGAAGCTCAACTGACTGAGCCACCCAGGCGCCCCAATGTTTACTTATTTTTGAAACAGAGAGAGACAGAGCATGAGCAGGGGAGGGGCAGAGAGAGAGGGAGACACAGAATCCGAAGCGGGCTCCAGGTTCGGAGCTGTCGGTACAGCGCCCGATGCGGGGCTCGAACCCACGAAACGTAAGATCATGACCCGAGCCAAAGTCAGACACTTACCCGGCTGAGCCACCCAGGCACCCCTGTTTTGTGTCACCGTAACCGCGTCTGCCACAATGAGATTCAATAAATATTTGTTGAATGAATGATTTTTTAGACCGTTTATAGAAGATAAGAGTGTTTTGAAACATTTGAACTTTCTGTAGCATTCTGACCCCAAGGTGAAAGTATTGATCTCTCATCCGTGTTCTTCTTTCATATTATATAGCACTTACGACATCAATTTTTAGTTATTGGTTATTATCTTTCCTGGCAAGCCAGTGACTTATTGCTTTGGGTATAAGGAGTGTCTTATTCATCTGTGCCTCCTCTGTCCCCAAAGAGCATTCATTGGACCTTAGTGAGAAGTCAGCACAAGGTAATTGGGGTGACCTCCACAGCTACCAGAGGCCGGCTGGAACAACACAGGAGACGGAGTTGTCATTTCTCTGTCCCAACACGCAGAGTCCAGATTTATACAAGGCAGACTCACTAAACTGCGATTTAGATCACCTTTGCCCAAGTTGGATTAATCAGAAAATCGAAACTCCAGCCTCATTATCCCCGTTGATTAATTAATTGGTTTCAAATACTTTGGTGCTTTTTTGCTTTGATTTCCATTTGAACACTTACCATAGAAATGATATACTTTCATAGAAAGGACAAATTGCATTTCAATTCCACAGCCCTTCATTGAAACTCTAGAGAGAGCCTAAGTCCTAAAAAGTGTAAGAAATCAATAAGGAAAAAACATATACTGGGGCACCTGGGTGGCTCAGTACGTTTTAAGCCTCCAACTCTTGGTTTCGGCTCAGGTCATGATCTCACAGTTTGTGAGTTCGAGCCCCACAATGGGACCTGGGCTGACGCTGACAGCACGGAGCGTGCTTAGAATTCTGTCTCTCTTTGCCCCACCTCAAAAATAAATGAATTAAATGGAAAACAAAAAACAAAAAGATAAAACATATAATTAATTAAGTTCCTTGCTCCTCTGATCTGTGGATTTTTGCTTTGTTAGGAGATTCCCTAGATAACCAGCTCCTGACTGGGCAAGGGCATGGCCTTGAGAAATGTCCTTTATTTCAGGGCTGAAAACAAAATTACAATCAAAACCAAGGCAACGCAGAGGTGAAAAACTAAGGTGCAAGACATCATTTCAGAAGTTAAGAGGGTGGATTCTGGAACTATCAGCTTAGGTTGCCATCCACACCACGGGGGCTGCTTTCCTCTGTGTCTTCCTCTCCTCGTCTAGAAAACGAAGATAACAGTACCGGGGAGCTCACAGGGTTGTAATGGAGAGTGAAGAATTAATGCGTATAAAGTGCTCAGAGTAGTGCCTACACATTTTAAAACCAAATGAATGTTAGTATCGGCACCCGAATCACCATCGCCATCATCACCGTCATCATGAAACTACCGGGAGCATAATCAGAACGTTGTCTCTTAACGAAATTTAAAGGCTACTCCCGCCAACAATAATAACACATTTTTTTTTTTTTAAAGCTCAGTAATAGCGTGAGAATCATAAATGATATCAAAGGCAGCGTTGAAACAAAGGGGGGATACTTCTAGGATGGGCTGGGGATAGAATTCCGGGGCCTGGCGGTCACATTAGACTCCCTCCCCGCGCAAGAGCCCGGCGCTGTTTGTTTGGCTGTGGATGGGTTGATAAGCGGCGGCAGGATGTGTTAATTTCTTGTTAAGCGCGTGTGGATGTGCGCTCGGCAAACAATAGGCTCCGGGCGGGAGACCAGCGCCCGGCCCGCGGCCCCCCGCCCCCCACCGGCGCCCCGTTTCCGGACTTTCGGCCGCACACATCCCCCCTTTGTTTTCCCGGGCCCCGCCGCGCGTGTCGCTGCCGCGGCCACCCCACCAAGCTTTTCCGCCGGCCGCGCCTCGCCCGGGGGCCGCGGGGTCGCGGGGAGGAAGCGCGGGAGGAAGCGGAGGGCGGCGGGCGACGGCGGCGGGGGGCGGCGGGCGGCCGGGTGTGGGGATGGGGGGGGGGGCGGCCCGGGGCCCGCGGAAGTGCCGCCGCCGCCCGCCGCGCTCGGGGAAGGCCTGCGCGCCGCGATAAGGCCCTTCCCCGGCCCATTGTCTGCGCGCCCAGTGAAAGTTCCCCGCGCCCCGCGGGATGCGCAGCGCCGCCGGCACCTGCGCGCCGCGCCCTGCGGAGGGACGCTGCCCCAGCCTCCCCGAACCGCCGGGGTGCGGGGGCCGCGCCCCGGGGTGTCCCCGGCCAGTGCACTGCAGAGGACCCCCAGCCTGACCCCGTGTGCCGCGATTTGCCAGGGAAAATGGCCCTTGGCCTGGGGCCAGGGTACGACCTAGCCATTCTCAATTCTGGGAGAGCCGAGGCCACGTGCACCGGTCGGCCTCCTGGTCAATTAAAAAAAAAAAAAAGAAAAAGAAAATCCAGTGCCGAAAGAAAAATGTTAATTTCTACGAATTAACGTGTTTAATACACACACACACACACAAGGGGGCACACATCAATAGAAGGTTGCTGTTTACAAGATAATTACAGGATTTCAAAAAACACCATTTTTTTTTAACCTCCAAGCGATTGTAGATGGGAATTAGAGTGCACACTGAACGTTCTATGATTTTTTTTTTCTTTCCTCGGCCCATTTGGTGTATAGTTGGGGCTGTTCAATCTCGTTTGGATACCACTGAGATAACAAAAAAGTCATTGTGAGAAGGCAGGCCAGAGCCCTGCTACCTCCCGTCTCTCTCCCAGGCCAAGGGCAAGGCAGCTTGACTCTAGAAGGATCCAGAAGCCAGGATGGTCTGATACCCTTGCCCTCTCCAGGATGGAAGCGTTTCAGACCCATTTTCTGTGCCTGGGTGAGCTTCTCTGTGATGGTCTTCCGCCAGACCCACAGTGATGTTAATTACAGAGACCACCTCGCAGAATCGGGGGCCTACGGTAGAAAAGGACATTCCATTCATTTATAAATCTGTTATAGATGGGACTGTCGCGTTGTGTGCATTTCAAACGGGTTGTCTTTGAGTGCGTATAATGCTCTAAATGAGCTACTCGG
This sequence comes from Leopardus geoffroyi, assembly GCF_018350155.1. Lineage (NCBI taxonomy): Eukaryota > Metazoa > Chordata > Mammalia > Carnivora > Felidae > Leopardus > Leopardus geoffroyi. Next base: position 13,544,225 of record NC_059337.1, on the reverse strand, counting down.
TACTGCACCAAGGGCCTGTTGGAAAATAAAATGTATCTCAATAAAGAAAAAATATGCAGCATGTATAGCCTGGCCTTCCTGACTGCCCCATTCCAGCCCTCTTCATTGTCTTGGAGCGATTTGACAACTCTATGCCTTGTAGGTTACTGATACTAATGCAAATTCTCTCCTAGCCAGTAAAAATTTCATTTAGCATTACCATCACCTTTGTGGAAAAACGTTTTTGTTTCCGTTTGCAGTCGATCTCAACATCCTCTTACATATCTGTGCATACGGTGTATATGCCATATACATTTGTGGTCTTCTGACTTTGTGAACCGGATGCATTCTGCCTGCCTCCTTCGTCTCACAGGAGAAAAATAAGTTCTGTCGTGTGTGTTCACATTTGTATCTGCGTGAGAATCGTGGTGTTTTTTTTTTTTTTTTCTGAAAACTACCTTTAATCAAGGCTCCCGATTAAGAGTCACACAAGTCAAAAGGAAAGCATGAGGGGAAACGGCCAAAATCAAACAAACAAACAAAACACATTGCTGACACCTTTAGTTCACCATTAGATGCAGAAGCAAAACTCATTAATTTGTTCACTACCCGAGAGCTTAGTATAGTGGGAGGCAAATGTGAAGCAATTGTCTCTGATTTTTTTTTTTAATGTTTATTTATGTATTTCAAGAGAGAAAGAGAGAGAGTGCAAGCTGGGGAGGGGTAGAGACAGAGAGAGGGTTCAGAGAATCCCAAGCAGGCTCTGTGCTGTCAGCCCAGAGCCCCGTGCAGGGCTTGATCTCACAACCATGAGATCGTGACCCCAACCGAAATCGAGAGTCAGACGCTTAACCCACCGAGCCCCCCAGGAGCCCCTCTCTGAACTGTTGTTATTAATCAGGGAAGAAGTTGGGGACATGTCAGAAAGAGTCCCAAAATTGGGGCCCAGACATCTGCATTCAAATCCTGGATGCTGCCACGTAAAGCTTGTAGCCCCAGCGAGTTACCTAACACTCTGAATCTCAGTTTTCCTTTCCATAAAATGGGTTGAATAGCATTTACCTCCCAGGGTTGTGGCAGAAATAAATGAGGTAGTCTTTGCCACAGCGCTGCTACTGTATCTGATGTTCCCAAAATGTTGATTGGTTCCATACTCTGTTGCGTTCTGTTAGTTGTTTTGGGCAAGGGGACAGGAAATAGCAACAGAATACAAGATACTCATTGAGGAGCTAGGGTGGGGATAGGATTTAGAGGCAGAACTAAATTTAACGTTCAGGTCCTGTGTTTAGCAGTGGCCCTTCAACAAGAAAAATAATCCTTCTGAACTCCCACTTCTTCATCTGAACAGAGATTAAAATGTCTACCTGGGAAAGTTCTGGAAAGTGAAAAAAAAAAAAAAAAGGGAGCCGAAAATTCGGCTCCGAAAGGCACCCAGCAGAAAGCACACTCAGGAAAAGGTCCCTATCAATAAGGGGTATCAAAATAGGTGAACTCAATGTCTCTCTAATTATGACCATCATTCCTGATTTGCAGCAACGTATTCCAAGGACAAGCCAAACGCAGCGACTCCTTCTTTTCAAAGACACCAACCACCGTCAATCAAAAATGCTTCCTACTAACTCGGACATACTCGATTCCCTGAAGCGGCTACAGACTGAAGAAGGGAACTACGCTTTGAAATGCATAACAGCAAATCTGGGTCTACATGGAGAAAGGGATGTTTATCTGCGACCAGGACCACCCCTGGGGTGTAAGGAGGCAGGAGGTTCAGGAACCAAACAGAGATACTCGCGGATTTTACTGCTTTCCTTAAGGTGACACGGAACGTGGGATGTTTTCAGTCTGTCGCGAGCATAAAGTCTTGCCTTACACTATGTCTGATATTTGAAAAGCGGGGGTGAGGGGGGGGGGAGGCGAGCAAACGACAATACGATGTATAGTAGATAAGGAACCTCAAGGGTGGCCAGAATGATTTCTACGGAAAACCTCAGCAAGGGCAGCAAATTCATGCTCAACCTGCACAGCCCCACCCCACGCGATCAAATAAAGGCATAACCCGTCAGATTAGGGGTGTAAACCAGACATAGGGACACCAACTGACGGACAGCAGAAGCAGCTGGTCATGGGCCATCTCAGCAAGATTCTCTCTCTGCAAGTCGCGTCGGAGAACGGAAGGCACCAGCAGTTGAGAGTAAACGCTGAAGTTCTACCAAAATGGAAGGAGGTACCAGGAGGGAATCCGGAACCTAACATGTCAGGCCAAACCCAAATTATGAGTTAGCATGAACAGTGAGTAAGTGGATGAATCAGTGGAGAGCAGAGCCGGGCAAACAAATAAGCCAGAGGGTTAGGTGGTAGAAGTTACTTTCTGGGTACCTTCTTTTCCCTCATGGCTCGTTGTCCCTGGAAGGCAGCTGGCCAGCCAGGGATCTTTCCTGTCCTCTGTGTACCCGCAGCAATTATACATGTTAGCCCCGGGCCACAATCTGTAGGATAAAAGAGGGACTCTTCTCTTTCTTCTTTTACACCGGCTAGATGCAGAAGACGCAAAAGCCCTAACGGATCCAAGTCAACCTGGATCCTTAAATCCTGAGAGGAGGACAGCTGCTCCCTGAATTCATGCATGGGACCGTTTCTTGTGTGAATAGCACACCTGTAATGCATTAAGTCACCAGAGCTCATATGCCCCCCCCCCCCACTGCCACAAGTTCAAGGCCACGTGTATCCCTAAAACACATCTCTGCTTATTTCAGGTGACTGGAGACAATCATCTGTGACCCTTATACGTGTGGATAAATACACAGGCAGAAAGACAGACAGACCTACCCCCCCACACACACATACATACACACGTATATACTTACACACTGAGAAGAGACTTACAATTTTTATTTTTTACATAGATTTCAAATTTTCTAACATGAACATATGTTTTCTGTAAAACAAATATGTGCGTGCACCCATACAGACAAATATAAACAATCACTATATATCTGGCGTAGCAAGTATTTTCCTGTTCATTGGGGCCCTCAAATTCCTGATCAGTAACATGTAATAACTTGATCTTCCTTGATAAAATATTTACTAATGAAAAGCGGAGCAAATAAGCATTAAAAAAGTGGCCTGAACTTTGTGAAACAAAATATTTTCCTATGGAGTGAATCTCGAAGATTAGGGCTCTCATTTTCCTTGGATGCAGCCATGTCAATGATATGCTGAGGCTACGTATTGTTACTTGTTATTGAAACATGACTGGAAAGGAGTCTTTTGTTGAGCTAGTGTCATTCCTTTTTTTTTTTTTTTTTTTTCAACGTTTATTTATTTTTGGGACAGAGAGAGACAGAGCATGAGTGGGGGAGGGGCAGAGACAGAGGGAGACACAGAATCGGAAACAGGCTCCAGGCTCTGAGCCATCAGCCCAGAGCCTGACGCGGGGCTCAAACTCACGGACCGCGAGATCGTGACCTGGCTGAAGTCGGACGCTTAGCCGACTGCGCCACCCAGGCGCCCCGAGCTAGTGTCATTCCTTAATGATTCGAACAGGTCATTTTTATACTGACATGTTTCTAGAATAAACCTGGCATTAAAAAAAGGGTGGGAGATGGGTGGGTGGCTGCATTTACCAACTGAAAGTTCCAACCCAGAAAAGAGAAAATATTCTTTCCAAGTTAGAGGTTTCCAGGAACTACACTTGTATCAGGAGGCGTTTGGGATTTCTCCTGTGGCTCAAAAATATGTCTAGGACCTTAACAGAAGAGAGAGAGAGAAAAAAATAATAAAAGAAGGAAAAGAAAGGAGGGTAGTGGGAAAGAGAGAGGGAAAAAAAGCAAAATCAAAGGAACAAAAATGCAGAGCTGTGTTTTCCCTGGACACCCAAAGCCACGGTCATACAGAAACAGGGGACAAGTGAGTGTCAATTTCTGTTGTGGGTACAAGATATAATAGCAGTGTGACAATCCTAATGCAAATAAATGAACATCACGGCCAACTCTGAGTGTCCTTTGGAAGTTAGTGGAAAAATGTGGCATCATATATTTTTGCGTGTGAAAAGCAATAGGCGACATATATTTCAATAAACATATTTGTTGTAGCCAATATTCATTGGCTCTCTATTCTAGATATTCACTCAAATTTCTGGCACAAAAGCACGAAACATATGAATTATAGGATCCGAACTGGTTATTCTATCTTTCTGTTTTGCCTTTGAAATGTGAATTCCTGCCTACCAGAATTAACAAACTCAATCCTAATCACGTGCCCCTCAGGGAAACCCTGCACCCGTGATCTTTTCTGAGGCATCAGAATCGTCTCTTTTGTAGCACGACGCTCCTGGAACTTTCGGAGACTTCCCAAATACAGCCTTGCCAAATACAAGGAGTATCTCTGTGTCGCGTGGAAAGCATAAGGTGCTTAATTTTAATGGAAGACACTTTTTTTCTTTCTTTTCTTTTTTGACAGAGGCAGATCCTGCGGTGTTTGACAAATATGTTGTAGAAGGAAGCTCAATCTAGATGTTGTGTGTAACTTTATCTTATTCCCCTTTGAGCAGTACCGTCCTTACAGAATGATCTCTCCACTGCCCAAACTCATTACCTTCTTTCCCTTTCACATTGTCCCTCTGTAAATGTCAGGCATAACTACATTTTTATTTGCAGAGATACCACGGCTATGAATGAGTAAAAATTTTCTGCTCCCCCGCCTCTCTCTCTTTACCCTCTGCGCATTCTACTAATATGATTTGTTGAACAAATTGTTCCATTAATCTGGGGCTGTTTGACAGAGTGAAAAAATAAGTGCCAAAGTGAGAAGATTCACAAGAATCGGAAATCTCAGGGCCTCTTTCTCAAGGTAAATAGTTATTATATCAGGGTGTCAGACTGGTGAAATGGATGTGCTTTCATTCTCAGTTTGTAAATGTCACTTTTCCTCAGCCCATCAGGGTGACAAATGAGGTGTGGGTTACAGTAAGAGTTCATTCTTTGACAAAGTTCTTAACAGTCTATTTCAACAGAAAGCATCCAGCCTTCCTCACTTTTATGATCTAGACCCTGCCTTGCTGCCAGAAAGTTCCCGAGGCTTGTCTTTCTGCTTCATCACCGTCCTCAAAGAGAAACATGCCTACAACACAATTGGAAGTCTCAAATGAAAGTAAAAGTAAACAGATTAGAAGCTGGTTTATAGGCCATAACCCTGATTTCCCAGGGAAATGCCATTGACGGGATCTCAAGATTTTATGATCCCAGGGAAATTTCTTATATTTTGGCTGTTGTTGAAGGTTCCGTTCATTTTTTTAAAAAAAAATATACGTTTAACTTTGAAAGAGATTGTTACGCCTTTTTTAAATTATGGGTTAATTGGTGGGTATGTCACATGCAAAGAATGCAGGTGAACAAGTTGCTGTGACAGCAAATGAATTAATGTAAGAATATAGCATTTGATCAGGATTGAGATAGGCCGGGTTTATAAGTAAAGGAGTTTAAGATAATAGGTGCAAATATACAGAGATCAACATCTTTAATGGCCATACCTGATATGGAAAGACCGATGCTAAAAAAAGGTGCATAAGTTGGTGCAATTGTTCCAGGAATTACACCCATTTTTTTTTTCCTTGAGTGCAGTTAAACATAGTTTGTTGATGGGGTTCATCATCACTGCAATCTTTCATCAGCCAGTTTGCCACGTCAGCATTTCTGTGGTTAGCGACAGAACGACAAGATTCGATTATTGATTCATCATGGGCTACCTCACACCATACCGTTCTCCAACTCAGTTTTTGTCTTTGAGTCATTTAAAGTCCCTAAGCCTTGATCCCATCTATAAGATAAATACGTCAATGTTTAACAACACAGTTGTGAGGACCATGTGAAATAATGGAAGCCTACCCTATCTAAAGCGTATTTATTTGCATGTATATATATATTTTTTCAGGAACAAGAATCAGTAGATTTCAAAAGGGCAAAGTATCCCAAAGGGCAAAGTACCACTGATATTAAAATTGGTAGATGTAGAGAAAAAGAAAAAAACAAAACCTATAGGAAGAGAGAAAAATTGGGCATCCTAGAAGCCAAGAGAGAAGAATGATGTATTTTTTGATCGACAATGCCAACCTCAAAGAGAGAGGCAAGTCCTTGTGGTTGAGGAACCAGGATGTAAAAAAGGAAGGAGAAGATGAAAACTATCTGCCAGTCCAGAGGCTCCAAGTGAAGATCTTTAAGGTACGACATGGTGAGTAGCAGACCACTGTGAGTAAACTTTCTTTTTCTTTTTTCTTTTCTTTTGTTTTCTTTTGTTTTCTTTTCTTTATGAAATTCATTGTCAAATTGGTTTCCATACAACAGCCAGGAGCAAACTTTCTTTAAGATGGAAGGAAAAACACAGAGGGACAAAGTACCTAGAGAGGCACTAGCTGAGGACAGTGCAATGACTCTGCCATGGAGATGCAGGCCTTGAACTTCATGAATCGTACTATGGTGAGCAAGAGGCAAGTCCATGGCTACAAAGACACAAGGGATGAAAACAGAGAAGGCAGTTTTCCTGCTTCTTTTACATGGGTCATGTAACAAAGCTCTTTGGCTCTCCATACTTTCAAAACTCATTTGCCCCCGACAGTTAAAAAAAAGAAAAAATAGAGAAAGCAGTGATCATAAAGGGAATCAACCAAATTATAATTGAAAACTTTGTCTATCGAAAGATACCATAGACAGGGAACAAACAGGCCTCAAGCAGGCAGAAAGTGTTGTTGATGCATAAAACCAAAGAGTCTATTATGTCGAATATATATATTTTAAAACTTTACAAGTCCATACGAAAATGGCAGTCTACCCAAGAAAAAGACCTCACTAGGCATCTATTACGTCGAATATGTATATTTTAAAACTTTACAAGTCCATACGAAAATGGCCATCTACCCAAGAAAAAGACCTCACTAGGCGTCTATTATGTCGAATATGTATATTTTAGAACTTTACAAGTCCATACGAAAATGGCCATCTACCCAAGAAAAAGACCTCACTAGGCGCATTCCAAAACAGAAAATCCAAATGACCAACAGACAGAAGAAAAATGTGTTCAACGGCATTAGCACTCAAAGAAGTTAAAAGAAAACCACAATCGGCAATTTGGGAAATACAAATTGGACACAGATTGACAAAAATTAAAAAAGTTTGTCGATACGAAGTGGGGTCAGGGATGTGGATCAATGGGAACTCCAATACGCTGTTTGTGAGAGTGAAAAATATTTACTACCCTGCTGGAAAACAGGCTTTAGTGAGGTGGACAGTAAACTCAGAAATTCCACAGCATATGCTCCAGATGAATTAGCACATGTGCCCCAGGGGGCATCTGAAAATATTTATAGTCACTTTATTTTATAAACGCGAAAATGTTGAAACAGTTGAAACATACATGGTAGAATGGATTTTTAAAAATGGGTAAATTCTGACAATGGAATGCTATAAAGCAATGAAAACGAAGGAAGAACATCTCTATAGGAAAACAGAGATAAGCCTTACCAGTATAATGTTGAAGATTCTCTTATTATTCCACTTATATGCAATAAAAAATAAACAGTCAAAAAAGAAACAATATGGTTTCAGGATCTAAACCAGAGAACGGCAAACTATAGCCCACGGGCCATGCCTGGCTTTTGTCCCGAGCTAAGAATGGTTTTTACATTTTAAAAGGGTGGTGTAGGGGCGCCTGGTGTCTCCGTGGGTTAATTGTCAGACTTTGGCTCACGTCGTGATCTCGCAGTCCGTGAATTCGAGCCCCGCTTCGGGCTCTGTGCTGACAGCTCGGAGCCCGGAGCCTGCTTTGGATTCTGTGTCTCCCTCTCTCTCTGACCCTCCCCCGTTCATGCTCTGTCTCTCTCTGTCTCAAAAATAAATAAATGCTAAAAAAAAAAACCCTTTTTTTGAAGGGTGGTGTAAAACAAATGAAGAAAAGAAGAACAAAGGGAAAAAATAAAAAACACGAGAGAATATGAGACAGACACCATACGTTGTCCTCCAAGACTAAAATATATACCATCTGGTCCTTTTCAGGAAATGTTTCCTGACCACCTGATCTAAACTCTGAGGATACGCAAGGAAAGGATTCCGACAGTGAGGATAGTGCTTGTGTCTTGGAGAACAACGAGACACTAGGAAGGGAGGGTCACACAGGAAGGTGTCTGGGATGTTAGCAATGCTTTATTTCTTCAACCAGGTCATTGTTACTTGGGTGTTTTGTAAATAATGATTTTTAATGTGTACATTTCCACCTGTACGTTTAACCCATCTATTTAGTGATTTTTCTTGTGTGCGAGATTTCTCACAATTCAAATAGGAAATGTGCTCTCCTCTGCAGATGGGATTATAGCCAGGTGTCTATCACAAGGCTGGCGTGGACCCAGTGTGAGTGGTGACCACCGGGATTTACATCAAAGGAGGTTGGATTGGGGCCAAGGACAGTAGGGATAGGTATTTACTCGGGACTGCCTGAGATAATCTACCCAAGAAGACTTCCATAGATACATTCCAAGGTAGAAAATCCAAATGACCAATGAGCATAGGAGAAACATGCTCAAGGTCATCGGCAGTCAGGAAAATCAAGAGAAAACCACAATTGGTCATTTTTGAAAACTGACTGAGGCTGTTTGAGACAGTGTGGCCAGGGGTGGGAAGAGAGCAAAAGAAAAGTACTTCTTCATGCTTCATCATGGATGAAAGTTGAGCTGAGACCATCGATGAGGTGATAAATAGTGATGTCCAGAGCACTTTATTATTTATTTATTTGTGTGTTTGTTTGCTTATTTATTTATTTATTTAAGTAAGCTCTACACCCAACATGGGGTTTGAACTCACGACCCCACGATCAAGAGGTGCATGCTTTACTGGCTGAGCTGCCAGGCGTCCTGAGGAGCGCTTTAGAATGTAGCTCCCCAAATGGTTTGGGTCCGGCAGTTCAGGACTAACCCCTGAATGGTGAGAGTATTTTAGAAACCGGTTATTGTGTCGCTCCAGCTCTAAGAGTGAGTCAATGAGGCAAGACGGGCAAGCAACAGATTTCAGATATCAGCAACACAAGTGACACATAAAGACTTGAGTTCTGCTTATAGACCAAAGACTTTCTTTAGATTACCAGTGAGCGACCTCTAGCCAACCAACCCATGCGGTTCTTTGTACCTAGCTACTTCCAAGTAGTTACAGTACTCTCAAATTCCATGAATGAGGTTTCCCCTCTTGCCCTGTGCTCGTAAGTATTGTCTGAGAAAGGAAAAGAAGTCTAACAAGATGGCGTCCCACTTCACGGAAGACCTGGTCTGGGTAAGAGACTCCCACCTAAATGCACAGCTAGAAGTTGTGCATACGGACTCAGTCATCAAGAAGTCAGAATTGGCTGTGGTGAAATAATAACCCTCAGAGAGTTAGTAATAACTGACTTATTCAAGCCACATTTTTTTAAGCCTATCAAAAATTACCGTACACCTGAGTGACTCTAAATCCTTTTGCCCGGTTTTGGCCTTGTGTCTATTTTCCAATTCTTAGAGTGTTAAATGGGTATGTTGATGGGTTGAGAGAATCAAGGTGGTTACAATCCCATTGCAATTTGTTTGATAAACTGTATTCCTATCCTATTATGTTCCCCCAAAGCAGAGAGAGTGGATAAGACAGGTATCATGTTCCTCACTTTACAAATGAAGATGCTGAGACTCAGAGAGTCTAAATTATTTATTTAAGGTCTCAGGAGTAAGTCGTGAGTCAAGATATTGAAACTCAGACTTTCTGGTACTAAGTGCAGCTCTCTTTCAGTGATCCCATACTGGGCCATACAGGACAGAGTACAAATGAGGTGTGGAGGGTCATGGCTGGGGTGGGTGGTGATACTGACATAAGTGATTGGTAAAAATGCACTGGAAAGAGTAAGGGTGGGCTCGGGTGGGGTGGTCAAAGATAAACCTTCTCTCCTTACATTATCTGAGGCCAAGTCCTATTGGGGGACTTTATATCTGTCCTCAAGACACATACTCATTACTTTTGTTTTCACAAGGGAAAATTAACCTGTGAATCCAGGGATGCAGATGTTGAAGCTAAGATTCTGACTTTGAAAGGGTCCCTGTAGGTAGAGAGCATGTATTGTCATTTTCGATGTTTTTAGATTAGTTCCATCTGTGTTCTTAGGGGTTTCAGTTGAGAAAATAACAAGCTGGGAAAATATTTGCTACATATTCTTAACATGCTTAATCTATAAAGAGCCCTTTTAAATCAGAAAGAAAAGGAGGAATACCCATGATAAAAAGTATAAAGAATGTGGATACCCAATTCTCAAAAGAATGCAAATGATAACAATAAAGATATAAAATAATATTCTCCTTCACTAGTGATCAAAGAAATTCAAATTAATGTGAGATCATTTTCATCTTTCACTTAAAAAAATTAATGATATTTCCTGGTGTTATGGAATAGATATAGGAAGAGCTGTTATATATTGCTGTGAGAAGGTAATTGGTATGTTTTCCTGGAGGGCAATTTGGTAATGTATATCAAAAGCCTTAAAAATGCTCACACTTTTGATTCTTTAATTTCCACTTCGAAGAGGAAAAAGTAAAATCAAAGTGATTAACTCCTTGTATGAAGCCAGAACTATCCTGATTTTTCATCAAGACAATGACACTCTCAGACAGAACAATTAGAGATCAATATCCCTTATCAAAATACCTTTAAAATCCTTAACAAACTATTTGCAAATCCAATCCAGCAATGTATAAAAATTACCATGAGTCTCAATTACAGTTTATTCCAGGGCCACAAGGTTGGTTTATCTTTTGGAATCAATCAATGTAATTCTTTATTTCGATGGAATAAATAAGAATATATATTATTTCAACAGGTGTAGAAAAGAACTCCTGACAAAATCCAATGCTCATTCATGATAAAGAGCCTCTACATACTAGGAATAGTAAGAAACTTCTGCAACCAGATAAAGGACACATAGAATAAATCTATAGCTGTCACCATAACTTATGCTAAAATAAAGTACATTTCCCTTTAAATTGAGAACAAAGTAAGGACGTCTGTCTATACCTTTTATGATCAGAATTTACTGGAGGTCCTAACCAGTGCAATAAGGTAATAAAAGGAAATAAAATACATATATATCAGAATCAAACTATCTTTATTTTTCGATGATGACATTATTCTACACTTTTTAATTCTAAGTAATTAAGAAGAATGGAATAAAGGAAAAAAGCAGGAGACAAAGAGGGAAGAAAGAAAACTTCTGTTTTTCAAAGGATACCACTGAGAAAATGTAAAGTCAAGGCATACGCTGAGAGAAAATATTTGCATTCTGTATCCAGAATGGTTAAGTTACTCTTGAAACTCTATTATAAGACAAACAACCCAATAAAATGTGGCGCATATATTTGCACAGCCATCAGAAAAAAGAAAGGAATGGTCAATAAGAAAAAGAAAAATGCTCAACATCATTAGTCACAAATAAATTCAAATTGGAAATCATGATGAGGTACCGTTATTCATATACTAGACTGGCTAAAATTAAAAAGTCTGAGAGTAACGAGTATTGAAAATGTGGAACAATTGAATGTCTCATTTGCTGGTGGGAGTTGTAAATGGTACATCTATTCTGGAACACATTTTGATAGTTTCTTACAAAGGTAAAGGAATACTTCACAGAGGACACAGAAATTTCATTTCTAGATATTTCCCCCCAAAAGAAAATATATGCCTACCAAAAATCTGGATGCAAATTTTATAAGCTTTATTTATATTATCCATACTAGAAACAATCTAATTGTCCATCGGCCAAGAAATGTATTAATAGTGGTTATATAATCATACAATGGAATACCACCCAACATCTGAAAGAAATGAACTACTAATGTATACAACATGGAAAAACCTCAACAACATTCTTCTGAGCAAAAGGAGGCACATACACATAAATTATTATATACCGTATGATTATCTGTTTTATGGGAATTATATATATATACTTATGCTAAAATAAAGTACATTTCCCTTTAAATTGAGAACAAAGCAAGGACGTCTGTCTATACCTTTTATGATCAGAATTTTACTGGAGGTCCCAACCACCAGTGCGATAAGGTAATAAAAGGAAATAAAATACATATATATATATGAATATATATATATATATATATATATATATATATATATATATATAATGGGAAAATCTAATCAATAGTGACAGAAAGGAGAACTCTGATTTCCTGATACTGTGGAGGTATCCGGGGTAGATGGACTACAGTAGGCTAAAGGCGAACTTTTTGAAATGATGGAAATGTTTTATTATCTTTTTTTTTTTAATGTTTTATTTATTTTTGAGACAGAGAGAGGCAGAGTGTGAGCTGCAGAGGGACAGAGAGGGAGACACAGGGTCCAAAGCAGGTTCCAGACTCTGAGCTATCAGCACAGAACCCGATGCAGGGCGTGAACCCACAAACTGTGACTGTGAGATGATGACCCGAGCCAAAGTCAGACACTTACCTGACTGTGCCACCCAGACACGCTTATTATCTTTTTTTTAATGTTTATTTTTGAGAGAGACAGAGAGAATGTGCATGCCTGCCTGCGTGCGCACACAAGTGGGGGAGGGGGCAGAGAGAGAGGGGGACAGAGAATCTGAAGCAGGCTGCAGGCTCTGAGCTGTTAGCACAGACCCAGATGTGGGGTTCAAACTCACCGACCATGAGATCATGATCTGAGCTGAATTCAGACACTTAACCGACTGAGCCGCCCAGGCGCCCTGATGTTTTGATGTTTTATTATCTTAATTAGGGGCATAATTACCTGGGTGCACATGTTCATCAAAACTAATTAAACCATACATTTAAAATGGGTGTGTATTGTTGTATATAAAGTGCATTTCAAAAGAAAACCTGATTTCAAAAATGCGATTTAGTCGGGGCACCTGGGTGGCTCAGTTGATAAAACTTGCAATTCTAGATTTTGACTCAGGTCATGATCTTGCAGTTCGGGAGTTTGAGGCCCACATCAGGCTCCATGGTGGTCGCGTGGAGCCTGCTTGGGATTCTCTCCTTCTCTCTGCCCCTCCTCTCTCTCTCTCAAAGTAAATAAATAAACATAAAAAAAAAAGCTTTAATGAGTGATTGGATGTGGAAGGTGAAGGAGAAGAGTTTCTCATGTTGGCAACTGACGTTATCATCCACTGGAACAGGAATCCAGAGGAGGCAAACTGGAGAATAAGGGCAAGAAGATGAGTATAGTTTGGGAACTGGGGAGCCGAAAGAGCCAGGGTACCCAAATAGAGATGTCAAGGACGCAGGTGACTCTATCTGTCTGCTCTTGAAAATGTGAGAAAGATAGATCGATGTCGAAATCGCGTGCATAGCGCTGATATGGGAACCTGCCATAAAAGGCGTGTAGAACTCCAAGAGAGTGTTGAGAAGTTTCAAATCTGAAGGGGAATCAGCAAAAAAGAAGTGACACATGAGTGGAATGTCACTTTCGATTTCAGCATCTCCAGTTTCTTGGAGATTGTGTGCTTGGCGATAAGTAAACAACAGACGGATGGAGTCTGGCCCTATCCCATTTTACAGGAGGACAATCGGTTATTCTGGGGAAAAAAAAGGCAGTTAAAGTTGACCCATCTAGGGGCGCCTGGGTGGCTCGGTCGGTTAAGCATCCGACTTCGGCTCAGGTCATGATCTCACGGTCCGTGAGTTCGAGCCCCGCGTCGGGCTCTGTGCTGACAGCTCAGAGCCTGGAGCCTGTTTCCGATTCTGTGTCTCCCTCTCTCTCTGCCCCTCCCCTGTTCATGCTCTGTCTCTCTCTGTCTCAAAAATAAATAAACGTTAAAAAAAATTAAAAAAAAAAAAGTTGACCCATCTAGCACATTTTCTTTTTGAGAATCCTTACAATCATTCTCACAGCGATGCATTCATTCAGCAAGCAAGCAAAGGAGCTTATTCAAGGGTCCAGTCATTGGAGATAGAAAAGACATAAGGCATAGATCTTATCCTCAGGGGGCTTGCATTTTAATTGAGAAGACGGATACATAGACACGCAGACCTAAGTCAACGTTTCAGGCATGGTACACATATGTCAGGTCATGTGGAGAGCACACAAAAGGGAGTAGTGATCTCTTGATGGAGATTCAGATACAGCCTCTGGGAAAAAAGCATAGATGGAAGGTAAGCAAGTCTTTTGCAGAAGCAGAGGGGAATGGTGAGGGCATTCTAGACAGCAGGGACGGCCTGAGCAAAGCCATGAGGCCTGGCATATGAAGGTCCACTCAGGAAAATGCAGGTGGGTCTGGGGGGCCTCCTGAGTAGAGCTGAGAGATATAGGATTGGGTGGGGTAGAGATGAAAGGTAGGAACATGACAGATGTCAGCGTATATTTAATTCCTTGGGAAGCATGCCACACTCAGATTGTAAGATGTATTTATTCCTTCTCATTGTTAGCATCTCCTTCCAAGGGGCTCCCAGCTGTTAGGGAAAGGGCTAAGGTAATAAATACAACAACGGTATTTGGAAACATGTTAAATTTCAAACCTCTGAGCCTTCTGGTCATTTACACAGTCTTGACTGATCCTTATCATGCATGCCGTTTCGAGGGACCGACAGGGAATAAAGGCGAGGGAAGCAGCTATTCCTTTATACGTGCTTGGATTGTTGAGACGTTTAAAAAGGTTTAGATGAAGTAGAAACTTTAATGATTAAGAAGGAAAACTCAGTCTGATCAAAAGAATTCAGCAAGCAAACAAACGGAGCCCTTCGCTGAGAACGCCTGTGATGTTTTATCCCACTCAGTGGCAACATGTTATGATTTTATGAATGGCCCATGGTTAACGGGTTTGCAGTGATTATTCCTGCTTGTGTGAAAAATAATCAAAGATGCCTGTTTATATTTTATGATTAAAATGTGGTTTCTAAAGGTCACTTGCACAACGAACTTTATTTTTCTTTTTATGCAAGGGAAATAAGGTAGGTATGTTCATGCCCATTTCAAAGATTAAAAATATCAACGTTAACACAGTTGGAATAAATTGCCAGCAGTCACAAGGTTACCAAAGCTACAAAGTAGGTCTCCTGGAACAGTCTCTCCCGGGCTCTGGAGTATGCTGGCTTTTCATCCTAAATAAGTAAAAGAGTAAAATAAGTAAAATAAGTAAAAGACACGCAAAGAGCCGTGTCCAAAACAGGGCATTACCCTCGGCACACAGGATTTTGATTGGAGGCACCTCCAGAGCCAAGGGATCCTGAAGACAGAGAATGACAAACATCATCTTTCAAAAAGTCAAGGTCTTTGTGTAAAAAAAATATTCTGGAATTAGGGTTCAGGAAGACAAAAGGGCGGCCGGCTGGATCCCCAAGGGTAGTTTGTGTTCTGTGACGCAGGGATTGGAGAGAGAAAGAGAGCAAAGGGAGAGTGTCCCCAGAGGTCAATGTCTGTAGATGAGAAGTATGTGAGGAGAGGTGGAGAAGTGAGAGTTCCTCATGGAACTCAGTAGCGCTGACTATCATGGCGGATATTTGTAAATGTTTGGGGATTGAGGCTCTGGGTCCTGTGCAATAAGCCAGTGAGGCTCCCTGGCTTTCTGGAGTCCAGCTGGGTTTGGACCATGAGGCACTGGTGAGAAATTGGAGGAAGAAGCATGAGCAATTAGAACATTTCTGTTCCTGTCCCCAAGTGCTTCCTAAACAAAAAGCCCTCTCCATACCCTTACCTTGTCTTTACTCAAGTAGCTGTTTCCTCCTCTGCCCTTCAGATCACGGATGGCAATGGCTACCTGTGACTAGTTCTAGAACAACATATTATCCCTTGTGGGCTCCTTAAATCCTCCTATACCTGAGTAAATAACACCTGTATTGAACTCTCCACACGTCGTCCTCTCCGAGACGGTGATCCGTCTCTCGCTGTAATAGTGGTTCCCTCTAAACTGGGGAGATTTCCCTCAGCTATTTGAGTTAAATGGCTTAAGCAAATGACAATCCCTCCGTATTTCTTTCTCGTTTAATTTCACGTAGCACTTTCATTCATATCAGTTCTCGTTTTTAACATGTGCACCTAGAATATCTTGTCGGAGACAACCTTGCATTTTGTCATCCAGCCTCAGCGCTACTCAACTTCCTTTCACTCTGGTTAAGAAAAGACATCTTACTTTCATGCTGTACCCGCGATTGAAGACCAGCTTGCACCTCTCCTGCTTCCATTCGCTTGGGCCGAATGTTGAAATGAAAATGTTGAAAATGACTTTCCCCCACCCCATTAAAACGTCCAACTCCTCCTGGCTGACCAAATAACAAAAGGTTGTTCCCCCAAAGGAGAAGTATTAATCCCGTTAGCTGTTACATTCTTAGAGTCCAAAAGTACCTCTTATTATAAGGATGTTGTTTAATCTACTCTCCTCATGTGTATCTTTGAAAACACTAATTACTTATGAGTGACGGCGTTTGTCAGAAGATGTATTATTCATGGAAGCTATTCGAGATTCCTTCCCATTTTTTCCTGTGCCAGTGATTAGTTCAGGACGCCTGTATGTCTTTCTCTGTCTGATCATCAATATGGATCAGATAAAAGGGGACTCACACCCACCAATAAATGAGTCAAGATCTTCAAGTATGTGTGTTTGGGGAGGAACAGAGGACCTCTTAAAAGACCCACGTTGTAGAATAAATGCATTTTTGATTTTAAGAATTCAACGCCCATTTTAGATCACTGGGTATCTTCTTTTTTCTTTTTTCTTAATGTATGATCATGTGTTAATTTGTTATCTATCCTTTTCACTGAGGTAATTGAGAAGACAGGCTTTTTTCAGTTTTGCTAAAATGATAATCGTAAACAATAAGTTCTCTGGCGTCAGGTGAAAATGTCACGACACCTTACAGCAGGTTGAATAAGCACATGGAAAGGCTCCGATAAATATTTTCTGTCAACTCAATAATGTAAAAAAGGACTTCAGAATGGTAGTATAGAAGACGGAGATGTGCTAAATACCTGCCCCATAAGGTTGACAGGAGGCCCATTCTTGTGACAATATTTAGACTTTGAAGTCATGCTCTGTGTCGACGCACATTGCTTCTTCCTATCTGTGATATATGTTTGCATGTGATACTCTGCATTTTTTTCTTCTCCCTGCTCAAAACCTGTGGTCCAAAAAGGATGGCCAAGTCAGCGAACAAAAGAAGGATATTAGGAGCAAAATCTGTCATGCAACAACACCCTTTTATTTGTAAACATCATGCTTTACACATCATTATCGGCGATTTATGTGCTCACCAAGCATATAGTTTTATTACTATAATGCGGACAAATTGCCTGTAATTCATGGGCCTGGGAACACATATCTATAATTTGGGTCAAAATATGTCTGCTCACTCCAATTTACAATAAACCCTTAATGTAGTTCCATTCAGAGTTGGAATTTCTGAGTTTTCATCTTCATCGCGTCCTCCTACAACTATAGAGAGGAAAATAACCAGAGAGTAATTCCCAGCTTTGGGTGAGAGGAATACAACTAGGGCTGGGATCCTTTGAGACGTATTTAAAAATATATATATTGGGGCGCCTGGGTGGCTCAGTTGTTTAAGCGCCCGACTTCGGCTCAGGTCACCATCTTGCAGGTGGTGAGTTGGAGCCTTGTGTCAGGCTCTGTGCTGATGACTCAGAGCCTGGAGCCTGCTTTAGATTCTGTATTTCCCTCTCTCTCTGCTCCTCCCCTGCTCATGCTCTCTCTCTCTCTCTCTCTCTCTCTCTCTGTCTCTGTCTCTCTTTCTCTCTCTCAAAAATAAACACTAAAAAAAGTCTTCGCCTTTACCTAATATTAGGAGAATATTGTATTCATTGTAGGAAAAGCCTGGAATTTGAAGCCAGGAAGACCTATGTGTAAATCTTTGCTTAGTTGAGTATTTCTTGAAGGACTACATTAGGGCTAGTTTCGGTTTTCTCATCATGGCGTTAATAGTGTCAGCTTCATGAGAATCACTTGAATACGTGTAATTTAGTGCCCAGAAAAGTATCATATTGTGTTTCTAAATGGTGAACTTTCCTCCTTTCTTGTGTACAGACTCTCTCTTTAGGGAAAAAAAAAATCAATCGCTAATTGTAGATTATAAAAATGGCTCTGAATGCTTGCCCTCTTATGATCCATACCATTGAGATGGGATGCTGTGAATGCTCTCATCAAGAGGGGGAATCTGTTTTCTTTCTCCATGATTCTGTGCTGGCCATGTGCCTCTTTGGTGAGTAGGTATTAGAAAACATGGTGCAGGCTTAAAAATCACTTGCACTTCAGGACTTGTGCTCTCGCACTTAGAACCCTAAGACCGCTGAGTGAATGAGTCCAAGCTAACCAGTTGGAGGACAGGAGGCCATGTGGTAGAGAACTGAGGCACCGCATCCTCCAGCCAATTCAACAATGGATAACCGCTCATCTGCAAGAACACTACAGCCCTGGTCCAGACTAGAACCATCCAACCGACCCACAAAATTATGAGCTGAAGAAAATGATTGTCATTTTAGTTACAAAGGTTTGTGGTACATGACAAAATCTTACTGATATACAAATGAAGTTTCTTACATTTGGAGCTCTGATATGGCAAAAGTGACTTTTCAACAAATGTGTGCACATGTGTATGTGCGTATGCCATAAATTTGGGAGAATTGGAATTATGGTGGTCCTTTTAGGTCTGGCTAGTAAAGGTATGGACAGGGCGTATCCTCAGTATTTTAAGGCCAAAGGGAAGGAAATCCTTGTTGGTGCTATGAAAAGAAACAGTCACTGAAGTGAAGAGGGAAATGTAAAGAAAGAGAAAGAGAAGAGAAGAGAAGAGAAGAGAAGAGAAGAGAAGAGAAGAGAAGAGAAGAGAACAGAGAAGTAATGTCTAAAGATTCTAATTTACAGGAGGAACCAAGTGAAACATCCATGATGCGCAAAGAGTATGTGATGCCACCAACAATGGGCTATGCAATCAGAACAATGGACAAGTCCTACCAATGTAATAGTATGGTAACTGATTAACAAAGACAGGAGAACATCTCAATAGAAATGTTATAGAAATATTCCTATAAACATAGCACTTGTGGAAGGGAAGAGATAAAAGAATACTGTGGGGAATATGAGGGGAATATGAGGTTTTGAGTTACCTGTGCCTAAGGACCTTACTCACCATGAATCAAACCTTGAACCTGGTACTAATGTTGAGAAATATGAGTGAGACTATGACTTTAAAAATCTAGTCAGTGTTGGCTATAATACTTTCTACACATTTCCCGCTTGTAGAATGATGGACATAGGACTGATGGGGATTGGGAAGAAGTCAGTTTGCTGTTGGAAGACATTAGTGGGTTCAACTCTGAGAAGGTGGCATGGAATTAGGCTGCAGGAACAAGGAGGAAGGCTACTAGTGAGGATTTTGTAATAGAAAAATTAATACAAAAGGGACTTAAAAGTATTTGGGTTAGTAGATTATCACTCAAGGACACAAGGAACTAGGCTGATTTATTAACAGCCATTTTACCTCCAGCTCATACAATCTTCAGACTTTGGGAGAAAATATCCCGATCATTTTCATTTCTTCTTTAAACTTTGGACTCTTAACCCTCAATACTTTCAGTCTCGGTGCAAGGAAGGAGCCCCTGCTCAAACAGTGTGTAATGCCACCTGAATGCATCCATTTGTATGAATTAGTCCAGCACTCATTAATCTCATTAAAATACAGAATATTTTTGTTATAATGCGGTGGTGAAGCACCATACATATTTATGAGATTTAATTTTTGGGTTTTTTCACTTACGGCTCCTTATAGTACCATTCAACATTATTTTGAAGTTTTTGAACATTGCAGTAAGAAAAAAAAGATGAGGCATATATTGGACAGGAAACAATAAAGTGATCAGAAATTAATGATACTATATTCACACACCTAAAGTTTCCAGGAGGATTAATTGAAAAATTATGAAACTATTAGTACGAAAAGAGTATTGTAGGTAGCCAGATAGACTACAAGTGAGCTTTCCCTTTTTTGCAATAAGCAACCCGTTATGTCATTTTAAAAGAATATTTAGAAGAACAAAGTTATGAAATATCTAGAAATAACTAAATGCGGAGTATGTAAGGCTCATAAAACATAAAATTTTCCTGAAGGATATAAAATAGGACCTGAATTGTTGACAAGATATTGTCTTCCTGGATGGGTAACTAAAAATTGTAAAGATGTCAATTTCCCCCAAATCATCTTATAAACATGGTGCCACTCACATAAAAATCCTAATGTATTTTTTAAAAACCTTGACAACTTGATAATAACTTTTACCTGAAAGAATAAATACATGAAGGTAGGCAAGAAAATTGTGAATAAGAATAATGAGAGAGGACTTGCTCTGCCAGGTGTCAAAATTTACTGCAAAGCTACAGTAATTAAAGTAGCATGTTGCAGATAGAGAATCAGCAGATAGGTCATTAGAAAATACAGAAATTCCCAAGATTCATCCATGTTTGTGTGGATTGTGTATTTCCTAAAGGTGAAATTTCCATCCCAAGAGGGAAAGGCGGATTATTCAACAATCGGATTGGCATTTGGAAATAGAATGAAGAATAACCCACAACCTCTTATGTAACATCAACCACAAAAATATACCTAGTAGATTAGTTGTGTAAACTGGGGGGAGAAAAGCAGTAACAAAGGCCGTTGGAGGATCACTTTTATAATTTAGCTACAGAAAAGACTTGTGAAAGCCTGATAGGAAGATAGGAAACAACAACAGTAAAACGCGGTCGACTTGGACAAATAAAAATGTTTAACTTCTGTGTTAAGACAAGTGATAAACTAGGAAAACATTTCTAAAGAAAATTGCAGGCAAAAAGTTGATGCATGATATAGAAAGAATCCCTACCAATCAACCTTGAAAGATTTATTCTTTAAAAAAACAACAACTGGCAAAGAGCATGAACCAGCACTCCACACGGAAAGTAATGTCAAGTAAATTACAAATATAAAATGTCCTTAAAAACTCATATAAGATTTCCCATCACATTAGGAAGTAACTTTCAAAGCATGAGTTTCTACGTAGGTAAAAAATAACATAATCCGGTACATTACTTGATCTGTATCCCTAACATTGTGTGATTTTTCTCTGCTATAATTACTCAATAGCTGCTTGCTTTTGAGTAACCCACGCACCCACTCAAAAAATGAATTAATTTTTAAAAAATGAATTAATTTAATGTACTTGAATAAAGTAATGTAACCATGATAAAAACTTAATTTGGACTCAGAAATACACAAATTATTTTCAAGTTTATAACTTTCAGGGAGCTAGTCCCTAAACTGTTTGCAATGAGATAAATATTGAAATTGAGAGAAAGAATTTAGAGGTATTTATAGCAATTTGGCAGAGTAATTTTATGTCTATTGAACCTAGTAATCAAAAAATACAGATTGTGGTTTTTATTTCATGTTTTAGTAATACATTTCTATATATTTTACAAAAGCATTAGTCCCCTTTCTTTCCATTTTCTCTTTCTTTTTTCTTTGCCTGACACCTTCTCTTTCCTGAACTTCCAATTTCTCCATCACTCCCTTTGTCTTCCCTGAATGCAGGAAGCGGCATGGTGGATGAATGCAAGGAAACTTGAGGAGAAAGACAGCTATCAGGGACAAGAAAAAAGTGGGCTGGGGAGGGATGCTGGTAGTGAGTGGGGAAAATGGTCAGAACAGTTGAGAGACCGGTTCCATTAAATAAGTAAGCACAACGATTAAGTAAAGCAGCAAATATATCAAAGACAATGTACGTAAGTTTCTAATTGACAGAGACGATATTTACAACCATGGAAAAGGGGGATAGAAAAAGAAAATAGTGACAGATACATAGAGAGTTCATTGTGTGTGTGTGTGTGTGTGTGTGTGTGTGTGTGTGTACATCTATAAGCATATGTTTACATATATGTGTGGGGATATATATATATATAAAATATTTCTTAATACTGTGCACGGTACTGATAACAGTGAGCTGACCAGCTCAATATTTTCAGTATGGAAAGTAATGCTAGCGATTCTTATCAAAATAACACCAGCATTCTTCACAGAGCTAGAACAATCCTCAAATGTGCATGGAACCACAAAAGGCCCCAAATAGACAAAGCAATCCTGAAAAAGAAAACCAAAGCTGGAGGCATCCCAATTCCGGACTTCAAGCTATATTACAAAGCTGTAATCATCAAGACAGTATGGTATTATTACAAGAACAGACACATAGATCAATGCAACAAAATAGAGAACCCAAAAATGGACCCACAAATGTATGGCCAAATAATCTGTGACAAAGCAGGAAAGAATATCCAATGGAAAAGAGGCAGTCTCTTCAGCAAATGGTGTTGGGAAAACTGGACAGGGACATGAAGACTGAAACTGGACCCCTTTCTTATACTGTATACAAAACTAAACTCAAAATGGATGAAAGGAGGGGCGCCTGGGTGGCGCAGTCGGTTAAGCGTCCGACTTCAGCCAGGTCACGATCTCGCGGTCCGTGAGTTCGAGCCCCGCGTCGGGCTCTGGGCTGATGGCTCAGAGCCTGGAGCCTGTTTCCGATTCTGTGTCTCCCTCTCTCTCTGCCCCTCCCCCATTCATGCTTTGTCTCTCTCTGTCCCAAAAATAAATAAACGTTGGAAAAAAAAATTAAAAAAAAAAAATGGATGAAAGGCCTACACGTAAGACAGGAAGCTATCAAAATCCTAGAGGAGAAAAGAGGCAACAACCTCTTTGACCTCAGCCACAGCAAATTCTTATTTGACATGTCTCCAGAGGCAAGGGAAACAAAGTAAAAGTGAACTATTGGGACCTCATCAAGATAAAACGTTTCTGCACAGCAAAGGAAATGATCAGGAAAACTAAAAGGCAATCAATGGAATGGGAGAAGATATTGGCAAATAACATATTAGATAAAGGGTTAATATCTAAAATCTATAAAGAACTCATCAAACTCAACACCCAAAAAACAAATAATCCGGTGAAGAAATGGGCAAAAGACCTGAGTATACTACTTTTCCAAAGAAGACATCCAGATGGCTCACAGATGCATAAAAAAAAATGCTCAACATCGCTCAAGGAAATACAAATCAAAACCACAAGGAGATACCACCTCACACCTGTCAGAATGGCTAAAACTAACAATTCAGGCAGCAACAGATGTAGGCAAGGATATGGAGAAAGAGGAACCCTTTTGCACTGCTGGTGGGAATGCAAACTGGTGCAGCTACTCTGGAAAGCAGTATGCAGGTTCCTCAAAAATTAAAAATAAAACTACCTTTGACCCAGCAATTGCACTAGTAGGTATTCATCTAAAGGGTACAGGAGTGCTGATTTGAAACATGCACCCCAATGTTTATAGCAGCACTATTGGCAATAGCCAAAGTATGGAAAAAGCCAAATGTCCACAATGAATGGATAAAGAAGATGTGGTATATATATATATATATATATATATATATATATATATATGGATATATATATACATATATATCACACACACACACACACACACACACACACACACACACACTAGAGTATCACTCGGTGATCAAAGAGAATGAAATCTTGCCATTTGCAACAAAGTGGATGGAACTAGAGTGTATTATGCTAAGTGAAATAAGTCACTCAGAGAAAGACAAATATCATATTATTTCACTCATATGTGCAATTTAAGATACAAAACAAATGAACGTAAGGGAAGGGAAGCAAAAATAATATAAAAACAAGAGGGAGACAAACCCTAAGAGATTCTTAAGTACAGAGAACAAACTGAGGGTTGCTGGTGGGTGTTGAGTGGGGGGAAGGGCTAAAGGAGTGAAGAACATTAAGGAGGACATCTGTTGGGGTGGGCACTGGGTGTTATATGTAAGTGATGAATCACTAAATTCTATTCTTGAAATTATTTTTACACTATATGTTAACTAACTTAGATTTAAGTTCAAAAAATTATAAATAAATAAATGCAAACAAACCCCCCCCCCCAAAAAAGAGGAAAGTGATGCTAAAAGCTCTCCTTAACTGAAGGAGATTCTCACACTGATTGGCTGAGAAGAAGATACCACCGTAGGGTCTCTGTAGCCCTAACTGATACTCATTCACTTTTTGCTTGGAAGCCCCATCTGATTAAGAAATTTGAGGAAGTTAAGGTTAGGGATGTTTACCAAGAAGGATCTTTGGAAAGACTCTGTACTAGAGAACCAGAATCCATAGGCAGAAGCATGAAGAGCAGGAAACAATGACGACACTCAGTAGGCCAAACCTTGTCATGTGGGAATTAATTAAAACAAAGACACTCCCAGTGAGAAGGCTGGGGCTCTGGGTGACGGACCTATTCTTCACTCATCAGGGCCCTGCAATTACGTGAGGTTGGGGCTATAGAGAACCCCTGCAATTGGAGATTCAAATTTTTAGTTTTAAACTTTTGCTGTGCATCCAACATTCCTCATTTAATGTCTATCTAATCCTTCTAAACTCTCTTGCTGGCTGCCGGTGCTGTATGTGTGCTCTGTACTAAATGGGGCAACCTGGAATCAACATGGTGTCAGAAGAGGAACAAGATAATGTGTCAGATAGACTCAAGGAAGCAATTTCACAGCAGAAGAAAATCATCAGATAGCATTAGTTTAGGACACTTCAAAGAAGATGAGACAAATGAACCGTGGCAGAGAGGAAAGAGGAGCTTCAGAAAGGTTGATTCAATGAGAGGAATTGAAAATATTTGAAGATATTTATCCCTCTTACTCAGAGTTTGCTGTTAGGTTCTGTTCCTGGGAAAGGTCTTCTGAAAGTATTCAAGAGTTTTATTTTTCCAGACCTTGCTCACCACCAAAGATTAGAGATCTCTGATATATCAAAGAGCTTCTCCTCCGAACATGTTCTTACTTTACCTGTGAGCTCCACCCAGGTGAGATCTCTAGATGAGAGATACAACATTCCACCTCCTGAAAAACTCTCCTCTATGGGCCTCTAAGCTCTAGAGAAAGAGCAACAGCCCTAATCAGAACATAGGACAGCATTTGACAATTAATTAATTTAAAAAGGCTTATTCTAATGAGGAGTAGCAGAATATGCCACCCCAAAATATGCCACTTTGGCATAAGGATTATTTTGAGCTGAAGGCAATCAAGAAGAAGCAGATACAAGAAAACGCTTCTGGTCTTTTCCTTCTTTGCCCAAAAGGAGGACAGAAATTTACAAAAGTGTCCCTTCTCTTCTCCACTAGGAAGGACAAAGGTTAATTCTGGGAGACAACGTTAGGTTCTTATCAGTGGATAACATGCCCACTTACATATGCATAAAATACTCTTGTTTACCTTGCTTTTCCAGGTAACCCCCTTATTACTGGTCTCCCTTTACCTTTTTCTTTTGTCTTTAGTTAGATATTTAAGCTGGAGTTCTCAGCTACCTCTGAGAGTTACTCATTTTTCCCTGGTTGTGTCTTTTGTATACACAAGGTATACATATTAATAAACTTCTATTTGATTTTATTTTGTTATTCTTTGTTTTATTACAGGGGTCTCAGTAAAGAACTCAGAAGAGTAGAGGGAAAATTATTTTTCCTCGTCTATACTAATGAACTCTTGTGTGTGTGTGTGTGTGTGTGTGTGTGTGTGTGTGTGTGTTTAAGTTGGATTTTAAGAAGTGTATTGTATTAGGAGAATGTATTCGCAAATTTTATGTTCACAGAATATTTTAGAACTTAACTTTCTGCGGAAAGGAAGTACCCACATTCTCTAAAATTTGCCAAATTTTTAGATGAGGTCTCAAGTCACAATGCCATATAGTATCTTCATGACATATATATGTCTGACACATTTGTTGATTTGGTCTGATAATGATGGATACCTTCTATTTGTTTGTATAGCTTATTTTTCTTGACTAGAACTTCAACCAACAAAAGTTTATTATAATTTGCATAGTAAATTACCAGTGTAAAATATAACATTTGAATGATCTAGTCTACACATTAAAACTAGTTTACAAGTTCAGCATATAGGTTCAAGGTGCAAATAAAAAAGAGGTCTTCAGGAATCCTTGACTTTTATCTAACACATACATATATCACGGTTGCCAATGCCAATGCTTTTCTAAGCACTTTAGAAGTGCTTCTCTGAAGATACACAATGTTCCACCCAATATGATTTTCTTTTTTTTTCTTGAAAACTTATTTAATGTTTAATAGGCAATGGATTGAGAAGAGGGTCACAGGTGGGGAAACATGATCCTTGTTAATAAGGCTGTTTTTTGAACTCTGGATAGAAACTTAGATTGATAAATTAGCTGCTTCATAGTTTTTAACCACTAAATAGTACTGCAATTTCATTGCATCATATTATTTTTGTGTTTTTAGACCCACAGCAGATTTGCCTATATTTTGAATTCAGGCATTTTGACTACTGTCTTCTGAATAAATTATCAATTTAAACCAAAAAAAACCCCCAAAAAACAAAACAAAAAACAAAACAAAAAAAAAGGAACAAATGTCCATTTTGAATCATTGCAGAACAATTAGTTCTTCCATAAGATAAGGGAATTTGAAACACGTTGATGTAAACTGTAAACAATGTCACCCTTGCCCATAATCATTTCACAACAGCCTGAGAGGAAGAGAATACAGCGTGAAATATCTATGCTCAACAGCTTGGTAGCTAATTTCATTATTTTTTGTGAAAAGAGAGTGGAAGGAAACAGAAGCATTCAGTCATGTCGAATAGCCGTAGAAATCTTGACAGGTGGTTGAAGAAGAAAATTCCCTTCTTTATAATTAACCAGAAATCAGAGATTATGGAAAGATTTATAAAACAGCATATGAAAAACAGGTCCTTGAAAATAAGCATAACCAATAAATGGCATTTAAAAATATCCCTGGGACACCTGGGTGGCTCAGTCAGTTGAGCATCTGACTTCAGCTCAGGTCATGATCTCGCGGTTTGTGAGTTGAAGCCCATCATTGGGCTCCGTGCTGACAACTTGGAGCCTGAAGCCTGCTTTGGATTCTGTCTCCCTCTCTCTCTGCCCCTTCCCCGCTTGTGTGTGTGTGCGCTCTCTCTCTCTCTCAAAAATAAATAAACATTAACAAAAAAGTATAAGAATATCTCTACAGTGTTTCTGAATAATCTGAAACTGAAGGGTGGGTGAAAGGTGTCATAGGAGAACTTCCTTGTTTGACATAGGAGAGATCACTGTATTGTGTTATTGAATCACACAGGACAGACTCATGGATTCATACATACCATTGCACCCAATAAAGTTTGTAATAAAATTGGTAGACTCGAAGCCACCAAATTAGCTACCAATATTTTCTACTGTCTGTAACTTAGAAAAAGCTGGAAATAAGAGATAAGAGAAGATAGAATACCAAGATCGCCTACCTTCACCAAACCGTCATATTTAATGGCTTCATTTATTCAATTCATTCACTTGTTTACTCAGTATGTGCTGATGAAGGGTCTACTGTGCGCAGGTCCTTGTTTTTTTAGTAGATGTGATATTTGGAAAAATAGGACATAGGATAAAAAAGATTAAATAGGTCATCACACAATTCCTTAATTACATGTTGGGCCTCCCTAAAGGAAAGAAAACATGATAGATTTGATTATTTTCAGTAACATCACATAATGAGAGTAAATGTTCTACTATTTAGTCTCTCAGGGAAAAAATAAAACATCCTTCTTACTGATCAAATCATCCAGTTCATAGAGATATTTCTTCTAAAGAAGACAGTACTTTAGTTGGACAATGTTTTTATTCCAAAATAGTTCTCATTCAACACTTCTATCTTAATGAATACGACAAGTCATTATATATTTTGTAAACAAAAATTTAATAAATCGGCCATGGAATCAAAAGCAGTCTGCTGTAAATCTGCCTTTGCTTAACTTGCTCAACGAACATGACCTTCCATAAAATATACAATTTCTCCTGGGCTTGTTTTCTTTTTCTTTCCTAAAATAACCTCAAAAACTAAAATATCTGTATTTACAGAATTCTACTTTAAAAATGGAAACAGGAGCAATACTCTTAGATTATTTAAAACCCTATGTCTTCACCTGAACCACCCACAGAATATAACTCTTGCCTTATGTGATGGACGGAATATTCGTGTCCTCTGAAAATCCATATGTTGAAACCCTAACACCCAATGTGATGGTATTAGGTCGTGGGGCCTTTGAGAGTTAATTAGGTCATGAGGGTGGAGACTTCCAGAATGAAATTAGCGCCCTTATAAAAGAGATTGCATGGAACTCTCTCTCCACAGCAAGAGGTTGAGTCTATGAACCGGGAAGTGGTTCTCAGTAGTCACTGAATCTTCCAGAGCCTTAATCTTGGGCTTTCCAGCCCCCAGAGTTATTGGTTATTTAAGCCACCCAGTCTTTGATAATTTGTCCTAGCAGCCAAACGAACTAAGACAGCTTCTAAATTCACTCATGGATTTGAGTTTCCTCTTTACAGACTTACTTCACAGTGGCAGGCCTTTATCACTTTTTGGCTTGCTCACCTTTGAATTTGTTTTTGAGATCTGGAGACCTTCCACATATACTCCAGCAACAACACCAATTTGCAAAAACAAAACAAAACACACACACACACGCACACACACACACACACACACACACACATACACACACACACACACTAATTTGGAAGTAAACCAAGAAGAATCTCATTCCTTTCTATTCTAGATAGAAAAAGAATCTGCTCTGAGTGTGCCTGTCCTTTTAGGTGTTCTCTGACGGAAAAATAAAAGAGAGAGGCAAAAACAGAAAACAAAACCCCACAGATCACTGGGGTCATGTTAGACAAACCCTACACAAAATGCCACTTGCTATCAATGATCTGGAGATGTTTTGCGCCTCGTGAAGGAGAGAGGAAAGCTGCCCTAGATGGGGGCTCTTACCGTCAGCGTCTTGAAACTCTTTACCCTTTTATGTATTAAAATATTTAATCAAAATCAAATGCTGCTGCCCCTATTTATACACGTGCTTTATTACCCTGTACATTATACCACAACCTGTCTGGTTCTTAATGTGACCTAAAGAGCTAGTC
This sequence comes from Leopardus geoffroyi, assembly GCF_018350155.1. Taxonomy (NCBI): domain Eukaryota; kingdom Metazoa; phylum Chordata; class Mammalia; order Carnivora; family Felidae; genus Leopardus; species Leopardus geoffroyi. Next base: position 13,515,184 of record NC_059337.1, on the reverse strand, counting down.
GGCATTTATTACAAATGCGAGGCAGTAAGCTTCTGGCTGAGCAATTAATCACTGACACCAAGAAATTTCTTCTCTTCAGGTGGGGAACCCATCCAAAAACTAAGAAAAATAATCGGGCTAATTAATTCTTATCTGCAAAGAGCAATTAGATAAATGACCTCAAAAAAAGACTTGTCACCCCTAGTGAGACACTCACTTTCTAAATAGAATGTGTCTGTGCCTCTTTTCACTGGGCAAGTGATACTGTGAAATGGAAATGACAGAAATGAAAAGGAGGGAAATGATAGGGGAGCAGGTTAATTAGAATGAAGGTCAGTGAGAGAGACAGAGACAGAGACGGAGAGATGTTGAGAGATTTGGTGTGATCTCATCACCCCACTCTCCTTTCTCTGTACGCAGGTAGGCAACAAAAGCGGAAATTTTTGTATTCCCAAATATGGTGAAATTCCCAAAGACAGACTGCAATCTGCTTTATTCTCTACAACCGTTTGCTTTCTCCTAGTGACCTGCATTTCCTCTGTCTGGCTCTCCATGTCACATTACTGCTTGTGGGAGGTACAAAATACTGTTCATAACCGACAACCTTGGCTTCTGTTCCTCCCTTTCTAAGCTTCTCTTTGATTATGGCTCTCTGGTCATATCTACACATGACAACTGAACCAGATCATGGAATAGTTCAGCCTTAAAAGCTGGCCACCACAGTTAACGTTTTTAATGTCCAAAATGCAAATTTCATGGTTTTTTTTTTTTTTATAAATACTGATTTGGCCCTTCCTTTGCCCCCCTTCCTCCCTTTCTTCTTCCCTTCCTTCCTTCCTTCCTTTCTTCTTTTGTTCCTTTCTTCCTTCCTTCCTTCTTTTCTTTTTTCCTTCAAGAAAATGAGAAAACATACCTCTCAATGGTAAGTTCATTTATTCCCTTTCTTTCTCTTCCTCCCCTTTGTCTTCTTTTTCTCTTCTTCTCCCATCTTTTCCTTTAAGCCAACTAAAGTAAACCACAAACAACTTTTAGTGGGCATCCTTCTACAATCATCACCTGCTACCAGTTGTCTTAGGATGTAAGCCCACTAAGGTTTTTCAAGCGTTGTGAGGTCTAGCCAATCTGAAGAGGCTAGCTAGAGACGTTAGCTCTGAGGGAAACAAGAGCACCATAAATACATCCCAAATGATTACCTCATCTGTATCTTGGTTGTATTGTTCTCTTTGAGGAAATCTGTCCTTGGTCTTTGAGGAAATCTGTCAAACACTTTTCTATTTTCCCTTCTTGTAAAGTCATCGGAGTCTTCTGTCACGGAAATAAAATAGATGTAAAATCCAGGCTAATCTGAGGCTGGGTAGGGCACAATTGAGATTATGGGGAAATAAGACCACTATATACTATTAATGCATTCTCTGTCTCCAAAAACTCCTTCCAAAATACCTCCACCACTGGCTCTGGCAAGTGCCCTAAATGAATCCTTTACCCAAGGACAACTTTTTTGTCTTCATTATCTCTTCCGTTTTTACATACAATAAACTTTATTTTATTGTATTTTTATATTTACAGGGAAAAATTACAAAGATACTATGTAGAGTTCCCATGCATTTTGCAGTTAGTTTTCCCAGTTATTAACGTTTTGATAATATTATGGTACATGTTATAATTAATAATCCAATAGTGGCAAATTATTATTAATTAAAGTCCATATTTATTCAGATTTTCTTCGTTTTTTACCTAATGTCCTTTTTCTGTCACAGGATGCCACTTAGGATGCTATATTATGTATGGTTATCATGTCTCCTTAGGCTCCTCTTAGTTATGACAGTTTCTCAGACTTTCCTTGTTTTTGATGACCTAGATAATTAGAAGACTACTATGTGCAACCGCACGCCAGCAGACTCTGAACCCAAGGTGGTGATGGCCCGGTGAGGCCAAAGAAAAGACCGGGGACAGTGATTGAGATATAGGTTAACTGGGGGGACTTGCACACAGGGAGTCCAGGAGCAAACTGGACAAAACATCTGCTGCTGGGATCTACGTGCAGCAAGTTTCTATACGATAGTAACTTATCCTAGCAACTATCAGTGACAACTTCCGCTCCTTTCACAGCCAGTGTTTCCAAGGAGATAAAAATCTGTCCACTTGGACACTTCATTATAAAACAGACATTGGTATTTGGCCATCCATAGAGTCCCTGACTTTGAACGCTGGACAACACATTCTTCTGCACATTGTCTCATGGGAAGATAGAAGGAAGACGGGACCTCTGAATTTGAGAGAGTGATAAACAGGGATGTTCGTTATCTGCTTGCACAAACTAGCTATCCAACGTGTACCAAATAACAGGTCAGCTATTTTGTAAAGATGCCCCTCAACTGGGATTTGTCTGATTTTTCTTTCATGATTAGAAGGGGGTTATGGGGGGCGCCTGGGTGGCGTAGTCGGTTAAGCGTCCGACTTCAGCCAGGTCACGATCTCGCGGTCCGTGAGTTTGAGCCCCGCGTCAGGCTCTGGGCTGATGGCTCAGAGCCTGGAGCCTGTTTCCGATTCTGTGTCTCCCTCTCTCTCTGCCCCTCCCCCGTTCATGCTCTGTCTCTCTCTGTCGCAAAAAAAATAAATAAACGTTGAAAAAAAAAATTAAAAAAAAAAAAAAAAAAAAGAAGGGGGTTATGGATTTGGGGGAGGAAGACCAGAGGTAAAGTAGACTTCTCATAATATAACAACAAGGCACATACTATCCACATAATTCATCACGGTTGACGTTGACCTTGATCACTGAGCTAAAGTAGTGCTGGTCAGGTTTCCCCACTGTAAAGTTATTTCCTCCTAGTTCCCACATTTCTGTAACATACTCTTTGGAAGGAAGGCACTATGTGGAAACCCATACTCATCTTTCTTGAAGATAGAGCATCTACATAAATTATTCAGAATTCTTCTGCATGGGAGAGCTGTCTGTTTGCTCCCATTTATTTAATCAATTGTTTACTTATATCCATATGGACTTATGGATATTCATTTTATTCTTTGGTCTATAATCCCACACTGTTTTATTTTGTCATTCAAACTGTTCCAGCTTTGGTCACTGGGAACTCTTTCAGTTGGCATCCATGTCTCTTGGACATATCTGTATCATTGACATTTTTTTTTTTTTTGGATAACTTCCTTACTTTTGGCATGAAAAGTTGCTCCAGTTCCCAAGAACAATTTTTTAGTCCAAAATCAAAGCTAAATTTTAAATTGACATAGAGGTAACACAAATACTGGATTAAATTCATACTAAAGAGAGTGTGCATGTGTGTGCGCATGTGCGTGTGTGTGTGTGTGTGTGTGTGTGTGTGTGTGCTTAAGGCGATGCAGGGCTGTTCCACACAAACACTCAGAAAAGCAGAAAGCAGAAAAATGTTCCCCCAATGATTAATGGTATAAATAGAAAAAAAGAGTGATCAGAGACAAGGAAAGAGAGAGAAGAAACAGTGAAGATCAGAAGATGATGTGGAATAAGAGCCTAAGGAAAGATAGAAGGCACAGGAGGTAGGCTTGGTCTAAATTTCAGGTTTACTCAAGGCTCTTCCCAAGTACTGCTCTAAATTAGACTTTCCTATGTAATTCACAGATGATTTTATTTTCCATTTTTGTTCCTAAAACAATTTCATGTCCTGGGAAAAATATTATAGCACAATTGTGAGGGAGTGACTATATGCTGAAGGTAGAACAGTATTATGGTTAGAATATGAAAAATAAAAGTTTAAATTTCTGGTTCTTCCACTCCCTGGCTTTGTGATCTATGGTAAGGCTCAACCTCTCTGAGGTTCACTTGACTCAAAATGGATATAAATTCAGATGTATAGATGATAAGTAGGCAGGTAGGTAGATAGATAGAGGATAGATAGATAGATGAAGAAATAGAAAGTGGGATTCTTGTGACCACCTAATAAGTTGCCCTATTAAGAGCTGGACATAAGTACAAGCACTTAGACTGTAGGTAATCAGTCAATGTCAGCTCTTTCCTGCAAATCTAGTTGTCTGGTGTACTGACCTGTCCGTACAACTATCTGCTTCACTGATTTTGGAAAACGCAGAACTCAAAGTTTATGTGTGCATGTAAATCATGCTGAAATCAGATGAGGTCGTTAGGGACACACGGGTGGCTCAGTTAAGCAGCTGACTCTTGGTTCCCACTCATGATCTCCCAGTATGTGGGTTTGAGCCCCGCGTTGGGCTCCACACTAACAGTGCAGAGCACGCTTGGGATTCTCTCTCTCTTCCCCTCTCTTTGTCTCCCTCCCCTGTTCATGCTCTCTCTCAAAAATAAATAAACAAATGTAAAAAAAAAATTCGTTGTTTGAGAGCAGGTGAGGTCTTTGAAATACTAGGCTATGTCCAAAGCTCTTGAGGTTACACATAATTCTTTGAGTATTTTTGTTCACATAAAGATTACAAGGGAGAAGAGGTACATATTCACAAAAGTGAATGACACTTAAAAACCTCTAAAATTCACTATTTTCAAAGACAACTCCTCTAGCAACAATTCTAATACTGAAGATTGATATTTACCACTTCTATAAAATAGATACATTTTTGTGCTTCAGCCCACCAATTGGGCATGACATTTTGACTCTAGAAATAAATAATAAATAATTTGAAATAAGTGATAAGATGAGAGCATTGTTACAAAAGCCTGAGTGTAATTTTAAGGATCAGATATTCTTTCTAAATATTCTAAAGGATCCAGATATTCTAAAGAGGGGACACTTTACTTTGTTATATTGGATGTCACAGACAATAAGGAAAAATGGAAAATTTCTCCACTTACATAGCCAATCATGTATGTATTGGTTAATTTTAAGCAATTAACAAAAGTTTAGATGACCATACATTGACCATTAATACCAACAATTTAATAATTAATATAATTTCAAATGCTGAGATGCTACTTAACAATTTAAAACCCTTTAAATCTGCTAGATGAGACCCCAAAGACCCATGGTTGGCCTTTTATTTTTCAAGGCAACTTTGATTCCAGCCAAGTTAAATATTCAGTGGAGTGTTTAAATATCCCAGCCTTTACAATCCTTGTGAGATGAGGCTGACGGGAAAAAATGAAAAGGAATGATATATGCTTCAATTTTCTTTCAGGTTTATTTCGGGCCAAAGACAAAATAAAAGGCTAACTTAGAGGTTACTTCCAGCACTACTCCAATATGTATATGTTAGAAAACTAAGTAAAGCCCCCCAAATGATGCAATTTATACATTAGCTCAAAGAACCAAACAAGCTTCTGCAAGAGGTATAAGTCTCTTATCTGGCTTACACGAACATGGTCATGTGTCATAGGAGGGCTGCAACGGACGCGATTCATTTCCATTAAGATAAGTCGCTGACAGAGGACTGCACCTCCCCAGGACTCCTGTCAGACTATTACAAAATGAAGGCTGCTATTCAGTGGGTGGGAAGTGTACCTGCAAATGAGCTTCTTATTAAACTGCAATTCTACTCCAGAAAACTCCAATGGAGAAGAGTGTATGTGGACAGAAAAGCACCGGACATAGTGCTAACCCAAGGTCCCTCAGTTCCATTAGAGACATTCTTCCTCCCAGTAGATGTAATGCCAGTGTATGAGGTGCGTTCTCCTGTTTAGCAAAAAAAATAAAATAAAATAAAATAAAATGTCTCTTTGAATGCCTCTTAGGCACACATTGGATATTGAAAGTTTCACATTCAGAAAATTTCTTTCTGGAACTCACAAAATAAGCTGGGACATCGGGAGAGAAGGCAGTGAAATGTAGATGACAATGATGATGATGTTGATGACAAAAGGCATCATTTCCTGATTTTTCAGGTTATGATTCGTAGTAGGCCATTATAAATATTAGCTTATTTATGTATTCTAGTTTTATTTTATCTAACCATTATTAGAATTACCTCACTTTTATAAGAGCTATGTGGCATAGTTTTTCAGACATTTCTTCCTTTTCACTTCTAGAAACCAGAAATTTATGCAAGAATGAAATCAAACCAATAAAATTTCATTGCGATAGATTTTTGGGAATATTACAGAAAACTGAAATTATTTGATTTTAAAATTATTATATGTGATATTTGAATGTTGCATTGGATTATACATAAACATACAATGTTGTTATCCTGCCATATACAATGTGTGAAAAGTACATGAGATATTACACAGAAAGTCATATTCATTTAATCCTTTTAATTGATTTTGAACTGAAAATAAAATGAAGATTGTTCAGAAGATAAGATCTAACTGAGGTCCAAAGATGTAACATTTTGTCCTGGCCAAGTATGCGCAAAACCAAGTACATTTGAATTATAGACTATAGGGATTTATTGGGAAACAAAAGACAAATCGTGAAGTCCAACCAAGGAGGAGCATCCAATAGAACACCACTATTTAAAGCTGGCACCCAGTGTCCTATATATCAGTACCATGGTAAGTAAGAAATAAAATTGCACATAAAGATGCCTCACTCTGTAGTTAGCATGGAAGCTTGCTTGTCAAATCTTAGCACTGAAGGAATAAAAGAATCCCACCATTGATTTGTCCCTGTAAATCAGCTTTCCTATGGATCTGAAGCCTGAATTCATGATACCCAAATGATCTGAAAAATCTCAAGCTGAGAATTCATTTTAAGGTGTTTCTGATTGTGTGATGGCCTTAAACAACTTCCAGAAACAAAGCCAAACTGAATCAAACCAAACTAAAACAAGACAATAAAATCTCATTATAGAAGACCTGACAGTCAAAGCAGGACTCAAAGAATTTCTGCTATAAAGTTTCAAAAAAATGAGATGACAGTCTGGGGCTTCTGGGTGGCTCAGTCAGTTAAGTGTCTGACTTCAACTCAGGTCATGATCTCACAGCTTGTGAGTTCAAGCCCTGTATTGGACTCTGAGTTGACAGTTTGTGGCCTGGAGCCTGCTTCTGATTCTCTTTCTCCCTCTTTCTCTCTGCTCCTCCCCCACCTGTGCACTGTCTCTCTCTCTCTCTCTCTGTTTCTCTCTCTATCAAAAATAAATAAATAAGCATTTAAAAATTTCAGATGACAGTCAAAAACCACAAAGAACACAGAGACAAAAAGGCTCCATGAGCTAAAGAGTAGAACTGACCTGCAAAAATCCTCTGATTTTGGGATTATCAGTCACAAATGATAAAATAAATTTGTATAAGACGTTTGAAGAAATAAAATATTTAAAATTCAGAAAAGAGAGAAAGATAACAAACCATGTATATTTTTAAAAATTACCCAATATTACGTGTAGAAATAAAAATAGAATAAATTAAAATTCAATGGACCAGTTTAATATTAGTTAAAACACAGTTAAAATGATAATTCCTGAAAACTGGACAGTCACATGCAAAAAAATGAACATGGACCACTTTCTTATACCATACACAAAAATAAACTGAAAGTGGATAAAAGGCCTACATGTAAGACAGGAAGCCATCAAAGTCCTCGAGGAGAAAGCAGGCAAAAACCTCTTTGACCTTGGCTGCATCAACTTCTTACTCAACATGTCTCCAGAAGCAAGAGAAACAAAAGCAAAAGTGAACTATTCAGATCTCATCAAAATAAAATGCTTCTGCACAGTGAAGGAAACAATCAGCAAAACTAAAAGGCAACCGACGGAATGGGAGAAGATATTTGCAAATGACATATCAGATAAAGGGTTAATATCCAAAGTCTATAAAGAACTTATCAGACTCAACACCCAAAAATCAAATAATCCAATGAATAAATGGGCAAAAGACATGAATAGACACTTCTCCAAAGAAGACATCCAGATGGCCAACTGACACATGAAAAAAATGCTCAACATCACTCATCATCAGGGAAATACAAATCAAAACCACAATGAGATACCACCTCATACCTGTCAGAATGGCCAACATTAATAACTCAGGCAACAACAGATGTTGGCGAGGATGCAGAGAAAGGATCTCTTTTGCACTGCTGGTGGGAATGCAAACTGGTACAGCCACTCTGGAAAACAGTATGGAGGTTCCTCAAAAAATTAAAAATAGAACTACCCTATGACCCAGCAATTCCACTACTAGGTATTTATCCAAGGGATACAGGCATACTGTTTCAAAGAGGCATGTGCAACCCAATGTTTAGAGCAGCACTATCAACAATAGCCAAAATATGGAAAGAACCAAAATGTCTATTGATGGATAAATGGATAAAGAAGATGTGGTATACATATACAATGGAGTATTACTTGGCAATCAAAAAGAATGAAATCTTGCCATTTGCAACTATGTGGATGGAACTAGAGGGTATTATGCTAAGTGAAATTAGTCAGTCAGAGAAAGACAAATATCATATGACTTCATTTATATGAGGACTTTAAGATACAAAACAGACGAACATAAGGGAAGGGAAGCAAAAATAATATAAAACCAGAGAGGGGGACAAAACATAAGAGACTCTTAAATATGGAGAACAGAGTTACTGGAGGGGTTGTGGGAGGGGGGATGGACTAAATGGGTAAGGAGCATTAAGAAATATATCCCTGAAATCATTGTTGCACTATATGCTAGCTAACTTCAAAGTAATTAAAAAAAAAAATAAAGAAAATGTAAAGAAAAAAAATAATTACTGAAAATAAGACAAAGCAAAAGAAAGCATCCAGACAGTAGCATGGAAAAATAAGGATGGAGATGCATGAAAAAGGGACTTAAAAATACGGAGGAGGGGCGCCTGGGTGGCTCAGTCGGTTAAGCGGCCGACTTCGGCTCAGGCCATGATCTCACAGTCCGTGAGTTCGAGCCCTGTGTCGGGCTCTGTGCTGACAGCTCAGAGCCTGGAGCCTGTTTCAGATTCTGTGTCTCCCTCTCTCTGACCCTCCCCTGTTCATGCTCTGTCTCTCCCTGTCTCAAAAATAAATAAAATGTTAAAAAAATTGAAAAAAAATACGGAGGAAAGAGTAAGTTCTAGCAAACATATAATTTGATAAATGAGGGAAGAGAAGGAGAGAAGAGAAACAATACAGGAGAGTTAATGTCTGAAGAAACGAGTCTGATAATTTTTTTCGAACGGGTGAAAGATCAATTCAGATTCAGAAAGCCCAAGGTAAGACAAACAAAAAATGAAATCCAAGTTTACATACACTGTAGGGAAACTGCAGAACATCAAAGACAAAGTCAAAATTGTAAATGAATCCCTAAAGAAAAAAAAAGTAATTACTTTCATGAAAGGAACAATACAGCCGGCAACGAACTTCTGCACAAAAAAAATGTATTAAGGAAACTTAACCCAAACCTGACTCAGAAAGCCATGAAGGGATGGCTGTCATGCAAACACCACTCATCACAGCTTGCAGGAAGAAGGAAGATTTCCTCTGGCCAGGCAACAGCAAGCTGCCCTCCCCTGCAGCCAATCAGAAGCCACCAATACTCCAAATTCTCATTTTGCTCTAATGAACTTTTGTCCATAGCAACCCCCCTCAACCTCCTCCTTTCCTCTATAAAAGGGTGCTCCCCTCCTTTGTTCTCTAGACTTTCCTATTGTAATTTCTCTGCTATTGCTGAATAAATTTGATTTTACTGGCAGAATTGCTTGCCTCTTTCTTTTAAAAAGCTGACATTTCATGGTGTCAGAAGTGGGATCTGAAAAGGTTAACCCTGACCCCCCACCCAGGAGCTAACAACTCCAGGACCATTTATGTTATCCACCAAGCTTCTCATGCTCTCCATTTCTGTGAATCTTCTTCTTTTAGATTCAGTGAGTCCCCTCTCAGCTTTGAGCTCCCTCCTTTGGGTTTAGCTCTCTGATTTTATCCAGGATTTGTTTTCTTGAAGGCATCATCTTTCAAGTGAATTCTCATTTGTTTTCTGACTCTGATTTTGAGGAATGGAATGCTGATCCTCTAAATTCTCTCAGGGGTTCTCCCTCTGAGATCCCAGTTGACTTTATGTTCAAAAACTATTGCCTCTTCATGCAAATTCTTAACTAAATGGACAAATTTCACCAAAGATGATTTACAACTCTCATGGTAATTATGAGGAACTTTCAACCTCCCTAAAGTTCCTTTTTTTCCAGAACAAAAGTAGAAGACCATGGTTCTAAAATTAAATAAACTGAATGAGATGGCTATTTTAATTGGAACTGGGAGGCTTTCAAATGTATCGAGGATTCTTGGGGCACCTGGGTAGCTCAGTCATTTAAGCATCCAACTTCGGCTCAGGTCATGATCTCATTGTGAGTTTGAGCCCCGCATCAGGCTCTGTGCTGACAGCTCAGACCATGGAGCCTGCTTGGGATTCTGTGTCTCCCTTCTCTCTACCCCTCCCCTGCTCGCATGTGATTTCTCTCAGAAATAAATAAACATTAATTTTTTTTTTATGTATCCAGGATTCTAAAATCACCTTTTACAAAATTCCAATTCTAGGGGCACCTGGGTGACTCCGTGGGTTGAGTGGCACATTCTATTTCAGCTCAGGTCATGATCCCAGGGTCATGAGAGCAACCCCATGCCAGGCTCTGCACTGACCTTGGAGCCTGCTCAAGATTCTTTCTCTCTCCCTCTGCCCCCTCCCCCATGCTCTCTCTGTCTCAAAAAAAAAAATAGTTTCAAAATACCAATTCTAAATTAACTAAAGCAAAACAAAATTAAAATAACAATTTAAAAATACTTCTGAGGACACCTGGACAGGTCAGTCGGTTAAGCACCCAACTTCAGTTCAGGCCATGATCTCATGGCTCATGAGTTCAAGCCCCCCAATCACTCTCTGTGCTGACAGCTCAGAGCCTAGAGCCTGCTTTGGATTCTGTGTCTCTGTCTCTCTCTGCCCCTTCCCCACTTGTTTTCTCTCTCTCTCTCTCTCTCTCTCTCTCTCTCTCTCTCTCTCTCTCAAAAAATAAACGTCAATTTTTTTAAAAAGCTTGTGAGGTCTCTTTTTTCCTTCCCCTGTCCTTTTTGACTCTGGCATAGATTCCTTTTTTCCTCTGCACCATCCCACCTCTTCCATACTCTCCACTTCTTCATTCTAATATCCTTACCGCACTTCTCTTTTTCTTTGAACCTCTCCTTGCTTCCTCCTTCCCTAAACCTATTACAATCTGCCCCTTTAAATCCAGACCCTCTGAGGAGACAAATACTAAACTCCTAATTTCTTATGTTCCTTGGACTAAAGCTGAACTACAAACCACAGTAAAAGATTTCCCCAAAGTACCTAAGGAGATTTTCTCAAAGTAACCACAGATTTGTTGAGGAATTTCATATAGTTTATTCAAACTTATCAACATGGCTTCTCTGAATTATATCCGGTAGTCCGGATAGAATTTTTTTTGATGAAGACCAAGCATGACACTAGACGAAAACTGCCAATGGGAATGACCCAGAGAAGTCTCTAGAATTACAACTTGGGGACAAAGAAAGTCTTGTGTCTTATTATTTGATCAGGCTCAGGGAATTGCCAACTGGAGTCGCTTGGCAATTCTTAGGGCTTTTCCAAAGCCAGTCAATTGAACCAAGATTCAGGCGTGTACCAAAAAGCACAAAGAGCCTGTGCGTAATTACTATAGCTGGCTCCTAATTGTCTTTAAAGAAAATTCTGGTCTTCAGAATTTCCTGAATTCATGCAGGTAATCTTTATCTCTATGTTTATTAATCAGCTGAACTGGGATCATTCTTTTCTAGTCATAAGGACCAGGAGGGAATAAGAAAATATGTCCATTCCAGACTTGGTTAATTTAGCAAACCAGATCACCTGTACCCTAGCTAACTCTAATAAAAGGAAGACTTCTAAAATCCTTAATTTTCAACTCCAACGAGTGGAGGCCCCTAAACAAAAGTTAACCCCTCCTGGTCACTGACTGCAATTATTGCAGAGAGGCCCAGACATTGGGACAGAAACTATTTACGATCTGGAGCACCCCAAGTTACCCTCGAACCAGTGTACCTTCCCAGTGTACTCCCAATCACTAATGCCAGGACTCCAAGGAATCACAGGGGATTTTCCTAAACCTCCCCCTTAATTGACTTGGAGAAACCATTCTCCAGATTGAGAATGAATCTCTCTTTGTCTTTATCTACGCCAGAGCTACACTCTTGGTTCTCAAACCCACTACTATTAAACAGCCCCTGCCTCATAGTAACTATGAGCCTATCCTCTTTTGCTTATACTTTCTAAGAGATACTCACCCTTTTCTCCTTAGTTCTTCTGTCCCTGTTCATTTCTTAGGCTGAGATTTCTTGCCAAAAAAAAAAAATGCTGGAATTTCTTTCTTCTGAAAGCAGGGAAATAATTCTAGAATTTGACAGCAGCAACCAAAATAACAAACTAGATGGATTAAGTGACCCTTCAATATCTTTTATTTGTTCTTTCTCTGAATATAGTAAAGCTAATTCCAAAGGCACTACTCATTTGTCCCTATTGAATCAACTACCATTTTTCTTATGGACAAAATCTTCAAATGATATTGGCAGAACCAACGGTGAACCTCCAATTAGGACTTAAATAGATCCCTCAAAACCTCTCCTCAGAATTAATCAACACCTTATAAATAAAAAGGCACCTCAAGGAATTAAGCTAATAATAGACTATAACACCCAGGGCCTTACTATACTCTGTACCAATCCTGCAACATTCCTATTTACCTGTGAAGGAATCAAATTCCTGTGGATGGAGGCTTGTCAGGACCCCTGAGCCATAAATAACATTGTCATCCCTTGTCCCTGTTGTCCTCAGCCCCCACATTTTATTAGCCTCCATCCCTACTGAGAGCATTTTTTTCTATGATTGATTTATGTGGTGGTTTCTTTAATATGCCAGTATAAAAGGCTAGTCAATATATTTTTGCCCTTACTGGGGAAAAATAACAATATATCTGGAATTAACACTCTGGAGTTTCACTGAAACCCCTTTTTATTTCTCACAAACTTGAAAGGCCAACCTAACTGGTACCAAGTTCCTATAGGCTCCACTTTATAAAATATATGGATGACTTATTTCTTCGTTACCCTTCCCAAGCCTCCTCCCAAGAAAATAACATAAACTTGCCAAAACTCCTAGCCAAAAAGGGACATAAAGTCTCTAAAGAAAAATTCCAATTTGTATAAACTCAAGTTCAACATTTAGGACATCCAATCTCAGAACAAGGACTGTATCTAGATCTAGACAGGCTTTATGGCATCCTGAACTTCCCAACGTCCAAAACCAAATGTCCATTGTGAGGTTTTCCAGATGGGCAGACCATTGTCACAACTAGATTCCAAGCTTTTTCTTATGGTCCAATTTTTATATGCCTTGTTAAAAACTACTAAACATGACCCTATCATCTGGAAAGATTTAGATGATGTCACTTTTCAAATATCAAAGGAAAGCTTAGTCCCCCCACTTGGACACCCCAATTATCAACTCCCTGTCTACTTTTTAAACATTAAAAAGGGGGGAATGCCCTTGGGATACTAACCTGAAAGCATGAAGATCACTGATCCGTAAGATATTACAGCCAACAACTAGACTCTGTACTCCAGGGATACCTGCCATGCTTCAGAGCAACATCCCTGCTGCTTTCTTTCTTGTAAAAAACCACTGAAGAAATAGTCATGGGATCCTCTTTGACCACGTGCTGTCAAAGCGCTTCTTAACTCTCATGATACTCAATATCTTTCAGTATGCTGCCTCACTTCCTATGAAAATGTCCTGTTAACTGCCCCTTATATCACTCTTGCTTACTGTAATAACCTTAACTCTGTTACTCGTCCCCACTCTTGTACCTCCAACCCCCTCCACAACTATTTAATACTGACAGATCACCTTCTGACCTTCTGTGATAACTTACAGAAAACTCCTTTGGATAATGCTGACTCTTCATGGTTCACTGATGGTTCTCATTTGAAAGATGAAAATGGTAAATATTGCCTGGATATGCAATATCAACTTCTTTTGAAGTAATTGAAGTGGCACCTTTGCCTTTGGCTACCTCAGCCCAACAAGCTAAACTATTTGCACTCACATGGGACTGTATCCTAGCCAAGGGCAAAACGGCCGACATTTACACTGACAGCATATATGTCTTTGGAGTGGCTCATGATTTTGGAACGTTGTGGAAACAAGATGGTTTCCTTACTTCCAGCAGAGATAAAATTAAAAATGCCCTGACATTCAAGAATTATTGGATGCTATACCCTTACCTGCTGCTTTGGTTATTATTAAAGGCCTAGGGCATTCTAAGCTTGACTCTCTAGAAGCTAAAGGAAATTACCTCACTGACATTTCTGAAAAAAAAAAGAAAAGAAAAAAGAAAGAAATACTGCCCTCAAAGGGTCCAAAAGTCAAGCCTCTGTCATTGTCCAAAGGAACTCACCTCCAGATGATAATTCAGAGCAATTGACAAAGGCCCCCAATATTCAGCAACAGAAAAGGAAATACAATGTCAACAATTAAAGGGTTGTTGGTAAGATAAGAAGAGTCGCCTCTGATTTGGACCAAGTGAAAAGCCAATTCTACCAGAAATTCTAATATTCCCACTATGACCACTGTACGTGCCTGAAACTATTGGTCCATGGATAAAATGATAACATCTATAAATCAGTATTGGTGAGGAAATGCTAACAAGACCATAAAAAGTGCCTCCTTTGCCTGTCCCACCTGCCCCAAATCCAATTCAGAGAAACCTGTCTGCATTGCTCCTGGGCAATTTAAACTGCCTAATGGATCATTTGAGGTTTGGCAAACAGACTTTACTCAGCTACCCTCATCTCATGGCTACAAATATGTCCTAGTAATGACTTTGTAAGTTTTGTATGTTTTCCCATTGGGTAAGACTTCCCAGGTAGACAAGCTACTCCCTCTTCAGTAGCTAAAATCCTATCTAAAAAAAAAATCATCTTACCGAGTGAACCCTTCTAGAGCTCCATAGCACCCAGGGAACCCATTTTACCGGTCAAATATTATGGCAAGTCTGTGCTCTTTGGGAGTATACAACATTTTTAAGGTGCTTACCACTCTCGGTCTTCAGGACTAAGTAACAAACTAATGGCATAAAATTTCAGTTGGCAAAATTTGTGGAAACAAATAGTTTGGCACAAAGTATATTGCCATTGGTTCTTCTACATCTCAGATTCACTAGCTTTGGAACTCACAAACTCTCACATTTTGAGAGTGTTACTAGGCACCTCATGCATTTAGCATCTATCTCTTTTTGGTCTCATATCTAATAAAAGGAGATATGCTTAAGTATTGTGAGAGTCTAATTCTATCCCTTGAAAATAATCATGCTCTGATAGAGCAATCTTTTCACAGCATGCTCCCAGGAGACAAAGACCTCAAACACCACAGCTTGTAATCTAGGGGTTACATATAATGGAAAAGGCATCTCCAAAAAGACTCTCTTCCACCATGTTGGAAAAGCTCTTGTCAAGTGTTCCTGAGCAATACTTGTGCCACCAAACTCCAAGGCATTGACTTCCGGATCCATATTTCTTACTTAAAGAAAGTCCTTGGCTGGACCTGAACACCGCTGGTGATCCCAAATTAAGTTCTTCCAAGGAATTGATGTAGATGACGACTGAAGCAGACAGCTTTCACTGCAACTAAACATATCTATTCCACCTATACAGTTCTCTATTATCACTACTACCTTAGGTCTATATGTTGTAGCAAAATACTTTTCCTCTGTACTTCCCTCGAGAGTGAAGTCCACACAACAGGATGGCTTCTCCCTAATTGTTCCCCAAACACCACTGACCCTTGGCCTGAAAGGGCTAATCAAATAATCTCAATTAATGGCACTATTAATAACCAAACTCTAATGAGAGTCTTATGGTTTTATTTTTGTGGCGAATGGGCCTCTTGGTAAGCCTATTAATGTTTTGACAGCTGGCAGTGGATTGGAGGCCAACGCTCACTAGGATTTTTAACTGTCCCTGTGCACATCCACAATAAATCTGAAGCCTTCCATCGGTCCTGAACTCCCAGGAGGTATACATGACTCTAGATTTACCTACGTCAGAAGGGCACTTATCCCTTTTGTGAGAATTCATGCCCATGAAGAAATTATTAGAAATCTGTCTCTGGCAATGAGAAAACTTGTTGATTCCACCACTGAGGGAATAGAAGCCCAACACCGGTCATGGGACTTGTTGGCTGAAGTAGCTTTGGGCAATTGCAAAGCCGTCTATTACCTACCTGCTGAACAAGGAGGTATTTGTATGATAGCAAATGCCATCTGCTGCACATAGATAAATTCCTCCAGAGAAATAGAAACCTAATAATATAATATTATAGAATAAGCACATTGGCCATAAATCCCACCTGATGACCGTGGTCATTTGATCTCTTTAGCTGGTTAGTTACCTTCAGGTTTGGGCTCCTGGTTTAGAACTGTTTACACACTGGGGTCATTCATCTACTCCTTATCTTATTTTGTATACCCATTTTTAAGCTTTGTACCTATTGCCTGTCAAACCTTTGTAGAAAGCACATGCCCGATAGGGTAATGCTGGCTCAACATTTTAAGATGATCTCCAGTGCTTACAACCTTGATAAGACATAGAGATAGATGGGAAATGCCTGAGATTTCCCCCCTTCTACCTTTTCTTACTACTCAAATGTGGCCGCAATAGTTTCCAATCTGTGCACTTCCCTCTGAAGTGGGACACGACACCCAGAAAAGGTCCTTCTTGGCACCAAGGACAAAAATGACCCTCATAAGGAATAGATGAGCCACGTCCTGATCTGCAATGCTTTCAAAGTAAGATCTTGGTCAGAAGGGGGGATATGTGAAAATGAGTTAAGGAAAGCTTATTGACTGGGGAAATGATAAGGGAGGGCTCTCATGCATATTTCACTTGTTATAGCTTGCATAGTCCAGCAGAAAGAAGAAAGGTTTCCTCTTAGCTCAGTTAAAATAACCTGCGGTCACATGGCAACAGCAAGCTCCCCTCACCTGCAGCCAGTGAGAAGTTGCCCCCCCACCCTTGAAGCTCTCATTGTCTTCCAATGAACATTTGTTCAGAATAGTCCCTTCCAATCTCCTTCTTTCCTCTTGTAGAGGATGCTCTTCTCCTTTGTTCTCCAGACTTTCCTATGATTCACCATAGTTTGCTTGTCCAAGATTACAATTTCTCTGTTATTCCCAAATAAACTAAATTTATTTATTTTTTTATTATTAATATTTTTTTTTCGAGAGAGAATGTTAAGTAGGCTTCATGCCCAGTGTGGAACCTGATGTGGGGCTTGATCCCACAACCTTAGGTTCATGACCTGAACTGAAATCAAGAGTCAGAATCTCAACCGACTGAGCCACCAAGGTGTCCCACAAATAAACTAAATTTTGCAGGCTAAATTGCTTACCTGTCTTTTAAAAGGCTGGCATTTAAAAAAGTGTGTATTTACTTTGAGAGAGACAGAGAGCACTGAGTGGGGGAAGGGGCAGTGAGAGAGAGTAAGAGAGAATCCCAAGAGGGCTCCATGTTGTCAGTGCAGAGCACAATTTGGGGCTCAAACTCACAAACTGTGAGATAAGGACCTGAGCTAAAACCAAGAGCTAGATGCTTAACCAACTGAACCACCCAGGTGCCCCAAGGCTGACATTTCTTAAGAGTCAGATTGGAAGCCAGAAATCCGATAGAATATGCTAAAGGATAAATTTCTCCAGGAAAAAGAAGGAAGAAAGAAAGAATGAACAAAAGAATGAAAGGATGGAAGGAAGGAAGGAAGGAAGGAAGGAAGGAAGGAAGGAAAGAAGGAAAGAAGGAAAGAAGGAAGCGGAGAGGAGAGAAGAAGAAAAGAGAGGAGAGGAGAAGAGAGGAGAGGAGAGGAGAGGAGAGGAGAGGAGAGGAGAGGAAAGGGAAAAAAGATATAAAAAGGAAATTCGGAAATGAAAAGGATTGATGACCATATAAAAGTGCTTCTAATAAATAAACTAAATACATATTAGACATACAAAACAAACTAAATACATATTCATATAAGACATACAAAACAAAAGCAATGATGTATGATTTGTGGAGTTAAAAGACAAGATTAAAAACATTACTGGACAAAATAGAACTTAAGAGGAGAGTAATCTGAGTTAAACTGAAAAAATTTTAATTATTTGTGGAGAAGTTCAATATATTGGTGAATTTATACTCTGATAATTTTACATATGGATGACAAATCTTCTAAGAAATCCAATAGCAAACAGACATTGTGTTTGTAATTGTTTATCTGGCAGAGAGAGTGAAAAAGGCAATTTAATCAATAGAAAAGAAGACAAGAAAAAAAGACATAAGAGAAAAAAGACACATAACAAGGGTAGAGTAAGAAGTAGACTTGAAACACAAAAGTAGAAATAAATCCAAATATATTATCAATCAGAAAAATTTCAAGTGGATTTAATGTTTTATTTAAAATACAAAGACTGTCACTTTTTAATCCAAACTTCATTCTGTGAACAAAGGAAATGTTTAAACATCAGAATATAGAAAAGATAAAAATAAAGTAATGAAAATCAACCTGGTACCGCTATGTTAATATCAGGGGAAAAAAAACAGAATATCAGGCAAAACACCTGTAGGAATCAAAGAAAGGTTTTATAATTTACATATTGATAAATCCGGACATTCCTCAAAAGAACAGATTTTATAACATACGTGCCATATAACTAAGATGGGCAGAACCACAGGAATCAATAGGCAAATTCACCTTTTTATTAGGAGATTTGATGTCAAACGGACCAAAAAAAATGCTAAGGATAAAGACAATTTGAACAGCACAACTAAGAATCTCCATCCAATGGGCATATATAAAAATTATATATATCCAATAACTGTAGAATAAGCTATCCTTTCAAGGACACAGTGAACATTTATGGAAATTGAATACATATTGAACCATAAAGCAAGTCTGAATGAATTGCAAAGAATTGCTATCAGAAGGACCATATTCTTAGGGCACCTGGGTGGCTCAGTCAGTTAAGCACCTGACTTCGGCTCAGGTCACGATCTCACTGCTTGTGTGTTCGAGCCCTGCATCAGGCTCTGTGCTAACAGCTCGGACCCTGGAGCCTGCTGCAGATTTTGTTTCCATCTCTCTGCACCTCCCCTGATTGCTCCCTGTCTCTGTCTCTGTCTCTCTCGAATATAAAATAAAACATAAAAATATTTTTAAAAAAAGACCATATTCTTTTGTGGCAGACATTTAAACATACAAAATTATTAAGAACAAGTTTGTGCTGATAAAAATGAAAGTATACCTTCAGTTGCTTCCCTACGTTCACATCCCAGACAGTTGTATATCTGCGTAATAAACTGAAAATAACACAGGTATCTACCGAAAGAAGGAATAGTAAGTAATTTATATTATTTATGCATATAGAATATCATGCAATGGAATACTATACAACTGTGAAAATAAAGGATTTACAAATACGTTGCATATATGGAATAATTATGGAATTATCTGGGATTCTAATACTGAGCAAAAACCCCCAATAACAACAAACTGCACAAATAATTCCACTGACAGGAAGTTCAACAACACCCAAATGAACAATATGTTGTTAAGTTCACAAATACGTATGTTAAATCTAAATGGAAAGAGAGCAACAAAATTCAAAATTCAGAAGAGCATTTATCTCTGAAGGGAACCCAAAAGGATGCAATTAAATAGACATGTAAGGGACTCCAAGGGTCTCTTTACCTGAGAGAGACTCAGGTCTCTTTACCAAGAGACTCCTTACCTGTCCAAGGGTAAAGACAATGTTCTAATGTTCTATTTATCGCACTGAGTTGTGCTTATTCATTATTCCGTATATCGTGTACATATTTTTAAAAAATACTTTCAATGTTTAGGAAAAGTGAATTATCTCAATTCTTAGCACTGGAGTCTAGGCCAAGAGATTTATCGTATTAAATGAAAAGGGATCGGGGCGCCTGGGTGGCGCAGTCGGTTAAGCGTCCGACTTCAGCCAGGTCACGATCTCGCGGTCCGTGAGTTCGAGCCCCGCGTCAGGCTCTGGGCTGATGGCTCAGAGCCTGGAGCCTGCTTCCGATTCTGTGTCTCCTTCTCTCTCTGCCCCTCCCCCGTTCATGCTCTGTCTCTCTCTGTCCCAAAAATAAATAAACGTTGAAAAAAAAAAAAAAAAAAAGAAAAGAAAAGGGACCTTGTATAACAAGTCTGTGATGTAATTATTACCAAATCACATGATTAATTACTTGGCGTATTGCAGAAGTAATGGAAACATTTCCCCCAGACTTTTTAGTTTAGCAAATTTCAAGTACAGAGGAAAGTTGAAAGAATAATAGAGCAGCCATGTTTAACTGCCACAAAAATAACATGTGTTGGTATCCTATCCCTCTCTCTCCCTTGCTCCCTCTCTCATCTTGCTTTGGATGTTTTTAAATGTTTTATTTATTTTTGAGACAGAGAGAGACAGAGCGTGAGCAGGGGAGGGGCAGGGAGAGAGGGAGACACAGAATCCCAAGCAGGCTCCCGGCTCCGAGCTGTCCCCACAGAGCCTGACTGGGGGCTCGAACCCACAAACCATGAGATCATGACCTGAGCTGAAGTCGGACGCTTAACCGACTGAGGCACCCAGGCACCCAACTTTGGATTTTTATTATAGTGTATTAAATTTAAAACTTTTTTTTAAGTTTATTTCTTTACCTTGAGAGAGTGCAAGTGGGGGAGGGGCAGAGAGAGAGAGAGATTGAGAGAGAGAGAGAGAATCCCAAGCAGGCTCCTCACTGTCAGTGCAGTGTAACAGACCCCGGCTCAGGGCTCGAACTCATGAAATAGTGAGATCATGGCCTGTGGCCAAAACCAAGAGTCGGATAGATGTTTAACTGACTGAACCATCCAGGCTCTCCAAGTGTAATATTTTTTAATCCATTACAGTTTCAAATTTGCCCCATTGCAGGCCCTCTGAGCTGGCTTTTGGGTTCTTTTGGCCTGATACCTTTAGTATTTGAGCATGGCCTTGTTCTAGGGCACAACACGACGTCCTGGGCTCACTGCCCTTTCTCTGCCCAGTGGAACGAATTTTGGCCATTAACTTTTCATTGAAAGCAAGCACATACTTTTGATGTTATTCCCGGGGTTCGCTAATTTATTGTTATCCTTCTTTAAATTATCTTCGGATTTGGTGGCTATAAATCAAACCTCAATGTACCTATCGCCAGTGTCGTTTTCTAGAGACACTTGCTTAGAAATAAAATCTCCTGTGTGTTTGTCTTAACTAAGTTGAATTCAAAATTGACCCTTTAATCTTCTCGAGTACGCACCCTGTGTCTTCCTCGCCTTTTCTCCTCCTGAGTCTGGCAAATATAGATGTTCAATTAATATTTGTCAAATGGCATTAAAGGCCCAGCAGCGGTGCGTATGTATGCGCGTGTGCGAGCACACATGGACTGAATCGAAATAACCCGGAATGAGGCCGGGCGGCAGTCTGTAAGTTAACAGAAACCACATTTCATTTTTATCTCTCCACTTAAAAGCTGATTGGCCTCTGTTTTTCAAGGTTATCACCCTTGTCTGAGAACTGAAGAGGCTTGAAATACTCTTCACAAATGCAGTTGTTCCAGCCAGAAGCTTCTCCCTGGCTCCCACTCCTGGGAGCCCCCTCCCGGAGACCAGTAGGCTTTTGAGTGACTTCTGCTTCAGTGGCTGAAGTGATGGGAGCTGACTGGAACACTACAGGCCGGCCTCAGAGCCACACGCGCGGCCTAACTTATGTAAACACCGGCCTGATGACACCATTCTCCTACCCCATCTGCAGCTGCAAGGGAATCCATTATTTTCCCGGTCCCTGGGGAAGGAAAAGGTCTCGGGCATCATTACTCCTAGGCAAATGTAACTGAATCTGCCACATACCCTAATTTGCTTGCCATAATTATAGGTCGCTCACCCGCTTTGTTATTTCCAACCCCCTCCCCCCCCCCCGTTTTTTTGTTCTTATCAATAATAAATGGAGCCCGTGAACCACGCCGCTGTAATATTTGGATATTATGAAAATGCTGATAATAATAAGAAGAAGGTAGCGTCAGCAACACCCAGGCTTTATCAGCTGATCAGATGCCCTATTAGGCAGCCAGTGAGGAGTTGGAACAAATTGGTTATGTTAATGTCCTGTAGTACTTGGAAAAGATGAGGCGTTGGCAATTAATTTTTTCCAAGCTGCAGGCCGACAGGCAAATTTATATTCCTCCCTCTCCATGGGATCAAGCTAAGAGAAGGTGAGGTAGAAACGTGAGCTTCAAGTAGTTTTCCGGGATCTAATTGAACGGTGCTAAATAAAGCCTGGAGAGGAGAGGGGAGAAGGGAAAAAACACCCAACAATGGGCGAGCGATCATCCCGCTGACAGGGCTTTTGCAACTTAAACCTGTTTTATTAATTATGTTTGACATTTCCTTAATTAGTTTCATTTACATCCCATCAGCCCCTACCAGACGATCGCTCCATACATCATTTTACTAGAGGAGCATGATGCCTACAGAATTATAACAACAACAGACGATTTTATGTACCTTACAGAAAAATGAGTGGACAGTCCTTTCCATTTTAAGTGGTTTTATAGAAAACGGGAAAATTCATCCCATCAGGTTTTTTTTTTCCTCCTCTTCTGAATTTCTAAGATACCTGATCTATTTATACAGTTAAAGATATCAAAATTATATAGTGATCCAGTTAAGGACATCTGAAGATTACTCTTAAGGAAAAAATATATGAATAAATGACGTAGGGTT
Organism: Leopardus geoffroyi; assembly: GCF_018350155.1. NCBI lineage: Eukaryota > Metazoa > Chordata > Mammalia > Carnivora > Felidae > Leopardus > Leopardus geoffroyi. The sequence goes on along the minus strand of NC_059337.1, from coordinate 13,492,503 downwards.
AGAAACATATCTGGGATGGCCTTAGTCCTTACAACCTAACGTCCCCTGCTCTCACCAGCCAAATGTACCCAGGCGCTCCTTACTGAAGAACTCAACCAGTACTCATACAGGAGCTCCAGCCTGATCAAGCTCTAAGGTACTAGATTGATCACAAATTGGTTGATTGAATGAATGAATGAATGAATTAGGAACCCCAGGTCCTGATTTTATCTGCCCAAATTTACTTTGTGTCGGTAAGTGATCTAATCCTCTGGCTTTGGTATGGGAGCTATGCAATGAAATAACACAAATGACAGGCGTTTGTAAAAATGAGCCACCGCACTCACAAAAGATGCTATTTTTGTTGGCATTGCTGTTGTTCAGGTCTGTGCTTGTCATAGAGGTGCTTTGCAGGGCTCCTGATGCCTGTGACTGTGGACGCGTGCTTTAAAAATTACACTTCTAGTCCACAGTACTTTTGCAGAGAGCCCTGAGCCTTTTTCTCAGGTTCCCAACCTGGGGTCATGATTTCAAGATGTTTTACAAATGGCACCTTCCCTCCGTCCATTGACCTGTTTGAGTTTCTTGAGTTTAACAGCCATATTGCAACTTCCTTATCTCTCTCTACCGCCTTCTTGGAATTTGACCACGTGGAACCAACCAGCCTTCCTCATCGCCCCATTTCCTTGAATATAGTGACCTGTTACTAGCCAGATTCTAGCGGGATGATTACTTAAAATATATATTCAGAATCAATATGAAACAAATAACTCCTGCCAAATTACATTTTGCCAAACAACCAGGGACTAGAAGACGTTATTTTTACTACCATTTAACCATAACTATGTCGAATAATGTCTTCCTAATCACTACCACTACTGATCTAGCTCACATCGCTTTCATTCTCCAAAGTTACTGTTACTTCTCATTGTAATCATAGTCCGGGGTCATGACCATTATTGGCTTTGTAATGTTTTACTGACGGATGGTCAGTCAAGATAAATGTGTGGGGCTGCTTTTCTGGATGCACACTGCATTGTTTTCGGCTAAGCTTCAGAGACAGGAGTTGGCACTCCCTCTAAGTAACAGCCCCAGCATAGACCTCAGTTAATTGGTAACTTCCACATAGGTTAATCCATAACACTTTAATGAGCATCGAAAAACAGAACCATCGTTATCATGTAATTTGTTATTAAATGCATTAGAGATTATATTTAATGAGTCCTTTCTCTAACCATCATGTCTCTGGATCTATCTTTTATTCGTTCTTTTCTGCCAGACCGAAATTGGGGATTGTCCTTGTTTCTAAAACCATCTGTGGCGTGGAATTGCCCACTCACATTTTCTTTAAGTATCCTTTAAGTTTTCAGATTTTTTGTCATTAATCACATCCATTTTTCCCTTTTGACAGAGGCAAAAGGAAAAGAGAAGACGACTACAATTTCTCCCTGTGAGCTTTTCTCATTTCCATTCAACTTGTCTCTTGTTTTCACTGGTAGAATTCTTGGAGAAGTCATCCGTATTTCTGCACCCTGTTTCTCCCTCTGACTATGCTACAAACTCCTGCAATGTCTCTCAAACATTTCACCATTGAGGTAGGATTGCTGCATGTTGCTATTTCCATCCCCATCAGCAGCTACAATCCCAATTCTTAAGCCTAGATTTTTTGGGGGGACCTTCATGGACCTTCAAGCCCTTCCTTGTTGAAACTCAACTTTTTCCTCTCTCCTTTCTCTCAGTGCATTTAAAAAAAATTTCTTTCATTGCACAGAGTGCACAAGAAACAACGCTTGTGGATTCACCAAAAAATGGGGAAAATTCTGTTGCTCCAAGAGTTTGAATCAGGAAAGGAAAATGGATGTATGAGCATGGGTGTTAGCAGACAGAGAGTGGAAAAGGGTTCCTAGGAACATATGATTCTTCCTTCTGAACCAGCCAGCCTCCAATGCTCTACTCCTATATGTAAGACTCATTTGCTCTCCAACTTACCCAGTCACTAGGCTTGTTTTTCTTTTGCCTTTTCCTTCTCTTCAGCTACTCCAAATCCCTAATTGCTGGTTATTTTAGTGTTGTTTACTAAAACCTCAAATCTCTCAATCCATGAATCCAGACCTCATGCCTAGAGCTCAGCCCAGTGTCCTCCCAGTGAGTTCTTGCCAGCTTACTCAGGAGATGCTCCTCACCCAAATTCTCATTCCCGCCTCTCCACTCTTGACTTCTGCTCCTGCCCTGACCTTGGACAGCTCTTGTGCTGCTGTTTTCAAATGAATATTGTTTTATCCTCATGTATCATTCAATTTGTTAGTTATTTATGCCTTATTTCTCCAATAAGATTGCAAGTCCTTATGTTTTCATATATTTATTTGCTCCATAGCATGTACATGGTGCTCATTAAATACCATGAAGCACAGAACAGCATGCTATGTTTGTCTGTACCAAAACAAATTAACTGGAGTATCATCACATATTGATGCTCTGGAAATACATGATGAGTGAGAATTAATACCTTCAGGAAAAAAGTTTAAGAATCGGTAGATTCTGATGAGATCTATACTATCATAAAGAATCATTCATAAAACTATCAGGACCCCATTTCTTTTTAAGTATGAGTCATTTAGCTCATTTTATTTAAGTAGGCACTTATGAGGAAAGTATACTTCTATTCACGTAATTGTCATTTAGAGAATAATCAATAATATCAATAGTGTGTTTTTCTAGGTACCACATGTCACCCTAGGTACTCTATACGCATTATTTCAAATGTACACAGTACAAAGGGAATGTTACTATCAAGGCTTTACGTGTTGAAAAAATTGAGACTTCAGAGACAAAGACTTTCACAAGTTCTACAAGCTATTTTAGGGGCGCCTGGGGGGCTCAGTCAGTTGGGCGGCCAACTTCAGTTCAGGTCATGATCTCACAGTCTGGGGGTTCGAGAGCCCTGTGTCAGGCTCCGTGCTGACAGCTCAGAGCCTGGGGCTGCTTTGGATTCTGTGTCTCCCTCTCTCTCTGCCCCTTCCCAGCTCACGCTCTGTCAATCAAAAATGAATAAATGCAAAAAAAAAAAAATTAAAAATAAAAAAACAAGTTCTACAAGCTACTTTAAACACTTGAGCTGAGCTAAGATGTGTATTTGCATCAGCTTGACTGCAGGATGATGTTCTTTCCAGTTTGCTATGGGTTATTAATTATATTCTAAATCCACACCAATCTTATCAACCTTGTAATTGCTCTGGGTGGTGCAGGTAGAGAACAAGACCAAGTACTGCTTATGATCTTGACTTCTCTCAAGAAGTATAATAATAACAGCTAATATTCATTGAATTTTTACTACATTCCAGGCTCCGTTCTGGGAGCTTTACTTGTGGTTGTATTAAATCCTCCATCACGAGATGGGCACTGTGATTCCCACTCGTAGAATAAGAAACCAAAGCACAGGGGCGCCTGGGTGGCACAGTCGGTTAAGCGTCCGACTTCAGCCAGGTCACGATCTCGTGGTCCATGAGTTCGAGCCCCGCGTCAGGCTCTGGGCTGATGGCTCGGAGCCTGGAGCCTGTTTCCGATTCTGTGTCTCCCTCTCTCTCTGCCCCTCCCCCGTTCATGCTCTGTGTCTCTCTGTCCCAAAAATAAATAAACGTTGAAAAAAAAATTAAAAAAAAAAAAAAAAAAGAAACCAAAGCACAGAGATGTTGGTTCCTGGCCAACATTCTACAACCAAGAAGTCACAGCACCATGATCTCACTCATGCAGGATGACTCCTAGGAGTTTAACAACAGTGTCCATTCGAAGAATATATTTATCCGTTGGGAAAAAGGAAAGTAACTGAAGCCTTTGAAGGTAAGCCCTTACACAATAATTGGACTGCTTTGTACTTTTTTTGTTTTTGTTATATTCACACCTGCTGACATCCCTAAGTAGTAAGAAGCACTTTATGCTGAAACAACCCTTCTATCACTTCTCTCACCAAGCTAGGACTACCCCTGTCATATGACGGAGGAAAGCGTGCGACAAAGGAAGAAAAAAATAATGATCTTCCCCTGTCTCTGAAACAGGAGCTCTTGAATTGGTCCTTGTCTACATGACCTGACACCTTGCAGCGTGCACATACTTACCATTTTTATCTTCTTCAGTCGAGTGCCCGATGTGCTCCAAATATCAGGCCATAAAGGTCATTTTCTGTTCTATTGCTTCTATTTCAATAATTCTATTTTACATTTTTATGGAGCTTTAGAGAGAGTGCTTTTGTAAAAGCTTCTTGCATCCAGGGAGGTAGGACAAAGGCCAATTAGGAGACCACATGGGATGTGAAAAATACAACTGAGGTCATGATACCCAGGGCCGTTAAGGCCTCTTCATAGGGGTCATGGCAATAGATTTCAATAGTCTGTTTCTAAACTAGATAATTACATTCTGCTTTTTTTTTTCTTTCCTCCTGAATTCTTAGTGATGTAAATTCATCACACACGTCTGAAATTATCACTTATTGTCTATTCTATAGCACTTGAAAGTGGCTTTATTTTAGTACATGAATGAAATGAGGTCTAATATCTATTGTCCGCTGCTTCAGAAATCTGGCTGAAAATAGCACCAAGTATGAATCTAGCAACAACCTACATGGTTACATCCACCTAAGTCTGCCATTAACCTGGTTCCCCAAACGCTGCATCGGTAGCTGGTGACCATTTCAGTCTGGGTCAGTACAAATCACATCCCTCCCTCCCACCCCCTCATTTTGTCTCAATTACACAATACATTCTTGGGTCTTTCTTTAGTGGTGGATCTTTCAGCGTTCACTCCAATCAACAGGAGTTATCAAACACTTGCTATGCCGAGACAGTGCTGACAGAGCAGTGAGGAAGCCAGGTAGGATGCTTGATGTCATAGTTGACTGATATCCTACTGGGGAGAGTAGGTAACATACAGAAGAATAGTGTGAGACTGTGAAAGGTATCATACAAATGTCTGGTCCTGAGGGGAGCCAGAGAACATCAGTCAGGACGATCGGGAGGACAAGGTAGATGCAAAAAGGCAAGCTGTGCCAAGATACGGGTTGAGAGGGGCCAGTCGAGACAGGGAAAAGGCACATGCAGAGCCCATCAGCGAAAAGGAGTTTGATATGTTCAAGGCAAAGAAGCCTGCCTGGCCTGACCTGAGCGAACAGGAAGAGAAGCACGAGAAGACACCCAAGGTGGAGTAATGGACATCATTCTAAGCTTGATGGGAAGCCACAGAGGATACATCTGCTTTATTTCACGACAATTAAAAAAATCAGCATCAAAAGGACATGAATTTAAATTAGAAAATAATTTCCATGATAATGAAAATTTAATGCAATTTTAATTTTGTTTTGTTTAGGTTTCAGATCTTGTGAATAACTGATAGGGAAAGACTGGGTTGAGATGTACAGGGGCTTATGGTGAACTTATTAATAATTGTTTTCCAGTGGATTTTTCCTCCCCACCCCCTCCCAAATTGTTGTTTGCCGTGTTCCCCGAGAATTTGTGAAGAGATTGGAATAAGAAGAGTTTTAAAATGTATTTTCAGTACACGATTAAGGAGTTGTACTTTCGTTTTTCTTTCGTACACAAGGAGTCACTCCGGGATTGTTCCGAAAAAGCTCAGAAAAATTAAGAGAAGATGTTTACATTTTCCTGCAGGCTCTGACAACTCTGGGTTTTGGGCTGTGAGTTCATGCGTATTTTTTTTTTTCCTGTTCATAAGCAAAGTCCTCGGGGTCACTGATGGTCTATATGGCCTGTTACTCTCAAAATGTAAGACTCATCTTCTAACTTCAGATTCAGCTGAAAACCAAAAGAGACAGAGCTTCCAAGGCAATTAACTGCCTGTATCCTTTTCCTATAAAACACTGTGCTGGTTTATGAAGGACTTCGAGAGATCTGAAATATCATCAAATGGTGAAAAATCAAAATATTTTGCTGTCATATGCTGTCACATACTGTCAGAAAACCTTGTGCTGTGGCCACAGTCGAGTTGAATCCGATTAAAAGATCAGCAAACAAGGCAGGTTTAGGGGTATTTGACCCCATCAGGGCTGTGCCTGCAAGTACCTGTCAGCATTTCAGTTGTCCTATGCTGTGACACGATGGCTTATGCAGCCTGCCAGTGGACATGTCTGATGACATCCAGGAGAGGAAACAACAGATTCATGTGTTCAGTTTTCTATTTTCAAATACTACTCAATGCTGCTGAGATCGGAGCTTAAATTTAATTCCAATTACCAGTTCCACAAACAATGAATTATTCAAGATAAACTGCCCAGTTTTACTGAAGCATGTGTATAATATGCATATATTTGCTTCTGTCTACACATATGTGGCCAGAGATGGAGAAATTAAATGAGCCTATCTTCAGTTGATTAGAATTCCATAATGCCATGTATTTCAAAGAATCTGATCAATATTTGCTGAGTTGGGGTTGCATAACTCATGTAAACTTCACACCTCCAAATATTCATGTGTCCACTTAAAATTTTAGAAATTATAAATAAATCAAATGAGAAAACATTAGTTTTTATCTTATAAGCAAGAAAAGGAAGCCCCCATGTAATATATGTATGTGTCTGCGCACGTGTCTATGTGTTTTCGGGAATGGGGTGGAGTGACTAGAATCATAGGGACAAGATTTTTTTTTTCTTTAAACCATTCTTATATTGCATTGCATGAGTGGTGATAGCATAGTGTCGCTGTCCCTTGAATTAGTAAAGATAAAATTTTAGCCAATTTAAGAAGAAATAAAGCCCCCCTTTACATTGTGATTTATATGTTGAAAGGACACATTCCACTTTCAGTGATTCTGCCCCAAGAATTTTCATAGATTTGCCTTAGGCAAAGCTATTTTTTTTTTTTCGTCCTCACTTAAAGTTTTCACATTTCACAGGGAAAGAAAAAAAATTTGCATAGCTAAAGCATGACAGTTTCCCCATCTGTGAAAAATTGCTCTGAAAACACGGATGTAAGTCTAAAAATTATTTCCATTTTTAAAGCCCTCAATTTTTAAGCTATTTTACTGAATTATAAAAATATAAAAGAAAGTGCCACAGATCATTAGGGTAAAGTTGGATTAAAGTTCATAGCCAGAATACCTGTAGAAGCACCGACTGATGGAGAACCAGAATGCTTCCAGCCTCAGAGCCCCTATCATTCCCTCCTTCTGATCGCCAGCCTCACATCTAGGACTAGGAGGTTGTGTCCCTAATTTGAACTGTAAATATATGGAATCCTACAGTCTGTCCATTTTTTGTGTTTGGTTTCTAAATATATCCATGCTGCTGTGTTTAGCAGTGGTTCATTTTCATCGCAGTATAGTATTCCATTAGTCAGTTAGACCACAATTTATTTATATGATCTACAGCTGATGGAATTAAAAAAAAAAAAACAACTTTAATTGCAAATAATAATGTAATAATCAACCTTACGCATGCTTTTTAATACACATTAATATGTACCTGTTAGGGATATACCTAGAGAAGGCTCCCTGTGACACAGAGCCCAAATACGTTCAACTTTAATGGGTTATGTTCTATAGGTTGCTAAAACAATGTCATAAATTTTCACTCCTAGTTTATAAGTATGCCACTTATCCCACATCATGCTAGCACTTGGCAGGATTAATCTTTTTAATTTACAGCCATTTTAGTGGACACACATTGGTATCTCAATGTGGTTTTTTTTTATACTTCCCATGAGACTGATATGTTGTGAATCCTTCTATTTATTGACTACTTGGATATCCTCATTTGTGAAATATCTGCTTAAGCGTTTTTCCATTTTCCTGTTCCATGTTTGCTGTGGTTTATTTTTTCATCATTGTTCTATTTGTTTAGTGCATCTTATGTTCTGTTTAATAAATCTTTACCTCCAGGTTGTGATGCTATGCCACCATATTATTTTCTAGATTCTTCATTATTTTAGTTTTTACCTTTAGATCTTCAATTCACTGAGAATTGGTGTGAGAAAGGGATTGGGTTCATTTTTTTCTCTAAGAATATCCATTTGACCCTGCATTATTTGTTAAAAAGGCCATCTTGGGGGCGCCTGGGTGGCGCAGTCGGTTAAGCGTCCAACTTCAGCCAGGTCACGATCTCGCGGTCCGTGAGTTCGAGCCCCGCATCAGGCTCTGGGCTGATGGCTCAGAGCCTGGAGCCTGTTTCCGATTCTGTGTCTCCCTCTCTCTCTGCCCCTCCCCCGTTCATGCTCTGTCTCTCTCTGTCCCAAAAATAAATATACGATGGAAAACAAAAATTAAAAAAAAAAAAAAAAAGGCCATCTTGGCTCCCACCATACCACAGTGTTATCTGTGTTGTAAATCAAGTCACCATATATGTGTTGATCTGTTTCTGGTTCTTTATTTTGTTTTATTGGTTATTTGTCCATTCTCATGAAAATACATTTTCTTTATAAATTTCTGGAAGTCTATAATATTGTGATGTCAAATAGTGTTAATCTTCTAATTTTATCTTTTTTTTAAGATTGCCTTTGCTCTTCTCTACCTTTTGAATTACCATATATATTTGTGGGGGGAAAATCCTGCTAATTTCCATGAACAGCCTTTCTTGGTTTTAACTGGATGGCCTTGATCTATAAATTAGTTTACGAAAAATTGACATTTTTATAGTATAGAGACTTCCATCTATTAGCTTGGTATATAACTCCGTTTTTTACAGCATTTTAATTTCTTTCAATTTTGGTAAAACTTTTTAGAAATCTCACATATCTTTTGTCAAATTTATTTTTGGGCATATGATTTTTGATGCTATTGTTACAAATAATATTCTTAAATTTCATTTTCAAATTATATTTGCTAACACAGAAATGCAATTAATTTTTGCACATTGACCCCATTTCTGGTGACATTGCTGAATGGGCTTAGTTATTTTTTTTTACATTTTTAATGTTTATTTATTTTTTGAGAGACAGAGAGAGACAGAGCACGAGTTGGGAAGGGGCAGAGAGAGAGAGAGACACACACACAGAATCTGAAGCAGACTCCAGGCTCTGAGCTGTCAGCACAGAGCCCGACGCAGGGCTCGAACTCACAAAGCGTGAGATCAGGACCTGAAGAAAGTCAGATGCTCGACCAACTGAGCCACCCAGAGGCCCCGACTTAGTTTTATTTTGTATAAGTATTATCGGTTTTCTATGAACATAATACACATTTTTATTATAAATCTTTATATCTTTGTCTTATTGCACTGATTGCACTGTCCAGTACTGATAGAACGGTGTTGAATACAAATATCCATAGTAGATGTAACTTTTTCAATTTCAGGATCTCAGAGGAATAGCTTTCAATGTTACCTTATTACGTATGAAATTTGCTATAGATTTTTGTGGACACTATTTTTCGAATTGACCAAGTTTCTTTATAATCCTCGATCTTATGTCTAATTGACATTTCTAATTATGAATGGGTTTTGAATTTTTTCAAATGCAGAATTTAGTCGAATATGAGATGCTCATACTACTGTCTTATTTAGGTTATAATGTGGAGAATTCCATTGATTGTTTCCTTAATTAAAATAACCTTGCACTTCTGAAATAAGACCAACATGGTGTGGTACATCATCTTTTTTATATTTTTTTTAGAATTTTGCATTTCTATTTAGGTAGGTAATTCACCTATCATTTTTCTTTCTTGTAATGCCTGTGTCATGTTTGGTTTTCAAAATTATGCTGGCCTAATAAAACAAATTGATAAATGCTTCTTTTTTTCTATTACCTTTAAGAGTTTGTGTAAGAATGATGTTGTTTAGACCTCTCTAGAGAGTTTCCTAGAAAAACCATCCGGGCTTGGATTTTTCTTTTTGAAATTTTTTTAATTATAATTTTAATTTAGATAAGGGTATAGAATCATTGAGATTTTCTATTTTGTGTTGTGTTTGTATAAGGGAGATTGTATTTTTCTAGCAATGTGTATATCTTATCTAAATTCCCCAATTAATTGACATAAAGTTGATGTACTATCTTTTTATTATCTTGATTATGTCTGTAGGATCTGTAGTGTTTTCCACTTTGTCATTTCTGATATTGGTAACTTCCAGTCCATCTCTTTTGTTCTTAACCAATCTTTCTAGAAATTTATTACTTTTTGAAATCTTTTCAAAAAAGTAGTATTTGACTTAGTGATATTGTTTTCTTTTATGAATTTTATTATCTTTTTAATGTTTTCTCTTTTACTTGCTTTGGGGAAATTTATGGTTTGATTTCTAAGCTTTTACGATGGATGGGTACTTAGATCATTGACTTTTAGCCTTAGTTCTTTTGAAAGACACACACACAAAGAGGCCTTGGATGACCACTATTTTACTAGAGAGATTTTAATATTTTTCGTTTCTAGTTAGAGAGGATAGGGACTTGGTCACTTTAGTTAAAACATAAACTGGGTTGGGTTAATACTAGGAATTTTGTTGAGGTTTACCTTTGATTCATTTCTGTTCCTAGAGAGAGATCCTCCAGAGACTGACAATCTCTGTGCTTCTCATATTTGTGACTTGATGTCCTTCATTATTTTAGGGGTATTCATGGCAATAATCTGTTCAGATACTGCTTTTTCCCCATTTCTTTCTCTTTTCCTTGTGAAAATTTTAGTTACAAGTAGGTTACAACTTTCCCTACACTCAATGTATCTTTTACACTTATCCCCCAATTCCTATCACTTTCCATTCAATTTTCTCTACAGGCTTCAGTGTGGACACGTTCTACAAATGTGAATACTTCCTCTCTTTTCAATGGTGTCCAATCTGCCGTTAAACTCATCTAAATGCTTAAGTTCAAAAAAATTGTATTTTTAGGTCCAGAATTTCCATTTATTTTTTAAATAGATTTTGATTTGTTTCAGTTTCTCACAGCTATTATATATCTTACTGAGCATAATATTTTCAGCATTTTACAGTCTGTAATTGCTAATTCTGATACGTGTATCATTTATGTCTATTCCTATTGTCGGTTTTTATTCTTGGTTCTATTTCGTGGTATGCCTAGTAAATATTTATTAAATTCTAGGCCTGTACACACAAAAACTTTAGCAACTATGTATGGATTTTTTTTTTTTTCCTTTTTTCTAGTGAGAAACTTTTCTATTTCCTGGCAGGCAGCTACCATAGGGGCATATCATATTCTAATAAGCTGGGTTAAGTCAAATTTTAAGAGTTTGTAAGCCTTGATCTACCCCTGGTGTATTCCTACTGCATTCTCAGATGAATTGATTAAGAGCCTGAAGTTATTTTTTAGGGACTTGCTGGATTCTGGACTGCAATTTTTATCTCCTTAGTACTCTGAAAGTTCTATTCAGATTTTTAATCACTTTTTGCCTGGCTTCTTAACATCTTGTCTTGTGCACCTTTAGAATTTGAAATTTTTCATGGGGAAAACTGATACAAACTCACTTCACTGTATGTCACTTTCCTTTGGAATAAAAAAAGGTCTTATATCCTGGCTGTACTAGCAAGCCCAAACTTGACTTTTTTTATACAGCTCTCTGTGATTGTCACGAGTTCTGCTCGTTCATTTTAGCAGTGGCTTACTACCAGTCCTCTCAAGTTCTTTTGCAAGGCTTATAAGCCAACAAATGCCCTGAGCAAAAATTATGATGAATAACACTGAGCTTATTACAATGAGTTTTGCATTTCTCTGAAATCTTAGCTCCTCAAGAGGTAAGTGCCAGCTTGGAAGCTCTCTGATTCCTTCAAACACAATATTTTCAGCATTTTATACAGATGTACTAGTTGTTCTTCATGGGAATTACGATCTGCCTCAAGCTACCCCATCATAGCTACAAGGAGAAACTGGCAAAGCTTTTTCACTTTTATTTATTTATTTTTTATATTTATTTATTTTTGAGAAACAGAGTGAGACAAAGCATGAGTGGGGGAGAGGCAGAGAGAGAAGGAGACACAGAATCTGAAGCAGGCTCCAGCTCTGAGCAAGCGGTCGGCATAGAGCCTGACGCGGGGCTCGAACCCACCAACTGTGAGATCATGACCTGAGCCGAAGTCGGACGCTCAACCGACTGAGCTACCCAGGCGCCCCAAAGCTTTCACTTTTAAGTTATGAACTATCTCATTTTTATTTTCCACCAACTTTCTCCCCACCAATAATACTTATGGACTATGTTGTCTTTGTCTTTTAACAAATATCCAATGGAACATCCAATAACATATCAGTGAGGATAAAAAGGTCACTAGTATGAAAGGAATTTTGCACATAAACAAAATAAAAAAAATGTCTTAGGCAAATGCACATCAGTTTTTCAAGTTCTGAGCTCACCCCTTGTTCAGATTTTAATAAAACTGCGCACATTTTACACTACTTCCAAGATAATGCAATAAACAAAAAGTAAAGTCATGAAAAATGAGTAGATTTTCCTTTCGGGTTTTGGAAGACCTCTCATTACATATAATGTCATGACATACTGACTGGCAGAATATCTGATGGACTGTCATTTATGACAGAATAACTTCAATTAACTTGATACCAGGATGGCATATTCTATAGTTGGTATCCTACCCAGTCTTGCTATTTTTTTTTCCTAATAGCAACTCTGACCTTAAAGGGTCACATTCTTGGTTATTTAATGAGAATTCATTACTTTTATATATTTTAGAGTAAAAACAAATATTCACTAGAAATATTTCCAAATGTAACCTTGGGAAACCCTTTTTCTGAAGAGGATGTTTCTGCAACCTGGACCCCATAAGCATCACATTATTCACCTAAGAGCTTCCATTTCTAAACACACACACACACACACACACACACACACACACACACAAGCTTCTTCTCTTTTCCTCTCCCTTTCACTTCCCCTTTCCTAAATGGTGAGTTAAGGGGAAAGAATTATTGAATTGCTTTTTTAAAAAAATTTAGCTGAATACTGTTTGTTGGTACTCAAAATCCTTCGTATTTAATTTCTAATCATAAAATTCATCCCTGATTAAGCTTACCCTAGAATGACAGTTTCCTTATCTTGAAGTCCACTATCACCTTCTTGAATTCTGGTTTGGCTATATATATATATCACTGATGGTGTCCTTGGAGCTATTCTTCCTCTTGTGATTTGTTTTCCCCACATGAGTTAACTTAGGTCAGGCTCCCTAGACTCAGAGCCTGGGGTAGGGATTTGGATGTATATAATTGACTGAGGGAATGTTCTTTAGATAACAGAAAAAAAAACTACAAAGTTTAGAATAAAGCAAGATGGGGAAAGGCAAAGAACCGAGCAAGAGCACGGTCTTGAATGATGTCATGCATTGGTTTAATTCCCTGTGTTCTTTGAAGTATAAATTCCACTGTAGAGTTGTGCCCCTTAAGGCAAGGGCTGGGCTTTTGTGCTGGTTACCACTCAGTCATTGTTGTTTGGGACACTCTCGGGAGGGCTGCATAACTTCCCAAGAAAGCAGTCCCAGTCAACTTAGGAAGTTTTGCAGAGGTGGATAAGTATGGGCTTTCGGTAGCCAACACTCATGGCGGGTGGCAGGACATCCAAACAGAGTCTAGCCTGTGAGCCAGGCAGTCTTTTAAAAATATAAATTAAACTATGTCACTCCTTTACCTAAAGGCTTTCCTGTTTACAATAAAACCTAAATTTCTTACAAAGCTTCCTCCCCACAATGCCCTATGTGATCTGGCTCCCAACGACCTCTTAAATTCCATCTTGGGCTATTCTTACCTTCATTTACTTTCTTAGCACTAGACCTTCACTGAGGATGTACTTTGTGCCATGCACTTTTCTGGCATGGAGAATGCAACTGTGAGGAAAGCAAAATTCCTACAACCAGAAAGATTCTTCTCTAGTCTTTTCACTCCCTCATTTGAGCCCTGCATGCCTCCATTTTTTTTTCCCTTAGAAAACATGAAGAATTGGAAATTAACTCTCCCTGGTTGTGTTGTGGTAGACTCATTCATATTCCCATCTCAGATATTATCTCCTCAAGGAAGACCTCTGCCCTGCCCTTGTCTAAGCCAACAGCCTCACCTGTCTTAGTCAACTCTGGCTGCTATAACAAAATATCACGGGCTGGGTGGCTTAAACAGCAGACACTCATTCCTCAAAATTCTGGAAGCTTGGAAGCCCCAAGATAAATATTTGAATTCTCTAATTCAGTTCTGGCAAGAACTGGCTTGCAGACCATCTTCTTTCTTGATGCCCACATATCCTTTCCTGTCTTTTCCTTCTCCTTCTCCTTCTCCTTCTTCTTTTTCTTCTCCTTCTCCTGCTCCTTCTCCTTCTTCTTCCTGTTTTAAAGACTCTCATCTCATGTTGAAGGTCCCACTCTCACGACCTCATCTAAACCAAAGCTTCTCCCAAAAGCCCGACTTCAAGTACTATCACATTAGGGCTTCAGATGAATTCTGGAGGGACACAAATATTTAGTCTATAATGCCACAGATTTTCTTTTTAAGATACTTTCTATCATTTAATTATCTTAGTCACAATAATCTCAATGTATAATTTTTAATTAATTATGGTTTTACTCACCAATCGACTATCTCCATGCTATATGTTAGCTCTGGGAGAACAGGCACCTTGACTCCCTTTTTTCCCAGGATGATCTCCAGTTATTGGGCAATTTCTGAGGGCTTAGAAAGTGATTGAGAAATGTTTGAAAATAAGCATCTAAGTTAAGGAATGTCATCTAATATGTAGTTTGGATGTGTTTGTTTCTTTCTTTTTTATTTTGATTAGCTTAAGTTTTTATTAAGTGTCAGTCTTAATGGCACAGTCTGTATCTCTACTCGTTTTACATCCCTCAAAGCATTACACACACAACTGACCTTACGAACTACCAATTTTGATTAATAGAGGTCACCTTCTCCAGTTGGATAATCCATGTTGCAGCTACCAGTAACCAAGGTCCAGAAGCATTTTGATATACTAGGATGCATATCTCAAGTAGAAGGAGTGTGGCATGTAAACCCTACGTCACGACAGCTTCCGTTTGTCAGAAATAAAAATGAGAAGTATCCTAACTTGGGTGTGCAGAGGGTTACAAGAAAGATAATGCCCGGAATGAATGCCCAGTACTATCCCAAGGGATGAACACCTAGTTAGGATATTTTATGCCCATTTTTGAAGAAGTGTGATGCCGTTATGGTGGGCTGGGACAGGATCAGTTGTTCACAAGTCGTGTGTCAGGGACAAGGACTTTGGATGCATGGATATTTGGACTGACATAGGTTGAGGAGGAGGAAGACTCATAAGGCAGGTAGAAACTGGGAATCAAGGGCATGGTTTATTATCCCAAATCTTACTGGCTCTCTCCATCTCGAAAGCAGCTTCTTTTGGAAGGAAGCATTTCCTTCATATATGTGTGAACATACCTTTAAGGATGAAATGCTACTGAGGGTCCAGCCTATGCTCAGTGTCCCAGGGGGGTTCCAGAGGAAGGAAGCTGGGGGTAGTGAGAAATCATGGAAAGTGAGAGAGAAGAGAAAACCCTGCTGAGTTTAATCTGAACAGTGTATCCATCACCCAAAATGATACAAATCAGCCATTACTGGATCATGCAAAAGCAACTCTCCTACCTGCGATCCCTTCTTTGCTTTCTAAACCTCTTTTCAGCTCAGCCTAATGAATTGTCAGAACTGTCAGACAGCTCTAAGGAATGACAAATGTCTATGATTTGCTGCTGCTGCTGCTATTTTGCTAGAAACACCTGATGTATGTAGTCTTGCATTCTTCAGTTGCGAATTAGAGACTTGGAAAACAAAATCAACCTTGATAAATATAGCAATTTTTCCCCTGTTCTCTAAGCTGAACTGAATGGGTATTTTTAAAGATAAAGAACTCTCTTTTGTTCTTATAATATGTACATGGCACCGGGTAAATCTCAAACAAAGAGCTAATACCCTAGTTGGGGCGGGGGGGGGGTAGGTAATCGCCAATTCATGAATTAGGGTTCTGTTTACATTACTATTGTCAAGATTAATCATGTGTCCCTTTTAAGTAAGTTGTGCTGCCTTGATTAATGCTATTAGAGACCATAAGAAATTGAAAACCTTGGATTTCCATAGCAGACATCCAGGTTCAGCCATTACTTTATAGACCATTGGTGATATTTGCTGATAAAAGAAATAAGATTGATTTTCAAGGTTATTTGATGTCTTAAGAAATAAAAGAAACATCTGTACTAATAGATAATTTCCTTTAATGATATGAAAATAATTCTAAATACTGCAGTGTTATACTTGTTTAATACAAAGCAGCTGAGGCTTTCGTAGGGTTAATGTGCGCGCGCACACACACACACACATATATAATCTTGAAATAACTGAAAACTTAGTGCAAATTTCAGTACGTTGGAAGAAGTAAAATATTGTAATTGTGGAGAGTCTTCTCTAGACTCTCTATTACATTTTTGTGCAGATGCCCAAATTTTAAAGCTGATTTTAAAAGCTGAAACTTCTAAATAGCTTTCCCTCTTCCAGTACCTCAACATTTCTTTTCTCCATGTAATGTGTTCACATGAGCTTTAACAGGCAGAATGGTTTACAATGCTTTCAGAGATCAGAATATCCCTAAATAAATGTCTCTTTTAGCTTATCAGTCCTACCAGAGCCCTCAGCCAAACTCATCCCAATTATAAAAATGTTATGATTCTATCTAATAAAATTACTTCTATTTCTGTAACTATCGCAACGAGAGGAGTCATGTCAATTCCTCCATTACAGGCTTCTGTCTACAGTCCTCTCTTTTTGGTCGTCTTCTAAAAGAGATTTCATAAAGCCAACATTTACTACTGTCAAGGAGGCCTCAAGGTCATCCTCTGAATGGTTACAAGTAAAAATATCTACTTTCAGTGCTATGTGTCCTTATGCCACCGATAGTTATCTCAACGGGGGTCAGCAAGTCAGTGAGCTGACATGCCCTGACAGTGCAAAATAGAAACTTGAGGACTCTGTGGATGGTTTGGGTCATGCCAGTTTGTCTGTATTACTCAGTAGCGAGTGGGTAACTCAAAGGGGAGATGGCTTAGTGTGCATGGAAAATAGAACACGGGCTTTGGATTCAGAAAGATTGGCGTTTTCTTCCTTCCCTCTGTGGAAATTTGGGGCAGGTCCATCATTTATGACATGAAGGCGCAAAGTCTTTAATGTTGTGTCCATGAATAATGTGTATTTCATGAAGTGTATAATAATAGGTCCGCAACAACAAGTTGGCCTGGATAAGTAAATATTTATACCTGGCTTTATAGGCCAACAACAACACACTGTCCTTGCCAAAGGTTTTTGTTTCTAAGTATGCTTTTGGGGGTTTTCAAAAATCTAACTTCTTATTTCAATATCCTGTATCTCTAGAAGCCATTCAGATTCACATGGTGGTGATGATTCTCTGGTTGAAAACGTCTGCACTTGAATTGACAAGTAATGTATCGAAAAGTTTCCTCTCCTGCCCTGAAGACTCTCTCAAACCCTTAGTCATGAGAAAAGGAGAGAAATTATATTTCTCTACATAATAATGTAAAAGGAAAAGGTAGAAAAGGGGGTAAAAAAAAAGGTAAATGCCCGGAGAAATAGAAAGGCCAAAATGATTATACTTGATAACTGTATAAAATTTTATGCTCTCACAAATTATTTAGACTATAGAAAGCACTTCATATTTGTAAAATGCTTTATAATGGCTAACCAGATAGCTTTTCTCAATAACCCTTTGAAATATGCTACTATTTTGACCTCCATCTCACAAAGGAGGATGCTGTGGTACAAGGAGATTAAATGATCTATTCAGGGAAAAATGCCTTTGAGCTTCCATGGAGAGTGGAGAGGAAATCCTGAGCTTGGTTCTTACCCCAGGGCTCTGTTCACAACCTGAAAGGAAGGTAAGTGCTGGAATGAGGAGTGGACGTAGTGGCGGTGGTGGGTGAAACATTTTGAGTCAACAGCAAGACTTGTTAAAGTGAATTAACTACCGTGAGTATGTGATTCTTCACCTGTTTTCCCCAGGGTGCTTCTGGGACTGGGTCTGTTAGTTAATTGGAGAAGACCAATGAGGTCAAATGGTTACAGGTACTTCCTTATCGCGGATACACATCAGCACGTGACCTCATTCACACAGGTAAGCAGGGCTACGGCATCCACCCATACACCACGTTTGGAAAGATACGTCAAATAAACTTCTTTTCTTTCTGTCTTTTTTTTTTTTTTTGTATCATTTTCATAGATGAAAGGAAGCCTGATTCCGGAATTCAAGGTATTTTAGGTCTCATTTTTAGGCTAATAACAGTGTCCTTTTTTATTTTCTATAAAATTTTCAACTATTCATTCAAAGTATGGAAAACCATAGGGGAATTAACCTTTTCTTTCATATCCATTTTAACTCTAACCTCTCCCTGACCTCGACACAGAGTCCCTTCCTCTCCTTAGGTAGATGATTAAAATAATGGGTAACTAAGCCGAAAAGGGGAGAAAAATGTCGATGGAATTAGGAAACTTGGCTTTAAAAAATCAGCTTTGGTCTCTGCTGCCACAAGAATAAAATAGCCAAGCTTGGGATTTGGGCAGTGGATGTGGAAGTATTGAACAAGAAAAAACCAAATGGATTTGTTCTTCCAGGGCACAGAATACGAGACAGGCCATGTTTTAAATGCTGGGCCAGGGCCAGGCCACTTCATAATACAGCTGTATTACACAGGAACGAGAAAGATAGAACAGAACACAAACAGAATGATAGAGGGACTTGGGGAGCAGAGATTCTCATGAGGGATGAGCAAATGGTGTGGATAAAATAAAAACCAAACTGAACTTTCACCCCAGCTGAAGTGAAATCAAACTCTTTTAAGAAAAAAAAAATTCCAAACGTTCTATCATTTCTTTTCTCATCACATTATGTTTCATTTTTGCCCCCTTTGACATCTAGAAAATCCCAGCAATATGGCAAGATGAGGGGATGGAGGAATAACAAGACCCCTTCTGGCGTTATTTCCAGCAAGAAAAAAGAAGCCCGGTGCAGCAAGAAATATCACCAAAGCCCAGATCCATAGGCGTATGGGTTAGAGATACAGACATGTGTGTATGTGATACGTAGATGGATGGATAGACTGCAGATGTAGCTATAGTCACGCAAATTCCAGCAGTCAGGAGGTTAAACGCATTAAATTACACCTACGTTCAAACTCCCATCTTCCCATCTTCTGAGTTCGATCATCTCCGCGCACAGACTTTGGCAGATAATATACTCCGGCACCTTACTCTCCTATCTGTGGTGTCAGAGCTCTTGGTTTATGAGGCTATCCTAAAGTAATCTGTGTCAGGGGGCTGGTGAATGGGCCACTGTTCCTGATCGACGGCCATTGAAGAGTCCAGCCATCACATATCAGCTGACAATGGGCTTTTCCCTCCTTTGTCATGGTGTGGCTGGCATGGTACCACCGTGTGTGTGTGTGTGTGTGTGTGTGTGTGATGATGATGATTAGGCACTGACGCTTCAGATGTGGTGGCCTCTTCCCAGACAGCAGTTGCTCTCCCTACTACTAACTACACCCCATTATGAAACCTCAGAAGCCCCCATTTGCCCCTTGCGACCAGCAGCCCCTCCACAAGAACTTCAGGTGTGGAAGACGCAGATGGGCAGGGAGGCGTGTTTGAACTTCAAATTTCTCTCTCTGCACCTCACCCCCAAGCAAACACCATCACCGATGTGGTCAAAGGCACCACTCCGAGAAGCCTAGCGATCACGCTCTGTCCCAGTCCATTTACTGCTTTTGCCACTCAGCTCACCTCTGAATTAAAACCTGAAGTTGACGATGAGAAGAAAGTTCGAGGGACCTCAGTTCCTTTAAGTCCCTTTTCTCCTGAGCTCTGAATATGAAAATAATCTTAGATGTGCCTGGGTGGCTCAGTCAGTAAAACGTCCAACTTCGGCTCAGGTCATGATCCACGGGTTCACGAGCTCAAGCCCCGTGTCGGGCTCTGTGCTGACGGCTCGGAGCCTGGAGTCTGCTTCGGATTCTGTGTCTCCCTCTCTCTCTGCCCCTCACCTGCTCCACTCCGCCTCTCTTTCTCACTCTCTCTGTCTCAAAAAAAATTTTTTTTTAATTAATAAAAAAGAAAAGAATCCTAAGACAATCATAACTCCAAGAACTGCCGGGTGTGAAGGACTTCATGTTCTTCGTAAGAACCATTCGGAGGTGAAGGCACTGATGTGAGAGGAGAGAGCACCTGAGCTCTTTTTTATTCCTGGGAATGGACAGCTGGGGAACACACATTTAAGAGGACACGTCACGGCTCCTCAGGACTTCACCTGACACCATTGCACAATGATGGGACAGGAAGACCTTCAAGCAGCCATTTAACATTATTGCTAAAATTGGTAAATAGCAGCATGCTGGGGAAGAGCCCATGCTCTGGAATTTAAATTCAAATAGCCCTGTCATTAGGGAGTTTTCTGGGTTTGGAAAAGATGCATTTGAAATCTATTTTAAAATCAGCCCAACAAGAGCTCTGATTTTCTTCTCCACGCTTCTTTTATTTGGTCATCATTATAATCATCCAAGCAATGATCGTTTTTGCTGGCGACTCCCACGGAGGAACTGGAAGCAAATGCTCGTGGAGGGTCCTGGATTGCCCAGCGCCTGGATGCATCAACCCATAATGGCCTCGCACACCTGGGTTTGGTTCATGTCAATTTTCAACGTGAAAAAAAAAATCACGATATTCTTGTCATATCGCCAACATAAGAGGGTGACCATAAATAATGCAGAAAGCTTGGGCGTCTTCTCCAGATTGTTAAATGAGGCTGGGGATGTGGGGCACGGTGACTTGAGAATGAATTATATATTTGGAAACACACTATCATCATGACATCACTGGGTGTATTGTTTTATATCCGTTGATCTTATACTTGTTCATCAAAACTTGTGTCCCCACCCAACCTCATATATTGAAATCTTAACCCCCAGTACCTCAGAATCTGACCTTATTTGGATATTGGATCTTTACAAAGGTAATCGAGTTAAAATGAGGTCATTGGGATAGGTCCCAGCCCAAAATGACAGAGGTCCTTACACAAAAAGGATATTTGGACACAGATACACCGGGAAGGAAGGTATGTGGGATGCGAAGAGACACAGGATAATGGGAAGAGATATGGGGAGAAGCCAACCATCTCCACGCCAAGAAGAAAGACCTAGAACAGATTCTCCCTCATGGCCTCGGAAAGAACCAAGCCTACTGATACCTCCATCTTGGACTTCTAGGTTCCAGTACTGGTGATAATTCGTTTCTGTTAAGTCACCCGGTCTGTCGTATGTTATTCCGGCAGCCCCGACAAACTAATACCCATTTATTAACATTTTATGGTGGACCGGGTGCTTTACATTAATGACATTTAACCTTACCAAATAGCTCTATAAGCTTTTTATTCTACACATGAGAGAACTAAGAATTACCCATTAAATGGCTTGTTCAAATCACCATCTGGTGGGCATTCTGGCTGGGGTGCCACCTTGGACCTGCCTGACTTTGTGTGCTGAGTTCGTGTACAGCTACAGGTGACAAGGGACACAGGACATTACACTATACGTTCACCTTCTTAGGGTTTGGGGTTACATCCACAAGACTACACGTGTGTACGTGTATGTATACATATATGGAAGTGAGGGTGTAAGCACATAGGCTCGGGAGCAAGTTTTCCAAGGGTCTTCCTGAATTCTTTGGGGTTATATTTCATAATCGGTGGAAATCCTAAGACCCATCAGATCTACCAAGCAGGACAACGTTGACAGGACCGATCAAAAGACAATAAAGACAGAAAGGGTGATTGTCACTCAGTTGGATCTGCTTCTCCAAAGGCGTTTGGGCCACTTGTAAAATCCTAGACAAGTACCTCGGGAGCAAGGGGAGGAATCAGAACCGCTTCCCAGTCATCACGGACTTCTTGTATTGCATTAGCAGGTAGATAATAGCCAAGTCTTCCAGGATTTAACCGTAAGAAACCCCCTTAAGTGGCCTGAACCTCACACTGTATCATCACTCGCTATTGTCACAGAAATAATCATGCAGATTCGGCAGCGGAGGAACGTCTCTGGTAGAACAGAGTTCATGCATGACATATGATGTATCTGTTCAAAGGGACAGATACATCTTTCTTACTGCCGCCACGCAGAGGCTCTCATCCACTGGCACTCCCGTGCAAATCACCTCAAATAAATGTGAGTACTGCAGTGCCCACAGTAATTCCTTCATTTTTAAACACATAATGGAAATGTATAACTAGTCCTCATAAAAATTTATATCTCAATCCGTCCCTTTAATTTATAACAGGCCCTCTAGGCGGTTATTATTCAAACATTAATAAAATGCCTATGGATCACCAAAAGCAAGTGTCTCCAAGTTCACTTCTCTTCATATTTGTATATATATATAACTAGATTAGCATTAACGCCACTTCTGGTTCTAACAACAATTATGCTTTTAATAAGAGACGGCCGTGTGATGTATTATCTTAATCATGCTAGGAATCCGGGCTCCTATCATGAAGCCGAAGTTGAATTTTTCATGCCCTTTGCAACAATTGTTACTCTTAATGCCCTATATGTTTGGATTCCGCAGTTTATGCAAATGTTCCCTTTCTATAAATTTTAGATTTATCTCCATTTGTCATTGTATGTATTGTAATGTAAGGTGATTGTTATTTTTTCCCTAAAATATGATTAAAGCCCATTTCAATTATTTATACTGGGCAGGGAAATAAAATAAAAGTAGATGGGATTTTCCTCTACGGCAGGGTTAATTATGTGACTTTTAAAATGTTAATAAATTTAACACAGGTCCAAACCTCTCCTGAATTTTTAAAAACAGTTGTCTCGGAAAAAGACTTCACTGAACTGAGGAAAGAAAGTAATAAGCATGCAGCTATTATTTTCATTACGCAGCCAAAGTGTTTGATTCAGAACGTTCAGTGGAGAGCGTTTTTCGCTCCCGTGGTAACGTGGCTCAGTTCCTGTTCCTGTGTTTGCCCAGAAGCCTTACAACCTTGTAGCTTGTGTTTTCCTGAATTAAAGAATAAATAAATAAATAGCTGACCTGTGTTTCTCCTCTAAACTTGAGTGATGCATTTCAAACTGTCTTTGATGCTTTCCAGCCAAGTGGTTTAGCACAAGGCAGAGCTATCCCCATAGAACAACACGGCTGTGGATGGAAGTCTTGCTCTAACGTCTTATTTTTATAACAGATCTTTTCTGATATTAGCAGTGGGTGTCCATCAATGCTCAACCGCCACTGGGTTGGTGAGATAACCTTCTATACCATGAGAAATCCAAGGCTTCTGTATCAGATGTGTCCGTAAGAAAAGTTTATTTTCTAATAAGTTACACCCCTTCCCATCCATCTCTCTCCACGGCCATTTAAAAGTACCAAGGGGGAAACATAGACGAGAGGTTTCCAGTGAACCAAGAAAAATCTTTAATAAGGGCCGTGAGTTCAATATATTAGCCGATTTCCCACAGATTTTATCATGACTCTTGATTTTTCACCTGTGATCCCCTTTCAATAGATGTACAGCAATGAAGCTAAAAAAAAAAAAAAAAATCGCAGATTGATTCTGGTTAAATGTTAGTCGTTATTGCTAATGAGATCCTGTACCTTTAAAAAGCTAACTCTGCTTCAGTCCCTTTATATCCTGCAACTCTAATGGTCTTTCCACTAATTGGTTCTGTGTAAATGAAACAAGCTGAAAAACACTGTGGCACCAATAAATATTAATAAGTTATTGTTTGTTTTCTTTACCTTGCTTATGAATTCATACAAAGACAGTGCGAAGACATTAACTCCAGTCTATTAATTGCCACCTGATAATTGCCACCTGATACTTTTCTCCTGGATAATTAGGTACCCATTAGTTCTAATCAAGTAGTTACTTAATTATTGCAGTAATTAGTCTAATGGACTAGCAAATTGAAGCTTTATCACTTTTGGATACTTAATGTTCCTGACAGAGTACTTCACAAGTGTCAGGGTTCCGGATTCAGCAACCTGTCATCCAAGAACCCCCTCCTCCACGCCACCCTCGCCCCATTATCCCCGCATCCGCTTTCCCTGCCATTGTTGTGGAGCCTTCCACGAGGCAACCCAAACCCAAATTCCTCCTGCAGGGGCCCTTCCTGGTGCAGCCCTATCGCAACGCGATGCAACACCTTCCCCAGGGCAACTGTACAACGAACCGTCCAGGGTTTGGGCCACGTGAACCATTGGCCGAAGGGCAGAGACCATTCCAGAGAGAGGCAGAGACACTGCAGACAAAGTATACCGATGAACGGAAGACTTGTTTAGGAACGCTAGGGATCTAATTAATGATAGTGTGTCCTATCTTCCCGGCTGCGCCAAAAGATGACGCACAACAACCAGAGCCATCCCCAAAAACTTACACGTTGTTTACACAGAAACTGAAGTACGCCCTAAGTCCAAAAGAAATTCACGTGATGGACCAGAAAAAGCCCCGAAAAGTGATAAAATTGCTTTTCAGGACAATCTTGTGTCCTCCTCTGTTACGGAATTTCCATAGACATTGAATTTACTGATGACCTTCTTCCCCATAAAGTGCAGTCTACGCTGCTCAGACATTCTAGAACATTCCCTCACCCAATGTGCCTCTTCATTTCCAAAGGTGATCATTGCTTACCTTCTCCAGTGTCCTCTCTGAGAGAGTCACTTGATGGCTCTATTCAGGGTCCTCTTCGCTGGCCAACATTTCCCCCTTTTTTGTTTGTTTATCTTACTTCCTCTGCAAATGTCTGTATTTCGGCAGATTCCCTAGGACTGCATCCTGGGATTGATGGATTGACTGATTGTTGTAGTCAAGTAGGCAGCTATTTGTCTATTCAAATCTGCGTCCTCTCCTTAGGTGATCCCATCTCCGTCAACAGCCTAGAGATCAGATCCTGTCATTTTCTTGCTTAAAATCTTCCAAATGTTTTCATTACACTCAGAATACACTCCACACTCCTGACCCATGAGGTCCTTGCCTGATTTGGTCCCTGTAATCTCTCTCATTCTCTGTGTGTGGCATGCCTCCTCTCTTGGGCCATGTCCGTCGCTTGGATTTTCCTAGTCTTGGATCACACCCGGGTTGTTTCTGCCTCAGGGCCTTTTCACATACAGTTCTCTCTATATTTGGAAAGCTTTTCTCAGTTCTTCTCATGCCTCATTCTTCCTTGTTTCAGCTTCAACTCAAGTGTCACCTTAAAGAAGCCTTCCTCGAATATCCTATCCAAAACCAACTCCTGAAGTAAATCTCGGTTTCAGAACTCTGTTGGTTCCCTTTATAGCACCTAGTACCAGCTGCCATATCCTCCCCGGAAATTTAATAACACGGAAAGGGACCTTGCCTCTTTTGTTCACTTGAGCAGCTGTGGCACAGAGTAGGCACCAAATACCTTTTTAAAAAATTCATCAGTAAATGGCTGAATGAAAGATGGGAGTCATTCTTCAACTCTAAGATATGTAGATCAAAGATCTTTCCTTGGAAATTCTTCCTACTGAGAGTGACCATGTGATCCTGTTAGGTTCCGGCGACAGATGCAACTTTCAAATATCATGCATTTCTACCCAATGCGATCCTCTGGGACTCGCTGTGTAAAGTAGTCCGAAATGTATAGCAGTGGATTAAAAGAGAGCTTTCCTGGTCACGGGACCTCAGGCTTTGCCTTCTTGATTTTTGAAATGGAAATAATAAATAATAACAACACCTAAAGGAGAGAGCCTCCGCGAGTATTTGAGACAAGGAATACAGGTATTGTTTAAGTGTGGGGCAGTAAACCCCCTCTGAGGATATGAACTATCTTCAGAGATGCTTGAAAATGTGGCTCCTGTATCCCAGAGGCCCACACCACTTTAACAAGCTCCTCTTGCAATGTATCACGTCCGATGGCGAGCTCAGGGTTTGGGGGCTCACCAGAATTGCCTCTCGACATCTGCGTTTGGGCCCATCTTGCTCATAAAAGTGCTAGAGATTTGCTCCTGTAGGTTACTCGCTGCTAGGTCTCCACTGGCGTCCGATTTCCCTTTATGTGAAAAATTGCGTCGCAGAAATTTCCAGGAGGCAGATGACGTTGGCTGTTTCTTCTTCCTTTTTTTTCTGCCCGGCTGCCTAATTGCAAGCCTCATGAACACAGGGCTAGGAAGACAGGAGCGATCCAACCGCAGGCTGCAGGAGACATGACGAGGCCTGGGAATGGCAGTCCCCGGGGATACGGAGAGGCATTATCCCACGAAAGGTGCCGCTAACCATGTCGCCACGCTGAACCTGGACTTTATCTCGTACATCGATTTGATTCGGATTCTTTCAGTCTTCAAGTCAGATTTGTATCTGAATTGATCACCGAGCCTTTGACAAGTGTCATCTGCCATATATATTTCAATTCATGACATTTAAGGGCCTATTGACCTAGAAATTCTGCTCCCACGTGGGAAACGAGATACCAATTTCATTTAAAAATGTGGGGCGATTGACAAATGCTCATATTAACTCAAATATATACCAAGAGGCAAGAGATTAAGTGTCCTGAGATCCATTTAATGACTCTATTTAGTTTTGCCACAGCTTTGTTCTTTTACTAAACAAGAATATGTTTATTTAATGCCAGCTGAATATCAGAAACTACAACCTATGTCCCCTGGCGGCTGTGGAGGAATTTCAATTTTAGAAAACATAAGAATTTCAGAAGGAAGTACTAGCTGTATCAGATTCTTTTAAAAAACAGATGGGTAAATATTTAATACATTATGTTTTTATTTTAATGAAAAAAATAGACTTCGAATACGAGTATAGTTTCCAAGATACGTTAAGAATGGCATAAGGTAACAAGAATAATAATATGTGGACTCAGTTTTCCGGAGGAAATACGCAAAACTAACCATGAAATATAAATGATGCTATAGAATCAGCCTCAAGATACATGGTTAAACCCATACTTGGCCTAATCCCAGTTTTATTATTTGTGAAATGGGAACGTTCATATCTGTCTACCCCGCTCATTTCACAAAGATGCTATAAGGGTCAGTTGGGTTACTATAGAGAAAAAATTATTTGGCAAATTAAAATTTTTTGCTTCATAGGAAAGCAAGAGATCATAAAGAATAGAGCATATATTTCATTTTTAAAAAATATTTTGTTTAGTTTTGAGAAAGAGAGACAGCGTGAGCAGGGGAGGGGCAGAGAGAGAGACAGAGAGAGAGAGAGACAGAATCTGAAGCAGGCTCCAGGCTCTGAGTTGTCAGCACAGAGCCGGACGCGGGGCTCGAACCCAAGAACCCCAAGATCATGACCTGAACTTAACCAACCGAGCCACCCAAGTGCCCCTCGTTTTTTTTTTCCCAAAAGAGCAATTATCGAATCTCATCTTCTTAGATTCAGAGCAACTCAACATGCTACATCTTTCCTGTGTATTTTTAAAGAGTTTTTAAAATGTTTTATATTTTTGAGAGAGAGAAAGAGAGTGAGAGCAGGGTAGGGGCAGAGAGAGGGGAACAGAGGACCCAAAGCAGGCTCTGTGCTGAACAGCAGCAAGCCCGACAGGGGGCTTGAAATCATGAACCCTGAAACGATGACCTGAGCCTAAGCTGAATGCTCAACCAACCGAGACACCCAGGCACCCTTTACCTGTGTCTTTTCAGATGTGCCAAGTTAGGGGACCTGAGCCACAGTATCTTCTAACCCACCTCTCAGGGCACGGCCCTTTGACTGACACCGGCAGGGTGACTCCAGAACTCCAGATCCAATCAAAGCAAAAGAAGGCGACTCCAGTGAGGAAAGTCCCTGAAGCAATTGATGATTTGGTTCTGTTTGGCTTTGTTTTGTTGTTCTGTTTTGCTTTGTTTTAATCCTTGGTTCCAATCTGATGGAGTGGCATGGGTGTGTCCCCGCACCCGCCATTCCTTGAATGCCAATGATAACAAGAAGATTCCCATCAACTGAACGGCTGCTGTGTGGCGGGCACTTGCTGCGTATCTTCAGAATAGACGTCGCAGCCGAGCAGCTGGACCTCCAGGAGTGTCAGGTGGTCTCTCCAGCATAACAAGGTGGTGATTAACACAGCTAGAATTCAGACGCTACCGAAACAGTGAACTCTTCTAGCGGTAGCTTCCCAGCCCCTACGGAGCCTGGCGCTTTGCTGGTTGTCGAGTTTTCTAGACCTCTTCTTTGAGAGAGAAGACGCAGGGTGTGCACATCTTTGCCTCCCACACAGTTGGCCTCCCACACAGTTTCTAGCGGCATCCTTAGCACGTGGTGAGTACCTAAAGAAATGTTGGCGGCCCTTAATTGATTGACCATGTCTAGCCGTACCTATTTTCTGTTGTGGACTGAGAACAAGTTGCTCCCTTTTCTCACTTGTAATATGAACTGTCTCTGCTGGCACTCTAGGCTCCCTGGAACCTTGTCCTGCACAGCTAAGACAGCCCAAAGGCAAAGCCTCGGTGGAAATGCTAATTTCATAAGACGCCCGTTCGAACCCGAGGCAGGATTCGCCTGTTACCACTTTGCCACGGGTGCCTGAGAAATTGATGATTTGTTCACTGGCTTCCAGCCACATGCTAGGTTGCTTTAGTGGCATCGTTTGTTAATGGCTGTGGGGCATTGCTTTTTTCCCACAGGCTGAATACCACTTGGGTAAGATGAGTGCAGGCTTTGGAATATGGAAGTGATGGTACTGGGTCATGCACTGAAGTCTTTGTCGGGTACCGCTGCTGGCCTTGTCCCGTAATGTTCACCGTCCTTGGGCCTCATCCACGTAACTAAAGACATACTGACTGCGGATGGTCCCAATCAAGCAAATTAAAATAGATGTAGAATAAGCTTTTATAAAGTAGGCACCTACCTCTTTTTCTTGAGCCAGTGTGGTATAGCAAAGGACTTTCTTTTATTGAAGTATAATCGACGTACAATGTTATATCAGTTTCAGGGGCACAATGCAGTGTTTTCATGATTCTATACATTATACAATGCTTACCGTTATGCTAAGTGTTCTTTAGGCCAAGTGCAGTTGACATCCGTCACCAGAGTTATTACGATGTCATTGACCGCCTTCTCTGTGCTGTACTTTTCCTCCCTGTGACTTATTTTAGAACTGCAAGTTCGTACTTCTTAATTCCCTTCATCTAGTTTGCCCATCCCCCCACCCGCCTCCCCTCTGGCAACCGCTGGGTTTGTCCTCCGGATTTGTAAGTCTATTTCTGTCTTATCTGTTTGCCCGTTCATTTGTTCTGTTTCATTTAGACGCCACATGTGAGTGAACTCATACCATGTTTGTCCTTTTCTGTATGACTTATTACACTCGGTATAATACCTTCTGGGTCCGCACGTGTTGTCAGGAGGGACGTGGCTTTTGGATTGTGGTTCCATGGCTTTCGAGCCGTATACTGTTGGCTGAGGTATTCATTCTCGGTGTGGCTTAGTTACCCCATCTTCAAAGTGTCTTTATCATGGGCACCCATTCTGTGGGGATCACAGAAGATAAATGAACAGAGGAAAGTATCTTGTTAATCATAATGCACTCTGCAAATGTCAGATATTCTTGTCCCTGTGGGGAGTCAGGTTTTCAGTAGAAGAATCTTGCTATCATTTTACGTCCTACTCCACCCAGCAGTGTGCTGAAGGCTGGCTCGGCCAGCTCAGGAGACGACCCGCAACTCTTCCTTGAATTCAGTAATGTCAAGGTGGCCATTGAAATAACCTTTATTGAGGGTATTCATACACAGAAATTGTCAAGTGCTGCAAATCACTGCTTTCCACGTTCCTCCAAGGGCCTGTTGTGAAACATTTCCCAGCGCACCTCGGACCCCATCCCTTCCTTAAGCTCTAATCCCTCCCACCTTGTATCTCCCTAGAAGCCACAGGTTCCCAGGATGTTGGATTCGTAAACTCCAGCGGGGAGAGACCTTTTTTGGCGTGAAGTTTTATCCACTGCCTCACAAAGAGGCAGGCACGTACTAAGTGCTCAATAAAAAGGTATTGAGTGAATGGGTGAATTGATGAATGAATCGCGTTAAAGATACAGGGGAAAGACGTACGTACTGGAGTGTAAATATTGACTCTAACCAATAAGAACTTGAGCCTTCCAATGAACTTCTCTGAGGTTAGGTGTCTGCGTCTGTAGAATGGGTAAGTAGATATGTACTTCACACAGGACTGATGCGAAGATTAATGAAGGCGGGTGGACAGCACACATTGGGCAGTTAATAACTGTTAGATGTCTTTCTTTCCCTCCCAAAGCTAATGGGTAATTCTGTTCCTTCTCCGATTCATCCTCCTGCTTGACTACACCCCCCGCTAACCTCCCACTGAGTTTATATACATATTTATGTTTACACACAAACACATATGTTTAACAACTAGCTGTGTGACTATCATTTCACACCAGGATGCCAAGCTCAGCCAACACATTCAGATGCTAACACCTGTGATGGAGGCAGAAAGAATGACTTCCATAAACCAACGTTTAATTTTTGAAATTGGAGTGGGTAATTCAGAAGGGTAATTCAGGAATTCCTTAATTGTTGTTTTTTTTTTTTTTCCTTTCTTTTCAAGCTCTGAACTAGTGGGGATCCTGTATTCATTTTGCTTACCTGTTAGAGGTGGCTGTAAGGGTCAAGTGAGACAATGTGTATAAAACACGCTGCACACGCTAATTATTGCCACTGTTAGAACAGGAAAATGACATCAATGAATCCTAGAGCCACAGAGCTGGCAGGGAGCTGAGATTATCATTTAGTTCGACCCCGTTCATTCTTAGATGAGCAGCTTTAGGCAAAAATAAAGTGACTTTTCTTGGGTCACTCAGTTTAATCAGTAGCGAAAAATCAATCCAGCAGCTATCGACTCTGAACCCAGCACCCTTGTTTGTGCTAGTACACCCCCCATCTCGTCGATTTGACAATAATTAAAATGGCAGCTGCTGGGAGCAAAGTGTGATCTGAAGCACACACATGATGGTTAAAAGAAGAAAAGCCTAACGTATACCGAGAAAGTATGCATACATCCTGAGTCACATTAGCTTTTCTCTGCCAGATCATTTAAAATGCATCGTTTTATCACCATGAAAATACAATTGCAATTAGCAGAAAGGACAAAAAAAAATTCTTCTTCGAAGAGCTTTATAAATGGCCAACAGAAAATGTCTTTAATGGCCTAAAAGAAAGGGGGAGAAAAGTAATAACTGGGGCCTGCATTACTTTGGATGTAATTAATGGTACCGGAGCAAAAGGAACCAAGCGGGGATTACGACACAAAATAGCAGACATAAGCCCCGCACGTGTCGAACGCAACATCTTCCAGCCACGTTCAAGCGCTATCTTCTCCCATTCTGAAATTCTCAAGCTCAGATGTAATCAATTTGAGC
This sequence comes from Leopardus geoffroyi, assembly GCF_018350155.1. Lineage (NCBI taxonomy): Eukaryota > Metazoa > Chordata > Mammalia > Carnivora > Felidae > Leopardus > Leopardus geoffroyi. The sequence continues at coordinate 13,461,176 of NC_059337.1, read as the reverse complement.
TTGTAATGATCCAGCAGCTTAAGATCTCCATAATTGTTTAGCCCACTGCTGTTCAACTGCCTGTAACTTCTGGAAAGGAAGATGGCCTAGTAAAGCACACAGCGGGAGGGAGTGGGTGGCAAGAGACTCTCAGGGATGGGCGAGGAGAAACAGGCAGAAGCATTCAGACCTCCTCAACGTTCCAGGTACCAGGTGACTTATTCAGCCTCTGCTCAGGGGTGATATTAAAAAGATTCCACATCTAGTCGGGTATAGGCTCCAACTGATCCGAGCTGATGTTGGCTACCATGTTGGAGCGGGCTTTCTGTTGTGTTAGGTGTTGACCAGTCCCCAGAGGTGGGGCCAGGGCTACCAGTGTGGGTGGAGGTGGGCAAGGATTCTCAGAGCTCACGGCACCAGGTATTTGTCAGCTGCAGCAGAAAGAGTATGGTTTTGTGACAAACAGAAGCCATACGGCTGCCTACCCACTGAGTTGTTAGTGTGTCCTTCCTATTTTCTGCCTTCCTCCTTAGGCCTCCCCTTCCATACCTTCACGGTTGCTGGTTGTTGGAAAGAAATGCCATCAGTGTACAGTTTAAAGCTCTAGGAGGAGGGTTCTCGGAGAGCAGAGAGTGAGGCATTACACATCAGTGAGCCTTGTCTGAGGCCGATTCCCCTGTGTCTGGGGTGGCAACACCAGGCCGAGGTTGTCCAGGGATGAGGCAGGTCGGATCAGCACGCTGGACAGCTGAAAAAGCACTTTCTGCCCAGAGACACTAGCCTCACCTCAGCCCCAGCCTCCCAGACGGGCAGGTTCATTCAAGGTGGTTTCACCTTGATTCCTAAAAAGATGTCAGAAACTCAAGGGTTTCTAGTTTTTAACCCTACACAGGCCCATGCTGGCAGGAGAACTTTATGACTTCATGCTTGCCAAAAACCTTCCCCGGGAGTGCGTCCTTCCAGGATGAGTGGACGTTGAATTTTATTCCAAGTAGATATTCTCTCTTTCTATGCAAGGACCAACAATCCATGTGAACGTAAAGTTCACGGGCATTCCGTCCTCCTTGGGGTGACCCCGCTGCTCTCAATGGTAAAGGCTAGTTGATGACCCTTAATGGCAGGGGCTGTTTCGACTTGCGGTGGCCCCTTCTCTATGTCATTTCAAGGAGCAGTTGCCTTCGGGAAAGGCCCCTTGTCCTTTCTGTACTGTTTTCTGCAGCAAGAGGCTTCTCAGCTGCCTACGTTGCTGGGCCTGATGTAGCCAACATCTTGCAGATATGAAATGGAAAATGGGCTTCCCCTCGGAACGGCAGCAGCTGCTTAGCACCATCAGAAAACAAAATCATCATACTTGAAAACCGGATTTAGCAGTTTCAAAGAGCTGCTAAGACAAAATTAGGCGGAGACAAGAGTGTGGTTTTGCAACTGGCAATGCCTCCACCAAACCCTCTAATTCATGGAAGAAGGACTTCAAAACATGAAATGCCTGAGGGTTCCCCCACCCCACCCCACCCCCACCCCCTGGGCTCCATGTGTGCTAAAAAACAATGCTTAGATTTATCTCATCCCCTCCTGGTTTTAGCCACTGGCATCCCAGATTTAAATTCCCAGGGATGAGGGGGCGCCTGGGTGGCTCAGTCGGTTAAGCGTCCGACTTCGGCTCAGGTCACGATCTCGCGGTCCGTGGGTTCGAGCCCCGCGCTGGGCTCTGGGCTGATGGCTCAGAGCCTGGAGCCTGCTTCCGATTCTGTGTCTCCCTCTCTCTCTGACCCTCCCCCGTTCATGCTCTGTCTCTCTCTGTCTCAAAAATAAATAAACTTAAAAAAAAATAAAAATAAAAAATAAATTCCCAGGGATGATACATTTTTACCTTGACCCCATAGCCACAAAGGCAGCCCAAAGTTTTGTTCCCTAATGAGATACACTGCTTGTACCTGAGATATCTCCAGTTACTAATACATTAAGGTCATCTTTTCGCCTTCTGAGCCAGCAACTGGTCATTTCAGAAAATCTACCGGAGAAATCACTGATCCTAAAGATTGTTATTCAAGGGACCAAATTGTTTTAGAGGCCCTCCTGTGACTTATTTTGGTTTTTGTGATATTTTTGTTTTGCTTTGTTTTCCTTTGTTTCTGATCTAAGATAGATCCGAAAATTAAACTTGTAGAGAATCCTTCCCACATTGCAATTATTTTGGAATCACCTGTGTCCCAGCTATGTCTACTCTTGTGGAAGGGGAAAAAAACATGTCAGGGTGTCTGGGTGGCTCAGTTGGTTGAGCCTCTGACTTGGGCTTAGGTCATGATCTTGCAGTTCGTGGGTTCAAGCCCCGCGTCGCGCTCTGTGCTGACAGCTCAGAGCCTGGAGCCTGCTTTGGATTCTGTGTCTCCCTCTCTCTCTGCCCCTCCCCGCTCGCCTCTGTCTCTCTCTCTCTCTCTCTCTCAAAAATGAAAATAAATATTAAAATTTTATTTTTAAATGTTGACGGGTATATTGAAAAATTTTTAAAATCTGTAATTGGACTCTTGTTTTTCTTTACCTAGAAAATGAAATAGTTGCATTTTGTTGGCTTTTGTGTCTCCCTACAGCAGAAGTTTTGTTTTGCTGTTGTTTTTCTTCTTCTTTTCACTCTGGGCTTTTTTCCAGAACTAGGTAATGAGTTTCCCTGCATAAGTCACCTGTTTTTTTGTTTTGTCTCGTTTTGTTTGAAAAAAAAAATTTATGTTTATTTCCTTTTGAGAGAGAGAGACAAACACAGAGTGCGAGTGAGGGAGGGACAGAGAGAGGGAGACACAGAATCCGAAGCAGGCTCCAGGCTCTGAGCTGTCAGCACAGAGCCCGATACGGGGCTTGAACCCACAAACCACGAGATCAAGTCCTGAGCCAAAGTCAGACCCTTAACCGACTGAGCCACCCAGGCGCCCCTGTTTTAAAAATGTTTTTTTTTTTATTTAAAAAAAATTTTTTTTTCAACGTTTATTTATTTTTGGGACAGAGAGAGACAGAGCATGAACGGGGGAGGGGCAGAGAGAGAGGGAGACACAGAATCGGAAACAGGCTCCAGGCTCTGAGCCATCAGCCCAGAGCCCGACGCGGGGCTCGAACTCGCGGACCGCGAGATCGTGACCTGGCTGAAGTCGGACGCTTAACCGACTGCACCACCCAGGCGCCCCTTAAAAATGTTTTAATGTTTATTTTTGAGAGAGAGAGAGTGAGCACAAGTGGGGAAGGAGAGAGAGAGAGGGAGACACAGAATCCAAAAGACTTCAAGCTCTGAGCTGTCAGCACAGACCCGACGCGGGGCTCAAACCCACGAACTGTGAGATTGTGACCTGAGCCGTAGTCGGACACTTAACCAACCGAGCCCCCCAGGCGCCCCATAAGTCACCTGTTTTTTATCCAAGATACTTTGTCATAGACTGTTTGACACACCGATCATAGTCATGGTAAAGACCAGCGTTATTTGCCAAGTTTTAATTTGGTTAGCTAAAAGTAAGTGTATCGAGAGCAAAATCTAGAAATGCCAGAGAGTGGGGAAGGGTATGTAGAAAGGACATGCTGGAAATGTGGGGAGGAGGTTGGTGTTACTTAAGACCCTTGAAATGAGATAATCTGACGAGGGTGTTCAGGGAGGGTGCTGAGTGTGCTGCTGTTCTGGAAGCCTGTGCCAAAAGGGTAATAGTAAGATGTGAGTATATAAGGGGAGTTGGAAATGTCCTCTCTTCTTTGCATGATCCTGCCAAGGAAGGGGAGAGCAAATGAGAGTAAAACTGGGGAAACTGAGTCGGGAGGCCAAAGCCTGACCCATGTGAGGTCAGTAAGACTAGCAGCAGACCTGGGACCCCGGTGATTTCGGGAAAGCTGTCTACGAGAAGGGCCCTGGATGTCCTCTAAAGGCATTTCGGACAAGCCCATCGGCTGAGGGGGTCAGCACCGGCCTTGACCCACGCCAGCGGGTAGCCAGTCAATCACCCTGTCCAATATAAAGCCTCATTTTCTTTAAAAGAACATTTGTGTACTTTGTTCCAGGCAAGGAACTCAAGTGACCCCAGACTAACTGCAAGCTGTCCCTTGACCCAAATCAAAGGAGCTCTCCAGCACCTGCCATTCATCAGGTTCCTTTCAGCAAAGTAGTCATGAAAGAGAAATAATTTTACTCACACTGAAAGTGTAGTTCTTTGGGGAAGCAGATGTTGAACAGCAGCCCAACAACCTGGTACAACAGTTTAGGACAGGAAGTGGAGAAAAAATAGATTCAACAGGAACTGCAGAGGGAATTGACAAAGGCAGAGCGTAATTACCTGCCTTGGAGTGGAGCCTGAACACTGACGCTAACATCATTACTCTCACATTAAGAGGAGAGGATTTTTCCCTAAATACGATCAGAGCTTTGCCCTTCGATACCAACCATTCTATCGAGGGCAGTGGAGGCAGGGAGCCTTTCAAGAAGGTGAGAAGACAGAAAGAGGAAATTAGGCAGACAGACATAAGGGTACCTTTCTATATCAATACTCTTGGCCTCGCTATCTGCTTCTCTAACCCACTTGTTTTTTGGCAGGTACCCGCATCACATTAAAAATGTATCCTGTGAATCTAATATATTATCTCTGCAATTGTGTGGGATGGAAGGGTGGAGACACTCAGAAGACAGGCCTTACATATTTCTTAGAGTGGCAGTCGCTTTTAAGAAATGATTCAGTATATACTCGCGGCAAGATCCCAGCTCATACAGAATTGATGATTGCTTGTTATTGGAAGAACAGAGCGTCAGGTTGTGACTGAGGGTGGGTCAAGTGCCTGGGTCCAGTCCCTAACCGGCGATGCCGGACAGGTCACTTACTTCATCTGTGAAATGCACAATGATAGAACCTAACGCGTGTGTGCGTTAAGCAACGTAACAATTGTGAAGCAATATACGATAAGTGTTAGCTGGTATTATTATTCTTAAAATATTACACTCCGAAATGAAAATCAAGATCAATCCAAACTACAAAGCCTGTTTCAACTTCCAAAATGCCCCTAGAGCCAACAGGCATGGCATGAGAGCTCCCTAAAACCATGTTCCCAGTAAGACCATAAACCTTCCCAAACCAAGACGAGCTATGTTGTCCCTGTCAACTGACAGCTGGGTCCGTCTTTTAGATTTGCTATGTCATGCATGCAGGACTGGTTAAAAGGCTTTTCAGACAAGAGTCCCATGAAACCACAGAAGAGAAAAAGACAGAAGGCGGAAAACATTCCTCATAGGCAAGTGACAGAATTCAGGATCCAAGCATGCGGTGATGCCCTGAGCTCAAAGTCTTTACAAGCTAAGTGGTCGATATGGGCTGCCTAAGATCATCTCCCAATATGGCCCTGAGAGAACCAATAAAGGACCTGGCGGTAAGGGGAGAGAGAGGAAAGCACTCGGCTGAAAGATTGACTGATCTTGCCACAGATCAGATGGATGGTTCTAAATGACCTGTAAAGACATTCCCAGAGCCCTGGGCCACAGCATTAAGAGCCCAGACACCACTCGCACTTCTGAAGTAGTTATTAGTGACTGAAGTCACAGTTGACAACTGTGACTTCAGTTTCAAGTAATGGTTTAACAGCATCAACTTGAGGAAAGGTTATATCTCGGCGTGTCTGCTCTACTGCTGACACTTAAAGGAAATAATTGGTAGATTTAGAGCAGAGAGAGAAGCCAGTGGGTAGAACAGGAGGGGCGGTCAAAACTTCAGGTAGAACTCCACCGCGATCGCGCGAAACAGAGCCAGAAATTTTTGCTAAGCTGCGGCACCGGAATTAACCGCGCGCCCGAGCGTGTACCTCACACACATGCAGGCAAATGCCACCCACCACCCCCAATCCCTCCTTCTTCCTAACACCCGAAGAGGCCTCGTGTTTTTCCCTCTGTCAACCTACTGACTCACGAGAATTCTTCACGTGCCTATGCCTGCCGGTTCGAATGCGTTGCAATTTTAGGAATACTGCATTGAACAATGCAAGAAATGTGCTTTCCGAGCACATTTGGGGTGTGGGAGGTCTGTGAACGGGGCGATCAGACCTTTTGGTTCTGCCCTGCTGCTTGGCATAAACCATCAAGAACACACATGTCTCCCACCCCACCTGTCATCACGTTCAATCAACAGGATTGGATTTTGGGGAGGTGCCGAAGGTTCACGTTGCCGGGCGGGGTGCTGGGGACACACTGCAAGCAGGGAGAGGAAAGGCTGTGTGTGCGCACGTGCGTCTGTGTCTGCGTGTGTGTGTTTAGCCCCACATACAGAGCTACCTTCGCTTCCACGGAAAGTCATACAAGCAAGTGATCCGTCAAACTTCTCCAGATTTTGATCCCAAGCACCTTTGCATTTAACCATGTCAATACCACAGAGATTTTTTTTCCCCCCAGAAGATGTTGCTGGTGCTTTAATTAAGAGGTAACAACCCATGTGATTTTTTTTTTTAAATCTTCGCACATTTCAACAACAGCACCGCCACAATTTACATATTGTAGCGTTTCCATTGTTATTTGGCCTTCCTGCCTTCTTTCTATTCATCCTTCCTTCCTGTTCCCCTTGAATTATATTTCATCTGCTTCTCTTGCTCCTGTATGTGTCTATCAGTAGGAAGATACAGACTAATACGCACTCAAGGGCCACCATTCATGGCATGGGACCATAAAGCGCATTCATGGGCTGCCCTGAACAGCTCAAAAGGCCCGGAGAATTGCCCTAACTTCCCAGAGCATGGATAGACAGACCTTTGAGCTGGATGAGAGTAGCTGAATTCGAAATACAAGCAATACGGCAGATTGGAAAGGATGCTCTCCTCAATCGCTCCTCATTGCCCTTGATTGAAAATATTTAGATGGGGATCTGACAAGCCAAGTTAAGTTGTATACCCTGACTCCGGTGAAGAGTATCTAGGGAATCGTGGCAATTCACCACCGAGATGGACAGACCCAGACACTTATGTTTTTTTTCTGGGAAACCACCAAGATAAGGTTAAAGGCATAAAACAGACAAAAATAAAATAACATAAAAAAAAAAAAAGTGACAAACGAAAAGGAAAATCAGCCCAAGTTTGGCCTGCCCTGAGATCTGGCTGCTCTCCGGTGAAAGGTAACCCAAGGCTGACAAGGGCATCCCTGGAGCCCAGCTGATTTAACCAGGTCTACCTTGCGGGGCCATTGTTATGGAGAACAGACTCCTGCTGTATTCAGCCCACCGAGCTGCCTCTTCACTCTAATGGCAGAGAATTCACCTGGGAGGTGTTAAAGCTTCAGTCTATTCCTAGAGGGACTTCATGTTCCCCATAATTAATTCCTCCACTGGATGTCTATATAACGCCATACTCTAGCGGTCATTACAAACTGGTGTGATGGCTCCCGGAGACAGCTCCGGGGCCGCTGGCTTGATGTTTTGGGAGGACCACGGAGACCAGCTCATCACGGCTGTAAGGACAACGTGACGTGAGTGCCACAAGCACACGTGCGCGCACACACGCAGGGAGACTCGCTCCAAACTGCTGAGATGGCTTTTCTTTTGGCCGAGGAAATGCTTGTCAGACGCATCAGCTGATCGCATCCACAGAGCTGGAAGAAAGAAAGTGAACTGCACTGCGACGAACTCAGATTTCCCAAGTGAAGCTGCACGCTGACATTTATATTAGCTTAGTTTGACATGACCTCGCCACTCGGATTGAATGATGAAGAACTGTCCCCCGCCCCGCCCCCCCATCCTCCCACCCCAGACACAGAAAGTGCACCTTCCCGGGTCGGTAGGGCTAAGAGATCATGCAGAATGTTGCAATTTCCTGTCGGCTGTTCCCTGGGAATGCAGAAGTCCTGGTAGTCTAAAGCATCATGTTTTCCATCGAATTGCTAACTGTGGGAGGAAACGATCCATGCATCAAAAGCACGGAGAGGCATTCGAAACAGTGGTCCTCAAACTTCACTAATGCAGAGGAACATGTAGGGGCTGGCTCAAAACGCAGATTCCAGGGGCGCCTGGGTGGCTCAGTGGGGCAAGCGTCTGACTTCAGCTCCGGTCATGATCTCACGGTTCCTGAATGTGGGCCCCACATCGGGCTCTCTGCCGTCGGCACGGAGCCCGCTTTGGATCCTCTGTCTCCCTTTCGCTGTCCCTCCCCACCTCGTGCTCCCTCCCTCTCTCTCTCTGAAAAAATAAGGAAATAAACTTAAAAAAGAAAAGCAGATCCCCGAGTCTACACTGCACATAAGCAAAGTCATTTGGCCAGCGTGTCTGCCCCTCTGACAAGCAAATTCTCACTACATGATAGCTACGATGATGGGTATTAATAGGGTATTACGGACATTGAAATTTAATTTATTTATTATTTAATTTAATTTAATTTAATTTGCTGTTTTAGCAATATCATTAGGTTACTAATTATAGAACGCTACATATATTTTAATCACTGACCACTTTTACCGCATAGTGAACTTGTCCTATGAGTCAGGCTAGGATGGGGTCCAGCCATTTAGGAACAAAAGACTAGCAAAGCAGAGGAGACTGGGCTCAGCACACGTCAGGCCACCTTGCAGGTAGTTAAGAGACTTGAGAATTTTCACCAGCAATTCAGACATCTCCAAGTTGCCGAGGGGGCTCAGAGAAGTGAAGTCGTAAAAGCCAGGTTAGGGCAAAGCTGTGATTAGAACTTCAGTCTTCTGCTTTCCTTCCTGATAAAGAGATTCAGGCCAATGAAATAATCATTCTACTCCTCACCATCACCAATCTTTGGCAAGGATTATCTAACATATTCTTCAAAGTCAGTCTATGAAGCAGGCAATATATTAAAAAAAACAACAACTTACTTTGGCAACAATGAATATGAACTTGAGGGACTTAGTAGCTTGTCTTGTGGTCACCATCCTAGTCAGCAGGGGAGCAAGATTCAAACTGAGGGTCTTCGGCTCTGGGACCTACAGTCTTAATCATTGTGTGATATATTCATCTCTTCATTGATTTTGCAAGGAGGCACTGAAGGTCCATCATCTGCCAGGCCTGGCTTTAGGAGATGGGGACACACTGATGTTCGTGACACCGTCCCTGTCTCCAAAGCCTAGAAGCTAATGGAGTAGAAACGTCCCAATCCTGGGCAGTAGAGCACGGTCCAGCTGGTGTGGTAATGGAGAAAGGACGTAGACTTACTTCTTCCGGTGCTGTTATGGAAGGCTTCCAGAGCAAGGGAACTTGGACAGAGTAGTGACAAGATGGGGACAGGGGAATGTGGGCAAAGCACGTGAAAAGGCCCAGAGGTGAAATCCCACTTGGAAAAGGAGTGAGGCAAGTAAGCTTTGAGGCTACACTCTTACCTGTGCACCTGCACAGCCACTGACGTTGAAATCGACAACTCGCTTAACCATTGAAGGCCAAACCCAATGGTTCACACCAGCTAGGTAACGTGAGTCTAGAGGGTTTGCTCAGCTTCATGATACGGGGAAGATGATGAAACGGTGTGATGCGGCCGGAAGAATGTTGGCTTTCAAGCCACAGAGATCTGGACTCAGTTCTCTCCAGCTCCCACTGACTAGCCAAGAGGGTAGTATTGAGAAAGCCTTTCATCCTTTCTAGTTTGCAGTTTCCCCAACCGTTCGTAAGAATGACAAAACCTGTCCTGCAGGGTTCTTGAGTTTTAGTAAGAATGCATTTCAAAATCTGACACATGATACTACGGCAACACCAAAGCCAAATTACACGCTGGGAAAAAGCATTTGAAATACGTTTGGCAAAGCATTAATTTCATTAATATAGAAAATGTTCCTACAAGTCAATAAGAAAAACACCATGAAGGCTATAAAAGAATGGACAAGGAAACAGAAAAGAAACACAAGAGGGCCTTCAAAACACGATATTGAAAAAGAAAACATGCTGGATCTCACTTAACATTAAAATAAGTACAAATTAGGGGCGCCTGGGTGGCGCAGTCGGTTAAGCGTCCGACTTCAGCCAGGTCACGATCTCGCGGTCCGTGAGTTCGAGCCCCGCGTTGGGCTCTGGGCTGATGGTTCAGAGCCTGGAGCCTGTTTCCGATTCTGTGTCTCCCTCTCTCTCTGCCCCTCCCCCGTTCATGCTCTGTCTCTCTCTGTCCCAAAAATAAATAAACGTTGAAAAAAAAAAATTAAAAAAAAAAATAAGTACAAATTAGAGGTGCCCGGGTGGCTCAGTCGGCTAAGCATCTAGCTTTTGATTTTGGCTCGGGTTACGATCTCACGGTTTGTGATTGCGAGCCCTGCGTTGGGCTCTGCACTGGCAGCGTGGAGCCTGCTTGGGATTTTCTCTCTCCCTTTGTCTCTGCCTCTCCCAGGCTCGCCCTCGCGTGCTCTCTCTCTCAAACATAAATAAGTAAAATTAAATTAAAAAATAAGTACAAATTAAAACTACAGTGAGGGGTGCGTGAGTAGCCCAGTCAGTTAGGTGTCCAGCTCTTGATCTCGGCTCGGGTCATGATTTCATGGTTGGTGGGATTGAGTCTCCTATCGGGCTCTGCACTGACAGTGCGGAGCCTGCTTGGGATTCTGTCTCTCCCTCGCTCTGGCCTTTCCCCCTCTTGTGTGCTCTCCCTCTCCCTCATAATAAATAAATAAACTTAAAACCAAAACCATAATAAGATATTGTTTTTTACCTTTCAAATGATCAAAGTCAAATATAGTCAAAGTCAAGATCACCCCCTGCTGGAGATGGGGAGGAGGGTAGTTTTAGCAATACCTGTTAAAAATTTAAACTTGCCAGCTGTGTGACCCAACGAATCTACTTTTGGCTATTCATCACGCAGATGTTCTGACACTTGTGTGCAAAGAAGTATGTATGAGAATGTTCACCGCAGCATATTGTGATAGAGGAAATTATTTGAAACAACTTAAATGCCTATCAAAATGCATCTAGTTCAATAAGTCATGGTAGAGGGAAACAGGGCAATATGAAGCAGCTGCTAAAATGAATGAGGCAGCTCATTCATGAATTGTTGCAGAATGATCTCCAAGTAGACAGTCATCGGTATGAAACAATATATTTATTCCTGTATGCCTGCATAGGCATAGAATATCTCTGGAATAATACACCACGGACCAATGGCACTGGTTCCGTCTGGAGAGGGTTTCAGAGTGGTGGGAGGCTCCTATGTTTTGAATTCTGTACCTGCTAAGAACACATACGTATTTAGAGGAGCAGAAGACCTACAAGCAAAACTGACAAAATATAAAGAACTACATTTGTCCCTGATGCATACAGCCTAATCTCGGAGGTGTTATTCAGGAAGGCAGAATGAACTTGAACATCCACACGCTCCCCCGGTGTCCCCTGTGACAGATGTCCTTTTTCATACTTTGGGACAGCCTATCCTCGACAAAGAGGTGCCACAAGGAATACCGGGACAGAACAAAGCGGGCAGCTGACTTTGTCACGTGCGCTGTTGAACTAAGCTTGAAGCTATGTTTGTCTGTGTGCTGTACCCAGCAGAGTGAGCCACAAGACCCTAACTCTTCTGTCCTAACTGTAAATTCCAGGTCTATCCACCACTTCAGTAGCTACCTGATCTCCAGCAACTTACTTAACCTCTCTGAGACTCACTGCATTGAAAACCTAAAGGAAAATATTTCCTTTACGTACGATGAGAGGATATGCAATGGATAATGCGGTTACGGCACAGCGGTGGGCACACAATTGTTCGATTTTGCTACTACGCTCAGGAAGAAAAGGTCTTTTATTTTCTTCAAGTTTTTTTTTTTTTCATCTCCGAATTTTCATTTAAATTCCAGTCGGTTAACATACAGTGGCATATCAGTTTCGGGGACAGAATTTGGTGATTCATCACTCACACACAACACCCAGTGGTCATCACAAGCGGCTTCCTGGGGACACGGGGGCGGGTAGCCCGGTCGGTGAAGCATCCGACCTCGGCTCGGGGCATGAATCCCAGTTCGTGAGTTCAAGCCCCACATCAGGCTCTGTGCTGACAGCTCGGAGCCTGCAGCCTGCTTCGGATTCTGTGTCTCCCTCTCTCTTTGCCCCTCCTTCGCTCACTTGCTCTCTCTCTCTCTCAAAAATTAATAAACATTTAAAAAATTTTAAAAAATCACAAGTGCTCTCTTTAATATCCCTCACCCATTTAACCCATCCTCCCCCCCCCCCCCGCCAGCCCCGGCCCCCAACTGCCTCAAGCAACCATCAGGTTGTTCTCTTCAGTTAAGAGTCTGTTTTCTGGTTTGCTTCTCTTTTCCCTGTTATGCTCACTTGTTTTTATTTTTCTTTTTTTCATTTTTTTAAAAAAATAATTTCTACAACCAACATGGCGCTCAACCTCACAACCTTGAGATCAAGAGTCGCATGCTCTACCAACTGAACCAGCCAGGAGCCTGTAAAGGACTTGAAATTATTTGCGTTTTGTATACATTCTATCTAGTCAGGTTGATGTTTAGATATCTGGTCTTTTAGATTATCATTTTTCAAAAGCTTTAATAAATACATAGATTTTTGTTGAGGGGTTCCACCTAAGATCCAGGCACTAACTCTCAACACACGTTTGGAAAAGTGGCTCATTCTGCCTGCTTCAGTTGTCTCTGGTCTGCAAAGCAGTAATAATAATGGCATCATCTCATGGGGGTGTGAATCTCCAGCGCATGTGAAAAGTGAATTTACACATAGCAACTTAAAGTCAAAGACTTTGTAACAAATAAGCCAAAGTCGTTGATATTCATCATGTGAAACGTTCATCTCCAAGATGAACAACAGGCTCGGGGGACTGCCATACGCACTCCCCTCATCTCCATCCCGCCATTAAACCCCCTTGCGCTAAACAGGCTACTCTTGTAACGTCTTCTTCAGAAACAGATATAAGTTCGTATTTTAATGGGCAATTGGTAAGTTATTATGAGAGAGAAAGATGTCTTGTGAGAATATGAACAAAGGTTGAAAAAGGTAATGATCGGCTCTGGAGCTAATCAGAAGCAATGGAAAGATAGAGAAAAAGGAACTGAATCACAATTACTGTGTAGGATTTATAGCCCGGGTGTTCACAAAGAATACTGGGAGTTGGGTGTCCAGGACTCTCCTGCTTCAAGGTAATCAGCCTAGTGTAGGGGAACTTGAACAAGGTTGACATTGCTCCAACTGGGAAGGAAAGGTTCACATTGTTGACAGCTACATAGGGGTCACTGAAGGCAAGAGTCTCGTTGGTCTCAGATGACTGAGCAGGCATTATGGAACTAAGGAAAATTCTATGTTAGCTTTAATTTCTCAGCTGACCAAACTGGACCCTGTGCTTCGTCTATAGGTTTATAATTTTTCTGCCTAATGCAATTAATTATCTGCTAAATTTCCACATGTTGTTACTCTACACCCAAAACACTGAGCTGAGTGTTTTCTCATTAATACTTTGCCACTAGGAGTAACTATGTTACATGGATGTTTTTAAGGATAATCCTAATTTCAAATACAGTATGATTTTGGCCCCAAGAACCATCCAGTAACTTAGGGATTCCCAAGCTTATGTACAGTTTGATTAGATTCATCACTCCAGAAGGCATTACGTTAAAAAGCGTGTATACGTTACAAAAGATTCCCATAAAAGAATCGATGTTAGAAATCACCGAGTTACTCAAAAGACCACCAACACTTACATCTGAACTTCAAGTGTTAATGGGTCCATCCCGTCTTGCTGCTCTATTCACCTTGGAGTCGAATTATTTGCACGATCTGCCCCTATAGAAACCCACACAGTTGCGGCTACAAGGCAAAGCCAGTTGGGTCCAATTTAAAGGGAAACTAAAGTTTTCCAAGTTGCGTCTGTAAACAGGACTCGTGCCTGCCCATCAAATCATGTAAAGTGCCCCGGTCCATTTAATTGTTATGTTTTAGGAGCACTTTTCAGGAAAATTACACACGAGGAAAGAAAATCGTCTTGCACCTACATTCTTAGCTCGGAAAATATTAGTCCCCCGACTTCAGCTCAAGTGAGAGTGCCCCAAGTTCACAAGTTATGGCAGCAGATGTGGCGGCCGGAGCAGCAGCCTGAGAATGTCAACATGGCCTGGAAGGGCTGTGAAGCCAACGATAAGCAGCAGGCCCTTTTGGATGACAGCTTAATGTGAAACAAGAAACGAGCTTCCATCCGACTCCCACCGCATGGGTGTCAACATCAGAAAATGCTCCGTCACACAGCTAGTAGAAGCGCAGCCTGATGGACACAGAGTCTGACCTTGCCTCCCCAGGAGACAATCCCTCCAGGTCGTGGGTGAGGGATAGTGGCAAGGGTCACGGAGGGGGGCGTGCAAGTACAGCTGCTTGCTCAAACTCCATCCCCTAATAAACAGGACTCGGCCTCCGGGGGTTGTCATGCCAGCCCTTTCACTAGCATTCACTGAACAGGCAAAAAGCAAAGCCCAGGAAAATATTCCTTTTTGTTTTGTTGTTGTTGTTGTTGTTGTTGTTTTTTAAAGATCCAAAGCTGTGCAGAAAAGAGAGCAGGGAAGAAACACGGTCACGTAAGGCTCCAGCTCGGATAGGTGGGCCGAACTAGCTGGCCGTGTTCAGCCACACCTGAGTCCTTTATTGCCGGGATTTAAAAAAGCCCCACTGAGAGGTGGTGCAAAGGAAAGGGAAGATGGATGATGGAGGAAAGGATGGATGGATGGATAAATGGAGGGGATGATGACTGGATGGATGGATGGATGGATGGATGGATGGATAAATGGAGGGGATGATGACTGGATGGATGGATGGATGGATGGATGGATGGATGGATAGATGGATAAATGGAGGGGATGATGACCGGATGGATGGATGGATGCATGGATAGATGGATGGATGGATAAATGGAGGGGATGATGACTGGATGGATGGATGGATGGATGGATAAATGGAGGGGATGATGACTGGATGGATGGATGGATGGATGGATGGATGGATAGATGGAGGGGATGATGACTGGATGGATGGATGGATGGATGGATGGATGGATGGATAAATGGAGGGGATGATGACTGGATGGATGGATGGATGGATGGATGGATGGATGGATAGATGGAGGGGATGATGACTGGATGGATGGATGGATGGATGGATGGATAAATGGAGGGGATGATGACTGGATGGATGGATGGATAGATAGATAGATAGATAGATAGATAGATACAAGATGGAAAAATAGAAGAAAGAGAACATATTTGAATCTATAATTATACCTTTATACTTAGATCTGTACCTATAACTTTTTCTCTTCTTACACATGCAGCCATGCTTGAGGCACACCGACTCAGGCAGCGAGCACATAGACCCCACTTTTACATAATCAGAGACATTTAAGTTCCCAAGTTGATCCCTTCAGAATGAAATCCTGCCTGCGGCCTTCAGTGATACGCAGAGTTCTGCAGGGCCCCGAAGGTATACATCAGACTCCCTGGTTTCTTGGGTAGCTGGCAGCAGCTTTGATTCAGGGCCAGTAGAGTGACACGTCCTGCCTCTGGAAAAGGGGTCGTTAGCTGCCCCGCACTGTGCCTTCAGCAGGCACTTCAATGTCAGAGGCATGAAGGCTCATTAGGTTCCTTGCTTCCTTCGGTCCGATCTCTTCTTCCTCGTTGCCCACACTGGTCTCTTCCCTCTGCAATCCACCTCGTCCTCTCATTAGGTTTATCATCAGTGACTACTTAGCCGGCCTGAAAGCAGAGGCGTCAGGCTGGACTTGCAAAGCCAGAGCAGTTCATGAGCGCTTTCCAGCTGGAAAGAAGTAGGAACTGGTGGTGGTCCTTCCATGTGGAAAAAAGAGATCTGTTTCTCAGATGTTTGTCCAAGCCGATTCCTCCCACGGAGCTAAATAGTTTCTGACACTTAGTACGTCTGGCCTGATTTGTAACCCATCATAGAAAGACAAAAGAAGAGAAAAAGGGAGAGAAAGAAAAATTAATAGGGCACCGTTACAAGATACTCGACATGTCTACAAAGGATCCACACAATTAGAAGTTGAATTAACGAGCTCATTTATTAGTCAAGGGACACTTGAGTCAGAGTAAAGCGTGTGGTATCTGTACCTCTGTTCTCTAACAGTAACAACAACAGCATCAATGTCTGAATGTTCCAGGGGACTATGTGCATATTTCTACACGTTTGGATTTCGTACACTTCTGGTAGAAAAAAATAGGTGAGGCTTATCCCTAAAAGTGGCCGTGATATTAACTCCTAGTGTTGAGGGCTTTTAGTGTCCCTAATCACTCGACATGGAGTATCTTTAAACCTTACAACAACTTAAGGAGGCAAGAATTATGACTTTGACTTCATTTTACAGAAGAGAAAACTGAGGCGCAGGAAGGTCAACAGCATGTGCAAAATCTCACGCGGACAAAAGGTAAACCCAGGAATTCAGACGCCAGTGCTGTTCCGCTTGACTACCACACTGTTCTGTGCCCCGTTATATTTCCTGATGATTGATCTGGGTAAACGCTCATTTGAAGCATCCATTGCTTTTGCAAACTACCTACAGGCATAAACGAAAACACATGTTTTGTTCATTTATTTTCGTTGTTCCTTTTATCCGTATTGTAGGCGAGAGGTGTTAACACCGTTGTACAAAGGAGCAAACCAGAGAGTCTATCCTGTTGTCAAGACAGGGACATTCTGGATGAGGGTTTTAGAATGTATGGTTCTGATGCCACGTAAAAGGATTGATTCCATCTTTTTGCACTGAAACGGGGTGGAAGGACAAGGCCGGCTCCTTGTTCTCAAAGCAATAATTGCGTGGGAGGAAAATCAAAATGGAAGCAATAAGAAAGCAGAAGCTGACAATAATGTGATGATGATAAACTTTCAGTAAACTCCATTCCCCTGGGCTTCAAACTTTGAAAACAGACGTGAGGAAGAATGTTACAGTGAGAACGTTAACAAGTGGAAAGCCTCTTTGGTCCTATACAATGAAAAGAATCTATCACACTCTATCCAAGTTTCAATCGTTGGGAAATAAAGGCATCTCTGGGTGTAAAGTGAACAGGAAAGAGAATTATTCTGGAATAACTCTAGGTAGATCAAAACATCAGCTTTGGCTCAGACACGATTCTCTCACTGCCCTGCGTTTTCTGTCACTGTAAACCTGCCTGCATGTCACAGAGAAACAATAAAATGAAGGGTTAAGTGGCCTACAGCCTGGTGACACTAATGACAAAATTAGTTAAGAAGAAAAAGGTAATGGGGCACCTGGGTGGCTCCGTCGGTTAAGCGTCCGACTTCGGCTCTGGTCACGATCTCACGGTTCGTGGGTTCGAGCCCCACGTCGGGCTCTGTGCTGACCGCTCAGAGCCTGGAGCCTGTTTCAGATTCTGTGTCTCCCTCTCTCTCTGCCCCTCCCCCACTCAAACTCTGTCTCCCTCTGTCTCAAAAATAAATGAACATTAAAAAACAATTAAAAACAAAAAGAAAAAGGTAAAATAAAACCCAGTGCCGGTTCATTTGCTGTACACAAAACAAGTTACCTAAATCAGTGTAACAGGCTACCAAAACCAATGTGAGCAAACTATATCTTGCTCCACTGAAATGTTCCAGAAAATATGTGTGTTCCACGTTGAAGCACATTTAGGAAACACCACACACTGTTCCTGGAATCCACTGTGACTCTGAACTACTTTTCAAAGTTCAAACAACCTGTTTACCATTCACTTAATAATGATTAAACTAGTGTTAAATAACTTGTAAAGGCTCTGAGAAGGCCTGCAGTAAAGGATCTTCCTAACTTTCCTTAAAGTAGTGTTTTCCCAAATGATTGGTCTTTTTCCGGTGATGTCCATAGACATCACATCCACTCTGGGAAAGTCCTCCTTTGGGTATGGACAACACTGAGGTCAGCAGGTATGTCTTTGCCACTTCCCCTTCCATAATTGTTTCACTATGAGAAACCCCTCAGGCTTATAAAAGGCTCCTGTCTTTATAGAAGAATCTATGGGGAAGCATAGTTTGTATTGCTGCCCCTGTATCTTTGGATCAGCCGGGGCCACTTATTCAATACCCAGCCTGCCATACCCCGACCTCAATACCTGAGCATCTCAAGACTATATATATTAAGGGGCTATATCTGCCTTTCTTTCCAGAAATGTATTTTCCCGGATTCTGGTCTTTTGGCTTAATTCGCCATTCTTGATCCAAGTTTGCCCTTGAACTCAACTTTGTTCCCGATACCCTTCTCCTGTACCTAGATTTGTGCTTACCCTCAGGTCTGGCCATGGCAGCTCACGCCTAGTAGAGTGTCTGATAAGACCTCAGACCCGAGGCCCAACCACAGCGCAGCTTTTACAACCCCAGTGATTTCTCTTCTTGAAGGAGAGTCAGAAATCACCTGGCCCTGATCATTTACAGAGCGGGCACCTGCTCTGGATGCATAGAAGACAGCATTGCCTGTGACGCTAAGCAACACGCAACTTCTCTAGCGTCAGTTTATTGGTCTACAAAATGGACACTTTCTTGGGGGCGCCTGGGTGGCTCAGTTGGTTAAGTGTCTGACTTCAGTTCAGGTCATGAACTCAACGGTTTGTGAATTCAAGCCCCGTGTCGGGCTTGGTGACAGCTCAGAGCCTGGAGCCTGCTTCGGATTCTATGGCTCCCTCTCTCTCTGTTCCTTCTCTGCTCACTTGCTCTCTCTCTCTCTCAAAAGTAAATAAAGATGAAAACAATTAAAATGGTCACTTTCTTTGAGCACAAGAGGGACAATAAGTTGCTACCCAAAAGTGTAATCTTTCAACTTTTAACTTACCCTTGTCTTTTTCTTCTGTATCAAGTTGGTCAAAATATTTGTATAGCTCTCAATAGTTTACAAAATGGCGTTAACATGCCTGTTTTCATTTAATTCTAGTAACTAGGTGAGGTAGGGATTACAATGGAAATTCTAGATGAGACAAGTGTGAATCCAAGAAACTGAATTGTTCAAAGTTGCCCAGCTGGTAAGAAAGATGCTGATCTGAGACATCATCGAGTGAGGCCAGGGGCAGGAGAGCAGCCACTGGAGTCTGCTGACCAGAAGGTGTCTTCTCCTTTGACATCAGGCCACTGTGAACTAGGCCTGTTGACCTGATGTCCAAACCAGGCCCTAATGACCAGTTTCCCAAGAACACGTTACTCTAAAGAAAGGAAAGTTGACCACCTGCTTGACTGTTCCTTTCTTTGAGTCAAAGTAAAGCTTAAATAAATGCCTCCTTCCAGAATTTCATACCCAAAGCTGCATTACCTCTAGATATGTTTGAGGTGTGGCAGGTCAGCTAAGTCATGGTTGATGAATACTTTGCTTTATGAGGTAGAAATAAAACCCAAAATGTCCGTTCATTCATTCATTCATTCTTTCTTTACTACAAATTGAAAACTACCCTGTGCCGAATGTTCTTCCAAGAACTGGTGATACAGAGATAATCAAAACAGAAGGGTTTTTTCTTCCATAGAATTTTCCTTCAAATGGGGAACCAGATAATAAGTCAATAAACACAAGTGGGATTTTTTTCGACATTAAGAAGCCTAAGAAGAAAACTTGGCAGTAATAGGCAAGAGTTTCTTTGGAGGTCAACAAACATCATTGTTGAGGAGGAACAACAAACATCATTGAGGAGGATGGTTATAGAAGTCCTCTCTGGGGAGGACCATACAAAAGATACCACCTAGGACCGTCGGAACGAGGGAGCGGGCCATTAGCAAAGATAAGCTGGACCTGTTATCAGTTTGTGTGGGCTCAAGTTCATCAAGCTGGTCTGCTACAATTCTGGATCATAGGCGATTCTCCAGGTTCTTTGGGAAAAACTCAAGGCAAATCTGTCCGAAATCAACACTTATAGGATGTCAAGGGGCTGAGGAAAACAGAGTTTTAGAGGAGAGTGAAAAACTCAGGGCTGACCTTGTGTTCTTTAATTGGAATCCTTCCACTTTGATTGTTAAAAGAGAATGAGCAAAAGGAAATGAAAAATTATCTTCACGAGAAGGGGTCAGACGTGGTCTGCTCACCAAGCAAAGCCAAGGTCAGCGGCTGCTGCCTTTTGGCACCATTAACCAGCCTCTTGTTTATGCAGTTTGAATTCTGACTGCTGAAGAGTTTGAAACTATTCAGTGAACGTCTTCTGTCATGTTCATTTTCAAAAGGATATAATTTCCTATCCAAACTGTAACATACCAACTTTCAAAGGAAGCTGCCGTGGGTAGGTGGTGATGGCACTGTGTTTCCTAACTGGTGATTAGCAAATTTATTGCATGATAAACCATTTTCAGTGCAGTTTTGAAAAATAAAAACATGCTTCTTCCCGAGTAATTAGTCGCTCTTTACCGCCAACAAACTGTAATTTTTATTCCTTTTATACAAGCCCATTTATTAGGAGAGAGAGCTAGCGTGCGTTTATGCTTTTGTGTTTACACTGCAAAGACATGGCATCGAAAACCCGCTATGAGAATTCTGAATGCCGTTATATTTTAAAATCCACATTAATTATAGATCCACTTACTCTTAGAAAAGACAGGAATTGCAGCAGGATGGTGGTCAGGGGGAGGGATGCATGTATAAATTGCCTCCCAAGGACCCCACTGAAATTTCCATAACATTCACCACATGACACTGATGTGTGAAAATTGACATGAAGATTTGAAAATTGGGACCGGGGGAGCCCAAGCATAAAATAACTTCAATTTTGCGCTCTCTCTGGCTCTCAGAGGAATAGCGCTTAGGACTGACCAACACAACACAAACAAGCGAAGGGGAAAAAAAATCCAGGGAGAAGGATAGGAGTTATTAAGGAGAAAACACACTTCTCACTCACAGAGAGAAAGGATGATCAATGGATTTAGTCACAGAGAAATTCAAGCAGAAAATTGCTGCTGTTTTTTATCTGAACAGCAGAAAGTTTAACCAAACCAGAATTCTCAGATCTGAGGAAAGCGTCTACAACTACCTGTGGACAAAGGGATGGGAGCTGGGTCTCTGACCCAGATGAAAATGGTTAAGTCCTCTTACACTTTCCTTATCTAATGAGTCTGTTTTTGTTACAGGAGACTTTGCATCTGAAATGCCCTGTGTCAAGGCTGACATTCACTGCGGCCCCAAAGAGTTTCCGTGTGTACGAAGTAATCTGCTTGGTTCCAATGCCTGCCCTTGAATGAAAATAATATCCCCAAATAGTATCCAAAATGAATGTGAAAATGGTATGCGGTCCATGGACAGTCTACCTGCTAAGAGTGACGAATGTAAATTCGTAACTGACACAATGGAATGTACCAGCATTTCTTCACCTGGCAAAACTATTTACAGAGTGGCTCAAATCTCACTATTTTGGCAAGTGCACTCCTGAGGCTTGAGGAAAACAGAGCAGGGAGAACAAAACAAAACAAAACAAAACCCTTCATCATCCACTCGAGACTTTGGCTGTCCTGGGTTTCTTTTAATGCAAAAAACTTTTTTAAAAGGACAACATAGTTGCTTAAGCTCTACAGTCTTGAGTGGGAGGTAGCTTCCCACACTTGGAGAATGACTTCAAAGAATGTCATTTTCAACATCAAGATCTTCAGCCCGGTTGGAATGAACAGAATGTTCTATGTGAACATCTCTCTGCTATTCCTCTGAGAAGGAGGAAGTAAATAGTTTGACTTTCCTCTAGAAGAGGTTTAAGATTTTAAACACTCTAATAGGGTGTAAAACCAGATTTGGAGGAAAAAAAAAATAGAACTTTAATGAAAGCCCTCAGCCCTTGGCAGGTTTGTGATTTTAGGCAAGTGGATTGATTTCTCTAAGGCTCAGTTTCTTCAACTGTAAAAACTGAGAAAAAAAGAAGGAAAAATCGACTTCAAAGTGGCTGGAAGGGATAAATTAGATAAGCTTTAGAAGATTTGCATCCTCGGGGTGCCTGGGTGGCGCAGTCGGTTAAGCGTCCGACTTCAGCCAGGTCACGATCTCGCGGTCCGTGAGTTCAAGCCCCGCGTCGGGCTCTGGGCTGATGGCTCAGAGCCTGGAGCTTGTTTCCGATTCTGTGTCTCCCTCTCTCTCTGCCCCTCCCCCGTTCATGCTCTGTCTCTCTCTGTCCCAAAAATAAATAAACGTTGGAAAAAAAAAAAAAAAAAAAGAAGATTTGCATCCTCTAGTAAGAATTGAATAGATATCAGCAGATGGTATGTTATTTTAATATAACTTTAGCTGTTACTCCCAATGCTTTTTGCAACCAACCCGTTAGAAAACCTTAAATCTGTATAGTATTCTAGAGTCTGTAAGTTTTTCCCACTTTCTTCCGTTTCATCTTTGTATTGATTAGGGTGAGACTAGCTGCTGTAACAAACAAACCCTGAAACTTTAGTGGCATAACACACACCATACTTTATTATTACTCTTGTAAAAGTCCTACATAGGTGTTCTTGGTTGGGATACAATCTTCTTCCCAGTGACTCAGGCAACCAGATACCTCTCGTGCAATTCCCTCTTCCTCTTGGGCCTTGGAAGCATCTCTGTTCAGCTGGCAGTTGGGGGTTGGTAGACTCACTCCCACTCATGGGAGATTTTTATCAACCGCATCCTTCCTTTCACACTCCATTGACTAGAAGCTGTGTGGCCCTAATGAACCAAAGAGACCGGGAACAGTCCTGGGAGTCTGTGGGCAGGAGCAGAGAAACAGTTTCTGCCCAAAGCTGCCTCCTGCTAAGCCCAAAACCTCCCCAGAGTAAATATGGTTTCCCTATTGTATATATAAGAGTAGAACTGGGGCACCTGGGTGGTTAAGCGCCCGACTTCGGCTCAGGCCATGATCTCACTGCTGGTGAGTTCAAGTCCCGCGTCAGGCTCCGGGCTGACAGCTCGGAGCCCGAAGCCTGCTTGGGATTCCGTGTCTCCCTGTCTCTCTCTGCCCCTTCCCTGCTCGTGCTCTGTCTCTCTCTGTCTCCAAAATAAATAAACATTACAAAAATTAAAAAACTTCAGAAAAAGTAGAACTGAAAACAGTACAAGGACGTCTATAAACTCACGAGAGACTCAGATCCCATCTCTTGAATCACAGCTCACTGATTTTGCTTCTAGGTCCCTCGGCATCAGAGCGGGTACCAAGATAGCTCACAAGAGAAGCAGTAGACAGTATCTTTGGATCTGTTTCCTTTTCACTCTTCTCGCCCACTCTCAGGCTGAAGGTCACTTCAGCCAAGGAAGAAAAGGATGCGACATTTTTAAGGAACTAAAGTCTTACGTATCCATCTAGCACTTGTATTCTACTAAAGCACCGAGGAAGCTTCATGTTGGAGGGGACAGGGTTCTACCCCTTGGAAAGAACTGGGAACCAGCTCACACATCGCTTGGGTAGTGGGCCCTCCTCTATTAATGACCTTGTCCAGGAGAACAGCTGCTTTCGATTTTCTCCTAAATATCAGAATCCACAAAGGAATGACAGTTAGCAGCTCAGACCCAGTTTGTTCTGCTCCCTTCCCCCCGTTCCCAGAACTTTCCAGATAAAATGCACAGAGAACTATGAGTTTTTGAGAGGCTTTGGAGATCCACCAGCTGATTGCAGGCTTTGGACCAGGAAATGCACGAGGAAATGTACTAGGAAATTGCAAGCTTTTGACCAGAAATGCCCCATTTATCATCTCGCGTGGCTTTAGGGCCAACAAAACGTGGGCAGAGAAATCCCACAAGATTGTGAACCAGCACCATTCCCTTATGTCACCTGGCATTGATCTGAATAAATATTCAGACGGTGAAGACAAAAGGTAACGGGAGTTTATTGCTAAAGAGTCTAAATGCTTTTGCCCGAAGGATAGTTGTTTTCTTTCACCTCGGACAACTTCAGGATATTGCCCCAGGGCCGTGGGAGTATTTTGTTATGGTCTGTGTGAAATACTATATTCCCTGGTGGACGTGGGGAGATCGTATTACTGTCCGCTGATTCTCTGAGCCGACGCAGCGAGCAGTGCTCGTGACCTTAACGGTCAGAGTTGCATCCAAATGTGGAGCTTTGCTGATGAAGGAACAAGGTAGAGCCCAGAGACTGGAAGAGGCCGTGGAAAGCCAAGGCACTGGAGGATGCGTGAACTCTGCAGGGCAGAGAGGGCACATCACGTCTCCAGTCGCATGAGCGCTGTCACAGCCCGAAACGCACAGGCTGGCGGGCTGCTTGGCACAAGTAGCCGACAAAACCCTCGTAATTCACGCCACCTTAGCCATCAGGGCTCACAGGAACTGAAGCAGGTGTGATATGACTTGTTCTCAACTGAGTTCCTCTCTACTCTAACATACAGATAAATCTCTTTTCTGCCGGTGAAAATCCCTTGGCGGAGGACACAGAAAGATCTAGCACTTACTTTTTTTTTTTTTTTTCCTTCAACCACCATTGGAGCCCTGATACGTTTCAGAGGCATGAAAGCTTCTAGAGGGGGCTAGAATGCTGAGAGAAGAGAGTTATGGTAACAGATCTCACCAGGATGCCTGTCCTCTGGGTTCATTTATTTATTTATTATTTATTTTTCACTTCGTGCCGCGTTAGGTCTGTGATTTTCCCTAAGACGATGATCTACAAGACTGGCTGTTTGCATCTCTGGATCTCATTTATTAGGAAGTGAAGTATGTAATGGTGAAAAATAGCTCAACGGGTTTCCTCTTTCTCTGGGGTATCTCCGCGGCAGCACGGCTGACTGCACACACAGTCAGCGCCACAGAAATAAATGGAAAGGAGAGGAGATGGGGATGTGGGGAGTGGGAGACGTTCCTCCACACCTGCTGGAAGCTTCCGAAAGCCCTGCCTCATCTTCCTTTCTGAACAGGGCTTTGGCTTGAGAAGGATGTGGGGGTCACTAGCATGGGGCCTGCAAAGACACATGGGAGCTTCGCGCTCAGTCGTTTATTTTCTTGAAGGACTGTGTGTGTGTGTGTGTGTGTGTGTGTGTGTAGTCGCAGCTCACAGGGCTGATGGGGGCGAGGCAGACAGTCTCCGCCTCCCAGTCTGCAAGATGCCTGTCTCAGGTCACCTTGAGGACTTGCCTGCAGTGAGTGGAAAATCCCTGAGAACAGAAAAAGGTTTTAAAGACTTGGCGGGAAGGACTGGGAGGTCTTTTAGGAAATCTTTATGAAACGCATTAATGATTTACACTTCTGCATTTGTAGCTATGGGAGAAACACTGTCCTTCGTGAATGTTACTCCTCGAAACTCTTGCCAGCCTATTTTCACATCGATACTCCGGACTCCCGAGACCCTTAGAGGACTCCTCAAAGTCTCGCGGTAGGTCCAGAGCGGAAATGCCACGCCACAGCGTCTAGGTTCCTGTGGTCTGCAAGGCCAAAATCTTGGCCTGTCCGGCTGTATCGTTGTTGCTGATCAGCATTAATGTACTTGCACCCCGGGCACTAGGAGAGAAATATTTTCTAGGAGGGACCACTCCTAGAAACACTCCAGTGTTTCCTCGGTAACACTGGAAACACACACACACAGAGAAAAAAGCTTTCAGAGCCTGAGGGTTACAGGGTCTAAGACTCACGTGCACATCACTGGGTGAGGCATTCTTCATGCCTTGACTCACTCAGTTTCACGATGCCTCCGAGAGGCAGCGGAGATGTTGCAACGTCCATATCAACACGGAGGAAACAGGAGCTCAGCGAAAGTGGCTAATCTGCTGAACATCTCACAGCTTGTTAATGAAAGAGCCAGAAATTGCACGCGAGCCGTGGTGCCACAGTATCTGGCTGGCTCACAGATGCTCCTGGGTAAAAGGAGAGACAGGGAGACCTACCTGAGAATCAAGGCATTGAAGATTCTGCCATGAAGAATTATTTCTTCTTGAACGTAGGGGTCCTCCACTGGGAGGGGCCTGGACTGCATGCCTATTTTCACCCCGTTTTCATTTCTAAAAGCCAACGGGAGCCTTCTTGGGTCATGTACTCCACTCCCTTGAATTGTGGTTGAGGAAACCGAGGGCCAAATAAATGAAGTGACTGGTTCAGGGTGATATTGATAGTAAAGAAGTTGAGACTCCTACCTGGGTCTTCTAGATACTTCCGATGCTCTTGGTTCCCCAGACTTTTAGCAATGGATTCTGCCAATCTCTTTGCTTGCCAGGATTGACTCCATTTTTCTGGAAGGTTGGGGAAGCATTAGCCAGCCTACGGCTCACACGGGGCCTTTGGCGGGGGGTCACTGTGGCTCTGAGAAAGACTCACTGGTGAGTGAAGGCTGTGGGACATACTGAGCTCCAGCGAGAGCCCCTCGAAAAGTTCAAGACTTTTATTGAGCATGCCGGTTATATCATCCACCTGTGTCTAATGCACTTCTGTTCTCAGTTAATTTATCAGGGATCATTTCCCTGGGTAACTTCTGCCAGATAACATGCCCGTTATCAAGTTGTTGCCCAGGTAAGTAGTGATACCCCAGGATCGCAAATGGCCAGGCTCTGACCTTCTGTGGCATTCCCAGATAGGGAGTACTGCCGTCATTTGGCTCCTGTCATCTTTCTCCTTGGTCAAGGCACACCACTAGGAGAAGTTAGAGAATTGCCTGTACATCAGTCATGGGCAATTTTACCTCTGAATGTCCCAGCCGTTCTGTAGTAATACTTCACTCCCTAACTCTTTGTTGTGGTATCTTACCAACTCCCCATTTAAAGTGGGTGGGTCTTCCTGTGTTCTTGAGCTTCTAGGATAGAAGTAATCAATCTGGGATGCACATTAGAATCCCCTGGGAAGATTTTGAAATTTCCCATGCCTCCATAGTTCTCTGGATGCGGAGCCCAGACATCACTGGGTTCTAAAGCACTCGAGACAAATTCCATCGTGGAGTCAAGGTAGAGAACCAGCATTGCCATCATACCCATCATCGTTTGTGGAAGAAAAGGAAAGACAAGCGAGCATTATTTTTTGTATGTACTGTACCAAGAACTCTACACCCGTTGTTCGGAATTCACCACACTTCTGTGATGTAGGTTTTCTCATTCCTTTGCAAGTGAGAGATGTATGCTCAGAGAGTTTATGCCCTTCGCCGAGATCACACTAGCTGTGGCAGATCGGGGATCTGAACGCGGTATTACTCAGTTCTCCTAATCTCACACTTTGTTTTTCCTACCTAAGGCATCTAGTGTGGTGCCTGGCACACCGTGTGGAAACAATATTCCTTAATCCCCTTCTCTTTCTAATCTCACATCTATCCTACATAATTCTGGCTGATTAAACTTCCATTGGCTTTACTCAAACCATGATCACCTCTGAAGAAAAAACTCAAGATTTTTCTTTTCCTAGGATATCAGATCTAAACGTCTATACTTGATTTGCAAAAACCCACTTGATCCTTTCGCCTAACTTTAGGATTTAATCTATCACACAAAATTATAAGTTCCTGTAAGCCTATTTAACATCCCATGTTAATCCCAATGTTTCTTTGCATCTCTTATTTTCTCGCCTTCTTACAGCCTATAGATTATGAAATTCTACAATCAGGCATGATTTTAGAAGAATGATCAGTGAATCTGAAAAATGCCTAGATGTGCTATTAAGTGAAAAAGTAACACCAAAAATGTATATAAACTTTATTCCTAATTATGTAGGTATACATTTTGCTATGATCCTAATTATGTTATATAAACACATGTTTATACATATGTATACATACGTTACATATGTTATTTTATTTGTATATGCAAACATGTGTTTTTAATTAGAAACAGTCATGCCAAATAATCGTAGCGATTACCTCTAGGTTATAGTTAAGTTTTTGTTTGCTTGGTTTTTTTTGTTGTTGTTGTTGTTGATACTTTCCTAGTTTCTTTCAAAGTCCTCACAAAGTAACATCTATTTTACCGTACTATAAAACTCAATAAATCCAGTCTGCCTTCCAGAACAAAGAAAAAGAACCCCCAGATCTTGACTACAAAGGCCTCCAAAAGGACCCTAAGAGAGATGGAAGCAAAAAGTTGAAATTGGGCTAGCAAATTCTGAAACTGATTCACAGCAACAACAAGTATTTTAAAATTTACGTACTTTTAACCTCAAAGATGTTACAGCAAAAATAAATCCAGGCTTGCAATCCAACCCAGTGATAGTACCTCAAATTCACTAATCTTGGCAACTGAAAACAAAATTATATGGTAGGAAGCAACCACACAGAGTAACCCTTATTTGTAATTACTTTAAGTGTGGGACAAAGAAAAAACGACCATGCCAGCTTTCTAAGAACTCATTCTCAGCCAAGAGCACCTGGGGCTAAATTGTGGCTGTTTCACAACATCCTGCTGAAGGAAAGACAGGAATAGAGCAGAAAAATCCACCCTAAGAAACATGCTGGACACGATTATGGGTCTGACTCCTGAAAATGTCCTCTCCTTCCCCAGCTGTGTCCAAAAGCAACCTTCAAGCTTTCCAATAGACTTTCGTTGGGGAAGGAACGGGGGCTTCGCTATCAAGCAGGCTCTGACTTGAGTCCCTACAAGACCATTTGTTAATCCTGTAACCTTGAGAAGTTCCCTTAACCTCTCCCAGCCTCAGTTTCCCCTTTTGTACATTACAGGAGACATAAACTCTCTCACAGTTTTTGGAACATGAGATAAGTGACGTGATTTTACTTTTCTCCTATGAGAGGACAGTTACAGTGGATATCATTCTTCTGAAAACTTTTTTTAAGTTCATTTATTATTTTGAGAGAGAGAGAGAGAAAGCGTGCGTGAGAGGAGCAGAGGGAGAGGGAAAGAGAGAGAATCCCAAGCAGGATCCACAGGGTCAGTGCAGAGCCCAATGCGGGGCTCGAACTCACGAACTCATGAGATCATGACCTGAGCTGAAACCAAGAGTTGGATCCTTAACTGACTGAACCACCCAGGCACCCCTCTTCTGAAAGTTTTAAGTTCAACAAATTAAGTGGGCCATTTTAATTTTGGGGGTTGAAGTAGGAAAGGGGTCCAAAGGTTTAACTAATACTCCTACCCAATATTATGGGGAATATTACATAAAATACACATGAAGGTGCCCACAACCTTTCCCCACCAAGTCATTCCAAAGACATTCACGAAGCAGTGAGACCAAATTTATACATGTACCTATCCTGTATCAGGATAAGGAAGGGATTTAACGTTTTCTACTGGATACGTCTCATGCTACGCTAGCTTGAACTACATGTGTATGGCAACTTACACATAGCCTAAAAGTAGAGGGCACCCCAATGTCCATCATCCGCTGATTGGATCAACACATTGTCGTATGCCCATACAGCAGACCTCATCGATGGAAGGATCCAAACCACTGATACTCACAATATGAATGAATGTTAGAAGCGTTATGCTCACTGAAAAGAGCCAGAAACAAAAGTCTACCTATGATTTAACTTCTTGAGAAGGCAAAACTATAGTATAGAAAGTGATCATCAAGGGCCAGAGGGCTGTAGGGACAGCAAATAGACACGTGGCAACATTAGGGGTAAGAGAGCTGTTCAATATCATGTTCGTGATGGTGATGACACAGCTCTATATGCTCATCCAGGCTCATCACTTCTTCTCGTGTTTTTCATTAAAAGTTTAAGGAGTAAAGTCCATTTGAGAGAAAGCACATGAAGAAGGTAGGGATAGAAGACACCCCCTAATATTGACCTAAATCAGAATATATACATTAATTGGCGTTAAAGTGACCCTGTCCTTAACCACTTCTCCAGATGATTGAGCCATGGTCACTCCTTTCACTGACACCTACCTGACTTCCATAAAAACTGGGAGTGTGTTTGCCCTTAGGTTGGTGAGTTAATGAGCCCCGATGTGGGAAGGGTAGGCTCTAGCATCCTGCACAGAATAGGATGATGCAATCAAGGCATGCTAAATTAATGTGCGGTATTCTGCAACTGTTCACCGTTTACCCCCCAGAACAAGGTTTCACCCTTTCAATAGGAAGGAAACTCTTATACAGTATTGCAGTCTTAAAAGAATCACTACATTTAAGTTACTGAGATGCTACCTTTGCGGGGGGTGGGGGGGGGTGGTGGTGGGGAGGATGCTTGTAAACAAGAGGTGGGGTCAAATGACCTTCCAGGGAAGATCAACTCTATGCAACAGACAGAGCAGGAAAAAGCAAACGTTAGGGACGGAGGAGAATCATCTGGAGTCTGTGGGCTTTATGCCTTGTGGTTCTATTTACGGAAGCTGAGACAGAAGTAATGTGTATGCCCATGCAATCAACGACTAAAACACCGATTAATAGATTTTTACTTTGACGTATGTAGCAAGAGGGTTTTTTTAGGGGAGAGGATCAACTGTGAGGACGTACTGCATCATCTTTTTAGAATGACGTCGTACGCATCTCCATGCAGAAATTATAGAGTTTTTAAATCGTGACTCCTTAAGGACAAGGACCAAGTCTTACTCGTCATCACCTCCTCAGAGCCCGTCACGGCATACAGAAGGCACTTGAAGATAGCCGTCGAATGAGTGAATAACTGAGTAAACGCGTGTGTCAACTGACTCACGTGACCCACCCATGGGAAACAAAACCCAACAGTGTGCGTGCACTCTCCTTGTCACTGAGACGTGATGAGCGTTACCTTTTCTTCTTTTCAATACTAACATCTATTCATCTGTGTATGGAACGCAGTGTGGATTAGAGAGCGACTGCACATGTGCAAAGACAGAGGTAGCAAGGAGGCGCGAGAAGAAGAAAGAGGCGGAGGTGCCATATCTATTGAGAGAATGGAGAAGCTTATTTTGTTAAGCTCAGGAAAACACCCATGTGCCTATTTGATTTTCACATCAGAATCATATCCGATTTCTTCTCTCTAACATCTGAAATCGGCCGAAATGGTGCTAATACGCGCTGCACTAGCTAACACGTATGAATACACGTCATGAGTGGAGCTCTGTACCAAAGATCTGGTGTTCACAACAGCCCTGTGAGGAAAGGCCCACTTGGAGTCCCTTTCCTTCTCTACCTTCTTTTCCCCAAAATACCCAAGTGGTCCCTATGAATAGAACCAAAAACCATTTTTCTTCAGGGCAAAAGCCATGTTAGATATTCAAAGCAACTTTCAATTCTAGCCAAAGATCCATATCACTATTGTCTCTACAAATCCTTTAATTGTACCTGTAGCCATAGACTATTAATCAATTCCCTCTGGTGGTTCGACGCATCCGTATCATTTTCTGTGTTCTTAATCGGAATGGATGGTGGCCAACCACGACGCACAACTCCAGGGGGCACCGTTTAAATCTTAGCTTATATGGATGATGCAGTGGGAAGTAACACAGCGTTCAACCCAGACAGCATTCAACAGGGTGGCCCTGGGTAACAGATACGAATTCTCAAAGGTGTCTTCTTTTGAAATCTGCATGACTTTTTGCTTCATTTCCTCATTTGATAATATAATAACAATGATACATAAACTTTAATGAGTAAACACTGTGCACCAGGTACTTAGCTTGCATTTGAATTCCAAGCCCCAACATACAGATTTCAAGTAATCGGGCATGAAAGTTAATACGGTTCCTATAATTCTTCCTGACATTCATTTTTCTTTATGCATTTTCTCGGATTGCTTGAGTTATTCCCTGAGGCTGCATTGGAGGATTGCTAGGAACAGCCTCGTTTCTTTGTGTTGCACTCTGTTGGGGAAAAAAAAAAAAAAAATCTCATCCCAAAGTGAGTGATGATGATGTGGCTTCCAGGATGTTAGAGGCTGTTCTGCTAGAAGAGGTCATAAGGAGCCAAAACCAATAAAGCACAGGGAAAAGTTTGGTATCTATGAACCAAGCTCTCAGCAATGTGTGAAACCATCAGGTCAAACAAGGACTTTGCTCAGCTAAAAAAGATTCACCTCCAGACACCTGGAAAAGTTTCTCTAACCGGCTTCTCCTTGACAGGACTCCCAGTCTTTGCCTGCCCTGCCTCTCTTGTTTATTTTGCATATATTTCAACTCAAGTTCTGAATATACGAAGAAAAATCTTCTCCCTGCTCTCTTACGCATTCATCTGAAGTCAGGTGTTCTTTTGTCCCCTTCATGCTAAATTTAGTTTATTAGTCAATTCATGTAACATTTATAAGGAGTGGAACCAAAGCTTCCAGGGTATTTTTTTCTCTTGTTCCTGTACGACTCTAGAGTTCGAGGCTGCGGACGTTGTCAAAACAGTTGGCCTAGAAAAATGGTCAAGGCCATGCACTACCCTGCTGCTTGGACTGGGGTGATAAATTGCACGAAGCAGCCTTGTTTTGCTTCTAGAACTTAGTGTTTCAGGCAGAAACTGGCTTCCTTCCCTTGCCACTGGCATTTGAAATTACAAAGAGGATGATACAGCTCAAGGCATATTAGTACGTCTTACATGTGTCTTCTGAACTACTTTATATAATCAAAGGCATGGAAATATTTTTCTCTGCCAAACAAATTAACGTTAAGCAGAGCCGTACAATAATGGGAATTACAACTTGGAAATGCGGCAACGCAACTTGGAAATTCTCTTTTACCCACTCGTGCGCTTTGTATGGGTTTTCTCTCTCTTTTTTCTTTCCTCCTCCTGCTCCTCCGTCTCCTCCTCCTCCTCCTTCTTCTCCTTCCTTATTTTTTCTTTTTGTATCCAGCGTTTTTCTCAAATGCTCAACCGAGTTCTGGAACAATGCTCGAAGCAAGGTTATCACCATTCTAAATGTCTACCATTTGCACACAGTTAATGGCTTTTTTACTGCAGGACTAGGGGTGTCAGATGGGCCACCCAAACCTTCCTCGCTGCCCAGATCTAGCCTACAAACTTGTCGTGATTTGCCCATGCAGCTTTCTTTTAATAAAGCGACAGTAGAAATGTGGAAATTGCATATATATTTTGGATATCTGCCCTTTCTTTTAAAAAAGAAAAAAGAACTTACTTATACCTAGATAACATTCTTGCACTTTACATTTACTTATTCAACAAATATTTCCTGAGCACCTGCTGTTTTGCAGGTGCACCAGGTAGTAGGCATAAATCAGCGGGGGAAACAATTGCAAACCCAAAGTCTCTGCCCTCCTGGACCTTCTGTTCTAGTAGACATTGACCTGGAAAAAAACCCAGCAGCTTCGTAATGTAGATGGGTCACATTTTCTCCAATGTTCTAGAGCCTTACTCCTCCTGTTTCCTTGGAGTTCCCCTCACTAATTTACGTTACCTTTGTACATTCCTACCTTAGCCTTTAAGTTTTTAAACTGCCATCTAAAGAGACCTAGGCACAGGGCACCCGGGTGGCTCAGTTCGTTCACCACCCAACTCTTGGTTTCGGCTCAGATCACGATCTCGCAGTTCATGAATTTGAGCCCCACGTCAGGCTCTGCACTGACAGCACAGAGCTTGCTTGGGATTCCCTCTCTCTCTCTCTCTCTGACCACCCCCCCCCCCCGCTTGTGCTCTCTCTCTCTCTCTCACACACACTCTCTCAAAATAAATAAATAAACTAAAAAAAAAAAAAACTAAATAAATAAAGATACCTAGGCGCTATGAGTTTTTACACTGAAGGTCACGGTAGGAGGGAGGGAAAGGCAACCTGGCCTGGAGGGCACAGATCTTGGAGCAGGTTCAAACTCTGGCTCCGATTCTCGCATGTTTTGTAATCTTGGCACACCATTTAATGGCGGTGCCTCAGTTTCCCCATCTGTTACATGAAGATGATAACACTCTCTAAGTCATGCGGATTAAAAGGGTTAATGCTTGAATGTGCTTAGAAAGGAATCTGGCACATGGAGAATGTTGTATGAAGACCTTCAAGGTTATAGTGAACTGTTTCTTTTTTCAGGTATGGTCAAGAGAAACATACACAAGGTACAAAGCCAAACTTCTCACTGCAGAATTATTTACTGAACAAGTAACGTTTTCAGAATCCTGAGAGGCACCTTCGGATTCAAATATTTTATCATCATGAAATGCCAGGAATGCTTTCAAATGTCTTTTAAACATGTAACGCACGGCCCTCTCCCAATAAATTCAGAATATTTGAGAACTACTCTTTAGGTTTAACTAGAGAATTTTGCCATTATTTATAAAATTATTAGCTGTTTTCGTGACCCAATTTCCACTCAGGACTTAAAGGCAGCATTAACTTGAAAACATACTCTGATGCACTCCAGCTGGTAGAGACCACACAGAATGAGGCCATTTGCCTTAATAAACAAGCAAAACAAAATAAATTTAAAAATGTTCCTTTTCTCTTAAATACCTCCCTTCCTCTCCATTTCTTAGAATCTAAATCTTCATCATTTCATATCCAACTCAATTAAAAGGCAATTACTACATCAGATATTCTGCTAGGTATCATTAAAATTTTTTTTAATGTTTATTTATTATTATTTTTTTTTTTGAGAGAGAGAGAGAGAGAGACAGAGTACAAGCAGGGGAGGGGCAGAGAGAGAGGGAGACACAGAATCTGAAGCAGGGTCCAGGCTCCAAGCTGTCAGCACAGAGCCTGATGCAGGGCTTGAACCCACAGACTACGAGATCGCGACCTGAGCTGAAGTCAGAGGCTCAACCTACTCCCATTCAGATCTCACTGGGTGCCACACTCCAGAATTCCTACTAAGGAAGAACTTGGGCCTAGCCTATCTCTCCAACCTCAGTTCCAACCACTTCCCTTTCCCTCTTCTGCTCAAGCCACCCTGGCTTTCCCTCCCTTCCCTCCATTCCTGGTACACAACTTAGTGCTGTTGTGGGTTCTTTGCAAGTATTCTCAACCCCTATGTGGCAATCTCCCTTGAAAGCCTTACATAGCTGGTTCCTTCACATCATTCTGACGTCAACTCACATGCGACCTCCTAGGAAAGGTTGATGTCTCTGAACTCCCACTCCATAAGCCTGAAATCACTCTTAATGCCCTATTTTATTGTCTAGGTGGTGCTTACCACCACCTGCACTCATCTTATGCGGATATATGCACTGTCGCTCTATGTCTTTCCACAACTAGAAGTGAGCACTCTGGAAGGCAGACGCCATCATTGTTTCATCCTTTGCTTCCGACCCGGTGTCTAGAACCACGGCAGGCATGTGGCAGGCACCACATAACTACGTGTGGATGATTGACTGAATCCTTCATCATCTGCCTCGCACTGCTGGGCCGTTACTTTAAGCCCGTCTTCCAGGGGGAGCTGTTTGTATTTTCAGAGTTCATTAGGATTCCTCTCCCTGGATCGTGAGCCTTTGAGTAGTGATGCTTGCCTTCTGAGAGTTTTCTAGTCCTACAGGACTCAGCAGAAGGCCGAAACAAACAGACGGTGTTTGTATCTACATTCTTCAAATGGTCCCACTAGACGTCACCGCACATCACTGGCATTTCTCTAGTACGTAATTCTAAGTTAAATGCTATCTGAAGTGCTACCAGAAAGTTCTGTATCGAAAGGAACCCAATTACGAGTCCCTACGGAAAAGGATAATACGTTTTGTAAAGTGACAAATAAACTCAACATGTAACTTTTGAGGAATAATCCTGCTTTCTAATGCTGAGTATAGAAAAGTTTCACTTGTCAATTGAATAATATCAATGTAAACTAATTTTGATGGCTGCTTATTTAGTACCCCCTATGAAACTAGGAAAATTACATGCATTATCATGAACCTATTTAATCCTCAGAACCCATTGAGGTTAGCTTTGTTATCATTTCTTTTAGAAGGAAGAAAACTGAGGATTGTGTAGGTGGGAATTTACATGGGGCTCCTCCAGAACTCACAGCTAATCATCTGGAGCTGAGACTGGGATCTCAGATTTGTCTTACAATTCTGCCTTTTTCATCACTTCACAGTATGTCTTTCATTATATTTACCCCTGTGACAAAATAGAAATATTTTAACTAAATCAGAAGAGCTGAGAAAAGAACATTTGTGGGAAAAGAAATCTAAAATTCAACCCAGTGGTTTGTAAGCATTAAATATATGTTTACCTCGTTCTAAAAAAGCAGTGGCCATGACATCAAAAATTCAACAGATAACTTATTGGGGATCTCCTCTTTGTTGCAGTTCTACTAGCTTCTACCCCCACCTAACTTTATATTTTCCACTTGAGGAAGCCAATCCTGTTTGAAACAAATCACAAAATGGCGGTCCGGTCACCCAATCTTGGCCAACCATAGTAATGGCTTCCATTTATTTACTGCTGTCCAACTTTTTTTTTTTTTTTACATATACCATCTTGTCATTTCCTCAGGCTTCACCCTAAAGACCATGAAAATGTCAGTTGATAGATAAGACCACAGAGGGCCCAGGGTCTTCCCTCGGGACCTGCCTAAGATTGTGGCAATGCCAGACTAGGGAGCCCATTTCTGTTGCCTCTTATCAAATGCGTGATAACAACACAACACATTGTTTCAGCAACGTGAAAACAAAGCAACAACAACAACAAAAACAGAGCCTACTGACAGGTGCTTTGACACTGTCATGGATATGAAGCCATTTGGAGCAATGGGGGGCTGGATCGTACCATCTGACTGGGGTAAGACACTGAGTGCCTGCTTCCTGCACCCCTTCTCTTTTCTCTCTGCCCCTTGGCTCTGGTCCTGATGGTTGGCTTTTGTTTCTTGGCTACATCTCTAGACACTTGAACTTCTCATCTCGTGACGAGAATACCCAATATTTGGCAGGGACCTACTCTTCAGCCCCTTGTCTCAGGGCTTGAGTCCTAAAGCTACTTCTCTGACCCAGACCCATCAGCCTTCCTAGGTGCCTCCTTCCTTCTTGTGTGGCAGTGCTCCCCACATTGTATATCTCCCTGCCCAAAATGCCTTGTCCCAGTCTTTGCCTGCCATTGAATTCTACAGTGACATGCTGTTGTGCCAGTCATTCCAACAGTTACAGCAGAAGCCACCTTTTTTTTTTTTTTTTAATTTTTTTTTTCAACGTTTATTTATTTTTGGGACAGAGAGAGACAGAGCATGAACGGGGGAGGGGCAGAGAGAGAGGGAGACACAGAATCGGAAACAGGCTCCAGGCTCTGAGCCATCAGCCCAGAGCCCGACGCGGGGCTCGAACTCACGGACCGCGAGATCGTGACCTGGCTGAAGTCGGACGCTTAACCGACTGCGCCACCCAGGCGCCCCAGAAGCCACCTTTTTTTAGTCACTCGACTGTCACCTGTCTGAACAATAACCGTCGTCAAAAGACTGTGCATTTGCGGCTGCAAGAAAGTTGGTGATGAATTTCAAATACCAGGCATCAGAGAATCATAAAAAAGAAGCATCATATATTACACTCTTTTAACTTAAAAGTTAGCCATAATCTGTCAACCTCTTGGTATAGGGTCAAGGCCTTCTTTCTGCACACAGGCCTGCCGATCAGAGTTCCGCATCGTCATTTTGCATAAATCACACTTATTAAGCAGCATCCATGATTTTTCAGTGTCTACGGAGAGGAGCCAGAACTTAAAAACTTGCAGAGCAATCTCAGAAGAGAATCCATCTAAATTTTAATGATCTTTCCCAATCTTATACATTTGTCTAACTCACACCTAATTTAACAGCAATTACTTTTTAGCAAATAGCCTTCATCAAATCTTTCCAAGGCATTCAACTTCGTTCTCATAGACACAACATCTTGCTGTCTTCTAACAGTAATATTTCACCAGTTTACATAATGTTTAATGAAACCAAGCAATTACAGTAACAGATGCAACTAGTTTAAATAGAAATGGGGACAAATACACCTGGTTTTGGGGAAGCATGCTCG
Source organism: Leopardus geoffroyi (assembly GCF_018350155.1). NCBI lineage: Eukaryota > Metazoa > Chordata > Mammalia > Carnivora > Felidae > Leopardus > Leopardus geoffroyi. The sequence goes on along the minus strand of NC_059337.1, from coordinate 13,423,607 downwards.
ATGGCAAGAAGTATAAGTCTGTGGGTGTCCTAGTAAGCATCCTACCCCGTAGTGGGGGAGAACTCCAACCACCAAGGAAACCAGAGAGGATGGTCACTGGTTAGTATGGTGAGCTGTAAAATGTGGAAGCTGGTTACCAGAGGCAGGTGGCTATGGGCAGATTTATCTCTTTCTGTCATAGAATCAGGAACCTTCAGAGACAGTGAGAAGTCTTCCAGCAGTGCATGTACTTCAGATTTCCATCAAGAAGCTTCTTAGCAAAATCACAGCAAGTTCGGTTTCAGAGACCGGGGACTCGCGAGCTACAAATCGGTCCATTTCATACTCGGACAGTTGTCATAGCTACAGCATCCTCCCGAATGGCAAGCCAAGATTGTGCCTTTTGTCATGTCTCCAAGTTCAACCTCCTTAAATGGAGAAGTTGCCAGACTCCTCCTTTTCTTGCTCTTTCTTTTCTAGACACACTCTGGTTTGGGGTTATTCATTTCCCCTTTAAGGGACCTTGCCCAGAGATGAAACCAATTTGGCTCAGAACTGATCACCCAGAGGAGGAAGCAGAAGATCTTCAGGACGCTCTGCTCTATAGTCACATGGTTTCTTACTGCATTCACCTACCTTAAAATAATGCCATCAAACGGCCAGCTCATATTTAGCTCACGGCCAGCCCAAATTTCCACCTCTTCTTTACCCGAGTTGTTGCCGCATCAGTTATTTTTCTTTCCTGCCCTGCTTTCCCACATTTTTTTTTTCTCTTGCCACTGACTTTTAGCCAGAACTTTGTGTTTATTTCCGTTCATCGGTGGCTGTTTCGTTGGGTATACGCTGCTAATATGATGACGTTAGCAGCTGATATTGGCTGGGTGGTTACTATGCGCCAGGGACGGTTCTGAGCTTTGTTCATGTGTCATTTAATCCTCGTGACAGTTTTGGGGGGGTACGTACTATTTAACATACCCATTTCTCAGCTGAGAAAACCGAGGCAAAAGCTATTTAAGTCTATTGCCCAGAGTCATCTGTATAGCAACTGGTAGACATGGGATACAGTCCCACGCAAGATGGCTCTAAGGACAGGGATCTTAAGGACATCGCTATTCCATCTCTTCATTCACCTCTTCTCTTAAATAGAGCTTTCAGTTAATGGAATCAAAATGACTGCCAAATGCCTTCAGTTTCTTCAGTCAAGAAACGGATACACATTTTCCAAACATACCTCTGTTATTCTACGTCGTTCCTTCTCTATTGATTTTTCTGGGGAAGCTCATGCATGTGGGCTCCAGTGTAAGACAAGAAACACCTGTGCTGAACTGAGCGCTCAGCTGGGGAGAGGGTCTCGAAGAGTGCAGTGGTGATGTGCTCTGGGGTTGGAGAGACTTGAGTTCTATTCCTACCTCTGCCTAGCTCTGCGGGCTTGGTTTTTTTACTAGGCTGACTTCAGCCCCTTTTATTTGTAGGATACAGAAAACGATACCATTCTGATGGGGCTTTGGAGTGGATCACATGCGATCGCGTTGGTAAAACCCTTAGCGAAGAGTAGACGCTCCAGCTGAAGCTCATGCCCTTCCCTGTCTCCTTCCTAATAGGAAAAGAAAAGCCCAGAATGAAAATATTCTCACAGTGGCCTGAGAAATATGGAGGCACGCAAAGTACTCTTCCTGAAGACAGAGGGTGTGAGCAGTGTGAAGATGACATCTCAGGCAGTTCACCAGAGGGGGGAAGAGTGGCCTCCCATCCCCTGGTAGCCGCTCTGTGGGGGGAGAATGGGGCCATGGAGCTGGCGGTACCTGGGCAGCTGGACCCGCCAGTGAGGGCCACCTCCTTTTCTGAAGTCAGCCTGCTGGTGAAGAGGGGGAGAAAGAACACTTGTGCACAACTCAAAGGAATAATTAATCATCTTGGCAATTACCCTGCTCTCAAATCAGCTTCCTGCCGAGCTCTCTGACACTGCTTCTCCTAATTTCTGGGAACCAGTGGTTCTAATTCCCTTTTTCAGGCGACCACCAACCAGGGAAGCAAATTAAGGATATCTTCCTATATAGCCCGTTGGAGCATATTTTATATTTAAAAAAATGGCAATATTAATAGGTAACTGATTTTTCACTAATGACAAAAGACTCCTACCAAGAACCGAGTTTGTGTCCAATAATGTCATTGGGGTTCTATATATATATATACACACACACACACACACACACACACACACATATATATATATATATATGAGTATTTTTTCTCCTAGAGATTTAGGGGTTGCAATTCTCTCCTTTTGCCCTTTGTGTAGCAATTGAATTCAAGTTTAAAAGGCACTAACATGTTCAGTGTATATAGTTTATACTTCATTTAGATACCATGGAAATCTGCTAAACTTTAGGAGTTTCTGAGTTCTGAGCAAAATAAGGATTTGGGAATCTGTATATCACCTTATAATTTTGAATGTGACCGTCTCTTCCCTGGGCCACCTGCTCCGCATCTGGGACGAGGAAGTCGTGGGCATCTTAGTCTTTCCAGAGGTAACAACCCTTTTCCCATCCGGATTTCATTTCTGCCTGGTGCCTGTGGTTCTGTCATGGTAATCCCTCGGATGTGAGGACAAAGTTGACTTGTTCTGTTCATACTCCCAGTCTTACGTACTAGACGCTGCTTAGTATTCACATTTTAACCCCTTCTGAAAAGGGGCTTTTTAGAAAATTCAGGAAGTTCCATAATCTGATTTTATCATTGGTCAGCGGCTGGGAAATTCCACTGACCTTTCTGGAATACCTAAGGCCTATTGTAATTTATTGTTCCTTTGTTTGTTTTGCATACTTATTTGAAATACTGCTGCTGTTTCTCTTATACTGATTAACTAACGTATATACTATATGAAAGATTCTTCATCAGTCTGTACTTTTCTGTTTTTTTTTCTCGAGCTTTGGCATCTTTCTTTTCTTTCATGTATCTTGTAACAGTAGGAAGGAAACGTGATGGGTCTTCTGTTAGTATCAGCAAACGTCATCCCTCTCATTTGCTTAGGGCCAATAAAGAAGTTTGCTTTATTAAAAAAAAAAAGTTGTATTTTGGAGGTATGACAAGAACTTCACTCTTCTGGCAGAATCCGCGAGAGCGTTAAGAATAGATGATCCTTGGGGCGCCTGGGTGGCACAGTCGGTTAAGCGTCCGACTTCAGCCAGGTCACGATCTCGCGGTCCGTGAGTTCGAGCCCCGTGTCGGGCTCTGGGCTGATGGCTCAGAGCCTGGAGCCTGTTTCCGATTCTGTGTCTCCCTCTCTCTCTCTGCCCCTCCCCCGTTCATACTCTGTCTCTCTCTGTCCCAAAAATAAATAAACGTTGAAAAAAAAAATTTAAAAAAAAGAATAGATGATCCTTTGTTGAGGTTCTCAGCACACGTTTGAGTCACCGGTGGCATCTTTGGGGAGAGCTATTGGTGTTGTTTACATATGAGGTATCAGTGCTTATAGGCTAAACAATCAATATTTTCAAAAGTCACTTCGCAGCTATAATTTTGTCTTATTTGCACGCCCAAAGTCAACATACATCTCAGTACAGCGGGCCTCATGGGACAGATGAAATAGAAAGAACGATTAACCCCCAACTAGAAGTCCTGAGTTCAAAACATGGCTGCGTGACAGGAGATGAGACATGTGACCAACATGGGCTTCCATTTTGTATATTAAATGGGTGGGATCAAGTTATCAACTTCTTAACATTGCACTCAGCTCTGACTGTCTACTCTTGCTCGAGGTCATGTACCCAAGGATTAGCAGAGCTTCCCTTGGGACTCTGGTGTCCTTGTTCCTAGTACTCACTCTTGGTACGCCAGACCATATTATTAAGGTCAAGGTGGGGGCGTATCAACACATGTAGTGATACTTGCAGCTGTTGGAGGATTAAAGACATCAGAGATGTCAAGGCAAAGGAGGGAATGGAGAGGGAGGAAGAGGAGGGCAGGGAAGCAGGTTGGAGACCGTAGGAGACAAGGTTATAAACGTTATATGTGGCACAGAGAAGGGAAAGTTATTCTGCTCTGGAAGTGAAGGAGAGGAAAACCAAAAAAGCTAGGGAGGGGAGAAAATAATTGGGCCGTGTCACGCTACTAGGCAAAAGAGAGAGGAATAGTTGAAATAAAATAATAAAATGAGTAAGAGCATAAAAGTCATCTGTGAGCTTTTCTTTTTGTACATTGATTCCCGTTAAGGAGGAAAGGCACCTCCAATGGAGCAAAAACACTCTAGACTTAAGCATATGGGGAAAAAAAATCGGAAAAAAAAAACTTTCTCTGTTCGTAATCTCCTACATAGTCTGTGTTTATGGTAATAAATACCAACAATTCGTATCCATAAAATGGACTCTGGGGAACTGTAAGAATCTAAATCATCAAATAAAGAACCAGGCAAGTTCAGTTTACTGTGATTGCTGAGGCAGGGAAGTGAGTTTATCCATTTCAGAAAATAATTTTGATAATAACAGCAATGGGAACGATGGGTTTGCGTGTCTCTTGATCATCAATTAACAGCAAAAATGCCAGCTTACCTGGGAAGCCCCATTTTGTAAACATTCTGGAGAACTGACGTTTTCTACTCGATACAAGATTCCAAATGATTTCTATTAAGGAGTGGTCAAAATTATATCTGTCCGTCCTCTTAATGCCATGTGAATTTTACAAGGTGAGCTTGACTGCTGTTTTCTGCCGCAGTGTGAAAACAGCCTTGTTCTAAATGTCTTTGATGGCAAGATGTTCCCCAGCACCATAGAGATTCACTATTCAGTTTATTTAGAAAAAGACAAAATGAGGGTGTTGTGCAGATGCGCAGGCTGGGCTGTTTGTTAGTCAGGCTGGTTGGCCCTGGACTTCTGTCTTCACCAGAAGGAAGAGAGAAGGGGAACACAGATGCACGGTTCAGCCACTGAGTTCAGCTGCGATAATGAGGAAAGAGATGGGGACACGAATGACCGGGAGTGAGAATCCAGCTGTGACGCTGGACAGCCTGTCAATTCCCAGATCAGCTCCTCCGAGTGGTGGAACTTCGTTCAAATCTCTTGCCCTTTGTAGAGCTCAGTTTTCTCACCTGCAGTATGAGAAACAACAGTGCTTACCTCACAAGCTTTGGGGGGAAGATTAAATGAGAGGAAACAGGTAAAAATATTTTGCAGCATGTCCAGCCCATGGTGCACAATAGGTGTTAGTGATTATTCTTCACAAATGGGACCAGGAAAGAAACAGAGAGAATGGAGCCAGGGTAGGATAAAGGAAGGAAAACTAGCAACTGTATCAAACAGAATGGAAACGTACCTGGCCGCGGAATTTACCCATTCAGCTGACTTGTAAGAGTTATAACGATAACAAGAAAACAGCTATCATTTTATAGCTTCCACTATGTCCCAAGCACTGTTCTTAGCATTTCACATAATTTAAGACACTCATTCCTCACAACAACCTCACAGAGGAGGGCTACGATTCAATCAAATTCCAGTTAAAGATGTTACCGGAGGGGGGAGTGGGGGCGCCGGGTGGCTCAGTCGGTTAAGTGTCCCACTTCGGCTCAGGTCATGATCTCATGGTTCGTGAGTTTGAGCCTCGCGTCGGGCTCTGTGCTGACAGCTCGGAGCCTGGAGCCTGCTTCGGATTCTGTGTCTCCCTCTCTCTCTCTGCCCCTCCCCCACTTGTTCTCTCTCTCTCTCTCTCTCTCTCTCTCTCTCTCTCTCTCTCTCAAAAATTAATAAACATTTTTTAAAAATTAAAAAAAAATAAGTTACAAGAGGAAGGCTTCTATGAGAAGAGTCTACAACTGTTACCTCCATTTAGACATGTTATCTTTAAACCAGTACCTTCAAGGAAATAATCACCTTGGGATGGAGACCCTAGAGGCTACCTTAAAGTTCCCATAAACCACGTGATATGAAAGTTTCCACAAGCAAACCTCTCCCAGAATAACGTCCTCAGATAGAGACACAACGAGGCTCTGGACAGTAGGTGAATTGGATGCAAGTTAGGACCATCGCTGAATCTGGGGTTCAGATCAGGTTCTGTGCTCAGACCTTACAATGTTTGCCAGTCTGGGCATTTTATTTCATCTCGCGTGGCTGTTGGAGTTGCCCAGGACTCCACGCCAAGGCAAAGAGAAAGCTTTTAAAAGAGATTTGTTGAAATTCTGTCACAAGGTCTTACAAACAATTCCTGTCTCCTTCCTGTATCCTGTTATAAATTGTAATCTATATTTTACCTACTGTACAAATACCATTATTCTTTTGTATAATATTCTCAAACATCTTCACTTGATTGCTTTTGAATACTGTTCAGCTTATTATGATGTCTTATCTATTTTTTTTTATTTTTACTTGTTGGATTTGTTGGCACCCCTTCAGCCTTTGAGTCACCTCCCTCTTATTATTACCCACAGCTCAACAAAGATCCTTTTCTAGTAAGCGTAGAATGTGAATTGATTACAAGTTGTTTTTTTACGGTTTTAATGAAAATGAAGAAAACAGACATGCCTACTTGACACGGGTGACCTACTTGAGTTAGTGATTACATGGTCTCTTACCAATTCCTAAACCCATTGTTCGGGAAGGTAAATCATAGCCGGCTGACATTACACTCTTTTAGGGTGTGAGGATAATAATGATACTTTGCAAATACGGAAAGGGCTAAATCTCCGGCAGAGGAAAAAAAAAAGAGAGAGAGAGAGAGAGAGAGAGACACTCAGTTGTTTTTGTTTACTTAGCCTTTCAGATTTTTATCCTTGAACCTCTTTCCCAAGAGTTGCCAGTACACCAATTTCTCATTCATCATTATGCTAATGCATTGACCTCAAATTAAATGACAATTAGGATGTATCTTTCGGGATGTTGAGCTATCTGGATGAAAAGTAAATCATCTCAGTGGTGCCACACACAAAAAACGGCTGGAAACAACGCTGATGTTTGGTGTCATAGAAACAAAACAATCAGTTGACAATTGAATTGTTCCCCTTTCAGTGGAGTGTTTTGGCAACACAAGGATCCTTCTCAAACCACCTTTTTCTCTAGTGGGCCTTGAGCTGTAATTTCAACTGTCAATTATTTTTAAGATCAACCTCAGGGAGTTTGCACAGCCAGGGCTCTGTCTGAATGGGTGGGCAAATCTTAGAAGTCCAATAGCAATGCACCTTTTCTGGAACATGCTCTTTCCCTAAGAGAATGCAAATCTCCCTATCTCTTGGGTCTATTTCTCTCTCTCTCTCTCGTAGACACACGCACATACACGGAAGTTATGACATTCAGTTTCTACTTCTTAAGAGAAGCGGACATTATTAACTAGTTTCAGGGTTGAGGGCGTAGATCCCTTAGATAATACAGTTGGATGTTTTGGGAGAGCATTATGGGTTGGATAAGCCCAATGCACTCAATAGTTATGTCCTGCAGGATCCCAAAGGAGATCAAATGATTTCTTGTAGTCTTCTAGGAAACACTATGGAAGTGGGGAAAAGATAGTCACTCTACGCTCGCACGCCCTCAGACTTTCTCCGGGCGGTACCCTCTTTTGGGAAGATCCTTAACCTTCATTCACCTGGCTAATGCCTCATTCCTCCCTAAAGACTCGGCCTCAGAGGTTCTGTGAAACCTCCCCAAAGTCTGTCACTGTGTGGGTGGGTCGCCTTTGCTCGTCCGTCACTCTCTGTCGCACTTGTGTGGTTTTGGATTCACTGTTGGGCATCCCAGCCTATGAGCTCTTTGTGGCCAGAGGTTGTGCCTTACTACCTTGGAAGTTCCACAAACTATCCCAGTGCTTGACAACTAGTCAGTCTGTGTAAGTGCCACCTAACAAATTGTCTCCTCCTCCTCAAGCCGGCGTATATCTTCCTTCACGGGATAAACTTTGGCAGCGGATGGCAAACAGTGTGGCGTTCAAAGCCCAGAGGTAAATTATAAACTCTCCAGCAAGGCGTCTGGGTGGCCTGGCCCGGCCCTGAGCTCCATAAGGAGGGACCCAACTACCTGTTCGAGGTGAGGGTTCACCTGAAATGGCCAGACGAGTGGAGAGGAGGCAACCGGTGGCATAGCCTCTGGTCACGGGTAAGGAAAGTTCTCACAGAACCGCAGATCTATAACACCTTTCCAGAATCCCCAAGAAAGAGTTGTTAACAACGTCTTCGGCTCATTCATCCATGCCATGATTTGAGGGCCTCCAGTGTGCCGAGACAACGGTGATGAGCGAAACAGAAAGATTACAGGCTTGGGATGTAATATGTAATAAGTTACAGTAAATGTCCAGTCCCCCTACAGCGAGCTCTGTAGGAAAAAGGTAAGGATGCCAGGGGAGGGGCAAGGGGAGGAGAGTCGGGGTGGCCCTGAGTAAGGCGTGCGTGAGGGAAGAACACAGGTGGGAAGGAGTTCACAGCAGAAAAACAGTGACTGCCCTACTTTGTCACAGAGAGAAAGGGAAGGAAGCTGGGAGAGGTCAGAGGTGAACATGCGGGGAGGGGAGGGAGGCTGGGAAAAGGAGGAGAACGTGTGAGAAATCTACTCTTCAAACCAAAATTACACCTCAACTCTGAATGTCTGCGCTTCAGCAGAAAGAGCCATACGGTCGGAAACACTGGCTTTCAAATACCTCAGATCAAAGCCGGCCACATGGGAGATGCCCCAACAGGTATTTATTGTGGTGAGCTTGTTCTTAAAACTTTCCCAGAAACCATCCGGGCCCCAGTTTCCACGAAAAGTTGCACACAAGTTGAGCTTTGGTGGGTGAGGCCCACAAAGGCCTTACACCGGAAACTATAGTCCCCCTGTCTTCGACTTGAGTACTTTAATTTGCAAACAAAGGAGCTTTCGGAGTGCAGTTCAAAGCCCAGCTGGCTTAGAAGATGGCGCTAGGCAAGGACCATACCTTGGGAGAGCGTACTCTGGAAAAACAACATGGGTGGCTTCTGTCAGTGGGGCTGGCGTCCAGCTAGGGTTCCAAATGTTCCCATCCCACACAGGACTCTGTCTGCTTGGAAACAAAGCCAGGTCGCTGCTGACTTTAATGGCCTTTTCCGTTCCTTTCTCTCTTGACAAAGATTAAAGTTTATAGTGGTGCATTCCGATCTTATTAAACACCGAGTGGCCCCTCATCAGAAATTTCAGGAAATGAGGGCCACGGCATCCAACACAATACGAATTCTTTTGTGTCTCTTCTTCTGCGAAGGGGTGAGTTAGGCCTTCAAAAAGGGGATGAGGCAGCTTTAATAATGAGAAAAAAAAAATGAAAGGAGAAGGGAAGAAAGGTGCCTCAGTTGTCTCGGCAGCTGATCAACAAAGAAGCAGTCGTGAGCTGTAACCTCTTGGAGCCGCAGTCTGGAACATGACACATGTCAGCCTATGATAAATGGTGCAGAGTGTATGCAATTTCAAGTGCAATGCCCTTGAGATGCTCAGGACCCCGATCGCAAATGTTATTGTTAAATTAAACCTTAAAGGAAGGATTGGAAAGAGGGCTGGGGGTGGGGTGTGTGTGTGTGTGTGTGTGTGTGTGTGTATAAATATATATAATAAGAATTGCACAAAAGGAGGAGAGGAGGAAATAATAGGCAAAATGAAGAAATAAAACTTTGTCTTTTCCACCTAACTGAATACAAAAGCATCCCCTGAAAACTGTCCAAGATAGAAGACTTCTGTGTGTGTTTCCCTCGTTTGCTGTTCCAAATTACTTTGCTTGGCACAGCTGACTCGTACCCTCTGGTTTGTACATTTGCTCTGTTCGTTTATTCTCATCTTTGGTCATCCTGACACCACTGGCTATCCATTTCGCTTCCGCGCTCTGCGTGTGTTTGCGCATGGGATGCGCGTAAGTGGGGGTGTGCGGTGTGCTTATCTTAGTGGGAAGGTCTGAAAACCTCTCTCGCCCGCCCATCCCCCATTGACGCACCTCCAACATCTAAGGTAATTAATTTAACGTAGGAAGCACCGGATGGGATGATATAAGGCAAAGGGGAGGGGGCGGGGAGGATGTTGGAGGAAGGGGATATGAGTCTGAAAACTGGTTAGCTACAGAGGCGCCCAATAATCAGGAATATGAATGCCATGAAATAAGCAGCCGAAGAGATAAAAGTGGAAAAATCCACCTAAAGAACCTAAAATCGGGGGGGCCAAATGTTCTGAGCAAAGTTGTTGTCGTGGAGAATGAAAAGCAACCAAAAGCAATAGGCTACTAGTAATAGCAGTAATAGTAGGAATAGTAATAAGAATCATAGGAGGATAAGCGAGCGTCTTGATCATGTGACCACGCCTGCCAATCACAACCCAGAATTCCCCTCACGGACTGAAAGTATCATTATTGGTCTAGAAGTGACGGAAGCAAAGGGATTGGCCAGTGAAGAGAGGCACGTAATCGTGTTCTGGACAGAGTCCACGCTGAAGGGGTTTATTTACTTTCCCCTCCCTACATAACACATTCAGATGAAAGGATGTTTAATAGAGGGGAAAAAAAACCAAATTACAAAAGAAAGGGCACCCAAGGCTTGTTTTGTGCATTTTGGCCGCGGTTGCCTAGCATCTTGGAAAACTAGAATCCTTTTTCGGTCTTTTGGAAAAGTTCACCCAGGTTTCTTGTTATTAAAGAAAATAAACATCAGACAAAACAGGACTTTATCAAAACTATAAATAATTCAATGCAGATGGATTTTAAAAGCAAGCAGATTTTCAGAGTGTGGAGCACGGCAGGGTTTGGGTGGAAACAGAGAGGGAATATAAACAGAAAAAAGAAATGAAATTATGAACTTGTTGAGGAAAATAAATAGACCCATAAAACTAATTGAAAAGAAAATAAAGAGGGACCGCTCGAAAAGCAAGGCCGCCTTCCCAGAGTTCCGTGCAATGCCAGGCTGCCTGCAGCCATTGACTAGAGACACTCTGAAAGCCACCTTTGAGTGCTGACTGCTGGCCACCAGGGCAAGTAGAGACAGGACCCTCGTTTGATGTAGTTGAGAATGAAGTCCACTGAGACGGTCTCTGGCTCAAGTTAGTGTCAAAACTGTGGTTAGGACCCAGTCAACTGGGGTCCTGGTCCAGTGTTTTCTCTACTGCGTGTTACAAGAGGCACCATTAACCTCTTCATAGCATCTCAACTAAACAGAAAACCCAGCTCCCCCTCAGCTCCAGTACCATACGATCAAGCAATAATGGTTTCGATTCTGCAACTCCTCAACTAAACCCGAAACCCAGCTCTCCTTTGGCCCCAGGACCAGTTCATCAAGCAATAATAGTTTCAATTTTGCGACTCCTTTACTCCCCCAAAACAGTGCTACAGGAAATGACAGGAGCCAAAGGAAACTGAATTTTGCATTTCAGCAATAGCTCTGGAAATATGCAAAGGGGAGTATGGGCATCTGAGGCACTTGGAAGATGTTACAATTCTTTGGGCTGGGAGGGAAGGTTGCCCTCCCTGAATTACACAATAAAAAGTGCTTTAGTGGCCACGAGGTGGGGAATTTGGGGAATTTCCTGCTGCAAACCCTCTCCCTTCTGGTTTGCAGGTAGGCAGAGAATAAAGGAAGGTAGACCGCTCTTTTGGGTGAAGCAGGAGGCACCCTTTGTCTGCTGCTGCCTCAGCTAATGCCTCCAACATATTTCACTGGTGGTCTCCTCCTTGCCTCTCTTGCACTAGCCCGTGCAGATACTACAAAGCTTCCTGACAGTTCTTTATTGATTTATTCAAGGTGGATTCATCAAGTCTCACTTTGAGTTTCGTGTGCCAGGTAACTGCAAAGGGGCTTTGGCTTTGTTTGGTCTTTAATAAATCTTCAGTGACAGTCATGAAGTGGATGCAGGCTAGTTTTCGAGATCCATAGAACCAGTGTTTAATCAGTCAACAAACACTTTCCACACATCTACTGCAGGAGGATTCCTTCCGGAAATGGAAAATGGAGAACTCCAGGGACAGCCCACCCTGGATCACACAGCCGTGGCCAGTAGTCACGTGGCACGCGCAAGAGCATAAGGGCCCTTCCCTGTGCATCGTGGTTGTTTTCAAAGAAGAGGTCACCCGGCCTCCTGGGGGGCTCAGTCGGTTAAGCGTCTGACTCTTGGTTTCGACTCAGGTCATGATCTCATGGTTGTGGGATCAAGATCTGTGTCGGGCTCCTCACTGAGCGTGGAGCCTGCCTGGGATTCTCTTCCTCTCCCTCTGTCTTTGCCCCTCCCCTGCTTGTGTTCTCTCTCTCTCTCTCTCTCTCTCTCTATCTCTCAAAATAAATAAATAAACAAAACAAACAAACAAAAGAGGTCGAGGTCCTCATTTTGAGTTGGCATCTGAGCCAACAGTGTTGGCTGCAACGATCACAGCACGATCTTCTAATCAACAATGTTTGAGAGTTGCTTCTGCATCCTTGGAGGGAGAGGGGGATAAGCCTTTGTTCTATCAGGTTAAACATGTCATTTTGCCTTATTTCATACACAAGTCATTTCTTTTCCAGTATCAGCACTGTAAGCTACCTAAGTATTGTTGATACAAAAACAGTAGGGTCCACATCATTATCCCTCTTCATAGGGCATATGTGTCCCATCCTTTCCCTGGGAGTAACTCAGCATCTTACATCTAGAATCTCGGATCCAACCTTTCAGGAAAGCAAATACCTTGGGAGGGCATCCTTTCTTCAGTAAATGACTAGGGTAATTGCTACTAGAGTGTTTTTAAATTACATATTTGCAATCAGACTCCAATTTCCAATTACCCCAACGAGCAGTCCTACCTTATGACAATTTAGAAAGCCTGACACGCGTATGCATTGTTTGAAAGAGGAAGAGTAAGAGGAATTTGCCAAGATCAGTGTTTACGTGGTCATGATTCGAGGGTCATCCACGCTGAGTCAAGAGCACCCATTAAAAACAATACTTCTTTTTGTATTTTTCCCCCTTTTTAAATCTATTTTTTAGCTCCCGTCTTGCCTTGTGCATTGCCAACATTGCTCCCTAAACGTGAGGCCGATCCAAATTCTACCCACTTAATCTCAGGCCCTGTAAAACTTTCCTCTCTTAGTTTAATGAAAACTTAGCCCAGCAAGGAAAAGAATTAGCTCTGGCAGAAGAGACAGTTGATCAGAGTCGCCTTGTCACTGTGTATTCAGACTTCAAGCTTAACGCTGGGTTGCTCTTCTTATAAGTTAATGTCCTGGCATCATCAGCACTGCTCATAAAGGCCATCCATTACCAGCTCCCCCCTCTTGTCCTAGGGAAGCTCTTTCCTTCACGATTGCTATGATCCAACTGCTTTTTGTGTCTTAGCACAGGGTTGTTCTCTCTGGAACAACCCTTCCTTCCGTTCCTCGTGTACTGGGAGAAATTCAAGTTCTCCATTTAGAACCTTAAAGACATAATGACTGTTTTGAGCTAAGACTGCCTGTCTCCTATCCTTATTCCCTCTCTCCCACAATATTTATTGAGCATCTATTATGATCCCGGCATAGTGCTGGCTACTGATGACGGTGGTCAGCAGAAAGATATGACTCTCTTCCTCATGGAAGCTGTAGTCACCTGTGCTACCCTCTTCCTCCCATCCTGCCATTGTATTCGGATTACATCACATCAAGTTAAAATTATTTACATTCACTTCAATATTCATAGGACACAGGGGGCACTGTATGTCCCCAGATCACACTTGATTCCATGCCGTCGCTTCTCCCCCCGGCACAACATGCAATACAGTTTTGTTGAATGAATTTGTTTTCCTTAACTCTAGAATGTCAAGACAGAGAAGAGGAGCCTCCCCATGAATTAATAATAAGGAAGGTAATTCACTAGCAAGACGATGAACCATAAGGTTGAAAGACTTGGCTGCGACACTGATGATCTCAAACCCTCTTCTCGGGAGCCAGTACTGAGTCTCTCACTGAGAGGACAGGTCTCACGCACAGAGAAGGGTTCCAGATGCTTCGGCTCATTTTTGTAAACTCTGCTCACTCCTATCATTCTTCTCTGCTGCTGATGGCCTTACATTATTAGTGTTGACTTTCAATTAGTGTCAGTTTTCCAAAAATAATATTTTTAAGAAGCTTCTATTCGGACTCCAAACTGACTTGCCACGGAGATGAAAATGTTCAGAGAGACCCCAGCCATCCTCAAAGGAAAAGCTTTGATAAAAGTAAACAAGGAAACAATACACATTTTTCTTTCTTCGTGTTTTTAAAAAAACGAATCAAAGGTGGTTTTTTTTTTTTTTTTCCTTCTTATTGGAAACGTGAAGCTGATGTTGGCTTATTTGTTCGATGCTATATGCTAGTTTCATAAAGTCTGGAGATTACGGTGCAAAATGACAGTCCCACTTAGACAAAGGAAATTCCATCTAAATTGGATCAAGAAAGAATCTTAAGCTTACTTTGATTAAAGAAACAACTGAGAAATTATTTTTCATTTAGAGTGAATAATCATTGTTGACAATTCAAGGGAAATTCAAGTAAGGTTCCATATGGAAGATAAGGAGACGAGAAAAAGCGTGTGTTTGTGTGTAATACATGTATATTCACAGGCGTATATGTATCCAGGGTAAACATATGTACGCTTATACACTCACATATACACATTCATATATACAAATTAATATATATGCCTCCAAGCCACAGTAGAATATGAATGCTTTGGTCAAACTGCATTTAAAAATTTTTAAGAGGATACAGGGAATATAAAGCTCCCAATACGTCGCGAAGTAACTTATTTTATTTTCTTAACACTCCTGAATGTGTACCTTATTTTAAGCCATGATATTAATTTATAAAAAAAAAAAAAAAAAGCTGACTGTACATGAGTATGTATAATACACATTGAAATTCAAACATTTAAAAACTGGAATTTTACCTACTCTGCCATTTAAAGTTTCTATGATACATTTTCTACAAGTCCCTAAAAAGAACACTTTATAGTTATTTGTATATATTTATAAATATATATTTAAATATATAAATTTATGTAAGTTTATATGTACATATATTTATTATATATTATAAAAACATTCTGGAGGGAGGGGCGCCTAGGTGGCTTAGTCGGTTAAGTGTCTGACTTTAACTCGGGTCATGATCTTGCGGTTACATGAGTTCGAGCCCCACATTGGGCTCTGTGCTGACAGCCTGGATCCTGCTTCCGATTCTGGGTGCCCCCTGCCCTGTGCCCCTACCCTGCTCACACCCTGTCTCTGTCTCTCGAATATTAAAAAATAATAATAATAAAAATAGAAACTGTTTTTACATTTATTTATTTTTGAGAGACAGAGAGAGAGAGAGCACTAGTGGGGAAAATGTAGACAGAGAAAGAGACACAGAATACGAAGCAGGCTCCAGGCTCTGAGCTGTCAGCACAGAGTCTCACGCCGGGCTTGAACTCACAATCCGGAGATGATGATCTGAGCCAAGGTCAGATGCTTAACCTACTGAACCACCCAGGCACCCCTAGTATATATTATATATTCAATAATACATATTTATATATAACATATTTATTAAATATTATATACATAATAACAGATTATACATATTCTATTTAGAAGACAGTATGATAAATAATAGTTTATTTAAATAGTTTTCCTGGAGACAAACAACGGTCACAGTTGCACCAGCTTGAAATCAGGACACCTGGGTCTCAGTTTGGCCCTTGGCATTGACGGTGACTCTGTGGTCTCTCCAAACTTCCAGTTTCTCCTCTGGAGGATGAAGTCATCGTTTCGATCGAGATTCTTCATTGAGTTGTGCGAAGATAAAAATATATGCTTTTGTTTTTGTTTGTCTTCCTCTTAACATTTCTCCAGAAATAGATATCGTTATCACCTCCATTTTACAGATGAACTTAGGGGATCGTGAGGTAGAATAGCTTGCCGTGAGTGACATAGCTTGAAAATAGCAGATATGATCTTTGAAGTAAAGTCTGATTGCGAAGCCTGGACTCGTTTGCCGTCATTGGCTCAGCCTAGCTTGAAAAGCAAACATACTCACTGAAGCATTCCAAAGAATTTAAAGACTAATCAAGGCACACAAAACGACAGCGACGATCCCTGTACCCACTGTAGTGTCAGTGCACAAGAAGACAGCACGATCCTTATGTTAAAGGCATATATTTGGAGCCAACTGGCGTCTGATCTCTGATATCTAGAGGTCTATGATGAGATTTTATCCTTGCCATGGAAAGCACAACTAAAATGTAAAAGTTGATGGAGTCTGCATGTTAGACCCTGGATTTCATGCATTTTAGCTATCTCCTTAATAAGTTCATTGTGATTCTGGGCTTTAATTCTGAAACCAAAAGCTCTCTCTTTGACAGGAATCACAGAGGAGGGATTTAGGAATTTTAAAAGGCACAAACCCATGCCATCTGGTGCGAGATGTAAGTTCAGTCTGTAGGGAAATTCTACATCGCTTGCCCTGTATGGATCCTGTGCTCTCAAGCCACCGGCTTCAACTGTCCAAAGAAGATACAGTTTTATGGATGCCAAGACTTATAAAGCATTTCCTCAGAGTTATATTATCTCCCCTGAGCAAGAAAGGCAGCGTTTTTGAGAAGTACATTTCCTCAAGTAGCTTCTGTGGGTCTCCCTGAAGAGTATGTTCCTCTAGAAAGAATTATTCTGGAGAGTATATGATAAAGAAGCCTCATGGGTTATGTAGGGGAAGAAGAGATAGGGTGTGATGGGTATAGGATCATGCTTATCTTTGATCCCAAATGACAGCAGAATCTCTATGACAGGCACTTTTTCTAGAAAGAATTTTTCAGAGCTTGAGTTTATTCTTAGAATGAGAGACATCCTAAATGTTTAACATCAAAGAAAGATATGGTGAGGTTTGGGGGGGGTGGGGAGTGATGAACTGCACACTATTTGTGTGACTAAAGCAGTGTGGGAGTGGACATTTAGCCATATCTTTCTGGTCTACCACCTGGTAAACATGGAGTAGCATAGGTCAGTTCTTTCTGTGCGTTTTGGCACCCCGTTCTCCTTGTTCCCGAAACCCGTGGGGTTATTGTTTATTTTAGGACTAAAAAGTACCTGAGACTGACATCAGCCCTTTGTCTTCATCGTTCTGTGAGAACATCTGTGACCTTTTAGGATTATCAGAGATCATGAGGGATCCTCAAGTGTTCAACAGAAAAAAAAAAAAAATGTATTTTCAATGAGAAGCAAAGGTGGGCTCCGGTGTTCATTCCCAGTGTTGCAGAGAGGCTCAATCCTAGTCCTCCAGGATTGGGAAGCCTGAAAAGAAGCTCGTTCATTTTTCTTCTTCTTTTCCTTCTTTCCTGTCTCATGACAGGGGCAGAGTCTTACCTTTATGGATCCAGTTCTCAACAGTGTTCATCACATAGGAGAAACTCAATAAATCTTTGGGTGAATAACCGAGTGCACTTATTAGTCAATCTGTATATGAATAGTCTAATCTGGTAAGAAATTATGTCAAAGCTCACCCATTCTTTTTGGTGTATGTATTATTTTTGTTGTGTCCCTTATTTGTTTATTTGTTTGTTTTTAAGACTTATTCTTTCTTTGGATATTTACCATATATAATGTCAAGAACCAGGTCTCTGAAACTTATCATGATATAACATTGACAAAAAATTAATTATTTTTTAATTTTACTTGTTTATTATTGACTATCCTACTGAAATATTTGGCCAGTGATGCAGGGACTATATCTAGTTGGTGTTACACCTCAGAACCTCAGATGCTAACACATAGCAGGTGTTCAATAAATATTTATTGAATGAATTAATAAATCAGAAAGCAGGGGAACAACTTCAGTATCATTAATGCTACCCAATGGTCACTGATCTTGGAAGCCATCCTTGAAAATAAGAGGTCACTAGGGCTTTCCTCCCACTGTCTGAAGGTATAGATAGCCTCCCCCATTACCTACACCCCCACCAGAGTGGGGGTGTATCTGTTACAGTTGATGAACCTACAATGACACGCCATGATCATCCAAAGCCAATTCTGTTTTAGATCTACTGAAGGCTCCACAGAGACCTAGCAGAAAAAAGTATTTGCTCTAGGGTCCAAAATAGTGCTTGACGCAGAGTAGGTCTTCAATCAATATCTGCTAAGTGAATGAATGACTCCTCAAAGCCCTGGGGTTTCAATAGTAGATTATCTTCCATTTCTCCAGCCTAATGTGAAAAGGCATGTTCTTGTATCCCAGAACCATCTGTTTATAGTAACTTTTGCTCTGCTACTGTCATTCAATGAATCCCCCCCACACACACCCACCCACCTCTATCTTCCCTTCTATGAGTAGATTTGAGTTGAGGAAGGACTCACTGCTTCCTCTTAATGATTGTTATTGACAAAACCATTAAGAAAATTTCCAAAACTCACACTTTCCCAAGGGGCAGTTACTTGTCATAGGAAAGTAAGCATCAGACATAGGAGCCGGGTTGAGTCTCAGCCTATCAGATGAGTCTAGAGGTTAATGTATCCCTTTAATCACGGCTCTATCTCAGACACAAACAATTGTTCGTTGAAAAAGGTAAAGCTGAGAACCAGTATTTCTATACCTCCATTCATAATATTGAGGAAATGGGGAAAAGCGTATAACTGCATCGATTCATTGCTCCGAGAAAACCTGTGTTTACAAAGTAAAACAGCAGGGATCGTCTGTGCTTTTGCACAAAAGGAAAATTAACTCCAGATCCAAGGTTTATTTACATTTCGTAGAAACTTGCCATGGCTTGGGAAAGTAAGCAGATTCACAAGATTTGTTCTAAACGTACAGTATATTCAAAGGAGGATAGGCTTGCGGAGCATCGAGAGCTAGCTTAACTTCCTACTTCTGCATCTTCCAAGAGGAAGAAGTTTTACTTGGCTCAGCTGCCCTTTCTGCATCATCAGATGAAGTAACTAACTGTTCACTGAGGTTACTGAGTAGGTCAAGAGTGAAAATATCTCCGTGAATGCCCGGCACAGGTTTACTTCACCACCCTTCCCTTTGGAAGAAAGACGTCATTTTGACAAGAGTCTTTTAGAGAGGTTTTGATAGATCGATAAAGTAGCATTGCTTTACCTTTTTTTTTTTTTAATTTTTTTTTTCAACGTTTATTTATTTTTGGGACAGAGAGAGACAGAGCATGAACGGGGGAGGGGCAGAGAGGGAGGGAGACGCATTGCTTTACCTTTTAACGAGGAATAAATAGAAGGAGAATTAGAGAGTCAGGCAGAAATTTAGAGATTATCAAGTCCCAGGGGTTTTCGAATACTTGAACAAATAAATCATTCATTCAAATAAAATATGAGACCCTGTGTGTAACCTCACATCAGAGGTGGGGCATCTGTGAAGGCAGCCAGCCTCTGGGTTTGTTCAGGCAGCACTCGGCCACCCACCGGTCCAGGAAGCTCCTTCGCGGAACCTTCAGGCACTGAGAGAAGTCTTTCACTCAGGCAATGCGATTTGCTATCTCCCCTACCCTACTGCCAATATGTTTGGAGAGTAGGTAAATAAATGATTCCGGTGGACTCAAATGACTTGCCCAAGGCCACTTCGTTGATGAGTTGAAGAATAGGAAATAAACTCAGTTCTTCTAACTACAGATCTGGCGCTCGTTCAATCACGGCATACCATATTAGCCGGGTAGGCTAAGTTTTGCTAGGTAGGTAGGCTAAGAATAATACGTTACAGTGGCTTAAATCTATGGTTTTTTGCTCACTTACGCCACATGCGTTTTAGACTAGCGAGGGGCTCTTCTCTACAATATCCTGCCTCGGAGACTCCGGCCGATAGAGGCTCCGTCTTTGGGAATCTCCCACTGTAATGGCAAGGGTTGGAGAGCTGAAGGCTAGCAACTGTTTTCTTTCGATTTTATATTCTAAAGCTGACTTAGAGTCAATTATATTAAAGTTTCAGATTATAGCATTAGAACACAAAATTTATTTGTAGCATGTGACACTTGCATCCTGACAATATATAGTCGTGCATGCATCTCATGATAGTGGGCACATCTGATGTCCAAATTCACCGGAGAGTCTCCGTGGACTCCTACCCGTTGGGTCCCTGAGGTATAACGTGGATGCTTGTAATGGGAAAAATTTAATGGAGAACATTTTTTTCCCCCCAAATCTGTGCACAGTGTTAACAGTAAGACTGCTTTCGCTGCAAGGAAGGAAAGCTGATTCTAACTAACCTAAGGGAAGAGAGTTTACTGAAAGGCTAGCGGGGATTCGAAGGAAGGCCAATGAGGCCAGTAGACCTCAGATGTGACCGCTAGTATAAAAATCTGCCCATGATGTTGTGACACAGGCAATCTCGGAGGCCAGGAAGCAGGAAACGCAGGCAGCTGTGAAGTTGGAACAATATGGTCAGGCCAAAATGCAGTCAACAATTATCGGTTGTCCTTTCACTATTCAAGATTCACAGCCTGCGGTGAGGGCTTCCGGTTATTCTCATTATGCCCTTTGACTAAGAGAAGACTTTCCACAGAGGAAGAGGAGGAAATAAGAGAGTTCTTAGGAAGCGGGCAATGATAGATGTCGGCCACACGCAGCCAGGAAGAAATGCATCCACACACACCTTCCTCAGGACCGGGCTTATCTTCCTCCTGTTCAGTGCCTCGACTGGATTATTTCATGGCCGGACTATATTTCTTCTCAACTTCTGGTTGCACTCCTATAATATCATTTCACAAGCAGCTACTTGGTTTTCACAACGGGCTTTTCTTCTCCTAATGCACACCCTTTGTGATAGCTCGTGTTGCAAAAAATACTCTCCTCTTGCCAACCCCCGAAAGGCTATGTTCATACGTATTGCCATATGATCCTGGAATCTAAAAAAGGGGAAGAATACAGAGCGCCCCAGCCACGGTGGGGTTTTGGCATGTCACTGTGTAAACCACTTAGGCTGATTCTAAAGTCTGTTGTACTGAGCCCTGCTTGTCTAAATAGGAAATTCCATTATAAACTTTCCCCCTAGAAATTTCCCCTTCAAGTTGCTCGGTTAACTTTAGGGTAAAACCTTTCATGCTTTTCAAATGATCTCGCTCATGATTGGAGCCCCATAACAAGTAAAAAAAAATTAATATTACTTCAAAATGAGAGAAAAATCAGGATACAGTTGATGAGAGACTCTTAGGCAAATTCCTCTTTGTGGCGATGATATTCTAGGCTCAAATTCCTTTCCTAAATCTCAGTCATCATCACACACTTGTTGGCCTTAAAAGTTAAAGTTAGAGATTGATTGAAGCCAATTAAATGCAATGTTAAAGCAAATTAAATTGTATCCATCCACTATGTATGTACGTTAGGTATGTATGTACTTATCTACCCATCTATTTATTGAATGTGCATGCTTTTTGTTTTTCCTTTTCCTTTTCTTTCCTTCTCATTTCTTTTCCCCAACAATGAAAACTTTAGATGCACTCAATAATGTTCCCCGTCCCCCAAAAAAACAAAAAAAAAACAAAAAACTTCCCGGCTGCCAACAGTTTCTTCTAAGTCAAAGAACCTCTATTGTCTTTCCTCTGGTAATAAATGATAATAATTAAAGGCAAATACACAATAATTAGTCACACTAGGTTTATCCATCTGGTGTACCTGCGTCGTATCACTGTGTCTTTGAAACAGATGACAGGCAGCATATTGTCGCACATCCTGTTAATGGGTCTAAGAGGTAAAGAGGTCATTGCAAAAAAGGTCAGCAGCAAAGAACAAGATCATTCTACGTTTTTTTTAAAAAGTGCGCATTGACTATTTAGCTCTGTATCCTCCAAAAACATGTGTGCTCCCACAAGATAGTAGTAAACTATGGAAGCTTAGCAGGCCTAGGAAGGTGTATAAATACTATTAATTCCATTGTTGTTTCAATCACGGTCACCATGAACGACATCATAGTTCCTATTTAGTGTTTGCTCATTAGAGACCAGCTACTGTGTTTCCTTTGAAAAGATTTCTCTCTCCTTCTGAAAATTTGGCAAGGCAGATGTCAAAAGCATCCCCGATGTACAGATGAGAGATTGAATTAAGGAGAGATTAAGTAACTTCCCCAAGATTACTTCATGTATAGGTACTGAACCAAAGGTTTAAAAGATTTTTGGCAGATTTAACAATGTATATGGAGCTAGCTCGTATCAATTTTCTTAGTTGAAGGTGGACTTTAAAATAGCCTAAAAATTTTGGCCAAGCTTTTACGAACAATATAGACTTCCAGAGCTTAAGTTAATATGGCCATCAACTCCTTCTAAAAATACGATGCCCGAAGTACACATAGAAACTAAGTTGTATATATGAGACAGGCACATCTTAGATAAGACTATTAAAAAGGCATTACAAATAAATTCTCCTCTCCCCACAAACCCAAGAGAAATGGTCATTCACGGAGGCTATTGTGTTCCATGTGTATTCTTCAAGGAAGAGGAAGAATATTACTCGATTTGGTAGCTGCCCCTATAAACTGAGAAAGACCCACAATATCTCTTCAATCCACCTAGCCCCTTCTGTACTCGGTTCATATGACTTTCACCTCTATTCATGTTTTTAAGGCTTGAAATGCCCTCAATACACACATTCATATATACAAGACGGGCTGTCACTTGCCACCCCATCTGTTTACACTCTCTGAATTTGTCATTAATTTCCCACAAGTAAAACATGGAGATTTCTATCAGTTTTTTTTTTTTTTCAAAAGGGGAAGATTGGACACTTCCAGACTATTAAACATGGCCGTCCCAAGTTACCAGTGTTTCTCTGGGAAAACGTTCTTTCTTTGTCACTGTTAGGAGATCTGCACATTTTCAGAGGCCCATGAGATGGGAAGGGAATAAAAGGTATGGTAGAAGCTAGGACTTTTGGAGTAGCAAAAACAAATCCCTGAGTGCATGTCTCAAATAGGTGGAATGAGAAATGGTACCCCACTTGCTCAGTAAAAGAGAGAAACAGGAGAAAAACAAGATCAGGGTTTTGCAATCAGCGTAAATTGTTATTCACCAACCATTTTGGAGTCTCAGCTTGTCTTTTGAAACACCTGTTGCTGACTATTGCAGTCACAGCCTCACCAAGCAATCAAGGCATCCCCATCTGTGGTGAAATTTCTCAATTTCTCTTGTATACATCAGACCCGTCACTGCTAATGAGCTCACGGGAAGCGTGCAATGTCGTATTTGATTCTATGGCTCGCAGTATGAAGCAGGGGGAATTAAAAATTAGAATCAGCTGAGGTTTTCCCCAACATCCAAGTCTGATGTTCCCCTCTTTCCAAACTTCCCGTCTTTGCACAGATTTTCAAGATTTTATTCAAATCAGGACATTAGGCATTTTGGCTTGATTACACTTCTCCGTCTGTCTCCCCAGTCGTTGGAGGGCGGAAGCTACCCATTGTCTGGCCCTCTCCTTCCTCTTAACTCTACATACAATTTGATAGCCAAGAACTGCAAATTTTGCACCTTTATATTAGATCTATTTTCTCATCTGTTTCATCCCTACCCCAGTGTCTCGGAATAGATATCTGTTATTGCTCACAGATTTTTTTCAACAGCCTTTAGGCAGTCTCTCCTTGTTCCCAATTCTGGGCCCTTTCCTTGCCTTTTAGGCCAGCATTCAAACGGCTACCACAAAAGGTTTTCTTTTTCTAATTGTTATTTATTTTGAGAGAGATAGAGAGAGCAAGTGGGGGAGGGGCAGAAAGCGAGGGAGACAGAATCCCAAGCCGGCTTCATGCGGTCGACGTGGACCTCGAACTCACAAACAGTAAGATCATGAGCGGAGCGGAAATCAAGAGTCCGACACTTAACCAACTGAGCCACCCGGGCTCAACAAACGGTTTCCTAGAACGTAAGTAGAAAGAAGAAATCAACTCCCATGGTGCCTTTTGAGATTCCTCATGACCTAAACGTAGCCCCGGTGTGTCCATATTCGCCTACAGCCTCCTCTCCACTCAGAATCCCTTGCCCTTTTTTCAGTGAAGCTCTGCTCTTCTGTGAGTAGTGGCCAGTCTTTGCCTTCTGTCCCTCCGCCCAGGTCCTTGTTGTATCTGGTGCCTTGCTTCCTCACTGGGGGCACTCCTGCTTATCCTTTCAGAGGACTGGAAATGGCTTACGCTCCACATGGCAAATGTAGTACTGTTGGGTCGTGGTGAGTCACGAGCCTCTGTGCCGGTAGGAATCTGATGTCATGTCCTGGGTTGGGGACAGTGGTACAGAAGTAGATTGGCAATGCCTTCCAAGGGTGAGGAAAGAAGGAGGGTTGAAATGTGATTCGCTCCATGCAACCTTCCCCAAACCCCCCGAAAGGATTTACCAGTTCACTCCTTTGCGTTCCCACAGCGTCTTAAGCTTTTTTATTCACAACACCTATGGTCACTGTGGTTAGTTCCTTGTGTATCCATCTCCCACATTAGACCGTGAACTTCTTCAGGGCGTGTATTAGACAAGGGACACTTGCCCAGTCTTTATTGAAAGATATCTCGTTCTTTTCTGGTTCCATGCTAATGCGGTTCCAGAGCGGAGTTTGGCAAACTGCTACAGCCTGGCTTCCGGCCAGATCCCACCCCCACCAGTTCGTGTGAAGTATTATTGGAATAGGGAAGTGCCATCATTTATTACCTATGGCTGCTTTCACACGACAACGGCAGACAGAGCTGAGTGGTTATCACGGAGACCCCGTGGTCTTAGTGAAAAGCTAAAATATTCACTCCCTGGTCATTGACAGAAAAAGCCTGGTGACTCCAGTTCTAGGGCTAAGATCCCATGTGTCTAGGGAACTTCTGTGCCATGATATGTGAAGTGCTCAGCTCAAGCGAGAGACCGTTTCCCCCACTCCAAGGTCAAGTCTCTTGTCAGAGTTTCATTGGGTTCTGCAGGTTTCTAAATGATTTTTTTTTTCACCTTCAGAAATTTTCCCCAAAGGATGCTTCACCAAAGCTGGGAATAACCCTTACGATTAGCATGGTATTTCATGGCTCACTTTTTTTTAATGTCTATTTTATTTTTGAGAGAGAGAGAGAGTGTGTGTGAGCGGGGGAGGTGCAGAGAGAGGGGGAGACAATCTGAAGCAGGCTCCAGGCTCTGAGCTGTCAGCACAGAGCCTGACACGGGACTCAAACTCAACGGACTGTGAAACCATAACCTGAGCGGAAATCAGATGCTTAACCAACTGAGCCACGCAGGCTCCCCTTCATGGCTCTTATGAAAATGTTCTGGGTTCTGTGCCTGGGCCCAGCACTGCTCTTTGAAATCATTCTCAGTTCTTTGCCTTCCATCTATTTGTTAGTGTACCAATACTTACTGAAGACCAGAACTGCCGTATCTGTTTCTTCTGACTTCTATTCCTAAGATCCCATCTCCTGAGACAATTTCAGTTGACTACAATCCAACAGAAATAAATGTTCCCTGAGCTTTTTTTAAGTTTACTTGTTTATTTTGAGAGAGAACATGCTGGGGAGAGGCAGAGAGAAAGGGAGAGAGAGAATCCCAAGCAGGCTCCGCACTGTCAGCACACAGCCCAACTCAGGACTCGATTTCACCAACCATGAGATCATGACCTGAGCCGAAACCGAGAGTCAGTCGCTTAACCCACTGAGCCATCCAAGCACCCTGTCTCTAAACTTTAGATGGTACTTTGTTCTTACAGCCTTGCTTTTGGACAATCGGATGGCCTCTTCTAGGCCTGGCTCCTTCAATAAATGATTGGCTGTTTAATGTATCTTTCTAATCCCTGGTATGTTTCTCTGTAAAAGAGGGGCTAGTAGATTGTTGTGAAAAAGCAATACAACCATCTATGTGGCCAGGCAGTTGTCCCCAGCATACAGAACATTGGCTTTTTGTCTGTTTTGCCTTCACCGTTCACATCAGATCATCTTGCCAGCTTCTCATAAGGCATTAGGTCTTTGGATGTAAGTGCGTCAACCTCCAGGTGTTAGGATCACACGAGTGACTTCTTTGACTTCTGGTGTCAAGAAGCCTCATTCTGAGGGCTCCGACCTGAATCTCAGGTGGGCCCAGAATGGTTCTGATAGCCCAGACCCTGAAAAGTAACACAGTTCTCAAGATATCTGAACTGTCAGGTCCCTTCCAGAATTTCTTCTAGATTTCTAATTGGAAGAAATTCATCCCCTCTTTCTAACAGCCAAGGGCGCCCTAGTCTAGTCAGTGTCTGCGGGTTTCATTTTATTAATTAATTAATTAATTAATTTGCATGGCCCAAAGTCTCTAGGATCTAAAGTGGCTGCACGACCTAGTTTTGAGAGTTTCTGCTTCTAAGTTGATTGGCCTCAAATCAGGAAAAAAAAAAAAAGGGGGGGGGCAGAAAAAAAAAGAACAGATGTATTTCTTTTTTCCCCTTGAGCATTATTTTTCTGATCCCATCCTGGAAACTAAAGAAAAACATGTTTTGATTATATTTACAAATTTATCTCATCATTCTGGAATGTTGGACTACATTTTTTCTTTGGAAGGGGACATCAAGAAAGTGCCTTCTGGGCATGGAGCTTGCTAGCCTTTGGGGACTATCTCCACAGGACAGGAAGGGGCGGCGGGGCAAAGAAGTATCTCTTTTGCCTCACCCAACATGCATAACCTCTCCCTCGAGGCTCCGAAGGCACAGTGGGGTCTTCTGATATTTGCCTCTTTGACATCAAACATTTTGGGGAAGCCTGGACGATTGCCACTCCCTTCCAACTGCTGTCACTGCTGTGAGTTTCTCTGCCCTCACCCCATCCATCTTCCTCTGCTCCCAGAGGCGTCTATCTGAAACACAAATCTGATCATGTCACTTCTCCTCTTACAAACCATCAGTGCCTGCCCAGTGCTCAAGGGATAATGTCTTAAACCCTTTAGTAAGACTCACCTGCATTCGTGATCCGGCCCACCAGCTCAACCCGGCAAATCCATTCTTTCCTTTCAAAACTTCAACCCTCCTACGTACCTTGCCCCTCATTGTGTCTTTGGCATCTCATCACAATGGGGCAGGCATTTCAAGCTACAATGCTTTACACGTTATTAACATCTCTGCTATTCTACTTCACACACCACAAAGGCAGAGACGATGCCAAACTTTTTGCATCGTAGCCATCTGAGACCACGACTGGCAACACTTAGGTTGGATAGAAACGTTAAGTGAACGAATACAACTGGATATGGAATCCTGTCTGCATGTCTTTCTCAGACCCTCCATGTTATTAGTTTCATGGCCAGTCTTTCCTAATGGACTTTGAGAGTAAGAATGCTGTGTCTATTTATCTCCCGTTGTCTCTCTCAAGCTTTCATCTATTTTTGGCATGTGGGAAAAGCTCAAAGATGATTTGTTGAAGACAAGATTAAGGTGTTGTTTTTTTTTTTTTAAATGCTAAAGAAGTAAGTAAACTTGAAATCTATTCTCAGGCAGTTTTCTCTCCCTTTGGTTATATAAGATAGAATGCTGATATCAGGTAGACAAAAGTCTAAGGTCGGTGAAAAAGTGTTAAGATTTAAGGAGGTGGCATTAGAGCAAAGCATGAGGGGAGGGGAAGAGGAGGGGATTACTTCTGGTTGCAATGATTTATCTACTCAACAAATAAATATTGAGCACCTAGTGTAAGTGTGGTGTATGCTAAGCTCCGGGAAGAAGAAAGAGATTGGCCTTCCAGGGTTTCAAGAGCTCACAGTCTTAGCAGAAGCACAGACCATTGCCACTCATGGGGCAAGGGGGATGACAGAGGTCGCATCGGGCACTATGGGAACGGAGTCATAGCTCTAAAACGCACAGAGGAGTTGGGAGAAGGGGGGGGGGGGCTGGGAGTAGACGAACATGCAGAGTTGGGTCTGAGATGTAACTATGCCTTGAAAGGTGGACCAGCATTACCTGGACACTAGGGGAAGAACATTGTAACAACTAGCTTGGGAGTCCCTTCACCAGTCTTGACAAGAAATCCTAGGACACTTACTATTACTTTTACGGTTGCCTCCTGGCCCCAAGTCAGTCATTCAAACAATGGATACCAGAATATTGAGGGCTTTGAGAAAGAACCCGAAAGGCCAAACTCCCAAGAGAAGACTGGCCCCAAACCAGTGTCCCCTTCGGTACCCCAGCACAAAAGAGCAGGGAAGATCAGATCCAACTCTAAAATCGAAAAAGGCATTCCAAGCCTCCAACTATTGATACGGGCTTGGTGGAGCCAAGGAGGTGGAAACCTCCTTTGAGAAGGTTTTCACTGGGTGTTGCTATTTATTTGAAACGGGTGATTGGTCCATAGGCTTTGAGTTTTATGGTTGAAAACCCAAACCTCGATGCCACAGAAATTTAGGAGATTTTTGAACTCTTTCTTGTAAGTCCTCTCCTTCTGAATACATGCGTGTGTGACCTCAAACAGAGACCCTCGTTCCCGCTCTACTGGCACAGAGTGGAGAAGAGAGTAGGCTCCTGAGAAATGCTTTTAAAAATGAATTCGGCTGAATAACTGTCTATTTGGTGCCCATTTGTGTTTGGCACTGAAGGCATAGAAAAATGAGTTCGATTGGGCATCCCCTTCAACGGACCAAAACTTCAGTACATCTACAAGCAAATTGCGGTGGCAATTCAGAAAAGGGAGAAATTACATTTTGGGGGGACAATTAGGAAGCGCTCCTAAGTTGAGAAGGCAGAATTTTAGGATTGTCGGGTTTCCCGGGACAGATTTAGGGGTAAACATTTCTCACTCATCACTTTCCAAAACGCTTTCATGCGATGTTAAAAAATTAGGACTATCCCAGCCACAATGCGGACCACCGTTTAAACTGGAACTTGAAATAAGAAAGAAAAAGAAGGAGGACCAGAAGGGAGAGAAGAAACAACTTACCAGCAGATTTATTCCTTCCCGTCCTACCACTTCTTTATCACCATTAGAGGGATTTCTAACAACAGCCATTGTTTTCGAAAGCTTGGAATACGTGCCACGTTTACATCTGTGTATTTATTTAGGGTTTACAAAGTCCCTTACCACACCCTGTTTCATTTGATTCTCCTAATAACACTAAAAGATTAAAAAACAAAACAAAACCCGGGTGGTAGCAGCCCCAAGCTTATTTCACAAATGCTGAAACTCAACAACCCTCATCTTCCAAGTTTCTTCAACAACTAATAAGGAGGGGTTTCTCACTGTCACCTTGCATCCCCAGAAACGTCATTCTGCTGTTTCCCATAGAGTTTTAAAAATGTCCTCAGCCAGCTTTACTTTAATAAAAATAATTGCGAAAGTTTCCCTGAAACGACTTCATCCTACTAAAAAAAAAAAGAAAGCACATCAAATTCTATTTTCAGCTAGCCAAAATTGGCCTCCCTTGCGTTCTTCTTACCGTCATGCTAGGTCATTCACAGAGCACTGTGTTTTAGTTTGGGTTTTTTCATTTTTTGTTTTTTTCTCCCACTACCATCTGGAGAACAAGGGTTTTGTGTTAGAAGGAAGGGAGTCCCTAAGAACAGAAACACTAGAATAGGATATAATAGCTCCCGAAGAAAACAGGGTGGGAAGAACATTTTAATGGTGGGACTCCATCATCCAAGATGGAACAAAACCAACGCTTAACCAAAACACAGGTTCCCCATGACCCATGAGAGACAGGCTCCATCTTATGGGTCCATAATAATAGCTGCCTGGAACACTATTAAGAAGGCTGCTGGGCCAGCAGTAAGAGTGTTGTATCAGTTCATGATGGAGGCAAAAGGGCTAGGGTATCTGGGTTCCATCTCTAGAAATCCTGATTCTGTCTCACTCAAGACAGAATCACTCAAGATAGATCTATATCTACCTATCTATCTATCTATCTACCTAGGATAGGATATATATATATATATATATATATATGGATATGGATATATATAGAGAGATAGATATGGATATATATGGATATGTATGGATATATGTGGATATATATATGGATATATATATGGATATGGAGATATATATATGGATATGGATATATATATATGGATAGATATGGATAGATATGGATATATGGATATGGATATATATATATGGATAGATATGGATAGATATAGATATATATATATGGATATATATGGATATATATATGGATATATATGGATATATATGGATATGGATATGGATATATATGGATATGGATATATGGATATATATATGGATATATATCCATATACATATCCTATCTTAGATATATGGATATGGATATATATAGAGAGATAGATATGGATATATATGGATATATATGGATATATATATGGATATGGAGATCTATATATGGATATGGATATATATATATGGATAGATATGGATAGATATGGATATATGGATATGGATATATATGGATAGATATGGATATATATATATGGATATATATGGATATATATATGGATATATATGGATATGGATATGGATATATATGGATATGGATATATGGATATATATATGGATATATATCCATATACATATCCTATCTTAGATATATGGATATGGATATATATAGAGAGATAGATATGGATATATATGGATATATATGGATATATGTGGATATATATATATGGATATATATATGGATATGGAGATCTATATATGGATATGGATATATATATATGGATAGATATGGATAGATATGGATATATGGATATGGATATATATATATGGATAGATATGGATAGATATGGATATATATATATGGATATATATGGATATATATATGGATATATATGGATATATATGGATATGGATATGGATATATATGGATATGGATATATGGATATATATATGGATATATATCCATATACATATCCTATCTTAGATATTATATATATATATATATATATATATATATATATCTCCCATTCATTATGTACTTTGGTGCCTCAACTCACTCTCTATTCCTTTACTTTGTAGATTTCTTTTTTTTCTATGAATTTCCTTGAAAAGGCTCCAAAGCCAAATTAAAATAAATAAGAGTTGGATGAAGGAGGCTAAATTATTTCACGTGATGACTTAAACTCTATTTTTTGGCTATAAGTAATATTGCTTAAGGTAAAAAAAAAAAATGGAGAATGCAGAAAGTAAGTACAATGAAGCATTTACTATAATCCTCATCTACAAAAGTAAGCATTAGCGATATCTTCTACTATGCTCCTTTTTTTTTCTATTCATCTATAATGTTACTGAAGGAATACTTTATACATAATTTTGTTTTTTACATTTTTATATCCCATTTTAACAAACACATTTACTGCGTGTCATATTATAAAGCCTTTGTCAGTACGCTTTTCAATACCCAGACTTACTATTCAGACAAAAGTCTTGAAGCGCTCCCCTAAAAATATACTTCTCCGCAGGTCCGCCAGCCCAATAAAAAGTTATCAAAATCCACACAATAACCTCCGAACTGATGTTTCAGGGCTTCTCTTCTTTCCTTACATCCCAAGTGAGAAACCTGTCATCTCTCACTCTAGACCTCTTCCTGCGTACTCCTTGGCTGTCCACTCCCATCATCTCGGTCCTAAAGGACACCATGCCCTCAGCTGGTCTTCCTGCCTTGTCTTTCGCCTTGACCCCTCCAAAGCCCATTGTCCACAGAGCAAGCCATAACATCTTTCCATAAATCAGATAATGTCCCTCTTCTGTCTGACATCCTCCAATCTCTATCCTTTGCATTTGGAATGCAATCTATGTTCCTCACCGCAGCTGATGGATGAGCCCCTCCAGTATCTGTCTGTGCCTGTCATTCTGCCCATCTCCCACAACTCTCCCTCGTTCCCTGATCTGAAACGATCATACTGTTTGTTGATTTTTTTGCCCATTTGCTTATTTGTGTGTTTATTGCCTATTTCTCCCCACCAGATTATGAGCTTCGTCTCGTGCCCGTGCCTGTCTGCTCATGGCGGATCTTCCCAGACTTGAGTTGGTGACTGGCATATGGCTGGCATTCAACCAACATTTGTTAAATGGATGGGTAACATTCCATGGCGAATTGCTTGATCTCTCCTTCAGTTTTAAAGCATTTATCTGCTCGGTACATTCCTCTGGCTTCAAACAACGTTGATATAATCTTACGGCGTAATTCCTCTGGGGCCCATCCACACCCACCGTATTCTCTGCAGACCTCCACGGATGGATCTTCAAGATGGGAACCTTCCCTGGGCACAGCCAGAGTCTTCTTCATGTTACCTCTGCTGCCAGGCAGACAGACGCCTCACTCTTCCCATCCCTGGATATCCTCATGGGCTACTCCCTTTGGCTTAGAACACTGATTTTCCTGTCGCCCTAGCCCCAGGCTTCCCTTTCTTCCGGGGGAAATCTTGCAGTCATATTACAGGATACAAGACAGAGGGAGCGCCTGGCCTCTGGGAACTTATATCCTGGTGCGATGCACAGACAGTAAAGAAATAGTAGGAATAAAACCCCAGCGGCACCATGTAGGTCAAGAGATACGAAACCAAGGTGTGGTGACAGAACAGAGAAGGCATCTTGGGAGAAGTCACTATTGAGACTGACACTTGAAAGTAAACTCTCACTGTACTTAATTTTTACTCTTCCCGTGCCATGTGTCATGTGCCCCCTTTGTCATATTTAGGTGCCAGGTTTATCTTTCCTCTTAGTGTGGAAGGTGCCACAGGACTGATTTCCTGTCTGATTCAAAGCGCTTAGGCACTGCACCGTCTCCATATGTGACAGAGGGGAGGCAGAGAGAGGAGGTGGGGGTGAGGGGTGGGGAGAAGGAGGGCAGGAGAAAGACAGGAGCAGGGGAGGAGAGGGGACTCGAAGGAAGGAAAGAAGGGGAGGGGAGAAAGCTGCTTCAGGTTAGGTGCTGAGAATTTGAACGTTATAACCTTAAGGTGGTATTTAGCTAAAGGGTCTGCTTGAAACTCGGGGAGGCTTTGATTGCCCGTACAATGCCTCATTGTATTGATGTCAATCACCCTTCTGCAGGGCGTTAGTACTGGGTCAGGCCAGTGGCTTTTTGCATCTTCCTCTGCTCCCTTGACTTGTGCGCCCTGTATCAGAGCACAGGGATCGCCCACCGACCCATCCTGCTTTTTCTTTCTGAAAATGGACCGGCGGCCACTTAGCCAGTACAACCCTGCCAAGTCCTTCAAGGCCAGCTCTGATCTGGATTTTAGAAAGTCCTGGGAAGTCAGAGCTAGCTTCGAACCTTGCCTGCCGCGTGGGAAAGCACGAAAGATCTCCAAGCCGCGCCAGACCCTCTGAGCCCGCGCAGATGGCGAACAGAGGGACCACCCCGGACTCGTGGCTGACACAGAGGGCCGATGGCAAGGGAGACGGAGAGAGCAAAGGGGGTGAGGCGATCTCTTCTCAGACAGCCTCCCTGCAGACTATAAATAGTCAAGTGGCCTCCTTTCTTCGCTCCCGTCCCTGCCCCGATCCTGCGGTGAAGACTGGAGCTTTCACAGGGCCACCAGATTGCCTGGAAGCCAGGTGCTTCTTCGAAAGGAGGTGTACAGCTGCCCCAGGAGCAGAGAAGCTGCTCCTCTCCGTCTTGCCGCCCCCCCCTCGTCAGGCTGCGGACAATGTCCTCTCTCTGAATGGCCACCACCGCCCTTGAGATAAATATGAATACCCCCTCGTCACAGCTGAGAACGTTGAAGCCCAGTCCTGCGGAATGTCCTGCCCAAGTTCACAGCCCTGAGGTTCAGACCATTCCTCCTGACGTCCAGGAGGTCAGCCTCAGCATCTCCCTCGCTATGCTTTCTCAAGCTTCTCGAATTGCCCCGAAAGCAGAGCAGGGCGTTGGCAGTTTCGTTGTGCCCAAATGCGTAAACTACTGAGCAAAAGGCCCGGACTCCTGACTTCCGGCATGTGGCTGTTACTAATGTGTCTGGATGATATTAACAGGTCGGGAGAGAGAGTCCACTTGGGGCCCGGACGGAGCCGGCATCGGCATCTGTGACCCCGGGCACATTGCTTCACCCTCCTGAGCTTTCTTTTCTTAATCTGTAAAACAGACACCAAGATACTCACCTCATCAGATCACCGGGAGGATCAGGACAAGATCATACAGCACCTAACCCAGCGCCTGGCACCCCGGGGCTTCCCAGGCGTGTGTTATCATTTCCCCCACTTACCAGTGAGCACACGGGGCGAAGAGCCGTGGAAAAAAAATGGGTCGGACATTTGAATCCATGGGCTCCAAGGTCACGGAAATTCCTTCTTGTCCTGGCCCACGCTACCCCTGTGGGGTTTAACCTGGCCTTTCTGGAACATGTGTCGTTTTGATTTTGTTTCCTCTTTCATGTCCCCGAACGGGAATGGGGCGAAGAAGTTCTAGGCAGACAGGCTCCAATAAGGGGTCATGGGCTGAGGTTTGGGGCCTCCGACAACGAGGCCAGACTCTGTCTTCATGAAGGCTTCAGGCTGTTAGAACACCTGTGGTTGGACCGTGAAGGACAGGGTCTCCCAGGGTGGGCCCACATGACCTGGCTGGTGTAATCCAACACCCTGGGGACACTGAGGAGGGGAGAGACGGTCTCAGTCCCAAACCAACCAAAACCTACAGCCATCAGCACAAGGTAGCAGCAGAAGGCCGGACAATTGGATGAGGTGGGACGATTTGGGAGCCATATTTTCAAACTCACATTTTTAAGAAGACATCCTTGTTTTCGTACATCCAGACTCACCCCCTCTCCCCCCGAACAGGGAGGAAATGCCAAGGAAGGGGGAGAAACTTCCCTGCCATTATGGCCCCCCTTCCTGGGCTCCAGGCCTGAGCTGTGTGGGTTGCCATGGTGACGCAGGACTGACCTCTCACTTTTTACTCTTCCAGGAGCTAAAAAGGTAAAAATGAGCCATTTGGTCTCAAATGAAAATCAACCTCCCTCAGTTAAAAGATGTTAAATCGCTTTCCCTTCGTCAAACCTAATGTTCCGTGTCCAAGTTTGAAAAGAAAGAAAAGAAAGAAACGGGGGTGGTGAGGGAAGAAGCAAGAGAGAGGTCTTGGAAGCAGAGAGGCGGGGCTGGCCAGCAGCAGCGGCAGCTGCCAGGGCAGCGGGGACAGAAGAATCGGGCGACAGTGACTGGCCGGCCCCGTGCCCCGCAACTTTCTAGGGGCTCACGGTTGCGCGCCCCCCCCCCCAACCTGCCTTGGCCCCGCGGTGCCGGGTCCAGTCTGTCTTTACCGCCGGCCTCTTCTGCTTGCTCTGCAGCAGGACCTGGCGCAGCTGGTCTGCTGGCTTTTATTTTTTCTGGGCAGGGAAGTTGGGTCAGAAAAATCGAAATATCGACTGGACCCGTTAGCAGCCCTGCGACCCATTATTAGCCCCGCGCTCCGTGCAAAAGCCGGCCGTGCGCGTTCCTTCACTGCGATTAATATGCTGATGTGGCCTTCTCCTGCCACCCAGGCCGCCCCGCCAAGTTGCCCGGAACACGGGCCCCGGGAGCCTTCAGAGCAGGACCACCCAGACCAGGAGGCCTCCTGTCTGGTTAAAAGCACAGGCTGGGCAAAGTGGGAGAGGTGGCTCTAGGAGGCGGGCCCCGTGGTGCCTGGGGGCTGGAAACAGCTTGCTGCCCATTTCTGGCTTTCTGCTGCATGGTCGGGCGGCCTCGGATTTGCCCTTCTGTCTCCTGCCTTTCCCTTTTGGTCGGTGGAGGAGACCACGGCAGTCCGTCCACCTGCAGAACATATGTGCAAAGACGGTGAGGCTGCACTTGAAGGCGGCTTCCGATGAGTCACTGGTTTCATTTCGATGCAAGTCTCTAAGCATGTGGGCTAGAGTTGTCAACCGTCCCTCTATATGTGAATTACTTTTAATTATAAGCTAGGCAAGAGCTACTGATTTATCACTACCAGACTTGTCTTTAATCTCTTAACTTCTTGAGAGTGGCAACGGAAAGAAAAATTGGGCAGACAAGGAGGGGACGTAGGCAACGAGGCTAATTCTTGCCAAAGAGATCGCCTCGCAGTCTCCTTGAGCAAAATCTTAGGGTTTTCAAAAAGTGCTTTAGAAATCTCAGGGGTCGGACGTACCGGGAACGTGAAACTCGTGATCAATTCCCAGAAGCCCAACGTCAGCATAAAGGAAACCAGGTTATAAGATGAGAAACCGGAGGGCAGAAAACGGTGCCTAGATTCATTCATTCACTCACTCATTCATTCAAAGGATGTACACTTTTTCGTCATTCTTCTCCTCACCCTGATAGCATTTGGCAAAGACCTGCGGGTTTCACAATTTTAAGCGTCATTTGTACCATCAGCTTCCCGTGGCAATAGAACTTACGGAAAACGCATCTTCTGCTACAGTCATGCCTCTTGGATCCTACCTAACATATGCTATCCCTGAAACGTGGGAAGAAAGTCTCTTTCAGGCTCCACACACACATCGACTCCCAGCCATACACACGCGTACGTGGTCCATACTTCTAATGAGGTCTCAGTGGTCATCCTACTCTCAGGGGCCATCGCTAAGCCCATGCTCTGAAGACAGCTCAGTTGCATCAAACTCTTTAATTGGCTGGCATTTAAAAAATGGAAAGGGTTAATGCTCATAAGGAGAAAGAGAAAATACTCTACAGGGCACGCGTTTTGATCTGAGGTTCAAAACATACATCCAGATGAAAATGGCCAGCCTCACGGCTACACACAATTCCTTTCTCTGCCTCCGTGTCCCCCTCCTTCCCTCTCCACAATCTTACAGATCTCCGTGCGATTAGAGAGCTGCCGATAAGTGAATGGCCAATGGTATCCTATGATTTCAGGGGAGTCTGAAGATTAAATCCCTATGAAAATAATATATCTCTCCTCCACCCCCCCCTCGCCCCCTCCCCACTAGAGGCTGCTGCTTTTCACATTTAAATGTAGCCAGGGTAAGAAGAACTTCTTTTATCACCTACTCCTATTCATAAGGCTTTAAAATACATGCCATTTCTTAATCCCTAGTGCAGCTCTAAGGGGCTTCAGCTTTGTGCAGAAATACTACGTATCTTTTAAAAGCAGCTGATGGAAATCGTCTTCTAAACCAAATCAGTCTCTTAAAAGCAGTCTCCCCAAGGCTTGTGCAGACCAGAAACGCAGTCGCGGACACAGGGGTGTGTCCAGCCTCCCCCTCCACCATGAAGGGCTGGAGAAACAAAGCCAGAGTTTGTTTATAAGTAGCCCCAGCGACTTGGCAAGCTGTGTCCCTCCCCTCTCTCCTCTTTCCACCCTGATCTTGTACCCAACATAGCAACAGCACAACTTGGCATGGGGCAGCACCTCTTCTGGGAAATGATTTCTGCCGAAGCCAATGGGCATTTGCTGAGCAGGGGCACTTTCAGACGTGGCTCCATCCAAAGGCAGCCTCTCCAGGGAGAAAGGAGTCCGGGTGTGGATCAGGAAGAAAATCACCTGGCTTCCTAGTTAATCCACAGGCCTCAAGAGGAGTGTGTGCAGGATTGGTGAATTTTGCAGCCACTGAGAAAGCTATTTTGTGGGCAGGTAGCTGAGAGGAACCAACAGAGCAATATCATATATGCACATATACATATAGGTATATGGATACGTATATCCATATACCTATATGTATACATGCACACATACACATAGATGCACACATAGACATCCATTTTCTGCCACAGAGAATAGCATTGGTTCTATGTAAAATCATCTAAAAATAGCATGAGAAGGACTATTAGTACAAAGGGAACATTTAAAATGCAGACAGAAATAAACACCCTGAATTACACCTAACTCTTGAGGCTGTATTTCTGTTAAAACTAGTTCCCTAAAATCAACTCTTTCTTTATATATTTCAATTAAAGCCGGCCCTTTAAAATACATTCTTTCAGGGGCACCTGGGTGGCTCAGCGGGTCGTGATCTCGCGGTTTGTGGGTTCGGACCCTGTGTCGGGCTCTGTGCTGATGGCTCAGCGCCTGGAGCCTGCTTCGGATTCTGTGTCTCCCTCTCTCTCTGCCCCTCCCCTGCTTGCACTCTGTCTCTGTCTCTCTCTCTCTCTCAAAAATAAATAAACATTTAAAATTTTTAAATAAAAAAATAAAATAAAATACATTCTTTCAAAACAACAACAACAAAAACTAAGTAAATATTCATGCTTCCTTCACAAATATATCGAGTTTTCTATCATCCATAAAATTAGTGGGTTCCTAGTCTCTGGCATTATTGTTGAGGAAGGACAGAAAAAGGTGGCAGAAATATTTGTGATATTTTGTGTTCAGCTCTATGCTTATTTTCACTTAGAATCTTATAGAAGGTATTTCAAGGGAAAAACGTGTCACATCCATCTAACATTGTTTTACTCAAAGTTCCAGTTTAGAAATGTAATTTTTTCTCAAAGCAAGTGAGCATTGCGAGAAGTGTTTTGGATTGTAAGTCCCTTTGGCAGATATGTTTGTCAATTGCTGTGAATTTGCTTTTTCTTCTGATCCTCCCTCTCTTTTCTTCATTTGAAGTTCAAGTGAGGGTGTTCTTCGCTTTGTACAATATGCTATTTTTTACCTATAAGATGTCACAAAGTTATAAAGTAGGAGGACTGCCTAGAAAGATTGGCCCCCTCCCCCATGGGCTACTCAAATGGGGAAACAGGTCCAATGGAAACAAAAGTAAGGAATCAGTGAAATGTACACATGAATACATAACATCATTTCAACCCTTTTGTGAAAAGTATCCATGTCACGGAGGTTGTAAGGTTTTTAGTCAAAGGAGAAAAATCTTAGGTAATTTTAAATGCTCTTAAACACCATTAAAGGAAAAACTTCATTTGAAATACTGAAATTTATTGGAAAAAAAATCTTGCTTTCTGGGGTAATGGTGATTGCTTCTGAATCATGTAACCCGACTGCCCTCTTCTGGATATAAAGTGAAATGATAACAGCCTGAAAGAATTCAGAAACCTATACAAGATGTTGATTATTCTATCACTGATTATGTAAGTTTATGGCTAGAAAATCTCTAATGATAAAGACATTTCCACTTGCATATTAAAAACTGAGAATTAAAATCACAAACCAAATAATCCGACTTTCCCCAAATCCAGAATGAGGGTCTTTTTCTTCTTCTTCTTCTTCTGTTTTTTTTTTTTTTTTTTTTTTTTTTTTTGGCTAGCGTTTCTGGCTTTTGTACTATTTTATGTAATATTTGAGGCTCTCTCGTGAGACACAAGAATTCAAATAAAGCCAGGATGAGGACCATCAATTACTTTGATATTTCCACAACTTCAGGAAGAACTGATATAGAGTGAGCCAAGCATTTATAAACCTTGCCTTCAATGTGTAAGAGGGACTCACATTGATGGAAACCTCTCGAAGTAGCTTGTCAGGAATTAACTGGCCCATATTTTAGAGATGAAAAAGTGAGATGCAACGATTCTCAAGTAAGATAAAAACATAAGAAAGCAACGATCATGTAATTCTATCATTCAGTGGGGCCTTACATGGTGTTTGGCAGAATCATCAGGGGGGATAGCCTTAGCTCAGTCAATGTTTTTTCCCCTCTGTGTCTTAGGTGATACAATCTTATATACTGGTATCATCATTAAAGAGCTTTGGGTTTCTCTCTTCTTTTTCGCCATTTTACATCTGAAAAATGGTATAACAAATTCAAGATGATTGATAATTCCGGATACAGAGTCATTAAATGCCAACAGAAAAAAACGTACCCTCAATTATAATTGTGATACTACGTCAAACAGATAGAGGAAATCCTAATTCTGAGCTCTATTAAAATGCACTTACTTCAATTTCCAGTTGCTATGTATGTCCTATTAGCAGCCTGACATTTTGAGTAGTACACTAATTCATATGAATTGGGTTTTAAATGAAAGCTTTCAAGTCAACCTTTATGGAACACTGAATGTGCAATAAGCCCAGAATTAACAAGAGAACGAGGCGATACTTTTTCACCAAGCGCGCTTCTTAGAAGACGGAGCGAAACCTGAACACTCCCAATGAGAAAACGTTCTCATTTCAAGGGCCTCGCCCGTAAGTAAAGCACATGCTGATCTCGTCGCCATTTTTCTCTAGAGACCTGTTAAGTAGTTAGGAGCAGATATAATTCTAGGCGGCGGTTAGAAAATGAAAGGTCAGAGGTTAAGTATGTGTCTTGCCAGGTAGGCCTCAGCTGGTTCTCCACCTGTCAGGCACCAGAGCTGGGGACAAATTCCAAAGCATCACATACAGTGGCCCAAGAATACACAAAATGGGGCAAAGCGCACACACATCGGTGTGAAGAGAGAACAGGGTCCCCTGATTGTTGACCTATCCTCTAGAGAGGCTACTGGGGGCTCTGTGCTCTAGGGGAGGGACCCTTCCCTCTCCCGTGGCTCTTGTTTGGTAGGACAAGTGTAGAAAGTGCTTAAGGAAAATGACATGGGCTGTTCATGCCCAGGCAGCCTGGCTCGAGGGGACCCAGCCTTGGCGGTTGTCAGCAAATGCCGGCCGTGCAGACACATGGGGGACTTGGGCAGCAGAATATTCCTGCCCTCCCACCCCCCTTGCTGGGAGTAAGAACCCCCATCCTGCTGGGAGAATATGAGCCCCTGCCTTCAGCCAGCTTGTTTTCCAGGCAGCTCAGCATAGGTTCCCAAGGTCACGTTTGGCCAGTCTGGCTCAGGCACTCACTGCATTAATCCAAGAGCGCTGGACTAGAAGTCAACTTCTTCCCAAGCTCTGCCATCTTGTGAGCGAGAGTCCCAAATTGGAACCACTTCTCCCTTACCTCAGTTTACTCATCTGTTACATGAGGGACATAGATCCTGTGTCTCCTAAGGCCCCTTCCCAGCTCCGGATCCAAATATTCTTACTAAGTTATTTGTCGTTTCCACGAAACTATACGACTAAATTGGGTACCCGACTGTTTCCATGAACCAAGGACACTAATTGTGACAAAAGAAATCTGAAGAGTTATGAAAATTTTTATATCAGTTTTTCCCTGTAGATACTGGACTCAACAAAACGACTGGAAACCGATCGATTTTACGACATGCCCACTTATGTCATAAATCCGGCATGACCTGAATCTCTCCCTCTCTCTCTCTCTCTTTTTCCGGTGAATAAGGTCATTGGTTTCTATTGCCACAGAAAACCGCTTCTGTCCAGAACCAGGAGAAAAGTCAAGTCATTGTGGTCAGAGGCTTCAGGAGAGAAATTGAGAAACCCAACCGCTTTTTTAGGTAAGACATAATGATACAACAGGGCTATTTGGTCCTCTAGTCTGGAGAGGATGCCAGGGTGGGGCTGATGCTGAATCCTGTGGAAGGAGTCCTGTCAGTATAGTTTTCTCCTGTTCTGCTGGTCAAAGAATTGTGCCCCTAGAGGCTGCAGGCTCAGGTGTTGGCTGTCTTGTGCCAAGGAAAAGTCCCAGAGCAATGACAACTGCTGGCCAGGACTCGAGAAGCAGAGAAGAGTAGGGAATCAAGAAAGATAAAAGATCACGTAAACCAAATCATCATGGCCGCCTTGATTCCAAAGTAACACAACACACGTATCGCCACTGAAAATACTTGCCCTGATTCACTTCAATCCATCGTCACTTCCCTAGTAGAGTTATTGGAAAATATATACGCTAACCCCTTGGAATAGAAGTTCTACGAGGGCAGATATTTTTGTCTGCTTTGTTCGCGGCACTTGCCGTAGCTACAATAGCACTCGGCACCTGGTTGGGATGCGAGATGTATTTATGCTAGAAGCATTGGCGGCGGAAGGAGTTAGAGACGGAGGGAGAGGTAGTCGAAGTGGTGGCAGCAGTGAAGGTAGATGGGGGCGGAAGTGAAGGTGGATGGGGGCGGAAGTGAAGGTGGATGGGGGCGGGGGTGGAGGCGGAAGGAGGCGGCAGTGTTG
The DNA here is from genome assembly GCF_018350155.1 of Leopardus geoffroyi. Lineage (NCBI taxonomy): Eukaryota > Metazoa > Chordata > Mammalia > Carnivora > Felidae > Leopardus > Leopardus geoffroyi. The sequence goes on along the minus strand of NC_059337.1, from coordinate 13,381,956 downwards.
CCGCGGCAACTCTGGACTGTGAAGACTTCCCGAGATGGGTTTTGTGGCCACAGGACAAGGGATTCAAAGACGAGCACAAGAACTGGAGAGATCATGACAGAGTTCCCGACGAGGCAGCTTGAGCCCCTGCTCCCAGGTAAGTCTACAGAGGAAGAATTCATTTTGAAGCACCAGAGTCACGAAATCCCCATCGTTTCTGTACACAAGGGTGAATTCCGGAAGGCCCCTCCCCTGCCTTTGAAACCTCAGGCCCTACATCTCCTTGAGGCTTTCAAGCCAGGGCTGGTCCTACGTGAACTCAACCATCATCCATGGACGATCACTGCCTCAGTACCCTCTCTGCAAAGTTCAAATCAAGTGGGAGCTCCGTGGGAGAGGTCCAACAATCACATCTAATTAATTCAAGTCTCTCCTTAAAACCTCCTAGTACCGGGACACCTGGGTGGCTCAGTCCGTTGAGCGACCGACTTCAGCCCAGGTCATGATATCATGACCTTGTGAGTTCGAGCCCCACGTCAGGCCCTGTGCTGACAGCTCAGAGCCTGGAGCCTGCTTCGGATTCTGTGTCTCCTTCTCTCTGCCCCTCCCCCACTTGTGCTCTGTCTCTCAAAAATAAATAACTGTAAAAAAATATAATAATAAATTAATTTAAAAAACCCTCCTAGTACCTCCCCAGGTACAATGGGCTAAACCCTCCCCAAGCCAGAGCAGCACCCCATTCCCAACCATCCCTTCTCTCACCTAATCCCCTTCTGGGGCTAATCCACTCAGCCAACCCTCTGTGTGTACCTCCATAAATCTAACACACCATTTCACGTTTTCCACCCATCCTTCTCTTTATCCCTCACTCCTTTCTCTTCCTGGACAATCTTTCTTCATCCTTTGAAATCCCTTCAAGGACCCCTTTAAACCCATCCTTCAAATTCCATCCTTTGAAACCGTATTTTCTTTTTCTTTCTTTTGAAGAAGTCCACCCAGGCACCCTATCTTATCTACCCTCGTCCAGGAAGTGTGCCACTCCATGGTGCCCCCTGGGCATCTGGGCACGTTCCTGCCCCAGCCAGCATGCCTGGCTCTGTGGAATCTTGTTCACATGCCTGTCCTCCATCGCTGCCTGTGCAATGCTCGAGAAGACAGCAGGTATATATACCTAGCATAGAGATCCACAGCAGCACTGATAATTCTCTTTCTTTGCCACCTAACAGTATGGGATGGCCACCTGTGTCTACGCTAGAGCATTACCTAACATGATGGGAAGTTATGAGAAAAATAAGTAAATATTGAAAGACCAAGTGAGGACTGTTTCTCCGATCACAGAGCGCAACTGTGCGTCCTGGAAGGAAACATAAATCCTGGTGCTCGAGAGCCAAGACAGGCCTACTGAGGCATTTCAGCACACAGAAGAGGAGGAGGAGAGCACTTAGTTGCTACATTTCTATTCAGGATGGCTGTGGAGGTGGCTGGAGGCTGCCAGAAGACTTGCTGAAAGTCGCATTTGCTCAGGAAGGACACTCTTGTTGTTTTGGAGTATTTTATTGGTGCGGTTGGTGAAAGCGGGGCTTGTGGTGGGTTCTGACGCATCTCTGAAGCTACATTCTTTGGTGTCACCTCCAGAGGTACCGTAGAAATTAGCAGAAAGTCTCCAAATACACATCTCGCTAAGGAGTAGCCATTTACCAAAGAAGATAGCCGTTGTGGTTTAACATTTTCTAGGTGCGTGGGTCTGAACATATATTTGGACACCAGAGGGACCCCAGAAATATGTGAGATGGCTCCTTGTTTGACTGAGTTCTCGAAGCTATCCGGGGAGGGCTCTGAACGCAAGAGTCACTAAGAAATGATACTGCGGAGAGGCAAGAACTATCACAAAGACATTCAAGGGCATCCAGGAAGCCCTCTGCTAATCTATGTCAATAGACACAATAATAGAACTTCAAGTTTTTTTTTTAAATGGAGAGGAAACAGCAGATCTAGATGTCTATAAGGGACCAGATAATAAGGGGCAGGAAATAAGTGCACCATGTCCAATTATACCACACAGCAGGGGCAGGAGCCCCTTTCAAGATGACAAGCTACTTTTCATTTCCCCAAAGGCTTGAGATCAACAAGGTGGTGTGAACTGGGAGAGTAAGGAAAGGAATCGAGATAGTTCAGTCCTTGGTAAAGGCGACCGGGGCTAAAGGTTGGAGTGCAGAGAGAGGAAAGAATATGGGGTGCTGAGAATCAGCTCTTCAGGTGGGTGACTGGGGGGGTGGGGTGGGGATTTTATCACTGGTCTTTCATTTTATTTTATGTTTTAAATCTATGTTCTTCACTGGCTTCTTGGCTCCGTAACAGAGATGAAGTGACTAGTCTGTAGACATCATTTCTTGTCATCTTCACAACAGTATCATTATTATTATTATTGTTAGTTATTATTATTATTTTATTATTATTATTACTGCTATTTTAAGAATAGGAGCAAATGGAGGGAGTAATAAAACTTGGATTCTAAAATTGCTGGAGAAGTGAAGACCAAAGACCAACGCTGTTTGTATGTGTGGCGAGCAAAGTCGAGAGCATTGGAAAGAACGAGAAGGCTCGGGCAGTGTCAGGGATCAAGGGCTGGCCTACCAGGGGAGATTTTTGAAGCAAGGAGAGTTGTTGCACATGGCCAAAACACTAGGAAGGCATGAATCTTTCCCTACTGCTGCAGAAATTTGAAAAAACGAGCACTGCCAATGAACTGTCATAAATATTATGTACAAAACCTTTGCTATTGGAGAGTATAGTTCTCAAGGGCTTGTGGGATTAATGAAGAGGGGAGCCAGAGAAACTTCAATAAGAAGAAAGATCGTGCTTACTGACATTATTCCTTCGTAGCGTCATTTGGACATTTTTAATTTCATGTGAAATTGCAGGCGAATGGTGGAATAGAATGGAAACATGCAAAACGCTGAGCTCTGTGCTAACCCACAGTACCCTCCCAAGTGAAAGCAAGGATCTGGAAACGCCACGTGAGAAGTTTCACCAAGCAAAGTCCCATGGAGGCCACAACGCATGCATATGGGTATGGGTTCCTTCATCTGCCAACAAATAGCTATCTAGGCCCTGCTCAGGGTCAGGTTCACTTAACTGGTGCTGAAGAAGGTGAGTTAACCACACACACTCCCTGCTGACCTCGAAAAGTCTGGCAGGAAACGTGTGAACTCCTAAATGAGAGCTCTGATTATTTGAGAAGGAGCATAATTTGGTCGTCGAATGAAACTTTTTGCTCGTACTCTCCCAACAATCCATGAAAGGTCCGCTAAGCTAACCTGTCCTTCAGAGGCCCTCTCATGGAGGCAGGGTCCAGACCCTGCCACATATCATCTCCTGGTTTCTAAGAAGCAAACCTAGTACGAGTGCCACAAGCTAGTTTCTCTTTGTTTCCATATGTTTTCCTAGGGGCTCTCTCATCATAACATGTTATACAACCCGTATCAACATCATGTCCCATTTGGTCAAGAGGCATTTCCAATCCAGTGCTTCCTAACCTCTTTCAGGGGAAGTAGTACATGTAAGTTAACATTACCATGCCCTGACAGATCAAATGAGGAGATCCAGCCAGAAAGCATTGAAAGTTCATGACAAACCAGGTCACTTTCTATTATGTGTACATGACTGTAATAAGGTCCTTTAAGGACTCCTTTTAGGGATGGCTTACAGTATCTCATGTCAGCTCTTCTCTTGAATTTCACTCCACTCATATCAGGATTATCTGGTGCGTGGTTGAATGGGCCCTGCACAGGTGTCCACAGTCGGATGGCAGGCAGCTGGGGGTGGGGGTGGAGAAAAGTGAGGCATAGAACCAGACCTGTCCAGGAGGACAGGGCAGGAGCTGAGAGGTGCAGACATGTGATATCCCACGGTGGAGGCCAGTGGAACCATGGAGAGGCAATCCCGAGTGAAGCTCAGGCAGGTAGGCACATGACCTTAGGCAGGTCTATCAACGGGAGGATAGACACTCAACTAGCAAGCCTGAGTTCAGGATCCAGGGATTGAAATTAAACAAAAAGACAAGAAAAAAGAAAAAAGCAGAGAAAATGACGAAAGCTTAAAGAGGGATGTTTGGAAGCAGACACATCAGTGGATTCAGCCTTAGAAAAGGGCTTTTTTTTCCATTGCAGGAAGCAGCACTCACAATATGGAAGAGGTCGGGGAGACCCACGTGAGCTCAGGAACCCAACAGAAGTGCTTGTCTGAGGGGGCCATCAACGACCTGGGAGAGGAAAGCAAACCTCCGGGATGAGAAAGGGAGCCAGTGGTAAGGGGAGGGCCCCGTGAGGACAGAACTGTGTGACAGCCCAGAAGATGAGCTCCAGCCGTGAAGAAATGTAGGCACGCCATGCTGGGAGCCTTCGTGTGTAAACGGTAGCAATGGTAAAGGCAGGACGGTGGAATCATTGAAACATCCACTACCACAGATGAGAGTTTATCTGGGAGCGAGAGTTTATCTGATGAGCTTGTAGGTGGCAATTTCAGGGCCACGGACAGCCAGGGACAAAGTTGGAGGAGTCCGGCAGACCTCACTTTCCTCGGGTTTACCCCAGGCCCTGCGTGAGTTACCAGAGACCCGTCTACCAGCTATCCAGTGAGCTCTCTTCTTAAAAAAGTCAGAACCCTCTTTAGCCCCCTGGATCCTTCTTGAGTCACCTTGGGTAGAAACATCCTTCACTGTTAAAGTTTGCAAAAAAGAGATTTACTACAATCGGCCTATTACTTTTCGTGACGGAGCAAATGTGCAACAATCTCACCGGTTGCTGTCTGGTTTTCTTTGGTTTTTGGTAGGTACAGCTCCTTTTTATGCAGAAAGAATCGACAGGCTACTATTACGTGCCATACACTCTCCTAAATGCCAGGAAACCATGAGGGTATAAGGCATGTCTCCTGCCCTAATGGAGTCTCCAGATTGGAAGAAGAGACAAAAAATAAAATAAAGTAACAGGTGATTTCACTATAGTGCGACAGTATGTGGGTGAGTCCCCTACTGAGTCTTGGGAAGAGACTTGCTCAAAGGCAGCCTTCCAGAAGAACTAAGAACAAACTGAGAGCCGTGCCTGTGTGGTGGCCTTCTTGTGGGAGGGCCTGGTGTCTCCATGGAACAGTGAGCTATTTGAGAAATGGATTTTCTATCCTTTCAATGTGATAATATATTTAATAGGATATTATCGTAGGCATAATATGATGTACAAGGCTCATGTTAACTGATCTATGTAAAATGAAAATATGATTAATGTTCTGATCTTTGTGACTGCTCTGAACAAGGCTCTCAGAAGATGTATTTGAGTCTGTGATTACTTAGGCTGTCGAAGAAGGTGATCCCAAGGAGCCCCAGTTAGATATAAAATTTTACTGTGCTCATAAAATCTATACGGAACTTAATGCAGTCTAGTGGTGAGAGGACCGGATCAGAAGTTAGGATTCCTGATACACCTTTTCCATTTCTGTCACTAAGCAGCCCTGGCAAATCCTGTCTGTGGTCTCCATGCCCTCATTTCTAAAAGGAAGGGATAAAAGTGAGTTTTTCCCACTGGTGGTAAGGGGCTGTAATCCTGTCCCGAGAGGGTTCTGAGATTGGCGCCAGAAGCACTTGTGACGATCCATGAAAAAGACGACTTAGAACATAACGTTCTTTTTGAGAAACCCAGTTCACGGCCATAGACAGGACGTAATAAATTATCCGCCTGGGGGCAAAAATAAACTGCGGTCAAATTCACGTGCTTAATACCTGGGTAAAGTGGGTAAAGCTATTTGTCTGTTTATGCTAACTAAATAATGACCAGGCTTATACAAGCAGGCATGTTAAAACCATATGCTGTTTAATCCACCTGCCACATCAGGGGGGAAAACAGACACGTGTCGAGGAGGTGTGGCGTAGACGGAGGAACAAGACTGAAAGGTCCCTCTGGCCTAAAGAATCTCTTCCACTGTCTCGCAAATTCCCGCCATGGTTTCTTGGGGATTAAAGGTAAATCCTAAACTCCTTATCTTTCTTCACTCCCTGAGCCTCACAGGATTGTGAGGATTAACTACGAGAATTTATGGAAATGTGACTGGCATGTAACAGTCAACCCATAAACATTAGTTCATCTTCCCTTTCTTTCGGAGGCACTTAGCCCCCTCCCCAGGCAGGCCTTAGCCCCTGCCCTCTCTCCACCGAGCCAGGTAAATGCCACACTGTCTTTAAGCCCTTACTGTACTGTTTCCTCCACCTGGAATGTTCTTCCTTGTCTGTGTGCATCCAAACCCCGTTTGTGTCCGATAAAGGATTTCATCTGCAAGTAACAAAAGTCGACTCTGACTCTCTTGAGCTGAAAGAGAAAGGGGACCAGGGGCTCTCAGAAGACGGAAGGGCTGGGAAGCTGATGGCGGACAATGAAATGGAACCCGGCGATCGCCAGAGGGCTCGGGGCCACACCGCAGGAACCATCTGGTCTGCCCACCGGCCCCACTGCTGCAACCTATCTGACAACCAAGCGACCCCCCCCCCACAGTCAGCGCGCGCAGACCGCGCATGTACTGGGGGAGACTTAAGTCATGGGCTGGCCCTCTGGCTGCACCCAGTCTGGGTGAGGTGGGACAAAATCCTTTGAATCCAGTAGGAGGCAACAAAGAGAGGAGAGATCTGGACTTTGCTTTCCAACAGAAGACAACGCCCAGGAAGGCAATATCAGAGCATTAATAAGAAAAGGGACTGGGGGCACCTGGGTGGCTCAGTCGGTTGCGCGTCCGACTTTGGCTCAGGTTATGATCTCGCTGTTCACGTGTTCGAGCCCTGCGTTGGGCTCTGTGCTGACAGCTGGGAACCTGGAGCTTTCTTTGGATTCTGTGTCTCCTCTCTTTCTGCCCCTCCCCTGCTTGCACTCTGTCTCTCTGTCTCTCTCTCTCTCTCAAAAAATAACCTTTTTTAAATGTTTTATTTACTTTTGAGAGAAAGAGACAGAGTATAAGCGGGGAAGGGGCAGAGAAAGAGAGGGAGACACAGAATCCGAAGCAGGCTCCAGGCTCTGAGCCGTCAGCCCAGAGCCCGACGCGGGGCTCGAACTCACGACTATGAGATCATAACCTGAGCCCAAGTCGGACGCTCAACCGACTGAGCCACCTCGGCGTGCCCCCAAAAACATCGTTTTGAAAAAGAAGAAAGGATTGGATGTCAAAGGGCCCCCAAACTACCAGTGTCCCCCCCCCCCCGAGTCCATTCCCCAGAACTTTTATCAAAGCCTCTCTCCCAAGCTAGGACTCCCCTAACTGGGTTTCTTTGGCCTGGTCTTCACTTCTCTGAGCTCCCTCCAGTATCGTCCCTGCCATACATTTTAAGAAAAGCAGCACCTTTCCCTGAACACACTGCGTGAGTCGCGGGTGTCTGCTCAAATAGCTTCTCCCTGTGTTGTTTAACTCTGCCTGTGGCTCCTCCTTGCACAAAAACACCAGTTTTCTCAGGAGGCTCTTGTTGCATAGGGAAAGAGTAGCTTCACGGCAAAATCTGAAGTAGCGAAGGAAACCAGTGAAGTTCAGAGTCTGACCCTGTGGTCAAGGAGCACGGGCTGTGGTGGGACATGACATGAGCCCTTGGGAGTCAGGTGCTGCCGTGAGGCTGGAAACTCTGGGAATAAATAAATGATGCCTGTGTGTTCCTCTCAGTGAGTCTATAGTCTGCTTTGACAGAAGGGCCTGACTTGACTGGTAGCTCTGGGAGAATTCCAGAAAGTACAACCAAATGAACTCCAAACAGAACTAAGCAGAAGCTATGCAACTATTTCTTAAGAACCCCATAATCCGAGTCGCTCCTGGGTGGCTCAGTCAGTTAAGCGTTTGACTCTTGATTTTGACTCAGGTCATGATCTCACAGTTCGTGAGATCGAGCTCCACGCTGGGCTCTGTGCTGAGAGCGCAAAGCCTGCTTGGGATCCTCTCTCTCTCTCCCTCTCTCTTTCTCTCCCTCCCTCCCTCCCTCTCTCTCAAAAATAAAGACACAAATATTTTTAAAAAGAAGCCCATAATCTGAAAAAAATACAACTCCTTTATTAATAGGATTCCTTAGTGTAACTCACAGAAAAGGAATTCTCTGACAAAATGAAGATTTATTTCAAGCCAAAAGCCAACATGTTCATAAAATTTTAAATCAAACCAAGGATGATTGCTGACTGCAGTATTACTCAGCACTAACTTCTTAGCATTAAGCAGTGCTATAAGAAAATATTTTAAGCTATTTTTAGATGATACGATTGGGCACTCACAAAGCTGAAAGGATGGTTAGATCAAAAGAATCATAATTATCTATCTCCTAGTTTCTTTTATAATTAAGTTCCTAAAAACATGTCTGTATGAAAGTTATTTGGTTGGTTTACATGTTCTAAAGGTTGTTCAACTCCAAGACAGCTTATAATTTTAAAAAATTAATTTAGGAGCACCTGGGTGGCTCAGTCGGTTAAGCACCTGACTCTTAACTTTGGCTCAGGTCATGATATCACGGTTTGTGAGTTCAAGCCCCGTATCCGGCTCCACACTGACACTGCGAAGCCTGCTTCAGATTCTCTCTCTCTCTGCCTCTCTCTCTGCCCCTTCCCAACTGCACATGCACTGATCTCTCTCTCTCTCTCTCTCTCTTAAAAATAAGTAAACATGAGGGGTGTCTGGGTGGCTCAGTTGGTTAAGTGTCTGACTTCAGCCCCGGTCATGATCTCATGGTTTGTGAGTTTGAGCCCCATATCGGGCTCAATGTTGACAGCTCAGAGCTTGGAGCCTGCTTTGAATCCTGTGTCTCCCTCTCTCTCTCTGCCCCTCCCCTGCTCACACTCTGTCTATCTCTCTCTCTCTCAAAAAAAAAAAAGAAAAACATTAAAAAGATTTAAAAAAAAGTAAGTAAACATTAAAAAAATTAAAAATTTTTAATTAAAAATTTTTTTTTTCAACGTTTATTTATTTTTGGGACAGAGAGAGACAGAGCATGAACAGGGGAGGGGCAGAGAGAGAGGGAGACACAGAATCGGAAACAGGCTCCAGGCTCTGAGCCATCAGCCCAGAGCCTGACGCGGGGCTCGAACTCACGGACCGCGAGATCGTGACCTGGCTGAAGTCGGACGCTTAACCGACTGCGCCACCCAGGCGCCCCTAAAAATTTTTAATTTAAATTACACTAATTTAAATTATTTAAAGCAGTATATCGCCGTGCATGCTCTAGAATGTATCCATTATTGCTTTAAATTCTACAACCATCTGACATTTATCCAGGTAGTAAAAAAAAATCATTTTCAAAAGCAACTTTTACCCAAAATTATGTTTCTTCATTTATTTGAAATAATATTTAGAATTCCAAGGGACTGATTTTATTGTTGAAGAAGAAGCCTGATCTCTTAATATATATCCCCCATTATTCTAATTGATCGTTACTGGAATTCCGACATTCTTCACAATTTGTGCATACATCTTTCTAAAATGGTTTTTTAAGTTTATGTATTTTTGAGAGAGAGACAGACAGAGCACGAGCAGGGGAGGGGCAGAGAGAGAGGGAGACACAGAATGGGAAGCAGGCTCCAGGCTCTGAGCTGTCAGCACAGAGCCCGACACGGGGCTTAAACTCACGAACGGCGAGATCACGACCTGAGCCAAAGTCAGATGCTTAACTGACTGAGCTGCCCAGGCACCTCTGTGCATGGATCTTTCTAAAACCATGCACTGCCATGCATAAATCTGGAGCACTCTGAGCCACATTTGCTGTGTTTAGTTAGACTAGGATAAAACCTCATTAGCATACATGTCTACCTGCCTGCCGAACAACTCAATCTGAACAATTTGGCCATCAGTATAGGCAAAGTGGTGTTTGTGCAATTAATTGCATACATTACTGCATTTTTTTTTTTTTTTTGCACGTTGTCTGTAAAGGAAAGCAGAATGCACAATGAGAGCGAACAACACAGTGGAAATACGAATGAGTTAACCATCAAAATCAGGAAGAGTAAAAGACTTTCTGGTCAATCCATACAGTGGAATACTATGCGGGCATGAAAACCGTCATGTCTAAGAATAGCTCCTGGCATTTGGAAATCATCAAGACGCACATTTCAGAGAAAAAGCCAGAACACGAGTGTACATATATATAACCTTCATTTCGTACACCAGCCTTCTTCATCTCGTCTTAAGGGTATGTTTGCTGCCAACCTTTCACCAGCTGGACAGGCATGCGAACGTTCCCGCCTATGGTGTCTCAGCAGCACACAGGGTTATGAATGAAAAACGTCAGAAAGGAACCCAGGCAAAGGCACGTTTTAGTCGATTTTGCCTGCAGTTGGCCCTCTAAATAATACCATATTACCGGTGGCAGTGGCAGTAGTCACAGTGGAAAAAATAGCGTACCTAAAAGAATGAAGGTACAGTGGGCTACTTTCCATTTATAGGTGCCTTAGGAAAAAAAAAAAAAAGAAGCAAACAAAATCCTCGAGAAGACATAAGAAGATTAATAAGCTGTTAACTACAGAGCTACAAAGGTCATTTTGAGAACCAAGGACCCATAAAATTGGAATCAGAGGCATTCCTTGACCTTGAAATCAGGTCAGAAGAAGGCTGGCTTTGGGGACACTGGCCAAAAAACATGGCGGTGGGTCCCAGGAGTGGGGGCCACATCAGGTAAGCAAGCTGTGCAGAGCAGGAAGGAGAAACGGGGCGGAAGCCTGGTCAGGTCACTCACGGTGGATCCCCGAGGAGCTGAACGTTTTCTCTCAAAAATGTCGTATCTCAGAGTGGCATATATTTTTTACTGGCAAACTAGAAACTTGTTTCTCAGTATCTCTTCAGTACGGGCCAACTCTGTACAATTGCCGTGTTGACAACAGCACATTTCTCAGAGCGCGTGCTCAGTGGAATCTTTGCTTGTAACTTTCCAGCCGTTCTTAGCTTCTGTGTGTATCATTTTAAATTTCCTTAGAAGCGCAAGGTTATTAATAAGAGCTAACATTTAGTAAGCATGCCGCGGTTCTTTGCTCGCATGGCTCTAGCTAATCCTAGTGTTTGTATCATTGTGTTGCCTGGGTATTTATTATCTCCGATGTCAGCTGTTTTTGTAGGGTCTTGGAGCCCCCAAAGGGGTGCCTCACACAAGTCCACACATGCTTTTCGGCTTCACTCACAGGGCCCACGCTGTTATTTCTTTTCTTTTCTCTTTTCCTGCATGGGCACTCATGTATCACCATCCATTACCCAAGTAGCCTCTTGAAAGAGGATCACCCTGGCTTCTGCTAATGGCACCTCCAAGGGGAGTTGAGTCTTCGTGCTGAGAGCGGAGCGCTTACAAAGGGAGAGTCCTCGAGGTGGCGAATCCAAATCAGGCGTGGGGCCAGGCAGGGGGCCTGGCCCTCTCACCAACCCTCCACCATATTTTGTCACGGGACCGGAAGTGGTACCTCCAGACCACCGTGTCAGGGCGTCAGTCGGGCAAGCCGCTGCCAGCTCTCTCCAAGGGGCTCCGGGCACAGCGGAGGAGTGAGTGGAACACGATGCCTGCCCCCCGCCCCTCCGCATCCTCCCCACTGTTTTCCAGAAGCAGCTGCTTGGCCTCCAGGTGACCCTGGCCCTTTTCCATTCTGAAGTTTTGTTTTGTCTTGGTTTTTTTTTCTTTTTTCTTTTTTTCTTTTTCCCCTTTGAGCCATGTCTTCATCTCGGGAAGGGAGTTTGGGTTTATGTCTGTACAACTAAATTGCTCGCTGGGGGGGGGGGGGGGGGTGGGTGCTGGGGGTGTGGTTTAAAGGAGAGGCGTCTTGCCAGTGGTAAACTCAAGTATCCCCACGAAAAGAAACAGAAATTGCTCACTGCTTTGGAGTGACGGTGAGGCACGTGTGGTGGGCTGTGACATTTACTGCTGGGCTTTTCTTTTCTTCGTCGTTTCCCCACCGGGTCTTTGAAACCCATAGGGCTGAGATTCGGCATCGGCCGTCATCTCTCCGGGTGACCTGACCGTCTCATCCGGGCATTTCTGGAGCTGAGTTCTCAGTGGGTCTCCTCACTTCTGGGATTCTCTCCCACTTGGCCTCTGGAGCAACTTGCTCCCACCTTCCTGGTCCCCCGATATTTCTTCTTCCCTCTTTCTGGTCTCCCTGGAGCTGCTGCTTGGGATCACCTCAGCTCTTTGAATCTACCTTTGTGAAGATGGCCGTCAGCTCCCAGGCATGCCTGCCCAGCAGATGCCCAGCTACACTCTTGGCTTGTGACAAGCCACACGTCACCTTCCAAGGACCCCCCCCCCCCCGCCCCAGTCCGGGTCAGAGTTGTGAGGCTTCAATTATCCAGGAGGAGAGGCTTGGTTTTAGGAAATACAGGCGTCTGCAACCACCTCCCTCTGTGGACACCATCTGTGAGACAGATGGTGTCCATCTAACTGGTGACGAGATGAGCCAGAATCTGGGCCTGCCGATCAAATACCACGGAAGGAAGTCTCCATTGCAGGAAATGTACATGCCTTGTGGACGGTTTGCCAAGAATGTTACTCTCAGGGCGCCTGGGTGGCTCAGTCGGTCAAGCTTCTGACTCTTGATTTGGGCTCAGGTCATGATCTCATGGTTCATGAGTTCGAGCCCCGCATCGGGCTCTGCGCTAATGACGCGGGGCCCGCTTAGAATTCTGTTTCTCTCCCTCTCTCTCTGCCCTTCCCCCGCTTGCTCTCTCTCTTTAAAAAAAAATTTTTTTTAATTTAAAAAAGAATGTTATTATCATTTATGGAAGGGAGCCTACATCCACTCACTCAGCCCATGAGCATCTCTGCTCTAACATATACTAAGCATTGGGCTAAATGTAATAGAAATGAATATGCATCAGGTTTGGCTCCTGTCCTCAAGGAACCGAGCATTTAGATAGGAGGTACCACGTCTCGCCCGAGACCTTCAGCACTTGCATAGAATAGCAACTGTGTGATCTGTGTAAATACTAAAGCTTTTGATTAACATTTTATATCCCCAAGTATGTGACACGCAGCCCCCAAATAAATACAAGGCTACGTCCCTCAAGTGAAGCTACTTATCAACTGATGCCCAATTGGACTATTTAAAACAGGTTTCAGCCACTGCTTTGTGGCCAAATTTCCAAACTTGGAAATATGCACTGGGAATTCAGAAGATACCCAACCAATAGCGTGTCGGGTATTGCTTACCTTATCAAAGTTAAATTTGCTTTCATTAAGAATAATTCCCATTTAAATGGATGACCCAGACAAACCAGTTTAAGCTGCTACAAATGAAAATGCAAATAAAACATCTGCTTCTAACTGATTTCCACTCATTATTTTAACTTCAGAGGAGGAGAGGTTAGGAAGTTTCTAGAATCATTTGAATGCCAATTGCTTTGATCAGACATGCCGCTCGGATCCCACGAGCCGATGGACTGAGCTTTTAAGAGGTAAAATCCCTCAGAGCTTTAAGACATGTAGAATACAAACAAGATGACAAGCTTAAGAGACTGGACACTCCAGGTAGAGATGTCTAAAAACAAATGAGAATTTGGGAGACATAATATACTGCAGCAGAGGGAGAAATGAATGTGAGACATAACTCAATGTGGGAGAGAGACCCGAGGAGGAAGAAAATCTCATTCGTGTCGAATATATCTTCTTTAGAGACACAGCAGTCATGCTGAAATAAGCGAGTCAATGCAAGAAAGCCCCTTTGATTTGGAGGATACCTGCCAGGTGCAAGGAGTCAAGGAAATATAGGGGGCAGAGCAACGTAATGATAAGTACGCAGAAAAAGCACAACTCTGCTCAGACAAGGTGGGTCACAGGGGACACTCACTATGACTTCTTGGTCCTTTTGGTCCGGGCTTCCAGGTTTTTCAAGAGCCACTTGAAAGGTTGGAACAGTATTCATGGCTGTCATCTCTGGAGGCACTAGTTGTTGTGTCCAGCGGTCATCCCACCAAAATAAGATGGGATGGAACCGAGGACCACGCATATGTGGGCTCTAAGCTCAGGTGCGCCACCTGCTGGCTGTGGGACCTTGGGCAACTCGCTCCAAGTCTCTGGACCATATTTGTCCCATGCCTTAAAACGCAGCAGCTGTCGGGGAGGGGAGTTTTTGTCTGTTTGCGAAGTGGATGAAACATCGTAGTTGATCATTAAACATAGCTGTTGGCATTATCATTATTAATTCTTCTACAAGGAGATTTTTTTTTTCAAAGAAGAAGGCAGGATATTGGCTTGAAGAACGATACTTAAATATTGTAGGTAAACATGCATCCTCTAAGGCATGTTTCTACTTGAAATTCCGCACGTGAAACCTAGCATCTTCTTCCTTTGGTAAAGACTTTCAGAGTTAGACTCTAAGATGTCACTTTACTTGGTGAATATTTTGTTGCCCCTAACTCGTCACACATGTACTTTTAAAATATTGATGTACTGATTCACTCTTTTTTTTTTCATTTTACTTAAAAAAATTTTTTTTTTGTAATCTAGTTTTAGCGATTGCATCAAGGAATCAAGGAAGAGAACTCTAATGCAGTGATTCTTAAACTTTCCTGGGGTCGCACATTACTTTGGAATCTGATAAAAGACGTGACCTCATACCCCACAAAAAAGATACACTCACATATAAACATGGTTATAGGTGTTCAGAGATCTTCTTGGAGCTCCAGGAAGATATGTCAAGTTATGGACTAGAGCACAACTAGAAACTTTTAGAATTGTCCGGCACTCCCTAAAATAGTAAAGGAGGAATTATTCAACACCAATTCTTTATCACCAAGAAGAATCATTTGTCCTAAAGTTTGGTTTGAATCACTTTCCCTGGTTACTCGTGGAAAAGAAAGGATTTACAGCAAGTATATGACTATAAGTCGATTTAAGGAAATCAATTTTGAATTAATCGCCTTCCATGTAGCCTCTTTAGAAAAAATAATTTGTTCAAGAACTGTCTTGAATGTTTGTTCTTCTACTTTATAAAGAAAAGGCATCCACTTCAACCATCCCTGGAGTTAGTGTGGCTCAATGTCCCATGGAATGAAAATCTTTATGCGTCCAGCAAAGGGAAACCTTCTCCAGTGATTATAATCAAGCTACCATAACTCATTAGCCTACTAGAAAGATTTAGATTCTTCCACTACTTGGCATGTGTCAAAGCAGCGCAAGAAAGTAAATTAATGGGACGCCTGGGTGGCTCAGTCAGTTAAGTGTCCAACTGGGCTCAGGTCATGATCTCATGGTTCACGAGTTCAAGCCCCCACCTTGGGCTCTGTGCTGACAACTTGGAGCCTGGAACCTGGTTCAGATTCTGGGTCTCCCTCTCTCTCTCTG
This sequence comes from Leopardus geoffroyi, assembly GCF_018350155.1. NCBI lineage: Eukaryota > Metazoa > Chordata > Mammalia > Carnivora > Felidae > Leopardus > Leopardus geoffroyi. The sequence goes on along the minus strand of NC_059337.1, from coordinate 13,366,667 downwards.
CCCCTCCCCACTCATACTCTGTCTCTCTCTCTCAGAAACAAGTAAACATTTTTTTTAAAGTAAATTAAAGAGAGCATCAGCAAGAAAAATGAAATGTTCAGATTTGCTTTTTACTTTTCATATATCTAAATGTAAGCAGTTCCCCCTCTCTCTGCCCAATTCTTAAGGCAAGTCAACAGCTCAAAAGCAAAGCTCCTTCAAAACAGCATAAGCAGAGTAGGGAATGATTGAAACTTTTCACAGTAACCCCAGTGTTTTATGGGACTACCAAGTTTTCCAAAGACACTGGTAAAATCTCAGATAAAAATTTTATGTGATACATTTCATATTCTTTGTGTTATTCAAGGAGTTATTAAAAACTAATTTTTAACTATTATCATTAAATATTTATATGAATTACAGTCAATTGTCACTTTATTTCGTCCTATAAAAGCTTTAATAATTTCTACTTCATATTAAAAAAAAATAATGCTAGCTCCAGATAGACCAGTTCTTGCCAGTACATGCCCTCTCTTTCCTTAATGCCTACAAAGAATCTGGGCATGATTTGCCTAACTACGAAGTCCAATTCCAATAAAATTTCACTTGTATTTAACCACTGTCAGAATTTATCATCTATTTATGCTGTTTATAGATTGAGTACTAACAATAATGTAATATCCCAATCCAGAAAAAAAAAGTGGGTAATCATTACATTCACAGGAAACAAAACATATTAAAATGGTTTTATATATGCATACCTACCACATATGCATATTTTGTTGTAGATATGTATAATAGAGTGACTAATAAGGAATTTTCAAATATATAATTATAATACATTAGGATGACACTGTGGGGCAAGAATAAAAACAGGAGTTTAAGAAGGAAAGAGAAACACATACAAATCATTAAATGTTTTCTTAAAGTATGTTTGTGTATTTCTTTTTTTAGTGAGTTTCACATTACTATGGTATTTAGATGTCATTTGATGTATTTAAAAGTGTGACATAACCATATCATTTATAAAAATCTGCAGAATTCCATCCCTTGAAACCATTTACACATACGATGAAAGGTTCTAGATGCCAATATTTGTACTGAGTGAAAAAGCACGGTGTTTTATCAAATTACTTCAGGGGCTATGAAAGCAAAGATTTCTAAAGATCAGTGCTCGCAATTATAATTCAATATGTCACAAACATAATGCTAATAATAGGGGGAGTAACTCATGATATATATTATATTATATGTTGTATATTATATGTATATGAATATCTATTATATTACACAATTGTTTATAATTACACATATATATATATTTATATGTATCTCAGCTATCTTGATTTTATTGTCATGTCTCCCTTTTCTGTTTTGTTTTTCTTTTCCCTTTGAGCAGGACTTATTACATGAAGAAAGAATTTAAAAGCCATGTCTGGACGGATCTTTCTAACTGGTCTTGGGATTGTGCCGATAACACACAATAGACCTGTACTGAGTCTGCTCATACTTAGTATCACGTGTGACCACAATTTGGAAAGTTACTGCTCGAAGAGTTAAGAGTTTGTGATCAAACAAGTTCGAAAGAGTCATATTGCCTTATCTTGCCCCATTGGGAGCGGGTATGATTAGTTTGCCAACCCTATTAATAACTTCCTTTCAAGTGTCTTTCTTAAGCACTGAGTCTCATAAAGGATCTGACCAGAAGCTATCAAGGACACACAGAGGAACTCACCATGGCTTTCTATCCATGGATCTTTCAGGGTGTGGAAAGTGCTCTGTGGATAGAGAGGTGGGGTAACGTCATATGGATTTCCCATGAGGATACAATCTCTTCCCCATCATTTCCAGTTCAACCAACGATTGGAGTCTAATGGAAGAGATAGCATGCATGTGTGGAAATATGTGTAGGGTATAAACATTCAGAAATGGAGGGAGGCTAGTCAAGGAGATGCGTTAACAAAGTAAATAAAATCGAGGGGTAAAAAATGTCATTGAAAGTTCAACTAACAGCCGTCTAGGATCTACTAGGTATTACATATTTTAGCAAATGTTATACATTTATTTCCTTATAAAGCCCATGTTCTGTGGTTTCATTTGACTTTGTTTTTCAAACTGCAGGTTGCAACGCATTAATGCCTTCTAAAATCAATTTAGTGGAGCACGACCAGCATTTGAAAAAGAAGTGAAATCGAATACAGCAGGATAGAACGGTAAATTATTAATGCATCCTACACAAAGTGGGGGCTATTATTATTTTGTGAAACTTTGACTTCAGATATGTATCTGGACGTGATATGATGCGAAATGTAATTCTTATTGTACTCTGCTGAGCCAAAAGCTTCCCCAAAACTGTAAGATAAACCCAGCGCTAATAAAAAGGAGTAGAGAAAAAAAAAATGAGTTCGGAGTGGAAGTCTGCAGTCTATTTTCTACTTCGAGTGATCAGGTGGATGGCGCTCTATTTAACCAAACTGAAGTCAACAAAAGAAGCAAGACATCTGGGGAGAAATCAGTTCATGAAGGAAGTTTATAATATCATGCACTGAGACAACGTATTGACTCGAGATGGGTATTTCAGGCAAACTGCTGAGCCTCGGGAAAGAGGTTTTACCTGGAGATATACATTTGGAAGATAAAGAGAAAAAAAAAAAAGATAGTTAAGGCTAAATCTTTGGTTGAGGCTACCCATTTCCCCCGGAAGTTAAAGAGAGGTGAAGACAATGAAGCTAGTTTCCCAGACTAGCTAAAATATTAGCTAATGAAAAATGTCACCTTTGGTCGGTTCCTTTGAGTGACCACCCTCAAAGACCCATAAATGAAACTGATACGGTGCCACTCCAGATTTTTACCGCATGATATTCAGGTGCGTTTTGCATGGCATGGGGGGCTCACCCAGAGAAGGGGACTATTCTCTTTGTATTTCTGCGGCACCACGACGTCTCCGAGGTTTTTATCATTGATTATGTCACTGAATGGGTGAAGGTGGAGTGAAGCTGTCATGTTCTGCTAAGCACAGAGCTTTAGAAATGTCATTGTCACGGAGCCTCCTTTCCCCTTGGGAGCCCAATGAACCTAGCAACTTTACCTAAGGAAAACTCTCTCCAGATCCGTGGCAGACAAGCTACATTGAGATCCCCTGGCATTCACGAACGTCCTCTTAATAGGGGACGAGCAGTGCCATACAGATGCATTTCCCTTGCCTTTCTGCTCGCACGCAGGCCCACTGTGCTCCTTCAGAGGAACCGGTGCACGCGTGAATGTGTCTGACGGTGGAGACCCAGCCGGCCAGGAAGTTGAAAGTAAGAACTTGGATCTCTATTTCAAGGTTACAGTGTTAATAGCAAATTTCTAATTTTTTACATATGTCTTTATTTTTGAGAGAAAGAGAGGGAGAATGCAAGCAGGGGAGAGGCAGAGAGAGAGAGAGAGAGAATGCAAGCAGGGGAGAGGCAGAGAGAGAGGGAGATACAAAATCCGAAGTAGAATACAGGCTCCCAGCTGTCCGCACAGAGCCCGACGCGGAGCTCGAACTCACGAACCATGAGAGCATGACCTGAGCAGAAGTCCCACGCTTCACCGACTGAGCCCCCCAGGCGCCCCGCAAATTAAGCTTTTTGAAGATCTTCACTTCCCTCCTCCCCTGACTTTGAATGCCCACCGCAAGGTAATAGCAAAAAATCAGTTTGAGGTTGACGTCCATAGGGACGCTTTGTCCAGGATGTTTAGCGAATGCTTTTTTCTCCCTGCATTTTCTCTCTTGCTCAGTTCACTCAAGCAGGACCCAGCCTCTAGGTTTCCTGGTCTCTGCTGAAATGTGAGATGGGGCAGAAAACATTCCTGCATTTCCTTTCCAAAAAATTTAAGCTACAGAACATATTATATTAAGTATCTGGGAAAGAGAAGCATGGGGGATTTTGCCCCAGGGAAAGATTTTAATTACCGAAAAGAGTCTCCCAAAGACTGGGGGAATAAAAAAGGCTTGTGGGTTCTGGAGAATGGAAGTCTGTGTCCTGCTCTTGGGCACACCTCAGGGAGAATGGTGACACGTTTCTTACCCCGGTGCCCTGGACAACACAGGAAAGCATCAGGGAGCCAACAAACCTGAAGATATCCTTCAGGCTGGAGCAAGGAGGTTCTCAGCAACAGCAGAGTGGCTGGGCCCATGGCTGATAAAAGAGCGTCCCTGGTCTGTGACATTACAGAAGATTCTGGAAGCTTGTCCTTATTTCAGTACTGTAGATGAGAGGGAGGAGAGAAAGACCTCTAAGAATGACTGACATTAGATATCCCAGTCTAGGGGAAAGGGAGCTTATGTTTGAAATAAAGTTGATTCATGCAAAAAATTAGATTTCCTCTATTTGGCAAACTTTGATTTGTGGACTGAGATTGGTATCCATTGCATTAATTTGTGGTGGAACGTTCCTTGACTCTAAAGATCACACTCTTCACATGTGTCTACACACACACACACACACACACACACACGCACACACACTCAGAATCAAGGGCAAAACTTTCCTCGGAACAGCCTAATGACCACTGTGGTCACAATGTATAAGAACGAAGATGTGAAAAGGGAGGAAAAAAGTAAACAAAAGTTCTATGCCTTTCAAGTCACAGAGATATGAGAACCACCACCTTTCCCGATTCTTTAAGGTCCGCCAACAACCATTTTCCTATGGAGTATTTATTTCCTTCTAGAAACTTCTGTGTGCACACATAGGTCTTGTCCAGTGGGAGCATTCAAGCATTCTCAGTTTGGCTGAGGGGGCTGCTTCCTCCCATCTTCGGCTTGAAGCGGCTGTCTTGTCTCTTGATGGGTTTATTTCAGCCAATTGTTCTGGGCGTTCCCATTCGGGTTTATTTTCCCAAAGAGTCAACGCTAGCATGCCAAAGACCTATGCAACTCCCCCTTTGACTTAACTTCCACCCTTTAGAACTCACACACCGCTCCCGAAGTGCATATTCAGGACTGCGTTTCTGCCTGTTGGGCAACATATTAGTTCCTGTGGCTAATGTATGAATTATCACAAACTAGGTGGCTTGTAACAACAGACACTTCTTCTTTCACACTTCCGGAGGACGTAAGTCTGCAACCAGGGCGTCTGCAGGGCCATGCATCGCCCAAAGACTCTAGAGTAAATTCTGTGCATGCACACACACAAAGAGAACAAGATTTAATTAATCAATGAATACATTGTACATTGTACGTCAATTACAATCAATTGTACATCATTACAGTTAAAACTTTAGAGCCATCAATTAATACATTGTACATTATACATCAATTACAATCAATTGTACATCATTACAGGTAAAATTTTAGAGCCATCTGTATTTTATTCATCTGTTAGTGTCATCAAATAGGTTTCAAAATAAGAAATCATTAAATCCCTTAAATGCGTGAAATATTCCACCTTATAAATGAATCATGACTCGTAGCTTATTCTGTTTGTTATTCATGGGCAGGTAAGTTGCTGTTTGAAATCATGCTTTTTAACAAATATCTCAGTGCATGTTTCTGATCACGTATAGGAGAGCTTTTCTGTCACAGATACCTGCATTAGAACTATGGGTCACAGACTGTGTACATTTTTTTTTTAAGGAAGAGAGAGCATGCACATGCAAGCTGGGGAAGGACAGAGAGAGAGGAGAGAGAATCCCAAGTAGGCTCCACCTCGGTAGTGCAGAGCCTGACGCAGGGCTCCATCCTGTGAAGTGTGAGAACATGACCTGAGCCAAAATCAAGAGTTTGGAGATGTTTCGCCGCCTGAGCCACCCAAGCGCCCCTAGATTGTGTCCATCTTTTTTTTTTAATGTTTATTTTTGAGAGACAGAGTGTGAGCGAGAGAAGGGCAGGGGGAGGGGGTACAGAAGATCTGAAATGGGCTCTGTGCTGACAGCAGAGAGCTCCATGCGGGACTTGAACTCACCAACCGTGAGATCGTGGACCTGAGCCGAAGTCAGCCACTTAACTGACTGAGCCTCCCCAGATTGTTTACATCTTAAACTACACTTGACTTTGCTGATTTGCTCTCCACAGAGTTATTATGCACATTCGTATTTCCATGTGCATGCCTGGAAGGGCCCATTCTTTCTTTGCCAATTTATCCCATCATCGTCATGCACCAAGTTCTAATATTTGTGAAATACATTGTCAGTATACAAACGTATGTTGGTTCTATGTTCCCTATTCTATTCTACTAATATAATGGCCTGACTTGTAAAAAATACACCAATAGCATTATAAAGAGTCTTCCTATTTGATTATGGGAGTCTCTTTACATTATTCTTCTTCAAAATTTTCAGAACGTTCCTGTTGTATTTCCTTTTTGTAATTTTTCCATATACATTTTAGAATCAGTTTGTCTGATGTTATACAATTCTGCTGGCGTATTGAAAGGAATCACCTTGTATTAATTTGTGGAGAGTTGCCCCACTGTTACCATAGGTAATATCCCCACCCATACCTATGGTATCTTTATTTATTTAGGTATTCTGTTCACTTTCAAAATAATTGCATAAGTTCCTCATAAAGGTATTAAGTATACATTTTGTTAGTCTTACAAATTGGTATTTGTGACTTTTAAAGCTGTCACAGATGTTACTTTTTAAACAACTTTATTTTTGAACAGTTGCTCATGCAAAATTCACACTCTTGATTTTCATATGTTGACAGCATATTCAGTATACTTGCTGAATTCTCTTTGAGTTATAATATATATTATATTATATAATATGTAATATATATAATATTGAGTTACAATATATAATATTATATATATATTCTCTTAGCTCTTCTAAGTTGACAGTCATCATATGTGAACATCTTTCTTGCTAAACCTTATAATTTCTATTTCCTTTTCTAATTTTATTACAGTGTCTGAAACACCCAGTATAATAGGTAAACAAAACAAATGAACAAAAAAAAAAAAACCAGTAAAAACAACTATCTTTGACTTGTTCTTAACTAAAGCACATGCTTCTAATGTTTCATCAGTTGTGAAAACTGCTATAGATTTTTGAGAGATATCTTTTATGAGGCAAAGGAAGATATCTTCTATTCCCATCTACTGAAGGTTTTATTTCCAATAAATCATGAATAGGTGTTGAATTTTATCAAATGTTGTGTATACATCTATTGGAATGATAATAAGCATTTTTACCTTTATCAATTAACAAGACAAATTCCACCGATGGGTTCTTTAACCTTGTTGTCTATTCACACTCCTGGATAACACTTTATTACGATGCAGTTTTAAACACGATGTTAAAAATGAGATGCTAATACAGATGTGAAATTAACCTATCAATTTTCTGTCTTGTATACTCCCTCGATACCAATTTGGTATCAAAACTATACCTGCTTCATAAACTGACTTGGGATCTTTCTCTTTTCTACTCTAAACAATTTGCGTAGATGAGGATCGGTTTAGTAGAACTTACCCTTGAAATATTTGGCTTTTAGTATTTCTTAGGGAGATCACTTAAAAACGGTTGAATTTCAGGGCACCTGGGTGGTTCATTCAGTTAAGTGTCCGGATCCTGATTTTGGCTCAGCGTCCTGATCTCACATGTTGTGATCTCACAGCTTGTGATCTCGTGGTTTGTGAGTTTGAGCACTGCCTGAGGATTCTCTCTCCCTCTCTCTGCTCTTCACCTGAACCCTGCGTTGGGCTCCACGTTGACAGCGTGGAGCCTGCTTGAGATTCTCTCTCTCCTTCCCTCTGCCCCTCCCCTGCTCACTCTCTCTCCCCCTCTTTCTCTATGAAAATAAATAAATGAACTTTCGAAAAAAATATGGAGAATGACCAAGATGGTCCATTTTGTGTTTTGAAATAATCACTTTGATTTCAGTGTAAATATTTGAGGCAAGGGAAGGGACGAGAAGCATAAGTGAAGGAGCTGGGGCAGTGACCAGCTGGAAGACTGTGCTGGTATATTAGGTAGGAGATGAATGAAACCTGAACTGGGGTGGTGGGGCTAAAGGGAAAAGTTTGTTTTTGTGAGAGATTTCGGGGGAACCATAGGCAAGTCTTGTGCTGGTACACAGAGGTGAGAACAGGAAGAGTTCATGATGACCTCCACATTTCCAGCTTGAACAAAGATTTACAGGCAGTGAGTCACCTCCCAAGACACAGGACAGTGGCGCAAATTGGATGCGACAGATGACAAATTCATTTCTGTGCATAAAGAATTTGAGGTGCAACTGAGATTGCCGAGCGGTTAACTCTAGTAGGAGTTTAACGGTCCTTTACTATTTGGCATTTGATTTCAGCTTTTCACTATTATCAACAATATATCAATTATTATCAACAATATTAGCAACAATGCAATGGACATTTTTATAGACTAAATCAATGAGCATGTAGTAATATTACCTTTAGGGGATAAATTTTGTTGAGAATGGCCAGATCTGTAAATACAGACATTTTAAAGTTTTCATTACATATTACCAAATTAATTTGCAGAAAGCTTAAAAGAGTTCATCATTCATCCCATGGATACATTAAAACTTATGCAAAGGTATTTCAATAATTTACCATTTTGGACAGTACTTTATCTTTGAATAGATTCTTTTTTTTTATTTTTTTTAATGTTTGTATTTATTTGGACACAGAGAGAGACAGAACATGAGCAGGGGAGGGGCAGAGAGAGAGGGAGACACAGAATCTGAGGCAGGCTCCAAGCTCTGAGCTGTCAGCACAGAGCCCGGTGCGGGGCTCGAACTCACGGACCGTGAGCTCGGACTCAGGAACCAAGAGATCGTGCCCTGAGCCGAAGTCGGACGCTCAACCGACTGAGCCACCCAGGCGCCCCTGAATAGATTCTTGATTACATTTGTTGAAAATAGTCTAAGAAGTAAAATTCTTAATTCAAAAGGTATGGATTTTAAAAAATAACATTATAACAACAGCCATGGTGTTGATCTCTTACTATGGATTTTGCAAGGTGCTTTTTTACTTACGTGACTTTAAGCCTCACAACAATCCCAAAGAAAGGATATTCAAATTTTGCTATTAAGAAAGAGAAGACCAGAATGGCTCGGCAGATTACCAAAGTAATCCATACAGCGAATGCAGAAATATGATGCAGTGCCACATCTCTGTGATCCCTGGTTTTATTCTGTCTTACGCAATACCTCAGTCCTAAAGAACGCTCCAGAAAGGTACATGAAAGGGCATAATTCGTTGCATACACTACTGTTGAATGAAACTTTGTCTTGTCATACTGTCCAAGTACAGTAATGATAACTCCATGCTGTTCATACAAATTGTAAATATTTTCATGGATTACCATTTGCCTTTTACCTTTGTTTATTGAGGGTATTTCTTTCAATCTAGTCCTTGTCAGTTCTTGCATATCTGAATCTATGAATAGATTTTTTTTTTCTTATTGATTTTGGCTTTGCTGTCATGCTTGGAAGCTTCTTCTCTACCCCAAGGCAGTTATTTTGTCTTTTAAATTTAATTTTTTAAAAAAATATTTTATCTTATAAGAGCTTTATTGACCTGTTATGTGCATCCACGTAGGGAGCGCCTGGGTGGCTCCGTTGGTTAAGCGTCTGACTCTTGGTTTCTGCTCAGGTCATGATCTCACCGCTTGTGAGTTCGAGACCTGCATCAGTTCTGTGTTGACAATGCAGAGCCTGCTTGGGATTCTCTCTCTCTCTCTCTCTCTCTCTCTCTCTCTTTCTCTCTGCCCCTTCCTTCCACTCATGCATGCACTCTCTCTCTCTCTCAAACTAAATAAAAACATTTAAAAATATAAAAAATTATGAATCCATGTATAATTTATTTGGGAAGCCTAATATGAAGCAATCTCTAAAATAATTGATTGTATATAAATCAAGTAACTCCTAAAGTCATTTCCACACAGTTTATGTGTTTATTCCTTGCTTTGTAAAATATTTATCTTTGTGTGTTTTTTTTTTAAATTTTGTATGCTTTCTCTCAATGCTACAAGATAAAATGTGTCCCCCTAACTTTAATGGAAATATATCCAAGGTTTCTTCAACAATGGGAATATTCATGGTTGGTCCAAGATCTTTTTTTTATCATATTTAGAAATGACTTCTCTAGAATCAGTTTGAGCATTTTTTATAGGAATAGATGTCGGAATTCAAATGGATTATAGAATATACTGTGATCATCATGTTTTTCCCCTTTGATCTATTCATGCAATAAGTTATTTTAATAGCTTTCTCGACGCCGAGACATCTTTGTTTCAACTTAATCTTTTTAAAATTTAATTTAGAACACTTGCAACTATATTGATGGTGAAGTAGGAAATGGTGCAATGTCGTGGTTGTTAGCTGCAAAGTTACACTAATATAACAAAATGAATTTCAGGACATATCTTCCATTTTTCTCACCCAAATATTTTTTTTTATTTTTATTATTTTTTAACCTTTATTTATCTTTGAGAGAGAGAGAGAGAGAGCAAGGGAGGGGCAGAAAAAGAGGAAGACACAGAATCCAAAGCAGGCTCCAGGCTCTGAGCCATCAGCACAGAGCCCAACGCAGGGCTCAAACTCATGAAAGGTGAGATCATGACCTGAGCCGAAATCGGACGCTTAATCGGCTGAGCCACCCACATACTCCCCCAAATATTTTTTGAAATAGAGCACGAATTCTTTGTTCCTTGAAGATTTTCTATAATTCACTTAATAAACTTCACTGCCTTATTCTTTTTTTTAATTTTTTTTTCAACGTTTATTTATTTTTGGGACAGAGAGAGACAGAGCATGAACGGGGGAGGGGCAGAGAGAGAGGGAGACACAGAATCGGAAACACACTCCAGGCTCTGAGCCATCAGCCCAGAGCCCGACGCGGGGCTCGAACTCACGGACCGCGAGATCGTGACCTGGCTGAAGTTGGACGCTCAACCGAATGCGCCACCCAGGCGCCCCTTCACTGCCTTATTCTTTGATGGTGAACAAATATTGCCTGGAGACGTTTATACATTTTTTTTTCTAGAATCAGTTTTGGCCATTTTTAGTTTCCCTAATATTTTCCCATTTTATGAGACTGTATGTGGGATTCTTCTTAATTTTCTTAACCTCCTGTATAGTTACAATTGCACTCCCTTTCTCACTTCTAATATTGTACCTTACGGCTTTTACTCTAGATTATACTGGGCAGGGGCACCTGGGTGGCTCAGTCAGTTAAGCATCCCACTCTTGATTTCTGCTCAGGTCATGATCTCGGGGTTGGTGAGTTCAAACTCTGCATCAGGCTCCGCACTGACAATGTGGAACGTGCTTTAGATTCCTCTCTCTGCCTCTCCCCCACTCGTGTTCTCTGTCTCTCCAAATTAAGGAATAAACTTGAAAAAATAATTTTAAACTGGGCAGAAGGGTGTCTTTTATTGTGTGTGCATCACCAGCTTAGAAATATGTCCAGAATCATCTCTGGAATTTATTACATATGCCATGACATTTTTTTCCTCTTTTTTTTTCTTTTGTAATTCTTACTGCTTTTAGCTTAGTCTTCAATTCTTTTGGTAACTTTTCTTTTTAACTTTCAAAAATTTTATAAAATCCAGTTAATTACAGTGGTGCTTTCGATGTCTGCTGAAACAGTAAATAATGATCAACAACATTTTTTGTTTACCTTCCTACCCACCAGGGATTCTTCTAAATACGTCACATGTATTATCTTGTTTAAGCCTCACGGTTATCATGAGGTAAAAACTGTTATTTTTTTTTTCCATTTTATACATGAGAAAACTGAGGCTCAGAAAAGTCAACCTGCTTCCAGTTACATAAGTAACATGTGGCTTAACTGGATTTCCAATCATTTGGTTCAAGAGCTCACAATTTTAACCAGCCTGTTAAGGATTCAATCATATCTGCTTCTCCTTTCCTCTCGCTTGGTTTAGATTTTTTCCAACACAGAAATGCACTGAGATCTCTTGAAATATTGAATCACTCTTGTACCTTTATTTGACTTCACGATTCATGAACGTGACAACCGCTATGTTGAGATTTCATCTTACCAGTGAAGAATGCCAAAAAGCAAAAGTCTACTTCACATGTCGTGTTGTAAGAGACAGAGTGGGCTTTGCACAGGCTCTGAGACCCCCTTAGAGTTTGCATCTTGTGGTTAACCTCAAAGATAAACATCATGTTCACAAAATGCCAAGTGCTCTTGGATTGTGGAATATACATGATAGAGAGTAAGGTTCACATTATTAGATAATAGGGAAGTCGTTTAATGAATTACAGCTATAATATATGTCCCATTGCTATGAAAAATGTTCATTTGTATGCGGTAATATTTCTCTACCAGTGTAAGTAGAGACCTAATAGAGCTAATGGTTTGGATTTAAATTAATGAAGCATACATGATGTGACTAAGATTTTATACACTTAGTTCTTGAAATATTTGTCAATATTTGCTTGGAGTTTCTGCAGATAATGCATCAGACTTTGTGCCAGTGCTGGGTGCCCAGACACACTTAGCAGAGGGATAATGAAGAAAGAGGGGTTTAATTTATTTGGGATTTTTAACAAATAAATAGCATCCCAATTTGTTGTTGCTGGCTTTAAAATAGTAACAGTTTTAGCGATGGCTGAAATGTCTCTATTCACCCGGCACATGCTGAATAGAGGCAATGGAACATCTGATATTTATGAAATGCTGGTTTTCAGTACATATTAAGATTTGTTGATTAACAGTAGGGATAATTATGAACGTTAATGGGGTGCCGTTCTTCTGTTAGCATCTTGTTCACTGGTGGAATGAGCTCCTACAGAAAGGATGGGGATTGGGACTGAAGGCGGAGTCAGAGACAAAGCCCCCTGTGGTGCAGAAAGGTACCCTATTTAGGTGATTTGGGAATTCTCAGGAGTTCACAACCCATCCCCCCCCCCACACACACACACCCCAGGAACGTGTGCATTTTCTACTTTTAATGACAGTCTCAGCCTCATAGCTCAGTCCTGTTTGCCATTATCTTTCAAGGGAACTCTAAAATTAGAGATTATAGAGAAAGTTGAAGCTGTCTAAAGCCTTTTCCCCCTTTCAAATAAAGATGCCGAAGCTCAGAAAGAGAAAGCAGCTTGCCCAAGGTCACACAGCCAACTGGTAACAGTTCTAGAACTGGCACCCAAGTTCTTTTGTTTGTTGGTTTGTTTTTGTTTTTTTTTTTTTTTTTTCTGCACCTCGTACACTACTCTCCAGCATAACCAGGGTTCACACTCTGCTTATCCAATGTATACAGTCATTCTGATCTGCATCTATGATGATTGGAGTGCTCGGCCATGCCTACTGTTCAGTGTTTTAAGTATCATGGCGTTGTCACCGTGAAAAGTGTCCAGTATGACTTTGGAATTAAAAATAAATCAATTCGGGGGGACACTTGGGTGGCTCAATTGGTTAAAGGCCCCACTCTTTGTTTTGGCTCAGGTCATGACCTTGCAGTTTGTGGGTTCAAGCCCCGTGTCAGGCGGATGTGCAGAGTCTGCTTGGGAGTCTCTCTCCGCCCCTCCCCTGCTCTCTTTCTCTTTCCCTCCCAAAATAAATAAATACACTTAGAAAACAAACAAATAAATAAAATAAATACAGACTTTCAGCCTGCACTCAAGGCTTCTCAAAGCCCTGCCCACGGCACTTTCAGGAACCTGTCAGATGTGCTTTAAACTGCCACAGGTGCACTCCCCAAGTCAACATTTCCAGCACTTTCAGGGCAACTCCAGCTCTGTTCTTGTGGGTGAGGCGAGGAGCCTCCAACTTTATGACGTACCTCTGTCTCTCAAATGGAAGGTAACATTTTAGGCTTCTACACCATTTAGGTATTCCATCCGTTCCCTGTCATCCTCAGACCCCCGTAATTGTTGTCAAGTCTTCTTATCACAAATGTGCACTGCGACTGACAGAGCACAAGGACAATGCTACCATGACAGGCCATCAGGGTAGGGCACCACACGGAAACCTATGTGGGTATCGGGAAACAGTAGTTAGAGGAGGGGGGCTCAGTGACAGCTCTTGCCTTACCTACAAATTGAGGGGAAGTAAATTCAATCAATGGCTCCCAAATGTTGGAGTGAAACATAAAACAAATCAGAATGATTCTCGTCGGAGGTGGAATGGATACACCGGGCCCTCTGCCCATCTGGTCTCCTGTCCAACCTTCAACAGGATTCCACACACTGGGGACCCCTGGGCTGGGATGCTTTACCCTTCCTGTCACTAACAATTTCTGATGCTGACACAAGCCATTGCCATGCACGGTGGCTGAGAAAAGGAAGAGAATAATTCATCTAAGCCAGTAGTTCCTAAACTGTGGTTTCGGGCCCAGGGGCGTTAGTATCATCTGGGAACTTGTTGGAAACGCATATTCATGGCCCCACCCGGACCTGCTGAATCAGAAACTCTGAACCCAGAGTTCTCTGTTTTTTCCCAGCTCTCCCAATGATTCGGATGCATGTTAAAGCTTGAAAACCGCTGGGTTAAATAAGAGTGAGAATACTTACTAAAAGCGGGAGGAAAACTGAAAGGCAGCGCTGTATTTACCTCACATCCAAGAAGGTTGAGTATCAGCCTAATGTGGTAACTCAGCAATAGCACAAGACCCACAGATACTTCCGATCACTCTGCTCCACTCCTTGGAAAGTAGTACTTTGTTACCACACTTGACACTCCAGATTGCAAGATGGCGGCTCCATTCCCAGGTGTATCTAAAGAGACATTGCCTTTAGGGGCGCCTGGGTGGCTCAGTCCGGTAGGCGACCGACTTCAGCCTAGGTCATGATCTCGAGGTTCGTGGGTTCAAACCCCCATTGGGCTCTGTGCTGACCACTCAGGGCCTGGAGCCTGCCTCGGATTCTGTGTCTCCCTCTCTCTCTCTCTCTCTCTCTGCCCCTTCCCTACTCCTGCTCTGTCTCTCTCTGTCTCTCAGAAATAAATAAATGTTAAAAAAAAAAAATTAAGAGACATTGCCTTTAATATTTGGGAGGAGACACAGTCCTCTGGGACTTCCTCCTACATCTCATTGGCTGTAACTGTGCCACGTGGTCATCCTGGGGAAACCAAGGCAGGGGTGAGAAGGACATAGGGAGGTGGGTGTGGAGCCAGCCATAGGGCTTAGGCTATTTTGGTGGGGGTAGACAAAGGCAGGGGCACAGGCTCTCCAAAACGTCTTAAAGCATTTTCTTCCTATGTCTATGAAAAGAGCTCCTTCTATTCAAAGAATCAAATAATAATAATAATAATAATAGGGAAATAATATATAGGAATTCAAAAGAACCACCTGGTTCTATGGTGCTTAGTGCTGGCAAAAGACAAGCAGAAGGTTCTCTGGAAAAGAAGCCATCAAAGTCACTCTCTGTGGGCTCTAAGGTGAAAATTATCCAGGGGCGACTCCCCTGAGTGGGGCCTTCCTGAGGTTGTATATATCCACTCTATTGGGAATAGCTATGAAGTGGGACATGAATAAATAATTTTTTTTAATTAATGTTTATTTATTTTTGAAAGAGAGACAGAGCAAGAGTAGGGTAGGGGCAGAGAGAGAGGGAGACACAGAATCTGAAGCAGGCTCCAGGCTCCGAGCTGTCAGCACAGAGCCCGACGCAGGGCTCGAACTCAGGAACCAAGAGATCGTGCCCTGAGCTGAAGTCGGACACTTAACTGACTGAGCCACCCAGGCGCCCCAATAAAAAAAATCTTGAAGCCTGGGTCCCAGTCTCAATCCCTCCACCCAGGAGCCCCTCCCTGCGTTTTGCCGTCCCTGTAGGCTCACCTCTCTCACATTCTCTGTACCCTGAGAAATGCGTTTCCACTTAGCACGTGAAAATTTCATCTGCACTTTATCTTGGCCCTTCCCGCAATTTATGCTTCAGCTAGGATAGATTTGCCCATACTCTCTGCCCTCCTTAAGTGGTTTAAAGAGGTGAATTTACATACTGGTTAGTTGAGCAAAAAATAATGTCCTGCTTTGATAACTTCGCATGGAATAATTCCTGGTCACAAACAGTGTTTACACAGGACCTCTGAACCAGGTGAAATCATTAGAAATGTAGGTGAAGGCAGCTGGCCTCCCACAATGCCTCACACTGGTGAACTGTTGCTCACAACAAGCAATAGCTCATAGCCAAGAATTCTGGTGACTCTGCAATTAACTCATTTCACTCTTCAGATCTTGGGAGTTGGAGTCAATGCAATTAATCTCAATAATCTTATCCATCCACACCTAATGAGATTAATGACTGAGCTGTTCTAGGAGTATATTTTGGTTTCCTTTCATATCATACAAGGTAAGCACCAAACCAGCCCATTATTCTTAGGCCAGATAGGAGATAGAAAATAACATCATATCAAACATCCTGCTACTAAGAACCACTTACATACCAAATCTTCGGCCCTGGTCAGAAGATTGGCTCTTAGTACAAACTCATCAGAAGAAATCTTTTCAGAGTCTTGGCAGGGTTAAAAATAAGGACAAGCCCCCATTCTCCCTTTTGCTCCCTCAGGACACCCCTGAAAACAACAGAGGGTAGTGGGTCCTCCTTTGTGCACACACACCTTGGTACAACCCCAGAGCCGCTCCAGAAATTTCCCGAGGTCCTGGGTGGTTTGTTTGTTTATCTTCTGTGAAGTCTCCACTTTCCGAGGATAATGTAGTCATTGGATGAGGGTGCCACAAAGCTTTCCCATTTCTACAGGTGTTTCTGACACTTCTCTATTTTCTGCCAGCTGCAAACCCCCAAGAAAATAACGCTGGTTGATATTCGCAGCAAAATACCAAGGGTTGAGTTATCCGGAATAGGCTACTTTTTTTAATTCTGTGCGGTCACTGCACGGTCCGGCCACAACTGTTCCTGGGGATTGGCCCGGGACATTTTTCTCTCTCCTGCACACAGATAGGTGAGATTCTGGAACGCATCAAGGGCTAATTATATAATGGAACCTAGTCTCCAAACCCTCCCATTAGATCCCTGATGCTTAGCAGAAAAAGCATTACCTAGCAACAGTCACCAACAAGCTGCAGGAAAAATAATAGAGACGGCGTGCTGCATCTATCCACTGAGTCAAAAGTGACAGCAAATTGTATTTGCCCTTTCTTTCCATGTGGAAAATCTATTGTTTACAG
The DNA here is from genome assembly GCF_018350155.1 of Leopardus geoffroyi. Lineage (NCBI taxonomy): Eukaryota > Metazoa > Chordata > Mammalia > Carnivora > Felidae > Leopardus > Leopardus geoffroyi. The sequence continues at coordinate 13,349,591 of NC_059337.1, read as the reverse complement.
GCAAAAGGTATAAAAACTGCACATCTCAGTGAATGGACACCTTGACCCTTGGTGAAAAATAATCTTGGAGAGAATGAGCTAAAAGTTAAGGACACTAATACCTGCTACCCAAATGCTACAAGCCAAAGGTACTCTTGCATTCAAGTGGGATTATGGATACTGAGAAATGCCACCTTCAGACGTCACGTATCTGCCCTCTGGGTGGTTGAGGTCCAGATGCTCAGTTTCCCTGCAGAATAAATCTTGCAAATACACTGTCCCCACAGACCCGAGGCCCCCGAACCCTTTGTGCATTATGCACAGCCCCAAACGTGTCAATTCCCTGCTGATGAACACCACCCCTATTACTGGCCACCAATGGGCAAAAACCCAGCTCAATCATAACTAGATTTTTCCAGCACTGGGCTGAGGGGAGGGGTCCCTTGTAGTACAGGCAGTTAATACAGTAATTTGCCACGTGTCCACTAAACAGCAGATGTATAGAAACCTAAAGGGGGAATTTGTAAGTCATACAGAGAAAGACAGATACCATATGTTTTCACTCTTATGTGGATCCTGAGAAACTTAACAGAAGACCGGGGGAGGGGAAGGGAAAAAAAAAAAAGGTTAGAGAGGGAGGGAGCCAAAACATAAGAGACTCTTAAAAATAAACTGAGGGTTGATGGGGGGTGGAAGGGAGGGGAAGGTGGGTGATGGGTATTGAAGAGGGCATCTTTTGGGATGAGCACTGGGTGTTGTATGGAAACCAATTTGACAATAAATTTCATACTAAAAATAAATAAATAAAATAAAGGGGGAATTTAAAGGTGCTCCTTTTGATGTAGACTTACTAAAGGCAACTTTCTTCCACTTGGGAAGAAAAATACCCCAAACGGATATCACAACACCGATATGATTTTTCTAATGGGTGTAGTGTATTTATCGAGAAAAACTGTGGCTGTCCTTCTGAGTAAAGTTAATGGAACAAATGAATATTATACATCCACTGTACCTCTTTGGCCAAAAAGGGGAACAAAGGCCTAAAGCTTTCATGAAAAAACAAAGTAATGATACCAGCAAAGGGAATGTTTTTACATTTTGAAGATATTCCATAAATATATGTTGGGATGGTTATCCAAGAGGCTTACTCCATGAAATGGAGCGACTTCATTTCTAAGAAAATATAATTGTTCCCTTTCTTGTTAGAAATAAAACAAACTTTCAGATAAAGGATGAAATGTTTCTTTCCTTTGTAGCAAAGGATGACAAATATACAGTGTTTTTAAGACTGCTAGGTATTCAAAATATCATTAATTTCTTCACAAAATAGTGCAAAATAGTTGTCTATATATTTTGGCGTGCAAACGTTTCTCTTTTTGTGTTCGAGTATGATTAATGCACGCATGTAGGTATAGATAGACATAGGCACACATTTGGTCTTCCTACCCCTTCGGAGAGTTTTTTTTTTTTTTTTTTTAATTTTTAAATAAAAAGGTTAATCTGATGTTCTTAAACTGATGGCATTCTAACCTTCAAAAGCATGTGTTTATCATGAGTTTCCACCACCCCGAATAGTTTTGACCTAAGGTTACGATGCAGGCTCAGACTATTTCAAAGGGGGGAAAAATGGATGATAAGCAAACACTTCATTCTGGAGTCTCAGTATATGTAAGACTTCAAATCCCCAAGAAGATTTTTCAGCATATCCAGAGAGCGGAGGAGGAATTCAAACCCAAAGGGTACAGTCAATCAGAGTCCTGCTGTCACATAACAAAGAGCTGAGCCCCTGGACTCTTGCATCATCATTTTGCAGCCACATTGGCTGGCTGGGGTCGTTAGAATACTCGGGATTTCACTCAAGGTGATGCATCATCAAACGTAAGATTTTAAGTCCTAATTGAAAACGCTCACCTTTCACAAAGACCATACCCTTTCCATCCTGGAGGTCGCAGACGAGAGAGGGAGAAAAGGGTGAAGGGAAAGATACTTCTTAAAACCACATTCTCAGAACATTAAAGAAACCAATGTACCTCCAGCTCTGAGCAAAGAAAGTTTAATTTTTTTTTTCTTATATGCATGGAAACTGTGGTTCCAGGGAGAGCAGGAAAACTAATCAAGACTTGCAGGGACTTTGTATCATCACTGCAGCTTACACACAGGTAAACTGAGGAAAACAGTGAGGAACAAAGAGGTTCCCAGTCAGCTAGAGGTTCTCTATTTCAGTTGGACAAATTGCTCAGCACCACAGCGCTTTTCCAACACCACTGTGACCCGTCTTCACTGGGACAGGCCACTAGCATGTAAGGATTACGTTGAAAGGAGAATTCAGCCACTGTCAGTACTGACTAAATTAGGGTAATTTATCATACACACCCATCTGCACCACAAACTCCAACTGTTTTCGCTGCCCTTCAACTCTTCCTTCTCCTGAAGGCCAGCTTCCTGCCCCATTAAATTTTTAACCTTTGGATCCCTGGCATTTTCTGGACTGACAATCGCATGAACACACGCGGTGTCTACCTCGTGGCTCCCCCCCACCTCGCCCACCCCACCCCAACCTCCAGGAGATCCACAGAGAAAACTAATTATGTTTTTCCAAAGTAGGCGGGGTACTTCTATGGAGCAGAAGCTGGGACCCTATGTTGACCTAACAATGAGCGTTTCAAGTAAACTGCCAGGATCCCCATCAAATCGCGGGGAGTAATTTAGAGTATGAAATGTGTTAAATTATTCAAAGGGCTGAATAAGCATAAACAGGCGGTACCACAGGAGAGAGACACATACCCGGCGATGCAGGTCTGACATTTAATACATCATATTAGCACTCCTGTTAGTGCAAATCGCCCACCTCACAGCACACTGCCCTGCGCGCTCCCTAACGGATGCAGAGGCAGCGTCGTTCTCCATCAAGGTTTCTGCTAACTATTTCCATTTTCAGTGATTTGTCCCAGCCTCCACAGCTGCCTTCTCTTCTCCACATGCTATGTTTATAACTCCCTCCCAAATAACTTAAAAAAAATGCTAATGGCCAACTCGGAACGGATTGGATTTTTTTCTCTCCTTTCAATGCCAGTACATAGTCTAGCACTGTCTAATACTGAAAGGGACTTGTTCAAAGAAAAAAAAAAAAACCACACACACACCTTTTTTTTTTTTTTTTTTGGAACCTTGAGGAAGTACAGATTATCAGTGTCCTGAATTTAGCATTTTCCAAACTGGAAAAAGTCTCAAACAAAATGAAGTCTGAAGGGGTTCCTGCAGAAAAGAAATCGGTGACTTGGGTCAAAAAATGCAGATCAGTGGCACCTGGGTGGCTCAGTCGGTTAAGGGTCTAACATAGGCTCCGGTCATGATCTCATGGTTCATGAGTTCAAGCCCAGCATCAGGCTCTCTGCTGTCAACACAGATCCTGCTTTGGATCCTCTGTTCCCACCACCACCATCCCCCTGCCCCTCCGCTGCTCTCTCTCTCTCTCTCTCTCTCTCTCTCTCTCTCAAAAATAAAAACTTTTCAAAATACAGATTATTTATTGCTGTTTATTCAAAATTGATGTGAATAATTCACTCATCCATTCATCCACTCAACAGATTTTTATTTAAGATCCATTAACATGCCAATCCTTAGGTTTGGGATAGAGGGTAGAGTAAAGGGTGGTATAGAGAAAAATGAGTCTCAGAGATGAAATTATATCATCCTCGTCATTGAAAAATGAGCAGTCTAGGGGTGAGGGGTAATTCCAAGGCAATGTGATAATCCCATAATGGGGGTGTGTGGAAAGTAATAACCGGGCTCAGAGAACACAGCAATCAATTCTATGGGGAAATGGAACATGCTTCGCTAAAGCCTGTAGACTGAGGTATTGGGCCCTTCCCCATGATTCTTACCTGCATAACTTTTGGGCCCCCCTCCATCCTATAGTTCACACCTGGCCACAATTCAGAAGGCCAGGTAGAACTTGTACAAGATGGCGGCCCTCTAATCAGCCCTCACTTCACCTACTGAGGTAGGCCTTGCTCAGGCAGTAAGTAGTTCTCCCTCTCTTCTTACCACTCCCCCACCTCTTTTCAGGTCTTGTCATTCCTCCTTCACAGGCCTGCTGAAATAGCCATGCAATCAGACCTCAAGACTCTAAACAGCCTGTTAGAAGACCGTTGTACCGAGCAAGCAGCAGGGCAAGACTCCCACAATGCTCTCCTCTGCTGAACTACAGTAGAAGTCTCCAGTGCAATACCATCAAGTCAAAGTGTGTGAGCCATGACCAGAGAATAAAAGAATCAATACTAATCATTTCAAAGTGGCTGGATGGGTAAAAAATAAGACCCCAGTCTCTGTTGCCCATAAAAGACTCATGTCAGCTTTAAAGAAACACATAGGTCCAAAGCGAAGGAATAGAAAAAGATATGCCATCCAGGTGAAAACCAAGACAAAGCACTAATAGCTATATTTATATCAGACAAGACAGATTTTAAGACAAACAGCAACAACAACAGCAAACAGTAACAAGATAAAGAAGGTCATTGTGTAATGATAAAGCAATCAATTCATCAACGAGATATAGCAATTATAAATATACATGCATATAACATCAGAGCACCTAAACATATTAAACAAATACTGACATCTGAAGGTAGAAATAGACAACAATACAGTGATAATAGAGAACATCAATACCCTCTTTTCAACAATAGATAGATCATCCAGACAGAAAATCAATATGGGAAATGGACTTGAACTGTACTTTAGACCAAATGGACCTCAAAGACATATACAGAACACTCTGTTCAACAGCAGTAGAAAACACATCTTTCTCAACCACACATGGACCATACTCCAGGGTAGATCATGTGAAGGGTCAAAAAACAAGTCTTAGAATAATTTTAAAAAACCTGAAATCATACCAAGGATCTTTTCTGACAACAATGGTATGAAACCAGAAATCAGTAACAGAAGGAAATCTGGAAAATCACAAACATCTGGAAATGAAACAACACAGCCTCGAACAACCAATGGATAGATCAAAACAGAAATAAAAAAATCAAAAATATCTTGATGCAAAGGAAAATGCAAACACAACCTAGTGACATCTATGGGATGTAACAAACGCAGTGCTAAGAGGGTGTTCACAGCAATACATGCTTATATTAAGGAAACATAAACAAAAATATCTCAAATAAACAGCCTAAACTAATCTAAGCCTAACACCCTAGGGTATTAGAAAAGAAAAATGGGGGCAACTGGGTGGTTCAGTAGGTTAAGTGTCTGACTCTTCATTTCAGCTCAGGTCATGATCTCACAGTTTGTGGGACCTAGCCCCATGTTAGGCTCCACACTATTAGTGCATGGGATTCTCTCTCTCCCTCTCTCTCTGTCCCTCCCCTACTCTCTGTCTCTCCTAAAATAAATTGAAAAAAAAAAAAAACTTCAAAAAAAGAAAAGAAAAATAAACTAAGCACAAAGTTAGAAGAAGGGAGGAAATAATGTAGATCAGAGAGGAAATAAATGACATAGAGACAGACAAGAAAGAAAGATGAGAAGAAAAAAATAAAAGAAGGAAGGGAAGAATGGAAGGAAGGGAGAAAGGAAGATGACAATATTACAGCTGATACAACAAAAATACAAAGGATCATAAGAGTCTATTTGAACAAATTATATGCAAACAAATTAGATAATCTAGAAGAAAGGGATAAATTCTTAGAAACATGTAACCTATCAAGACTGAATCATGAAGAAATAAAATATCTGATAGACCAATGATGAGTAGTAAGATTGAATCAGTAAACAAAAACCTCCCAGCAAAGGAAGTCCTAGGACCAGATGGCTTCACTGGTGAATTATACCAAGCAATTAAAGAAGATTTAACACCAATCTTCTCAACTCTTTCAAAAAACTGAAGAAGAGGGAATAATCTCAGACTGTTCTATAAGTCCAGCATGACCCAATAATTTGCTGATAATTCCAAAACCAGATAAGGACACTACAAGGAAAGAAACCTACAGGCCAATATCCTTGATGAATATAGATGGAAAACTTCTAAACATGTTAGGAAACTGAATTCAACAGCACATTAAAAAGGATCATACACAGGGCACTTGGGTGGCTCAGTCAGTTGACCATCCAACTTCAGCTCAGGTCTTGATCTCACTGTTCATGGGTTCAAGCCCCACGCCGGGCTCTGTGCTGACAGCTCGGAGCCTGGAGTCTGCTTCAAATTCTGTGTCTCCCTCTCTCTCTGCCCTCCCCCACTCATACTCTGTCTCTCTCTTTCTCTCTCTCAGAAATAAATAAATATTAAAAACAAACAAACAAACCAAAGGATCGCACCGTGTTTTATCCCTGGAATGCAAGAATCGTTCAACAAACACATATCAATAAATGTGATACACCTAATAGAATAAAAGATAGAAGTCATTTGTATCAATCAGTCATTGTATCAATGAATGCAGATAAAATATTGGACAAACTGTAACATCTTTCCATGACAAAAATTCTCAACAAATTGGGTATATAAGGAACACACCTCAGTACACTAAAACCTATTTAAAAGAAGCCTGAGGCTAACATTGTACTTAATGGTGAAAGGTGGACAGCTTTCCCTCTAAGATCACGAAGCAGACATGGGTGCCTATCGACACCAGTCTGTTCACTATAGTACTGAAAGTCCTAGCCAAAGCAATCAGGAAAGAAAAAGAAGTAAAAGGCATCCAAATCAAAAAGGAAGAAGTAAAATTGCTTTTTTCACAGATGTTATGAATATATATATATTCCTAAAGACTTCACCAAAATGCTATTAGAACTAATTAATAAATTCAGTAAAGTTGCAGATGCGAAATCAATACACAGAATCAGCTGCATGTCTATACACAAAAAATTAAATATCTGAAAAGAAAAAGTATCCCATTCACAATGGTGTCAAAAACAATAAAATACTTAGGAATTATTTTCAGCAAAGAAATGAAAACTCGGTACATTGAAAAATATGTGACTTTGAAGATACAAATTAAAGAAGACACAAATAAATGAAATAAATAAATCTCATACACATGGATCAAAAGAATTAATATTGTTAAAATATCCGTATTAACGAAAGCCATCTATAGATTGAGTATAATCCCTATGGAAATTCTGGTGGCATTTTTTTCCCACAGAAATAGAGAAAAGCAGGGGAAACTGGGTGGCTCAGTTGGTTGAGCATCTGACTTCGGCTCAGGTCATGATCTCACGGTCTGTGACTTTGAGCCCTGTGTCGGGCTCTGTGCTGACAGCTCAGAGCCTGGACCCTGCTTCGAAATTCTATGTTTCCCTCTCTCTGTTCCTCCCTTGCTCACGCTCTGTCTCTCCCAGTCTCTGAAAAATAAGTAAAATGTTAAAAAAAAATTTAAAAAGAAATAGAGAAAAGCAATTTTAAAATTTTCATGAAATCCCAGAACACCCGAAGGAGCCAAAGCATTTGTGAGAAAAAACATGAGGGGATTTTACTTTCTGATTTCAAATTATACTACTAAGCTCGAGTCATCAAAACAATATAGTACTGGCATAAAAATAGACACAGAAAGTTATAGAATAGAATCAAGAGCTTAGAAATACACCCTTGCATATACGGTCAACTAATATTTTATAAGGTAACCAAGAATACTTAATGGAGAAAGAATTGGCTTTTCAACAAATAGTGTTGGGAAAATTGGATAATCACACGTGGATCCCCTATCTTACACCACTTACAAAAATTAACCCAAAATGAATTACAGACTTAAATATAAGGATTAAAACCATAAATCTTCTAGAAGAAAACATAGGGGAAAGTTCCTTGACATTGATTTTGACAATGATTTTTGTAGATGTTGCACCAAAAGCATAAGCAAAAAAAGCACAAATCCATAAGTGGAACAACACTAAAAAGCTAAAAAGTCTTCTGGAAAGTTAAAGAAAAAAAAAATGAAGAGGCAACCTATGAAATGGGGAACTCTATCCACAAAGTATACAGCTGATGAGATGTTAATATCCAAAACATATAAAAACTCATGTTGAAAAAAAGCCTATTAGAAAAAAATGGGCAGAGGAACTAAATGCACATTTTTCCAAAGACATCCAGATGGCCAACAGGTACATGAAAGGATGTTCAACACCACTAATCATCAGGGAAATGCAAATCCAAATCACAATAAGATATCACTTCACACCTGTTAGAATGGCTATCACCAAGAAGACAAGATGTAACAAATGTTGGGGAGGATGTGAAGAAAAGGAAACAGTTGTTCACTGTTGGCAGGAATGTAAATTGACTCATCTACTATGGATAACAGAATGGAAGTTTCTCCAAAATTAAAAATTAACTGCCATATGATCCAGCAATCCCACTTCTGGACACCTATTCAAAGGAAATGAAGATAGTTTGTTGTAAAGATATCTGCATTCCCACATTTATTGATGCATTATTCACAATACCCAAGCTATAGAAAAAACTTAAGTATCTATTGATGGATAAATGGATAAAGAAGATATCATATGTATGTACAACGAAATAGTATTTGGCCATGAGAAAGAAGAAAATCCTACTATTTTCAATAGATAGAACTTGTGAATTTAGTGAGATAAGACAGCAAGAGAAAGACAAATATTGTATTATATCACTAATAATGTGGAATCTAAAAAAGCCAAGGGGCACCTGTGTAGCTCACTCTGTTAAGTGTCTGACTCTTGATTTCAGCTCAGGTCATGATCCTAGGGTCATGGGATCAAGCCTTGCACCAGGGTCCACACTGAACATGGAACCTGATTGAGATTCTCTCCCTCGTTCTATCTCTCACTCTCTAAAATATAAATAAATAAATAAATAAATAAATAAATAAATAAATAAATAAATAAGAATAGATAAATAAATAAGCCAGTATCTTAGAAACAGAGAGTCGAATTGTGGTTACCTGGGGCTGAGGGACAGGGGAAATGGAGAGATATTGGTCAGAGAGTATAAACTTCCAGTTATAAGATGAATAAATTGGAGGGATCTAATGTAGAGCCTGGTGATTGTAGTTAACAATTCTGTATCATATACTTGAAAGTTGCCAAGACAATAGATCTTAAACATTCTCACCTCAAAACAGGATTACAAATTATGTGAGGCAATAGAGGTGTTAGCAAAAGCTACAATGCTAATCATCTTGTGATATATGTGTATAAATCAACACATGATATACCTTAAGCTTCCATAATGTTGTAAGTCAGTTATGTCTCAGTAAAAGTGTAAAAAATAAAATAAGATAATAAAATAAAATAATAAAATAAAATGAACATTAAGAGGGGATTCAACATTAACAGTGGAATCATGATGCCTAAGTGGGGGTGAGAGGGTAGGATGACAATGTCACCTATCCTTGTCTTCACAATGATGGGGAGGGATGGAAAAATGGGTTAACACTGTGTATAACTTGATCTCCCTTTCATAACATGCTGCTGTTGCTGGCAGATGCCAGCCCAAGCCAGAGCTACATTGCTGAGGTCCCCTTGCATACAGATGTGGCCATGTGACTGTATATAACTGAAGAAATGTGATCAGAAGAGAAATTTCCTTTCACAGTATGGACTTTCAATAAGTGGGTGGGCGTCAGGACCTCCTGATGCTTTATTTCCTCTGTTGCTGGCAGGAAGCATGGGACTCGATGGCCTGAGGGCATAATAGAGTCATGTGATTGGAGCCAGGTTTCATAAATCAACTGGACAAAAGCAGTTTAACTGAAAATGCAGGAATAAGAAACTGTATTTTGTTAAGCCACTGAAATTTAAGGTTTCTTTTTAAAGCTGTCAAGGTTACCTTAAAGAAAAATGAACTTTAGGGTTTTTGGGTTTTGTTTGTTGTTGTTTTCTTATTTGTTGTTGTTTGTTTTATGTTTTTTGTTTGTTTGCTTCCTTGTTTTACCACCTGATTCAGCCTTCTTGTTTCTCCCAGTCTTCTCAGAATACTTCCATATTCTCCCCAGTGACCTACTCCCAAGAGCAACACTGGTCCAAGTGATATCCACAAGTAAGCTAAGTAAATATCATTTTAATAATGGTAAGTCCTCTCTAAAGAGCAATATCTTGTGTGACGTATAATATTATCCTCCTTTAACTGATGAAGAAAGATCCAGGAAGTAAAGCAACTCACTCAAATTCTCACAGCTAGTAAAAAGACATGCTGGACTGGGGCACCTGGGTGGCTCAGTTGGTTAAGTGTCCGACTTCGGCTTGGGTCATGACCTCATGGTTTGTGAGTGTGAGCCCTGCATCGGGCTCTGTGCTGACAGCTCAGAGCCTGGAGCCTGCTTCTCATTCTGTGTCTCCCTCTCTCTCTGCTGCTCCTCGACTCATTCTCTCTCTCTCTCTCTCTCCCTCTCTCAAAAATAAATAAACGTTAATTTTTTTTAAATAAAATAAAAAAAAAGAAAGACATGCTGGACTGGCTGGTCAATAAACAAATGAAAACCTCACTGGCAATAGGGAAATGAAAATTAAAAGCCCAAGAAAGACTTTCAACCCAACAAAATAACAAAACTTAGGAATCAGACACTCCAAGTGTTAGTAAGGATGGGGAATGGCCGCGTGTAAAGTGGACCAACCACTTTTGACAACAATCTGGCATCAAATTAAAAAGTTGGACATGGGGGTACCTGGGTGGCTCAGTCTGTTAAGCATCCAACTTCATCTCAGGTCATCATCTCACGGTTCATGGGTTTGAGCCCCACGTCGGCCTCTGTGCTGACATCTAAGAGCCTGGAGTCTGCTTCAGGTTCTGTGTCTCCCTCTCTCTCTGGCCCTCCCCTGCTCATGCTCTGTCTCTTTCTGTCTCAAAAATAAACAAAAAGCATTAAAAAAAAGTTGGACATGTATATACACTATGATCCAGCTGTTCTATTAGGCATAAAATCTAGAAAGATTTCTTCATATTTGCATTATGAAACGTGTAGCAAGTGCTTAGAGCAGCACTGTTTCTTACAGCCAAAAAAAAAAAAAAAAAGTGAAAGCAACACAAATGTCCATCAACAGTAGAAATGGATGAATAAAAGAGGGCATATCCAAACTAAACAGCATAAAAATCAATAAACTACAGGTCTACACATTAACAAGAACATGTCTCCAAAACATAAAGTTGAGAGAAAGGAGACACAACAGCAGAATACACACAGTATTATTCCATTTGTATAAAACTTAAAATCAGGCAAAATGAAACAATTAGATTTAGAAACTCATTAACAGGTGGTAAACTATTTAAAATAAAGCAAGCAGAAATAAATAAGTAACCATCATGCCTCACACTGTAGGCTAGTGATTGCCAGAACACTAACCCTTGATTCATCAGCCTCATGTGCTTTGTTCAACAACTCCTTCCCAAAGCCCTCCTCTCCACCCTCTGCAGCAACCTCCTCTGGGAAGAGGAACTTCTCCATTGTCTCCTTGAACTATTCCTTCAAAGGAACCTGGGATCTCTGAGCTTCTTGAACCCCACTGCCATGGTCACATCATTACACCTCTAAAACCCAGCTTGTAATAACCTACTCTTAGATCTGCAGCATCTGGCTTACCATTCCTGAATTTTCTTTGTTGCTACCATCTACCAGCCTCCCAGCAACTCCCCAGTTTACTGAATGTGTTAGCTCCTGGTTCATATTTCTCTATGTTGACTCTGGTATCATTTCTGATGCCTTTAATATGCACATAGATAAGTCAGACAACATAAAGACCTCCCAGTTCCTGGACCTCCTGCTCCCTAAGACAATCCCCTCTCATTCCAATTTAATTTGCCACTCCCATGTCATACCTTGACTTCACTGGAAACGGCCCCACCTCAGAAACAAAGAATTTATGCACATAACTCTCCAAATATAACTTCTATGCTTAGCATTCAGTTGCTCAAATACTCTCATGAAGTCAATTTTTAAGCCACGATGAGATGTCTAAATACTGATCCCATCCCTTTCTCACTATTGTATTAGCACCCTCCTTTTTTTTTTCCTCACCATGGGAATTTTTTAATGTGGTATAATTGACATAAATATAAAGTATACAACTTGATAAATTGCAAATAAAGCTGCAGTGAATATTCATGTTCCAGTCCTAGAAGAGAAATGGCTGGACCTTATAGTTGAAGTGGGTTTAACTTTTTCCAATGTAGCTGTACCATTTTTTTAGCCATTCTGTTAGATAAGTAGAATCCCTTTCTTCACTTATCTTCATATCCAGGAAGAACCCATGGCTCATTCTTGCAATCACTCCCTTTCAATGATCCTCAAATCCTTTGCTCTCCTTTCCCACCACTGCACTCACCCAGAAAGAGCTACATATCCATTCACTTTTTGTGCCTGTGCCACTGCAGCCAAGGGATTTTGCAGAACATCGCTCTGTAGGCAGATTGTTGTCATTCTAAATTAATAAACTCTGACTTTAAAATGAGGTGATCCATGGAGACCAGGACCTCTTTCGTGTTTCTTTGTTGTTGTCACAATTATATCACACCTCTACCTTGCGGCCAGCCCCCCTGCTTTGCCATTTCTCTCCACCTTACCATCATCTGATGATCATGTCTCTTAGGTGATCAAGTAAATGAAAGTCATCACCAGATGTTCTTGTGTCTCTCCATCACAAATCCACTTGGGCCCATATGTACCTTCCCCGTGTCCCCCCCTCCTGCTCCCCCAGGCTCTAGACTCTCCAGAACAGGCTTTCATCAAGAACATTATTTCTCCAGTTATGCTTTCCCTCTTTCTCACATCCCAATTTTCCCCTCTTTATTGCAACATTCCCACCAGCTCATCAACATATTGTAACATCTCTCATTCATTAAAAATCATGCTCCTCGGACCCCAGCGACTCTTTCAGGTGCTATTTCATTTCTCTTCTCTCTGTTACGAGAAACGTCTCACGGTTGTCCACAGAAGCTGTTCCCCATTTGACTTTCATTTCATCCAGGCTTCAGCCCATTGCTATTCCACTCAACAATCCACTGAATTTTCTCTTATTAGCATCACTAATGATCCCCCACACCCTCCAAACCAACGGACCCTTTTCTATCCTCTTCTCACTGAAGCTCAGCAACACTTAAAGTGCTGATTGCTCCACCCTTCTCGAAACACTGTCTTCTTTGACTTGTGCCAATATAACCCTGATTTTCCTCCCACTTCTCCAATTGCTCCTTCTTGGTTTCTTTCATGGGCTTCTCCTCCTGTGATTCCTCAGGACATTTGAGTAGACTTTCTTCTATACTGTGGTCTTAGAAGATCTCATCCATTGCCAAGGACTTAGTGCCATATGCATGTTGGTAACTCCCAGTTACTCATCTGATTCAGCTGACTCTGCCTCCTTCACCAGCTTTGCCTCTGGTCTCATAGCATCCATAACACCACATATAATAACATGACTCCTCATGTCCCCTCCATAACCCATCCCTATCTCTATCCCAAGCTTCTCCATCTCAGATGGTTCTACCATCTATTCAGAGGAGCAAGGCAAGCACAGCACCTGGGAGCTATTCTAGATGAGTCCCTCTTCCAAATTAATGCTTCCCTCCACTGCTACCTAATATATTACAAAATTGTACCAGTTCTGCTCCAAACTATATCTGTAGTCTAGCCATTTCTGTTTCCTTCCTTCCTCATAATACCAACCCTCATCATTCCTTGACTGGACTGCAACAGTAGCCTCCTAACTGATTGCTTATGTCTCTTTATTGTATTCTTCCATAGCCACCAGAATGATCTTTTACAAATACAAATCAGATCATGCCCCCAGCGTGATTAAGTCCATGCTTCCCACTACGCTCAAAATCAAACTCAAACTTCTTACATCAGCATGTGTACCAGCATCTGGCCCCATCTACTTCTCTGACCACATTTTTGTGCTATCCTGCACACCTCTCTGCTCCAGGCCTTCTTCTAGTCCCTCATTTAGGCCAAGTTTGTTTTTTTTTTTTTTTCCAATTTAGAAAAACAGAGCAGGGGTTCTAGTCACATAAGCTAGACATGTGGTTTTGTGCTTTTTGTTCATAAGGAATTACACCAATTATTTTTTCCATTTGCCTGTTTGGTTACTGACTTTTACATGTTGTAAGATGGGCTCTTGGTCCTTTAAAAAACTCTTACCAACAAATAATTCATCCCAAGTGCAATGTATCATCATGTTTTTCATCATATTCGATTTCTTTAATCATCTCTACTAACTATGATTATATCTTTTTATTTGCATTCATTCTGAGCAGATTTGATATAGTTAGTATGTTTTTAAAACATCTCAAGTTTGTGCCAGGTGTAATGAATACATCATTAATGGCCTAGACTTAAATGACCTTGAATTATTATTATTTGAATCATCTTCAGTTGTGGTCAGAGTTGATTTATTTTTGCCCTGGAATATACTCTTGCTTGTGTCTATGCAGCTTTGTACGGTGAAATCAGGTAAGTAGATTCTGAATTTCAGTTTGCACCATTGACTAGAAAGGAATTATTTTCCTGGTCAACTATATATTACTAGAGAGGTCCAAACGGTTTAATGAATATCCACAAAGGTTCAACTTGGACTCCATGAGAAGCGGATCCTTATACAAGTTAAAATTGGGGATTCTCTTTCTTATTTCCCTTCTCTCTGTCTTATAGTTGCAGTCTCTTTTCTTCTATCCCAATTCCCTCTCCTTTCCATTCTTCAACTGCTACATAGACACGCTCGTCTCCACTCCTCTCTTTGTTCCTCCTCCTTCTGGCTTGTCCCCCTCTGTCTGATCTCCATATTGTCACTGTGCCCCCTGCATTCCAATAATGTCCCAGCTTATCCTTGATGTTAGCTCATTATTACAATGCTTGGTTGCTCAAAAATTTCATTATCAAGCTTCTTTGTTGAAATAATATCCCATGACTTAGAATATATTTTTCCACAAAATTCACTCTTTTAATAGTTTGCAAAATAGTTTATAATATGTTTCCACATTAGCTAGCTATTTGGCATGTAAAGACCATAGAACTTCAATGCATCAACCCTATCCACTATAGTTATTTTTTGCACTAGAATTAATTATAAATAATTATATAGTAGTATGTAGAGCAAATAATAATGCACTACAATTATAATTTATTATAGCATAATTATGCAATTTATTGAAATTCTGTGAAACCATAACCTCAGAGAACGAAGTATTTTTGCTTTGTTTATCCCTTTGGGTTTATCCCTTCCTTGTTCGCATGCTACAGGCTGGACACTGTGTCGTTGCTGATTTTCCTCAAATCAACATCATAAGAACGATACAGTATTTATGAAAATACTTGTTTATTCCCTGTTCTCTTTTACAATGCAAGCCTTTGAAGACAGGACGTTCTTTCACTAACCATTAAACATGGCGATATTGTCTTTAAAAAGAAAGTGTATGCCAACTATTAGGTAGAGAGGTATGACCAGTTCACTCTTGAAGGTTTCTACGTGGTTAACCTGCTTAACGGTGGAAGGATGGTTTGCGGGGGAAGGGAAAGGCAGCCAGATTCTGGAGGACAACAGTTGGCCATGGTGGCATTTCCAGCGAGGAAGTGGCATGATATGAAGAAAAATAGCTTTGGCAGCGGTGTGGGGATGGGAACCTGGAGAGGACCACGAGAATTTTGCCTGAGGCAGAGGCCAAGGGAATAGAGGCAGGGGCCAGAGTTGAGTCACATTGACCGGGTTCATTTTGATAAGCTGCAATCCCTGCCTTTCGGTAAGAAAACATGCTTGATCCCTGGGAAGAAACGATGCTGAGGTTAGGTGGTATTTTTGAAATCTAGTGGGGGTGAGTTTCAAGGATTAATGAGCTTGGATGGGATAAGGATAAAACGAGATTGAGGTGGAGATTTGGGGCCCTCCCACCCTCACCCCACCTTCCCCCATCAACTCCTTCGCTTGGAGATTTTTCTCATTTCGGAACAATCTGATTCTACCGAGTCCGGGCTGGCAGACAATTCTCTGTTGCTTGGCTGCTCAATTAAAATAACAACTTCCAAAATCCATACAGTGAGTTCATAACACAGAAATGGAAAGAAAAAAAAAGTCCCAGGAGGATGGGTAGAAGCTCTTATTACTGGACTTATTACAAAGAGGACCAAACAAATCCGGTGCAGTGTCCCGCAGGGACACGGCCAGCGCCGAAGGAGGAGCGCACGAGGGGCTTTTTGATGTGGAGTGAGAGCTGCCAGAGAGGCATGGAGACATTTCCTTTCTGAGGAAAGCTGATTATAACCATTCTGGTATCCACTTGAACACTGCTGCGTCTCTAAAACGTATGCACACGCGATCCGAGGGTCGGAATCCTGACTAGCTCGTGGCCTTGCAAATGCAGGGCTGCCCCCACCCCCGCCCCCCGAGGCTCTTTCACAGACATACCAACATAGATGGTGCACTTGAGGGGTGAGCCCCTTCTGGAATTGGGGGCGGGGGCGGGACGGATATGCGGCTCACATCTTTCTGTGTGGGGCCACACTGCCGTGTGCTTAGCTGCTGTAGCCTAGTTAATAACCAGCATCCTACTTCCTGTGCTTGGCTGTCCTTAGGGACTCCCTCTCCATAGCCCCTAGCACAGAAAGACCCCTTTCCCCCACTCTCCCCCAACAGCACCCTTACTGGGGTTATCTGTGTGAGCCAGTGAGGGCGATGGCATGAAGCAGGGGGAGTGGATATCAGCACATATCAGAATAGGAGTCAATGTAAGCTTAAATATTAGATCTTCCGAAGCTGCCTGCCTCCAGAAGCTTCTCTAGCTTTGCTACCTTTTGAAGTGCTACTTGCTGCTTTGTTGGAGAGGCTTACTCTCCTACCAGGAGTCACTTTCCCTTTGTCACTCTCTCTCTTGTCTCTCTAGTCATTCTGAAATCCAAACCGTGTTGCCAAGGGACAGATTTCACATTGGTGCAACTGTATTAAACAGACAAATTCAGTTGCCTTCTTGGGAATCCTCTCCTTCGACTCCCAAGCTGGAGAGAGAGGGGAAGTTGGAACCGGCCAAAAACCCATCAGGTGGTTTTCCTAAATATAAAAAAAGCCAACCTCCCAGACACCTGGAAGGAATCCTCTCCTCTCCTAGAATGCCATAGTTATTTCTTCCTTTAAAAAGTTTAATTCTTGACTTTAATTCTTCATTATTGATTCTCCCAACCCAGTCCTATTGGTCAGTAGAAGACAAGGAAATCATCCCTAACCACCCGAGCTGAAAAGGGTAGTATTTTCTCTGGACCATGACCTTTGGCTGATACTTTTGTCCCTAGGACCCAGGACTTCTCTACCATTAGTTTGGGCTGTTCCTGAGAAGTTAAAGTATTACTCACTCAAGTGTTTAATCGCCCATCAGATTCATTTTTTTTTATGTTTATTTTCGAGAGAGAGTTTGAGCAGAGGAGAGGCCAAGAGGGAGACACCAAAGTTGGACGCTCAACCGACTGAGCCAGTGCCCCGACCACCCATCAGATTCATAATGGGACAAGCTGTGATCACTCCTTCACTTACCAGGTACTCCTTCCACTTCTTCTTGGCAGGCTGTGTTCGCACCCTTGAGGGCAAAGTACATGCCCTTTTGCTCTTGTGTGTTTCCACAAGCACCTGCCAGGACCCACAGTAAATGCTAATTCACTAGGGCGCTGAACCTTCTCATACCCCCCTCTAAAATGTATTAAAATAGTGGAAAGGGGCTTCAGATCTTCAAAAATTGAACGCACAAATGATTAAAGTAACATCCTCGTTTGAGAAGGCTGCATTTCAACACAAAACTCAGCCTGTTTTGAGCAGATAAACTGACAGCTTCACTCTTCCAGTATTGTAAGTCTGACTTTTGTGACCACTCTACATGATATTTTTCTGACTTGAAAAAAACTAACGGGAAAACCCAAGTAGAAGCTTAGTGACTGGGAGAATCAGGCTCATTTGGAATCAGAGAGAGAATGCGTGCATTGATGGTTATGCATGCATTGATGGTTATAACCCTCCCAGGTTGTAACAATTTGTCTGTTGGTTAAATGTGGTGTCAAACTTATACAGCAGTTTCTTTTTAAGTTTCTCTTTAATTTTAACAATAAAAGAAATTGGAGTTTTGATCCCATATTTCCAGATATAAAAGTGCAATGTTTTCAGAAGTCATTTGATCATTTATTTTGCAGTGCATTTTTTGGATTCTCTTTGATGTCTCAGGTTGATTCTTCAAACAGAAATTCAAATTAAATTTAAATGAGACAATCTGATTTTCCAGACCTGAGAGAGTATTCACAAATATGAAAGAGACAGGGAAGCAGCAGCCCAGTTGTTCAGCTGGAAGGAGGTGGGGGAAGGGGCTTGAGGGAGGAGATAAAAAAAAATTATAGCTGCTACACTTAGCAGAAGACTTAGCTTGAGGAGCTGAGTGTAAACCCTCAGGGCACACTCCAGTGAGGGCTGGAGTCTGTGCACCCAACAAAGACGTTATTGCCACAGATTTTTACTACCTACTGCTATCCTATAGCCAGCAATAACTTTTCATGCTTCAAAAAAAAAATCAACTTGTTTAGTTGGCTCTTTAAAAGTACCAAGACAAGCTGCTTGGACCCACACGGTGTAGAGGAAAGTCTGTGTTCCAGGCGTGACCAACTGGCTCTCTAGCTGGTATCTTGAGCAGTCACTGGCGGTAGGGTAAAGATGGCTGTAGACGTTTTGCTACCCCTCGCAAAGAGGTGTGGAGTTCAGTCACCTATCCCTTCAATCTAGATTGGCCTCATTGCGTTGTGGCACGAGGGTGACTTCCAAGGCTAATTGCGTGAAGCTTTTCGCCTTTGTCTCTTAGAACATCCTTTCTGGAAGAAGCCAGTCACCATTGGAAGCAATCCAACTCTCAGAGGCCACCATGCTGTAAGGAAGCCCAAGCTAGCAGCCATGTGGAAAAACACCATGGAGAAAGACCAATGCCGGGCCAGCCCCAGCTTCTCCAGCCCCCCCAGCCAGGCAAGAGAGTGAATAAGTGGTGAATAAGTGAATATTGCTCACAAGATAGAAAAGACTGAGGAACCCAACTGATACCAGAAATGAGGCCTCAGACATTTGATCCCAGTCAATTGACCCCAGCCATACTCCCTCTTTAAGCCACTCTAGATGAAGCCATAGTCATCGTGGTACAGAGAGGAGCCATCTCCAAAGAATCCCACCCAAATTCCTGACCCATAAAATATTGATCATAAGAAAATGTTTGTAGTTTTAAGTCACTAAGTAATAGAGAGATAAGCAGGGTAGACTGACCATAGATAACCAATAGATAACCAGAATACACAAATTCACGCATGGGCCCTCAGTTCGCTCTCCTCTGAAAAGTGAGGGACCTACTGCAGCAGGCACTTATAGCTGCTCATGATGTCCTTTTTTCCCAACTGTTTGAGCACATGCTGCCCAGCCCAAAATCATATTTTGTCAGACTGTCTAATAGCTAGTAGAGACTGTGAGACTAAGTTCTGGCAAAAGGGATATAAGTGAAAGCCAAAGATCACACAGCTGGACAATTCTCTAAAATAAGAGAGAGGATACAGCCCTTATTTTTTTCCCCATTCTTCTTGCTTAGAATGTGGACGTGACAGCTGGAGCTCAAGCAGCTATTTTGAACCATGAGGAGATACGCTAAGGATGATGGAACATCAAGATAGAAGGACATGTGTGGAGCCCTTTTACGTATTGCCCTTCTGCATTCTTTTACATGAAGGAGAAATCATCTTTTATCTTGCTTCAGCCATTGATATTTGGGGGAGGAAGAGTCTAATATGTGTAGGGACACCTAATACTAATGGCTGCACCTACCTTAAAGAGTTGTTGAGGTCTACTATAAAATTTATGGAACAACACTCCATATTCAACAAATGCCATTTTCTTTCCTTGTCATCATCCCATATGCCTAACTATGCCATTACAACAACGGATGCCAAATTTCTCAAACTATCTGAACTTCAGAAAACTTCTTGGTATACATTTGAAAGGCAAATGGAGCATGGTTTCATATTTAAGATGGATGGCGACTTAGATTAGAACCACTTTTGTGTGGATTAGGACCACTTCAAGCACAGGAAAAGGAAATACATCTTTGCATAGCCTATCTTCAAAATGTCAGTAATCCAAGAAAGGTATATGCCTGTGGAAAATGTAGGCAAGATATAGGAAAAAGTTGGGTTGTATTCAAATCCACGGAGCAGGAGCACCTGGGTGGCTCAGTACGTTGAGTGTCTGACTTGGGCTCAAGTCGTGATGTCACAGTTTGTGAGTCTGAGCCCCACATCAGGCTGGCTGAGGTCAGCCTGTCAGCGAGGACCCCACTTTGGATTTTCTGTCCCCTTCTCTCTGCCCCTGCCCCACTTGCACTCTCCTAATAAATAAATAAATACATAAATAAATAAATAAATAAATATTTTTAAAAAAAAGAATCCATGAGACACCTATTGGCTCATCCAGTTGGATAGTCCAGTTGGGAGTTTCCTTCCCCCATGGAAGGCAAGACAAAAAGGATATTACACTGTATCAGGACTCGGTGTTTTCTATGACATTCAACACCCACAGCAACAAAGCAAATTAGGTTTTGATCCCCACTTCCTGATAAGGAAATAAGGCTCATACAAGTCAAGTAAGTTGCCTGAAACAACAGAGCTGCCATCTATAATTTTGCAAACCAGAGCTGTAGGATTCCTAAACTGGTGTTATTGCCTGCATGGCCCATTTTGAACAATGCCTCTGTAAGAGCAAGGCCAGAGCACCCAAAACTGTGGCACCATTACAACCCCACCCAAGAGCCTCCAGTCAAACCTTCACGTACCTAAAAGGTACTCACAACTCAGAAACCTCAGAGCCTCTTCATCATCCTTCTTTTCCATGACTGGAAGTGTAGCTGACATAGTGACTTTTCTGGGATGGACTCTACTCTATTGGCAATTTGACTCTGCCTGACTGAGAAAGAAGGTCAGGTTCAAGACTCTACCATCAGGATAGCAACTAGAAAGGCAGAAGGAAGAAAGAGGAGGATAGTCTATCATTTCAGAGAAATAATTAGGCGGGAGGGGGTGCGTTATCCATTCTGAACAGAAGAAGACAATGTCCCGCACCCTTGGCCCCTTGAATTGCGGTGGGAACAGAGCCTGTGGCATGTGTCAATCAACCCAAAGGGAACAAGGGTTTCCCCATCTCTCCTTCAGTTCCAGCTGCTCTCAGACCATGATGGAAATTCATGGGGGAGAAAGGATCTCAGCAGTTAACTGAACCTTTGAAATATTTCTCCGTCCCATCCCGTCTTTGCCATGCTCTATCTCTGCCTTAGAGCAGATTCGCCTTTCTTTTCTGGAATCTCGCACATTCTGGGGGCTAATTTGCCCCTCCTTCAGCCTCACACTCCAACCTTCTAGTTCTTTTTTTCACAACTGCTTTCACTGCTATCTTTCTAACACACAAACCCAGCTGGCTCTCTCTTCCCAGCAATCAGGCTCCAAAGGAAGGTCAGCATGGCCTTCATGACTGTCTCTGTTTCTCACTGCTGGCTCTTCTCCTTCAATGGCACTCTCTTCCCATAGCTCGGGACTGCCCCACTTTCCCCAAGAATGGATGGGTTTTGCAATATCCCATCTCTTTATAAGAGTCTTCCCTCGCCCTCCGGCACATTCCTACTCATCTCTGGTCCTTCTGACAATGCCATCTTTCTGTGGAATGCCTCCCTGACTTGTCCTAGGAGAGTTTCTGCCCTCTTTTCTCCTCTAGCCCGCCTGTGAGTCCTTCAGGACAGCATGTGTCCCTTCATGGGGGTCATACAGATTTTGGGGGGATCTTCACTCCCTTTGCAGGCTTACAGGTCTTTAAGATCTCAGTGTTTAGCACAACGCCACTGCGAGAAAATAGGTGCTTGGTAAATTTTTGTTAATAAGTAAGTGAATTCGAAAGCATTTGGGCTTCTAGATAAAAGATAAAAGAGATACATCACTTACTTATGGGATTTCGTGCCCGTCTGCACTCTTGTAGTAATTGCTATATATTTACTATCTAATAGTTGGGAATAAATACACATTATATCATTTCTCTAAACAACACGGCTAAATCAGGTCAGTTTAATGCAATCTATAAATGACAAATTTGCAAAATGCCTCTCCCTATAAACCTAATTTGAGACAACCACTGTCATAAACTTAATGAAGGTTGAAAATAAAAGGAACTTCAAAGTGGCCTGGTTTTCCCCATAGGGGAAGTTATGGAATTGCACGCAGTAAGCTCTATATTCTTCTAAGTGATGAAGTCGGGCATCTTGAGAATTGTAGGATAAAAAATTGAGGGAGGCAGCACCGGAGTGAGGAAGAACGGGTAATACTGAGTTACCATGTTTACGTCAGTCGTGCACGGCCGGCCCGTTGCTGGCTCCAGAAGAAATGTTATCTTAATGAGACCTTAAATCAAATCCTTAATGACACCTAAATCACATGGTGGCAACCATAAGGAAAAATATGCAAGAAGAAACGCGAGTATTTTCCTTCACTTATAATTGCACTCGCATTAAAATGTATACCCCCTTTCTATTACTGCCAGTATGACACAATAAAATGCTACCTATTTTTATTAAAAAAATCCATACTAGGTCAATCTGGGTTTTTTGTTTCGTGTATTGTACAGACTATTAAAAATTCCAGGGGAAACTTCTAGACATAGCATGAGTTTATCACTGCTAACTTAACTCTCTAGGTGAGGTATATATGTTCTATCACTGTAGAACTGCTAGGAAAAAAAAACTCACTTTGCCAAAAAAAAAAAAAAATCCTATGATTCATGGCAGAATCTCTGCTGAGTTGCTCTAACTACGGGTCTGTAGTTTAATTCTATCGGTCTCTTCCACATTGAACTACAAGTGACGGGCTATTGCCACCAACTGCCGTTGCATGGTTTGCGTTGAAGCCTGCCTATTCCAGCACCCCTCTCCTCCAGCAGTACCTGTGAAGTCCCCATTGTCATTGCACAGACAAAGAAATGGCAGCGATGAACAAGTGCCCTTTGCAAGTTGCACGGCCAGGCAAGGGAGAAGCCTGGACTCAAACTTAACAAGCCCGGATGCAAACTTAGCTTTAAACCAAACTCCACCCGTGACCCCAGATGCGGCACAAGCATGACACATGGGTCACAGGCCACCGGACATTCAGCAAACTCTGTAGAGGTTTCCTGCCGTGGGCGGGGCCTCAAGGGACACAGCTCCGAGCACACTAGGGTCCTGTCCTTCTTGGAGACTTTCCTCGGCAGGCACACAGCGTAAGTTACTAGGAAGCCTTTTCTCCTCAGTGTCAGGATACAGCCTCATCATTGTCTGTCCAACACCCCCAACCAGCCAGGGAGGGCACTAGGTGCCATACTCAGGCTACCCCTGTACTGTCACCTGAGATAGGATGCTCAGAAAGACTGGAGAACAGGGTCATGAGGGAAGCATCCTTTGCCCAAGATTATTCTAGAAAATGTTGCACATCAATTCTACCTGTATCAATGCTTCCAACATTTTCCAAGTTCCTTCAAGGCCCCCCCAGCTCAGTGTCGCCACTTCTTGGAAACCTTCTTAGATTCTCCAGCCCGGCAATCATTTATCTTCTGTGATCCTGAAAGACTTTGTCCCACTCGGTGTTTCTTATAATCGCCCACGGTCAAGTTAGCTGGATATATAGCCCCCGTGTGGTTCTTGGATACACTCATATCCTCATGTCCTAGAATATGACTGGCTGTTGCCGTAGCTCTTACTGCCATGCTGCCCCCTCCCAGAGCCCTAGGCTGGCTCAGGTATGGACAGGAGTGCAAGGCTCTTAGCAGCAATTCTGTCCAATTCTCGCCAGTTCAGGGGGTGGTGAGGGAAGCTGGAAAGTCTTGTTTCTCCACTGTTGTCTTATTCTCTGGCTTGGGCATGTCTGTCACCCCACCCACCAGGGCTCAGCTGGTGGGAAATGGCCACCTTCCTACATTCAGTGGTCGCCGGTACTGCTAGCCTGGTTGGACACACTGAAACTCTCACACCCCACGTTCAACTCTCAGAGTCTTCGTGAAGGGAAAGAAGGACCAACTCACTTATTCTCTGAGTCCCCATTTTCTTATTTTTGCCACTGACCGTTTCCTCTCTTCCTTTTTCAGGATTCCAGCAGATAATCTTTCCCAGTGAGTCCACTGCATCCTAGGCGCTTTCTTACGACATCAACCCTTCTCTGGGAGGGACAACTGGTTGACTCATTACACTGTGTTCATTAGATCTCTTCGAATAAAGGCAGAACTCCCCTAGTGGTCGTCAAGGCTCCACGAGATCTGGGCATCTCTTATCCTGTAACGTTCCCTCCTGCTACTCACCCTGGATCACTCCACTCTGGCAGAACCAGGCTTCACGCTGAACTTGAGCACACCAGACACACCTTCGCGTCTGGTAATCGCGGTTGTTCACTTTTGGTGGAAAGCTCTTCCTCCAGGGTCTTTTCCCAAATGTACTCTCAAGGAGACCTTCCCTGACCGCCTGATTTAAAATGGAGCCCCTCTCGCTCAGGCTCCACTGGTCTCCCTTTCTTGCTTTAGTGTTCTCCATTAAAAATATCACCTTTAAACTTTTCACTTGACTAGAAGGAAAGCTTCATGAGAGCAGACATTTTTTTCTGTTTGTCCACTGCTATACTACTGTCTGGTACATAACAGATGCTCAATAGCTGCCTGTTGGGTGGACGGATGGGTGGACCGATGGATACAACTATCTATTCCTACCCTCAACTAAGATAGGCAGTAGTACAGAACATCTGAAATCAGTTCATAATTGATCGCCACGGTCATATCCTCGGATGTCTACGGGCCCCTCCGTTTCATTTCTGCTCCAGAATTCCAGCCCACCTATGCACCTGTTCCTCTAATTCCCTATCCACTCCCTTGTCCGTGACATCCAGAGCTGCTCTAGCAGCAGATGATCTTTAAACAGGAAGATCCCAGCATCTGCATTTTAGTTAAACACACCCTCCCTATTAAACCCCTCCAAGAACGAAACTAATTATTGCCAACACACCCCTAAGAGCGTGGTCTTCTTCACATGAGTTTTATAATCAGTGGCAGCCATCCGGGGGGTAAATTATGGACGGAGTGGGGGGTCCAATTCAAGTAACTGAAAATAAAGTTGCTTTCCAAGGGTTAAATTAATTAAATCAACATATAATAGGAAGTGCCAGACATGACTTTGAAGTTCAGTGGAAGTCACGTCACCACAGCCTGGTTAGTAGTATGAACACGTCTAAAAGGAAGAATGTGTCAGCAGATGGGGGTACAAATAGAAAACGGAGTAGAAGGGGGGGAAATGTGTCCATGCTCCTCCAGCAGTATCCAGCAGGGTCCATGGTATGTCCAGTGTCTATAAGTACCACATTTAATGCTTGATTTATGCCAGTTCTGGTATCTATATTGATTTATCTATATCGATTTAACTGTCCTCCCACTGGGCAGGGCTCAGAATCCCTGGGAGAGTTTGGTAGAGCCTAGATTGCTGGACCCACACCAAAGTTTCCAATGCAGCAGGTTGGGGGTGCCCAAGAATCTTGAATTCCTAATAAGCTCCCAGCTGCTGCTGCTGCTGGTCGACAGGGGCACTTTGAGAACCACTGGCTTAGGTGGATGTTTCACCAATGTTTCAGCAAACAATCTGCCCACTATATTTGTTTTCAGAGAGTTTAAATGAAATTCTCTTCCCAAGCACAGTGGACACCATAAGCATGAGGACTGAAATAAATCAAACACAAAAGTAATGGCAGGTCCTATAAAACGTGAAGTACTCGCAGACTTATAATGTCAATTTCAACCTCTATAAGGCTGATTATTTCACCCCAAGCGCGGAGCCTATCTCTGCGATTGCTGCTACCTGGTACATTGTAAGATCTAGATATCGAAAGCATTTAAAGCATCCCCCACACTAAAAATAGTGGAAATAATAGTCCAAAACTTCATAGGTGGGTTATGCTTTTATCACACAAAACCTCTACCTGTGATATTTATATTAGTTGCGATATATTTGTGATCATTTTTATTATGTAGCTTTTATCATTTTCATTTTATATTGCATTGGTGTATTATTTTTTATCGCCTGCTATTGTGTTATTATTTATATAATAAAAGGATTGGTGGTAATATTGTCTGCCAGCCATGTTTCAGTCATTGTTCAAAGACAGTTGTAGATATTAATTTATTTGTCCTCTCCACAACTCCATCTCTGTTTTGCAAATAAGGAACCTGAGTCTTAGAGAGGTTAAGTGATTTGTCTTAAGGACTCATACCTCCATGTGACAGATCTGGGTTCTAATGCCAGGCAGTCTGGCTCAACTGTCCATGCTCTTGAAGAGCATACTGTGTTCATATAATTCAATAAACTGTGGTAAATGCGTGTAAGCATCAATTATTCAGTAGGTATTAATTTTTGCTTAAGAATTGTTAAGACTGGGGCGCCTGGGTGGCTCAGTCGGTTAAGCGTCCGACTTCGGCTCAGGTCATGATCTCGCGGTCCGTGAGTTCAAGCCCCGCGTCAGGCTCTGTGCTGACTGCTTAGAGCCTGGAGCCTGTTTCAGATTCTGTGTCTCGCTCTCTCTCTGGCCCTCCCCCGTTCATGCTGTCTCTCTCTGTCTCAAAAATAAAATAAAAGTTAAAAAAAAAAAAAAAAAAAAGAATTGTTAAGACAATTCACACGTGGAGAGACCATTTTATAAAATGAAACAATCTCCAAGAAGTTCTGCTGTTCCTATTAAATATTACCCGTAATCGGGGCGCCTGGGTGGCGCAGTCGGTTAAGCGTCCGACTTCAGCCAGGTCACGATCTCGCGGTCCGTGAGTTCGAGCCCCGTGTCGGGCTCTGGGCTGATGGCTCGGAGCCTGGAGCCTGTTTCCGATTCTGTGTCTCCCTCTCTCTCTGCCCCTCCCCCGTTCATGCTCTGTCTCTCTCTGTCCCAAAAATAAATAAACGTCGAAACAAAAAAAAGTTTAAAAAATAAATAAATAAATAAATAAATATTACCCGTAATCAATTGCTCTTTAATATCGCTTTGGTGGCTTTATCTGCCTAGCTTAATTTCATTGCACTTTTTCAGAGAACATATTGACTCTAGTTAATCAGTCTCCTACCAACTTCCTTAGTCCCTCATGATAATGATCTGTGTTATTATTATAAGAAAGAAAACATTTATTGAATTGCACAGGTATTTGGGGACGTCTTTGATCAACCCTCACCATAGCCCAAGGAGGAAGATCCAGTTTATTTCCAGCTTACGGATGGGAATCTGAGGCTTTCAGAGTATAGAACAACTTGCCTGAGATCACATGGCTAATAAGTCTCAGAGCTGAGATCTGAACCCATTCTCTCTCCTGACTTGGAGACGCCAGCCTGAGAATCATGAGAATCACCACACAGAGAATGACCCGCACAGACTTCCGAGAGACAAATGCCGGAGTGGGGCTGTGCAGGGGAAAGAGACCAGTGGTGCTTCCTGCACCCCTTTGACTCCTGGGCATTCTGGGACTTGACGTGAGACTCATCCTTCACTGGAATTCACTGTGTGCTGTGGTTAATGAGGAAAGAGCCCATGTGGCTTAAGGTCTATCCCAAGCCAACGCTTGTGCCTTCCCCTCTGGGTTTTTATTGGTGTCGGCTCCCATTGTCTTGATCTGCTCTTCCCAAATCACTCAGACAGAACGCCTTCATCCATGGGCTGCCCTTGACTCAAACTTCCCACCTTCCTTCCCCAACACGCCGGCACTACAGACGCGTCCTTACCCTGCGTATAACGTGTAGGAGAAATGTTCCATCATTTTGCAGTAGTTCAAATAGGGCTTGGCATTTTTTTTCTATTTCTCTTTCTCTATATGTTTTCTCTTCCAAACTCATTCATAAATTCTTCCGTAAGTGAGACCTAGCCTCTTTCTTCTTCTTATACCCCAGAAGTCTCAATGAAGGTATCAATCAATAAAATTGCAAATTTATGAATGAGGAACAACTGGCCCCTATTCATTTCTTCTACATTGAGCAGAGTTATAGCCCAGTTTCCACCAAAGAGCAGCCAACACACTAATGTTTGTTAAAATGTACCGATTTCTAGGCCCACCTGGGAGGCTCAGTCCATTAAGCCACTGACTCTTGATTTCAGGCCAGGTCATGATCTCACGGCTGGTGAGTCTGAGCCCCACATCGGGCTCTGCGCTGCCAGTGGGGAGGGAGGCGGCTTGGGATTCTCTCCCTCCCTCTCAAAATAAATAAATAAATAAACGTTAAAAAACGTACTGATGTCCTGATTTCTAAAAGGAAGCTGGGAAAATGATGGCAACTCTCCGATTTCTGTCTTACAAACGTTTCTGGACATGTTTCCAAACTTGACATCTGAGATTCCGAATATTCCCTAGGATTTGCTTTGCCATTTGAGAGGTCTGAATTTGAAAGGCTTCTGTCACTCGTTTTCTAACTGCTCCCTCTGTGAAGGTCAAAGTGAATACAGGGCTGGGAGGGGAGGAGCGGGTGGGGGAGGAGGATGGGTAAAAGAAGGACACGGCATATCAACATTCAGATTTGATGTACATTATGTGCAGCAGGATCCGGGGGGTAGAGACTCCCCGCCAGCTGGGATTTGGGATTCCAGAGGAAACAGCTGGTTTGAGATTATAGGAACAAAGGAAGTCTGAGTCCGGAAGGAGGGCAGGAAGCCTCTTTAGTTCCTACGAGTGTCTGTTGTAACAACTCTTCATACCAGGCCTGTGAGGCCTTCACTCGATGTTCCCTGAGACAAATTAATGTGAAGACAATAAATAAATAAATAAATAAATAAATAAATAAATAAATAAACAAACAAATAAATAAAGTTTTTATTGGGTTGGTCCTTTGGCTCGCTTTAAACTAGCAGTCGCCGGTTTTGCTCGAGCTCAACTCACAACCCTTCTGACTCATGGAATTCTTATTCCCCCTCTGCCCTGGTAACAGGCCGTGAAACATTTTCAAAGGAGCTCCCTACTGTGGGAGTGAATTTTTGTTCCTGGAAGACACTGCGTTTTAAACTCTCTGCCTCTCACATACAGCTTGAGATGTCTCCTACACAAATGTCTCTCCCTTGCTTCTTGCCTGTGTCTCTTCGCTCTCTTAATATAATAAGGAATTCTTTTAAAACATCAAGTAATTGAAGCTCTTCATGGGTGATCTCACCCATTAAGAGGAACCCTCTAGGTGGGAAAAGGTGTCTCCATCAAATTCTAAATGTTAAACACACACGCGCGCGCATTTCTGATTTTTGCCAGTAAGAGAACTAATTTTGTCCCAACGTGATATGAATGCATTGGTTTTTCCTCAGTGGCTTTATCTATCCAAGCTACGTTTGGGGGGAAATTTCCCATTGACCAGAACAAGGCAGAGTGAGATTAAATGGCCCCTTACATGGAAATTTATTTCTTGCATTCAGTTGTAACTTGGGTTCCCAGAGGAATAGAAGTGAGAAACCAGGACGAGGGAGTGAGAAATAAAGATGATAGAAAACAAATGGAGTTACCTTTCTTTTTTCTTCCTCTTTTGTTTCTTTCTTCTTCTTCTTTTTTTTTTTTTTAATTGCCTCCCTGTTACTTAGAGGGAAAAAAAATGCTAGACAACACACTCAAGTCCACATCTGCTAATCGGGCTATGATATGTTTGGCTCTAATCTGTGCAACCAGCCCCCCGTCTCAGGACTTGTGCAGATGCCATATCCTTTTAACATCAGCAGTCACTGGCCTCATTCTCATCCTCGGAAACACGCTCCCTGGAACAATCTCGTAACTAGCCAGGACGGGGAAGCAGCCCCACATTCTGGCAAAAACAAATTGTGCTTGTGTTGGAATATTTGGGCAATTCTACTTTCGGTGACTAGCTTTCGCCTTCCTGGGTATGGGTGTACATGGAAACGCAGATTATATTGCAGAAATGACCGCAGAGAAAAACAACAAAGAGGGCCAGAGATTCCCAATTCGGGAGTGGAGGGAATGCCCGGCTCCTGCTGGTGAGGAAGCACCATGTGTAACTTCCTTTCCCTGCAAGAGGAAATGGTGAGAAGACCCATCCTGTCACCGCCCTTGCTGCAGAGAAATACGGACAGGTATTCACGTTAGCTTCTCAAATACCGTCTTAACAATGATTAATGTAGGCGGGCTTGGTTTGGAGCTGTCCATGAAAGAGCCCCAGGACAGAAGTTCTTATTAGCTTCTAGGCAATGATCAGAAATCCAGAATACGCACATTGCAAAAGCCTTCTCATTTCTCACAGGTGGAGTTGACCACCCCCTCCCCCATAAAGTGTCATTTCTTTCAAAGGCAACGCTGACCGTACTTAGCCAATTGTTGAGAACTCTGATGTTGCCTCACGGTCAACAGGCAGATTCCTCTGCTTTGCTTCCTGTAGGACACGGGGAATGAAGACCAATAATGATGATGATGATGATCATAATAAGTCATCATCATAATAAATGTAGAACTCTAGATGCCATGTGGTCCAACAGAGGCATCTCACAGAGATAGAAATGGAGGCAGGGAACATTGAGTACCTGGTCAAGTTCCCAGCCCTGGGTGGCAGAGCCACACCGGACCCATATGCCCCATGAGCCTTTGCTACAGCACAGGTGGCCTTTCTCAATTGGTTTTATCCATGTAGGTTCTCTTTAATGAGACCAGAAGCTCAAATTGTGGGCCACGGAGACAGATGAAGGTAAGCAGGAGAGGGGAAGGGAAAAGGGAAGAGAGCCAAAAGGGCTGCAGGGAAACCGATATAAGACAGCCAGGGTGGAAAAATGACAGAGAGAAATATTTGCATTTATGCTATCCACTCTCTTTTTCCTACAAAACTACATTTTGAGGTTTTCTTTTTTTTCCCCCTTTTTTCTTGGATAGCAATAATTAGTTATGTCAAGATGACTACTCAAGGAACAATCTGATTGCCATAAGAAAAAGTTGAAGAGTAAACTATTTGGGTACTCATTTGATGAGGTTTCTTGTCCTTGACACATGTTAAATGATTTATGAAGTTGTATGTGGGCATGGGCCGAAGAGGTTACTTAACATATTTTAAAGCCCTTTCTTTCTTATTCCTTTCCATCTCCAGTAAATAACAGCTTATGAGATTGGGGTTGTTGTTGTTTTGTTTTTGTTTTTGTTTTTTCCACTTTCAGTTTTGGCTTAGATAGAATCATTGGCCAGTTAAGCTAATTCAAGATCCAATATTGCTTGCTGTGGATATTAGCTATCTTAAAGAGTTGCTTTTTTCATTTCTTCTTTCTTTTCTTTTCTTTTCTTTTCTTTTCTTTTCTTTTCTCTTTTCTTTTCTTTTCTTTTCTCTTTTCTTTTCCTTTCCTTTCCTTTCCTTTCCTTTCCTTTCCTTTCCTTTCCTTTCCCTTCTCTTCTCTTCTCATCTCTTCTCTTCTCTTCTCTTCTTTTCTTTTCCCTTCTTTTCTTTTCCCGTCTTTTCTTTCCTTTTTTATGTGTTGGTCAAGTAGTCTAAGATATGTGTCATTGCACCTAGCTCTGCCCCGCCTAAAATAAGATTCTTGGAGCGTTAGTCATTAAAGATGGTTTCCGAAAAAAGAAATACATGGTTAAAAAATGGAGACACAGAATAAGTGTATCTCCCACTGAGAAATCTCATGCTACTTTGCATATTAAAGGTTCTGGGAAGTCCTCCATTTAGTACAACTCTTTGACTACACTTAATTCAGTGTGGATCAAACTTATTTTAGCCAGGACTTCCTTTTTCCCCTAAAATGTGCTAGCATTTTGGGGGGATCTGTGAACCATAGGAAACACTTTGGGAAATCTTAGCTCATCTGTACACAACTTCAATCATAGAACTATGATCTACTGTCTTCCTCCAAACAAGAAGAAATAACTCGAACGCTAAACACACTAAGGGTGAGTGTTCTGAACATTGAAATGCCTTTTTTTTTTTTTGACCATATGAGAAAAATTATAGCCTTAAAGCAGGGTTCTTAGAAAACTTTCCCTTAAAAATAATCTAGAGAGGAGTGAATCTGACATAATTCGGTGACAGTTCTCAGCACCTGTCACATGTACCTCTGCAAAGCCTGAGTCTCGTTTGGTCAGCAGAATCGTAGAGCCCTCTGGATTCAAACAATTTCTCTACACAGATTTCATGTGGCAGCTGGAAGGGTCATTTAGAATCAGTATACCTGGAGTTCAGTATCTGGATTTCTTGTACTGATTAGAAAGGTCAAGTAACAAGGTTGTGACTATGAGCTAGGCACAGCAAGGTCTTTGAACGGCAAGGGAATTGTTTCTCTTTTATCTTTTATTAAAGGGGATCAGGTGTTTGCCCATACGAATTACACTCCAAGCAACACGCAGCTCTATTCTGGAATATGCCCATAAACTAGAAATATGTCTGTTTAAATAAACATAAAATCATAAATATCCTACAGCCAAATAAGACAGTGGCATTTAGGAGTCGAGGCGGACAAAATCCATTTACTTTTTCCCCTTCCTGAATGAATGAACTCAACTTTGACAATATCCCGATTTTCCAAGAACAAAGAACAAATATTCTCAAGATCTCGGATGTTTGTGACTTGGTACAGTTTCTAATTTGCGTCCTGCAAGAAAGCACGTGAAGGAGGGGTTTTATTTGCTTTTGCAAAGCACTCTAAATATTGTCCCTGAAGCGACACAAATTTGTTAAAGCACTCAGGCCAGCGTCTTTGCTTAGAATAACGTGTATTCTGTTCTTCTGAGTCCTGAGCTGGAGTCCATATTCTTCCAGAAGGACTGCAAGGGAATTATTAGCTGCACCAGCCTCCGTGTTCTTGTATCTACTTATTTTGAAACCTTTCATTTGTAGCGACAGCTGCAAGGTGTCCCTTCAAGGATTTTGCTTTTTTGATTTATACTTTTATACACTCAAATCTCAATTGAGATATCCGAGCTTCATTCCATTTTCTGACCTTACACTATCAAGCCGGAGTGACCCTCAGTCTCTTAGGACTGGGCTACATTCCAAACCAGGTTATAGAAGGACAAGGGCAGAGAATCAAAGCCACACATCACCCCAGCCCCAAGGAGACACTTCATGTAAAGCCGAGTGAAGGCCAGCCAATCCGCAGACCTCATTTATTTGCCCACGTGAGAATTCTCGACTCTCCACCCTTTGAACTTTTGACATTATTTTTGAGTGTGTGCGAGCCCTGTTTATACCAAACACAAAAGCCAGACAGATGCTCTGTTTGGCATGGAAATTGGCTTCATGGAAATAAATGTTCTTCTTTTCCTATTTTTTTTTTTTTTTTCTGGTGAGGACGCATACTGCTGACATGCACTGTAGTTGCTGACATATTAGTGAATATTCCATGCATCTGTTTCTGGTTATTGTTCTCCTCATGACATACCTGTCATCGTGCCCACGCAGCGAGGCGTTTCAGATAATAAAAACCCCTCCGAGCTTGGTCAAATGGACATGGTAGTCAATAAGGCTGTGTGCTAATGTATCTGGGAATCAACTGAGCGTGATTGCCTGAGCACAGGGCGCACTCCCCAGCCCCCATTTTGGGAGGATTGTTTTCACTTAGAAAGCTGCTGCCTTGGGACAGAGAGGAAAATAGACTGGACCCGCCTTCCAGCGGAAATCTTTTCCAAGCGCTCTTTCCCTCCGTGTGCCCGGTCTGATTTGCAAGGGGAAAAATACTAGCCAAGTTAAACGCAGACTTTTAAATACGCTCCCCGTTGGTATGAGAATGTAACTTCTGACAACGTATAATATGTCTTTGTTTGTCACCGAGAGCGAAAAATGGATGTTTAGCACTGAGAACCAGGCCTGGCTATGGTGAGCACTCAATACACTCAGTGGTTCTTTTTGTTGTTATCGCAATGGGTCTAACAAGACCCCCAGTGAAATAAACATATTTGTATGTCCTTGGTTCACGCTGGCTCATGGGGACCAAGTGGCCTGCCTCACCCACATCGCACATCCAATGAATGAAAAAGCTTGCCACCTTCCCATACTAATGAGAAGTGGCCATGGCGTCTTCGCCACCAATGGGCCAGGGGTGAGCACAAATCTTTGCAGTGTAAACCAGATTCACGGTAGGTTTATGGCGGGCTAATAAACCACTAAATGACCCCTACCGGTTGTTTAAATACCAACTTAAGTTTTGGTACAGGCTATTTCTAAACCCCAATTTATGTCCTACTGAAGAGCTACCCTCCTCAGTGAATGAGACTGAGATTGGGAACAAAGGAAAAGAGCATCCTCTCTCTCTTTTCAATAGTGCCTTGTAAATGTTGTAAGTGTCAGATGAATCGTTCTCTTTATAAGGCCTTTGTTTTTCCTTACTGTAAACTCTTAAGGACACTCCACTGCCCGGCACAATTCAATATGACTGGAGCTCACAGGGGTCTTGATCTCTGTACACGGTGCACCACAGGAGTGATTTATAAACCACAATCCCAGAGCATCCCAGGACCGGCAGTGAATTGAGGCTTCTAAGTGAACACAAGTGCTATGAATTCCAATGTTAGATCAGCACAAGAAATGTCCCTAAACTCATTTCCTGCAAGTGAGAACGGGGATGTGGTTGGAGGGAATCCGGGGGAATGGAAAGCCCCATAAGGAATGAGGTTGGTACCCAATTAGCTTCTTTTCATATTATGGGTTTAGGGAGGCCAAGTAATCCCAAGATGGCTCCAGTCATTTTCACATTGGCAAAGAGGAACAATATCTCTTTTTAATAGTGTGAGGTCGGAGGGAAAAAGGGCAGAGGGAGGAAAAGGGGAGAGTAAACCTAAGGAGGATTGTGAATGCACATAGTAATTCCCTGGGCATGAACATTTTTGCAACAGGAAAAAAAAGGAGATTAAAAAATTAATAACTTGAATGTGTGATCAATAAAAATAATTATCATCGTGCAGCCATTTTTCATAAAGCACTCCACGGCCTGAAAGTAATTTCTGACATGGATATAGGAGCAAAGCACTTGAAGCACACAATTGCCAAAAATGCCCTCTTAAAAAAAAAAAAAAAAAAAGTCTTTCCTGTTCAAATCTCAGTGTGTTTTTTTCTTCTTTCTTCCTGTCTTCTATGCTCAACCGTTTGGTCTAAAGACAGTCAGGGAGCTAAATATATATTAATTAGAACTCTTGGGGCTGGCGTCAGTGAGATACAATTATACCAAACGGATGCCATTCCGGGCTCTGATAGCTTCATTTAAATTCCTGAATAAAACATGAAATATCTTTAATGAGAAATGAATATAGTTGTCAGGAGGGAGTAGTTCCGATATCGTTACTAGTTGAGATCCAGACGATGAAGATATAATGTGAATACCTTCCATTTTATATAAAAACGATGGTGGTTAGAAAAGACACATCCCTCTTCCGAGACATCATGTGTGCAACAAAAATCGAAACATGGCAGAGCCCAACAGCATCGTCTCCTCCCCAGGAAGCGAGGCATGGGCGCTTCTGTGGATTTGCACACACGCGCACACACACACACACACTCCGTCTGCTACCAGGGAAAAGGACCGCCTCCAACAGCATTGGCGACAGTGAGCACGTGCCGCTCCGTGGAGCAAATCACTGCTTCCTTCTAAGAACGCGTTGAGTATGGTTTCAGAGCCACAGATTTCGTTGAGCGTGAGAGAGATGTAGACGTGGGCACTTATGTGCAATCTCCGTCAGAGACGGCCCTGCTCGGCGCAAGGGGAAACGGATTCATAAAATCACTAAAGTCACACTGTCAAGGAGATGAGATCCGCATGGCTTTCTGGCTCTGCCGGGCTTCCTCTTGGATCACGGGCCCTGGGAAGTCTGAGCCCGAGCCCCAGGCTTCGGAGAAAGCCTATTCACCTGCTGGACCGTGGCTGGAATTTTCTTCTCTTCTTTCCAGGGGCTCCCTTTTATTCATTGTGTCTTTCATAATTAAACTAGCAGCAACCACGTTCAGGCTGCGCCTGTCTTAATCTCAGGTGAGATTCAAGCACTTTGGAAATGACACCAGCAATAACCAGGGCTTGCGATGTCTGCCGTTGAAACAGTGGGGCCAGGTCCTCAGCCTGGGAGACTGGGACCCAGAGGGAAGCAGAACTTGTGGGCATGAAGATCTATCACAGGGGGGAGCTATTTTAACATACAGACAAAAGACCACTCAGTTGCCTTTGTTCGAAGAGACAAGCTAGGACTCCAACTTTGTAAAGTAGACGGAGAGGTCAGGTGACCAACTGGGGTTGGTCAGTTAATAAACATCTTGTCTTTGGGGCGCCTGGGTGGCGCAGTCGGTTAAGCGTCCGACTTCAGCCAGGTCACGATCTCGCGGTCCGTGAGTTTGAGCCCCGCGTCGGGCTCTGGGCTGATGGCTCGGAGCCTGGAGCCTGTTTCCGATTCTGTGTCTCCCTCTCTCTCTGCCCCTCCCCCGTTCATGCTCTGTCTCTCTCTGTCCCAAAAATAAATAAACATTGAAAAAAAAATTAAAAACAAAAAAAAATAAAAAAAAAAAAATAAACATCTTGTCTTCACGTTACTTAGCACAGGGTTCATTGGGCAAACAAATGGGCACCCATGTGCACCGTGCTGTGGGGAGGCCCTGAGCTCCTGGGAGAAACTTCCGAACGATGTGGTCTCGAGCGATGGCTCCCCAAGGGCTGTCTGCTCCCAGCCCTGAAGTCCCGTCTCGCCCGATGGGAGTGGAGTGTGAGATGCTGCGTTTCCAGCCAAGTTCCCAGGTAATGTTGGTGTTGCCAGTCCAAACCAGACTTCGAAAGCAAGGAGCCAGCCAACTGAGTTCTCCAGACCCTTCCAGGCCTCCATGTCTTCCTTTGCACTGCTCTCTCTGCCAGGCCTGAGCCTGCCCGCTGTCTGTTGGGACGTTGCTATGTTCTGCGCAGCCTTTTCTGAGCACTTCTCTCTTGGGCCCCCAGATGACCTAAGGGCATCTTTCCTGCCAAGCACAGGCGACCTTTTTGTTGTTGTTGTTCTTTCTTATCGTCCATTGCTGCTCTAATTTTGTTTTCTTTCCCTTCCGGGAGACCCAATCGCAATTTGGTTAATACGCTTCTACTCTTCACAAGTGACTGTTATTTTCCAAAATTGACGGAATCAACCATTTCTTTCGATCTCGTCTTTTTCTTTTTCAGATGACAATGGCCTACTCCTTATCTCTACGAAGATCAAAGCAAGATTATGAATGATGAAATGGCATAAGGAAGGATTGGTTCTGCACGGAGAAAATTCCCCTGTCCTGACCTATTGAAGCGAGATGCCCAAACAGAAGAACCTCTGCTGGAAATAGTTTAACATGAAATAAAGCTGGGTTGGCCCAGGGGAAAGTGCCCTTGTTCCACCGCCAGTTGGCTTTGGCCTTGATGTCCGAGACGCACCCTGCTCCAGCCCCCCAGGGCCTTCCTCTCTCATGGCTGTCTCCCACACAGCTGACTTTTGTCAGGTGGATGCAGCTGAGGATCAGTTTGTGGGCTCAGACCAAGGGGTCCCTGCGTACTTGTGGACACCCATGGTCACAGCCTCCCCTACTGATAGTCTTGTTTTAATCCAACATGGTTGCAAGACCTCCACCCATCTCCTTGTTACCAATTTATCCACCGGGGCTGGAGCTCTGTGATTCGTCTTGGTATATTCAGGCCTTTCTAACTCTATTCCCTAAGTGGGAGACAGGATGGGCACAGAGAGAGGCACCGTTTTCTGCTTCTAATTCTTCTGCCACAAACCTGGGTGACCCCTTCTCCGGGGAAGTTGGACACCTCTATGTTTGTTCCCAGTCACGGCCTGTGGCCTGCTAAGAATAGTCTGAAATGTTACATCAGAACAACCTCAACTCAGAAACTGCTGGAACCATGGCCTGGCATCGCTAATTAATCAGGGCACTGTGCCCAATGAGCTGGACACAGCCTCAGGGCCCTCCTCCAAATACTGTGCCTGGCAACTTCTCCAGGTGGGTTGGAGTTGC
Source organism: Leopardus geoffroyi (assembly GCF_018350155.1). Classification (NCBI taxonomy): domain Eukaryota; kingdom Metazoa; phylum Chordata; class Mammalia; order Carnivora; family Felidae; genus Leopardus; species Leopardus geoffroyi. The sequence continues at coordinate 13,311,676 of NC_059337.1, read as the reverse complement.
TACATCTCTGCCAAGCCCAGCCTTCACCTCTGGCCCCCAGCCCTGCTCTCATGGCCTGCCCACCTGACCTGGAGAACCCTTTACTGTGGGGACACTTGTGAGTGTATCTGAGTTTAGCCCCCGTGCCTACCCAAACCAAGGCTGCTTTCCTCCATCCTGTAGAACTCCGTGGTCTTCTCAGGCCAGGTTGGGGACCTTTCACACACCCAAGGCTGAGGTCCTCCTTTCTACCCCTCCTCCACCCTGCTGAGGACCCAACATAACTTTCAGGCCGATCTGCCCAATTTAGGCCAAGTGGCTAAAACAGCGAAATAAAGAGGGACACATCCAAAGGACGGACACTTCTGCCTTGAATACTCTCACCCAGATTGAGCACGAGCAAAACTGTTGACCATGTAAAAGTCTAACAATGACAGTAGGTCTTGTCTAGTGCGTGCACCCTCTGTGCACAGCTGAGTATTGTTCAGGGATTATCCCACTGGGCGCTGAAACTAAAGGCACCTTAACATATGACCCCCCTTACCTCGGTGGCTTCAACTTTCACTTTATCCCCCTTCGAATTAGGTTTTCCAGTTCTGCTTCGCTGAAGAGACTCCCGCATGCTTACGTGTGTCCTGTGAGGTGCCATTTTACATACAGGTAAACTGAGGTTTGGAACGGGAAGCAAGACTGACCAACGGGAATGGGGCAGAACCGAAGGCCCAAGCCTAACGTGTCCCTCAACCACTGCTATCAGCTACAAAATTATACTAGGGAAAAAAAAAAATCTTTCTATGTTTCTCTGTTTCACAAGTGCCGGGAGAGAACATCTTCAAAGAAGAAAGACTTTGAAGGCTTGTGTTTGTAGAGAACAGCTGTCTGTGAATCCTTTCACTAGACAAACGCACTGAGGCCCTCCCTGCAGACAGTTCCAGTTGTCTGTAAACAGTGTTCTAGAGGGAAAATGGGAATGACCTATGTTCCCCAGTAGCAAACGCATCATCTCAATGTTTTAGCAGTTTGGTCTGGGACAACGAGTACAGACGTTGCCTATTTGGGGTGTGAGACCACCAGGGCACAGGGTTTTCGCAGGAAACTGTCGTTCATCCTGAGGGTTTTTCTGATTTCTTCCTCCCCTGCAGCACTGAAACGGGTAGTGAGGGTGTTGGATTGGGGGTGGAGACGGGGCCGGGACTTCGTGTTGGTAAGTGAGGCACCTGCCTTGGGCACCCCATGTGAGAGGTGCCAAAACAGAACAAAGCAAAGCAAAACTTCAAGACTCAAGATAAGTAATACTTCAGTGCAATATTCAAAAGATCGAAATTCATGCAAAAACCCACGATGGCCAAAATTTCAAAATTTTAAATAAGCACAGTTATCAGCGTTAGCGATTTTTCCTCTTGCTTTAGGCTTCAGAATGGCTCAGCACGGCAGTGGCTGGAGCTGGAATTAAAGAAGGAGATTTAAATTGGAGGGCTTATAAAATCTTTGCCAATCAGTCTTTTTCTGATTCAGGCCGAGCCAGAAACAGTGTTTAAATTATACTAACAGAAGGCGGAAAATTAAGTTATTCAGGTGTGTGTATGCGTGTCTATGTGTGTTGGCTGGCTGTTTTTCACGTTTTGGGGTTTTTTTGTTTATCTGTGTTTTTTTTTTTTGTTTGTTTGTTTTTGCAGGACAAGACTCAGTGGTTGTAAACAAGAAGCAATTGGTCCTTCCCCCCACCAACCTTGGTGCAGCCGCTCTGGGCCCCAAACCTCCCCCACCTGCTTCGAGTCTTGAGCAGAATCTAAAGTTTTTTCGGTTATCACTCCTCAGCGAGTAAAATCATCTGGTCACTTTTGAGTGATAAAATATCTAGCCCAGGGCCACAGCAAACTTCCGAGCTCTTAGTCAATTGAAAACCTTTCTCCTCTCTGGCTCAGGATTCAATCCATGGGCCAGGAAACTTGCCAGAAAAGGAAGCCAGAGGACCTCCTGGGTGGCTCAGTCGGTTAAGCATCTGACGCTTGATAATGGATGGCTGAGGTCTTTATCTCATGGTTCGTGAGATCAAGCCCCACGTCGGGCTTGAATGCAGAGCCCGCTTGGGATTCTTTCTCTCCCTCTCTCTCTCTGTCCCTTCCCGACTCACACACGACTCTCTGCCTCTCAAAATAACTATTTAAAAATAAAAGAAAGACAGAAAAGGAAACCAGAGACAGATTCTCCTCTTCCTTCAGCCACTCTTTCCACCACTTACCCTTTGCTGCTTAAGACCCACTAAAGCTAGAGCACGGTGGGCAGAAAAGCTGAGGCCCTGGAAAAGCCTTCCACGGTGGATACTGTTAAATCCGGCATGGATGGCGTCTAGATGGGGCATAATCCAGATGCTGAAGCTCTTCGTCATGGAAAAGTACCACTTGGGGTGAGAGTTTTTAGATACCTCTTGTTGTTCAATGTCATTATCCTACTGTCACCTCGATGTGAACAAAGCCTCCTTCAAATGGCCATGTTAAAACTGAGGGTTGATGGGGGGTGGGAGGGAGGAGAGGGTGGGTGATGGGTATTGAGGAGGGTACCTTTTGGGATGAGCACTGGGTGTTGTATGGAAACCAATTTGACAATAAATTTCATATATTAAAAAAAAAATAAAAAAACAAAACAAAAAAAAATGGCCATGTTAAGACACCTACAATGCTGTTTCCAATGGCTCCACAGCTAAGGCCCTTCCTGTGGTCCTCCTGGATGGATTTCTTTCAAAAGGACACCGTCCTGTTTTCTTGCAAGACTCCATTGCCAACCCCTGAAGAACTCAAGGTCATGGGGTCCAGCCAAGCTCAGAATGCAGCCCTGTCTCTTAGCCTCAATGTTCCCCAAGGGCAACACCACCTCTTACATTCATTTGCGAGTCTGACATCTGTCCCCACCCCAACACCCACTTCTCACACCCACAATTGGCACAGGTCAAACTTTCTAAGCGGTTCTACTGAAGTACCTACCACTTAGCAAAAAAGAAAATGAAGGGCCCTCACTCCTCTACAGGAGTCACAGAAGGCTCTCTGTCCTTCAACTTCTCAGTTAACTCTTAGCCTTTTCTGACATAGTCTCGAATTATTCCCTTAACAACACGCCAAAGAGTCATATATATAAAGGATGCATTTTTAATTCTCCCTAAGCACTACAATAGAATTCATACGTGGTTGGATTTTTTTGTCTTATTTTTTAATTTTTATTTACTTTTTATTTTTATTTTTTAAAATTTTTTATGTTTTTTTGTTTGTTTGTTTGTTTTGTTTTGAGAGAGAGACAGAGAGCAAGCAGAGGAGGGGCAGAGAAAGAGGGAGACACAGAATCCGAAGCAGGCTCCAGGCTCTGAGCTGCCAGCACAAAGCCCAACTCGAACTCACGGACCGTGAGATCATGACCCAAGCCGAAGTCAGACACTTAACCGACTGAGCCACCCAGGCACCCCAGGATTTTTTGTTTTAAACACAAAATATAATATAGAAACAAGCACGATTCACTATAGCATTATAGAAATAGTACCTTTTCCAGATATCGTATGACATCGTATTTAGTGAAAGTGACGGACATGCGCACACACACACACACACACACACACAGAACTAAATTCAGATGGAAGAAATAAAAGGTGAAACAGCGAGAAATGATCTTGGATCATGGGAAGGTAATTTCTCTCAGGCAGATTTATAGGTTTTTCTCTCAAAGCTAACTCCCATTAGTTAATTTCCTTTCCTATTGCCCTCAAGCAGGACTCTGTTGATTCACGTCTGATCTGCTACACAGTGAGCCTCCCACCTAGTCTTCCGATATGCATGTTTTCTTCCCTCTTCTAGGCCACTCTGCATACCTTTGCTACATAAATCTTCCTAAAGTAAAAGTGGCTTTTGCATCTTCCCTCTACAACCACCAATGGCTCCCTAGCACCTAGTGAATAAAGCGCAAATATCTAGGGATGTTTTCCTTCTGTCACTTCATTTCTGGTCCCCTACATACATAATATCTGCACTTGAACCAAATTTACTGTAATACCAAATAGCCGTACCTTTTTACCTCCTCAATATTTAAGAAACGGGAAGAAGGTATAAGTGTTCGTGCAGGTAAAGATCAGTGTGGGGGTAGTGCTTTAGGTATAAAGGGAATTTCAACAAGGTCCATAAACATATCCCTATTATATTCCAATTAAATTGCCCCTTTCGGTGTCTATTTTCCACATTCATTGAGAATTTGTTAAGAGGACAATCTGTGCCCTTTTACGAATAGAAGCCTAGCACCTGGCAACCAATAAATATTTGCAAAGCAAATGAATAAATGTTACATAAAGTATTAAGCGAGATCAGTTGCATTGAAAGGACCAAAACATAGTAACTGATCTAAAAAGTACAGAGCAAATTAAGTAGACAAAACACAGAAGGTATAGGTAACTTGGTCAGGACAAGCTATGTTACTGCGTAACAAACAGCCCGAGCATCTCAAGGGCTTAATGCAACAAAGCTTGATTCTTGTCCCAACACGATTCACCGTGCATACTCCAGTTGGCAGTTTCCAAGGCGACTCTTTTCCTAGGCAACTCTTCCAGCAGCTCGCTAACCTTTAAATCTTCCTGACAGCCCTCTCCTGGGTCCTCTGCCTCCATCCCGCAGACAAGCAAAGCAGGACGTGAAGGGATCTCCTAAAAGGGGGTGGGACTTGGACGGGAAAACTTTTGGAACCGGGCTTGTGCAGCTGACCCGTGCGCATCGCTCCCAAACACATTGTATCACGTTCAGCTTCCATCTGGATTCAAAGTAGACTGGGAAGGGGTGCCTGGGTGGCTCAGTCAGCTGAGCGTCCAACTTCGGGTCAGGTCATGATCTCACAGTTCATGAGTTCAAGCCCCGCATTGGGGCCTCTGCTGTCAGTGCAGAGCCCGCTTCGGATCCTCTGTCTCCTTCTCGCTCTGTAACCACCTCCCCATCTCTCTCTCAAAAATGCATAAATATTTTTTAAAAAGTAGCCTGACAAATGTGTTTACATTGCAAAGGGGAGGAAACCCAGATCTGGTGAATACTGACAGTCTCTCCTGTACTAGATTTTTCCAGGTACTTTTAGAGCCAGCAACGTGCCCCTCCATCAATTTGACAAGCTAGCCTTAGACAATCTCAACTGCAGTGAGACTGTATTAGTTATCAATCGCTGCATATCGAATTACCCCCACACAGGGCGTCTTTATACGACAACATTCATTATTCCACAGTGTCTGTCAGTCAGACATGTAGGTGTGGTATGACCTCACTGGGGCCACTGGCTGTAGGTGTCTCCCAGACTACAAGGGATGTGTCATCGAAGGCTGAAGTCACCTCTCACTCAACAGGGCGGGCCGATCTGCTTCCAAGATCTACTCAATGGTTGTCGATAGGATTCAGTTCCTTGAGTTCTTACACCGAGGCCTCCGTTCCCCGCTAGCTATTGGCTGGAGGCTGTCCTCGGTCCCTTCAGGTGTGAGCCTCTCCACAGGGTGGCTCCCAACAGGGCTTAGCTCATCAGAGTGAGCCACCCAAGACAAGCCTGGGGGAGAGGACAAAACACAACTCACAGTCATTTATAACCTAATCTCACAAGGACACACTACTGCTCTAACATCATCTGTTCGTGGAGGTCGAGCCAAACTCAAGGGGAGGGGATTATACAACCATGCATATCTGTAACTGGGGACCACCGAGAGCTATTTTAGAGGCCGCCTACCACAGAGATCAGGGGAAAAGACAACTCTAACTGCCCAGATCCCAAGCGTTGAGTAATTAAACAGGACGCCCAATGAATGGCGTGGTCAAGGAAATCTGGAAGGGAGAACGACAGAGGAGATGGAGGGGAAAAAGAGAAGTGAAGTCAATAAACCTCTGTTTCAGCAACTGACGCACCTGGGGCTAAGTAGAAGCTTTACTACAAACAGGGAAAATTGCTTCTGAGGTACTGGAAACGGCCAAGCGGAAGAAGAAAGCGCAATGAAAAGAAAAAGAGCGATTTCAGGGGGGAAAAAAGTATTAAGAAGTTTTCCATCGTGACGATCCAATCTCTCCCACGGGTTAGCCCCGGGAGCTCAGCGGGGTGAAGCGAACGACCGGGTTCCACATGCGTCATAAGTGACCTCCGTGCTTCCGGTCTGAGGACCGCACTTTGAGTAGCAAGGCCCTAGCAGAGCGCCTGGCGTATGGAGACCCCATGAAAACCGTGCCCTTAGCTCAGCGGCCCTCACACTTGAGCGGGCATCACGATGACCTGCGGGCTGGGTCACAGCACAGCTTGCTGGTCCCCTTGAAATTACACTTTATAACCTGCAAAGGAAGCTTCCCCTTCTCCCTCCCCCCCCCCCCCCCCGAGGATAAGCTGTTTATAAACCCAGTCAAGGCCAGCACAATGCACCTCGGAGCTATTGAAACACAGCAAAAATGCCTTAATTAGGGCAGGAGCGGGGAGGGGTGTAAATCTCTCGGGGTCCCTCTGAAATAGCTTCCCTCGCTGATGCGACTAGGGGTTCCCTTTCACTTTAGAAATGTTCCTGGAACAACAAAATTAAAGTCCTCCCCCCCCCAAAACGAGATTATGAACATGAAATGTGCTATTTATGACTCTCATGATAGAAGCTGCAGGAAAAATTCATTTTAATCGTGTCACTTCATAAATACGCCGCAGGGTTTGGTTGTTTTCCCCCCTCTAAATTATCTCAAAGAACCTTCCAGGTGTTGAGGGGGATGGTGAGCCGCCCAAGGCAGAGAGAAAGGCCCAGGTGAGGGCGCTGGAGGCACTCAGGGGACACTCCAGCCTGTGTGTTTGCGGGACTTGGTGACCCATCATGTGGCTTTGGGGCTGGCAAGGGGCAGACCGTGGGTGTCTTGCGTGTTGACCTAAGGGACCGGGGCTTCATGTCGAAATCTAAAGGACACTACTGAGCGTGAGGGAGGGAAGAAGCAGACATCATCAGTGCGTTTTGGGAAGGCGACAGTGAGACAGTCGGACAAAGGAATCCTGCGGCCCCGGAGCGAGGGAAGCCTCCCCGGCCAGAGACTTCGCAGGCGCGCGGGCAGGGGATGGGGCAGGACCTCGCGGAGACTCAGGCAACAGGTGCACAGGGGGTCATTCCTCTTCTCCCGGAAGCACAGCCGAGCAAGTCCGCTCACTGAAGATGAATTCGTGACCTTGCTCACACGTCTTTCGCTTGTGTCAGGAGGAGACCGTTTCCGGCTATTTTGATCCCAGGTGTGGAACCTAATCCATAAACCACATCCTCCCCTTGTCTCCGGTGCCCTGAAGTCCTCAGATGCTTTCAACTGCCTGATGATCCGTCATTTGCCTGCTGTCCCTTCTCTAAGCGTATTGACTTGTCTCTGTTTCTCCAAAAAGCTCCCCTCCAAATCTGTGTTTTTACAATCGGCTGTTCCCTCTGCCTGGAACACTGTTCCCCGTGATCCTAGCGTCCGTGGCTCTTTCTCACGCTTCCCGCTCCCAGGGCACCACATCACCAGTTTTTCTCTTCCCCGAACCATCGTCATCTGAAATGACCCAGAATTCTTCTGTGTGAACGTGTTGATTCTCCTCCTAACCCCTCAGTAAAACGTCTGGGTCATGAGAACAGGGTTTTTTTTTTTTTTTTTCTCTGAGGTCTTCATCGCTTCCACCTCCGTACCTCCCACAATGCCGGGCACATAGTAGTTGTTCGATAAATTCGGATCGAATGAGTGGCCCGAGGACCTGGGAACGTGGAGACGATGGGGTTGAAAGAGGCTCTTTGCGAAGGAGTCACCATTTTTAGGTCTCTTCCCCCGAGGACACTGCATCGCTCTCTTTTCACACCGATTCCCTGGCAAGGCGGGAACAGACTGGCATCATTACGGGAGCAAATTCCCGGGGCGGAGAGGGTGGAATCGGTCCCGCAGCAGGTTGGTCCCAGTGGATGCCAGTTCCAGCCAGGGAAACGCTCACTGCTCGCTTTTTCTCTGGGCAACAGCCTCTGATGAGAACAGCTACCTCGGCGACCAGACAGGAGGCATTAAACATTAACCAACGGAAGAGTCCATCGGCTTCCAATCCCGGGTTTATAGACAGGAAAATGCCGAAGGACAGGTGGTCTCTGTAACAGAGGTGGCCTCGGAGAGACATTTCTCTTGCTTTTACTTTTTAATTAACTTTTATTTTCAGTATTCCGTCCCTTTTTGTCTGCCCCTGCTGGCATGATAGAGAAACGGTAAAAGGCTCACCACTGTTCCCAGAGCCGCCCAGGCCACCTCACCATCCGCCTGCAAGGGGGGGGCGGGCAATCTTTCAAGACGGCTCTGTCTTGGGATCCTAACATTGCCAAGCGGTACGTTCAGATTCTTCTAATGTGGCCCCCGATCGTAGTTCTTAAAGCTGAAGAGTATACTTCCCCGTGTCGTACTGACAGTCTCCTAATTACCCATTCTGAGCCCTGTGAAATGGCATCGTGCCCACTTAAAGATCTCTACTGTTCTCTGCAAGACGCGCCAGTGAGTTGAGCGTAGTTTTTTTTTTTAATTTTTTTAATGTTTTATTTATTATTGAGAGACAGAGACAGAGCATGAGCATGGGAAGGACAGAGAGAGAGGAGGAGACACAGAATCCGAAGCAGGCTCCAGGCTCCGAGCTGCCAGCCCAGAGCCCGACGCGGGGCTTGAACTCGCAAACGGTGAGATCATGACCTGAGCGGAAGTCTGACGCTTAACCGACCGAGCCACACAGGCGCCCCAGTTGACTGTAGTTTATTTAGTGTCTATCGACTGTGCCTGAAGAGGAAAACGAGGCTCAGTCCACGGCTCGCAGTAGGTTGGATATATTCCGACCGAGAGCGGGGTCATGATTAAATCAGGCACGCACGTGTATGCAGGTGTGCATGCATGCACCCATTCACGAATATAATAGAGCCGTGATCACCAGGAAACACGTCGCATCTTGTTTTCTGAGGGTGCTACTTTCTAACGGCCGTGATCCCATTCGATGGGGGAATGTCTCTGGCCCATGCTAGTCATTGTATAAACCTCAAAGTTGCAGCTCAGGGACACCTGGGTGGCTCAGTCGATTTAAGTGTCCGACTCCTGCTTTCTGCTCAGGTCGTGATCTCACAGTTTCATGGGTTCGAGCCCTACATCGGGCCGCACAATGCTTGCTTGGGATTGTCCCTCTCCCCGCCCCCCCCCCCTGCCGCCCCTCTTCTGTTTGCTCTCTTTCTCTCCCTCAAAGTAAATAAACTTTAAAAAAATGCTACAGCTCAGAGAGGTTGAGTAACTCACCTAAAGTCACACAGCTAGTGAGCGCCAGGGCCGAGGTTTGAACCCAGGCAGTCTGAACTCCAGATCTTGAATTCTTAACCTCCTCATAAGGCCAAGACATATGGGTGTGTCCTGGGGAAGGAGGGAAGGAGAAGGAAGAGTGATTTTGGAGCTATAACAAGAACTAGGTTGTGCAAGCTCTACAATGTTACTAGAAGTCATTTGGACTTTATTCTGCAAGTCGGAAGGAGACATCAGGGTTCGAATGGGGGGTGTCTGAATAAAGGAACCGCTAGCTCTAATACTTCATTTATTACTCTAAAACGTTGTACGTAGGGGCACCTGGGTGGCTCAGTCGGTTAAGCATCCGACTTCAGCTCAGGTCACGATCTCGCGGTCCGGGAGTTCGAGCCCCGCGTCGGGCTCTGGGCTGATGGCTCAGAGCCTGGAGCCCGCTTCCGATTCTGTGTCTCCCCCTCTCTCTCTGCCCCTCCCCCGTTCATGCTCTGTCTCTCTCTCTGTCTCAAAAAATAAATAAACGTTAAAAAAAAAATTAAAACATTGTACGTCTATATACTTACCTGTCTGCTGTTTGCATATCGTGTCTCTTCCTTTACTAGAATGAATGTGTCCCAAGACTAGGCCTTCGAGGACCCATCCTCAACACCTACAACGATTTCCGGCACGCGCCAGGCACGCAATCTGGTAAATGAATGAACCAGGGACGCCAGGTGTAAAGTTCTAGCGCCAGGCCGCCTGGGTGGCTCAGTCCCTTAAGCGTCTGACTCTCGACTTCAGCTCAGGTCATGATCTCACTGTTCACGGGTTCGAGCCCCGCATCGGGCTCTGTGCTCCTGCTTGGGATTCTCTTCTCTCTCCCTCTCTCTGTCCCTCCCCCGTTTGCTCGCGCTCTCTCTCTCTCTCTCTCTCACAATAAATACAAATATAAAACATTTTTAAAACATAAATAAATAAATAAAGTTCCAGGGCCATCCCAAGCTTGGATCACCTGGGTTCCTTGAACAAAACACACCCCAGCCTCCCAACACGGCTCTGCCATAGGACATGGATCAAAATGGCCCAGAGTCTGGGTACAAATAGCTTGGCCTCAGGTTTTCTTGGTAGGCAAGATGGCCTTGTCCTGGTCTGCTGGTTGGAGCGTCCCTCTCTGGGCTGTCTGACTTGATAGGGCCTCCCCAGCAGAGGAGGTCACCCCCGCCTGTGTGCCACACCATCTCTCATTACGATTAATTATCGTATCGCGTGGCTTCGTCTGAATGGTAGTAAAAGGGAAAAAACAAACGCAAAAAAGCCAAACCAAAACCCTGCGTCTGAACTCACCCCTCCCCGCTCACCCCGGCCCCTCGCTTCATTGCCTCTTCCGCGTCCTCCACATCGACTCCGGAGCACTTAACCTTCTGCGGGATATTTTTATGCTCCATTTTCTGTGCCGTTATGAAGGAGAGGAAAGCAAATGGAGTTCACTTTGGACGGGCACGGCCATCACCCACTGATGTACTTCTCCACCCTCCCCTCTTCCCAAAAGGGAGACACAGATGCAAAGAGAGTGAAGGTGTTTTCAAATTACACGCCTCTCAGGAAGTCAGGTAGGCAGGAACAAATGCCTTTCGCCTGGAACGGCAAACCGGCAAAGCACCTGTAATTGACCCGTACAGACAAAAGCATTTACTTAGTAACAAACAGACCAGCACACGACCAAGGTAGCTGTCTTGTTTACACTCCCCTGGGGGCTTGGGCTTCTCCTTTCTCACATCACAAATAACTACTTGTTTAATGTCTACTTTCACCGACATCATTATGGTTACCCATCCTCATGAAACTTGTAGCTTAAAACAGAGCCAGGTTATCTATTCGGCTCACAAGTACTCAGTGTGGGGTCAAGCTCATCAGCAACAGCACCTGGCAGCTGCCTACAGGGTCCCTTGTGGTAGCTCCACTGGAGGGCCTGGACCATCCCCTTCCAAGATGGCTGAGGCACAGCCATCTTGGTACGTCATGCTGGGAGTCAAGTCAGGGCCGTTGGCGAGGGGGCTCCACCTCCTCTCCAGGTGGATAGCTCCACCAGACCATTTGGGTTTCCTCATGATAGGACAGCTGGTTTCCAAAAGCAATGTTCCAACAGACAGGGGGTAGAAGTTGTTGATCTCTTAAGACACGGGCCTGAATACTGACTGTGTTGAATTTTATGGGTGTTCTAGATGTAGTCGTAGCCTCCAATAGCTCAGAGTAAGCTCAGAACTTATCTGAAAATAGACTGTACAAAATTTAGTCAAGTTAAGATGAGCTCTAATCCAACATGACTGGCATCCTTATAAAAAAGGGCAGAGGCGCCTGGGTAGCTCAGTCGGTTAAGCCTCCGACTTCAGCTCAGGTCATGATCTCTTAGTCTGTAAGTTTAAGACCCACATCGGGCTCTGTGCTGACAGCTCAGAGCCTGGAGCCTGCTTCCGATTCTGTGTCTCCCTCTCTCTCTCTCTCTCTCTGCTCCTCCCCTGCTCACACTCTGTCTCTCTCTCTCAAAAATAAATAAAGATTAAAAAAATTCTTTTTAACTATTTTTAAAACAGGGGGGAAATTAGACACGGACACAGACATGCACAAAGAGAAGACGACGTGAAGACATCGTCTTGTGAATGTAAAGGCAGAGGTTGGGATGTTGCATCTAGAAGCCAAAGATTGGTAGCAAACCACCAGATGCCAGGGGAGAGGCATGGAATAGATTCCCCTCTTCGAGTTCTTAGAAGGAATCAACCCAGCCAACATCTCACCTTGGACTCCTTTTCTCCAGAACTCTGACAGAATACATGTCTGCTGTTTAAGCTAGCCAGGGTGTGGCTACAGCAGCTTTCGGAAATCCATACACTGGCATGGCATCACCGTGAGCCCAAGAAGCCAGCCACGGGGGCAGCCCAGAGTCCAAAGAAATCTCAGGGCGATTGTCAAAGAATTCTTGGCCCCCGTAGATTTGGCAACCGAGGCTAGGAGGCAGTCTCGTTTCCCACCGTTCTACCAGCGCCCAGTACCTAAGTGGCAGACGATAAGTCTTCTTTGAAAGAAGTAAAACAAATAAATGGTCATTGTTTTGTTTGTGACTGGGACTCACATTGATTTCAAGCTACGCTTCTGAGCGTAACAGTCTTTTCTGAAGAAAATCCTGGCTTTTAGGAAAGACAACAAATGGCACTGTCGTCATCGGTGCTGTGTGCTTCACTTCCGCATTCTAAGTCACAGTAACTCAACGAAATTTCCGACCTCCGTCCTCTGAGCCCTCAGATCACTGTGGGTGTAGAGGGGAGGGGACCCAGTGCTTGGTTGGAGCTCCAGGGGATAAAGATACTGCCAAAGAATCGTCCTAGCACTGTATTTCTAGCTTTTGACACGCAGGAGTCCCTGCATGCCTTGAGAAGCTCTACTTGGAAAGTCACCCCTCGGGGCGCCTGGGTGGCTCAGTCGGTTGAGCGTCCGACTTCAGCTCAGGTCACGATCTCACGGTTCATGAGTTCGAGCCCCGCGTCGGGCTCTGGGCTGATGGCTCAGAGCCTGGAGCCTGCTTCCGATTCTGTGTCTCCCTCTCTCTGCCCCTCCCCCATTCATGCTCTGTCTCTCTCTGTCTCAAAAATAAATAAACATTAAAAAATTAAAAAAAAAAAAAAAAGGAAAGTCACCCCTCTATGCATATGGCAACACCGAACAAGAGTCCCTGTGGCTGAGATCCCTTCGCGCTAGGACTCAGGAACCGATCCTTATGCTCCACAGTTCCCCGGGAGGAGGTGGGGGCAGGGATGACAATTAGAAAAATCAGAGGAGGAAGAAGAGGAGAACAAGAATTAGACCTTACTATCTAGCCGGTGTTTTACGTATGTTTCCTTATTTAATAATCGTTGCGAAGTATCTATGTCTTGGTACTATTCTCCCTGTCATACGACCGAGGAAACCGAGGTTCAGAGGAGTTAAAGCCTTGTGCCCACGAGAATGGTGAGAATGGGATTCGAGTTCAAGGGCGTGCAACTCCGAGGCTGCGTTCTTCACCGCCAGGCTGAGCCCCACAAGCAAAGTGGATGGACCGAACGTACGGACACCACAGGGGGCTGTGCTCACGTGGGGTGACCTGTAGAGAGGGAGTTATTAAAAAGTCACCCAGCGCTGTGATGGAAAAGTGATGGAAGTCCTGGGATTCTGGAATCCCTGTTCTCTGGCGACACCTTACCTTCTCCTCCCAATTCCAAGTTTCCCCCAAAGTGCATGAAATCCCACTGTACAATTTCAGACCAATTCACATACACACACACACACACACACACACACACACGCACACACTTCCTTCCTCTGTGTTATTCGTCTTCAATATACCATCGGCACTTTCTTAATAACTGTGGTCTCCTGGGGACATCACGTGACCCATATCAGTTTCTATTTAGGATGGACAAAGGCAGGGAGGAGAAAGCCGGACCCTGACATTCCACTAGCCCGCCTCCCTTTCCTGGCCAACATCTCTGTCCACAATGGTTCAGGTCCAAAAATCGTTATTCATTGTGCTCCCCTCCGCCTTCTCGGCTTGATACTGGAGGCCTCACGGTCTGGAGGAAGAAGGGAGGGGGGAGAGGGAGGGATGGGAGACAGGAGGGCATCACTGATAAGAACAAAGAGCCAGCCAAGTCCGGAAGCTCATGGAGCACACAGCCAAGAGGAGCCGAATTCCAGCAACATGAAAAGACAGTGAGGAAGAGGAGTACGGGAACTTCCTCTCCTTGTGGTGTGGTCCCGTCATAATGGTGTTGTGGTTACGCAGCAAAGGCTCATTAAAACAATAAATAAACCACAACCACTATAACTATGAGTTCTCTTTTCCAGCCTGCTTTGCCGGAAGACAAGGAGGCTGGGTCCCTGTCTCCTGCCATTTACTAGCAGTGCTCCTGGTAGATGGTAAGATTAATTTAGAACAGGGAAGGACAGCAGAGATCCCTTACGCTCTATTATATTGTACAGGGTAAGAGTGAAGAGAGAGGTGTAGGTATTTAAGTAGGCCGTAAAAAGGACTGTAGTTGGATCTTTCTGGGTAATAATGAGGTCTCGATGCAAAGTTAAATTTCATGTTCAGAGCTCAGTTTTCTTTGGGCTCTATAGAAGTGTCTTAGCCCATGCTATCACTAGAGAATGTCTGGGTGCATTTTCCAAATGCTTCCCTGGGAGGTACATGCGTTTGAACTAATGAAAGCGGCAGAAATGAAAAGCCAAGGCAGGTACTTCAATATAACCCACCGGCACTTTAAAATTCCCCACTTGTCCGGCACCTTTTTCCTTCACTCATTTAAAATTCCCAACAGCTTCTCGTAGGATAGATACAAATAACCCTGTAATTTCAACAGTACAAGATTATAGAAGGATTTAATCCTAAATTGGCTATTTCTTAAATGTAAGTCTGACCAAACGATAGGTCATTCGAGCTCCTTCTCAATTATCATATAAATGTATCTGGCAAACACACTTGTTATTCCAAATCTCCAAATCACAAGCGTTCCCCGCTCGGTGCCGCGTCATATCCAAGCGTTTTAGCCTGTCCTTGAAGACCCTTCAAGTTTAAGTTCTGGCCCCTCCTAGCTCTCAAGTCCCGTCCCTCACAGGCAGGTCGTGTGAGCTAATGTGGATTTCTCTTTGTGCTCTGAATAGGCCGGGAGTGCCTGCTGGTGATGGAGCCACGTACACTTCCTGCCTTACCCGTTCCCTGCTCTCTCTCCCGTGGTGCTGCCCACAGGCTAAGGGCATGAACTCGGGGCACCAGGCTGACCTGGAACTGAATCTCTAGTCTGCTACTTGCCAACGAGAGGACTTTGGACGGAAAGAGCCTGGCTCAGTTCAAAATGATACTCGAGAGTATCACTGAACCCACAGAATCCTTACAAGAGTTAAATGAGCAGATATATACAAAGCATTGAACGCAGTGCTTGGTATAAAGCAAGGACTGGATAAATCCAGATAGTTGCCATTGTTGCTATAAACATTATTACCCGCCGTTGTCAACATCCTGCAATCCTATCAAAACTTAAATGCATCCTCCAAGATTACTCTAGTGGAAGCAATCTCTCCCCCCTCTGAAATCCTGAATCGCCATTCTCGAGGGGATTTCTCACATAGAGCCTTCTGATGTCATGATTTCAGCACGGTAAGAAAAAGAGCTAGTGTGTGTTAATCACTCTTCCCCCCCCGAGCATTTTATGTACATATCTTACTCCCCTCAATAGCTCTGAGAGCCCTGCGCTCTTATAATTCCCGTTTCGCAGATGAGGAAACTGACATCCAGCACAAACAAGTCATCCATCTGATGTCGCATGGCTGTTTCAAGGTGACAGCTGCATTCAAAGCCAGCAAGGCAGGCTCTGGGGCCTCTGCTCTTAACTGATACGTTGCTTCCTCCTCTCTGCTAATCTCTTATCAGGGTGAAAAGTGAGCACACCAGGCATCTCCCTCCTTTTACGATATAGCCCGGGCCCTATAACCTTATTACAAGGGGGAAAAAAACCCACAGAATTAAAATCGCAGACGTGGCCTTGAACTCTATTTTAGCCCCTTCATAGCTGTGAGACCTTGGGCAAGTAATGTAATACTTCAAAGTCTCCATTTGCACAGGGAAAGTGAAAATTCTTTTTTTTTTTTTTCAACGTTTATTTATTTTTGGGACAGAGAGAGACAGAGCATGAACGGGGGAGGGGCAGAGAGAGAGGGAGACACAGAATCGGAAACAGGCTCCAGGCTCCGAGCCATCAGCCCAGAGCCCGACGCGGGGCTCGAACTCACGGACCGCGAGATCGTCACCTGAGCCTAAGTCGGACGCTTAACCGACTGCGCCACCCAGGCGCCCCAAAATTCTTAAAATATTAGCAACAATATATATCAAATTAGTATCCACCATATGGCAGATGCTCAACTAACGTGTTTTATTAACACGTTTGAAGACTTTAGGGAGTAGAAGTTATGTTTTGTGTATTTTTATTTTTTTGGTTCCTCTTCATAGAATCTCAGAAAGAATCCTCCCCATTCCCTTGTGCAGAAGAACAACTCAACATCTATTTTCTGGTCTGAATAAGTGAAAGCATGAATAAACGCCACCTGGGTGATGTCAGCAAACAGCTCTAGAAGAACATGGAAAATGGTCCTATTAGGCTGTTTGTACCTAAAAACCTTCTTGATAGAATAGCACGCATTCTTTTATGTTGCGGTAACGTTTAGAGTTTCCCGGAATATCAACTGAGCTCTCCAACTCCGAGGCCACTGTGGTGTAAGGTCCAGGGCTGGTCTGAGACTGACTTGAAGGCAGACAGCACCACCTACTGCACTAGGATTTTCCACGTTCCAGAAGGAGGCCCCAATGGGAGCCAGTTCAAGGCCACGCCGCAGCACTTAACGCCAGTGTAAACGGAGCCTAAGCGAAAGCTACGTGATTGCAAAGGAGACAATGTGTCCAGGAAGCGGAGCTCATTTTGCTTACTCTCACTTCCGTTCTCCGCTCTGACTCCTGTCCGAGTGTTTCCACGGCTCCAGAGAGGGCAGTCACCCCCGCCCCCCAGGGCTGATCTCAGCCGTCCTTGGGGGACCACACTAGAGAACCCCCGCGGCTCGCTTTCTGCATAATTCAGCTGCACAACTCGAAGAAGTGTAACTTTTGTACCCGTGCTGGTGGGCGTCACGGGGTCTTAGTTGCGTGGGCGTTGAGCCAAACATTCAACAGCAGACTGACCTGGGATAGGAGGCCAAGGTCGTCACTGCTTGGATGCCCACCTCTCCTCAGTGAGTCCCACAGGCAAACAACGTTTGGTTTCAGACTTAGTTTATCCGCACCTCTCCTCGGTGTGGGCGCATTTGGCGACACACCCTTCGTTGAGGGGAACAGGGAACGAACCTCAGATTTCAGATCCATGCCTGTCGGGGCGCCTGGGTGGCTCAGTAGGTTAAAGTGTCTGACTCTTGATTTTGGCTCAGATCGTGATCTCGTGGTTCAGGGGATCGAGCCCCACGTCGGGCTCGGCACTGAGCGCAGAGCCTGTTTTGGATTCTCTCTCTGCCCCTCCCCTGCTCTCTGTCCTCTCTCTGTCTCGAAATAAATAAATAGACATTAAAAAAAAGAAAAAAAAAGATCCATTCGTGTTGGACCGGCTAACTCTGAATTGCATACTAAGCCATCTGACCCGGGGCTTGGTGTTTATAGTAGGCCCTTAATAAATGCCAGCTAGGTGAACACCCGAGAAGTGGGAGATGTTTTCTCCCCTGCGCACCGTGGACACCGTGCAGATCCTGTGGTCACCCTGCCCTAGCCTCCTTCTTCTAGTACATCAGGCCCCGGCTCTGCTTTCCTGCCCCTACGGTCTACAAGGGTCTCGCATGCATGCGGTGGGGACCCAAGCGGCAAAACCCTCAATTAAGGAGAGGCCCGACTAGGGTTCGCGTCACTGGCTTGTTCCCAGCGACCAGACACAGGCTTAGCACAGAGCAGGTTCTCAGTAAATATTTGTGGAATGAGTGGGTGACCGAATGAAAATACTCGCAAGGAGAGCCATGGTGGAAGGAAGGACAATGAAAAGAAAAGAGTGGAGAGACGGAGGGGAGGAGGAAGGGAGAAGAAAGGGGGGGGGGGGCAGGCCTCTGAGGAGGAGGATGGAAAAAGAGCCAATGCATGTGTCTGCCTCCGTAGCTCAACCAGGAGGACCTCTTGGCTCCACGGCCTCTGTTTCCCTGGGTCTATATGTCTGCTCTGTCTTCTGTCTGTACTGTGTCTCTTTCCGTATATCCCTCCATCTTGCCCTTGCCTTGTCTCTCTCTGTCTCTGGGCCAGTTTCCCCGTGTCTCTGTCTGCCTGGCTCTCTCCTTGCCTCTCTGTCTCCCTCATTCCCTTTACATGGCTGTCTCTCTTTCTCCCTGTGTCTCCCTGTCTCTGGTCCCGTTACCCTCTGCCAAATGGCCTTCTTGAGCTGTATCCAACTCTCCTCCTGGCATCCAGCACATTCTGCCACCGTGTCCTTCCTTCCCACCCCTCCCTTCGTCCCTGACGAAGACCCCTGGTAGAGATTCTCTCTGCCACTCATTTAAATCCCGGGGGTGAAGACTTCTTCACAGCGACAGCAGGACTTTGGGGGAGCACGCGTCCCCGTCTTCTCGGCCGCGGTAACCACATAAAAGCCTGAGGTACAATGTTCCGGAAGCACATTTCCTCGTTGACTTTCCCTGGGATGGTCCAGAGAAGTCATCCGTCCCTCGCTAATTTGGAAACTCCCGAAATTGTATACACCAGAGTGGCCTTGGGGCTGCAGACAGAGGGGGGCCTGAAGGAGAAAGCCATTAGGAAGATCTCGCCTTTGTGTTTTCCTGTGATGCGGTCCAGGCGTTGGCACACTGACAGCTAAATGGCAGGCCTCCCTCCCTGGAACTCGGCTTACCAGACTGAGCAGCCCAGACAGCAGTTTAACCCGAGGGTCAGAGGGCTGCGAGGCGTCTCCTACCAACTGGCTGCCTTCCCTCCGCCTCACTGAGCTCCTCCTTCCCGTATAGACCCTGACAGGAGGGGCCATGCCACGGGGCTCCCCGCTAGCATTTAGCTACAAAGAGCCATTCCAACAACCCCGTGCCCCCCCCCTCATTTTTAATTGAATGAAACTCAACACAGATTCTTTATTAATACCAGAGACATCCTGAGTTGCCAGAGATGGGAGTGACTGCACGTCAATTGGGAGTGTGCAAAACACACACACACACACACACACACACACACACGCGCGTGCACACACACCAGGGTGGGTATCTGAGTCACCGTGGGAATCTTCGGTTGATTAAAGGTGGGGATTGAAATGCATCTCAGTAAGCAGAAAAGAACTTACAATCTAACATCTCGATGGTACTAGATTGCAAAGGGCAGCAAGATGTGTTGAAATGCACATACATAATCACCAGCAGAATTAACAGATTTGCAGAAGTTATGCTTGAGAACATGATGTGTAGCTGTAACACAGCACAATCAAATCCCCGTTTAATTTCATTAGTGCGAAAATTCAGACTAGTTGCACATTGCCATTTCTTTTTGCTAATATTAATTTGGGGGGTGTTGAGAGAGCACATTTTGAAGTGTTTTCTTTTCCACGGATATTTTGAAAGCAAAATCGCATGCTTCCGTAGAGCGTTATCTATTTAAGATCGTTTCCCCTCTGTCTTTTAACCTTGATCTCACAAACCAAGTTAGATACGTGGAAACCCGACGAGGAAGCTACAAAAGCCACAGGCTTCTGGTGCAGGAACTTGTGGCAAGCTTTCTTCTGGCTGTTTCCTTTCCTTTTAAGGGGGGGGGATGGAGGGACGTAGAGACAGGGAGAGAATCCCCAGCAGGCTCTGTGCTCAGCACGGAGCCAGATGTGGGGCTCAGCGTCATGACCCTGAGATCATGAACTGAGCCCAACCCAGGCGTTGGATGCTTAACCAACTGAGCCACCCAGGCACGCCAGGGTATGAATTTTAAAACAGGGACTTGTGTGATAAAAATTACAGCAGGGCTGTATCAACAGAAGAGAAGAGAAGGGATATGAATTTGAGCAGTGACTGTTCAACAGCACGGCGTGGCTTCGTTTGGTGTACACTTGAGTCAGAAACACACACGTTACCGTATCAACGTATTTCTTGTTCCTGGGCTTAACAACTGGGTCAGTGGTTACGTAGGGTAAGTAAGGGATTTAGAGAAGAGGAGGTGGATGGCAGACGCGGGGGGTGAGAAAAGTATGTTTACTTGAATTACCCAGCAGAGTTTCAAACGCGACATATAGAAGAACGGAAAATGGTCACTGCATTAGAAATGCTGTTTTTTTCTGTTCATTGAAGAGCTATGGCTTGGAGGCAGAACATTTGGGTTCATGTCTTGTTTTTCTCACTTCCTGGTGTTGAAGCAGGAGGCAAGAAATAGTACCTCTCTGAGCTTTTAAACGGCCTCTGCACAATCATGATAATTACAATGCTAGCTTCCCCAAATTGTTAAAGCGACTTATTAAGAAAACAGTGTATGTCTTAGTGCTCCGTAAAATATAAAGAGTCACACCTAATGCAAATATAACTGTGCTTAGTCAACATAATTCTGGATACATTTACTTTTTTTTTTTTTTTTTTTTTTTTGTCTCTTTTAAAAAATTAGCGGCATGCCCAAACGATCTTCTGTCTGCATAGTGTCTGAACGTGGCTGCCTCTTCATTGATGCCACTGGCTGTCTGGGCCTCGGAGTCAAGGCGATGTCTTATTTATCGGAACATCAAAAAATTAGAGGGACGCAAGGAATGAGTTTGCGCTGCAGAATCCTCCGGGCCCGAGACCAAGTCCCAACTCAGCCACTAACACACTATGTGACCTCGGATATTGTATTTACACTCTCAGTGTGTCTGTTAACTCAAAAAGAAGAGAAGAGAATGCCACGCACTGCTTTATTGGGGGGATTACACGGGATGCAAACAAAAACTGGGGCAAAGAGACATTTAGTATTGGTCAAGAGCCATATGGATAAAGTATCAGATACCAGACTCAAGGTGGCTCAAGGGAATGTGTTGCCTCAAATAACTTGAAAGTACAAGTTTGGACATAGCTCTATCCACAATCTCAAGATCTATCATCAGGGCATCTTCGACTCTCAGCTCTGATTCTCCTTGTGCTGGGATCTTGTTCTTTGTGACTATGGTTCTGAAGATGGTTTCTGCTTCGTGGCCAGAGGCGGATTGAAAGGGAAGAGTCCTGCATGCACACTTAGTAGCACACTTATCAGAAAGCGAGCATTGTTTACATATATATAAACACATACATGCACTTTTATCTATGTCCATCTCTAGATATCTCTAGGTGGATGAAGAAAAGTAGAGAGAGAGGGAGGGAGGGAGGGAGGGAGATGATAGATAATGGAAGGAAGGAAGGAAGAGAGGGAGGAAGGAAGGGAGGGAGGAAGGAAAGGGGGAAGGAAGGAAGGAAGGAAGGAAGGAAGGAAGGAAGGGAGGAAGGGAGGGAGGAAGGAAAGGAGGAGGAAGGAAGGGAGGGAGGGAGGAAGGAAAGGAGGAGGAAGGAAGGAAGGAAGGAAGGATGGAAGGAAGGAAGGGAGGGAGAAAGGAAGGATGGAAGGAAGGGAGGGAGAAAGGAAGAGAGAGGAGAGAAGGAAGGAAGGGAGAGAGGGAGGGAGGAAGGAAGGAAGGATGGAAGGGAGGGAGGGAGGAAGGAAGGGAGGGAGAGAGGAAGGAAGGAAGAAAGGAAGGAAGGGAGGGAGGAAGGAAGGGAGGGAGGGAGGGAGGAAGGAAGGAAGGAAGAAAGAAAGGAAAGGAGGAAGGAAGGGAGAAAACATTACATTCCATGTCATGGCTTTGATCTGGAAGTCACCAAGGCTATGATTGAAGTTCCCATTAAATCAAAGATTGGAAGAAGAGTCCACTTTATTAAAGAAGAAGGAATATTGAGCAGACAAGAACAGTACATACCCACTCATGTTCAATTATGGCCACTCAGCATCCATGTTCCTCCTATTTTACTTTATATTTATTGAAAATAAATCTGTTAAAGTCTGCTTCCAGCCCTGCCACTTGTACCCAAACTCTTCCTTTGCAAAGAAAGACCCCACAAGGGCACGTGTACGTGTTTCATCTTGCTCAAAGGCTGGGCTCCACGGGTAACATGCATTATTCTTGGTCCAAATGGGGAGGCCTTGAGTCCAGTGACTGGGTTGACTACAAAATAATATCCCAGTTTGGGAAAAAGGGGACAGTATCCCTTTATTATTGGTACGTAGGACAGTACTGTTGGAGAGACAATACAAAGGCTTACTCCCAGGACCTGTGGATGATGTCCTACGTCAGGCAATCGGTTACACCTAGGTCACCAGGAGGATCCCAAGTTTCCATTTCCCTGCATTACCGTGCCTCAGAAGGGCGAGGGGGACAAGTCGGCTTTTGGGGAGGAGCCACTTTGATTTCGTTAAGTTACAAAAACTAGGAAATGGCTTTAGAAGAGGAGCAACCCCAGGTCCCTGTCTACCAGGCTTGGATTTGTTCTGCAAACAGACTGCCTTTACTACCTTTGCTTGATTCCTGGAGTCTGTTCTGATATCTAACAGCAAAAATCTTTCTGAATCCTGTTTCTTGAATAAGGAGCCCACCTTTGCACATTTGTCTCTTAGCAACCAATTTGATGCTCTGCCCATTTTGCTATTCTTGGTCTTACTGACTTCCTTCGTGGCTTGTGAGTCAAAGCAGTGTAAGACATCACGTTTTGGTGGATAAAGCAGACTTAGCCAGTCCCTGACCCTTTGTTCTTTCTCTTTCCCACTACTGTCTCCAGCGGCCGGCACTCTGTTGATGGGGAATGCCTACCAGCAGATAAAATGTTGGAAATACTTGGAGATCAGCTCCCCCCAAATTCTTTAAGTCTTTTGTAATGGCTTTGTAATGTGTCAATTTGCCCAGGCCGCACTATATTGCCCAAAATTTCATTACTTGTATGGTTCCTTCTTGAGTGGGCCACAGGGGAGTCTCTCGGGTAAGAGTTGGAGAGCAGAAGTGAAACGGCTGCCATTTTGTAGCCCACACACGTTGTTGCTGACTGCTGACTCTCTTTATTGAGCACAAGACAGCCCTGCACCATGGTCGCTTTTCTCCTGGAGAAAACCCTCTCGGAGGTTCTTTGACTCTGGGCCACGCGCATGTTTTGTTCCATGATGAAGACACCCACATCAACACCCACCACAAGCATAGAGGCAACAAGAACTGAATCAGACTTTAGTCCATCCTTGTGGGTTGCAGCTCATGGTTGTGGGTTTCTGCTTGTGCCCGTACCCACCTTCATACACCTATCCATCTTCTTTTCCTGCCTGCCACATGGTCTCCAAGCTCCAGCAGTGGGCAGGAGGACTATAGCCCTACAGGGCATTGTAATGTGGGATCACTATAACGTATCTATGGCTATAAGTCTATATCTATTTACCTACCAACTTAGTGGTTCTACTCCTGACTGATAGGC
Organism: Leopardus geoffroyi; assembly: GCF_018350155.1. Classification (NCBI taxonomy): domain Eukaryota; kingdom Metazoa; phylum Chordata; class Mammalia; order Carnivora; family Felidae; genus Leopardus; species Leopardus geoffroyi. The sequence goes on along the minus strand of NC_059337.1, from coordinate 13,288,406 downwards.
TTAACCACTCTATTTTCTAATTAATTGTCTATGATCATCTATACTTTAACTCCAGGATGTAATGGTGGCTTCTGCAATCCAAAGGTGCTTGGTTATCTGGGCCCCATTTACCTATTTGCTGTTCCCAGTGAAATGAGCCTCAATTATAACTCTGGATCCATTTCCTCTCTGCTCCCAGAGGACTGGCAAATAGGTCTCCTCCAAGAGCCTGGAGGAGGTGGCCATTGTTAGCCATTGTTGGCCACTGTTAGCCATTGTTAGCCCTTCCAGACTACTTGCTTCTTTGAAACCCACCATTTCTAGCCATAAGGCTGTGTGTTAATACCAAGAACGATGTTTCAGTACACACGATTATTTCCAAAAAGTAGGACAATGGGAAACTCCCAGTTAATGTTTTTTTTTTTTTTTCCAATTTCCCCTGGTGATAATAATATGGAAGTAATGAGAATCTCTAGCTATTTCATCAAATGTGTCCCTTTTCTCTCAATGTTCTCTCTCACTAAGGAGTTCTCTCAACAATAGAGAGTTCCCATGTTCATCCCAACAGATTTCACAGCCATATTGGGTAGATTTATTACTAACCACTGAACAGACTCCTTTTGAATGAGTTGGTTTTCTCTTCCCCTCTATCACCACATTCAACATGAATGGTCTTACCAATATGTACTCAGTTCAGTACAGTTTTAAGACAAGATGTTCAACTGGTTGTTTTGAATATTTTCCACAATACAAGTCATGCTCTAATTCCCTTCTTTTCCCACTGCTTGAAATGTATACACTTTATTGAGTTCAAATTATTACTAATGTAGTAAGCCAAAGAGGGTATCTTTAGGAATCAAAGATTATATGATGTTGCCTACAAAAGGAGATTTAATCTCACCTTTTGGCCAGTAACCAACCTCAAGACCTATAGATTCAGTGGAACCACACGAAATTACTTTTTTTTTTTATAATCCATGAATCATATATTGGCAATCTCATTTGTTAACCTAGTAGAAAGCTCTTTAAACCAGTGTCCACAATTTGAATACTTATAAAGAAATAAATTAAGGAAGGAACCAAAAACAAACTCAACATTTCTTTTAAGTGAAAAAAAAAGTAATTATGAGGAACAAAAGCATCTCTACTACCAAATAGATGATTTAGGGAGGATAGAAATAAAAACATTAAAAAAAGTGTTTTTATTCCCAGAGGTCTGGGTTAATCATGAGGAAATTAAGAAAGCATTTATTCCAAATTTTCAATCAATTAATTTAACCTCAATATTAGTCTATTTCTTGAGAAATTCACCTTCTTGACTATAAAGCATGTTCTCATCACACTTACCAACAATTTCGCTGTCATGGTGACTGAAGAGACAAGAATATTGAAAGATCTGACCACCCACACCTTTGCAGCTCAACTGGAACTCACAATAATGATGGCCCCCCTTTTTATTATTTTAAATCCATAAACTTTTAAATTGGAATATTAAGGTATGAGCTTTGTCTGTCTCTCCCATCGTAGCTTTCGATCCAACTCCACCCAGCATGCATTCTGTCTTCTCTTACTTCTTCCTAGGATATTCCCTTTAAGTTGAAATGGGATGGATGGTAATGTAATAGACGGAGCTATGAAAGGGACTTCCGTCATGACACCAGAAGTACATGATGCATGTTAAAGAGTTGCTGTCTATCATCACAGGCCAGGTGTTTCAAGGGAAGGGGGAGCCAAGGGAGGGGGGAGCCAAGGCAGGGAAAAAGGGAAAGGGGAAAAAATCCCAAACCAGAATAACCAAAAGCCAACTGTATTTTCAAGGGTCACTATGGAGAGGCTCAGACAAGGGCATGTGAAAGTCTGGCAGTAACATAGGGCTAAGAAGAAGAAGGAACATATAGAGTAGGAGTGAGGGAATGAGGAGGACGGAAGTTTCACCTTGGCTGGACCTCAGCCAGGAGCTGGGCTATGTTGGGCATCACCTAATTTCCTAGGGAAAGGGCTACTGACTTCTAGGTGGCACCTCAGGGCCCCGGCCAAGCATGATGGGGTTTAGGGTTGTGCCCAAGGGCCAGGAGGACAATGGGAGTACAGATATATGCGGCAGGGTTAGGCAGAGGAACAAGGGAGAATGGCATTGTTATTTTGGGAAACTGGGTAAGATAGAGACAAGGAAAGTGATGCAGGGGCTGAAGCCAATGAGCATAAGGGATGTGTCTGTGGGTGGCTGTGACTAACACTAAGTAAAGGACTTGTATGGTGCAATTTAAAAAAAAAAAAAAGTGTTATTTTCGCCACTCCACCAACCAACTGGCAGTCAAGAAGGTGGTGTGTGGTCGGCTTCTCTCTGTAACTATGCCAACTCCTCCCCTGTCTGCCTTGCTCAATAAGGTTTCTAATTTCAACAGTTGTTCTGTTGTTGTTTGAGTTTGGGGAATTTTTGTTTTGTTATTCTTCTTATTCACAGGGGGCACTGAGTGGTGAGCAACAGGGGACAAGACGCAAGGGACAAGAAAGGTTTTATGGGATCACCACCATTACAGCTTTGGTTTCTTCCTTCCATTGAGACAGTTGGTAATGACTTTTTTTCTGGCACTTTCAGACATCTCTCTCCCCGGCATTAGCTGTGGTCCCATACCACCATTCTGTTGTAGAATGCCTTCTGCCTGGACATTTGGAGGTTCACCCCCAGCCTCTTACCAATGAGATTCCCATTTGCGTGCCTGCCCTCAGGTAACGCTCCCACTTTCATGGGGTCCACACTGCCTGCTGTCTGTTGGAGTGCACGCATCTCCCAAATTCTCTCTATGGCTGCCCTAGCCACTATGGCCACACTCACACCATCAGGATTTTTCTTTCACTTGAATCAGATAGCATAGGACTGCATGTCAAGGTCTCCAGAAAATCTTCACCTTTTTGCCCAGCTTGAGACTCCCAGGACAGCCAGACCGAGCTTCTGCTGCCCAGGCCTGTCCAGTGTATGCTCAGTTATGGTCTCCAAGCCAGTATCCACCTGCCTCCTTTAGAAATCTGACTTCAGGTATTGTAGGACCCAGCTCTGGACCAGGGAGTAACTGACACCGGGTCTTGAGACTGGGTACCATTCCATCAGCCTGAAACATGGCCTTATTTATAAATATGAAGATGGATATACTACCCAAATGCTACCTGCCTGTGCATAAAATGAACTTTTATGTCTCCATTTTGATATCTGAAAATATTTTTATTCCAACAGCCCCTTTTGAGTAAGCATTTGGTTCAATATAAAATTCTATCCCATTTACTTTTAATGACCTCATTATGGCATTGAAGTCCCGACAGGCCTGACTGCTAAAAATTAATATACCTCCAAGTGCCCTCCGGTTATTTCTGAGGGCTCCTTAAACCACTTTGTGTTCGACAGTCTCCATACCACCCTGGGCTTGCTCTCCGCTCCTCTCCCACCTGTCCACACCTGCTGTCCATGAGGCCTCAGCCTGATTATTACCGCTCATCGTGGGAACTCTATACTGGCAGCCAGATGCTCTGGAAGCTTCTAGGCTTTGGTTGCCAAACATCACGGCATTCTGAGCAGAGATGGAAGAATGGCTTCTCTCCGACTGGGCACCAACTAGGATGTCTCAAGACTGGCTTGGTTTCTGCCATCAAACCCTCCCCTAAACAATTCAACCATGTTCAAGACATCGCCCTTGCTTGAAATCTTTTTAAATATGTCATGAAAAACGTTTTCTTAAGTTAGTTCCCCTCATTTCTTCTAACTTGGAGAGCTCAAATCCAGCTCCAGAGGCTGGACAAGTATAAATATGTCAGCCTCTGGAGGTGGAAAAGTATAAATACTTCTGATGGGGTGACCTGAAATGGATGGGGGAATAAACTATAATATTGGCTTGGAGGTCAAACAATGGACTTGGACAATGAGCACCTGAGCCAAGCCATTAGTCAAGAGGTGCTTACCTTGTTCAGCAGACATGGTTACCCCAGCCCTCACCCCTGCATTTTTCTTGTGTCACCCTAGAAAGAGGAGACAATCCAAGGCTGGCATACATTAAGATATCTCACATCTAGGTGTGTGGGAGCTTGGATTATGATTGAATTTATTTTAGAAACATAAGATAAAATATCACTACCAGATCCTTTCTATGGAGGACAAAGTTGAGTCAGGGAGAGCCAGTCATGCAGCCAACAGGTGGCTGGGCTGGGATTTGAACTTCTGTAGCCTTGTACTCAACCATTATTCTTAATATCCTCAGTAAAATAGTCAAGCACTGTACCATTCACCAGGCATGAAGAGATAACTAGAAAAGAAGGTTCTCATTTTTTTACTTTGTTGTCTTGTACACCATATTTTTCATCTACTTGAGGATCGATCCATTAAAAGCACACAGAAATCTCCTTAATGGATTAGGAACAAAAATTTGAATTTGTCCAAGCTTAGTCACATTGGGATCCTTCAGAAAAGGTGTCCCAATGACCAGAGCTGGAACGTGTTCTCTTTATTTTCTTGTCTGTGAGGTTTTCTCTAAGCTAAGGATGGCCTCCACCTATCAGAAATGCTGCCCCAGGAAAATTTCAAATGGCTTCAGGCATAAGAGTCAGTTTTGTGGGACTCAACTCTCAACTTGATTTCCAGTGGAAATAATTTATCTTTGGCCCTGATTCACAGACTCAGTGGCTCCCACTCGTGGACCCTTCTCTTGAACTCAGACATCCAATAAAACTGGTATTTAAAGTCATGTAATCATTTAAAGAGTTAACCTCTAATTAAGATTGCTTAATTCTGAATCCCAGTTAATGCTATTTCAAACATCTTAACTAATGTTGTCCCAACTCTAGTTACAAGAGTAAAAAAATATTCAGCTCTATTTTATATCTTACAGAAAAGAGGAGGAAGGTTTCTCCTACCATAAAAAACAAAAACAAAAACAAAAACAAACAAACAAAAACCTCCCCTAAACCCAAAAGAAGAAGCTTGGGGACAGAGAACTGTTTAGAACTTTCTAGCTTCAGACCACAGACTTTGTGGTAAGGATGACAGAACTCCCCAGTACCTTCTTCAAAAGAGGTATTTTTATAAGAGCTTCCATTTGCTTCCCATTCTTTACTTAACCACACAGGTTAGGGGTCTTGTACCCCTTCTGCAACCAGGAGCCCTAATGTGATCCCTTCCTGGGGACTGGGCAGAGCACTTGGGTGCCAGGCAGGAGTTCTGTGCATTTAGGGCAATAGCTTGCCATATAGATCACTAGCAGCCAGTGCCCTGACTCAGTCAGGATAAATGACCAGGAAAGTCGGCACGATTGTGCTTACCTGAGGACTACACTATTCTTGTGCTCTTGAATTCTTGAAACTTTGGCCATGACATCCAACATGTCTGTGCCTTTGTTTATCCGTCTCTGCTCTCTCTCTCTCTCACTTACTTGGATATTTACCCTCCATTCTAGGCTGACACAAGAACATCACCAGATATGCCACGGAGGAATGGCACTCTCGAGAAACAATGGTAAAATGAGCAGCAGAAACGAAGAAGCATGGAATGAAGAAGTAAGGAAATGATTGGGAATGGTATGTTGGGATGGAGTTGGACACATTGGGAGACAACGGAGAACCACTGAGGATTCTGAATACCCCTAGCCGAGAAAAATGCCTAACCCTACTATTCTCCTGTCAATACAATGTATTAAAATTATAAAAGTTTAGTTTGAATTTGTATGAGAACAACAGATCAGTTCACACCTGAGAAGCACTTACTTCTAATGCTTAAGTATGACAGATACAATTACAGAAATCACTAGATACAATGGTGATGGTCTGTTTCATGGGTCAGCTTGACTAGGCTACACTCCTAGTTATTCAATCAAATGTGAAGCTAGATGTTGCTGTGAAGGTATTTTATAGATGTGATATATACTATCTAATAAAGGAGTTTATCCTGGATAACGTGGGTGGGCCTGACCCAAGGATCTGGAAGAAGAAAGTCAGACAGTGGACTATAGTCAGTCCTTGCTGGGTAGATTCCAGCCTGTCCTACCTATCTGCCCTTTGGATGTCAGACTAGTCTAGCCAGTCCTGATGATAATATAAGCCAATTCTTCACAATAAATATCTTTATATATGTGTATGCCACACTGGTTCTGTTTCTCTGATGTAACCCACACTGATACAATATGCATCAAATTAAATGTATTGTATAGTTGTAGTATTGCATTTTTTATATAATTCAGTGTCCTCTTTTTCTTCCTTTCCTCCCTCCCTCCCTCCCCCCTCCCTCCCTCCCTCCCTCCCCGTCTTCCCCTCCTCCTCTTCTTCCCTCTCCTCCCCTCCCCTTTTCCTCCCCTCCCCTCCCCCTCTTCCTTTTCCTCTTCCTTCCTCTCCTCTTCCTCCTCCTCCTCCTCCTCCTCTTCTGTCTTCCATCTTTGACTTTGTAGAAAAGTAACTCTTGAGTGGCAGGTCACCTTCTTTTCTGGTCCCAAAGGAAGCTTTGGGACCAAGCTTTGGGAACAATCTAGAAGGTTCATTGTACTAACCCTTTGCCAGAGGTTGTCCCTAGTTCATCGCAGGCTGAAGTCTTTCCACGGCTGCCTGCAGCTTTATGTGATATCACAATCTAATTCACCCAGAAAGGTCAATGTCAATCCAGACCTTTCTTTGTCCAAGTTCACAAGAAAGCGGGACAGAAAGTTTCTCATCCTTCCCATGATCACCGCATCCTTAAAAGATAGGATCCGCCTCCTGAGCCTCTACCTGGACCCAAGGGTCATGCTGAATGTGGCAGCTGTCCTGGGTCACCACCATCTGAGTCACCCTTGCCGGGCCTCCCCTAATGGACCCTCTAGTGCTGTATCCGCATGACTGGGATCAGTGCACGTAAGTAGATACTGGCCGGTCCAGCGGGGTCCTGAGAGCCAGCACTTACAAATGGGCCCACCCCCTCCTGTCACCCCACCCTGGGCACAAGCCTGAGGCCTCACCCCACAGCCTTCTTACAAACAGCCTGCCTGGGTTTCAGAGCCATATTACCTCAGTCCAAAGACCGTATTTCTGTAAACCTGAGACAAACCTATTTTCATAGTTTAACGTTTCTGGAATTGGTATTTTTCTTGTAAATGGGTACATTTTACGGGTTTTGCCTCTCTGTTTGCTTTTTTCTTTAAGCCACTAGTTTCTATACATCCTCTCTTGCTCCCCACCCAAAAAGCTGTTAACACGTTGTTTCAATTATAGTCAAAAGTATCTTAGGATTGACACTTCCAGAAAAGATGGAAGTTCACTAAGGAGGGAGAGCTCCATCCCAAGAGTCCCAACAGCCCTGATACAAACAGCCACCATCCCTGTGAGTCACTCTGATAAGCCCCTCCTTGGTCTAGGTCCCCTCAGGTCCTCCTTAACTCCAGGAAACTCTGACCTCAGACCGAGCCGCAGCCTTGCCATCGCCCTATCTCTCTACTTAGATTTGACACGCTTCATTCTGTCGTTGTGTGTCAAACCACAGCCACACGTGTAGTACAAGTTTCATCTCAGAAGTTCGATTTAGATACCATGGCAGAATCTCTCCTGACTGTTCTATCAAGGCGCACCTCACAGAGCCTGTTTGCCCGTGGAGCCTTTGGTGGCCTACGAGTCCTTGCTTGTTGACATGCCTCTGGCTTCCTCGCTTCTCCCAAGATTAACTCATTCCCGAAGCTATCTGCTTTAGACAGTCACCGTTCAGTAGGGACACAGAGACCGCACTGTTTCTTGTCTACATAGACGCACTCTAAGAATAAAACGGTAAGCTATTCATAGTCCTGAGAAGACAATGTGCATACGTCAGAACTGTCCAGGATAAACCGGGACCTATGAATTCTCCCCAAGCGTGAGCCACCATGGACAGACAAACACTTTGCTCCTGGTCACGTCATGGATTCCTTACAGCCCATAGATTGGACCTACTCGCTCTTGGATTACAGGCTTTTCTTTGATCCAAAGAGGCTGGTCAGGATGGTGTGGCCATACAGAAAATAACATGGCTGTTGGGGTCTGAGGTACAAAAATAATAAATACCATTAAATGATCATTACCACGTGCCCGTGAGCAAAGTGCCAAAACTTCCTGACTTTATGAAGTACACACTTATTCTTTTCTTTTGAAGAGAGGGTATATCATTTGGGCAAGATCATTCAGATGGGGGGTGATGGAAACAAGATAACACCCACCCTCCAGAGACCAGCCTGTAAGCTCTGTACCTTTCCCTTCCCTGCCCCAAGGGATTCCTTTCTTCCTGCGGCTTATGTATCTCAGCAGAGAATGTGAAGAACCAGGCTGTAAGAGAGTCGCCCTCAGAATGGGGCTGAGGATGTGGCTGCTATTCAGAAAAATAGGTGTCTCCACCTACACTGAAGCTACGCAATTATAGACTTTGATCTAGAGCAGAGGTCAAGAAACTTTATCTATAAAAGACCAGTAAGTAAGTATTTTAGGATTGGAAAGCCATATGGCTTCTATTGCAACCACTTGGTGTGCCATTGTCGGATGAAAGCAGCCACGGACAATACATAAATGTGGCCGTTTCCAAAAAAAATAATAAAATAAAATAAAACAACAAAAAACTTTATTTACAGAACCTGACTAACTTGAAAGGCTAAACCATAAATTTCACAGTCCAGCAGCCAGCCTCCTCAGGTCAAGACTTCAAGGGCAAAGTTGTCTCTGAAAATGCTTCTGAGAAAATGTGCTCAAGTTCTCTGAAGGTGGTAGGGACAGGGGTGCCACACTGCTAAGGGGGCTAGCAGAGCAGAGAAGGTTCCAAGTATAGAAAGAGTCATGCCCTTGCCCCTGCCACCCTCCAACCTGGGAGAGGAACTCACAATACCAAAATAAGTCGGCTTGTTTGTAAAAGGAGAACATCATTTATCTACAAATGACCAAGTAACAATTTACGGGGGGGCTTCCTAAAACTTTCCTTGTTAATTCAACATATCCTAGCAACAACTTCCACGAATCAGGCTCCACTATCAGGAAGCACAACAGCACTAATGAAAGGCTTAATGATTAAACTGAACTTCTACAGTCAAATGTTCTGGGGGTTTTTTTGTTTTTTTTCTTAATGATATAGGAAGGAGTTTTCAGAGTGTTTCAGGGGGCTAAGAAATGGACTTTGCAGGGGAAAAAAGATAACCAAAGTTTCCTACTAACAAATGTAGGACAAACATATTTGAATGGCACGTTCTTTTTTTAAGGGGTATTTATTTATTTTGAAAGAGAGAGAGAGAGAGAGCAGGGGGATGAGCAGAGAGAAGAGAGAGGGAATCCCAACCAGGCTCACTCAAACCCACAAACCATGAAATCATGACCTGAGCCGAAATCAAGAGTCAGATGCTTAACCAACTGAGCCACCCAGGTGCCCCTAAATGTTACATTCTTAACTTCCCAGTCTTGAGATTGAGGAGGCTCCAAATCAAATGGGAGAAGGGGCAGCCAAAGAAAAATTTGCTCTGTCTGGGAAATTAAGGAAGCCTACAGCTCTTGTGGAGATCCAGGGACTGGAAGTCTGAACCCCACTCAAGTGCCAGAGAAGTAGTAGAATCCTAACCAAGGGTTGTAAAGCTATGTGCAAACCTCGCGAGTTTGACACCAGCCTAAGAGTTAAATGTTTTCACTTGAACTTACTAATAAAAGAGTCATGATCCAAACCATTGTTGATGAGTTCGAAAAGAATCCAAATGCACCTGGATGTGCTTCTGAATTCTTTTAGAACAAGACAGAATCAAAGATGTCTAAGATGTTCTCTCACTCTTTCCTGGTTCCCTTATTCTTCTCACCAGAGGCTATTACTTGTTTCTTATGTAAATTTTCCAGATGTTTCTGGATATACAGCCATATGTGGATGTTCCTTAAAAAGAAAAAAAAAATGACAGTATGTGTTACACATTTTCTAGCTCCTCTTTTTTTTGTCCTCATTTAATGGTATCTCTTGAAGCTCCTTCCATCCACCACTTTATATAGAACTGCCTTTTTCTTGTCTTGTCTAGTATTCAATTGTATGAATGTGTCATAATTTATTTATGGACATTTTGGGCTTTTACAAACTTGACTACCAAACAATTGCTTCCATAAATATCTTTATACATATATAATTTTTTGTATATTTTGTCAGCAGTATAAATTCTTAGGAGCAAAATTTCCCAGGTCAAGTGAGTATGTATATGTTTAAAATTTAACAGATTTTACTCCATTTCTCTCTGGGAGGTACCCTGATTTTCATTTCCAATAGCAAAGTATGAGAGTGCATATTTGACTTCAAAATTTTTTTTGAATCTTCGACTTCTAAATTTTTATTGACAATATTATATATAATAAAAGTCTGGCTGGGGCGCCTGGGTGGCTCAGTCGGTAAAGCGTCCGACTTCAGCCAGGTCGCGATCTCGCGGTCCGTGAGTTCGAGCCCCGTGTCGGGCTCTGGGCTGATGGCTCAGAGCCTGGAGCCTGTTTCCGATTCTGTGTCTCCCTCTCTCTCTGCCCCTCCCCCGTTCATGCTCTGTCTCTCTCTGTCCCAAAAATAAATAAACGTTGAAAAAATAAATAAATAAATAAAAATAAAAGTCTGGCTGTAGTTTTAATTTACATTTACCTTATGGTAAGAATTACTATTTGAACCACTCTTTATAGATTTAATAGCTCTGTGCATTTTACTTTCTGTTAAGGTGCCTAACACTTGCTTTTGATTCTTAGCTCCTTAGTCTTTCACTAAGTCTTTGTGTTGATTACCAGGAGCTCTTAACATGCTAAGGAATGTTAGCATGGGGGGGGCACTTGGATGGCTCAGTCGGTTAAGTGTCTGACTCTTGATATAGGCTCAGGTCATGATCTCACAGTTTATGAATTCTAGCCCCATATTGGGCTCTATGCTGACAGCATGGAGCCTGATTTGGATTCTCTCTCCCTCTGCCCCTCTTTCCCTCTCCCTCTCTCCCTCTCAAAAATAAATAAATAAACACTTTTTTTAAAAAAAGAAAATTGTTTTGGGCCTATTATATAGTTGCAAATATTTATTTTCCAAATTGTGGTTTGTATTTTTACTTTCTGGTCTTTTATTTTTTTGTCCTGTAGCAATTTTCAACTTTTATCTATTTAAATTTATCTGTTTTCTCTGAATTTTGAGATCTTATCATTCTTAGAAAAACCTTCCCTGCTATACCATCATAAATATAAATTCTCCTATACCATTTATAGTATTTTATGGTTTTAGCATTAACTTTTAAAACTCTTATGAATCTAACATTTATTTTGGTATAAAGTGTAAGATAGAAACCCAGCTTCTTCCTTTTAATCCAGATCAGTATCTACCCATCATTCAGTAATTCAGATTTTGCTCACTGGTATATCTTTCATCACATATAAAATCCTACATGGATTTGAGCTATAGTTGGACTTTCTCTTCTACACACTGTTCTCATTATTTTTATTCTTTATAATAAGTGTGATGTCTAGTATAGCTAGCTCTCTTTCATTATTTTCTTGTATAATTTTTCCTGGAAATTATGTTTATTTTTATCTACATGAAACCCTAGATTTATTTTTAAAAGATGGGCTCATGTTAACTCTATTTCCTAAATTCTTGTATGTTTGAAAGTGTGTGTTATATTTGTATGGTAATAGTAGTTTGGCCGGGTATAAAATTCTGAGGTCACTTTTTTTTTTTTAACCTTAGGAATATTATAAACACTACTCCAATCTCTTGTACCATAAATATGTATAAATATTTAATATGTATATACACACACATATATATAATTCATGGTATAGTCTCTTATATACATGCAGGATGAGGGATGAGAGGAGAGAAAGATGGAGAGAGAAAAGAACCCTTAGGCCAGTTTTGACTTTTTATCCTTTTTAAGGGTGGATTGGATGTTTTTACCTGGATTTCCAAAACAATATTCTTTATCTTTAAAGTTCAATAACTTTATTTGTCTAAGTCTTATTGTTGGATTGTTCTGTGTTAATTTTTTCTCCCTTTGGCACTATAGATCTACAGATTCAAGTCTTATTTTCCTTGTGAAAATTTTAAAAATTATTTATTTAGGGGCGCCTGGGTGGCGCAGTCGGTTAAGCGTCCGACTTCAGCCAGGTCACGATCTCGCGGTCCGTGAGTTCGAACCCCGCGTCAGGCTCTGGGCTGATGGCTCAGAGCCTGGAGCCTGTTTCCGATTCTGTGTCTCCCTCTCTCTGCCCCTCCCCCGTTCATGCTCTGTCTCTCTCTGTCCCAAAAATAAATAAACGTTGAAAAAAAAAATTTTTTTTTTAAATTATTTATTTAGAGGCACCTGGTTGGATCAGTCAGTAGAGCATAAAACGTTTGATCTTGGGGTTATAAGTGTGAGTCCCATATTGGATATAGAGATTACTTAAAATGAAAATCTTTTAAAAACAAATTTAAAAATATAAGTTATTTATTTAGATGATTTTATTTGTTCCTTTAATTCAGCTTTCTTTTTTGGACACACTGATAATATGTGGGCCAGATACTCTTTTATTCTTTGCTTTTTCTAGTCCTTTTAACTCTTTGTTCATTTCTTTTTTATTTTGCTTGTGTATTTTAATCTCTCCCCATCTTTCTTGCTGTATTTTCAACAAGGCCATTTTACTTCATGCTCTTGGAAGTGTGGCCCTTGTTTTGGTGATGAATTTATTTTTCTTTCTTCATGCCATGCCCAAGGTTTGCCAGCTCAATGTTTTTTTCTTTAATTTTCTTTTTAACGTTTACTCATTTTTGAGAGACAGAGTGTGAATGGCGGAGAGGCAGAGAGAGGGAGACACAGATTCTGGAGGAGGCTCCAAGCTCCAAGATGTGAGCACAGAGCCACATGCAGGGATCAAACCCATGAACCATGAGATCATGAATGAGCTGAAGTCAGACGCAGAACTGACTGAGCCACCCAGGCGTCCCTGCTTGCTCAATGTTTTATCTCTTTGGGTTGCCTTGCTCTATCTTCCCTGAATATTTATAACCTTTCTTAACGTGATTTTTAAAAAAATTATAAACCACAACTTCATTGTTAGTTGTTATTAACCACAAGTTTATTATTACTACTTTTGTTGTTGTTATTTCCATAGCAATATATTTTGTCAAAATTTTCAGCTGTTTTGTAGCAACATTCTTCTGGTGAGTGTATGACATTTAGAAAGTAAAAAAAAAAAAAAAAAAAAACAAAGATTGCATCTTTACACCACCAGTTTAAAACTTTAAGTGCCATTTGTGTTTCTTTATCATATTTTTATCCATTAATTTATTTGCAAATATTTATCGACTGTACTATGTGTTATGCATCAGGCTAGGTTCTAGGGAAATACTAGCAAATAAAACAGAGAAGACTCTTGATTTATGGACCCTGTGTTCTATCTTATGTTGTTTGTCAAAAATTTACATGAAAAATAAAAGTAGTCACGTGTAAACATACAATTATATTTGAAACTTATGATAATCTTGTCCCTGTCCTCCCAATTCTCTCTGTTCTCAACAGACAATGCACATATACCAGAAATGAGCATTAATTAATTAGCATTATGAAACAATTGTACACAAGAAAATGAAAGCAACTTTATGAGCTCCGGTCTTTCAGATCAACTAAAAAAGTAATGTCCATGACCAAGTTTTATTTCAAGCCTAAATTAGTAAGCTTCCTTACCAACATCATGTTAAACTCAACATTAACAATCATATGTTTCATTATTAACACAAAGCAAATTATCAAGAAATATATATATTTTTTAATTTTTTTTTTCAACGTTTATTTATTTTTGGGACAGAGAGAGACAGAGCATGAACGGGGGAGGGGCAGAGAGAGAGGGAGACACAGAATCGGAAACAGGCTCCAGGCTCTGAGCCATCAGCCCAGAGCCCGACGCGGGGCTCAAACTCACGGACCGCGAGATCGTGACCTGGCTGAAGTCGGACACTCAACCGACTGTGCCATCCAGGTGCCCCGAAATATATATTTTAAATCCCTACCCTTCTCTGCTTGTTGACACCGAGTTGTGCTACAAAGGTCTACCATTCTTTTGATCTTCTTCTAACAGAATCGCACTGTTACTTTGAGATTTATCTCCAGATTTTTGATGACAAAGGCAGTGCCTTAGTATGTCTAACAGCACATAAACTATAGCACCATTACCACAAAGTACAGAGACAGACTTGTAGAAGAACGGACTCTCCCTGTTAAATGTATGCAATTGGCTGGACATCCCAGCAATTTATTGAAAAAATTAATAGGTCCTCGATGTGACATTAAATAGCCTTTTAACAACAGTGCACTTAGATCCCACACCATCTCACACAATATAAATAGCACTGAATTGCCTCACAATCAAATAAGGATTTGTCTTCCATTTCAATTTAAATTACTCTGAAAGATAAGCAAACCTAAAAAGCTAATGGAGAAATAAATCCCGATCTATTAGGTTTTCTTTGACACGTATGTAACCCCAGTTGTCTTTGGGAAAATCAAGTCACATTATTTATTCGTAGTTTCCATATACCAGTCATTAAGGCATTCTTGGTAAATAGTGGTAAGTGGAATAAGATAAGGTCATAATATTGTCACAAGTGTGCACAAAGAGAGAAGAATTGGATGTTTCCAGACGGAGAAACACTTCCTGTGCTGTGAAGAATGAAGGAGAGTATGAGGGAGAATACACCATAATATTTGGAGTTAGCAAGGAAGACGACTGATGGAGTACAAGTCTTGTGGCTCCAAAAGTGTTTGTAGAACCAAACACCTGTTTGTGCACTGCAGTGAAGACATTCACAGTGGGAGAGACCCAGAGACAGAGAAGGTGGAGGTTATTTTAATAGCCACTCCAATGTATGTACTATAAAGTCAATAATAAAGGGATGAAAACCTACAGCAATGAGAGCCCCACATTATACCCATCTCGTGGACTCAATCGACAATTTTTCTCCTCTTCCCCTTTATTCAACAATGACAGGAACAATAGGGAAGGAGAAGAAGAGGAAGAAGGAGAAGAAGAAGGAGGAGGAGGAAGAGGGGCGGAAGGAGGAGGAGGAAAGAAAGCAAAAGCATAGAGAGAGTGACAACACAAGATGGAAATGGCAGATAGTCAAGTGGGTGGAAATTGGCAAATTACTGTGAATGCCTTGACATGAGGTTCAAGAAGATACAGAGGTGAGTAAGATGAACACAACTGTTGGAAAGAGAGAACAAGGAAGAACCAAATGGTTCAAATAATTGTGGCAGGCCATAGCAGCGTCCTCATATTATACATTCTTGCCTGTTGCTATGCTACCTGTCCCCACCCTTGAGAGGGGTGCAGACCGACTCCCCCCATTGACGTTGGACTTGGCCACGCGTGTGACTTGATTTGGCCACTGTGAAGTAAGCAGACTTAACCTTTGCCCTATCCCGATAGATAACACAGAAGCCTTTGTTCAACCGACTCTTGCTTTTTTTTTTTTTTTTTTTTGTCCCTCTGTAACAAGAATCGTATGTCCCAGGGCAGAGTCTATCAGCTTGGACCCTGGAACGAGACAGGAAATCAGTCGCAGAAACCCACACCCTATATAAAATGAGGACCATTCCCGTTTTCTCTGATTGGATCCAAGGACAGGAAGAGCACTAAGGGGTTTAGTGGGAAGAGTTTGGGTACAAGTGGCAGGGCTGGAAGCAGACTTTAACAGATTGCCAAGTGATCCGGAGGTGTTGATGTGAAGGGAGCGTGTCTGAAACGCTCTTGAGAAGTGTGGCTGTGAAAATGAGTAAAATGAAATGGTAGTAGCCGAGGCGATGTAGGGTCCATGGGAGGGTTATGGCTTTCACGCCTGCTTTTGTTTCTGAAAGATGAGAGAGGCCCAAACAAGCTTATATGCTGATGGGAAGGAGGCAGAAGTGAGAAAGAGGATTAAGATATTGTGTGCAAAAGAAATAAGGCAGTGCACGCTCTGGGAACCAGTTCACAGGCAGATGGATCCTCCTTTGATAGGACAGTGAGGGACAAGCTGATGAGAGAAATAGATGGTGTGCTAGGCTTTAATGAGAGACCAGCTGAGGCAGGTGATTAAAAGATTATGAATTCATAATGATTCTAATCTGTCTAATTGTGTGATTCCCCCTACCCCCGGAGGGCTTAATTTTGGGGCTAGATATGAGCTGGAGAATGAAAGTGATTGGGTCTGCTCTGGATTGGGATTTTGTTCAGACAGAATGGACAAATGGAGGTATGCATGCTTGCAAAAGAATCTAGGCCTCAATGGAGAAGGCACTCTTAACTGGAGGTATGCAAACCGAAAGGAAGACAGGCTAATTGATGGAGAGAATGGAGAGAGACCAAGATTGCAACTCATGCTTTGATGCCATGTTGCAAGGGAGCTGCTCGAGCAGAGGAGCCAGGACAGTAAAAGGGTCACCTTGGGAGAATTCGCTGCTTTGATTGGTGATTTTCGACATGGCACCGCCTCTGCTAAGAAGCTTCAGAGCTGGAGAAGGGTAGTGGGTGACGGTGGCGGAAAGGATGAGGTCACTGGGAAAGAGAAGCTCAGCAACGAGAGGCCAGGAGTTTGAGTTGAGACGCAGAGGGAGACTGTATACCAGTTGCCCAGGTTTTCGGGGATTAAAGGGGAGTGAAGACAATAGTAAATGGTTGACATGGGGAGGAAGAAAGGGAAGGATAGAAAAGCAGACGGAGACTCAAAGAATCAGAAGTTCGAGGGGAAAGGCAGGAGGACAATCATGTGGAAGCGGCAATAGGTAGCAGGGATGAGTCACATTCACCTCTCAGTGGGGCGTGTGGAAGAATGCCCAGGGATTGCTATAACCAGGATTTTTCTCTGCTCCAGCCCACACACCCAGGGACCCGTGGGAGTCTCCAACACGCCATCCTCTACTAGGGCAAATGTGGCAGATGGCTGTGCTTCCTGTTCGCTCATGTCTGCAGAGTTCACTCCAACAGGGTCCTCAGGTCAGTGGACTATAAAACCACAAGTGTGGAATGATGTCTACAGGTCCCCAACTCTGCCTCCCAGATTCCTGAGTATGAGGTGGTTCGAACAGGGGGAGGTTCTCAGTCTTCAGGGTGAGCAAGAATCGACTTAGTTACACTTTTGTAACTTGCCAGGCTCCTATTCCAGAGGCTGAAATTCAGAAGGGCTGAGCGCACACACACACACACACACACACACACACACAGCTTGGCATTTTTAACCAGCACTCCCTGTGATATAAACGGGGGTACACGGACCACACTTTGATAAAGGCTGGAGTAGGGAAGGGAACAAAGACTCATTTGAGAATCTGTCAAGCATTAATGTCATATGGTCATGGGTGAACCATATCCCTTCCCTGAGTCATGCATACAACTGTCCCTGGTAAGGGACAGGCTTATCTTGTTAACACAGCAAAGCCCAAACAACCTTTCTTAAATTAGATAGAGCTTTATTTCTCTTTAATATCAAAGAAGAATGGAGGAAGAAAGAAAAGAAGAATGGAGGAAGGCAATGCAGAGTTGGTCCATAGCAGTGGAGAACCCAGCTCCTTCCACCTGTCTGCTTACCATTCCAGCACTAGTTTTCCAGCTCCAGCCCTCATATCTGAATTGGATTCCAAGGTTAGAAAGCAGAGTAGACTATGAAACAAGAAAAAGGAAAGAAATTGTCAATTATACCTGAGTAAAACTGAAATTTGAAGAACAGAAAGAATGGACAGGATAGAAGGAAGAGTGGAATAGAAGGAGGGAGGGAAGGAGGGGAAAAGGGAGGGAGGAAGGAAGGGAGGAAGGAAGGAAAGGGAGGGAGGAAGGAAGGAAAGGGAGAGATGAAGGAAGGAAGGGAGGAAGGAAGGAAAGGGAGGGAGGAAGGAAAGAAGGAAAGGGAGGAAGGAAGGAAGGAAGGAAGGAAGGAAGGAAGGAAGGAAGGAAGGAAAGGGAGAGAGGGAAGAAGGAAGGAAGGAAGGAAGGAAAGAAGGAAGGAAGGAAAGGGAGGGAGGGGGAGAGGGAGGGAGGGAGGGAAGGAAGGAAAGGGAGGGAGGAAGGAAAGAAGGAAAGGGAGGAAGGAAGGAAGGAAGGATGGAAGGAAGGAAGGAAGGAAGGAAGGAAAGGGAGAGAGGGAAGAAGGAAGGAAGGAAGGAAGAAGGGAGGGAGAAAAGGGAGGGAGGGGGAGAGGGAGGGAGGGAGGGAAGGGAGGGAGGAAGGAAGAGAAAAAACTCTTGTTGCTCTCTTTCTTTTAAGAATCCTTGCTGGGATACCTGGGTGGCTCAGTTGGTTGAATGGTTGACTCTTGGTTTAGGTTCAGGTCATGATCTCTCGGTTCATGGGTTTGAACCCTACATTAGGCTTTGTGCTGGCAGCACAGAGCCTGCTTGGGATTGTCTCCCTCTGTCTCTGTCCCTACCCTGTTTCTCTCTCTCTCTCTCTCTCTCTCTGTCTCTTTCTCCATCTCTCTCTCTCTCTCTCTTTCAAAATAAATAAATAAACTTTAAAACAAAACAAAAAAGCTGTGCTAAAGTCTCCCGCATCTCATCACCCTACGTTTCACTTGCACAGCCAGCTGCAAAGAAGAATGGGAAATATAGGTGTTGGCAATGGAACCAGTAAGAAATCAAGATTCTTGCACTAAAAAAAGAACGGAGACTGGATATTGGGAGACTAGCCATATCTGCTTTGTGGTTGTGAAACCTACTGTACTGTCATTGGCTGTTAGGTACCGTAATTGGCTGGCTCAAACAACAGAAATTTACGGTCTCACAATTCTGAGAGCTAGAAGTCCGATATCAGGGGTCCATATTGGTTCCTTCTGAGGGCTCTAAGGGAGTATCTTCATGCTTCTCTCCGAGCTTTTGATGGTTTGCTGGTAATTCTGGAAGTCCTGGGCTGACGCAGCACCCCAATCTCTGTCTCTATCTTGATGTGGTACTTTCCCCGTGTTTGCCTCAATGTCCAAATTTCCTATTTTTATAAGGACACAGTCATATTGGATTAGGGCCCATCCTGCCGACCTCATCTTAACCTGATCATCTGCAGACTCTATTTCCAGAACAGGTACTAAGCGTTAGGAGCGACTTCACACCTTTTGCGGGGATACAGTTCAACCCATAACACCTACTCGCTAAGGTTCGCAGAGCCCTGCCACCCAGCCTCTCCAACCTATATTCTCTCATCTTTGCCCCTTAGGCTACTTCTAGTCCATGTCTATGACTTTCATCTCTGCTGGTTTATCATACCCGATCCCTGGCCCTGGAAACTGGAATCTCCGCAGCCACCTCTTCTTTTTCCTCTGTGTTCGTTTCAGGGATTCAGACCCAGATGGTCTTTATAGCTCACTCTCCACCTGCTTCTTTCTCCTTCAACACACAGCTGGGCCTGAGACCCTGACAGCCCGCCCGCACTTAGTAGCCCTCGGTCTTCAACTAACCTGGCCATGAACCCTCATGGCTCAGACCCTCGGCATCCACAGATACTTCTGGCCTGTTTGCACTGTGGTCTGTAGTACTGCCTCACAGCTGCCCTTCTCAACACCTGCTCAGTTCAGAGAAAGAGAACGCAACACCATGGTTGGTAGAAAGGATTGTTTTTCACGCCTGATTAAATAGCTCCTACTTGAAATAAAAAAAGTCTTTATTTTTATTCACTTTTTTAATGTTTATTTTGGAGAGAGAGGGAGGGGGGGAGAGAGAGAGAGAGAGAGAGCAGGGGAGGGGAAGAGGGAGAGGCAGACAGAGAATCCAAAGCAGGTTCCACGCTCTCAGCACAGAGCCCAATGTGGGGTTGAACCCCCAAACTGTGAGATCCTGACCTGAGGCAAGGTTGGACGATTAAGCGACTGAGCCACCCAGGCGCTGCTGAAATAAAAATGTCTTTACCCGTGGCTCCCCCAACCGGCTGCTGGAGTGGATCATATTGTCTCCAACAACAAAAGATGGTACCAGGGAGGGATAAAGGAGTTGATACACTCCATATTCGGCTTCCATTCACACAGTTTCTGGAAATAAGGGGTTGAGAGGAAAACAGGGCAGTGCAGAGAATCTGTGAAGAAAGAATTGCCTTTACATTAAATGTTTTTCAAAGTTTTCTGGGAGGCATCAATAGCTTGTTAAATATTCAGCAGAGAAATCTCCATCGGACTGTTACCCAGCGTAGCAACAAAAGGGATGGCTGGTTTTACAATCTCTGCCATGGTGGGAAGGGGATAAGGGGCCACAGAGCTGGGATCATTTATCAGAAGAAAAAAAAAAAACCAGCGGCTTCCAGCAAAAGGTTCACAGATGCTGCCTCCTAATTAAAATTTTTTTTTAATTTTCGAATACAATTTTACAGACTCTATACCTGCAAATGAATGCCTGACACCACATGGTGTCTCCCAGTGCACTGGGAAGGGAACAGCCAGGGCAGTTTTTGATGGCTTATGCCTCACTCCGTGCCCTTCATCTGCTCTGTGTTGCCAGCAGCCAGAGATGGGAAGTTAAATTAAAATAAAACACTAGATGTCCTGCACGGGTTTCGAAGTTGTCTGGGCCGCAAAAAGTGATTGTGTTCCTTAAAATGGCAGAAGTCGAGGCGCCTGAGTGGCTCAGCCCGGTCAGCATCTGACTCTTGATTTCAGCGCAGGTCACGATCTCAGGGTGCATGACATCGAGCCCCACGTTGGGCTCTATGCTGACAGCATAGAGCCTGTCTGGGATTCTCTCTCCCCACCCCCTCTCACGCTGCCCCTCTCCCCCGCATGCTCTGTCTCTCTCTCACTCTCAAAATAAATCAATAAACTTTTTTTTTAAAATGGCAGAAGTTTCGGATGCCACCTCCGTTGCCTCTAAGGATAAGGAGTCGGTAAATTTAGACAGATCCGGGGCCATGAGTCCGGGGACTGTCAAACGTGGCATTGTCAGTGCCATTCAAAGGGAAGCTGTTTGTAGAAAGAACAAGGCCAAGTGTGGGAAATTCACAGCGCCTTCCATTCTTGGCCAAAATGTACTTTTCCCCTGAGCCCAGATGTGACCTTCGTATTCTCAGAACGACACTTGGCAGCCACTAATAGCAGATCGGAACTTGCAGCTTCAGTTGAATGCGTTTGTCATCCTTTGTCTACGGGGTTAGTTTCACGGAGGAAGCAAGCTGGGACCAGGATTTAAAATAGCGAAGAAGAGAATTAACTACCTTTCCCTACGATGTAAAATAAGAAGAAGGTAACTTGTTTTGAGGTGAGGGCTTCTGTTCCCTAAAATCTATTTACTTTGAGAGAGAAAGAGAGAGTACAAGCACGGAAGGGGCAGAGAGAGAGAGAGAGAGAAGAGAGAGAGAGAATCTCAAGCAGGCTTCATGCAGTCAGCACAGAGCCCGACACAGGGCTCGAACTCACAAACTGTGAGATCATGACCTGAGCCGAAATGAAAAGTCAGACACTTAGCCAACTGAGCCAGCCAGATACCCCTGCATATATATATATATATACACATATATATATACATACAATAAATAATATATACATATATATACATATATACATACAATAAATAATGTATATATATGCAATAAATAATGTATATATAGTGTGTATATACATTATATATACATATATATGTATATTATATATACATAATATATATATATAATATATATATACACACACACATTGTTTATTGCTTAGAGTTTTCACTTGGTTTTTATTTTTATTTTATTTTTTTTTTCAACGTTTATTTATTTTTGGGACAGAGAGAGACAGAGCATGAACGGGGGAGGGGCAGAGAGAGAGGGAGACACAGAATCGGAAACAGGCTCCAGGCTCTGAGCCATCAGCCCAGAGCCCGACGCGGGGCTCGAACTCACTGACCGCGAGATTGTGACCTGGCTGAAGTCGGACGCTTAACCGACTGCGCCACCCAGGCGCCCCATCACTTGGTTTTTAAAGATGGCCATTCTAAAAGGGCACCTAAAGTTTTTGAGAGATAGTCGATGTACCTTATTTATATGATTCAAAACCCCAAGGGTATGAGCAGCGTGGGCCAATACTCCCATCCGGGAGGCCCAGGACAATCAGGGCATTTCAATGCAAGATGCTCTAATCATTAAATGAAGGTGCATACTGAAGTTCGTGAGTTCGAGCCCCGCACGGGGCTCTGCGCCGACAGCAAGGAGCTTGCTTGGGATTCTCTCTCCCTCTCTCCCTCCCCCTCCCCTGCTTGCTCTCTATCACTCTCAAAATAAACAAACATAAAAACTTAAAAGTTTTTTTCTGAAAATAAAACTCTGATAAACGCGTCGTGAACACTTTTCAAATTACAAGACAATGAGAAATAAAGAAACAAAGCTTACTGTCTAGAAATCCAGAGGCAATTAATTTTAAGCTTTTTTTTTGCATACGTGGCTATCTATGTACACATGTGATCACGCTCTGTATACGGGTTTGTGTTTTTGCACTAGAATGTTATTGCATTTGTATTAGGATATTTTGTGTATGCGTGTTAGAACGCTTCCGCGTTTTTAAAAAAGTCTTCAGTTTTAACGATGCATCATTTTTCCTTACCTAAGAATATAGCACAATTTAATCTTTCATTCTCACTAAATACGTGTCAAGTACCTACTATGTGCCAGGGTGTGCTAGTTCCTGGGAACACAGCAATTTGCAAAGTAGCCATATTGTCTGCTGACGTCAATCTTTTCTCCCAGTTGTACTAGCTTTCATTGACATATAACATCGTTTCAGCTTCCGATGCCCAACAAAGTGATTTGATACGTGTGCCCATGACGCCATGATTACTACAATAAGTTTAGTTAACATCTATTTCCTCATACGGTTACAACTTTTTTCTCGTGATGACAACTTCTAAGACCTACACTCTTCGCGATGCTCTAATACACATTTCGTGCGTAGTGTGAATGGTTACTCATCAGGGTCATCAGACTGTGCATTACATGTCCCCTCAGAAGCACATCCTGTCACTTGCAAAAACATGGATAAACCGTAAGGGCATTACGTTCGGTGAAATAAGTCAGAGAAAAACAAATACCATAATGTGTCGCATATATGTGGAATCTAAAGAGAAAAAAAAAAGGGACCTCATAAAAATAGAGTACAGATAGGTGGCTGCCAGAGCCCGTGGGTGGGAGTGGGGGGAGAAGTGGGTGCATATATGGATCTTATACCTTAAAGATCCTCACTAAAGAGTAGTGAAGGAGGTGGACGTTAATCAATGACTCAGGGACATAAACACGTATTTATAGTTAAGAGGTATCGTTAAGAGTAAAGGAGCATTGAAATCGAAAAGTTTATGATGTAGCAATTGACCTTGCTAGGAAGGTTAGGAAATGAGAAAATCATTATTGAGCTGAGATACGAAGGAACAGTTGAAGTGAAACAGGTTGGAAAAAAAAAAAAAATGGAGCAAAGTGAGAAAGACTGTTCCAGGCAGAGGGAACAGCATATGCAAAGCCAATTGACAGGGGACAGTCTGGTATATCTGAGGAACTATAAAAACAAGGTAACTAAAACCCAAGGTCTAGAAGTAAATAATAAGGCTGGAGAGGTAGGTGGGGTTCACAGCAACTAGACCCTGAGAAGAATCTCTTTTCATTCCATGGAGTGGCTTTAAGCTGTTGAAGGCAGCTGTGTGGGGAGGGGTGGAAATGAGCATCAGCACATCTGAGTTACAGAAAGATCATTCTAACTGTGCTGCAGAAAATGGGTGGGAACATAAGTGGAGGCCACAGGGTCAGTTAGAAGGCAATTTCAGGGGTTCATAAAAGACAGAGGTAGGTGTGATGGCTCATAAGAGTGACATGGAACTAAGTAGACAGTGGTGGACGGAATCATCTAGGACTGGGGATTTATCAGACACAGGACTGATGAGACTCCAGAGGGCAAGACAGTTTAGAGAAATGATAAGACCCGTTGAAATAGAGAGTCTTGCACTTTAATGGCAATGATAAGAGGACTGAAGACAGATACAATAATCCCCTATCGTCAGATACTTGGGTTGTTTCATTTACTCGCTCTGCAGTGAACACTTATATAGAAACCTTACTTAGATTTCTCATTTATTTCTTAAGGTGGATTTCCCAAAATGGAATCAAATAATCAAACCACACAGATATGGTCAGGATTGTAAACGCGCTGCTGTGTTGCCCCCATAAAAGTTACGTTAATTTCATCTTACGCTTTGTTTGGGTGTGCTTAGCTCACCAGAAGTTCACCAGCACTGAGTGTTTTAACTTTTCACAATTTTGATGAACAAAAATGACATTTAATTGTTCTACTTTGCATTTCTTGGATTATTAATGATGTTGACACATTGATAACATTCTTAAAATATACATATGTATATTTTCTGTGTATGGTCTGTGTTCCTTGTCCATAATTTTTCCCTGATATCTTAGCGTTTTCTAAGATATTTTTCACTAATTGAAAAAAATCAATTCACACATTATCGTGGGTATCAATTCTACATAATAATTTTTGCAACATATTTTTCTCTTTTATGTTTGCCTTTTGGCTTTTTATTATATTTTTTAAGGAGAACACAGAAATTTATACAATCAATGTGATACTTCTCTTATTCTTCGTTTCAGATCACCTCCATCTTAAGAGATGTATTTTTAGGGGCGCCTGGGTGGCTCAGTCGGCTGAGCATCTGACTTCAACTCAGGTCATGATCTCGCGGTTTGTGAGTTCGAGCCCCGCGTTGGGCTCTGTGCTCACAGCTCAGAGCCTAGAGCCTGCTTCATATTCTGTGTCTCCCTCTCTCTCTGCCCCATCCCCACTC
Source organism: Leopardus geoffroyi (assembly GCF_018350155.1). Classification (NCBI taxonomy): domain Eukaryota; kingdom Metazoa; phylum Chordata; class Mammalia; order Carnivora; family Felidae; genus Leopardus; species Leopardus geoffroyi. The sequence goes on along the minus strand of NC_059337.1, from coordinate 13,263,693 downwards.
ATGCTCTGTCTCTCTCTGTCTTAAAAGTAAATAAAACATTAAAAAAAAAAACTTTGTTAAGAGACTTATTTTTAAAAATCACCTTTTCTTTCTTGTTGAATTGTTAACATATTTTCTTTTACACTTTTATTCAAGCAGGAATTATTTTGATGATGGCACGTTGTCAGGATGTGACATTTTTTCCGATCCTTTTTCTATAGTGAACATCTTCAGGGTTTTGCCCAACAAGTGTTACCCTTTCACTGGGGACCTTCCTGCCACTGACCCTGCCCTTCGCCATCTACAATTAATCAGTCAAGAAGTGGGTCATTCAGAAGGCTTCCTTGGAACTTTTCTAACTGAAACTGAGAAACCTAATCACCCCCTATTTGTTGGTGCAAATTTTTACCATGGAGATTCTGGAGCCGTCAATGGACACGAAGAAAGAAAGCCCACAGTGAGAGAGTATAAATCTAACATGCCCTCTAGCAACATTGTGGATGGAGGAAGTTTCCTGGCACTGTCTGTGGTCTAGTTACATGTATTCCTAAGCCTACCTGCTCCTCAAACATTCCTTGAATCCGTGGGCCAATTATGTTTACTTTCATTTCTTTTTTTTCTTCATTTTGCCTATTCCAGTTCAAATTTGGTTTCCATTCTCAAAAGCAGCTATCCTACATGGCGTTACTTCTAATATGTGTGTGTTGGCTTTATTGTTACGTTTCATACTTTGCCTGCGTTTTTCCAGTTGACTTCCATGTTTTCATTATGTGCCAGTTTTGTTTTTTTCCGTTTCCTCAGATAATTCTCCTCCTGGAATGAAGTTTAAAGCCCTTTGGTTCTTCATCTGAATTTCCTTCTATTTTTATAGCACGTAGGTGGCTTGTCTATTTAGGACTCGACATTGAATGGAGACTCCTCCATCTGAGCTCTCTTAGAATAGAAGGCAGAGAAGCAAGAGATAGGCTTGGGCGACCTGACAAACACTCAGATCATGTTTGGCATCTCAAAATACTGTCTTGCAGAATCACCCGGGCATCTATTGCTGGGCTCACAGATCATTAACCTTAAGATCATTAACAACAACAGATATTCCTCATTAACAGATATCAATGGTGATTTACTCCCATCAGTTAATAGAGTATCTGACCTAGTGGATACTCACCAGATATTTTTTGGATACATACATGGATGAGTAAATGAAATGTTGCTCATCGAGAAGAGGAGTCGGGTCTAGAAAACTTGGAATAAGGTACCTGAAGTCTTAAGTCATATTACTTGAAATCTCTAGTGCCCCTTATCTGCAAACTAAGGATAACAATGATTTCCCAAGCCAACCTATGGAATTGTTGTTGAAGATAATGACATACTTGGGTGAAAAACTTAGATACTCTGGACCCAGTGGTATAAAAGATGAGTTGTTTATAGAATATTTACTTTATGTACGCTCAATCATTGGCTCGATCATGTAGTTCATGGGCAATGTGGCCTAGGTGCAAATGGAGCAATGGTCTTCAGGGCACTGCAGCTGAAAATCTGGACTATTTAAACTCCATGAAGTTGGGCATCAGAAATCACATTCTCACAGCGATCACAATCACTAAAAGTTTCTACTAACACATTAAAACCACGGGCCAGCAGAATTAGTTTGTTGGGATGGCTGCGCATTTTAGGGCAGAGGTGAACCTAATGACACCACAGACCAAACCCAAGTAGCTTTGAAGCAGGTAATCCCAGAATTACATGGAATTTCCATAAAAACGATTCTCTTCCACAGATGTTGAAGTTTTGGTGCAAGCCATTCCATGGATACTTCTCATTCATAGTCAGTTGCTTCTGGAATGATTGTGCCTTGAAAATTTATTACTGCTCTTTGCTGTATCTTGCCCGTAAGAACTCAAGAGTTGATCAAAACAGACACACTGGGAAAATTGTATAGTAGAATATTGAAGATTTGGCAGAAGTAAGCCCGTTAGCTTTAGATAGCACCAAACTCTAGACTCCTTCTTGTCCATCTTCTGCTTGATAGAAAGGGCAAATCTTGTAATATTTTAGGTACCCAAAAGGAAGTGCCTGGGAAACGATGAAAAAAAAAATATGTGAGGTAAATTCTTTGAAGTTAGTTCTAGGAAAATCGAAGTAAGAAGGGTCCCCGCCTCCTGATTTTCAAATCACTGAAACAGCAGCACCACTGGGAATTAACTCACATGTCAGGCAAAGCTGAGTCTCAGGTGTTACTCGTACTGGCATACCAACGGAGTGGGGCCCCTCCAGGGTGCCTGTACCGCGATTTCACGGAGGCTACCCAATGGAAGTTCTATACCCGTCTTACCTGCATCTTTGTCATACCTGATCAACCTGAACAGGACAAAAGAGATGAGAAGAGTACAGATAAATGAGATAGAGCCGACCTCCCAACCTTTTCCAAACTGGCATAAAGATGGCCATTTAAAGCACAACCAGAACATGGTGATTTCAACCACCCCCCCCCCCATAAAAAGGAAGAACAAGTCAAAACATCAACAAAATGGTTCCAACAATATGGTAATGATGTTCCCCCATTAAGCAGCTCAAACAAGGACTTATTTGTAATGAGTCAAATTTGGGGAAGACTGAACCTTTCATTCCCTTTTTCATTCTTAATGACAGCAGTTCCTTCTTCCTGAAGGCACGGACTTAGGTTCTCATTTTCTTTCTGTGGTTTCTGCAGAAAGGCGCTATATATAGAAAATGCCTCATTAAAGGTAAATAGATAAATGAAATAATATCTAAGCATGCATGCAGCTTAATTTCCCCTCAACAGACCCTCCACATTTGGAAACTGAGGAAGAAGAAGAAGAAGAAGAAGAAGAAGAAGAAGAAGAAGAAGGGGAAGGAGGAGGGGGAGGGGGAAGAGGAGAGGGAGGAGGAGGAGGAATAAGAAGGAAAAGAAAGAAAGAAGTAAAGAAAAAAGAAAAGAAACGGAAAAAAGAGAAAAATAAGAGAGAAAGAAAGAAAGAAAGAAAGAAAGAAAGAAAGAAAGAAAAGCTTCCTTTTTCAAACTTCTCTGAGTATTTATACCACTTTGTTTTCATTCACACGAGGGAATAACAAGGGGTCCTCTGATGAATGTTGCAGATCGCCATGGTTACGGTTCAGAGATGCGGCAAAAAGCAATTATGGTGGAAGAGAAGAAAGAAATGCACCTCTTTGTCAGAATTTCATAACAGCTGTAATAACACTAGAGCACCCAAATGAATGTAAAATAACTGAAATATTGTGGCATGTTAAATGCCAGCACATTAAAAAATTGTATTTCAATGTCACATTATTTAAAACGACAGGAAGCATTAATTCCAGCTGCACCAAGGAGCTTGTTAAGAGATACAGGGTGGGGGATGGAATCCAGCATCCAGCCAGGGAGGGGACTTCAACAGGATGCATGGAGCACAATACTGTTTGGGGAAAAAAAGGAAAACAGCACAAGAGCAAATTTAATCTGATATTCAGAATTAGTTCCCTTATACCTTATTGAGGTTAGCACCCCACCCATGCCAAAGCCTCTACGGTATTAAGCAATTCCTCCGCAAATTCCATATGAATGGGCCATGAACTCTTTTCCTTGCCCCATGAACTCCAAATACTTTTATTAATTATAAGTTTTCTTGCTGAGGAATATTATACCCATTTTACAGTAGAACGAAAGGAGGCGATGATGCCCAGATAATTGTCCATCCTTCATCCTGCAGTCTTCTGTGGTCAAAAGAGGTCAGGGATGTCTTTAGTTTCCAGTGTGGGGGAATTCTCCCCTATAGCTTGGATACCTCATAGGTCCCAGTTTGGATTTATTTTATTTTTTTAATTTTTACTTATTTCTCGGAGGTGGGGGGTATGAATGGGGTAGGGACAGAGAGAGAAGGGGACAGAGTATCTGAAGCAGGCTCTGTGCTGACAGCCCAGGGCCCGACGCGGGGCTCGAACTCACGGACCGTGAGATCATGACCTGAGCCGAAGTCGGACGCACCGCTGACTAAGCCACCCGGGTGCTCCTAAGCGCCCAGTGTTTAAAGGTTGGTGAGAGAAGATATAGTATCTGACAGTCATGAAAAACCAGCTCTATTCAGCCCTCTTCAAATACCATTTTCCTCTGCAGGAAAAAAATGCGGTAGGTGAAAGGTGCCTCAGCCGTGAGTGCACATTGCACTGTTCTGACCCTCAGCCTGGGCCTTGCTCTACTCTCCCCAGCCCACCTATGGTCACAGCTCAGAACTGACCATGAGTCATGCTTTACCTTTCAAAGGCCAGTAAGCTGGCGCTTCTCAATGGTCCCATCGCTCTTGAATATACCTGTGGTCTCTCACAATATCACCTGGGCTAGAAGACAAAGAGACTGTCAATAGGATCCGTATGAAATCATCTTCACCAAGGAGAAGACATAACTCTTCTTTTTTGAATATACTTTATTGTCAAATTGGCTAACATGCAGTGTTTACAGTGTGCTCCTTGTTCGGGGGGTAGATTCCCGTCATTCGTCGCTTGCATACAACACCCAGTGCTCATCCCAACAAGCGCCCTCCTCCATGCCCATCACCCATTTTCCCCTCTCCCCCACCCCTCCCATCGACCCTCAGTTTGTTCTCTGTATTCCAGGGTCTCTTATGGTTTGCCTCCCTCCCTCTCTGTTTATAACTATTTTTTCCCCTTCCCTTCCCCCATGGTCTTCTGTTAAGTGTCTCAAATTCGACATATGAGTGAAAACATACGATGTCTGTCTTTGAGAAGGCATCACTCTTAAGAACAGAAACTACTGGGGCACCTGGGTGGCTCAGTCCGTCAAGCGTCAGACTTCAGCTCGGGTCATGACCTCACAGACCCTGAGTTCGAGCCCCACGTCGGGATCTCTGCTGTCAATGCAGAGCCTGCTTTGTATCCTCCGCCCCCTCTCTCTCTGCCCCCCACCCAAATAAACATAAAAAAATAGCAACTACTCCTTTGATCAGTTATAGTTCAGAAAGATATTGCTTTCATACGCGTTGCTGTGTAGGGAAGGCATTGGAATCCCTCTCCTGGTGAATGATACGACTGTCGCTCAGTCGATGGCCACGTGTAGCATTTGGGACCGACATCTCTCTGATATCAGCCCCACAACACCTCTCCATTTCACATCTCCAGTGGCCTCACTAATCCCTGTTTATACAGAGTCCAGTCTCTCTAGCAGAATGATAGCAGTTAAACTTCACTAAACTTCGAGAATTCCTTAGGTTCCCCTTCTGTTGCAACATAGCTATCCCCAACACCTACTGGCTTAAAATAACCATTTTATTATGCTCCAGGATTCTGTGACCTAGGAATGCAGTGAGGGCACAGTGGTGCAGACTTGTCCCCCATGTCTGAGGCCTTAGCTGGGATCACTTAAAGGCTGGGGTGGAGAGAGGTGATTCATGGTTAAGGGCTGGAATCATCTGAAGGCTTTTTCACTTGCATGCCTGTCGTTTGGGCTTGAAGGACTCAAAGACTGCAACACCTCCCGGTGGCATCTCCACATGGTCTGGTTTTCTCCCAACATGGCAGTCTCAGGGTAGACCCTCTACATGGCAGCTCAAGACATTGAGCCCAAGCATCCCAACGAAGCCATGACTACCCCTCAGAACTCCCACGCTGTTGGCCTAAGGGCCACAGCCCGTCATCCATGGTTGGCACAAGAGACATTCTCTCCATGAGAGGAAATGTCAAGGTATTTTGCAACCATGTTTCAAAACCACCGCTGTGTCCTCACTTTTGGATATGTGGCTTTGACAAAAATGCAAAAGAGAACTCCAAACTAAAAACCTTTGAATGATTAGACCAAAGATTGGATGGTGCGTGGTGCTTCTGACACAAGAAGAATGACTTTGGAAGGATGGATTATACAGGTGATTTATAGAACTGATGAGGCAGTGTTTCTACAGGGGTGGGGGGTTCTGTTTGCTCCACACTGGACACATTTATCCCCCACGACACCATCACCCATTTTAACGGAAAGGACCTCAACAGCCCTCCCACATGGCCTGTAGTTTCCAAGATGGTAAATGTCTTATTATCTCCCTTTTACAGACAAAAACCAGCAAGTGAGTTAAGTGGCATATGATAGGATCCGGAGACGCCCTGAATTCAAGCCATTAATTGATTTTCCAAGGTTCTCTCGCAAGATACGACTTCTCATATTCGTACAGTTTAAAAAATACAAATTCGAATGCAGTTTCATTGCTTTTGAAACTGAGGAAAGGCTCGTCTTCTACGGTCAAAATATGTGAATTTGTTTAATGTTTATTTATTTTTGAGAGACAGAGAGAGACGGAGCATGAGTGGGGTTGGAGCAGATAGAGAGGGAGACACAGAATCCGAAGCAGGCTCCAGGCTCCGAGCTGTCAGCCCAGAGCCCGACGCGGGGCTCGAACCCACAAACTGCGAGATCATGATCCGAGCCAAAGTCAGACCCTTACCCGACTGAGCCACCCAGGCGCCCCTAAAGTTTTAATTGTGATATAGGAATGGGCCCAATTCGTAAGTGAACAGTTTTCTGGTTTTTCGCAGCGTGAACATAGACATGTAACCAGAGCTCAGATCAAGAAATAGACCTTGACCACCACCCCCGACTTCTTTCCAGTCACCCTTTCCCCAAGTGGTTACAGCATGTGCTCTTTGTGGTTTGGATTTTTTTTTTTTTTAATTTTTTTTTTTCAACGTTTATTTATTTTTGGGACAGAGAGAGACAGAGCATGAACGGGGGAGGGTCAGAGAGAGAGAGGGAGACACAGAATCGGAAACAGGCTCCAGGCTCTGAGCCATCATGAGCCATCAGCCCAGAGCCTGACGTGGGGCTCGAACTCACGGACCGTGAGATCGTGACCTGGCTGAAGTCGGACGCTTAACCGACTGCGCCACCCAGGCGCCCCTGTGGTTTGGATTTTTAATAGACTCATATTATGCTTGAGATTCATCTTACTGATTTTTTTTCCCCTTGTCCTTAAAATTTCTCAACCACTTTATATTTGATGTTTATTGCATTTCCTTGCTTGTCAAACCAGTGTGATTATTGAATGTGTGTCCAACATCTACTTAACAATTCAGTACTGTGTTTTTGCTCATTTTGCTCTTTAAAGTCAGTGCTTCCGGGGGACGCCTGGGTGGCTCAGTCGGTTAAGCGTCCGACTTCGACTCAGGTCATGACCTCACAGTTTGTGAGTTCCAGCCCCGCGGCGGGCTCTGTGCTGACAGCTCAGAGCCTGGAACCTACTTCGTATTCTGGGTCTCCCCTGCTTGTGCTCTGTTTCTCTCTGTTTCCCAAAAATAAATAAAAATTAAAAAAAAAAAAAAGAAAGAAAGAAAGAGAAGTTAGGGTAGGCACATAAAATCCCCACAGTTCTTTCCATCCTGAAACCCTGTGCTTTAAAAAAAAATCTTTTTATTACATTTATTTATCTTTGAGAGACAGAGAAAGACAGAGCACAAGCAGGGGAGGGGCATAGAGAGAAGGAGACACAGAATCCGAAGCAGGCTCCAGGCTCTGAGCTGTCAGCCCAGAGCCTGACGTGGGGCTCGAACTCACAAACCTGAGTTCGTGACCTGAGCCGAAGTCAGACACTTAACCGACTGATCCACCCAGTCATCCCTGAAACCCTATGCTTTTAAGTCATTTACCCTAATGCCCTGCCATCACACTTTTATAAATTCTTTAAAAAGGAACTTACACACACTTCCTAAGCCCTCTCTCCTCAGAGACTGCTATTCTGGCAGGGAGAGAAAAAGGTCATGCAGCAAAGTGAGAATATTTGCAAATTGCGACTTTTCAAATGTGGTCGCTTGTCTGTATATTGTCAAACTGAACAAGTGTCAGTCAACTGCTGGGTGACTGCAAAAAAAAAAAAAAAATGCAAATGCTGTTCGTGGGAGTCAATGCGGTCCTGTCCATATAATGGCTGAATGGGTCACTCCTTGGAGTGGTTTCCCTCCTGAGTTTAGCTGAATAGACTGGAAAGCAGTTGCTACCATGACATCCGCTGGAGCCACGGACACGATCGTCACTGCTTCTTTTGTGCTCAAGGCAACTGGAGTTTAAACAGGGAGGAAGTAAAAGCCTGGATTTCAAGACAAAGGTTTCATTTCCTCCTGCTGGTGCCTCATCACTTGTTGTTTGCTGCGTGCTTCTGTCAGATAAGTGGGCTTGCAAAGCACCTTAATTAGAATTGAGGATTATCCTGGACCAGAATTCATTGGGCAGCAGGCCCTTTTGTGGCCACAGAAAGAACAACCTTGACTCATCAGAATACGAGGCCGACTTGAGGGTTTTCCTGAGAAAAGAGCGTTAAGTAGCACAAACTTCTCCTGTGTCCTCCTACTTCCAAAATGTATTAAAAATTTCTCCCTAATTTTCTGAAGGGGAGAAATGAATAATCTTTTTCTTTTTCAAGAAGAAAGTCAAAGACCTTAAAAAGATGAACAATGCTAAGTCCCTTCTGATTCCAGAAGCAGTAAGTTTAAAGCCGGGAGAGGCAGTATTTATGAGTTGGATGAAAAATACTGGGTTCCCAGAATCTCAGATTGTCGTTTGTAATTTTCTACAAATCTTAGTGCTTTTTCCTAACAGCACTGTAATTAGTAATTAATGAAGTTTTTCTACCATGTCTATCTTTCTCGACAAAATGTAGGCTCCGTTACAGAAGAAACAGGTCTCTCTTGTTCTCTACCATATTCCTGGTATCTTTGGTTACAAATGTTGTCTTCATTTGAAGCCACTGAACACTTGAATAACTAATGATTTATTTCTGCGGGGATGAAAGGAAATGCAATCATTTCCTGAGCAACAAGTTTGTCATATGGTTAAATGGGTAAGAGTGTTTAATAAAGACAATGCCTAAAGGATGTTCTATTGAGGGACTTCCTTGGATGAACCAAACTATGTGGGGGAGACTGCATGTTGGGACTACTCACACAGATATCTTTGAAAAATCACTACCAGTTTCCACTTCCATGACCAATGTACTTTGGCGGTCTCGCTTTTGGGTTGAACAACACATTGATCCGTTGTTACCTCTGGGTAATGATCATCAGTGAGGGGGATGAGAGCTAGAAGCAAGTAGTGAGGGTGAGTAGGTTTTACAACAGTAGTGATGGCTGGGGAAACCGGAAGAGAGTTGAGTTGAAACACCGTGGGCTTAGACCCAACTTCTTATTAGTTTGGGGAGGAAGGAGCTCGGATGTGGATATTCGTGTCAGGGGACTTCAGAACCCTGATCTGCCCTGGCCCATGGTAGGTAACCCTGAACAGAGGTGAAGGGATTCTTTAGAGAAATATCTGTGAGTGTTTTTTTTTTAATTTTTTTTTTTAACATTTATTTATTTTTGAGACAGAGAGAGAGAGAGAGAGCATGAACAGGGAAGGGTCAGAGAAAGAGGGAGACACAGAATCTGAAACAGGCTCCAGGCTCTGAGCTGTCAGCACAGAGCCCGACGCGGGGCTCGAACCCACGGACCGTGAGATCATGACCTGAGCCGAAGTCGGTTGCTTCACCGACTGAGCCACCCAGGCGCCCCTGTCTGTGAGTGTTTTGAACCCATGGGATTGCATATCATTCCTTGATTCCTTCCACCCCCTCTCCCTCTTTCTTCACACCCATATCATTCATGTTTTTACCTGTTTCCATTTAAAACTGGACATGAAGTCCATGACGGAAGAAACCATTCTGTAGGCAACACCAGATCCTGATGTTGAAGAGAATTCAGTAATATTTGGTGACTGGATGGAATCCACAGAAAGCAAGGTGCTGCTAAATTTGATGGAAGGAAATTAAATCTCAGGGAGCAAAGGCCACCTAATCTTCTGTTTAAAGCAAAGAATCTCATTAATAATCACTACCCACCCCCGGTGATATAAACTTGCCCCAAACCTATAAAGTATTAAGAAGTTAGTCTGTTTTCTCTCGTCCTACACTAAATCATATGATTGCTCTGTAAGTTGGACAGGCATCCAACATTAGGGACAGACACTGGTCCCCGGGGCTACGGGTCACTATAGCTTCTTCCTTCCATGGAAACGTGCAAAAAAGACAGGTTATTACTCAGGCCACTACACAATTGCTAAAGGGCCATACTTTACCAGAAAGTATGCTAAATGACCATACGAGTAATTTTCCTAAAACATGGGTAGAAAGAGGCTCTTCTTCCTCAAACTTTGTCAACTCCCTGGTCAAGAGTCAGTGTCGAAGCAAAATACTTGTTTTCCTACCGCTTGCCCTCCCCCCCTCCAAAAAATACTGAACAATTAAATAAAGCAAAACGGGATCTGCTTCCCCAAGTTTCTAATCCTTCCCTTCACCAAGAGCACACATAAGGACTAAAGAACTGTCCCGGAAAGCTATGCCACTTGATGGGCTTTTGCCAACAGGGCACCGTTAATGTCAACATCGAAATCTTTTTCATATTTTCTTCTAACTCTTTTTTTTAAATGTTTTTTAATGTTTATTTTTGAGAGAGAGAGAGACAGAGCATGAATGGGGGAGGGGCAGAGAAAGAGGGAGACACAGAATCGGAAGCAGGCTCCAGGCTCTGAGCCGTCAGCCCAGAGCCCAATGCGGGGCTCGAACTCACGGACCGCGAGATCGTGGCCTGAGCTGAAGTCGGACACTTAACCGACTGAGCCACCCAGGCGCCCCTATTTTCTTCTAACTCTTATACTGACACCGCCTTTGTGGCTTTTGGATGCAAGAGCTAGACGAATTTAAACGGTGATAATTGGTCAATGCCGTTTGTATTTCCGGATAAAATATTGTCTCTAGAAAACATTTTCAAAGCTTATGCTAGCTAATGTTTTGCTAATGCTACAATGCTAATATTTTGAGGCTTCTAACACATCAGAGAACATCCACATCTCATCATATCTAATTGTCTCACAGTTTTAAAAATAACATTCATAATTGTAATCTTCAACCGTCTTCAATTTTCACTCCTTATTGTATTTCTCACAAAGAAAATTTCAGGGCTGTGCCTGAAACCATGTGATGGAATCCATTTTCCGTCTAAGCACCTGCTATTAAACAGCAATTACTTATGTTCATCCTTGCCAGTAGCCTTAAAAGGGAAAGGGGACAGAGGATGTAAGACAAAATCAAATTTATAAGAAAGGGGGGGGATCACCAACATGGTGACATAGGTTGTTCCTGACGTCACTCCCCCTCACAAGAACAACTACCAACTTTTCAAGAGCAAGTCTACTATCGGGAGGATCGGAAAATTGCAGGGGTGAGGCTGAACACCTCCCAGTATGATAGACACCAAAATGGGCTGCGTTAGAAGGGTAAGAGGAACGGCTGCACATTGACCACATTGTCTCTCCCCAAGACGAGTGCAGCACCATGCAGAGAGATGTCCCCTGGGCCCCAGCTCCTCCAGTGGGAAAAGAGAACCCAGGGAGGACAACCAGCCACTCCAACATTGTGGGTTGCTTTGTGAGAGCCCCTACTCTGATCTCACATCACAGGGACTGCCGTGGAATCTGTGGGGCCCAACCACTGGGAATCTGACTATGACCCAGAAGGCAGGGTGGTCTTGTGGCCACCAGTACACAGATCTTGGCACAAAGTTCATACCTTTCATGCTGAACTATTCGGCTCAGCCAGCAATTTTGCTCACTGACTGGACCAAGCAGGGGGTGCTCTCTGACCAGGGAACTCGAGGGTGTGCTGATCTGCCTAATTCAGATCCCCAAATGAGTTTTGCTGGTCCTATGGGCCTAGTTTGCCCACAACCAGCCAAGGAGCTGACTTACAGCCTCACCCACTACAAGGCATGTCTTCTAGCTCCATTTGACCGGAAGGGCCAGTGAAAACTCCTGAAAGTGGTGAGATTCCATTGCACTTGAGCCAAGAGGCAGGGGGCAGAGCCGATCGCCCCCAGAACAAGCCAGTACTGGCACAGAGCATTCCTGTGGTACCCACAGGCAGGGAGATTAGTTCACAGCCAAGGCTGAGGGTAGCTCCCGCCCCCTCCCAACAAGAAAGCCCACTTGGGAAATGGAGAGTAGGCTGGAGCAGCCCCTGCCTCTCCCACTCAGGAAAGGAAGCTGCTTGAGAGCCCACTTGCTGTGGAGAGTGTCTTTCAACTCCATCAGACCAGAAGCAGAGGGGCAGAGCCAATACTTTGCAGATAAAAGCCAGTGGCCCTGTTCAGCCAGAGAATTTGGGTGTGAGTTGGATTGAGTTAAAAAATAAAAGAGAGAGAGAGAGAGAGAGACAGTTTACCAGCTTTAGAGCTGTTTCTGCTGTACCTGGGCAGGAAATCTAATTTATAGCTCGACTCATCACTGAATACAACCTTCACCCTGTCCATCCAGGAAACCTAACAGAGTGTAGAGCTTGTAGTTTCCCCATCCGCAGAGAAAAAACAATGGCTTCACCTGGCCAGGGAATTCAGCGCAAACTCTGGCCTGATTTGGATCCTCAAACAAGACCTGTAAAGGCCTTGGGTCCTGCGCTATTGCATTGCCAGGGCAGGGACGCCAATTCATCGTCCCTTCAAATACTGAATATAGTACGTGGTGTCAACCACCTGGTAAGCCTGACCATGAATGCAGACAAATACAGAGCCTATCCTACAGCCTCACTTGGGTATGGAACAAAGGCAGCCAATTCTAGCCAACTGTTTTCAGCCCACGGCATGTTCCGTTCATCCCCATCCTCAGAGCGCAAACAGTTACTTCACCCCAAAATAGACCGTAATAGCAGACCCCACCTGCCCAAAGACATTACTAGCTGACACATCCAGAAACCCAAACTGAGCTGATTGGTTAAGAACTGTCTCTGCCAAAGCAAACCTGTAAAGTTTAGAAAAAGAGCCCAGTTATCCAAATGCATTGAAAACAATGAAAGGAATCAAGAATCATAAAAACTCAGGCAAAGATGACGTTACTACAAAAAACTAATAAAGCTCCGATAACCGACCCTAAATAAAATGGAGATCTATGAACCGCCAGACAAAGAATTTAGAATAACCCGTTAAGGAAGTTTAGTAAACTCAAACAAACAAACAAATGAACGAAAAAACAAAAAATAGAAAGATAGGTAAAGTTAATTAAGAAAACAATGAATGAACAAAATGAGAAGTTTGACAAAGAAATGGCAACCATAAAAAAAAATTCTAGAGTTGAAACATACAATAACTGAAAATTTAATTGAATTTAATTGAAAGTTTCAAGTAACCATGTAGAAGAAAGAATCAGAGACCTTGAGGATAGACCAGTGTAAATTACCCAGTCAGAAGAGAAAAAAAAAAAATTAATAATGAAAAAGAGTGAAGAAAACCTATGGGAATTATAGGACACAATGCAAAGAAACAATAGTCACATTTTAGGAATTCCAGAAGGAGGAAAGAAGGAAGGAAGGAAGGAAGGAAGGAAGGAAGGAAGGAAGGAAGGAAAGGAGGGAGGGAGGGAGAGAAAGTATATTTAAAGCAATAATGGATGAAAACTTCCTAAGCCTGGGAACAAAAATGGACATCCAGACCCATGAAGCCTAAAAAACACCAAATAAGTTGAACCTGAACCTGATACATCAATATATACTATAATTAAACAGGCAAAACTGAAAGACAAATAATTTTAAGAGCAGAAAGAAAAAAGAGAGAAATTATATTCAGGAAAATTTTGAGAAGATTAATGACAGGTTTCTCAACAAAAACTTTTTAGCCCCAGAGAAAATGGAATAATATATTCAAATATTGGGGGGGGGGGGAGTGTCAACCAAGAATTCTATAACTGGTGAAGCTATCTTTCAGAAATAAAGGAAGGATAAAGACTTCCCCAAACAAACAAAAACTGAGGGAGTTTATTACAAGACACTAAAGGAATCTCCTTATAAGAAATGCTAAAAGGAATTAAGTGGATGTAAAAGAATGCTAATTGACATCATAAAAACATAAAAAGGTAGTATAAATTTCACTGGTAATGGTAAATATATAGTCACTGTTAGATGCTGGAATATGATAATGGTGCATAATTCGCTTACAACCCCAGTTGTTGTTTTTTTAATTTAAATAGTAAAAATAACCATAGCTACTATAATCTGCTATTAGTTACAGAATATAAAAAAACATGTAAATTATAATAGCAATAACCTAAAATGTGAGGTAAGAGGTGAAGTAAAAGCATACAGTTTACAAATTCTGTTTATCAGACTAGAGTAGGGTTATAAGTTTAAGATATTTTATGTAAGTTGGGACACCTGGGTGGCTCAGTCAGTTAAGTGTCTGACCCTTGATTTCGGCTCAGGTGATGTTTTCACGGTCATGAGATCGAGCCCCACCTAGGGCTCCGTGCAGGGTGTGGAGCCTGCTTAAGATCCTTTCTCTCCCTCTCCTTCTCCCCCTACTCTCTTAAAAAAAAAAAAAAAGAAAGTTTTATCACAAAAAGAAGATATGTTATGTAAGCTTCACCATAACCACAAGGAAAAGTCCTGTAGTGATTTCACAAAAGAACGTGATAAATAATTCAAAGCATACTGATATCAAAATGCATCAAAATACAAAGAAAGACAAAAGGATAAGAAATAAGGAACAATGCTGGGGCGCCTGGGTGGCTCAGTCGGTTAAGCTGCCGACTTCGGCCCAGGTCATGATCTCGCGGTCCGTGAGTTTGAGCCCCGCGTCGGGCTCTGTGCTGACAGCTCAGAGCCTGGAGCCTGTTTCAGATTCTGTGTCTCCCTCTCTCTGACCCTCCCCCGTTCATGCTTTGTCTCTCTCTGTCTCAAAAATAAATAAACGCTAAAAAAAAAAAAAAAAAAAAAAATAAGGAACAATGAACCTACAAAATAATCAGAAAACAATAAAATTGCAATAGTAAGCCTATTCATAATTATTTTAAACATAATGGATTAAATTCTCCAATTAAAAGATATAGAATGGCTGAATCTTTTTTTTTTAATGATCCAAAAATAAACTCCCTACAAGAGACCCACTTTAGTTTTATAGGCACACATAGACTAAGAGTGAAAACATGGGAGAAAAAAACATTTCAAGGAAATGGTGACAAAAATATGCAGGGGTAGCTACATTTATATGAGACAAAATAGATTTTAAACTAAAAATGATAAAAAGAGACATAGATAATGCCTCACATTACAGTATCCAACATACAAGGCGAAAACTAAGAGGGGTGCCTGGGTGCCTCAGTTGGTTAAGTAACCGACTTTTGATTTCAGCTCACGTCACGATCTCCCAGTTTGTGAGTTCAAGCCCCATGTTGGGCTCCATGCTGGGCCTGGAGCCTACTTAAAAACAAAACAAAACAAAACAAAACAAAACAAAACAAAACAAAACCCCAATAAAATACATAGGAAAAAATTTCACTAAGGAGAGCAAAAATCTCTAACCTGAAAATCACAAGATGCTGATGGAAGAAATCAAAGAAGACACAGATAAACGGAAAGGTATTACATGGTCATGGATTGGAAGAATTAACATTGTTACAATGTCAATATTACCAAAAGATTCAACGCAACCTCTACCAAGATTCCAATGGCACTTTTTACAGAAGTAGAAAAAAACATTCCTAAAAGTTACAGGAAACCACAAAGGACTCTAAATAGCCAAAGCAATCCTGAGAAAGAACGAAGCAGGAGGCATCACACTTTCTGATTTTAAGCTAAGGTTATCAAACACCGCTGTGGTGGTGTAAAACAGAATTGAGATGGGACACGACTGAGAGCCCAGAAAGAAACGCAAGCATAAACAGTCAACTAGTATTTGGCAAGGGGGCCAAGAACGCTTAATGGAGAAAAGAGTGTCTTTGCAATAAATGGGGCTCCGATAATTGTTCACATTTAAAAGAATCGAACTGGGGGCGCCGGGGTGGCTTAGTCGGCTAAGCGTCTGACTTCAGCTCAGGTCATGATCTCATGGCTCGTGAGTTCGAGCCCCGCGTCAGGCTCTGTGCTGACAGCTTGGAGCCTGGAGCCTGCTTCCGATTCTGTATCCCTCTCTCTGCCCCTCCCCTGCTCACACTCTGTCTCACTGTCTCTCTCAAGAATAAATGAAACTTTAAAAAAAAAAATTAAAAGAGTGAAACTGGACCCATATCCTACACCACTCACAAAAAATTAACTCAACATGTATGATAGATTTAAATGTAAGACCCGGAGCCATGGAGGTCCCAGAAGTAAACACAGGAATAAAGCAACTTGATGTGGGCCTTGATGCTGGGTTTTTAGATGTGACACCTAAAGCACAAGAAACAAAATTAAAAAATAAATAAATAAACCTTTGGAACTACAACAAACTCAAACTTCTGCACAGCCAAAGAAACCACCAACAAAATGGAAAGACAGCCTATGAAATGGGAAAAGATATTTTCAAACCATGCGTCTGCTAAGAAGTTAATATTCAAAAGATATAAAGAACTCATAGAAGTTAGTAGCAAAATAATAATAACAACAGCAATAACAACAACACAAACCTCCTCACCTCACTACTACTGCCCTACCCAGAGTTGTCAATGGCCTTCTAGCTGTAGAACCCTCTTCCTACCTGATTTTTTTGCAGACATCTTCATTTTTGACTACTCCTCCTTCCCACTTTAAAGAACGCTTTCAACTCTTGACCTAGATGGCATTTAACGTTCTCACTTCACTTCAGTTTCTCTCCAGAACTTTCTTCCTAGGTCCACCCTTGAGGATGGTTTCTTCCAGGGTTCCCCACCAGGAAGGCCTTCTTCTTCTCTCATTCTCTGTATTACCCGTAAGAGACCTCACCTCCATATGGACAGATCCCCTGTGTCTCCAGCCCAGACCTTTCCCTTGCCCATTGGAGAATTCTAGTTGGTTGTTGCCCTTGATATCCTTAATCAATATCCCAAATAAGACACATTTTCTTTTCTCATTCATCCAAGCCAAACCTAGCCTACATTTGATGTCCCCCCCACCCATGCCAGTGAAGGTCATCACTAGGCACCTCTTGCACAAACCATCAGTCTGGAGCCAGCCTTGAGTATTCCCTTTCTTATTCCCCATATCCAGTCAATCACCAAAGACTTGTGTTTCTCTTTCTTAAAAATGATTCGAGTATATCTTTGAATTATCATGCCTCAAGACACTGTCATCCCTTGCCTGGTTTGCTGTAACAACCACCTTAGTGGTATCCTTGCTTTTGCTTGACCACTCCAAGTCATGGTTCCCATTAATCCTTGTCAGACCAGAGTACTTCCAAAACAGAAATATTGGGGCACATGGGTGGCTTAGTCGGTTGAGTGTCCAACTCTTGATTCCAGCTGAGGCCATGATCCCAGGGTTGTGAGATTGAGCCCTGCATCAGGCTCTGCACTGACAGCACATAGCCTGCTATCAATTCTCTCTCTCTCTCTCTCTGTCTCTCTCTCTCTGTCTGTCTCTCTCAAAATAAATAAATAAACTCAAAAAATGGAAATATCATCATTCCTTCCTGAGCTCTCTGATGTCTATAAAATAAAGTTCAAACTCCTTAATACGTTTTTCGAGGTGAATTGTGACCTGGCCTTTCAAACTTCATTCTAAGCCTTTCCCTGTTACAACTTGACATGTGACTTTTCTTTTCTTTCTTCCTTTCTTTTTTCCTTGTTTCTTTCTCTTTCTTCCTCATTTCTTTCTTTTTTTCTCTCCTCTTTCTTTCCTTCCTTCCTTTCCTCCTTCCTTCCTTCCTTTCCTCCTTCCTTTCCTCCTTCCTTCCTTCCTTCCTTCCTCTCTCTCTCTGTCCATCCTCCATACTTCCCACCCATATTCATATTTTCTTTCTCTCTAATATCCTTCCCCTTTTTGTTCTTGGCTAATTCCTATCTATTATGCCTCAGCTTAAACTTCACTTCTCTTTGAATGCATTCCATGACCCCTTAACACTAATTTAGGAGCTTCTTTAACATTGCAGTCTCCATACTCAATGTTCATAGCCCCTCTTTTGTCATTGTGTGTCTAATTGTCTCTAAGGGGGGCAAAGACTGTCCATCGTGTTCACTAATTCGTCTGATCACCAAGCACAGACCTAGCATACACTAATGACACAGTATTTCTTGTCAGAGCTGACATTTGTTTTTTGCTTATTATGTGCTTGACACTGTTCTAAACATATTATATGAATTAACTTATGTAATCTTACAAAAAGGCCTTGCCATAGCTACTGGCATCATTACCATTTATGGATAGGTAAACCGAGGCACGGAGAGATTAACTAACATGCACAGTTATGAAATCATGGAGCCAGGATTCAAATCTAGACAGAGTGGCTCTAAAGACCATGCTCCTTTTGTTGTTGTTGTTGTTGCTGCTGTTGTTACTAAATGAAGGAGAATAAGTGAAGTGGAGTGTTGGGTAAAACCTATAGAGGTCAAATTCATTTCCCCATGCCACATAGCTGGGAGGTGCTGGAGATAGGGATCCACTCTGTGTCTTCTGCCTCCAAATTCCATGAGTTAGAAACTGTTCTGCACTACATCTTATATTTTTAACTGTTTTAAAAGCAAATGCATTTTTGCTCTCTGTGGACACAGTTTTAATAAGCCTATTTAAATATTCATAATTCAAATGCAAAATCCCCTGCTGCAGCCTTCTGTGATTCACAGACTTCAGTAAGTGGCCTCTGCTCTTTGTGGTGAGGGCCTGATGAACTGACTGGCCCCACGTTTATCTCACTTCCTGTATGATCAGACTCTCAGAACAGACTGCTGAGCCAGGAGGTTAGGATAGTCTGTCATTGCTTCCAAAATATTAATTGGATGGTAATATTTTTGCTCAATAGGCAGCTGGTTCATACCCTCCCTGGGAAAGTGCAAAATGGTGATAAAAAAAAAAAGTGTCTCAATTCTAGGAGAAGTGAAATGTTTCGAAATATCCCAGGAGTTAACTGAGCTGGTCATTTTTTCCCTTAATTCTCCCAAATTCATATTCACTGAGCATTGTTAAACCCTGTGATGAGATGTTTAAATCCAAATCTGAGATTTCTCAGTCTTCTCCTGGATCCCCGTCGAAATAAAATGCTGAGTCAGGTCTTATATTTTCACCAAAACGTTTCTTAATTACCTTTAGTGAGGAAGCAAATTTTATTAAATTTTGTATTCGTCATGCCTAAATTAATGTCACTTATGTATTATTTTCTGAAAAACCTCTTATTGAATGAATGAATGAGTTATCCTAAGCCCTCATTATTCTTTCATTTCTTTGTAGCAGAGATCAATAAATATTTGGTTTGTAGCACAAAATTTTCTACCATGATTCCCACATTTGTTTGCATGGCAGACCAGCAGAAGGCATGATTCTCTTTGTGAAACACTACAAAATTCAAAATACTTAAAGTGAGTTAGTCTTCAGAAAGATACATATTTTTAGCCCCTCAGGTCAGTGGTAACTACTTCTTAATCTTTCTGGTTGTTTCTTTTCTCTTTGTTATATCTCCCTTCAAGGGTTGTGGGGGAGGGGACGGGGGGAGCTCTCTATTACTTTTCTCTCTCTCTCTCTCTCTCTCTCTGTCATCTAGTCCCATGATTCAAACATTCTATATATTGATTATCTGCACATCTTTTGACCTATCCAAGTAACATGCAACTCATTTGTCCAACAACTGATTGCGAAGTATTCCTCTCCAAGTCTTTGCTGTCTCAGTGAGTGACCATTGCTTGGGTCTTAATCCCAAGAGTAAGGATGCCAAGTAAAACAAAGGACAATACGTATTCTGTAAGCCCACAGATGGTAGTTTGGCAAGAGTAAGGCACGCAGGAAAGACAGATCTATATGTAGAGTTAATTATCTATTGCCAATAAGAACATAGTGATGTTCCATCTATGATATAAGCAGTCCAGTATAATCAAGATGTCACCCAGCCACTGGGCAATTCAAGGGTCTCGATCAATAGACAAATAAGGAAGCTACTGTACTGGCTAGCAGGATTGTTCCTGATTACAGATGTAAATGAGTTACAAAATGGATGTAAGAATATGTCTGGAATAAGGGAGATCCCTTAGGGTTATCTCTTATTACTACCACATTCTATGATTGAAGTCAGTGGAAAACTACCACAACTCAGTGAGGTAGGATTGCAAATAGCTCAAACCCTTAGGAATGAATGTTTGGATTTTAAGTATGGTTTAAAGAGATGTGTATGGATGCCAGGTTGATAAGGGGTGGACTGTGATGGTCTTTTTCTATGTGTCAATTTGATTAGACAATAGCTTTCATTTATTTGTCTACACTAAAATCTGTGTTGCCATGAAGTTATTTTGTCAATGTCATTAAATCCCATAATCTGTTCACTTGAAGCAAAGTAGATAATCCTAGAAAATCTGTCTTCAAGCTGTAATAGATAATCTTGGTGGGCCTGATTCAATTATTTGAAAGGCCTTACCAATCCCAAGCAAGCTCTGCACTATTAGCATGGAGCCCTGGTGTGGCTGGAACCCATGAACCATGAGATCATGACATGAGCTGAAGTCACGAGTTGGACTCTTAACCAACTGAGTCACCCAGGCACCCTAAAGTTTGGGGGGGGGTTGGATTCCAAAGAGCTTTTGTTTATATGGGTTATATCAATATTTGCTGTATTGGAAATTAAAATTGGGAATTTTTATGAGTAGTTATGTCTCCATCTAAAATAATAACAAATCTACTACATGTTAAAATAAATAGCATATTTGTATTTTCAAATAATTAGTGAGGAGTGTAGCACTGTTTTACATTTTTTGCTAAACTCTTTAATGTCTGGTTTAATAGAAGACAACTGGGGCTTCCACCTCCATCCGTATTCAGCCTATTACAATATAATGTTTTGGTTCAAGAATATGATGAATGTTTGGTCTCACCATCTGTCTGGTTAGAAAAGGAAAGAGTATTGTAATAGCCTGTTTGATAATTATAGGTATTCTTTTATCATATTACACCAAAACTTGACAAGTAATAATTTTTAAAGGTGAGTTGCAATGTGGAATCTGAAATTATATGAATGAACATTAACATACCTTAGTTCGTCTTTTTGTTTGAATGGATCTATTACTCACATGTGATTTTTGTAATATCTTGCCTTTGTCATTTGGAAAACAATAGTTCACTGTGTTAGGCAAACATTGTAACTCTTGATATGTTTCATGATACAGTAATAATCATGTTCATCAACAATCAACATCACTGTGAGCCTCATAAGAGAGCTGTTAAGCTCATAATGGCAGACACAAGTTCTCTAAAATTCTAATTTTCTTTTTTTTTAATGTTTTTAAATGTTTGTTTATTTTTGAGAGAGGAAGAGGGAGACATAGTGTGAGCAGGGGAGGGGCAGAGAGAGAGGGAGACACAGAATGGGAAGCAGGCTCCAGGCTCTGAGCTGTCAGCACAGAGCCTGACGTGGGGCTCGAACTCACAGACTGAAAGATCATGGCCTGAACTGAAGGCTTAACTGACTAAGCCACCCAGGCACGCCTAAAATTCTAATTTTCTTTTGAAAGTGTGCCTTTCATCATTTGTAACAACTACTCTCATTTACCTTTAAGTGACAGACTCACCTCATTCACTTTCAAGAAAATGTTTGCCAAGTGCCTAAGTCTGAGTAAGTACACTTTGTTAGTTGTTCTGTCAAGTAAAAATACCGTTCCATGAAAAAAGTGGCTAGTTCAGCTAGCAACTCAATCACACAAGGCCTTTTCCTCCAGGCAACCATCATACTTGATAAGACACAAAACTGCTTCAGGTGAACTTCTGATTCTGCCACAACAAAAAATGTCAGAATTAATGCAATTATTAATTTTCATTGCTCTCCTAATGGCATTCTCAAATAAAACTGGCTTTTATTGCCCTGAAAGTCCACTTTAGTAAAGAAACAATGCCTGGGGGCAGAGGGGCATACATTGACTCATGCTCAGACACATTACACCTCGGTTTCATCAGTTTAAAAGTCAATTCAAGGGGCGCCTAGGTGGCTCAGTTGGTTAAGCGTCCAACTTCGGCTCAGGTCATGATCTTGCAGTTCGAGAGTTCAAGTCCTGCATCGGGTTCTATGCTGACAGGTCAGAGCCTGGAGCTTGCTTTAGATCTGTGTCTCCCTCTCTCTGCTGCTCCCCCGCTCATGTTCTGTCTCTCTCTCTCTCTCTCACAAGTAAATAAACATTAAAAAAAATTTTTAAAGGTCAATTTCAATTAAAATAAGCAAAAAAAAACTATCATTATGACAATAGTTTTAATTCTGTGGATCCTCTGCAACAGTCTCAGATATCCCCAAGGGCCATCCTTTGGAAATTTCTGCTATAAGCTATACCTAGTCAAGGTGCCCTCCCCTCCCTATAATTTGAATTCCACTGAAAACCCAGCCATTTGGAATTCATGACAAACAGGGAGATGTCATGCTGGTTCCATTACTCTAACCCAGAAATCTGAGTGCCTAAATTCTGTCTCTTCCTTATTGAGCATAATTAAATAATATGTGTTTTCCCACAGGACACTTTCTATATACTTTATCTACAGGGCTGTACTGGGTTAGATAATATATTAGCCAGGGTTCTCTAGAGAAACAGAACCAGTGTGCCAGTGTGTGTGTGTGTGTGTGTGTGTGTGTGTGTGTGTGTGTATAAATAGGGAGAAAGATTTAGGGAATTGGCTCATGCAGTTATGGAGGTTGTCAAGTCCCAAATCTGCAGGGTGATTTGAAGGCTGGAGACTCAGGAAGAGCTAATCATGCAGTTTAAGTCTGAAGTCAGTCAGCTAGCAGGATTTGCTCTTGCCTGGAGGAGAGCAGGCCTTTGTTCCATTTGGGCCTTCAACTGATTAGATGTGGCCTACCCACATTATGGATGGCAATCTGTTTTACTCAAAGTCCACAGATTTAACTGGTAATCTCATCAAAAACACTCTCGCAGGAACATTCGGAACGATATTTGACCAGAAAGGTGGGCTCCGTGGCTTGTCAAGTTGACACATAAAATTAACCATCACATATAGCGTTTCCCCAAGTTCACATCCTTCCTAGGACCTCAGCCTGTGACCATGTTTTGGAAATAAGACCTTCGCAGATGCAATTAGTTAAGATGGGGTCATGGTAGAGTAGGCTGGCCCTTCATACAACATGAGTGGTATCCTCATAAGAAGAGAATGCATTGGGAGAACACCATAGAATGAGAAAGACAGAGGTGGGAGGGAGGTGTCCACAAACCAACGAAAGCCAAGGATTTCCCGTAACACTAGAAGTTAATTGAAAGGCTCCCGTAGAGCCTTCAGAGAGACCGTGGCCCTGCCTGCTCTCTGTTTCAGACTTCCAGCCTCCACATCTGCGAGGGGACACATTTCTGTTACCTTTACGCCACCAAGTTTACAGCACTTAGTTACAACAGCCCTGGGAAAAACTAACACAGTTCCCATGGCTGACTTGTGTCAAGGTAGAAGGAAAGATCTCTTCGGAGGCAAGGATAGTCAGGATTTCTCTCATGAGGGTGGGGAAGCAAAGCGAGACCCCTGACCACGTGCTCACTGACGTGTAAGGTGCAGAGAGAGAGACAAAGTTGGGGGCTGAGCAGGAAACCCCAGCAGGAGAGGGAGGGCAGTGAGTTTGGCCAGAACCAGCTGGGATCCCCCACACAATATAGGAGGCCAACTGAGGACACGGGGGGACGAATCAGAAAGGTCTTAGTTACCTTCTTCTTAAATACGGCTAACTATGCTGGAGAGCTTTTCAGAGAGATACCTAAGAGTCTCTCTCAGGGTCCCAACTTTGCCTCCTTGCAAAATTAGGAGTACAAATGAGGATTGGAAGGAGAGCCAGAGGGGTTGAGAGGGAGAGCCAGACCCCGCCGTCGCTCTGGAAGGGAAAAGAAAATGTCAGATCGCAGCTGGTAAATAAGATGTTACAGCGAAGCTTGAAAAGCCGGTTTCTTTCTCCTTTGTAAAGGCCCTACCTGCATAACATGAAGGGGCTCCGGTGACAGACACATTAAAACACCATTAAACTGTGAAATAGAACACAGTGTGAAAATAGATTTAACCTTCACAAGTGTATCGATCTCCACCCAGCGCCGTGCCCAAGTTCTGGGACAACTGTTTTATAATAGGTTTTACTTATTTTCCTGTTGCTGTTCTGACTTCCTCCGAGGAGGGTGTGATTTCTAAAAGCCCCCTGACCGTGGAAGGAAGCGGGCTTGCTTCTCAGGCAGCGCCTGGCCTCGGAAAGCTCCCGCCAGCTGCTCTGCAAACAGAAATCAGTTTGGTGAAAGTGAGGAATGAGTTTGCGGCGGCCGCTGGGATAACAGAGGCCCAGGCAGGGTTGGGAGGTGGAGATGAGGTGGGGTGGGGGGAGGAGAGAGAGATGGGTCCATGCAACTGTGGACCCTGGCAGGATGGCCTTTGTGGGATGGCTCTTGTGATTTAGTTTTTGCTTCAAAATGCATCTACAGACACGCACACACTCACACACACACACACACACACACACACATACACACACACACACACTCAATACTCTTCATAATGAGGAAGAAAAGGGAATCCATTCCCTGTGACAAAAATGCTCCAAGAGCTGTAGCTCTCGCAATAATTTTCTGTGTAATTTTTGGCCACATGAGCAGATTAACAAAGAGGAACACAAAGCCAGCAAAAAAAAAAAAAAAAAAAAATCACTTACTTTTCACGGAAACGTTCACATTTAATGTCGCAGGAGCTTAGAGGGCGGAGCAAATTGGAAGATACATTTCTATCTCAGAGTGAAGAAGAAGCCCAAGTATCTCCGAAATGTGAGACTTAACATCACTTTTTTTTTTTTTTTCCTTCAGCCACCTTATTTGCAAAACGAACATCTGAGGTGCGGCCCTTTCCTAAATCGTAGCCAAATCAGAGGAAACATATAATGAAGAGACCAGCATGCGGCAAAACGTCCGATGAACCAGTGAACTTGGTTTGCAGGCCAGGAAAAGTCAGCGAAGCTAATAGCCAGTGGTGTTTGGTGTGGATCCCGACGTCGTCATCAGAGAAAAGGTGTCCATGAAGTCGCTCAGATTGGAACGCTCAAGACTGTGGCCCCCAAATCATGTTCTTTCTAATTCTTGTATTGAGGATCCAAGCACCTTTAATAAAATTGAATACCATTTTTTGTACACAATTTCTTTGTAAAAGGGATACAAATTGCTTTTTCAATGTTTATTTATTTTGAGAGAGAGAGAAGGGGGTAGGTACAGAGGGACAGAGAGAGAGAGACACAGAGAATCCCAAGCAGGTTCCACCCGGTTGTAGGGCCTAAGCTGAAATAAAGAATCAGATGCTTAACTGACTGAGCCACCCAGGCGCCTCTAAAAATTGCTTTTTAACATGAAAATGAATCTATGCCAGAGTAGTAACTGCATCATGCTTAATGGTGAACAAATAAATTCTCTTTGGGATGACACACATAATGAAATTATCTCATTTGATTATTATTATTTAAAATTATTGTGTAAATAATAATCTGATGAGATAAAATATGAAAATGCAATAATAGTTCTAATAATGAAAGGGATAAAGAATAAGTTGCCCCAGGGGTGCCTGGGTTGCTCAGTCAGTTAGGTGTCCGACTTCCCCTCAGGTCATGGTCTCATGGTT
This sequence comes from Leopardus geoffroyi, assembly GCF_018350155.1. NCBI lineage: Eukaryota > Metazoa > Chordata > Mammalia > Carnivora > Felidae > Leopardus > Leopardus geoffroyi. Next base: position 13,238,152 of record NC_059337.1, on the reverse strand, counting down.
TGTGAGTTCGGGCCCCACGTGGGGCTCTGTGCTGACAGCTCAGGGCCTGGGGCCTGCTTCGGATTCTGTGTCTCCTTCTCTCTCTGCCCCTCCCCTGCTCACTCTCTCTGTCTCTCTCCCAAAAAGAAATAAATATTTAAAAAAATTAAAAGAATAAGTTGTCCCTAGATTACATGACTGCCTACCTAGAAAAGTTAGTAAGATCTATTAATTAGAACAAACACTTGATTTAAATACATTTTAAAAACATAGAAAATACCAGCAAGATCCTGTATTAAAAATGGTATCTACTTTGAAAGCAGAATAAGAAAAGGATCCCTCCTTTCCAAAAAGATTGCACCCAGTTGCAACCAAAAATATAAAATAAAGTGTAGATAATCCTCATAGGAACTGAGTAGAATTCGTATGAGGTAAAAAACAATACTATAGGGGCACCTGAGTGGCTCAATCGGTTAAGCATCCAACCTCGGCTCAGCTCATGATTTCATAGTTCATGGGTTCGAGCCCCACACTGGGCTCTGTGCTGACAGCTCAGCCTGGAGCCTGCTTCGGATTCTGTGTCTCCCTCTCTCTCTGTCCCTCCCCCACTCGTGCTCTGTCTCTCTCTGTCTCTCAAAAGTAAATAAACAGTAAAAAAAAAAATGTTAAAGCTGTAAAATATTATGTCATGTTCACATATTGACAGACTAGTATCGCAAAGATTGTAAATCATCCACAAATAGTTTACGAATATAATGAAATCGCAGTAGGATATTTTCGAGCATGGAAAAAAAAATCTTCTGAACGTTTAGGTAGAAGAAGAAGCTGGGACAGATAGCCTGGAACTGTTTAAAATGAAGAAGGATAGGGAATAACATGACCAACCCGATGCTCACCATTCATTCAGTAGATACTTGAAGACCTACTGTGTGCATTTTGCTTGTGGGAGATCGACACAGAACAGACATGGCCCGGCCTTCAAGGAGCTTACGGCCTAGTGAAGGAGAGACAGATTAAAAAGTGATGACACTGGGGCGCCTGGGTGGCCCAGTTGGTTAAGTGTCCGTCTTCAGCTCAGGTCACGATCTCACAGTCAGTGAGTTCGAGCCCCGCATCGGGCTCTGTGCTGTCAGTGAGGAACCTGCTTGGAATTCTCTCTCCCTCTCTCTCTGCCCCTCTGCTGCTTGTTCTTTCTTTCTCTCAAAATAATAAATAAATATATATATGTGTGTATATATATATATATATATATACACATATATATATATATTTTTTTTTTAAAGAAGGATGGAAAGAGAACAAGAATTCCCAGGAGAAGGAATGCAGGTTTGAAAGGGCTGCAATGAAAAGATCTTGGCACAATCAAGAAACAAAAGGAGTCCAGCGTCAACAAAACAATGGAACTCCAGAGAAAGACGTAGGGTTGAGGGGGGGAGAGAAACAACCGGGGCCACATGCAGACCATGCAACAGGGAATAGATTTTATCTGAGTGCAGTGAAAGTCTCCCTAAGGGTCCTGAGCAGGGAAGGTGACGCAGTAAAATGAATGGTTTAAGGAGCGTATTATTTTCTGTTGTGTGGGAAATGCACGCAGGGCGACTCGGTGGTGAGCTCAGCAGTGTTCCGGGAGGAAGACGGTCATGCAACTGACCAGAGTGAGGGCGCCGGAAATGGGAAACTGAAGGGTTTGACAGACGTGTAGAAGGCAGAATGAGTGAGAATTGGCGATTGATCGAACGGGAAGCCAAAAGACCTGTATAAAGCTGATCTCTCTTAAAGTTTTTCTCTGGTGTAAGAAAAGACAGACTGATCATTACAAACAAACAAACAAACAAAAAAGACAGAAACAGATCCATATGTATATTATTATAAAATACACTTGGCATTTTAAAACAGTGGGAAGAAGGAATTATTCATAAAATGTATTTCAGCAATTGGCTAAATAATTTTAGGGGGAGAGAAAACCTGATAAGGTCTGTACTTCACTCACAATTTCTGCCAAATAAAAACAAAACATTAAAAGTACTAGAAGATAATATAGGTTGATTTTTTTTTTTCATTTTGTTTTACTTCACTTTATGCTTTCCTCGCTGTTGGACATCAGGGACAAACATGATATAAAAATACTCCTTAGTTCACGACTGTCATCCATCAGTCTGTAAAAACACATTCTCCCATCTTTTTTTTTTTTTTTTTTCTCCCTGTCCTCATTCCCATTCTACTTCTCTGGCTTCATGCACTCCAACCCCACCCAGCATCCACTCTGATGTTGTTAATAGCATTCCCCCTTAGGGTTAGTGAGCATCTGAAACGCTAACACGGTGAGAAGCCCTTTCAAAAACACCTACCACTTAGGGGCGCCTGGGTGGCTCAGTTGGTTAAGCGTCTGACTTCCACTCAGGTCATGATCTTGCAGTCTGTGGGTTCAAGCCCCGCCTGGGGCTCTATGCTGACAGCTCAGAGCCTGGAACCTGCTTCGGATTCTGTGTCTCCCTCTCTGTCTGCCCCCTCCCCGACTCATGCTCTGTCTCTCTGTCTCTCAAGAATGAATAAATGTTAAAAAAGAACAACAACAAAAAACACCTACTATTTCCCTCTCTCTCTTTCTCCCTCTCTCTGTCTCAAAATAAATAAATAAACTTAAAAAAAAAAAAGAAGAAAGGATCAGCTGGGTGGCTCCGTTGTTTACAGAATCGGAAACAGGCTCCAGGCTCTGAGCCATCAACCCAGAGCCTGACGCGGGGCTCGAACTCACGGACCGCGAGATCGTGACCTGGCTGAAGTCGGACGCTTAACCGACTGCGCCACCCAGGCGCCCCAGCTTTGGTTACTATTTTAAAAGGTATCATAATTTTTATTTCCTTTTCTGAATGCTTATTCCAAGTATGGACGAATGCTATTGATTTTCAAATTTTATTCTGTCTGCTCACTTGAAAAACAATGTTGAATTAGGAAGGACTTTTTAAAGCATAATGCCAAAGGCAGAATGCAGAAGAGAAAAAAAGAAACATTTATTCGCCAAGAAAACCTATCAAAGTCAAAAAACATGACAATTGGGGAAAAAAATATTTGCTACACATATGACAGAAAAGAGACTAATACTCTAAGTATATACAAAGCTATTACAAAACAAAAAAGAAAATTGTCAAATATGGGCGAAGACCATGAAGAAATTATTAAGGAAGAAATAGAAATATCCAGGAAGCACGAATTAATGCTCAGTATTATATGTAATCAAAGATCTGTAAATTAGCAGGAGAAAGCACTTTTGCATTATCATCTGCATTAGTCAAGATTCATGTCATAGTGACAGAATCCCAACACAATGTACATTATGCAGAGGGGGAAATGATTGAATCGGATCACGGGGATATCTGGGGATGAGCCTTGCTTTGGTCCCAGGGGGTCCTAATAGCTCCCTCCCATCTCCTAGTGTCATGTCTATTGGATTTGATTCTGCAGACTGATTTTGTCCACTTGGCAGACAAGATAGCTGCCAGGAGCCCCTTTCAGCCTGGCAAATTGAGATAAAAATCTAACAGCTCTCTTCAATGCCTATATCTGAAACCTAGGAAACTTCCGGTCCTGGTTGGGTCTCTTGCCTAATAGAGAGTAACACTCCATAAGCAGAAGAAAGAACCAGGGAGGGTATTTTTTCGATTCATCAAATTTTAAAAGCCCCAAATCCTCATAAACAAACAAACAAACAAAAACCAAGAAACTGATTGCCCGTGGAGAGCATCAGATATGAAATTGGAGGGTTGCCAAGGGTATACTCTGTCGCATAATTTTCTTCGGGACCTCATTACACTGAAAGTCACCTCCCAAGCCGCTACTGGGGACTCGTGGGCTGGCGTGGTTTGCTTTAGACATTATATCACCGTCCTTGGAGAGAAGAGCTACTTGTGGACAGAGAAGGGACAATCCCATCTTGAGGGACGAAAGCAAGCGGGGGTAAGGTCTAAGATGGCTAGGGGCGGGGGAAAGTTGATCTAAACTCTCTGAGAATAGGTCTCTCTTAGAGAACAGTGTGGTCTGTGCTGAAGGTTAGTCACAAACACAATCTCAGGCATGTGAGAGGCACACTCATGTTTATTTTTTTCTCCCCGCTAAATTGATAGGTTGGCAGGTTTGAGGCCCATGTCCTTTAGAAATCCCACGGCACAGCTTGGAGTTTTAATACAACCAGGAAGGCAATAAACAGCACGAAGGTCACTCAGAGCTTCTACTGCAAAGGGAAAGGGTTTTGTTTTATGAAAAATACAAAATGTAGGGATGGCGCGACGACGGCAGGGAGCAAATAATGGCATTCCTCGTTCCTCTGGAACTTTTCAGAAAACCCTAATTCCCTTGGACAACACATCTGCCACCTTCTAGACTTAAATACCTTGAAATGGTAAATGGCCCTTGCAGGTCTGTGTGGAGAAATGAAGGCACTATAGCTATGGGGCTTGGGGAAGTTGCACAAGTGTGTGGTTCGATGCTTCCTTCTTTGGGTGTGGGGATATCTCAGCACCCAGTGCAAATTGAGAAGATAGTAAAAGCCTGACCTGTCATGAATGGAGGGGAGCTTAGCTTCTCTCCATTTAACTTAACATCCCTTCTATATGTCCACCTGCAAAGCCTCCGTGTTAGATGTTAGAAGACATTTATTTTTATTTTATTATTTTATTTTATTTTATTTTAGAGGGAGGTGCAGAGACCAAGACAGAGAGAGAGAGAGAGCCTTCAGCACACTCCATGCCCAGCATGGGACCCAATCTCACAATCCTAAGATCATGACCTGAGCCAAAATCAAGACTTGGATGCTTAACCATCTGAGCCACCCGGGTGCCCCAGACATTTGGGGATGAGGATGTCTCGATTCAAGAAGAGCTGAGCTGAGCCTATGCATTCTTCTGATACAATATGGAGTCATTGCAGAGGAACCAAGGACGTGTAGGCGTCAAAGCAGGAAAGGTAGGGGCGCCTGGGTGGCTCAGTTGGTTAAGCATCCAACTCTTGGTTTCAGCTCAGGCCATGATCTCACAGTTGATGGGTTCGAGCCCCACATCGGGCTCTGTGCTGACCGCACGGAGCCTGCTGGGGATTCTGTCTCCCTCTCTCTCTGCCCCTCCCCTGCGCGCTCTCTATCTCTCAAAATAAATAAATAAGCATTAAAGAAAAAGTTTTAATAAAGAAAAAAAGCAGGAAAGGTAACGCATCGTGGTGAGGCTCAAAAAATGTTCCTTAGAGAGGTGCAATGTGGGGAAAGCACTGAAAATGAATGGTTGTCACTGGGAGAGAGAGAGCAAGAGAGAGGAGAAAAGGCGATTTCAGATCAAAGCAGGTGTGCATATTAAGGATTTCAGGGTAGGACATTTTGAGTGCAATTGACTGTATTTCTGGAACAGTATTATTATATACTTCTAAGAGCTAGGTTGGGGGGCGCCTGGGTGGCTCAGTTGGTTAAGCGTCCGACTTCGGCTCAGGTCATGATCTCGCGGTTCGTGAGTTCAAGCCCCGCGTCGGGCTTTGTGCTGACAGCTCAGAGCCTGGAGCCTGTTTCCGATTCTGTGTCTCCCTCTCTCTCTCTCTCTGACCCTCCCCCGTTCATGCTCTGTCTCTCTGTGTCTCAAAAATAAATTAACGTTAAAAAAATTTTTTTAAATAAATAAATAAAAGCTAGGTTAGGGCCAGCTATTGACCACGTTGTCCAACACACCCCACGGGTTGGAAAAGAAAATTGCTCACATGTATTACTATGGTTTGCGCACTGCCCCTTTCGCCATACTGGACTGAAAGCTCTTGGAAGGCATGAACTATATATCCGGTTCCGGCCTGGCAGGTATCTAGGTGTGTGTCTCGCCTAGTCAACGGGAATGGTCCTTTGCCCCAGTCCACTATTCAAGAGACTGCCCTGAGGAGAGCTCTGTTGGAGTAACCCTCCTGACTTCCCTCCAGCACCTTTATCAACATGCCTCCGCAGGGAGGAAGAAGGAGATCTAGCCACTCGGATCTACTTCCTCTTTCTCTTTGGGATCTGCCTGTCTACACCGAGTGGGCCTTTGGCTCTGCTCCTTTCTGCCCTGAGTCTTACAGGATCAGACAATACCCCCATGTGGGGAGGGCTCTGGCATCCAACGCTCTTTTCATCTTTATTTTTGAGAGAGAGACAGCGTGTGAGCAGGGGAGGAGCAGAGAGGGAGACACAGAACCAGAAGCAGGCTCCAGGCTCCGAGCTGTCAGCACAGAGCCCGACGCGAGGCTCGAACCCATGAACCGGGAGATCGTGACCTGAGCCGAAGTCGGACGCTCAACCGACTGAGCCACCCGGGCGCCCCTGGGTCTGACTATTTAATTCTGGGGTTCAGTATTCAGAAACTTAGCCTCAATTGTTCAGCAGCAGTAATACAAAAACATTTTCACCTCCATTTGTCCCTTGGTCTGAACTCAGATGGCAAAGGGGGTGCTATAGCCCCCTTAAATGCTATCAACCCCTGCGAGTGGGCACTCAGTGTGGGTTGATTGGAAGAATGTATGCATGATTTAATTATTGAAGACCAGAGGATATAAGAAGCATCAAAGTCCCCACTCGACCCATCTATTGCTCTGTCAAGGCCCATCTGTGACCCTGTCCACCTGACAATAGAATCTTACCATCAGGGCATTGGGGGGTCACCATTAATTGATCACTTTCTCTCCCGTGTTCTGAAATATCTGATTATTTCCTTCTTTTCTCCTCTTCTGTGTAATAGATTTCTCAATTCCTGGAAATATTCCCATCACCTTTCACCCTTTGGAAACCATCGCCTCTCTTTCCCCACTAATCCTACCTCCTGCAGCTGCTGCGTTGCTGATTTTCTGGTCTCCCTTGCTGCAGCCAGGAATTTTAATAATCCTTGAAATTAGGAATACAGGAGCTCTCATTGTTACGGCAACCCCGTCTACACTGGGACATACCTATTGCTAGAAGACGACGTTTCCCATCTAAAAAAAAAAAAAAAAAAAAAAAAAAAAATATGAGCCTGCACGTTCCTGGTACTTTCACATGTCACTCGCCAAGGAGGTGTCCCACGCAGCGAATGGAAGACCAGGGAGTTTTCTTTTTTAAAAAAAATTCACATTTGAGGGGCGCCCGGGTGGCTCAGTCGGCTGAGTGTCCGACTTCGGTTCAGGTCATGATCTCGCGGTTCGTGAGTTCCAGCCCCGTGTCAGGCTCTGTGCTGACAGCCCAGGGTCTGGAGCCTGCTTTGAATTCTGTGTCTCCCCCTCTCTCTGCTCCTCCCCTGCTCACACGCTGTCTCTGTCTCAAAAATAAATAAAGATTTTTTTTTTAATTTTTTTTTTCAACGTTTATTTATTTTTGGGACAGAGAGAGACAGAGCATGAACAGGGGAGGGGCAGAGAGAGAGGGAGACACAGAATCGGAAACAGGCTCCAGGCTCTGAGCCATCAGCCCAGAGCCTGACGCGGGGCTCGAACTCACGGACCGCAAGATCGTGACCTGGCTGAAGTCGGCCGCTTAACCGACTGCGCCACCCAGGCGCCCCAAGATTTTTTAAAAAATTAAAAATAAATAAATAAAATTCACATTTGATTTGAGTTGCGTCTCATTGTAGAATACACTAATACTTCTAAAAACCTGATGTCACATTTTCTCAAGAGCATGCCACCTAAAACAAGAAATCCACCTGCAGTTCAAAGCTTGTATTTTAATGTTCAAAGAGCTTTCTGAAACTGGATGGCCACCTCTCTTCCAAAGTTTCTTTCCAAACGATGAAACTCGGAGATAAGTGGGACGAAAGTCAGTTGCGGATATGACTCAAAAGTGAGAAAGATTAAGAGCTCAGTCTTCAAAGATCTCAGGACAGAAGTGTCTGAGCATCAGTGTAGAATTAAAAAAAAAAAAAAGAGGGGGGCATAGTCCATTGAACATGGAAAAACAATTAAAAAATATATTGAAAGTAGAAAGAAAAAGAGAAATCATTCCTAATTAATTCTGCTGCCCTGCTCAACCCCAGCCTCTTTGTAATCCTACTGGGAACATCTTTATTGATCTGGGGGTCCTGCAGCAGGCTTCTGATGCTTATCTCAGCATAAAACCAGGCTCTTGTGATGAGCAGTGATTTAATTACATGACAATCACCGTTAACAATGCATGGCGAATACCACAAAAATATGCAGAGCAAGATTGGCCCTGATAAGTGCAAAGAGGTGGCACTGACTTTCAGTAAAGTTTCTGGCCACGGTTCTACTGATCCTTCCCTCTTAGGAGAAAATAATGCTCAGCGACTTGAAATGTCTAAGGACTGACTTCACTGGTTCATTTTTAAGTAATAATAAGAAAGTTTAAACTTTAAAATATTAGCTTTTATTATATTTGTAGAACTTCTCTCTAAAACCTGAGAAATAGACCTATCATGAAGCTTTGTGACAAAAAATTATGGGGCTTTAAAAGGCAGAGAATTTCTCCTGTGTGAGATCCTAAGACTCTCGCAGTGTTTAGGTCCACAGTCAGTATTCAAATATTATGGAAGGAACGAGTCAAAATTGAATACGATTTTACAGTATGACCCTTTCCGAATAAAATTACAAGTGTCTTCAGACGTGTTATTATGCCTAGGCTTCTAGATGTATCAAAGCACATCTTGAAGTCTAGGTGTATTGGAAACAATAAACTACATTCCTGTCTTTATCACTAGACTAGCACGGGTTAATCAAAGCTAATTACTAGTTTAGAATAATAATGTCGTGGTGTTAATTGACACAGGTTGTTTTTAAATCATTTGAACAGATAAATATGTAAGTAAGGGCCAAACGTTGGGTTTAAGTTGGTTTCATCAAACCTGGTTAACTGAACGTGGTGGGATGGCTTGTCTTTAACGGGAAGCTAATCAAATTAGAGCATCGTGCAAGAGAGAATAAATGCAAAAGAGCTGAGAGAGTGGAGGAGTCATCACAGACGAGAGCTAGGGAACAGTGTGGGGGTGAATGGAACATGCTGAGAGCAGGGTAGAGGTGATGCCCAATAGGAGATGGCACCAGTGGCGTCCCCACACAGGTGGATTGGAGAAGGGAGAGACTTTGCCCTTGGCGATACTCAGAAAGCTCAGCTTTAAGTTGGCAAGGTGTCAAAGGGGCATGAAGGAGAAGAGGTTCTGGGAGAAGGGGGATTCGCAGCAAGCCAGCATGGTCTTGACCCATAAAACTCAAGATTTCTTCTTGTGAGAATACCAACGGATTTTTCTTAAGGCAGGAGATGTAACAGTCAAGGGCACAGGCTCCAGAGCCAGCCTGGCTGGATTTAAAGCTCAGGTCTAGGGGCGCCTGGGTGGCGCAGTCGGTTAAGCGTCCGACTTCAGCCAGGTCACGATCTCGCGGTCCGTGAGTTCGAGCCCCGCGTCAGGCTCTGGGCTGATGGCTCAGAGCCTGGAGCCTGTTTCCGATTCTGTGTCTCCCCCTCTCTCTGCCCCTCCCCCGTTCATGCTCTGTCTCTCTCTGTCCCAAAAATAAATAAACGTTGAAAAAAAAAAAATTAAAGCTCAGGTCTATTCCTTACGACCTTGAACGATTTCCTTAACTATCTGTGCTTCACTGTCTTCATCTGTAAGACGGGGGATAATTATAGCACTACCTCACATAGTTGTTTTGAGAATTAAATAATTATTCTGTTTGAAATACTTAGAACAGCCTAAGTGTCATCTGTTAGTAACATCAACATTCATAGCGTGGTGACGGCAAGCTCAGAACAAAGTCTTTCTTACTCCAGAGTTTGGAAGGACCCATCGGCTGGACCAGACTCTCTACCTACCCGAATGGAAACCCGTGCTGCCGGTGGGCACAATCTTCCCAGACAAAGATCTTCTTCCAAAGGCAGACTTATCCTGAGAAGGACCTACTTGTCCTTGAGCAGAGAAAATTGCAGCTCTTGCCTAGAACGGCCAATCGAGTTCTTTGGTCCAAAATAAAACGAATAAACAATGGATCCACAGACCTGTGAGGAAAAAAGTAATGTGAAAGAAAAACCAACAGGAAAGAAAAAGATGACTCAGGAAGACATATAAAAACAAACAGAGGGGTGCCTGGGTGGCCCAGTCGGTTAAGCATCCGACTCTTGATTTCCACTCAGGTCATGATCTCATGGTTCGTGTGATTGAGCCCTGCATCGGGCTCGGTGCTGATAGCGTGGGGCCTGCTTGGGATTCTCATTCTCTCTCAATCTTTCTCTCCCTCTCTCGCTCCCTCTCTCCCCGCCCCTCCCCCTGCTCATCTATTTTTCTCTCAAAATAAATAAAGTTAAAAAAAAGCACAAACTGAAAACAGAAAACATTCTATTACCTTCAGATTTGAGAATATAGGAAGAAGAAGAAAAAGAAGAAAAACAACAACAACAACAGAAATATATGCTATGGGAAAAATAACAAATTTAAACTATGATTGGTCAAATTAGACAATTAACACTTATTTATTTTTGAAACAGAGAGAGACAGAGCATGAACGAGGGAGGGTCAGAGAAAGGGAGACACAGAATCTGAAACAGGCTCCAGGCTCTGAGCGGTCAGCCCAGAGCCCGACGCGGGGCTCGAACTCACGGACCTCGAGATCATGACCTGAGCCGAAGTCGGCTGCTTCACCGACTGAGCCACCCAGGCGCCCCTCAAATTAGACAATTAATTGAAAGATTGAAACAGAAACTCAGAGAAGTGTCCCAGAGATTACAACAAGGGAGTATCATGAAATCAACACTGAACCTTTGACCGAAGACAAGGGTGAGTACCAAATAAGTACATTTTGAGACAGGAAAAGGCTCCAATACTTAACTTTCTATATAGTCTGTCTTAGAAGTTTGTTTCTAGACATACTTCAGCAGAATCAGAGAGAAAATCGAGGAAGAGAAGGACATGTGGCCCCGGATGCTGTAGATAGGACCCAAGAGAAGAAGTAGCAGGTGGGCGGGAAATGAGGTGGGTGCCCATGGGCCATTGGCATCCTGAGCTCAAACCTGGAGGAGTTGAAACACGGACTAAAATCAACAGAACAAAAACATAAAGGCATGTGGTCTTGAGGCTTAAAGAAAAAGAAAATTCAAATGGGACCTGGACTTACTTCACAATATAGAAATCTATACATTAAACAGTATGGATTATCCTAATCCGACACAAAAATGTCTCATTTCCAATAATGAGAGAAAAGACCTCGCGCTTTTCCAAATTGCTTAAACAGCTGGTCTAGCTCTCTTCTCTTATCGCTTTCTATCTGCATGAAATTGCCAGACTTTCTCCACACAAAGCCCCCACTTGACAAATCAGAAAAGCAAGACCCAGTGGCACGAACTGACTTCAGTTCACACAGCTAGAAGTTAACTTTTCTCCTGGTCTTGGCATTAAAAAAAAAAAAAATTCTCTGCAAAATTGAGCCCGGCTAAATGTATGTCCTAAATGATAGTAGGGGGCAGGAGTAGACGCCGGCGGTGGAATTTTCATTCATCAAGCATTAAAATGCAAAACCGCTGTCCAGTGCAGGGATTCACCTTTGTGGGAAATGATGACTAACGTGATCCCTCATGTCAAGATGACAAACCTATTAAAACGTGATGAATTCCTCAGGCGAACACTTCTCATTAGCCTGACCTGTTGTCTGTTTGCGGAAAAGCATATGTGCACTTCCAAATGCGTGCACCTGATATCTCTTTGGCGGACGGAGTTCCGTGCAGCTCACTGATTTTTAAGAGAAAAGAGATTTGGAGACAAAAGAAATGCCGCTGGTTGTTGGCTTGAGGTTTCAGCAAGGTTCAAGTCTGCCTTTGCTACTCACAGCTTAAGTGGTATTTCTATTATTGTACAATTTCTAGCTTTACGGTTTCCAGTTCCGACATAATCATTTCCTAGCGTGAATCAAAAGTAATGAAGCTGTGTGGTTCAAATTTAAGTATACTATTAAGATAATCAACGACTTCAATCCAATCTTGGGCCAAATCCAGCGAGCAAATTCCCCACCCAAACCAATCAATTGAAAGGACTTGAATTTTTAGATTTAAGCCTATAGTTTTGACAGCGTGTTCAAAAAGAATTATGCAATTACGATTGGCAATTTGGGATTTTCTGAAATGATAGGAGACAAGCATAACATGGGTGTGTGAAATCGAAAATTGGGGAAATAGAAGCCGAAACTCTATCTAATGACGAGTTTCAACATCCGCTTTGGCTGAACATTGAGGCAGCGTTGTTGCACAACAAAATAGGCTAATCTAATGCCAGGATCTTGAAAACTGGACACGTTTCATGCACAAAGCCAGTCTGTAGGGTGCTATTCCTAAGTATCTCATCCTATTACCCTAGTGGAGAAACTTAGGTACCACGTACCACACCTTCGTACTCAACAGTTCAAGAGTTAGTATTAGCCATAACATCAAGAATTAGAGTTTTAGAGTTCTGGCTTTTATTTGGTTCCCATCCTGGCTTTACCATAGGAAAGCATTTCCTTCTCGGTTCGATTTACAACAGGATTATCATCCTTCAGTTCTTTACCTCGGGACCTGACCATTAGTTGGCTGGGAGCCTCCTTAATGGAGTTTTAATGATGGGGAATACCTCTAAGATAACTAAATGCCCATGACTGTCTACACAGCTCTTTCAAGCGCTGCTACTACTAACCTTTTACGTTAAAGTTTACAAAAGGGCAGAATCGGGTGGAGAACGTCGATTTTCTGATTCTTAGTTTGATTCTCTTGATATCCTCCCACACGGCATTCGAGACTCGATTAAGACACGTTCTCATTATAAATAGGATGTGGTTTTTTTTCACGTACTATTGTTTTTTCAGTGATCTAAATAAAGTAGGCCTGTGTGTATGTATATATGTGTGCATGCACTTGCCCATGTGAAGGCGTGGGCTTAATCGACACGAGCATAAGAAATTCTGCTTTGGGGCGCCTGGGTGGCTCAGTCGGTTAAGGGACCAGCTTCGGCCTTGGGTCATGACCTCGTGGTGTGTGGGTCCGAGCCCCGCATCCGGCTCTGTGTTGACAGCTCAGAGCCTGGAGCCTGCTTCAGATTCTGTGCCTCCCTCTGTCTCTCTTCCCCTCCCCTGCTCTCTCTCTCTCTCTCTTTCTCTTTCTCTCAAAAATAAATAAAACATTAGCAAAATTAAAAAAAGAAAAAGATATTCTGTTTTGAAAATAAATATGGATGATGGAATCCCCTCAAAAAACAAGAGAGAAATGTGCTTCTATCAGAATTTGTCAATTTAGGTTAGAAAACCTTAGTAAGTGTGGTAGGCAGAATAATGACCCATTATGGAGGTCCACATCCTAATTCCTGGACCTGTGACTATGTTAGGCTACATGGCAAAGGGGAGTCAAGGTTGCTGTTCATATGAATACACACACACACACACACACACACACACACACACACACAGTGTTTTAAAGTCCTTGCACGTGGAATAGGGAATTGGAAAAAACCAGAGGAAGGTAGAATGAGAAGGACTCTGCACAACATTGCTGGCTTTGAAGATAGAGGAGGGGTCAGGAGCAAGGGTGTGGGAGTGGCCTCTAGAAGCTGGGAAATGCAAGAAAACCAATTCTGCCCTAGAGCTTCTAAAAAAAATGTAGAACTGTTGATAACTTGGTTTTAGCCAAGTGAGATCATTTGGGACTTCTGATTCCTAGAACTATAAGGCAAATTTGTCCAGCTTTTTTAAAAATATTATTATACATATATTTTTAACGTTTATTTATTTTTGAGAGAAAGAGACAGAGCGTGAGCCAGAGAGGGGCAGAGAGAGAGGGAGACACAGAATCTGAAGAAGGCTCCAGGCTCTGAGCTGTCAGCACAGAGTCCGATGCAGGGCTTGAACTCATGAACTGTGAGATTGTGACCTGAGCTAAAATCAGACGCTTAACCCACCGAGCCATCCAGCTGCCCCCAAATGTTTTATTATATTTTTTTTTAATTTAAGAGAGAGAGAAAATGCAAGCGGGGAAGAGGGGTAGAGGGAGAGAGAGAGAGAATCTTAAGCAGGTTCCATACTCAGCATGGACCCCGATGCAGGGCTTGATCCCAGGACGCTGGGATTATGACGTGAGCTGAAATCAAGAGTCAGATGCTCAACCTAGTGAGCCACCCAGGTGCCCCCAAATATGTCTAAACAAGACGCTAAATTTCTGGTAATTTGTTATAACAGCCATAGCAACCAACACAAAGGAGTCTCTTTAATGCATCCTATCGTTTTTGACCTAAGAAGGAAACCCTGCCTCCAAATTAAACCTCACTGAATATTTCTGCTTATGATCCAACTGGTGTTGTTTAATGATTCTGGGAGACTTTATTCTTCCAGGCATTCTCACTGTACTTCTCTTTATTATACTTTTAAGCAACAGTGAAAGAAGGGAAAAAATAGCCTGGTGTGTAGTGTTGAGCCAATTTCCATCAAATGTTTATCTCTCCAAATAGATGTTGTTTTCCCAATTCAGCTAATGTGACACGAAACTTCAGTAATTTGTATTTTCGGTTGCATACGAAATTTGGATATCTACAGCATCAGAATCCACAATATGAAAACACTTGTTTATAATTTCTCATGTATTTTCATTGTCTTTCCTCGCATTATAACAACTGGCTATTATAAAGAAGATGAAAATGAATCTTTGTTGTCAGGATTCTTATTTTCTTCATGATAGCAAGTACTCAAACTTCCTATTACATAGTTTAATACACACTGATTAAGTTACTAGATCTTTACATTAAAAAAAAAAAAAACCCTGTGAATACTGAGCAGTTAAGGTATTTTGAACAGCTTCCAATAATTTAGTTTTATTTATTTATAGATTATATGTTTATACAAGATTATTAAAATATTATATACTTTCTGAAACATGTCAGACAGGATTTTTTTTTTTAATTAGATGAAAATAAAGAGAAATAAGAGTGCCTGTCTGGCTTAGTCAGTAGAACATGCGATTCTTGATCTCAGTCAGGGTTGTGAGTTTGAGCCCCCCATTGGGTGTAGAGATTACTTAAAAATAAAATATCGATCAATCAATCAATCAATAATATAAATAATATAAGTAAGCCATAGAATGGAGGAAGTAAAAACGTAAGTAGAAGCACAAGGTATTAAAACCTTAGAGTTCGTAGAGATAGGCTTGATTCTTAATCCACATGTTTCCATTATTTGGCTTTGACCAAGATTCTCTAAGGGCTTGGCTCCCCCTCTGCACAATGAGGATAATAACTGTAGTGAGAGAAATTCAGGGAAGATGATGAAGACTATATATATTATACACATATATAATCTTTCCAAATCATTTCATGAAGGCAAGCATAACCAAACCCTATCTATAACAGAAGTCACCCGAAGTAGGTAACATGACTTCCCCATGAACTTCAACATATAAACGGGTGAGGACAAACTTGACAGTTTCAAGACCTACATGATATCAGCAAAGGAGGCATGGAACATTGGATGGATCTGAGATAAAAAAAAAAAAAAAAAGAAAAAAACCTAATGAACCAAACAACTCAACTCAAATTTCCAAAAAGTACTCAGAGGTATGGCAGTCCTTGAGACTAGCAGGGACTTTTGCACATTTCAATTTTTAGGCGAGTGCCTGGTAAGGTCTGAGCGAGCTGGAGCCATCTTGGTACTATGAACACTCAAATCTCAAAACCAATAGACCGAAGCTTCCTTTCAGGACAAAGTCCCCCCCCTCTCCGCCCTCCCCCATAAGTTAAAAACTGCTATGACTGGAAATGAAATCAAATGCAACATGGAGAAAAGGGTGAAGGAGGCAGAAGGTTTAGACACCAGTGTTATAAAGGAGAATACAAAGCATTCAAAATGCAAAGCCGTGTTTGTTAATCGCTTTGCAAGAACAATAGCTATGAAGCTATTCTGACCCACGTCTCCATCCTAAAACAAGTAGAAAAGCAATAAATTGCACTGCGTTAAAATTTAGAGTTTCTTTTCATTGAAAGACATCATTGGCAAGTCATAAGAAGTAAAAAGGCAAGTCATAACATGGGAAAGATGCTTGCCATCCATATCTCTGACAGGTGATTCATATGCAGATTATGCGTAAGGACATTCTATAATGCAATGGAAGAAAGCCAGGGTAATTCACATAGGAAAAAAAAATGGCAAAAAGTTGAATAAACACTTCACAAAGGAGAATTACAGGTGGCTCTCTTTGTCCACAGGGGAACGTTCTAAGATTCCTAGTTGATGTCTCAAACCTCAGATAGCACCGAACCCTATGTATATCACGTTTTATCCCATACATCCCTTGGATAATTTATAAATTAGGCCAGTAAGAGATGAACACCACTGCCTAATAATAAAATAGAATAATTATAACAACATACTGCAATAAAAGTTATGTGAATGTGGTCTCTCTCTTTCTCAATATCTCATATTACGCTGTACCTCATCCTTCTCGTGATGATGTGAGATGATAAAATGAAAGGAGGTGAAAAATGCAGACGCTGTGATGTAATGTTAGGCTATTACAGACTTTCTCACCATTCACCAAAAAGAGGATCATCTGTTTCTGGACCATGATTGACCACAGGTGACTGAAACTACAGAGAGCAAAACCACCAAATAAATGTGTAAAAAGAAAAAATATATATAAAAACTAAAACTTTCCCTTTTTTCTTTTTCTTTCTTTTCTTTTCTTTTTTTCTTTTCTTTCTTTCTTTTTTTTTTTTTTACAAAAGCCATCATAATTGATAAGGGAGCATGAGGCAGGCTGAGGGCAAAAATACAAGCTAGCAACCCCCCAGCCCCCCAACCCCCAACCCCACCCCACCCCCACCCCCAAGGTGGGATGTGTGTGATATTCCCCTAGGACAAAGGAAAGGAGAGAAGACCAATGATTAACTGATAGACACCACAGTCATAAAGGATGTGAGTCTCTATCAGTTTACAAATATCTTCCTAAATTACAAGAAAAAGGCATCTTATCAATAGCCTAATCTTCAGAAACCCATAGACTTGGTTTCCCGGAGCCCCAACATCACCCCTCTACAGTGATATGGGGAACAAAGGCAAGAAAAAAAATGGCAGGTAAAATTAAATTTCCTTATCGCCTGCAGCCCACGGACAAATACTTGAGGCAAATACAGAGTAGAACATTTCTCCAGGGACCCCTTACCGTCCTAATGGGAGGACAACCTTAGCTTTGACAATAGCAAGGCTTCAAGTAGCTTAGGAGTCCTCTTTAACATATCAAAGTCCTTCTGGAGGCCTATCTTTTGACTTTACCTTTCCCACCTTCATAACTGGCCACTGGCCACAACCCCAGTGCAGCTCTTCCTGCTTTAATAAAATCACGTTTTGTTGCACCAAAGACATCTTCCAGAATCCTTTCGTGGCCATCAGCTTCGGACCACCCCACCATCACCCCGAAACTTTATCAATAATTAGAGTTTAAAGATGACAAATTTAGGAGAATATTTGTAACTTACATCACGGGGGGGGGGGGGGGTAGGGGACAGTGCTGTATCCAAATAGTGAAAGAAAGGTATGAAGATGTGCCCGGCTTCTTTAGTCATCAGGGAAATGCAGATTCAAACCACGAGATACCGCTGCGCAGGCATCCCCAGAGGTAGAATGGACCAGGTGGAGATATGTAGTGTTGGGGAGGAGGTGGGGCCATCAGAACTCTCCCACAGCACCGGTTGAAATGGAGATAGGTTCAACCACTTGGGAAAACTGAGGGTATTTACTAAAGCTTGATGTGCATACCCTATGACTCCGTAAGTCTACTCCTCCAATGTACTTACTCAGCAGACCTTGAATATTGACTGAAATTCCATTTTGAATAGGCACACCGTCTACTTGGGAAAAGTGGACAACCCTAGATAACAAAGGTCCAAACTGAGGCATTTTTCTAGTAAAACTATTGAACTTCCAAGGAAGAATAGTAAGTTGCTTTTAAGTAATAGAAAAATCAGACAGACACTAGACTTTTTGACAGCAGCCTCTGTGACAGAAGAAAATCAAATGGATTTCAAGGTACAAACAGGAAAAAAAAACTTAAGTATTTAAAAATAAAACAAAACAAGTAAAAAAACAAGGGTGAGTTCTCCTGTCGCCTGTGAATGAGGAAAAGTTCATTAATGACTAATCAGAATCCAGGAACAATATGGAAAAATATAGATTAAGTGATTTTATAGGACAACAACAACAACAACAAAATATATATATATATATATATATATATATATATATATATACACACTAAAACTTTCTTTTTTTAATTAGAGTTTTTTTACAGTTCAAAAAATGACAAACTTGGAAAAAATATTTGTAACTTATATCACAGATAGCTAATATTCCTATATAATTAGGTTCTAAAGATAGAAAAAAATGCCAAAATTCGTGCACAAAAAAAAATGGGCTAGATAAATAATCAGACAGCTCAAAGCAAAAGAAATGCAAAATGGATGTTCAGCATATGAAAAGCACTTCTCACAATGAGAGAAACTCAAACCTATGCTAAAATCCTATTTCTCACTTGCCAGATTGGAAAAATCCAGAAGTTTGTCAACCTACTAGGTTGGCGAGGCTGGAGGAGACAAGCAATCCCAAACACCACCGGAGGATACAAATTGTAAGAGTGCTGTAAAGAAGAATTTAGCAATATTTACCACAATTACATATATACTGACCAATAAATCCAACTTCTCAAGATCTATCCAAAGGAATCATTGGTAAAACTATAAACGCATGTACGTGCCAAATAGTTCGTGGCAGGGTCATTTGTAAAGCACTAGATGGAAAAAAAAAAAACAAATATCTATTGCTTGTTACATTCAAGCTGCCAAACAGAACGGGATCACCTTTTAATACTGCAGTGGGGTGCTCTCCAGAGCTGGTTGTTCCATAAAAGATTAAGTTTCATGGAAATATTTTAGTAGATTACCTATTCTCTAAGGGGGTGGGGGAGAAATATATGTGTGTCTGTATGTGTGTATGCTAGAAAACTGAAAAAAACATAACGGCAGGGAAAGCCATAGAATTTGTTCTAAACGGTTACTTATGGGAGAAGGAGAGAATGATACGGACGAGGCAGCGATAGAAATCAGACTTACTTGATTATATTTTGTGTTGTAGATGTGACTTTGGAAGGGAGTGACCTATTTACCTATTATTTAAAAAATTAAATATTAAAAAGGCCATCCCTAAAAATGAAAATAAGTTAAAACAAACGAGCCTACATATGTCGGCAGTTGGTAGCACAGTGCCAGAGAGAATCTATTCTAAGTAACTCAAAAACAATAAATTGAAGAACTACATAAATCAATGAACAAATTTCTGTGACGTTATGAGTGATAGTGCTATTCCCAGGCTATCGTGACTGTGTTCTGGGATAAATGACATGTTTTATTATGTAATATTCTAATTATATCATTAGGAAGGTTATTGAAAACTGGGATTCTCCATTTGGGGTAAGACACACAAATACGATTAAAGAATTTAAGTAAAAACTCTGTAGTTTGAAGTATCGGCATCAATTTATGCTGTATATTACTTTTTTAATGTTTATTTACTTTTTGAGTGAGACAAAGTGTGAGTGGGGGAGGGGCAGAGAGAGAGAGGGAGACACAGAATCGCAAGCAGGCTCCAGGCCCTGAGCTGTCAGCACAGAGCCCGATGTGGGGCTCAGACTCATGAATGGTGAGATCATGACCTGAGCTGAAGTTGGATGCTTAACCGAGTCACCCAGTCGCCCCTATGATGTATATTATTTAAAAAATATTTCTTGGGGCGCCTGGGTGGCGCAGTCGGTTAAGCGTCCGACTTCAGCCAGGTCACGATCTCGCGGTCCGTGAGTTCAAGCCCCGCGTCGGGCTCTGGGCTGATGGCTCAGAGCCTGGAGCCTGTTTCCGATTCTGTGTCTCCCTCTCTCTCTGCCCCTCCCCCGTTCATGCTCTGTCTCTCTCTGTCCCAAAAATAAAAATAAAACGTTGAAAAAAAAAATATTTCTTGGGGGCACCTGGGTGTCTCAGTCGGTTAGTGTTCAACTTCGGCTCAGGTCATGATCTCACGTATGTGGGTTGGAGCCTCACATTGGGCTCTGCACCGACAACACCAAGCATGATTTGAATCCTCTGTCTGCCCCGTCCCCCTCTCTCTTTGCCCCTCCCCCCTCTCAAAAATAAACATTAAAAAAAAAACTTCATATGGTCAGAAGCTCTATAGGACAAAACACCAGTTCCTTCAACTAATAAATTGCAAGAAAAAAGAACAGAGTAGAAACAGAATAACTTAAAGAGATTTCAAAATAGGCATAGACGTATCAGAATAGTCACAATATGTAGACTTATTCAGAATTTGATTCAAATTATAAATAAGATAATTTGTTACAAAACAATTAATACTAATCCTGAGGTCCTCAATTTGCTATAGCTTATATCATGGAAATAGTGTATCTTATTTTCACCTGTGAGATTCCACTAAAATAGGAAGGAAGGCTAATGAACATATCAACATGGTGGGTTGCAAGTTATTTCAGTTCTTTCTGGGAAAGGTTAGATGTAAGTGATTGAATAGATACTGAAAAGGGAATCGTCAGGGTAAGCGTATGCTTAGTTTAGTAAATGCTTAAAAATACTGCCATCAGTTTTCCAAAGTGGTTGAACCAGCTTCTTTCTTTCTCTTTCCTTCCTCCCTTTCCTTCCTTCCTTCCTTCCTACCTTCCTTCCTACCTTCCTTCCTTCCTTTCTTCCTCCCTTTCCTTCCTTCCTTCCTTCCTTCCTACCTTCCTTCCTCCCTTCCTTCCTCCCTTTCCTTCCTTCTTTCCTTCCTTCCTAACTTCCTTCAAATTATTTTTAAAAATTTTTAAAGGTTTTTATTTATTTATTTTGAGAGAGAGAGAGAGAAAGGGAGTCAGGGAGGGGCAGAGAGAGAGGGTAAGAGAGAGAATCCCAAGCAAGCTCCTCACTGCCAGGGCAGAGCTCCACATGCGGCTCTGACGCACGAACCACACGAACATGACCGGAGCCGAAGTCAGACGCTTAAACAACTGAGCCACCCAGGTGCCCCAAAAGTGGTCGAGCCAACTTAAACTTCCACTGGCCAGGGGTGATAAAAGCTGTGGAGAAAAGGGAAAACATGCAAGACATTCGGGGGCCCCAGACCCAGGGACCACCTCCTTACAGAACTGGTAGGTGATGAACCTACCTGCCAGTGACTCAGAAATTCCTCTCGGCTACAGCTGGTAAGGTTGGGTCTCCACGGAGTGGAGAAGACTTGAGAACAGAGGACAGCTCGTGTCCTGGCGCCAAAAAGAACTGTATATCCTAGTGGTTCTCAACGTAGGGAGATCTTGAATTCTCACACGCCCCTGAGCGTTTGGCAATATCCGGACGCATTTTGACTCTCACATCCTGCCAGACCCGGGGAGATCCTACTGGCCTCTAATCGGTACAGATCAGGGATGCTGCTAAATGTTCTTACTGAGCTGAGTATCCTATCACTCCATGGCAAAGAATTATCTGGCTCCAACGGTCAAGAGGGCCCAGTTTGGGAAACTTTACGTGTACCCTTAAGGGGTGGTAATAGAAAGGGGCACAAAAGAGGCTTCTGGGAGGCTGGCCATGTTAAGTTTCTTGACCTGGGTATTAGTTTCATGAGAACAGTCAATTTGTGAAAACTGAGGAAGCTGTATACCTATGTTTTGTGCGCTCTTCTGTACACTTTCTTGTGCCCTTTCCCTAATTCAATAAAAGTGAACACTATGTGCTGAGCATTTATTTTCCTATGCAAAACCTTCATAATTTGAGTGCTATTATTTCTATTGTAATGATGAGGAAATTGGGCTCCAGGGAGATAACCAGGTTGCCCAAACACAGCCAGTAAGTTGGTGCCGTAGGACCAAACCTTGGATTTGAACCCTTATCTTTCTGGCTCTAGGTCATTGACCTCATCCAACTCTAAGCTAGCAGCAATCAAATGCTAATGAAAGGCAGTTGAAAAAAACAAAAACAAACAAACAAACAAACAAACAAAGAACCTGGCTTTTTATTTTGGTGTAGCCCAAAGTTGGGGTCAACCAGTCCTCTGAATTTTCTCCCTTTTTAAATTGTCTATTTTAGGACACGTAAAATTTGTGTTGCCTCTGAATGAGGGAATGGACAGCTATACAAAAGAGAAAGTGGGTGAAACACAGATCAAATAAGGTAGCAATTTTATAGGTTATCAAGGCATTGGGAGGCAAGTTTGAAACTACTAAAGTTTAACACTAACTGGGATGGTTTAGGACCACATGTGAATTGAATTCGTGCACACTCCCACAGGACTGTGAATAATCGAAATCCAGGCTAAAAACCAAGGGTTAGGAGAAAAGGAGGCATTAATTATTAAATAGCTGTGACACTATTCATTTGGAAATCTTTCACAGTATTCACAGTATTCTACTGAATACTCAGTAGAAATGGACAGCATGAGCAAGTAACCATTTATAAGAAGCAAGGGAAAAGAATGTCAGGAAACCTCATCATTCAAAAGTCAATAGTTCTAAAATTGCTCAGATTTCAGCGTATTCCCTACTCCCCAAGCCCCCACCCCCGCCCCACTGCCCCGACCATGACTGGTTTTGAAGTGGTTCATGTAAAATCAAGAATTGGAGCACAGATCAAAACCATAAGCCCAGACACACCATGTGAATTATGCAAACTATCTTTGTAATTGACTAAAACTACGATCTTAAAGTGCCTTGACCATGAATGACCATCAATACATGGTAGCTACTGGTATGGTCGTAACTGGGCCCAGAGTCTTATAAGCAAATACATTGCCATAAATTATGAAGGTTAAACCTGACAATAGTGAGTAGGGGGTGGTTATCTAGAAGTAATCCTAAGATCTGTTTGCTATTTAAAATAAGCAGTAGAAGGTTCAGCAGGATCTCACAAGGCTCCGATTTTAAGTTGAATTTGTTGAAAAAATGCAGGCTGGTAGGTTGAAAACTACTGATATTTTTTTAAGGTGGTCATAGAGGTCAATGCTATTGGATCTGGTTAAAGAGAGGCGTCTGGTCAGTGGGTCAAAGGAATCAAGGTTATGTGCTGTTTTAGCATCTTTTTTTTTTAGTTTATTTTGAGAGAGAGAGAGAGAGCAAGAGGAGGAGGGGCAGAGAGAGAGAGGGAGAGAGAGAATCTCAAGCAGACTCCACACTGTCAGTGAGGAGCCCGACGTGGGGCTCAAACACACAAACCTCGCCATCTTGACCTGAGCTGAAGTCGGATGCTTAAGCAACTAAGCCACCCAGGTTACCCATGTTTTAGCATCTTTATTAATGATTTAGAAGAGAGGAAAAGATACAGCACAAACATTTTAGGTAATTTTAAAATTGAATATGAGATAGATAGATGATAGCTAGCTAGCTAGCTAGATAAATAACAATCTGAAAAGAAGAAATGCTCTTATTTGATAAGGGGCTTTGTCTCTAATCAGTCATGTGATAAGTTTCCCGGGACAAAAGTTGCTGAACCTGAGGCTGACAATAAACATAATCAAGGGTAAAACTTTCAAAGTTGGAGATAACACATGCCTGGGTCCCTCGCTTTGTGAGCTCAGTTCTGCCCAGGATGATGGCTCTCTGTACAACCAGACCTTGCTGTCTGACCCTTTCACAAAGTCAGAGACTCTGTCTCCCACTTGTTCAGATTCTCATTCAGAATCCTCGGTCTCCTACCTGGGCTCAGCCCAACGTGCAGTGAGGCGTACAGGCGATTCATACCTCAGGGGAGGAAAATGTTTCTTTTCATTGTGCAAGGAACATTCTACTTGTCCCTGTTCGCTTTTCTCTGCTGGATAACTTCTCCAGCTTGTGCAGACCTTTTGAGATAAAAGCAAAAACAAAATCATGGCATTTACCACTACGTAGATCACAACGGTTCTGGTAGATGCATACTACATCATAATGCCAGCTGTTCATTATCCAGTTAAACAAATGATTTCATGTGTTTTTGCTTTTCCAACCAGTTGCTTTGATCTAATAATGAAAATACATGGAGAAGAGAAGCTTGCATGTATTGCTGTAATGAATTAAAGGAATGGAAAGCAAATTGAAATCTCAGGATTTCTCAGCTATGAAGACTCGCCTAATAAAACATTTCCCAGAAAAACAGAAGAAAAAAAACAAAGCTGGATTGAATAATGAACGAATTGAATTCTGGAGAGCAGACAGCTGACACTGGGCTTCTAGAAAAACACATCCTCCACCCTAAGGTTTCAAAGGCAGCAAGAAGCAAACTCTGAAGGTTTTGCCTGAAAACACAGGTTCTCTGGTTCTTGGAGTCTATGGATCAATGCTTGGAAATACGTGAAATTTCACAGAGATTTAGGAATGTATGTGTACGTGTGTAGAGTTCACCCTTGAATAATGTAGGGGTTAGGAGTGCCAACCCTCTATGCAGTGGAAGAGCCAGGTTTAACTTTTGACTCCTCCCAAACTTTACTACTTATGAAGCCAGCCTCAATGAAAATACGTATAACCAGTAAAAAGAGAAAGCTTTCTGGAACACTTCAGATCCTGAAGTTTCATGGGCCAATTTGTGCACGTAAAGCAATGTTTAATGCTTCAGTAGATGATCAGTTAGAGAAAGTCGTTTTTTGTATTCCTAATAATGAAGATCTCTAAAAAAGGATGATGGATTTGTGTTCACATGTAATTGAATATTTAAGGGTAATGAGATTACCCTTAATCTCAGGAGGAACTGTCTGCTTTGGGTTTGTTTAAAATAAGTCCCCGCAACTTAAAATGTTTATTTGGATTGGTGCTCTTGTTTCATGTTGAAAATACTAACCATGATCAGCTTCAGTTTCTTTAATGGTAAATGAGGAATAAAATTGTCATGCTTCGTAAGTTTTCTTTCCTCTTAGTAAACATGCAGACAATTACACAAGTCATAAGTTTACAGCTCAATGAATTTCGCAAAGTTAACAGGTTCACGTAACAAGAATCCAGACCAAAATGGCAGAACCCAAGAATTCCACTTATGGCTCCTTTTACCCACTACACCCCCAGCCTTCTGAGTTTTAACACCAGGGATTGTATTTTCCTGTTTTTGAACTCTCCACAAATGAAATCTTTCACTTATGTGTGCTGTGTCTTGTTTCTTTTGTTGAGCCTTATTTGTGAAAGGTACCTATGTTGTTGCATGCAACATTCGTTTTTCATTTCATTTCTGTATGGTATTTCATTGTAGAGTCACAAGCAATTGATTGTCCCAGATATTGACGAATATATATGTTTCTGTTTTTGGAATTATGCAGGGAGTGCTGCTATAAATAGTCTCGGGCCCATCTTTTATCCAATGCATGCACACCTCTGTTGGTTATATACTTAAGAGTGAAACCGGGGGAAGGGTCATAAGGCATGCATATGGCTAACATTAATAGATACTTCTTTTCCAAATTGCTTTTACCAATTTATGTTCTCACTCACCAGCAGTATATAGGAATTTGTTTTTCCATATCCTTAAAAACACTTGACTTTTCATGTTAGCCATTTTGGTTATGTGTAATATCATTTTCCAGAGGTTCCAATTTGCATTTGCCTGATGACTACTGATGTCGAGCACCTTTTTATGTGTTTAGTGGCCATTTGGATAGGCTCTTTGGTGAAGTGACTGTTCAAGTCTTTTGCCCATTTTTGTATTGTGTTTTCAGCCTTGTCATTGTGGAAAATCTTTTTGTATTCTGGATAGAATTCTTTGCCAGATTATATATAGAGATTATGGATTGCCTTTCACTCTGTGGCTTAATCCTTTTATTCTCTTAACCATACTTCTAGAGGAAAAAGTTAATTTTAATTGATCTCCAATTTATCAGTATTTTCTCATTATGATTAGCCTTTTGTTTTCCATTTAAGACATCTTTGCTTTTCACATAGACATGAAAACGTTTTCGTATCTCTATGTCTGAAATCTATTTTGCCTTCCGCTTTTAGGATTTGCAATTCATGCAGGATTGATTTTCGTGAGAATAAAGCAGGAGTCAATATTTATTTTATCCATGTGGATACTAAAGTGACCCAGTGTCATTTTTCAAAAAGGTTTTTTCCCTACACTGCAGGCTGTTCCCACACCGAAAATACGTTACCTTTGACATAACTTGGGTGAGAGGTTAACCAAATATGTGTGGGTGTCCTGATCTTTTCTACTTCTTTAATCTATTTGTCTACACTTGTGCCTATAGCACATTGTCTAGTTACAATAACTTTATAATACATTTTGTTATCTGCCAGTGTTAATCATCTGCCAGATTGCTTTGACTATTCTTGGATTGTTGCATTTCCATGTAATTATAGAATCAGCTGATTAATTTTTGCAAAAGTTATGATTTTTATTGGGCTTACATTTAATCTCTTGACATCGTAATATACTGAATCTTCTAATACGCAAAGCCCTACATTTATTTATCTTCTTTCTCTCAATCATGTTTTCAACGTAGAAGCTTACACATCTTTCATAATTTTGTATTTATATTCATAAGGGATTTTGGTAAGTCATTTTCTATCCTTGTATCACCTTGCTGGATATTGGAGTGAGGATTATATTGGCTTCATAAAATATGTAGAAAAGTGTTATTTTTTTATTTTTTTATTTTTTATTTTTTTTACTATTTTCTGGGAGAGTTTGCATGGGATTATTCTTTCCATAAGTATTTAAAGGAATTTCATAACACTGTTTTTGTTGTTAATTACATGATTTATTACATCTAAAGCATATAGGAAGTACCTGGCAATTAATAAATGGTATAAAATGCTAACTATCCATTTTCCCCGTGTAAATCACCACATTAAAATGCCAGAAGAGCGGGCTTTATACAAAGAGACCTCCATAAAGAAGCAATGTGCTCTATGCCATTCTTTAAGTGTAACCTGTCAACATTGATCCAATTATCCATTGATACTTGTCACATTTTCAGAAGATACTCTATTTTGATTTCCTAACCATTTTACTACCATAAAAGTTAGACTAATACTACACAAAAGAGAGGTGGGTTTTGACAAGAGTAGTTTTAAATGATACAGATCATCCCATCTTGTACTAATGAAGAGCTTTTTGTTGTGAATGTGTATACACTGAGCTCATGACATCCAATTTTTTTTCCTTAATAATTCCATGCCCCTTCTTTCATTATGAGTCGCTGTGCTCTCTCCCTGCTCTCCTTCTAGTGGAATTTTTCAAGGGTTACCGCCAGGCTGCCTCCATTTTCCTAGGGCTACTCATTTCTCAACCCAAATCTGTTTCCTCTTTTTACCATTCAACTGAAATGACTCATCACCACGGTCTCCACAAGTTGCCATGCTGTTAACTAAAGGTCATTCTTCTGTCCTCAACTGATGTGATCTCAGTGGTAGTTAGCACTATAGACCACACCTGTTTTCTTGGAATACACTCCACCAGTTGAATTCTATGACAGTGTATGCTTACTGCTTTTTCTCTTGTTTAATATTTCTATTTAGTCTAGGTGGATTCATCCTTATAGGACTTTTTGAGTATTGAGTCAATTTCTCAAAGCATGTGACTTCAATCATTTCTATGAATGTCGACCCTTAAGCATATATATTGGCACCTCTTTGAGATCCCCTTTTGAAGCCTCATCAGCTACCTCAAATTCAACATCTTCTAAAACCAGGTTCATGCTGTTCCTTTCATGGCTGCTCCTATAATTCTCTCTTAGCACATACCATTTTCCCAGACCCAACAATGACCAGACTGAGTGCCATCTTTGTCTCTCCTCTTTCCCTCACCCCATAGTCAAGCAACTGATAAGCTCTGCTCATTTTTTCTCCTACCCATGTCACAATTTCAGAATTTCACTTGTATTTTTTCCCATTGATACTATTTGAAGGCCCATCAATTTATCAAGACTTCAAGTTGGCTCTTCCACGAACATTCATAATTGCTAGTCTACCCACTGCAGCCAGAATATTCTTTTTCAAACTTGAATCTACAAACATCATGCCCCTGTTTCACGTCTGCTTTTACCAAGGGAATGTGGTCTGTTTTGTTCAGGTAGGTCATCAGTATTCAGTATATGTTCATCAAGTGATAAATGACAAGAAAAAGAATCAGAAAGTTTTTGGGTTTTTTTGCTTTTGTTTTTTTTTTTTTTTTTTTACCATGCACAAATATATTTTCCTGTGATATATAGGTAACAATGACTTCACCAATTTAAGACATCATTTGAATGTTTATAGTGGGCATGCCAGAGCTTATAAATAATATCACACAATATAAGCTATGCACTAAATGCAAGAAATTACTTCCTCTGATCAACCATGCTAATCTACCCAGATCAGCCCTCTGTATACATGAAAAGGGCAGAGAAGAAAAGTCGACTATGACTCAATCAATTAATCATGTATTTCCTGAGTGTCTATTAGGTGCCAGACAGGGTGCTCCATCAGTGGAGGACAGCTGGGGTCAAAAGCCTCTGGTAACTACGAGCTATAGCAGAATACGGCAAATGCCAGAAAGATATAGAAGATGTGAGGGAACAAGAGAGAAGGGTAGAATGTAATTCAGACAAGGATGTTAGAGAAAGTCTATTTGGGGCAGGAAACTTTTGAAACTTTTAAAGAAGGGTAGAATTCAGGCACCTGGGTGTCTCAGTTGGTGACTCTTGATAACAATTCAGGTCACAATCTCACAGTTGTGACATCAGGCCTTGTGTTGGGCTCCTCACTGAGCATAGAGCCTGCTTGGGATTCTCTACCCACCCCGCACCCCCCCTTCTTCCCCGCTCATGCTCTCTCTCTTTCAAAATAAACAAGCATTTATTTATTTATTTTTATTACGTTTATTTATTTTTGAGACAGAGAGACAGAGCATGAGTGGGGGAGGGTCAGAGAGAGGGAGACACAGAATCCGAAACAGGCTCCAGGCTCTGAGCTGTCAGCACAGAGCCCGACGCGGGGCTCGAGCTCACAGACCGCGAGATCATGACCTGAGCCGAAGTCGGCCGCTTAACCGACTGAGCCACCCAGGCGCCCCAACAAGCATTTAAAAAACATAAAGGAAGGTAGAATTTCAGAAACCTGAAAGTATTCCTGGTGAAAAGAACAGTCAGAATGAAGTTTAATCTGGCATAATGTAATCGCCGTGACTCGTGAGAGGTAATGGAGGCCTTGGCTTAGGGGGTGGTGATCAGAAATGGACAAGATAACACGACAGTCAACACTGGATCTACAAATTTGTGGGTTGGGAAGTGTGGGAAATAACATAAGTAACAACAAATGGGATGCCCAGAGTCTCCCAGCCCAGAAGATGCCAGTGCCAGTAAGGGAAATAAGGAAACGAGAAGGAGACTATGACATTAGGAGTCCTGAACACATCAAGGGAACAATAATGGAGTTTCTGACCCACCGAGGGATAGACGCCTTTAAGACATCCAGGCAGGGCTGGAAACGGGAGCATGAGGTTTGAGAAGAGAACCAGGAGAGCTTGGCTAAACTTCAACATTCCTACTAAATTATCTTTAATGATCGTACTGTGAATCCACAATCCATACATTTTATATAAAGCATTCTGGAATCTTTCATCCGAGTTTGATTACTTGTACAAGTCTTCACATTCCCCTTACAACTAACATTTTTAACCTTCAAAGCCTCCTTAATCAATTAACACTTGTTTTCCATTGACAGTTTATTAAAGGTTGATTCGGTCCCAAATCCCAGCTGCTGTCTGCATCCTAAACTTAATGCTCCGAATTCCTGTTGGGTTACAGAGGGAGTAAGGGTCGCTAATGATGGCTCCTTGTTGGACAAATTATTTCATTTTGAAATTGTATAGCCGAAGAACAACAATAAAGTATCAGTGCTACTTTTAAAAATAAATAAGGGGTTATTTTGCTTGCTGAAAGTTTTCATTCGAATGACTGATCAGATCTCACATGTCTGTTTAAAAATGTCTGACTTAGGTCGTTACAAAATGACAGACTATGATAAACTACATGATAGTCGGGAGTGAGACAATGAGGCATTGTTTACACAGAAGATTGAGTAACTGGTTTCACAAAAGAGGTTCTTGGATATCTATTGTATGTACAACTAAGAGATTTACTGGAGCTTTTATAATTTCTGCAAGGCTCTTTTCCAGCCAGCTTCATTAACTTGAAGCAAATCAAATCATGCAGAAATCTGGCTCAGCCAGAAAGAAACCCAGGAAGATATAATATGAAGAAAAACAGACACGGGATGATAAGGTTTAGAATCTTTGGCATTTTTCATAAACATTTTGTTTGAAGATTATTAAATTACAACCCAGAGAGGAAAAAAAATAGCAAAACTCACTATTAAATCTGTTTTTTTTTACCTCGACTTTTCTTTACAATACATATATATATATTATATATATATATAAAACTGCACAAAGTATGTGTCAACAAAATACGGTCTTTACAACTTAAATATCATTTGAACATAAAGATATTGGCATACATTTTATATATGCATAAAATCGGGGTTTTTACCTGGGGGGGTACTATGAAATGGGGGCTGTAGGCATCGGATACTATTCAGGATTTGGGGATGATGCTTTTCTAGGAACGCGGTTCTGAGATATATTACATGCAGATTATTTTGCTCAAGAACGAAAGATCATTTTGGACTGCTGCCTTATTTTTACTTTCTGCCCCCAAATGCGGGCGGATGAAGGGATTACGACAATCAGGTGAGCGGTCCACCTTCATTCGTTAGTCCCTTGCTCCCCAGCCTTTACCTTTCTTTCTAAATACTTTCAGAATTCATTCATTCATCCCCCGCGTCCTGCAGCTATAATATTGACATTTTATTTTGGAAATAAAGCGAAGTCAAGTCAGAAGAAATGGCGTTTTTAAGGCAACCAAATACTCTCCCTGAAACCTTCGCTTTTTGGACGAGTGGTCCCTTTGGACTTTCCGGGGCCTTCCATTGCCAGCAATGGACGGTGAAAGAGGCTGGCATCCAGCGCCGAGGTGTTGACCACAATTTTCCATACGGGTCTTCAGTAATCACGGCTGAAAGAGTCCCCAAGACTTGAGCTGATCTGGGTCATTATTTAAAAATCTATGCATGATATACATTATGTGGGGAGACGATGGCTACCAGGGATTTGCTAACTCGGAGAAACCGACTGCCTCACGTGAACAACAATCTGAAAGGAGTGTGCAGACGGGAGTGGACATGACCGGATCTTCAGGAGAATCTGGTGCACGTACCATAACAAGTTCAACGTCCCTCTTGAATCCAGGTGGACTCCCGGCTGTTTTCAAGGAGGCTGTTGAGACCCCTGACAGCCTTAAGTTACCTTCTACGGGAGAAGGGACATCAGTCTTTCACGGTCTCTGGCTTGTTTCCTTGCGAGGGGCCGACCTGCTACGCAACCGGCACACCCGTGTGCGTGGACGTGCGCACACGTGGGCAATCGGTGCCCGTGGAGAAGCGGGGAGAAGAGGGGGAGGGCTCCACACAGCACGTGTTTTGGAAAGACACCGTGGGGACCACCGGCGGAACAGAGACATCACGGGTCTCATCGACCCCACAGGGAATCGGGTGCCGGTGGCCAGAGTTGGCGCGTGTCCTAGACGGCACTGCGCTTCTTCCGAAGGGGGCTGTGGCTGCTGCAGGGTCTCAGTTCGGCGTACTGCACCTGTGAAAACAAACAGACGGGACGCCGGCGGTTAGGTAACCCTAGCTGGCCACAGTGCGTGTTAATGGCTCCCCAAGGACAAACCGAGGCAAAGGAAGGAAGGTTCAAAGGTAATGAATCATTTTCTAAACACAGGAACATGAAGGGATTAATTGCAGGAAGGATTTGAGAAGTCATGCATCATTTCTTGAAACCAAAATATTAAAAGCAGATTTTTCTAATGAGATGCCTGGGTTTCTACCTGCTCTCGGCGCGGCCGGATAATTCTAGTTTTGCGCGTGCCCGTTTTCAGCCACAAGTACACTTAATAACTGCCTCTTGCGAGTGTTTCCCTTAGTACACGATGCAGTGACTTACTAAAAAAGAGTCATTTCAAACTATCTACAATCTTGGAGGAAAAAAAAGTGTCTCTGCAAATTATATACATTTATTTGGCCAGAGAGACCGCTCCCCCCCCAAAAAAAAAATGTTGAAATGGATACTGGCCGCAAAGTTAAATACATTTCTCTTAAAAATGAATTTCCTTCGTGATGTAATGGCTAAACCATCTGTGATAAACATGAGTGTGCTCAGGGTGTCCCCAGTGGCAAACTGTCTATTGTGTTATTAGAAAGCACTCTTGGTGACACATGGGAGGATCTCACTAGCATATTGTAGATCTTCCTCGAACGCTCTTTTGCTGTGTCCCTCTGTAATCATGTCACCTCCCAACTGGATGGCCGCTCTGAGGGGCTGCCGTGTCGACCGTGTAGAGACAATCCTTGCGGTGGGGCGTGCTTGATGGTGATTTCCTTTCTTCAAGGAGGCAGGGACAACCTCATGTTGCGACTCAAGTGACTGCACATTGCGATCACATTGCTTTGGTGTGTGGGTTTTGATTGGCTGACGGCAGAATGGCTTTATTTGAAGTATTGTATTACAGACCACATGTGCTCACTGTTTTTTAGCATTTGTGCCAAACTCCCCAAGGACATCGTGTCCCATCACATATGTTGAGCTACACTTTGCCGAGAGCAGATACATGAAAAAAGCACCCTTTCCTTAGAGTGTTTTGTGAGGGTCCCCCAGGGGAGCAGGGGTGACATACCCTCCAATCTTCAATGCAAAACAAACAGGGCCGGGTTACTGTTTTATGATCATGTAATGCAAATGTTAACGAGTAACTTCATATTCACAGAACGCAGTTATTAGCTAATTATATTATAAGATGGAGGTGAAAGAGAAGAGTCTGTTTTAATCTCTAGAACTCAGAATGAAGGGGAAAGAAATTCTAGGGCTTTTCACCTCCAAGTCACTGTAATCCGCACAAAGCTACCTGGGAACCAGCAATGCGACCGTGGCCCAGAGACGAAAATCGATACTTGATTTGGATGCTCTCAGATAATAAAGGGCTGGGTCTTTGATCATCGCGTTGGTACGTCCTACCACGGTCTCCCCATCTACCTATTCTGTGATCTCGATGCTCCTTTAGAGAAATCATTGCCTACCCTCCTTCCTCTGGGTTTATGGCAGCCTGATCTGCAGGGGCCTAGATCAGCTATTCTATGAGACTTTCTGGTATTGTTGCCTCGTTTAATCTCAACCCATCCACAGAAACCAGATGCCGCTGGACGAAGTACCTGTGAATAATACTTCCGATCGATCTCCAATTATGTCACACTATCTCTGCCTTTATGTGTGAGAGTGAGTGGGGGGCTTTGCCCTCAGCATCCCTCAGTCTTCAGAGGGGAAAAGATAGAAGGGAAGCCTAGGAGGTGATAAGGGCAAGGAAGAATTAAAACAAATAATAATAATCCTCCTGTCCATTACTTCTCCTAAAATGCCTGCCACGCGGCAGAGGGGGAAAATAAGAATCCCCCCAGCTTGGGATCTCCCATTCACTGAGCTCATCTTATCCTCCTGGGGGAGGCAAGCGATCATAAAACGGATGAACACCATCACACTATACCCACACAGTAGGGGTTCCAGATCATTCTTAAGTAGCTCTTTTTCCGGGTAATTTTCCGTAATCGTCTCAGGCTCGGGACAAAGGTTTCCTTGCCACCTCCCTGCAAGCCATGCCGCTTTAAGGATTTTCTGATTCGTTATCTCAATTATCCAAGCACAGCCCTGCGCTCCTCTGACTCTGGGGCTGGCCAGACTTCAGGGTTGGGGTCCCTGCTGGTGGCGTCCGTTCATTACGTACCTTTTGAACATCAGACGGTACCCTGGAGAGGAAGTCTAACAGCTCATTATTGTCGATGGCATAGGGATTTCGAAGCTTCTTAGTAAATTTATTTATGCCTGAAAAATAGAAACACCAGGAGATCTCTTTGTCTGTGTATCCATCTGTCTGTCTGTCTCTTTAAAAACTCTCCTGACTGGGGGAGAGGGGCATTCACAAGTCAAAATTAGTGTAAAACAATTACTAGACCTCATGTCACACACACGATGCTGTCATGTGAAATCATTCACAAATGCTGGTCTTGAACGAAGGCAGGGTGGGGCGGGGGTGGGGGGTGGGGGTTCTGTCGGACAGGAGCTCTGCCTTCTTGGACTGTGAAAATCCCATTACAATCCCAGCAGCAGGGCGGCAGAAACACACATGAAAACAGTGTAGCTCATCGGCTTTTTTGGACTACGCTGATTAACAGCCTCCTCTGCTAAGAAAACCAATGTCCCAGATGGGAAAAGGCCTTCATTAGCCCAAACAAGTCTCTGCTTGGGGGCTCTGGACCACACGTAGCAGTGGGAGGTGGGGGCGGGGGGGGGGGGGGCGGGCGTTGCCTTTTTTGTTGTTAAAAAGAAACTGCAGAAATCTCTCTCCCCTACCCCAACTCATTTGCACCGGTTTCTCTCCTCTCCCGGCAGAACAGAACCTGACATGTTGACTGTAACTTTGATGCTACAGGAAACCATGAAAAGCTATCACTGGAAATTAGCCTGCTCTGGTTGCTAACTGAATTTACAGACCGCAAGGCGGTGCGTGGGTTTGTCTCGTCCATGGAGTCCCTGCTAATTCAGGACGGGGACCGTAGTAATTAGAGGAGGTTCAACGTGGAAGGTGTCTTTGAAGGGTGCACCTTGGGTGCGTGGGCATGTCCGGGGGGATGTTCCGCCTGCGGTTTTCTTTCCAGAGGGGATGTACCTCTCGGCCACCTCTGTTTCCTACTCTGCTCCTCAGAGCTGCTGCTAAGAGCGCATCAGCCACTGTCTTTTCACCAAAGGTCAACTCTTTTCCATGCTGAGTTTTCAAAAGCCCAGAGACCGGGTGGTGGGCTTCAGAAGCCTTGCCACGGAGTGTTTGTTTATTAGCAAAGATCAGTGCTTGTTTATTAGCAAAGATCAGTGTTTGTTTATTACCTGGCCATCCCAATGATGCTGAAAGAATTCTCACCTTCGATGAGCCCTTTTACCCCAAAGCCGACCCCGACACACAAAAGCTTTGATGTTTCTCTTCATTAAATAGCATTTTGCTTTCCTGTAACAACTGAGCTTCCCGAGTGACATGATAGCTGACACAATGCCAACCGCCGTCATTTCCTTAGAGGGTCAGATTTACATCTGCTTTGCAAATGGGAGCCAGCCACTGTTCATGAGTAACTGGTGGCTTGGCCGTAGGGCTGGGGAAGGCTTCTTGCGGACGACCCTTTTTCTCTCAAGTCCAAGCTGCACTAGGCCTTTCTTCCCTCTCCCCCCACGGCAAGCTTCGTGTTTCTAGCTGAAATTGCCCCGAGTTCCTTTAAACTGAAATACTCTCGCTGTGTTATTCTAAAGACACTTAATTGTAGCATGGGCTTTTTTGGCAAGAGAAAACAGACAAGGCGAAATGATGAAGGGAGACAAAGACGTATTGAGAAAAGATATATCTTCTATTGTTAATTATATATAGTGTGCGCATCTGGAGCCTTTACAATGAGCAGCAAGGCAGGGATAATATCGCAGCCGATCAAAACACTGCATTCTTAGTCACTGAGAAGATTATAAACCTGCACAGTAGCTCAAACGCACCAACAAGGGCAGAAGGAGCCCCATAATGCACTGAGACTGTCTGTTTGAACAACTTAGGATAAAAATTACAAGGCGCTCAGATGGCGTGCTGCAAAAGCACACCTTATTTTGTAAAGCCATCAAATGGCATCATTACTCAGTGCATGAGCCCAAGTGTCAACAGGGGATCAGGTACTCCTGGGTCATCATTAAGGGACGATGAAGCAAGGAACAGGCGTTATGGAACAGCCATATCTTGGCCCCAGCTCTGGCATCCCCGTGTGGTAGCTGTGTGGTTTCAGGCAAACCACTTAACCTTTCTGTGCCTCAGACTACTTACGTTAAAATCTGAGCAAAAAAAGATCTGCCCTATTATATATATAGCGTCGTAGGTTGATGGCAGAATTGCGTTGCACAACGTATGCTAGAAGATTCTGCACTCTGAAATTCTGTAACAATGAAGGGGGCTACCATCATCACTCCAGATGTCAACAAGCCCCAAACCAAAGGGCGCGGATAGGAGGAGAATCGTTACACTGTTAGGCATGTGATCGCACACAGCCAAATTTGGAAGCTGTACCTTTTTCGGTAGCATGATAGACACGCCTTTCGATTTTTTCACCTGAATACAGAGAGGCAAAGGGCACCTCTGCTGTGAATGTTAATTTTGTAGCACACGAAAACCGTGGGAATCCAAATACTGAGGGATAACGTTTGGCAAAGACACTATCATTTAATGGTCCCGGATCACAAACTGAACAGATCATTAGAGTGTAATGAGATCCCCAGCAAAAAATAAATAAATAGATAAATAAATAAATAAATAAATAAATAAATAAAATAAAAAATAAATTAAAAAAAAGTCTCTTGAAGAAAGCTGGAAAAATTGGATGACTGCTTTGCACATATGGCCACAGGTGAGTAAGTACCTGAATGATAACACTATTTTTCAGGTACTTTTATGAGTGACTTGGGATGTACCCTGACCTCGATACATCAATAGGAGTGGGTGAGATGGGGCTGAGGGTCCTTGCTTGCACATGTATCCAACGCTAAGTGCTTGCCACCGAAAAGACGCTGTGGTATGACAAATGGAGATATAATGTTGAATAAGTCATGGGTCCTTCTTTCAAGAAGCTCAAAATCTAGCTTGGGGAGTTCATCTCCACCTTGGAACAACAGAAGTACCTCAGAGCAGAGCTCCAGTATCTATGATGTAAATAGAATGGAAGGAACATGAAACACCTTTCCAAGGGGACAGAAAACCCGCTGGGGATCTAACCCTAAGAAAGGCCTTGCCTCCTAGAAATACATCAAATAAGTGATCGCACTTCAGCACATCTGGTTTCCTTAAGACAATTTCATCTATCCCTCTCAAACCGCTTCTCACATAATTTTCCAAATCCACCCTCCCACACTAGAGAGGTGGGTGATGGGCTCAAAAGAAATGCCATTCATGTCGACCACAGCTATGAAACTTGCAGGACTCCTCCACTCCTTAAATATCTGTCAAGTACTTGTTAAAGGTCTACTACCTTTATGTAGCTCCACCAGGAAGTATAGGCTAAAGAGGAAAGAAAAGTGTCTTACCCTTCAAAACCTTACAATGGAGTTGGTGAGTCAAGGAACATTGCTTACGGCCATTATGAAATTAGGCTGCTTTCTGAGGCTTATGTTAAGTCATTCTCGTACTTCATCATTAGTTCTACAAAAACATCATTTGGTGTGTCGAATACGGAGATAGAGAACATACAGCTAAATAGCTTTGTTCCAAAGGGTTAAAAATATTGGACCAAAAAAGGACAAAAACAAAAAAACCAAAACTCAGGATCTTACCACTTTTAGGACCCACTGGAAATGAATAAATAACTTAGAATAATAAATAATCTTCTGATCCTTAATAAAGTGAAAAGGAACACTAGAAATTTAAGACATGTGAAGTGATCTTCCACATGAGAAAGTCTCTACCAAGGATACAGTCATATAGGAGATGTCTAAAGGAATGTCCTGGGTCCATGTTACCTAATAACTAATTTGTCTTGGAAAAGAAAATAGAATTGTACCGTATATTCCGTGATGGCATGGCAGATTTTATTCAATGAGCCAACAGATCATGTGTTGACTGTCAAAGCTTTTGACTACATCATATATGGTGAACTCATCAATAAACTATGAGCCCCCATCTAGAATGCAAAACTAAAGGACCAGACGCCAAAGACGAAGCTCACAGGGTTACTGTCAGCTCAGGAGAACATAATTAAGTCCACTCTATTCAATAATTTCATCCATAAGCTAAATTAAAACAACAGCAATATCTTATTAATTAGATGCCAAACTTTGGTGTTGGAGAGCTGCCAAGATCTTGGAGGATGAGATCAGACGTCAAAGCAATTCTGGATACACAGAAAGAGGGACTGGAATTCAAAAACTGACGATCACAGGAGGAGATATAGCATAGTCTTCTTTGTGGGGGGCAAGATGCAGAAAAGCAAATCAAAGGTGCACTAGAATGATTAGGAAATCATGAGAAACGGGGTTTGATAAGCTGACCATGCATTCAACTCACACTAGCTTAAAAATGAACAGAATATTGGCCAAATAATCCTCGTGATTTTGAATCATGTTTTGGTTAGGGGCAGACAATAGTTTTAAGATCTGCGTTTTAAAGGCGGCCAGTTGAGTGGATTCGGAAACTCATTCTTAATGGAAAACAATTAAGAAAGAGTGAGACTGTTCGGTCTAAATAGATAACATTTAGTACAGAAGGTATGCTGGGAAATACTTTCACAAAACGTTCCTTCTTGATCAATGGATCTGAAGAGCTCCACGCTCTCTTTCGAAGGGTCCATAGAACCATGTGCTAGCACTGTTGCAAAACACAGAAACAAATAAACAAAAACTAAGCATGCCTAGAAGACTTTCCCCAAGAGTGAAGGTCATCAAGGCTCAAAAACCGACCCCTAAAGAGGGAAATGAGAATATCTTTTTCTTTTCTCAGGTTTGGCGATAAAAGAGAGATCCTTCTTCACACGGGATTTTCACTTCCTTGACGAAACAGAGAACCAGTGGATTATGCTCCCTTAAAATCATTCCACCTCTGAAGTTTTATGAGTTATTTTATTTTTTTTATGAGTTTATTTTTTCGAAGGCTTTTCCCAGTTCAGAATGTCTACCCTTGGCTTTCCTCGTCGGCAGGACTCTACTCCTGTGGGTTCTCTTTGAAAAGGTCTACATTTAATGGTTTTAGAAAAGTTGTACAAAGTTGTAAAAAGTTGTTTTTATCTGACATTTGCAGCGTCTCAGCTTTTGCTTCAAGATGAATGCATCTCAATGCAGTCACTTGTGTTTGTAAGTTCTCGGAACATCTTAACATCTGAGGATCCCTGGAAGGGGGTGGCTGTGATTGAGAACTCAGCAGTAGTCATAGGAGCCAAGTAACAGAACACTATGACGGGCAGACTCTTATGGAAAAGGGTTGATTGCTTCTCCAACAATTAACCGACTGTAATGCACCCTCCTTCTATCAACCCAGAGCCCACCCAGCAACAGACACAAATATTCACAAAGCTGCTTGTATTTTGTCCAGCTGCTAGCTTGCGTAGTAAATCAAGTCGTAACATTTATTTCGAGTTTGTGAATTTGTTTCTGCTTTTGTAGAGCAGCTCAACTTTATACAGGCACACCGTTTACCCTGCTAAATAATAGCTTCCTCTTCCATCAGGCACTGGTTAGGGAGTAGCTACCCACCTTCCTCTCTACTGCTTCTGGATTTAAGTATGGGGTTTAGGTTATTTTTCCTCCAGGAGAGAGGAAGTGTCAGAAGCAGCCCGGCAGCGGCCAGATCTACTTTTACATAATGTAAAGGGCGAGATGCAGGTGGTTGCTCACTGTTTGAATAACTGTTTCCTCAAAGTTAACCGGGCCACGGCAATATATTATTCAAGAGTATTTATGACTGCGAAAGCCCAAAGGGAAATCACATGCACCATCACATTTTTATTGGATTGCAATTATGCAGGAGGCCTGTACATATCTGTGCTGACTGTTCACGCAATTGGCCTTTTCAGGGAGGTCCTGGAAGTTTTTTGTTCCCCAAACGCCTTCCTTAATCTCATGTTTAATTGCCAACAAGAGCACACTTAAAGTTTATAGTCCCACTTTACAAATGAGTAACTGATTCTTACCTGAAATCGACTGCTAGGAGAAGGACCATGCCCAACTTACCCCAGATTAAAACGATGTACCGGAGTGGAATAAAATACAAAGTGACGGTGGCCACTGCCAGGATCAGGCAGGCCAGGAAGGAAAGGAATGGGACCGTCCAGTTAAACGTGCTGTAGACAAACCACAAAGATGTCATTTTCTCGCATGCTCTGGCACAGCTGTGCTACGTTCATCTTGCCATTGTTTATTTTTTTAAGGTCTTATTTTATTTTTTAAGACACAGAGAGAGGGACAGAGCACGAGCGGGGGAGGGGCAGAGAGAGAGAGAGAGAGAGAGAGAGAGAGACAGAATCCGAAGCAGGCTCTGACCTGTTAGAACAGAGCCCCACGCAGGGCTCAACCCACGAACGGTAAGATCATGACCTGAGCCGAAGTTGGATGCGTAACCAACTGAGTCACCCAGGCGCTCCTAAAAACCACAGATTTGGGGGCGCCTGGGTGGCGCAGTCGGTTAAGCGTCCGACTTCAGCCAGGTCACGATCTCGCGGTCCGTGAGTTCGAGCCCCGCGTCAGGCTCTGGGTTGATGGCTCAGAGCCTGGAGCCTGTTTCTGATTCTGTGTTTCCCTCTCTCTCTGCCCCTCCCCCGTTCATGCTCTGTCTCTCTCTGTCCCAAAAATAAATAAACGTTGAAAAAAAAAATTAAAAAAAAAAAAAAACCCACAGATTTGAATCTAAACATATCAGTAACCACATTAACTTTGAAGGGACTAAAAAAAAAAAAAAAAAAAAATTTGAAGGGACTACAAGCTATAATGAAAAGCTAGCGATGGTCAGAAACAAGAAAGATACCTAAAATATAAACAGAAAATAATAGGAAAGGATATATTATGAAGAAACCAATAAGTGGGAGGTGGTGTGGCCATATTAATATAAGATACTAGGGTAAAATTTCATTTATTGTTTAGAGATAAATACATCACTTCCAACTGATTAATGATCTAATTCACCAGAAAACTATAGCAATTTTAATACATACAACCCAATTAACATAGCTTTGGAACACAGAAAGCAAAAACTGACCAAGCTACAAGGAGAAATAGACAAATCCACAGTGGAAAGTTTTGACATACATCTCTAAGTAATTGATACAAGAAGCCCAACCGAAAATGAAAATCAGAATATAAAAGATTGAATATGGGGCGCCTGGGTGACTCAGTCGGTGAAGCTGAAGCGTCCTGACTTCGGCTCAGGTCATGATCTCACACTCTGTGAGTTTGAGCCCCACGTCGGGCTCTGTGCTGACAGCTCAGAGCTTGGAGCTTGCTTGCTTCAGATTCTGTGTCTCCCTCTCTCTCTGCCCCTCCCCTGCTCATGCTCCGTCCCTCTCTGTCTCAAAAATAAATAAAAACATTAAAATATATATATATATATTGAATGCAATCAACAAATTTAATCAATGAATATATATCCAGAACAATATCCTAGATAAACTTTTCAAGCACACATGGAAAATTTATAAAAGTAGGCCATTTTCTCAATGAATATTTTCTGACCAGAAAGCAATTAAGCTAGAAACCAGGAACAAAAAGATAACCAGGAAATCTTCAAATACTTGGAAATTAAGCAATATGCTTCTTGGCCAAAGAAGAAATAAAAACAGGGAGTAAAAAAAGTTTTTATTAAATTTGAATGATAATGAAAATACCAACACCAAAATGTCTGGCCTGGAGCTAAAGTTGTGCTTATAGACAATTGTAGAACTTTAAATGCTCTTTAAATGTTAGGAAGATTAGAAAGACGGGAAAAAAGTTAGGAAAAAAAAACTGAATTCATCCCAAGGAAAATAAAAGGAAGAAAGGAATAAAAATAAGGGTACTACTAATTAATGAAAAAGAAAACAGGTTAACAGGTAGGATTAACAAAGGCCAGTGATAGCTCTTTCTAAAGACTAACTTGATAAATCCCCACCAAGAAAGAAGGTTAAACGCAATTAATATCAAGCATAAAAAAGTGGACAAAGCTACAGATCCTACTGACATTCAAGATAGGATTTTATCCAATAAGAGGATTTTATTAACAAATTTATTCCAAAAAGTAGAAAATTTAAACAAAATGGGGAAAACCCAGAAAATGACCACTTATAAAAATAGACGTGAGAAGAAAGATAATGGCCAAACATATCTATCTATTTTACCAAAATCGAATATTCAGTGAAAACCTGTCCTAAAAGAAAACTCCAGGCCCATATGCTTCCCCAGCAAATGCTAGCAAATCTTAAAGGAAGCAATGACACCAGGCGTATGCAAACTCTTCCAGATAATGATAGAGAGACCGCTTTCACCTGTTGTAGGAGTCTAGAATAATCTCCTCTCCATAAGGAATTTTCAAGAACAGAAAATTAGAGATCAAATCTCATTAGTGATGATAGCTGCAATAATCCTATGCAAAGTAATAGTAAATAAAATACAGCAAAATACAAAAGGAGAGATTATATAGCATGATGAAGGTGGGTTTATTCCATACAGTGGAACACTGGCTTAACATTTGAAAACCGATCACAATAATAGACCACATTAACAAAAATAAAGGAGGAAAAAAAACAAAACAAAACATCATCTTAGTGAATGCAGAAGAAAAGTTTGATAAAACTCAACTCACATTCACAATAAAAACTCCCAGTAAATTAAGAATAAAAGGAACTTCCCTAATTTGATACAACATCTTTACAAAACCCTATAGCAAACATCATCCTTAGAATGAAATGTTGTAAGATTTTTTTCTCTGATATCACATAGAAGAGTGTTCAACCATGCCAATTCTGTTCTACCATAAAGTAAGAAAACATAGAAAAATGTAGAAGGATTGGAAAATAAGGAATAAACAATTATTCCTAAAAAATATGTTTCTGCAGTAGAAAATTAAGGATAATAATCTTCAGATAAAAATTAAGATAACTAGGTTTACCAAAATTTAGAAATACAAAGTCAGTGTGGGGAAATTCATTTCACTTCTATATCCCAGGAACAAATAAGTAAAAATGCAATCCAAAAAAAAAAAAAAGACACCATTTAAAATACCATGAAACAAATCAAGGACTTAGGAATATATCTCACAAAAATGCGTCACACTTCTATACATACAACTCTAAAATAATACTGGAAGAAATTCAAGATGGCCTGAATAGACAGAAGAGTACATTAGAAAACTTAAAAGTTTATCAAGATGTCAATTATTTCCCAATTAATGCAATCCTTATCAAAATCTCAATAGTTGTCTGTGTGTGTACAAACGTGTCGTGTGTCATGTGTATCAGCACTGGGTGCTAGAAATGAAGACGTGTATCAGATACTGTCACAAACACACTGTCAGATTTGCTCTCCCAACAGCAAAGTCAGTTAACTCTTCCGTCTTCCCCTGAGCAACTCACAATGTTAGCGGAGAGCATTTTAATGTTTTCAAAAAAGAAGGGGACATTCACTGTTTACATTTTTTTTTTTTAATTTAAGACACAGAAAAAGAAAGTCAAGGCAGTTTTTCAAAAATAATATTCATAACAGTCCATGTTTTTAGGCTAGTAATGCATCTGTCTACTGGTCTGAGCTCTTTTCATGTACTAATTCCTTTAATTCTTACAAAAAAATGTTATGAAGCAGGAATAATTATTACTCCCATTCTATAAATGAGGACTGAATCATAAAAGTTAAATAATTGGCCCCAGATTACGTACCTTCCACACAAGTGGCAGAATTGGTATCTGAATTCAGAAAGTCAGCTCAAGAGCCCTCTCACTGCCTCTACAGTAGGCACTTTAGAACACGTAAAAAGGTGTATTTTCCTCATTTAATTGATTCAATACTCCTGTTCATACTGAGGACTTAATTCAAAGACATTATACTGTAATACCTCTAACACTCAAGAACTTACTAGACCTTCCCTTTGTTATCATGGAATATCTTATGCTAGTTTCCAAGAACACCCAAGGTGGATAAACCCTGATAAATCTAAGCTTTCCATCTCAAAATCAAACACGGGGTGAAACATTTTCACAGACTTCTCTAGTTTTCCTGACTTGAGACCTCCCTAAATTCCTAAGAAAGCAATCCCTGACTCGGGAAGTCATGAGACAAATGAGCCACACCCTTCAGTTAGTGGAAAAAAAAAAAAATCAGTGACTCTTCTTTGTTCATTCGATCATTCAGGCTTACTAATATGTCCTAAGAATATCATTTTCCCAGTTCCAAAGCACTAAACAAAAATGACTGACTACATCTGGTAAGGGGGGGTCCAGCCCCATCCTGTACTTCTTCCCCCAGTTGGGTGTCCCAATAGTTGACCTTTATGCCCATGGAACCATTATTTCTCTCATTTCCCAGGCTAGGACAAATGAATTCTTCTGACTTTACTACGCATGGAAACACGATCGACTGGTCATATAATTCTATAGATTACTCTTTTGCAATGTACCCCACACGATGCTTTCATTCACGAGGCATGGTTCTCATCCTCCCTTGTGAACTTTTTCCTCACACCTAGCCTCTGGCCCTCTCCTTGGTCTTTCTGACTTCATTCTTTGTTCCTTTCAGCACATCACTCTCAGAGTAAACACCGGCTGAATCAGACTATCACTCCCCATGCCCTCGCTTTGATTCAAGCTGCCCTTCACCTCCTTCCTCATCTTCACTGCTTTGTATTT
Organism: Leopardus geoffroyi; assembly: GCF_018350155.1. NCBI lineage: Eukaryota > Metazoa > Chordata > Mammalia > Carnivora > Felidae > Leopardus > Leopardus geoffroyi. Next base: position 13,193,712 of record NC_059337.1, on the reverse strand, counting down.
CTCGACGCCATTTTCTAACAGAAGTTCTACTTCCTACGGATGTGCCTTCCAAACCTGACTCTGGACCATTTGCAGGGATGGCTTCCCTGTCCTACGTGTTTCTCATCGTCTCCTCTGTGGAGATTACCCTGCCCGTGCGAAGATACAGGTGTTAAAGCCAACACTCCATCATGACAGGACAAATAAAATACAGCACTCTTCTGCCCCATCCAGCCTGCTGTCTGAGATAATCTAGATGCTACATGTTCAGTGACTGTGTTCGCCTGTTACACGCTAACGTTTGAAACAAGTACAATATTAGGGAAGATAATTAGAGAAAGTAGAGAAGAGTTAGAAAAAGAAAATATGAATGGGGTCTTCCCAGTCAGGAATGGGGAAGCCTTGCTCTACGAGTTTTATGTAAGCTTATTTACTAGTTGCCAGAAGTTGGGTAAAAGTTTTCTTGGTCCTTAAACACTGAATTACAATGGAATATTCCAGCAGAGTTACACATGCCGTCCCACTTGAATGCCCAGTAGGACCTTTAAGGTCACAGTAGTAATGAATGGCCAAAGAATTAATAGGAGTAGAGCCTCATGAGCCTTCCTTCCTGTGGTGCAGCTGGGCAGAACAGTACTCTGTTCATGGCTGAAAATACATCTCAGACATGGCCACCACAGCTGTGCTGGGCACAGCTGCCCCTCAGACGCACTGCAGAGATGGGGGCCTGTCTAAATCGCCCTGCCTTCTTCTCTCATCAGACACATTTCCTTGACCATTATCAGCTGCACAACAGCCACATTTGTCTGTTAGAGACCTTTGAGCATGGAGACAATTTTACCAAATGACACGGTCTTCCTTCTTCGGTCTTGCCCCCACTCCACCTCCTCTTATCCTCCTTGCTTCCAGAATGTTCCTCACTCAATTTTTTTTTTCCACCCACTCACGGCCCTGTACGATCTGCCTCACCTCCACGCACCGCCATCACCATCTGCTGTCACACAGACATACCAAGCCCCCACACACTCCCTGTATCTAGTACGGTCTTGGGCTTTGAACCTTCGCACAAAGTCTCCCACTTACTGACTTCTTGATTCTTCGACTCTTTCCTCAACTATCTCTTCCCATTATCAGACATGCTGATAAGGTATTGTTTCTTCAGAACTACCCTCTGTCGGTCTTTCTCTCTCCTACATCCCTTTCTGGGCTGGTCAGATCTCTCCTAACAGCCTGCCTTACCGCTACATTACATCAGTGCAACTGAATTCTAATTGTCTTATTACTATTCTCCCTCACTGGGAAATAGCTCCTTAGAGGAAAATGACATTCTAGGGCAGTAGTGAGGCGGGTGGGTTAACATCTAAGCTTCTTCAGGGCACCTGGGTGGCTCAGTCAGTTGAGCGTCCGACTTCAGCTCAGGTCATGATCTCACGGTTCGTGAGTTCGAGCCCTCAGTCGGGCCCTGTGCTGACAGCTCAGAGCCTGGAGCCTGCTTGGGATTCTGTATCTCCCTCTCTTTCTGCCCCTCCCCTGCTCGCCGCCCCCTCCCCCCCACTCCCAAAGTAAATAAATATCAAAAAAAAATTTTTTTTTTAATTTAAGCTTCTTCACTTACTAGTTCTGTGACCTTGGGCTACAGAGTTAATCACTCTCTGATTCCATTTCCTCATCTGTAAAATGGGTAGATTAACAATCCTTAATCCATAGGCTTTCTGGAATCCTGTAATCTGATTCCTCTCAGTAACTTCTTAAATAAATTAGTATGTGTGAAGAGTTTACAACAGTGTCTGGCCAGCACATGACGTGAGCTGATGTTGCTATTATCATGGTTTTATGGAATATTTCTCATTCTTAGACCAGGTCAGTGCCTGAAACTTAGAACTGAGAGTTAATAAGTGAATGAAGGGAGAACTATTATGCCCTCCTCATCATTTGACTATTTTCTATTGTCACGTTTCTGTTAAACAACTCTGAGGGTAATTTAAGAAACCTTTTGTCAATTTATATAAAACCAAGAGGGAAAAAGCAGGTAGGCACCGACATATATAAGCAAAAATCTCCCTGCTCTTTAATTTTTCTTCTAAGACATTGATAATGGGAATAGCAACGTGTAAATTCAGTAAAACTTACCAAATTTGTTTAAAGATGATTTATAACCTATTTTATAAACAAAACGAACACGTCTTACTGTGCCAATAGTAAATGGCCACACAAGACCGACTGAATTGGACAAGGAACTGAGAAAGATCAGTATCCATAGAGAGTTCCATATTAACTATTTATATTTCCTGCTGCTAATTATAACTTACTGATTTCCTTGCATCTTGGTATATAAAACTTTCCCTTGGCTTTTAGCACTAATTTTAATCTCTTCTTTACCCATGAAATTTCTAAAGTATTATCTTCATTGCTTACAGAAACTAGAATGGCCAACAAAATAAGAAAAACGTATTAATCTTCAGAAAGAACAACACAGTTGACATAATTCTGGATTTAAAAGAGGAAATAAGTTTACAATTTAAAAGCCAAGAAAATTAAAAATTGCTCTGTTCATTGGTCCCAAATGAAGACCAGGTTATACAGAGTTCATAATGCTTCAAACAAAACAAACAAGAATCACAGAAGGAGTCTTTCTCAACTGAGACTCTATTAGATATTTAGTCCTTGTGCCCTAAGGTAGGAAGTGACAGCTACGGGTTGGATATCAGTCAACTCTGGCCTGCCACCTGCTTTTGTAAATAAAGTTTTGTTAGAACACATTTCATACCCATTCATTTAGGTATCAATGATGCCTGATTTCATACTTAGCAGAATTGAGTCGTTACGGTCCACCAAGATGAAAATATTTACTCATTGCCCCTTATAAAGAAAGTCTGTTAGCTATGTACCATCCTTTGATATGTTGAGAAAAAATGACTCAAGGCATTCACTGTGGTCTATGTTTTCGTTGAAAAAGGTAACTTTAGAGCATATTTCCTTCCTTTGTAATTTCTGATTAGGATACTCTTCTTTAAGGGGTACCTGGGTGGCTCAGTTGGTTAAGCGTCCGACTTTGGCTCAGGTCACGATCTCACTGTCCGTGAGTTCGAGCCCCGCGTCGGGCTCTGTGCTTACTGATCAGAACCTGGAGCCTGTTTCAGATTCTGTGTCTCCCTCTCTCTCTGACCCTCCTCCGATCATGCTCTGTCTCTCTCTGTCTCAAAAATAAATAAAACGTTAAAAAACAAAATTAAAAAAAAATCTTGGGGCGCCTGGGTGGCTCAGTCGGTTAAGCGTCCGACTTCGGCTCAGGTCATGATCTCATGGTCCATGGGTTTGAGCCCCGCGTCGGGCTCTGTGCTGATGGCTCGGAGCCTGGAGCCTGCTTCAGATTCTGTGTCTCCCTCTCTCTCTGACCCTCCCCCATTCATGCTCTGTCTCTCTCTGTCTCAAAAATAAATAAACATTAAAAAAAATTTTTTTTTAATAAAAAAAAAATCTTTAATTTATCACCCAAACCAAGATATTTTGAGAGGGAGATAATCATGGCAGGGCAATTGGTGTGAATTGGCCATATCGTCACCCCAGTTCTGAGGCACTGCCCAACTGTAAAGCGGACAAGCCCAAAGAACAAACCAACAAACATAAATAGGACTTGCCCCAAACACTGTTACCTTTTGTTTTTTGTTTTTTTGCATTTATTGATCCCTCCCCCCCCCCCACAGCCCTCTTACCCGCACCGTCCTTATGGATGGCAGCTCCCTTTCAAACACAGCACGAACGTAGAACTTACTTTTTAATTCTTTCTCCAAAAGAAGCTATTTCCTCCAAGATGTTTTGAACAGTTGAAACAATATCCTGTACCATATAGATTCTTTCAATTAACCCCTTTTTCTCGGATTCCTAGGAAACATAAAGGCAAGACTTAACTTGGTCACGTTTTATTTTTATTGTCCCATAATAGAAGTCTCTATGCCGTGTTACAATAACAAGGTACTCATCCACAGAGTGACTCCAAGGGAGGAATCCTATCGTTCACAACTTAAATATTTATTGACTCCAAGGAACTACGGCCCACTCATTCAGATACAACCATTCACAGCGTGCCTCAGTTGCTACCTCAGTATGAGGCCATGTTGTGTGGAAACGCCACAGAACCAAGAGCTTCATTTCTCTGTGGAAGCTGCTGTTTCTGCCAGAGAACTTGCAGCTCCTTCCATTTGGCTGAGCCCAACGTCCTGTCTGGCTTCACAAGCTCACCTGCCAGCTCCCCTTCCCCATGTCCCCTCACAATCCTTCAGAAACATTTTCAGCAGGTGACAACATGGTATATGAGAACTCCAGACGATGATGCGTCTCCTACTCCTGCGGCTTCTTTGTCAAACTTTATTATATTTTTTGTTGTGTTTTAAACCCACTGTAAATCCGATGAACATTTCAGTCGTCCTTTGGCAACCGCCTCAGAAACACAATAGGCCGCTGGAGGCAGACAAAGTCACTGCCAGAGACTGCATCCTACACAGGTTATCCCTGTGGAGGCTGCCCAAGGATCGACTGGCTTTTCCTTTATAGAATTAGAAGCAAACACAAGTTCATCTTCCCCAGTCTCCCGTTCTTCACATGAAACAGAATTCAGCCTTCTAAGAATAGTATCCTTACTTTGCTTCTAGAAAATCTCAAGACCTGGGTGCCTCAGGTCAGACTTCAGTTAAGCGTCCGACTTAGGCTCAGGCCATGATCTCCAGGTTTGGGAGTTCGGGCCCCGCATCGGGCTTTGTGCTGACAGCTCAGAGCTTGGAGCCCATTTCAGATTCTGTGTCTCCCTCTTTCTCTGCCCCTCCCCCACTCACGCTCTCTCTTTCTTTCTCTCCATCAAAAATAAATAAACGTTAAAAAAATTTTTTTAATAAAAAAAAGGAAAATCTCAAATGTGTTTTACCATGTTAGGCAGTTAATGCTTACAAAAAGAATTTGGAAATTACTCAAATGTTGGAGAAAAGACTAGTCTCTAAACAGTGGTATTTTTACACAATTTCTTATTTTCTGATATTATAATCTAGCTTCCTGGGAACTCTATCGTGACCGGGATTTAGCGCGTATCCTCTTGGCTTTTGCCTATCAGGGTCACTGCAGCCACTACATCTAACGCAAAACCTCAAAAAAATCTAACAAAGCTTTTCATTTCTATCTAGAATTCTACTGGAGTTAGAATTCTGCGAAATTATGGAGCAAAACCTTCTAAATTGAAGAGACCATTTTAAGAATAACCTTCTCTGAAGTGAAAGAAAATATTTCGCTCTCCTCTTGTATTCTCTTTTCCATCAAACTGGACACAATTTGGGTGGGAAGAGAGAACCCACCACCCAGTTAGAGATGGCGGGTGAAAGCACCAATATGGCAGAAATGTCAAAAAGCACTTCCTTTCTTGCACCTGTCCTGGTTTCTGAAGCCACGTGTGGCCAAAACAGACCACACAGAGGGTAGAGGTGAGAATGTACCACTGTCAGCCCCTCTATGGTAAAAGGGGTGGTGCCGGGATGGTTTGAAGAATCTCTTACCATCTGGGCTGACCTCCTTAATCCGAGAATTCTGTATAGAAGAAGAAGGTGGGCTCGTGTCCTCTCGGTACATCAAACTTGCAAGACATTTTTCCTTTTTTCATCCCCTCTTTAAATTCCTTATTTCCCTTACTCTCTAATTCATCAAGCAGCTTGCATTAAAAATTAGATATGTTGCCAGAGCAACCTAATTTATGCTCAGCAATCCACAACATCTATTAACGGGCACAATGGTGAAAACCCATCTCTGTCTGCTACACAAGTATTCGTGTTTACAAAGAAGGATTTGAAAGCACCAGGGAATCTGACCCAAAGGGCAAAAGTAGCTTCCTCTTTTCAGCAGCATAGGCTTTGGGTCAAAACAATTTCTTGGAAAAGGATTCAAATTTCCATGCAGCTCAACTTCATAAAAGTGTCCTAAGTTCAGCTGTTTTTTGTTTCTCCCCTCCCTACGAAAAACCTAAATGCAAAACCTTTCTTCTGGTTGTGAAGAAAGTAGAAGTTAGTAAACCCAAATAACAAATGATTGTCACAACGTCCTTTTACGTTTTCACGAATTCGATGTTTTAGTTTGCCTATTTAATATTCGAAGACAAGGTTAAAGAGTCCCACCATGTCTCAGCTAAAAGGAGAGTGATTTATCAGCCAAATCTGTATACTTTTAAAAGTAATCAGAATTATATCATCTTTGAAATACTTATCAACCGTCGACTTGGTTTTATCATATTGATGGACCCACATAACTATTCCATTTTATTCTTTTTTTTTTTTTTAATTTTTTTTTTCAACGTTTATTTATTTTTGGGACAGAGAGAGACAGAGCATGAACGGGGGAGGGGCAGAGAGAGAGGGAGACACAGAATCGGAAACAGGCTCCAGGCTCTGAGCCATCAGCCCAGAGCCCGACGCGGGGCTCGAACTCACGGACCGCGAGATCGTGACCTGGCTGAAGTCGGACGCTTAACCGACCGCGCCACCCAGGCGCCCCAATTCCATTTTATTCTTATAAATACAGTCCTTCAAATATTTTAAAAAGCGTATTTTGTATATTAAAAGCAATGTATTTATGTTATCTGAACATTTTTAAATGATACATAAAAAATGATTATTTGTGCTACACATTCATATATGTAACTGGTTTCCTGGTTATATCTATTTATAGTCCCAGGTCAGGGTACTTGTCAAAAGAATGTACTTTTTAATGCCATCTTTTTATATATTTCGTAAAATTGTTCTTAATCATCTTCAGAGTTGCACTTAACAGCCATTAAATTGACACCTTTAATTGACTCTACTGTGGATCATAATTTTAATTACAACAATACTCTCTCCGCAGGCACTGAGGTACCTTGAAATCTCACACCAAAAAATGTGTTACATGGAGAAAGTCATTATCAATTTTAATTTTTAAGTATTGAGATCTGCATATATTTCAGCCCAAATATTTTATATCCGTTCGTATGAACATTCTCTGTCAAACATCTTTTCAAGATAAAACTTCAAGTAAATTGTCTCCATGATTCTTCTCAACGTTTAACAAAATGCCTACTGAAAAATAAGTGGCTTCTCAATTTCCCTCCATTAAGATATATATTTATCTTAAGATATATATTTATTCTATTAAACATCAAAAGATTTTTTTTCCCACAAATTGAGACATCTCAAAGGAAAACTTCAGAATTTATTTTTTTTTTTTTAATTTTTTTTTTCCAACGTTTATTTATTTTTGGGACAGAGAGAGACAGAGCATGAATGGGGGAGGGGCAGAGAGAGAGGGAGACACAGAATCGGAAACAGGCTCCAGGCTCTGAGCCATCAGCCCAGAGCCCGACGCGGGGCTTGAACTCACGGACCGCGAGATTGTGGCCTGGCTGAAGTCGGACGCTTAACCAACTGTGCCACCCAGGCACCACGGAAAACTTCAGAATTTAAACACTGAATAGCACAAAGCATTTGACCTCATCGATTACTTTCTGGCAAATATTCCTTGTTCTTGTAAAAAAAATTAAAAAAAAATGGCAGTGTCTTTTTTGCTAGCTTTTTAAAAAATTCACTTCCACTCACTAGCAGCTTTCAGAGATGAAGTGACTTGCCATTCAATCATTGAAGATTTCGATTAAAAATTGCCAACTGATTATGACCCAGATTCAACAAAAACTGTAGAGATTTCTTTTTGCACAAGAGTTCAATAGCTCTGGAAAATGTGTAGGTTGACTAAGAGCTCTTTAAAGGTTCAAGGATTCCTTAAATCAGATTGATGATCAACAGCAAAAACAGAGTGCACATTGCCACACTGAAGTACGTTTTTTATATCTGACATATCCTTGTCATGAAAAACTCTGTTGTTGCTACTCAACACCGTATATATAAAAATATTTATAGGGGCGCCTGGGTGGCTCAGTTGGTTAAGCATCTGACTTCGGCTCAGGTCATGATCTCATGGCTTGTGAGTTCGAGCTCCGCCTGGGGATCTGTGCTGATGTCTCGGAACCTGGAGCCTGCTTCAGGTTCTATGTCTCTCTCTCTCTAGCTCTGCCCTTCCCCCGCTCATGCTCTCTCTCTCTCTCTCTCTCTTTCAAGAGTAAACATTAAAAAAAAATATTGATAAATGTGGACACTACAGCTTTTAATTCAATCGATGGCACGTTATCATTTGTCTGTACACAATCATGGAAAATCAGGGCACTGCGGCCGATCCCAAGTACATTTCTGTCTCATAGATTCCCTCATTTTGCGAGAATATCTTATTGGCCATGATGCTGTCCTTTATCAAAGTTTGCATTCATATTGTCGCTACCAAATTCAATAAGCCCCAATGCTCAGTGTTTCAACTAAGTTTACAATGGCGTTCCTGATGTCAGAGATTTCGTCATTGGTAAAACTAACTAGCAAAAGCTTTATTTTGGCTCCATATATTGGATAAAAAAAATAAAAACAATTTTAGAATGAACTTATTTGATATTCTGAGTCATTTGATGTCATCCAGAAAAGACCACCGTTATTTGATGCTGCACAAGGTTTTTTATATGTTGGTGCTACCCGAGTCAACATATGAACAGCCAGCTTGCCATTTTTCATATGTGTTCAATGAAACCTTGGGATGGAAAATCAATAAATGTAGAACAGTCATCTGATCTAAAAGAAAAGTCACACTCCACAGAGAGGTATATAAATACAAGTTTTCAGCTGCCTGAATAAAAGCATGTTTCCAGAAATGGTCTTCTTGAAGTAACTACTGTTGAGGCCTCTTTAGCAGATTTGTAACTTAAGTTTACCTACTTGTAAACTTAAGAGATATGGTCATGGCCCCAGGGGATAGACAAGAAATGTAAACACACATCTATGTAGTTAGCACATCAACAAGTATCTCGACAAAGCGGGGATCATTACTTGACTATTTCCTAAACGTGCACTCTGAATTTATTATTCACTTATTAAAAAGGCTTTACCCAACAGTTAAAAACAAAAGTCTTAAGTGCAGATTTACTCATTGGAATGAGCGAAACAAAACACTATGATAAATGTGTTCAGACTGTTCTTTATTCTCTTATCCATAGAACTGTTTAAATTCTGCATATATTTAACATACACTCACCCTGTAATCTGTCCTCTTTCCCACTCACCACTCTGAACTGGCAGGGTGGAGGCTTTACGCACCTTAACAGATTTGGCAATCGCCATGCCGCGACAGGCTGCTATGCCAGGTGGCCGATTCGAGTAGAAGCATCAGATGCTTCTCCTCCACTGCTTGAGATAAGAAGGGATGGACCCATCTGAGAGCATCTTGTGTTTTCAGTGACCATCCAAAAGCCTTCCCCTTAAAGCTAGGTGTTAGTGGGGCAGGCCCTGAAAAGCCCAGGAAAATAGATGGGTTTATGCCTGGTTAGTTGCTGGATTTAACGTGGTGTCTGTGAGCTCTCTGGTCAACGCCTGCGCAGATGGGGGGGGGGGGGGAAACGGTAAATGGAAATTTTCTGGGCAAGGAAAGGACACGTGGCAGAGGAATGATTCCAGTCCAGAACTTCACTCCAGAGCAAGTGTGTCCCTATCACAAGAAGCCCCTTAAGTGACTGGCAGACGTTTCGCAAAGTAGGCATTCGACACGCATTTGTTCTCTTTGACATTTGTTTCTATGATGTCTATGGCTGCCTGTTCTCCTTCCTTACTGTAGAATATATAATTTGGAGACACCTTGTTCGGTTACGTATTTCTACCTACTCTTCCTTTCCAGCACGATTTTGCTCAATACTCATGCGAGTGTACGTTAAATAATGCCTTTTGAAAATATTTCAAAAACACTTCTTTCCATTCTTGTATGTAAGAGCTCAGGTACCCAGGGGCTGTTGGTGCCAACTGGTAAAAAGTCGGAAGAAAAAACAAACAAACCATGAGACTTCCCAGCTCGACCCAGGCCTGCACCTTATGTAAACTAATAGGCTCTGGTCAGAACGAACTGGGTTTGACTCTGTCTTGTCATCTACTCGGTTTGCCATCACGGCGAACTCCTCACTCCTCCTGAGTCTCGACTTTGCTGTCTGGAAAAAGGGAAAGGCTCATCCTTTCCTGATTGAGTGTTTGAAGAATTAAGTATCATTCACATCATAAACTATGCAAAGCACGTGGTGCACTCCAGGTACGTCCTAAACCGAAGCTCCTTCCCTTCAAGAATGCAAAGAGAGAAAAGAATATGAAATCTCTGGTCTGGTTTAAAGAATACGAAGGTGATTTAAAGTTTCGAAAGCAATGGTCTTCCAAGAGAAGTCTGCTCACGTGGCCCTGCGTTGTACGAAAGATCATCTGGCGGTTTTATCCGTGTCATGCTGGCTTTATTTACACGTCTCAGATTGAACCACGGAATGTGGTGATAACAGTTTAGCAAACACAACATTACAGCTGCTGCTGCTACCAAATCGCCTGGGAAGAGTAACAGAGACTCATTCAGAAAGACAGAACGGTTACCGCGTGTGCTTGTATGTTCCCCTAACATCGGAGGCTTCTGATTTATAGAGGGAAATGCGTAATAAAAATAGCAGTGGCCACTAGTGTCGTTAAGCAAATGCACAAAATAACTGTGTCTCCACACGCACTTGACTCTGCCATCCCTACATCTCAGAAAGAACGGATTGTATTTCTTACTACAAACTTGAAAAATCAGGGAGGCGTAAGTCAACTCGTATGATTTAGGGTCTCCTCTATGACAAAGCCCGTGTCACAATATGATGGAAGAGATGAGAGCATGGAACTTTCCAGACACAAAATTCAAATTTCATAAGGTTCCTCTGTTTTCTTATGCCCTATAAAGAAAGAGCGGCGCTCATGGTAAGAAAAATGCCAAACGTGTAACCTAAAAATGTGTATTATCATATGGAGATGAATGTTAAGATTGCCATTTTTCCACGGTGAAAAAGCAAAACCGAAGTCCTTTGGCTAAGTTCTGTCATCAGTTGAATTCAGGACAAATCATGTGCTTCCTTTCAAAGCAAAACCAAAAATAAATCAGGAGGCAAATTCACGTCTCCAATGACTATGGCCCTGTAGGTGCAATAAACTAGCTTTGAGCCTCTGGGAGAGAATTCACACCATCAAAATGAATTTACAACTCAGAATTAATTATATAATCAGTGTGTTACGTTAAATCTCTCCCACATGTTCTGATGTTGGGAAAAAAAAAAAATCCTCATTTCTCTATTAATTACCTAAGCCAAACCAAGGAGATAGTCCTGAAAATTGACCATGTCAGAAAAAAAATCCTTCTGACATGTTTAAAAACTGAGTAGTATGTGTCACAGGATGGGAAGCATTCCCAAAAGCGATCAATGCAAAATTCCATCTCAAGATCTTTCCAATAATTGCAGCTATCTAGAGCAGAGACACAAAAATATAACTTTGGACTTTCCATGGGAGTATATTTGGTCTGTTTTATCCTATGGAATATTAAAAGCCTGTAATTTGAAAGCTTGGAGGATTATAAACACCAGAAACAGACTGAGTGGCATTTAGCATGAAAAAGAAAAAAAAAAAAACCTCAGCATCTGTCATAACAAAGAATAAGAAGCAATATTTCTGATACATGAGATTAAAAATTATTCTTTGGGAAGTCTGGCTTACTGCACTGGGAACTGTCTTTAGGATTTCTTCCCATGAGATGTCGAGTGCGTGTGCGTGCACGTGAACAAACGTGTGTGAACTCGCGCACGCACACAGTCAACTCCAAGGTGTATGCTGTTTCACTGGGGAGATGTCTGTTCGTTACACAAAGTGCTTCCACGCTGACTGGGATTTACCAGCACGTTTCTTTGGCGTGTGAAAAGAACCCCACTGCTGGAAAAAGTAAAAGGATGAGCATCATCAAGAGGAAGGTGTTGATAAGACACAAAGGAACAGTCGGCAACAGTCTAAAATGACGATTTGGAATGTGGAGCTCAGGAAGATTTATTTCATGAAGCTTCTCCGAGCCAACGGACGGACGCTACAAATACCATCCCAAGGCAAACAGGGCTAGTGGTTTTCTAGAAGTACTGAGGCAGCCTTCTGTCACTACTGTAGGTAAACACACAATGCTTGGCAGTTGTTGATTTTGCTGTGTGGGTGCCTTCGATTTTGTTTCACTGCCCGACATGACGTGCCAACGTTAATGAAAGAAGCCATCACACTATACTGATTATTTACTTAGAGCACCATGTTTATAGTTTCAATCTTTGTACCGATAGGGGCTCGACATGGGAGAAAACACTCCATAAATGTAAAACAACGCAGAAAAATGAACCGATACATTAATGACAGGTTTCCTGCCTGACCGTGTGGGAGGGTCAAAAATAAACCTGATTTAGGCCAGAAGAACTGGATTTGTGTTACTATCCTATCTAGTTAAAATTTCTCTTAATTTGTAGATGGGGGAATTAATACCAAATGTAATGGTCTGAGTGCTGAGTGGGCTCAAATATATAAACACAGTCTGCACATTGTAAACACTCTACCAATATTATCTTTTAAAGTTTACTTATTTATGCTGAGAGAGAGAGAGAGAGAGAGAGCACACAAGTGTGTGCGAACAGGGGAGGGGCAGAGAGAGAGGGAGAGACAGAATCGCAAGCAGGTTCCAGGCTCCAAGCTGTCAGACAGAGCCCGATGCAGGGCTTGAACCCACAAACCATGAGAGCATGACCTGAGCTGAAATCAAGAGTTGGACGCTTAACCTGAGCCATCCAGGTGGCCCTATTCATATTTGTATAAATATAATTATTTAACTAATACTTACTCGAAATAATATTATTACTTTTGGGTCATTTATTACTTCCTAGAAATTATTACTTTTCCCTTGAGGAAAAGAGAGACATATTCGCCTTCCTATCAATTATCCTGTAAACTCACTGGAGAGTCCGGATTTAGGGGAAACGCCTAATGATGGGGTTTCATTAGGAAAGCCGAGGAACAGCTACTATCCTCAGAAAAACAATGACTGGTGGATGACTGAGATACAATGTCCAATGTACTCTAATTAGCATGATGTAATAATTTTAGGCAATGAGAAATTAAATATCCAGACACAGTAGTCCGTAAAGACAGAGTCTCTGACTTCATTCTGTTAGAGCACGTAAGGTAATAGAAGGATAGACAATCCATCTAATTTACAGTCTATCATATTTCACAATATTGGGAATAACATATTGAGCAAATAGAATCCTTACAGTAGAAATCACATAGAAAATACATAAGCACTAGGAATATTAGTGAGACTGATAGTAGTGTGATGAGTAATGCTTCAAAAGGTCAGATCAGGGGCACCTGGGTGGCTCAGTCGGTTAAGCGTCCGACTTCAGCTCAGGTCATGATCTCGTGGTTCGTGAGTTCGAGCCCCGCGTCGGGCTCTGTGCTGACAGCTCAGAGCGTGGAGCCTGCTTCCGATTCTGTGTCTCCCTCTCTCTCTGCCCCTCCCCTGCTCACACTCTGTCTCTCTCTGTCTCTCTCTCTCAAAAATAAACATTAATTTAAAAAAAAAAAAAGATCAGATTAATGACATTTCTGGATGACCTCAAAAAGTAATGAAGAATGGGGCGTTTGATTTTTAAAAGAAAAATCTGAGCAAGTCAGTGTGTCGGAGAAAAGGCTGCTGGAAATAGGGAAGCCAATCCCTTCTCATTCAAAACATGCATAAACTGATAATTAAGATTTGGCTGGAATCCATTTTAATATTAAAGTCTTGAAAGTAAGATGGTCTGGTAGAAATGGTAGCAATTAAATCACTTCATCACTAAAAATCACATTAAATCAAATTAAAAGGAGTTAAATTAGAGCAACCATTGACTTTATTTCCCTGAAAATCATCTTAAACAGGTCCTCTGCAATTTGCCCCGCGTATAAATCGCATATGCCCTGAAAGTGTGGGTATGTGTGTGTATTAAACTATTGCTAACCTTTCAAAGATACTATCTGACTTTGGGTTTTCTTAAAAATGCCATACTTTATCATTTCAAAGTACCACTGTTCTGTCACTAGGATAAAAAAAAATCACTAATCAAACTAATTTGCTGTGTTTGGAGCATTCATAAGAAGGCGCAAAGGAATCCCAAGCGAAACTACTCTCGCTGTGAGATTGTAAAATAAACTTCCTCCAAGCATGACGGTCTCCCCTTTAGGAAGTACTATAGTTGGGATGAGAGAGATCTTTTTTTTTTTCTGTCTAGAATAAGAAAGCATAATGAATGGGGCATAGTGGGCCTAGCCCACTCATCCGAAGGACTGTGCAGGTTCAATGCCAGCAAGAACTCCTGTGAAATATGTATGCCACATGCTCCTCTACTTAAGAAGGTTCTGCCTGGGGGGCGCCTGGGGGGCTCAGTTGGTTAAGTGTCCAACTTGGGCTCAGGTCATGATCCCACAGCTTCTGAGTTCAAGCCCCGCATCGGGCTCTGTGCTGACAGCGGGGAGCCTGGAGCCTGCTTCTGATTCTGTGTCTCCTTCCCTCTCTGCCCCTCCCCTGCTCACACTCTGTCTCTCTCTCTCTCTCAAAAATAAATAAACATTAAAAAAATAATAATAATAATAAAAAGAAGGCTCTGCCTGGGATGAGTGGACTAATCAGTTTGGAGAATGGAAACCATGTTAAACACCGAAACTGATGGTTAAAAACGGACTTAAATTTTAACGACGGCATCCTAATTTGTGAAGAGAGGGTAGAGATATCATATTAATTTGCATCCTTTCATGGTAAAATGGTCCACAACGGATCCATAAAAATGTATTAGATGTTTACGTTTTAGTTTTTTAAATTTTATTTTTATTTTAGAGAGAGAGAGAGCGAGCAGGGGAGAGGGGCAGAGGGAGAGAGACTCCCAAGCTGGTTCCATGGTCATGTGGAGCCCAATGCAGGGCTCAATTCCATGACCCTGGGATCATGACCTGAGCTGAAATCAAGAGTTGGACACTCAACCGACTGACCACCCAGGCACCCCTATAGTTATATTTTTTTTGAAAAAAGTTTTTTAATGTTTATTTTTGAGAGAGACAGAGACAGAGTGTGAGCAGGAGGGAGAGAGGGAGACACAGAATCAGAAGCAGGCTCCAGGCTCTGAGCTTGTCAGCACAGAGCCCGATGTGGGGCTCGAACTCATGAGCTGTGAGATCATGACCTGAGCCGAAGTCAGACACTTAACCGACTGAGCCACCCAGGTGCCTGTGATGTTTATTTTCTTAAAAACATCCACATCTGTTTTTCACCCGTTACGACACGCAATGGCGTCGTCCCGCGCCCCCCTCCCTCGCCAAACACTGTAAGACAATTGTTCATTCATCGATAATTCTAGAACAAATCATTCAAGTCCTATTTCTGACAGCCGAGTTAAAAGCACACCAACTCACAGTGCAGACATCACAGCACAGATTCTTTATGATAGCAACAGACAGGGTTTTGGTTGTTTTTTTTTTTGTTTGTTTTTTGTGTTTTTGGGTTTTCTTATTGTTACATGCCCTTATGATTTCTTCTTGCTGATGTTAATAGTAACTGTTGAATATTCTATGTAAGCATTTGTTGGGCTGGAAAAAGAAAGAAACTCTAATGCAAGTATTTATACCTTCTGCAATGAAAACAAGATATTATTGCTTTGCGTGACCTTTCCTAAGTATGGGATACAGCATTTTACACAATAGTTTCTTGGTTCATGCTTCAATTACTGACCTTTACTGTGTAGAAAATTAATGCAATTTTCATTGTAATCCATCCGTACAAATAAGGTCCACATAGAAGAATTCCACATATGGAATCTAATAGAAATCGGAAATGTCAGCTGATTGCTGTTGGCTGAACTTAGCCATTCTCTGTTTGTTCAGGGGTCCCCAGCAAACTATACTTGTAACAAGCAATTTCTCGCGTGGGCCATCAGGAATAAGAGAGAAAGATTTCCTCTCTTCAAAGTTTAGTCTGTACCTTTAGTTTCCTAAAAGCCAAAAAACTAGTCACCTGAAGGTTCTAGGTTATTTCTGAAGGCCCCCCCCCCATCTCCTCCCCCCCACACAAAGGGAGACAAAATCGTGCAGTCTCATTTGGCTTCCGTGGTCACCCCCACGGACGTCTTGACAACTAGAAGGAACAAGAGGCTATAGTGATGTCATTTTACAACAATCCCCCCTCCAGACAATAAACGTATGACAGACCCCAGACCACGTCCTGGTTGGTGCATCAGAGACAGGCAGAAGACGGGAATGTGCCCATCTCCTGAGGAAACTCTGCCGAGGGGCCCGGACTTGCTTTCATCTTCCACAGTCGCCTGTGATGGTATTTGGTGGGAAGGGGCGCTGGCAATTAAGGAGTGTCACTTTCAAGATGGATAGTTTGGATAGAAAGGAGTTTCCTCTGTTCTTCTGGTTTGGAAGGAAACGGCTGTGTGTTTATAATTTGTAAACAGCTCATCGCTCACTGGGTGTGTTACAGTTCCCAGAAGCCTGGTCTGTCACGTCTAACATGCAACAGAAGCCAGAAGGGCTCTGTGGACAAGCCCCTGGAAACAGCACACTGTGGAGGGCAACAGCCCGGTGCCTGTGTGGGCAGGTCTCTGAGGAGCACATCTCAGTCGTGGAAGCTTGCTGTATGCGAAGAAATGATGGACTGTAATATATGTGTATGATGTGGGCTCCAGAAGTCTTGAAGCTGAAAATCCCTCCACACTTTACAGCTCTCGTAGCGAAGTGCGAGTGGAAAGATACTGATAAGGACCGCAAAGCTCGCCCGTCTCCCTAACAGGTGAAGGGTTGTGTTAAGCAGAAGGAGGCATAGAGAGAAGTCAACACTTCATTTTAGATTTATTCCTCTGGATGATATCATAGACATATAAAATTGAGGAAGCAAACACGCATGGCCGTGCTATGGCTCTTAAAGGTCCTGTGAAAATAACGACAATCAACGCATCTCCAGAACAGACTCGCCCCGAAGGAAATGGGGAACGTCGTGATGCCAACACCCTCTGTGCGGATCGGGTTTGGCCCATCTGCCGTGGGGAGGGCCATGCCTGGGTAAATGCAAGAGCTCCAAGGCTCTTCCATGTAGATGCGATGGTTCCAACTCAGTTGTCCTTGCCCAGAAAGGCCTGAAGGACAGCCCAACTGGCTCTACCTCCAGACTCCCAGACCCCCGCAGACAATCCTTGGGGCACCTGAGTAGACGGGCACATTGTGACAACCACTGGTCTAGACCCCACGGCCTGGATATGTTGCCTGCCAGTTTACTGAACCCCACTTTCTCATTCATTGCCTTCTTGTTGGATGCCCTCCGCAGATGGGCCACAGACACATGGTCACGATTATCTCTAAAGGGCAGATGACTCCCTCTTCTACGGAGGGCTCATTTCAACAGAGCCAAACAGAAGGACATCTTCCCCACTTCCCAGCCTTGGTAAATCAACTTTTAGAATTCTGCTTAGTAAAGGTTTAAAACAATTTCATCAGTGCTTGAGTTTATTTTGGCGAAACATCCCACCAGCACGCATGTTAGCCTGGCTACAACTTTTTCGCCCTCAAGGAGTCACATCAGTCGGAAGCAACTCACATCAATCCGTCGAGAAGAAAGTTGCGTCTGCGTGACCCTGTTCTGGAAAGAGTCACTTCCGTTTAAAACACATTCTACTGTATTTTATCATTTTGCTATTAGCGATCATTTTAGCACAACAAACAAGATTTGCTTTGTAATCCACCCAAGTTGTTTCAAATGGGCAAAACCATCTGGCTTGCCCAATTAATTTTAAGGCTGTTTGTGTCACGGAGCCAGGGTTTAATTCGCTGCTATCTTCTGGGCATTTTATACTGGATACTTAACTCTTAAGATTCCCCCGTTTGCCCCCTTCCCCCCTCCCGCAAGCCTCCCAGGTGCTCCCCTCGCAAACCCCATACACCCACAGGTTCTAGGGGGCTGGAAGTCGATTAAGCCGGTAGCATCTCATTTGGCATTTCACTTTTTTTTTTTTCATTATATTCCAGAAGGTTTGTCTGAAAGCGTAATGACAACAAAAGCAGCCGATTTGAGAGATTCTCCCAGGAGAAGGAAAAGGACAGATGTACACAGACATATAGCTGAAAACACTGCCAGCAACAGCTGGGAAAGTGACAGGCTCCAAAGTGGGTGACCACCCCACGGAGCACAGACAGGAGGCTAAAGGAACAGCAGTTTCACTTGGTTTACTTTGGACTTTCTAGACTACCTTTTATGTACCTTTTATACACCAGGGGAAGGCTCACCTTCACTCGCATCAAATGACAAGCCTCCTATAGGTACGCTTTGTATAATATCTCCGTTTTCCCTTACATTTTACCCCTTTTATATCCTCCCTTACTAAGATCTTTAAAAACCGATATCCTTTATAAATTACAAAAACATTCCTATCCCGGACACTCCATAATGCCAACAAACAAACAAACAAACAAACAAACAAATAAATAAATTTTTCAAACAGGGTTTGACTCAACCAGGTAAAATGCCATCTGCGGACGACACGAACGTTTCCTTTCGCGAGCTTTCCTGAGCACACGTACCTTGTCGTCATCATACTCCTCTTCGTCTACGTCTGTGCTCTCCTGAAAGGAAAAAAAAACCACAATTTGTTAATATGACATCCGCTGAAACGATCAAATGCAAATTAAACCCGTACACACTTTGTAAGGTTTTCTACATAATTGACGCGCTAGTGTTTTGTTTTGTTTTTTTGAATACATTATAACCTCTTGGAAAAAATAGTGGTTTGAAAGTTCAGGGACGCTGTGGCAAGACTATAAAACAGGATGCATAATCTACGTAAAACTTAACTATAAATAAAGCTATTAGGCGAGTGCCCTTTGAAGGCACCCAGCCTTCGAACTGCATTGCCAAGCTGTACTTTCTGTAAACAGTTGGTTCTTATTCTGACAAATGAGCCAACTGCTACGTTAAGGCTGAGAACACCGTACTCGGTTGGTGCTAGGCTCATTGTTATAATGACTGCTCTTTTCCTTTGGGGCCGTTACTGAAACATTAGACAGTAGGAAATGCATTAGTCTGAATATAATCAATCTCAAGAATAAGTTACAGGTTTCTGTGCATTATTATTGTTTTCCTTGTGATTTGGGGAGGGGGGTTGAGGGCAGGGGAGGGGAGGACACTTAGCCTCTGACTGGGACTAACAGGAACCTGGCTTTTGTTCGGGGGCCGAAGCACCAGGTGCCGGGAACAGGCTTGTTCAGATTGGTCTAGCCATCTCGGCTTGGGGCGCCCGGGTGGCTTAAGTTGGTCAAGAGTCCAACTCTTGACTTCGGCTCAGGTCACGATCTCACGGTTCTGGAGTTTGAGCCTCACGTGGGCCTCTGCACTGATGGTGTGAAGCTTCCCTGGGATTCCCTCTCCTCCCTCTCTCTCGCGTGCTCGTTCTCTCTCTCTCAAAATAAATAAACTTAAGAAAAGAATCTTGGCTATTTAGTAGATAAGTTGTAATCCCAACACTGCAATATTTAAAAGCCAACACATGTTGGTACCCAGTCCAGCGGGTTTGGCAGCTCAGACAAAACGCTGGGGAGTAGAAAACCAGGGTGGCTTTTGAGCTTGAACGCTTACCTTTCTGCTCAACCACCTTGCAAAGGTCAGGCGTGCTGTTTAGATGCCGCTGTTCCAGTAGGAAACAGAATTGTCACTCTCACGTTCTTAAAAAAAAAAGAGTAACTCTGAAGTATCCAGAGTCCTCTGCTAGCCGCCATAAAACCGCTGAGCAGTTACCAGGCAATTTCTCCAGGACTGGTACTGTATTACCCCCAGAATTCCCCTGAGCGGCAGCTCGCAATGTGTGACAGTCCGCTGATGGCTGGAGAACTCACCTATTCACCGTCGGTGGTACACATTTCATGAAAGCAAATGGGTAAAAACACATGCAATAAAAACACATTGTGGGAAGAAAAACATTGTGATTAGGAGTTAGAAGTCTTCAGCCTGGGACAAAGTCTTCGGCTTAAGACACTGTTCCAGCACTTTGTGCCACGTGACCTTGAGCAAATCACTTTGCCACTCTGGGGTTTAGTTCCCTCAAGTATAAAGTAAAAACAGTAATCCTCGCCTCCTCCGTGGTTATGTTATCACGATTCAAATAGGCAACAAATTTGGAGGGCCTGGGTGGTGCGGTCGGTTAAGCATCCAACTTTTGATTTCAGCTCAGGTTATGATCCCACGGTTCGTGAGATCGCGCCCCATGTCGGGCTCTATGCTGACAGCACAGAACATGCTTGGGATTCTCTCTTCCCTTCTCTTGCCTTCCCCTTCCCCTTCCCCACTCACACACACACACACACACACACACACACGTACTCTCTCTCAAAATAAACTTAAAAAAATAGGTAACAAATTTGAAAATGTTCTGTAAATTAAAAAGATTTTATATACACACACATTTATATACACATGCACTTATGTATACTTATGTACCCATATGTACATGTATAGACACCTGCCTACGAATACATACACATTTCTGCACGCACACACACACACACACACACACACGCTATAAACACACATACCATAGATGTAGCTGAAAAGTAAACATGATCAGAAATTGTAAAAGTGTTATATGCTAACTAACTTGGATGTAAATTTAAAAAAAAGAACACTTCTGGAAGTATAAAAAATGAATAAACCTTAAAAAATTAATTATTTAATTTAATTTAATTAAATACAAAAGAAATTGTAAAAATGTTAGTTGACAGCACATTTTACTAAAGATGTTTCTCTGAAAATTCCCTTCATCTGCACCTGTGAAGCTTAGTCCTTAAGCAATCCTGTACTTTAAAGCTATTTACTTATTAGTTTTTTCTAGCATCTTTAGGCCCCTCATTATTGATATATGCCCGTGGCTATTGCATTAAACAATCAAATATCAAACAGAATAGAATTCTGAATTTGCTTGATGTTTCTGCTCCCTGCCTAAACACTCTTTTCTCTACTTCCCTTCTATCCCAAATGACAGCAAAACATCCTTTTAATATCCATTATTTCAGACATTTTAAAAAAAATAATAGCATTGTGAGGAAAAGTGGGCGAAGTTGGTCAGCTTTTGAGTCTGGAAAAACCCAATGTGAAGATATTTTATTATCATGTCTCAGGATCTTAGATTTCTGTTTATTTTTTTAATGTTTATTTTTGAGAGAGAGAAAGAGGGAGGCAGAGTGAAAGCAGGGGATGGGGCAGAGAGAAAGGGGGACACAGAATCTGAAGCGAGGTCATGGTTCTGAGCTGTCAGCAGAGAGCCTGACGCGGGGCTCGAACTCATGGACCGTGAGATCATGGCCTGAGCCGAAGTCGGACGCTTAGCTGAATGAGCTACCCAGGCGTCCCTCTTAGATTTCTGTTTTAAAAATTTGGTTCTTGAATCTGGGATGCCAAGATAATACCAGGAAGCAAGTCTATAAATACAAGTTCCTGCCAACCCAGAGCAGGAAAAGATTCTTTGGGCTGGGATACGTGGAATAAGGGAAGCCGAGTCAGAGAATAAGTATGACAAGCAGATGCCGGGGTAGGTCTTTGAGAAGAGGCCTTGCGGGTGCTTCCTTTAACACCATGGGAAGCTTGAGATTTATAAGACCTGGGCACCGCAAAATAGAAGTGCCCACGGCCACTCGCCCTCTGATTTCCCCGGCAGTTGGCAAAGCTCTGAAGGCTTCAGCCAGAGGCAAAAACTGCAAAGGGTGTTAGGGTGGAAAGGCCTGAGTTAGCCTCCCAAATGCCTTCTGTGTCTTGAAGGAGCTCAAGGAGACATCAAAGGCGTCTTTTCAGTGGATGGGAAGGTAATTCACAGTAACCTTGCAATGAACCAGATGGGCACACATTGAAATCCGCGGCCAGCATGGTAATGATGACTAAGCACCCGGGGGGCTCTCCTCATGCTAAGAAGGTAGGTCAAGACTCAGGAACATAGCCTAGAAGAAACGCTCCAGGTTACACCCAATAAAAGTCCTCCACTAGAACATGAACGTGTGTGCCAAGTTTCTCCTCGTCTCTCAAACCAAGAGCACTTGGGCCATGATTTGGTGGTGGTGGTTTGCTGTCGTTCACACGTCTTTCTCTAGACAAATGTCACAGTTACTGGAATCTCTGCTCACCTGGCTGTCCTGGATGCTGCCCGTCTTCCCTTTTGTGAGAATGATGAAATTGTAGATGAAGAGGAGTAATAAGGCCAGGGGGACCATGTACAGTTCAAAATTCCAGACGGCGACCAAAAATACCTGATTGGAGGACAAGACAAAAATCACTGCTTGAAAAATCAGGACGGGGATCATTTTAAAATCCTTCTCATTGACTTAAGGAAATTAAATCCAGCACACTCTGTCCATGGTAGCTTTGAAGAACAGTTACAGACAGGGACACACGCATGCGCGCGCGCGCACACACACACACACACACGCACGCACGCAATTAACACAGTTTTAGAACTGAAAGTAAAATGAGGAAGGTATAGAGATAAGTTGGCCAGTCGCACTCCGAAATGGACAATACAGTAGCCCCATACCTGGAAGTCCTGTTACCCTGTCAACCACAGTCGGTTTTTTGCTCCTAGATTTACCAGAATTTAGTAAAGCAGTATGGAAAAACCCAAGGTCTCACAGAGTCCGGCCACAGGCCAAATTTTGCCAACAGTAAGGTTTACTTGAACTGTAGAGTGTGAGGACTTTTGAAATTGGCTGCCAGTGTTTAAAAATCCAAATATGCCAGATGAAAACTTCAGATAGCCAAAGTCTCTTTAAAAATCTTGAAATTTTCTAATTTGGAGGCTGGCTGGTCACAAGGAAATGATGGGCTAGAACTGTGCTATACCTGCCCAGTTTCTATCGGCCTCTGAGTTTGTGACCATTTCATAGAAAAAGTCACTCTCATAACATATCAACTTAGAAGAGGCAAATTATTGCATCTTAAATATTAAATCTTCCACTCCCAAAGCAGTATTGTTTCACTGATTACTGAAAACATTTTCTACCATGCTAGAGTTTTATTTTTGCAGATATTATAGATTTCCTTCTTATATTTTGGTTGCTATTCTGAATTTAATCATGTATTGTATTATATGTTTCAAGAAGAGAATTATTTGCTTTAAAAGCTAATAATTTGTACATACCAATTTTTAAATTAGTAACATGACTAAATTTTCATACTATTTTTTTTTAATTTTTTTCAACGTTTATTTATTTTTGGGACAGAGAGAGACAGAGCATGAACGGGGGAGGGGCAGAGAGAGAGGGAGACACAGAATCGGAAACAGGCTCCAGGCTCTGAGCCATCAGCCCAGAGCCTGACGCGGGGCTCGAACTCACGGACCGCGAGATCGTGACCTGGCTGAAGTCGGACGCTTAACCGACTGCGCCACCCAGGCGCCCCTTTCATACTATTTCAAATAGCTTTTCATTTCATTTTTTGGGGGGGATGGGAGTTCTAAGAATATAGTCACACAATCTACAAATGACCTGCTTCTGTTTCCTCTTGTCTAATATCTATAACCTTCTAATATGTGTACTTCCTTTTATTATTACTAACTAAACAATTTTATTTTTTTTTTTATTTTTTTTTTCAACGTTTATTTTTGGGACAGAGAGAGACAGAGCATGAACGGGGAGGGGCAGAGAGAGAGGGAGACACAGAATCGGAAACAGGCTCCAGGCTCTGAGCCATCAGCCCAGAGCCCGACGCGGGGCTCGAACTCACGGACCGCGAGATCGTGACCTGGCTGAAGTCGGACGCTTAACCGACTGCGCCACCCAGGCGCCCCTAAACAATTTTAAATAAAACTGTTGAAAGGGACATCATGGTCTCACTCCTGAAATTAATGAAAATGCTTCTATTTTTCTATCATCAAGCATGATGCTGACCTTTAGTCTGAGCTATATAAATCATTTCACATTAAGAATACACATATAATAAATCATTTTTAAACTAGAAAGTTGACATACAGGCATTCATCTTATTATTCTTAATATTTTAAAAATATTTCAGGAATCCTCCATGAAAACATTTGAAAAAGGAAAATATTTTTGAAATAAGAATACTTACATCAATTTCAACGAGGGTTTATTTCTTATTATTTTTAAAATCAGGAAAGGAGGAGGGTTTACTATCTTTTAAAACAAGGAAGGGTTTTTTCCTTTTCATTTTACAACCTCAACACGTTGTATTATATTTATAATTTCCTAATATTGAAGTAAACTTGTATTTCTGGAAGAAACCTCTTTTTAACTGGACTGTAATTGTCCTTTAATGTACATTTGTATGGTATTTGCTAACACTTGAAGATGTTTTTGCATAGATACCCATGTGTTACGTGTGTTATTTATTTAACCTTTTTATATTATTTTCAGGTTCTGGCAACAGGATTATTTTGATGCCATTATTTTGGTATACTCCATTCTTTATGCCTAGGATAATTTTTTCATGTCATATTACTAAATAGTCTAAGAATGAAAAAAACTTACATAGAGCAACGTAACTAATCCCCATGCACCCACACCCATGAAGTCTTGTCAACGTACTGTCACTTTTCTTTCCAATTTATGTATTATTCTTCCTTTTTTTTTAAAGTAAAACATGTCAGATAATTGTTTCCCATGTCGATCTTCACCTGCTCCCTCAACCTACTCTTCCCATTCCCAGAAGCCAAGCAAAAATAGATGTGAATCTTTGCCTAAGGACATTGAAGGTTTATATTAGAAATAACATAAACAACATCAAAATGTCCGGATCATTCTAAAATGTTTTATTCAACAGCATGTTTCATAGATTGTTGATGGTGTAGGTATAAATCCACTATATTCATTTTAACTGATATATGGTACCCTGTTCAAATGAATGTTTTGTAATTTATCCATTATACTCTCTTATCATTGAAAATTTAAGTAGAAACAGCAGTTTTATTTTTTAATGTAGTCAAACATATTCATCTGCAATCTTAGATTTTGTATACCTTTCATGTTCAATGTTCTACTTAAGGAATCATATTCTACTCTGACAGGATAAAGTTATCTCATCGTGTTTTCTCCCAAAAGACAACTGTATGTGTGTGTTTCTTATTTTGTCTCAAGTGTCTTTTGGTTTATAATTGGAAACAAGCTTCCAGTTTGAACTTTTCCCTTATAGTCAACTTTTACAATCAGATTGTGGTACCGATCCCTAGTTTTTCACTGTTTTCATTGCCATTTCCGCTCCATACCAAGTTCCCATAGGAGAGTGTTTACTTATGTACACGATAATCCTTTCCATTGATACATATTTCTACTTTACAAGACCACATCTTTAACTGTAGTTTAGTAACCAGATGACATATGAGTGAACAAGTCTCTATTAGCTCACTTTCAAATTTATCTTGGGTAGTTCTTCATACTTTACCCTTCCACATGTATTTTAGAGACAACTTGTAACAGTCCATAAAATTCTTGGTGACAGTTTCATTGGGATAGCCTTGAATGTATGTTTGTTTGGAGAGAAGTGATATCTTGATATTGGCTTTCTGAATCATAAGGATATAATCCATAATATATGGATTATATCTCCATATATTCATGACTTTTATATAATATCTCAAAATACTTTATTACTTTCATCATACTGACTTTGCATATGTTTTTTTACTATTTTGCTAAGTAACTTAAGACTTTTGATACTATTATGAATGGGGGCATTTTAAATTTATATACTTTAGTTACTTTTGGGCACAGGAGTACTGATTTTTATATGTTGTTCACATTATTCCTGACCCCTCTTATTAGTTGTAGGAGATTTCTTTTCTTCTTAGTTTGTTTATTTATTTTGAGAGAGGCAGAGTCAGCGCAAGAGGGGGAGGGGAAGAAAGAGAGGGAAAAAGAGAATCCCAACAAGGCTCTGTACTAGCAGCACAGAGCCAGTTATGGGGCTCGAGTCCACAAAGCCGTGAGATCATGACCTGAGGTGAAACCAAGAGTCAGAGGCTTAACTGACTGAGCCCGCCATCCAGACATCCCAGGAGATCTCAAATCTATCCTTATGGAGACCTGATGTGGAAAACCATATACACTGAAAATCATGGCAATTTTTTTTTTTTTTTTTTGCCTTCCGATCTATGTGTTACTTAGATGTTCTTTTAGTGCTGAACCTCTATACTTCTTAAAAATAAGTAAGTGTAGAATTTTAAAAACAATTTTTGAATCAATGTGTATTTTTATCTTGTTGATTTTCTCTAGTCTATTAATCTGGTGTGTTTTAGCAGCTTTATTTACGGTTTTATAATTTACATATTCGTATCAGTTTCTTTTTAAAGGTTTCTTTCTTTTACTTTCATGTCTTGTTTTGCTTTAATATGAACAACATAGAGAAAAGCAGAGAAAAATAGTAGAATGATTGATTACTAGGGAAAGCCACAGATTTTCCGAATTGTTACCTATTTCCCTTTCCTTGTTCTTAAAGTTCTTTCAGGATTGGGAGTTTTAACTGTATGCTAAATGGTTACTAGTTCTTAATGTCTACTGGATAAGTGGAATTTTATTGTTTTCCTTATATTGCAAAATATAACTTCAAGTGAAAAGAGGCTGATACGAAACTATTGGGAAAAATTAGGAAATAGCATATTTTAAGTTTCTTTGCTTCATCATAAAGCTATTTATAAAATGTCTCTAACAAAATGACTTGCACATCAACTACTATTAGAGGGCTGTTGTGCTAGGTAAACACCTCATTTGCTGGAAGATTTGCCTCTATCAAGTATAGTTAAGTAATACCGGAAAGTGCTTTACAACAAAAAGGGAGCCACATTTAAATATTCAGAGGGCTCAAAACTCTTTCAGAGTGAGACACTAGTGCCTTTAGAAACCTTTCAAGGGGCCCCTGGTTGCTTAGTCAGTAGGACATGCAACTCTGGATCTCAGAGTCGTGAGTTCAAACCCCACGTTGAGCGTAGAGCTTACTTTACAAAAAGAACAGAAACATTTTATTTATTTATTTATTTATTTTTAACGTTTATTTTATTTTTGGGACAGAGAGAGACAGAGCATGAATGGTGGAGGGGCAGAGAGAGAGGGAGACACAGAATCGGAAGCGGGCTCCAGGCTCTGAGCCATCAGCCCAGAGCCCGACGCGGGGCTCGAACTCACGGACCGCGAGATCGTGACCTGAGCCGAAGTCGGACGCTTAACCGACTGAGCCACCCAGGCGCCCCAAAACATTTTAAAAATCAATGCATATTCCTTATATCTGTGATGAAGAGTTAATTTCCTAAATACACACTTTTCGGCAAAATAATAACAATAATAATAATACCCTGAAAACAAGTTTGCAAAAAAGACCGAGGATAATTAGTAGACTGATAGTTGGTAGGTAGATAGGAGACTTTGCCCCAAGGTTATTTGCAGGGGAATTCAAAGCTTAGCAGAAGAAATCAGATCTGTAATGTTTCTGCCCCTTTACCTCAAGAACAGCTGTGCTCGCAGTGCTAATACCAGCTGATTAAAACTCAAAAGAAAAATTTGCCCTCTTTCTGAGGGGAGGAAACATGGAAAGAAGTTGGGGATAATCAGGGCCACCAGAGAGCACAGAAGTGGACTGAAGGAGCACAAGCAAATGAAAACCCGAAATTCTGTATGTGAACTCCACTACAGGTCTCTGCCATAGATGTGGGGCAGACTCAAAACAGGCTTAACTGGGATCAGAGCCACCACCCACAGGAGGTGTGACAGAATTGGCAGTTAGAGCTTCATGAAGTTAAAAGTCTTCTTAAGGGGCGCCTGGGTGGCGCAGTCGGTTAAGCGTCCGACTTCAGCCAGGTCACGATCTCGCGGTCAGTGAGTTCGAGCCCCGCGTCAGGCTCTGGGCTGATGGCTCAGAGCCTGGAGCCCGTTTCCGATTCTGTGTCTCCCTCTCTCTCTGCCCCTCCCCCGTTCATTCTCTGTCCCAAAAATAAATAAACGTTGAAAAAAAAAAAAGTCTTCTTAAAAAAATAAAATCAACCTTATGTGGGGGCATCTGGGTGGCTCAGTCAGTTAAGTGTCTGACTCTTGATTTCAGCTCAGGTCATGGTTTCACAGTTCATGAGTTCAAGCCCCACTAATGGTACAGAGCTTGCTTGGAATTCTCTCTCTCAAAATAAATAAATAAACTCAGCAAAAAAAAAAAAAAAAAAAAAAAAAAAATCAACCTTATTTGAAAGAATTTAAGAAAATCTAAGGTCTTTACTGCATAACATTCCTAACATCTAAGATACAATTAAAAATGACTCAACACACACAGAGTCAGGAAAATGTAAATCATTTTCAAGGAAGAGGTGATCACCAGATGCCAAGTTCAAGGTGAATTATATGTTAAAATTGTAAGACAAGAACTTTAAACCACCTATTAAAAATATGCTCAATGAGGTGAAGGAAAATAAACTCATACACTGAATGATAACTAGTACATATGAGCAGGAAACATAAAAAATAATAAAAGTGAAAACTGTCCATCTAAAAAAATACAGTATTTAAGTTTTTTAAATTTTTTTTTAATATGAAATTTATTGTCAAATTGGTTTCCATACAACACCCAGTGCTCATCCCAACAGGTGCCCTTCCTCAATGCCCATCACCCACTTTCCCCTCTCTCCCACCCCCCATCAACCCTCAGTTTATTCTCAGTTTTTAAAAGTCTCTTATGGTTTGCCTCCCTCCCTCTCTAACTTTTTTTTCCCCCTTCCCCTCCCCCATGGTCTTCTGTTAAGTTTCTCAGGATCCACATACGAGTGGGTTTCCTCCCTGCATTCCACAATGCGGATGCTAAGGTGACCCAGTCTTACCTTCCCCCAAAAAGCAACTCTAAGAAAGTACCTTAAACCTTTAGCTACAAACATGATTTCACTTTTTGCCCCCAAATCTGTTTGTAATCATTTTTACAAAAACAGATACAAAAATATATACGTGCCAAATCTCGCACGAGAAAAAAGTGATGCATAAAGAGACTTCGTGTTTTGCTAAGGATAATGCTAAAGATAGAAATATGTGATGCCTGTGGTTCCAAGTTAGCTGTGACTGAAGAACTTCATCACAGATCCTGCCATAGACACTTGAACAAATCTTCTAGGTATAATTTGATTAGGTATGACATGAGAAGGATGTTATCTCGTACCACAGAAAGTTTTACAGACCCCATTGGGCTCCGTTTTTCTCAGGTTTCATTAGGAAGTGACCTGGAAATAATTAAGCAATCAATCAATCCAATGGCCATCAAGTTTCTTTATCCCAAACTACCAACGTACTAGACCACTGAGTTACAGTCATGTTGAGAAGCAATATCCCAAGATGCATGAAGGAAGGGCAAGTTGATTCCTTTTGGCTAAGGTACTACTGTTTCAAAGTTCAATAACTTTGACTGAGTACTCAAGGGAGTTGGAAGGTGTTTTATCTGCAAAATACCGAAGAGGGGATTAGCTTCCGGTGAAAACCACTGGAGTGGTCCTTGCCTTATGACCAAAAACAATTAGAAAAAAAATTTTTTTTTTAATTTTTTTTTTCAACGTTTATTCATTTTTGGGACAGAGAGAGACAGAGCATGAACGGGGGAGGGGCAGAGAGAGAGGGAGACACAGAATCTCGGAAACAGGCTCCAGGCTCTGAGCCATCAGCCCAGAGCCCGACGCGGGGCTCGAACTCACGGACCGCGAGATGGTGACCTGGCTGAAGTCGGACGCTTAACCGACTGCACCACCCAGGCGCCCCGAAAAAATTTTTTAAAATGCACATGCATGTCTTCCCCAATATTGTGAGAATCGGCTCATAGGTTACAATACACATTAAATCTAGACATAGAAAACCAGTGTCTCCTGAAATAATCATACAGTCTTCATGAATAACCATCCTGTAAGCACAGGGCATACTCGGGGGAAGAGATTCTCATTCACGTTATTTTAGAATAAAGGTACTGGGTAAAGATGAAACAAAGCTGTGCTACTTCTCTTCCAAAGAACTCTAAGGTTAAACAAAAGGGAAATAATACAAGAATCTGTTTTCAATTTGACCAAGTATACATTCACTGCTCTAACAAATCAGTAAGCAACTCCTTCTCGAGAAAGTGCAAATGCCTTTATTGTGGTTAAAAGAGAAAAAAAATGTCACATGTCCCACCATCAGAAAGCAAAACAATAGTATACACCGAAAAACACCTCCAAGTCTTCTCGTGCCCATGAACCTGATGAAAACTGGTTATAGTTTCCTGGCCTACATGATGACACTTAGGCATCGTAATTTAAGATTTAAGAACTTCCTTTAACTGGCTCCTACTGGACTGTCAACCCTGAGCCAATATCCACCACAACTTCTAGATTCCCAATCACAGTACACTATTTGCAGATCCCAACACGTGAAATGGTGTTCAGGATTTTGCTTTTGAGAAAAAGCTCAAAAGCTCACATTTTTTGAGAGCTACTCCTTGAGCATTTCCTCACCTCTGAAGTGTTTCCTCCTCAACCCATCCCAGAGCACCATATCTTAACCCCATTTCCTGTCACTGCTTTACTTCATGTATAAACTCATTGCTCATTGTCCCTTCATGAAACATTTGTTGAACACTTACTGTGAACCCTGTTGATTTATTTTAATTTGTTTTCAATGTGAAAGTAGGCGTGTATTAACTGACCAGATCACACAACTAATCGGGGGAGATACCTTGGTTCATCCTTCTAATAAGCCTGTCGATCTCGTCTTCCCTGTTGCCACCATCTCTACCTTCGACAAAATGGGTGAGCTTTTCTTCTTCATGCTCCCTCATGGAGAAGATAATTTCAAGGGCCATCAGAAGTTGTTTGCTCTTTTGAAACATTTCTCCAACAGTACAGAGCTTGTGAATCAGATCTTCCGTGTAGATGCAGCCATATTTACCAAGAGATCAAGCAATCAACGTGTTACCTGTCCGGGCAATTTGCTTCTTGTGGGTTTTGCCATAACCATGCTTGTAGATCAATTCGTCCACTGACTGCAGGTTTGGGTACCCCATGGTATACACGGTCCCATGGTCCTTGAACCTTTGGGATCATGCCATCGACACCTCTGATCCTGATGACAAATGCCAATTTGGGTTCTACAGGTACTCGGAAGTTTCCAGGTCTTCTTGCCATACTAGCTATGCAAATCTCAGTGCTGTATCTCTGCCTATACTACTTAGGTAAGTGATGCTTAGCTTTTTCATAAGTAAGCTTCTTCCTTGCCTTTCGAAGCACCTTTTGGGAAAACTTCTTCCCCAGATGCTTGACCTTCAACTCTGCAAAATACTTTTGCTTTTCCTTACGGGTTTCTGGCACAGCGGGAGCCTTCTTTTACTTTTCTTCCGCACCCTCTACGGTCCCAGCCGGAAAAGAGCCGAACCGTGCTGACTTTGAAGCAAGAGTGAAGGAAACCAGCAAACCGACCACCGCTCCTAACAATAACACCAGCAACAACAAAACAGCCTCGACAGAACTCACATTGTATTTGGGGATGAAGGATGAGACAGATAAAATAAATAAGCCAAGTATATATTAAATATCGATAAAAACTGCTATGTGGGGAAAAAAAACCACAACACAATGAACAGTAATGAAAAGAAGGGAATACCAGGCAACAGGGCTGGGGGGTGCAGTTTTAAGTGGGGGTGGCCAGGGAAGGCCTTGCCAAGAGGGCGACATGTGAGCAGAGCCCTTGGAGGAAGTATGGAAATCCGGGTGAGCAGGGTTTCTGGTCAGAAGGAAGAGTGGATCCAAAGGTCCAAAAGTGCGAGCACAACGGTACGTGCAAGGAACAGGCAGTACCTCTGTGGCTGAAGCAGCGTGAGTAAGACCTCTAGAAAAGAAGTGAAGAACCGGGAGAGGCCCGGGAGTCAGTCCTGAGGGGCTGGGACCACAGCTGTAAGGTCTCTGATGTCTATTCGAAGGGAGAAGCTGAGCCGTTGGGGGGCTGTGAGCAGAAGGGCACCTGTGCCAACCACAGTCATGACCCGAGGGAGGATGCGGAGTACGTATTACAGCTTGAGGACGGTGCTGGCATCTAGAAGAGGGGCAAGAAGGGTGGATTACAGAAATGCAATATATGCGTCAAGAGGCCCTAAACGCGCCTCTCTATAGCCGTGCTCCCCTAAGGCGTGGCACTGAGTACAATGAAGGTGGAGAAGGAAAGGAAATTATTTCAAAGGTGGACCATGGAGCCTGAGCTGGATTATCGGTGAGGAGCGACAGAAAGCAGTAAGGATGCAACTTCAACGCGAGGGATATCGTGATTCACAGACGAGAAGCAGCTGCAGAGAAAATCAGTGAACAGAGAAATGACTCCAAGGAAATTACTTCCGGATGTAGACAAGAGAGACAAAGATACGGATATCCAAGAGAAGTGAAGAGACACAGATGATAGAGATGAGAAGACGGTCAGGGTGGGGGCAGGGGATTAATGAAAGAAAGAGGAAGAGGTCATATAGGAAGATAAAATGAGAGTTTTCCAAAATTGTTGCAAGAGACCCATATAGGAAGTAAAAAAAAAAAAAAAATCCTTACCAGGATAAATAAGGAATTTAGGCCTAAAAACGCCATACTAGAGGGGTATCTGGGTGGCTCAGTTGGTTAAGCATCCGCCTCTTGATTTTGGCTCGGGTCATGATCTCACCGTCAAGAGATAGGAGCTCTGTGTTAGGCTCCAAGCCTGGCTTAAGATTTTCTCTCTCCCTCGCTCTCTTCCTCTCTCCCCCCCCCCCACCCCCGAGTGAATAAATTTATTTACCCCCGAGTAAATAAATACACACGTACAAAATGCCATAGAACTGAAGGAAAAAAAAAAAACACCTGGGAACAAAAAAGAAACACTTAAAAGCAGCTAAAGAGAAAAGATGGCTCAGTTGTAAAGAAAAAAGCAATTTGAGTAACTTCACCTCTCAGTGCAACAAGAAACGCAAGAAAATGGAATACATACAATCTCCATCTTTCCATTTAGAATTGCCTTAAGAGTAAAACAAAGACACTTCGGAAACACAAAAGCCATCCGTTCTTATCACCAAAAGACCTTCATGAAAGTATGCATAAGAAGATTTCAAAGAGACGGAAAATTGTCCCTGGTCTAAAGGCTGAATGCAAGCATGTATGTGCTCAGAGCAATGACAAATGTGTACACGAACCTCCATAGATGTGGACTTACAAAAAAACACGCTAATTTGTGCGTAATGAGGCAATCTAGAACTAAAATAGGGGTCAGTAGAACCCGTAAATTGGGAGAGGTACGGTTTGATTCAAGGAATTCTAAGACACTTGTGTTAAGCCGGTGTGTGAAGTAGAAACATAAACTTGAACTTTGCGGTATGAAGCTGAAGCTTTGCACCTCCATCTTCCCACAGAAAACAAAACCCACACAAAAGCAAACCAAACGCCTGCGTGGCTCAGGCGGTGGAGCATCCGACTCTTCCTTCAGGCTCAGGTCGTGATCTCACGGTTCATGGGATCGAGCCCCGTGTCGGGCTTTGTGCTGACAGCAAGGAGCCTGCTTGGAATCCTCTCACCCTCTCTTTCTGACCTTCCCTCCCTCTCAAAATAAATGTTAAAACTTATAGAAAAAAGAATCGAAGACAGAGGCATGAGGCGAAGCTTAGGTTGCCCCCCTTTACCTCCTTCGGGGATTTTTTTGTTTTGTTTTCTTTTGCCAATTTGCAATTTAGGACCAATTCACTATGTGCGACGAAATGGTGATGGGGCACAGATTAGCAGCATAGAGCTCGTTTCTAATGTAATAATCTAGGGTGCTAATAATTGGAGTGCATAGAAACTATGACAGCTAAGACTTGAGAGACAAGAGAAAAGGGTCATGCTTTTATTAAGACACCTGAAGGGCTATGCACTAAGTACATGGGTAAACTAGAAATAGCCAAATCCTCAAAATGTTTGAAATCCTTCCTTGGATCGTTTCAGCCTTGACTGTATCACAGGGACTTGTTCAACTCTTCCCACCTCCTCTATATCCTCTCTGCTGGAAGATAACACAGTCCATATCCCCTATGACACTCTAATAAATCTTATCCAGCATTTAATAAAAATAACTCGTCCTAGTTAGGATAAAAAAGAATGACCAACAATCAAGAGAAAAAAAGACTACCAGAACAAGCAGATGATTTCGATGTTAGAGTCACCAGATATGAATTTTAAAGCAGTTATGATTTATATATATATATATATATGTATGTATATACATGAAAATGGATAAAAGCATGGAGAATATCAGCAGAGAACCGGTATATCTACAATAAGATCTAATGGAAAGCTAGAATTTTTTTTTTAAAGGGGTGAGTAAAATGAAGAGCTCATGAAATAACTTACTAGCATAACAGAAAAGAGAAGATTCACGATTTGGTGTATTTGTGTAAAAATATCTATACTTTATGCAGAGATAAATACACTAAGAAAATAAAACAGAAAAAAAAAGCTATATGGCACACTGAGAAAAGTTTAATTTACACATAAAAATTTGGAATCCAGGAAGACAGAGGAAAGAGAGAATAGAGCAAAAGCTATGAATGATACTGGCTGAGAATTTCCCCAAATTTACCAAAGATGTGAAGTTACAGATTTAAAGAAACTCAAATACGATGAAAAGAAAGAAAACCACGTGCAGGCCCATAACTAATGACCAAAATAAAGGTTGGAAGGCAGACACTGGGGAGGGAAAAAGGAAAAAAGAAGAAGAAAAGTATTTCCTCTCCATGAATAAAAATTAAACTGACAACTGACTTAAAAAAAAAAAAAAAAAGAAGACGATAATAGCCAGAAGATAACTGGAGAGACTTTATATAAGATTTGTTTTATATGTTCCTTGAATATTTGGTAAAATTTACCTCTAACGTTATCTGGGCCTTATGTTTTATTTTCTGGACAGATACTAAATTACTGATTCAATTATATAATGGGTTTAGGGTCATTAAATTTCCCATACTGTTTCAGTCACTTTGAGACACCTTTCTACAAGTTTTACCTATTTCATACATTTTTTAACATTTTAAGCATACGCTTTCATAATATCCTTTTATGTTCAATCTCTGCCTTATCTGGGTAATTTCCCCCTTTTAATACCTGATACTCGTGCCTTTACCCTGTCCACTGAAAACTCTCAGAAGAGAATAGTCAATCTTACTAGTTTTTCGAAGAGACCCACTTTCCACTTTATTTTCCGTTCTATTTTACACACGTACTCTACTGCATCGATTTGGCTCTTATTTATATTTCCAATTCATTTGGCTTCGTTTTGCCGTGATGTTTCAATGTCTCGATTTTGACAGTTCACTCACTAATTTCTGAGTCTGCCTCATTTTCAATATTGGTTGTGTCTTGCCCTGGTTTTGTGGAATACAACACACCAATTCCAACGCTGACGTGGAAAAGCAAAAAGCCAAGAACAGCCAAGTCATTCCTGAAAAGGTCAAACAAATTGGAACCACGCTAAAGCCAAATATTGGTATCACATTGAGAGAGGTGTAGACAAGAGACCAATGGGACAGCACAACTTGATCCATGACCTTGTGAAAACTGCAGGCCCCTGGGAAAGAGTAGAAGATTCAAGAACTTGTACGAGACCGATTACCTGGAGAGCCAGAGCACAATGATGAAATCAAATCGAAAGGAGCTTTAAATTTTTAGTATAAAAAGCAAAGCCACAGAAAATGTAAAGGGTATCTTTATGACCGTGGGCCCGGGAATGGTTCCTCAACAATGAGACAAAATGCACAGACCACAGGAAAAATTATTGATACATCTGACATGAAACGCAAGAATTTTTTTTTCAATAAAAAGGTAGGGGTTACATAAAGAAGAACAAAGAGGCACATAAAGGCCCCCACGCATTGAATCTCATCTGTAATGAGGCAAGTGCAAATTCAAACCACTCCAAGGTACTGCTTCACACGTCAGATGGACAAAATTGAAAAAGCCAGCTAATCCCACGAGTTTTCCAAGATGCAGAGCAATGATTAACTTTCATTTGATGCCTGATGGCTCAGTCACTTGGGAAATGGTTGGCATTAACTAAAGAGAATGATCAGGTAACCAAGTAACTCTAGTCCTAGGTATAAATTTGGGAGGAATGGGTTTCAAACTTTGGTGTGCATCAGAAATACCAGGGGGCTGGCTGCTTTAAACAAGATTGCTGGGTCTCATCCCTGAAGGCAATGGGTGGGGACAGGGAAATTACATTTCTACCAAGTTCCTAAGTGATGCTGACGCTGATGTCCCGGCACCACACATTAGGAGTCGTGACGCTAAACTGCACGTGCCCCCCAGACGAAACACGTTATCGATATTATCAACAACACTCTTCATAACAGCCAAAAACAAAAATTAAAAAAATAAATAAAACAAAACAACAAACGTGGAATCAATCCAATGTCTACCTAAAGTAGAATGGATAAATCAAATAATTTACTTGTAAAGTTAAATGTACAGAATGAAGATAAGCCACACGGATGAACGTCAAAAATACTATTTTGAGTGAATTTGCAACCCGCAGAGTAAGGCATTAAAGTATTGGGATTGCTTTTATCCACTCTCCAAAAAACAGACAAAATTGAATTACACTGTTCAGAGATAGACACAAAGTTGGCGAAACTACAATTGGACAGTGAGAAAATGACACAATATTCAGTGTCACCATTACTTCTGGGGAAGAGGAATGAAGAAGGATTCGATCACAAAGAGGCAAAAGGAAAAGGGCTTCGAAAATAATGGGGATTTTTAATTTTCAAGTTGGGTGACAGGCACACAAGTATTTCTTTTTTTTAAGATTTTATTTTTTTCCATTAGTTCTTTTTTTAAATTTTTTTTTAACGTTTATTTATTTTTGAGACAGAGAGACAGAGCATGAACAGGGGAGGGGCAGAGAGAGAGGGAGACACAGAATCCGAAACAGGCTCCAGACTCTGAGCTGTCAGCACAGAGCCCGAAGCGGGGCTCAAACCCACGGACCATGAGATCATGACCTGAGCGGAAGTCGGACGCTCAGCCGACCGAGCCACCCAGGCGCCCCAACACACAAGTATTTCTTAATGGTTATTCCTTAACTTGTATACACATATGCATAGTTTTATAAACTCCCTTATATATACATTATATTTTACATTAATTTTCTTTTATGGCAGGTAACATACCACTAGACACAATGGGTATGATTTTGCACTGACCTAGGAATGCTTTCAAAGGCCATGCAATTGAGGGCTCCCAAGCAGCCATATATTGGTTTACAAATGATACGGACAAAGAACTGATCTGGAAAGTAAGGAAGTCCAGGGTGGGGAATAAAGAAGAAAAGGAGAGGGGTGCCTGGGTGCCTCAGTTGGTTAAGCGTCCAGTTAAGGCTCACATCATGATCTCACGGTTCGTGGTTTAAACCCCCACATCAGGCTCTGTGCTGACAGCTCAGAGCCTGCTTCAGATTCTGTGTCTCCCTCTCTCTCTGTTCCTCCCCTGCTCATGCTCTGTCTCTCTCTCTCTCTCTCTCTCTCTCTCAAAAATAAACATTTACAAAATTTATTTAAAAATAAAGAAGAAAAGGAGAAAAGACAGAAACCAGATAACTAAAACACACAAACACACACACACACACACACACACACACACACACACACACTGAACCAAATATGGCCCCTATTGTTTGCAAGTTGACAATCTCTGGCCCAGATTACTCTAATAAACTTCAAATTCATGTATTATCATAATACTTTTCTCTATTTCCTAACTTTTCACATCAAGGCCAAAGTAACAACCCAAAGCTTAGTTCTCATCATGGTGCACTCCCGCTCAAAGCCTTTTGTGTCTGCCTGCTCTCTAGAGACAGAGTCTACAACTATTAATATGAGATCCAAGGGGATCAAATCCAAATATGGCCCAAACTTACATCTATTGGTTTTACTGACTCTCTCCTACCATATTTTCTAAATTCTAGGCGCACACAAATTTACCTTTCTTAAAAACTGCCTATGTTTTATTTCTCAGTGCCTCTTAGTCTAAGTGCCTCTAGGAATGTTCTTTTTTTAATTTAATTTTATTTTTTTCTTTCTCATTGGCTCCCCTGACTGGGATAAGCCATTATGTTACTGGGTGTTTCATGACACCTGATAACTGGCTCAAAATACATTTGCCTGGCATCATGGTCATTTTGTTCAAGTTTTACTCTTTGAAATCCTGAAGCATATATAATTTGCATAAATTACATAAAACATAGGACAGTGTCTTGTATGTAATAGATACCCAAAGATTTATTGAACTGAAACTACAGTCAAGATGAGCATTAAAAGTCTAACTGTATCCTTTGCATTTCAACAACTTGTTACCCAGCACTGCAGTTGGATGATGTCACAACATAAGGCTGCTTGTAGTGGTCTGGAGAGTAGACCAGGAAGCCCTAAATCAGAATCTAAACTATGGCTTTATACAAGTTCAAGAGAACAGAACCTGAGATACTCCAGATACATGAATTACAAATATTCCCCCGCTGCAATACCCCGCACCCCCCAGCATGTGAACATTTGTGTGTGGCTTGAAAAGGGGGAGCAGGAGAAAGTTCTGGTTCGAGGTTTATTTCCATCTACATCAATGCCCAGAAAGTCAAGGCAGTCAAATATGCCATGGGTTCCAAATCAATGAAAACTGAGGAACTGATTAATCAATTCAAGCATCCATTCGACGAACCTTCATGGAGTGCTTATTATGTATGTACGGGGCACTTACTGTTATTTTAAAAAAGAAAGAAAAAAAGAAAACAGGAACAAAATGACAGTTTCCATCATCCAGCATCTACCAGTATAAACTATCTCTGCGTGCACACACACACACACACACACACACCGAAATTAGAGTTTCTCATGGTGTCTTATTCACATATGGTTGTAAATAAAAATAGCAGAGCACATCATTATATATGATTGCATAGTCATCAAAAGAACATTTTAAATGAGAAAATAAAATTATTAACAATTTGATTTGTAGTGAGTTTGACTACGGAGCTGAGTGCCCTTAACTACTATGCTACACGCTTTCCTGTTGTGTCATCTCCAACAGTTGTGAGGCAATTACATTTTTTAACATGAAGCATGTATTTAATGGTGCTTAGGACGTATTCATTTTGATTGGCTCTAAATCGTGGTTCTATCCTCACAGCGGATACTCGCAGCTCGTGCAAATGCTACATAGCCTTTTTTTCATCTGTAAAATGAGAACAGTAATATCTTCCCCAAGCATTGTCAGAAGGACTCAATGCAATGACAGAAGGGAGGAGGCATCATCACTGCCATGATTCTTAAAGCGGATGAATGACTGAACCCAAGTCAAGGGACAGTAATAAAAGCATGAAGAAAGCCACTTGGAAGATAAGGTTGGTTGGTCTCAATGTCACTAATTATTTCTCTAGAAAAGCACGCAGGCCAAAGATAAGATATTCAGTAAGTTATTTCTTTGTGTTTGCCCAATGCTAAAGAGTGGCAGTGCTTTGCTTCAACTAACTTTCTCTTTAGTAAGAGAAGGATAGCGCGAGCAAAAGACACAACAGAGGTAAAAATCAATCAATCAATCAATCCATCAATCAATAAAGGCTTCACATCTTTAAAGATGGCAAGACAACTCATTGGGATGGATCGTAGAGAAACGAGACTGGAGAGAAGGCTGGAGTGCTAATCGGGGGTCAGTTAGTGGAAAGACCCGCAGGTCACAGTAACAAGTTGAAGATGTGATTGTAAACGAAACACACACCAAAAAAAAAAAAACAAAAAAAAACCAGGATCAGATATTCAACTAGATAATTTTGGCAGCAAAGCGCTCTTACTCGTGGGAACGGAGTCATGCAGTGAGAAACCGAAGAAAAAAATTCAGGAAGGAAATGCGATAGCCCAGGAGAAAGAACAAGATCACCTCTGTCTGGGATGCTCAGGGGTGTTTTACAGAGCACACAGGCTGTTGTAGGTTCTTTAAACATGGTTTGGATTTGGATGAACTGTGGGGAGTTGCGTGGGGAAACACCACACATTTGATGCCCAGTTATACTCCTCCACTCACCAGGAATTATTTCTGAGTCCTGGACAACCCTTGGACTCATTCCTGGTCTCCTCATCCCTTTTGGTTGGCCTCTGAAACTAGCCCCACCTATTCCTCTCCTTGTTGAGGTTCTCACACCCAAGATCTGCTATGTGAGCAGGCACACTGCTTCCTCCTAGGCATAAAGCCCTCCATATACCAGCCGCCATGAGAGAAGCCCACCGAGCTGACCAAATACCAGAAATCTTTCCACGTTGCCGATAACATGTGACTTTGACTATATTTGTAATTGCAGTTCTCCCAGCCACTCTTGACTGAAATGTCCACGGTCCGTGACCTCTTCCCTCCTCCCAAATGAACGCCTCACTGAATTACTTCCTATGAACTTGTGCAAGGGGCCAATGCTTGTTTCATAAATCTTCATTCGTCAGAATGCAACATGAATGAAACACCACAATTAGGCGATGAAGGGCCTAGCTGGGGTAGGCAGAAAAATGAGTATGTTACAGTTCAAGGGGGAAACTAAGGTTTCCCTTATGGAGTTAGGAGTTAGGGCTGCTAATCCTCTAACGTTCACATTGGGAGTTCATCATGGATTACCTGGTGGAGTCGAATGTAATCACAAGGGTTCGTCCTTCAACGTGGAGGGCAGAGACAGAAGAAGAAAGGAAAAGATGTGAGGGCACGGCAAGGTCAGAGTGACGCCACGTGAGGACTCAACAACGTGCCTTTGCTGGAATGTGAAGATGGAGAGGGGATCATGAGCCAGGGAACTTGGACAGCCTCTAGAAGTTGGAAAAGGAAAGCAAATAGATCCTCCCTTAGAGCCACCAGAATAGAACACAGCCCTTCTAACATCTTGATTTTAGATCCAGCGAGATCTGGGGTAGACTCTTGTCCTCCAGAACTGTAAGATAATAAATCTGTGCTGTCTAATGCCACTTCATGTATGGGAATTTGTTAGACGAGCAACAGAAAGCTAGTCAAGTGGTATAATGTGAAAGGATTTCCCTAGGGAAGCTGGGAAGGGCTGTGGAGACTGGCCAGAAAGTGAATTCTACACTTTTGGCAGGAGCCAGGGTCTAGAAAGGGATGTGTTCCTCCTGGTCCAGTCTCCACCTAGAAAGAGGTAAAGGGAACAGAGGCACCCATCATGGAAGAAAGGTTTTGGCAAACGTCAACTTGGCTTGGGCTCCAAACTGAAATGCCCTTCGCTGGCCTGACCCTCACTTTTCTCCCTTGTCCTCCAGGAAAAAGTTCCTACCTACCTGCACCTCAACATCATGCCATATACAGAGAGAGGAAAAGTTTACCAAATCAAGACTCATTAACCATTTGTCCTCTGGAGCATCAAAACATGCCATTTCTGGTGTTCATTGGGCATTGTCTTTGACTGTTTCTACATGACATAGTCATCTGGTCAGTTCACTGGGGGCAAAAAGTCAAACTGGGCCTCTTGCCTTATCCCTTAAGGACAAAACTCTGCCAGCTAGTTCTGGTTTTGTGCGGGGAGTCTTCTCCCAGTACTTTTGCAGAAAGACACCTGAATTAGGTGTTTCCTACTTTTAGTATCTTCCGTGACTGCTGGAGTAAACAATCTATGTAATTTTCAAACTTGCGATTTCACAAGAACACTTTTCTGTGTAAAAGGAAACTGCGGATGTTTCTACAGATATAGCTAATTCCATTCTGATTTTAGAAGAAGTCTATACATAAGTCCATATAATCTTAAAATTAACTATAGGCTGGAGACTTTTACACTGTATTCTTCTAGACATGCAGGTTTTGTTAACTTAGTTTCCCCTTCTGAACATACCTTGTGACTTTCTAAAAACAGAAAAGAATGCTTCTAACTTGTATTTACATAAGCTCAATACTAAATGCATGATCTTTTCCCTCCTTTAAGTACAAAGCGTTTATTAAAATCCCATCACTTTTGGGGCGCCTGGGTGGCGCAGTCGGTTGAGCGTCCGACTTCAGCCAGGTCACGATCTCGCGGTCCGTGAGTTCGAGCCCCACGTCGGGCTCTGGGCTGATGGCTCAGAGCATGGAGCCTGTTTCTGATTCTGTGTCTCCCTCTCTCTCTGCCCCTCCCCCATTCATGCTCTGTCTCTCTCTGTCCCAAAAATAAATAAACGTTGAAAAAAAAATTAAAAAAAAAAATCCCATCACTTTCATGTTTGTATCAGGCTACTGGCCACTGTATACTTTCCATTTCTTGGTGACATTATATAAATGGGACAAAGTCCAACGATTGCCCATGGCCCAATAAAAGCCCCCATCTGAGGTGCCTGGGTGGCTCAGTCGATTAAGCATCTAACTCTTGATTTCAGTTCAGGACAGGATCTCAGGGCTCGTGAGCTCGAGCCCGTCGTCAAGTTCTGTACTGACGGCACAGAGCCTCCTTGGGATTCTCTCTCTCCCTCTCTCTCTCTGCCCCTCCCCTGCTCATTCTCTCTCTCTCTCTCACTCAAAATAAATAAATAAAACAAAATAAAAGTCCCACATTACGCATAAAGGCAGAACAACTAGTTCACAAAGTAGAAACGCTCGGAACCAAATGAAAGAAAGCAACTAATGGGCTCCCACTATCAGCTTTTACCTCCTGGAAGGATTATCATTTCAGGTCTACAACCAGATAATAAATGTCTCATCACGCGTTTTCGCAGAAACTGGTAATGGAGCCGTAGAACGTCTGATCTCGGTAAATGTATCTTTCAAAGCCATCGGCAAATTCTCTGCTCTGATTAAAGGAAGGGAGGACAAATCCTCACACATTTATTTATTCCCCATAAAGCTGGGTATCTGGAAGGGGTCAAGGAAAAATCCCATAAATGTACAGATAAGTATCTCACTTCTTTCAGATGTGTAACCGTTGGCACTGTGGGCACCCTCCGTGGTAGAAATCCACTGGGGCTCGAATTGTACTCCACGTGGACAAAGCATTCTCGAAAAGTGTTCTCTGACTTTGGTCACATGAACATCAGGCCACAGTGGCGACGGAAAGCTTAAACTTCACACTTACGACTGACTCCTTCATGGTCACAGAAAGATTAGACCAGAATGAATACGGAAGAAATCGCTCTGGGTAATAAAGCAAGTGTATCTAATTAGCATTAGTGCAGTGACCAAGTAAAACAGTTCACTGTATTAAGTTACTCTGCTTGTAGCTTTATTTCTGGCACTAAAAGAAGTAGGCTTGCAACCCGTTCACATGAAGTCTGCAATAGCTCTGTACATATCCAATGTGCTTAAACCAGACTAAGGTGCTTTCCTTCAGGAACCCTCCAATAGTGATGACAGAGAGATGCTATTTATAGCAAAGAGCAATTCCTTTAGGAATCCTATCGAGCATGCCTTCGATGGTCTCCCATTACTTGGATAAACTATCTATTTGCTTCATCAGAAAGAGAACTGCTTATATGCGGGCCACACATACTTGCCTCTAAAAACAAACATGAGGCCAAGGTTTGGATCCTCCTTTCCTTAAACATGCTTTTAGGAATCCCACGTTTATTTCGATCAGGCGGAATCTGAAAAGCTTTCCTACAACACTGAGACATCACTATAAACCAGGAAGAAACCCAAGATGGGGTATCTAAGTACGTTCACACACACACACGCACGCACGCACTCATATACACTCACACGCAGCTGCTCACTCAATCTTTTGCTCACCAAAAATAAAAGTTCAAATCAAAACCCAGGATTGACAAACTCAGTTTTTGGCCTCTTAATGGTCAAATCACTGTCACATCACGTAAACAAATGTGCCCACAACAATGACAACCACAAAAATTTCTAAAACAACAATGATCCTATTTAAAGATGCCGCTTGCACTGTAACGTCTTTCATTTCAAACCAAAAATAATGTCTGATGCCATGAGTAGAAAATAAAGACTTCCTCCAGCCTTTCTAGGATGTGATCCATTTAAGCACAGAATGAAAATATTTTAAAAGGCCCTTTAAAGACCAAGAGGCAGATGTTCAGGTAAAAGCAAAGCCAGGAGATTGTATATTTTAATAAAGCTATTATACGTGTAGCCTCAAATTAGGAGTGGCACCGAGGCTAGGACATGTCTAAACCATCACCACCTGTTTGCCCTGAAAAATCAATTAAAGGCACACTTTCAGAGTACTCCCCTTCGAACCAATAAAACTTAGCCAGCTTCATGGAGACACTTGAGTCCCTCAGAGGGAATGTACTTGAAACCTGAATCCTGAGTCTTTGTGTTCCCGCCCTGTTTGCATTTATATAAACTAACCACAGTAAAACTGGCCTAATGGGAGGGAGGCAGAGACCAAAGAGAGAGGTGGGAGTGGAGGGGGGGGGGGAGAGAGAGAGAAATCCTTATTTCCACTGGCTTCATCCTGAGAATCCTACTTCTTTTTGGTGAATTCCAGTAATTTCTTCAAAGGCTCTTTTTTTTTCTTTTTTTTTTTTTTTTTCTTTTTTTTTTTTTTTTTTGCTTTTCCTTTTTCTGCTCCTTCAGAATTCTGTGCTACATTTTCTGTGCAACAGAAGAGATCCAACTTTGCAAGTTGAAAGTAAGGGCAGGAAAGCCATCCCAAGTGTTTTAGTAATTAAACGAATATTGCATAATGAACCATATGCCCAAAGGGCCTGTTCTTATGTGGGCCAGATTTTTGTTTGAATTTTTAATTTTTATATACAGATGAAACATTCGGTGTAATCTACCAACAGCGCGAGGGAACGTGCAAC
Source organism: Leopardus geoffroyi (assembly GCF_018350155.1). Taxonomy (NCBI): domain Eukaryota; kingdom Metazoa; phylum Chordata; class Mammalia; order Carnivora; family Felidae; genus Leopardus; species Leopardus geoffroyi. The sequence continues at coordinate 13,148,982 of NC_059337.1, read as the reverse complement.
AAGGCAAAGTGTGAGGGACAGTCCGCGTAGGAGCGGGAACAGGAGAGGCTAGAGCAATTCTGCTCTGAAGATGTTGATTCAAATGTGTTTCTTCCCCTCCAGCCATTGTTCTTGTCATCTGCTCAGAGTGTTCAGGAGACACATATAACGTACACACTGACAGCTTTATACAGTATGAGTAAAATACAGTGCCGTCAGGCGAAAAGTGTGAAAATCCCACGGGACAAACAAGGATTTCTTAAAAAAAAAAAAAAAAAACTCCTACACCCATCATTCAGACTACCATCTTGAATTACAGGGAATCCTCCCAAGTCTCTTTTGGAAGCTGCATAAATATTATACTGCAGGCTCTAAGCCACATATATTAGCGATTTGAACTGATCTAAGAGGAATTCTTACCTCGCAACAACGCAACCGTGCAGAGCGGGTAGAAAATGCTCAGGGCGAAAGGCGAGCATGTCCTCCCCACTCCTGCAGCAATGCACACTATGAATTTAAGGATTCAACAGTCTGGCTCAAACATACAGATCCCCAATATTTCCTATGCTCCTGTCACAGAAGAACTGGAAAACCTTCCGTGAAGCTTTGCAGCGGCATTTAGAAAATACTGAGTTATAATCCAAGCAACGTAAGAGATACAGGGTCTGATAACATTACTCCATCAGCTCCTGGACACGCACGATTTCAGAAGCATTCTCGAAAGCAGAAGGGAGCTTTTTAAGAACGTGTTTGCACAACATTTGAAATTTACAGTGATGGTCTGGACAAAGTTATCAGGTCCTCCGGGTGGGTCAGTCTTGTAAATGCCTAATTCAGGATAAACATTTCAGCATGGGTGTGTGTGTGTGTGTGTGTGTGTGTGTGTGTGTGTGTTGGGGAGGGACGGCACAGAGGAAACGCTTAAGTCCACTGTCCTCCGGGTCTTGAACCGAAATAACCCAAATCCAAGATGCCACACTGGGCCTCACGGCATGGAGAAAAGATTATGAAAACAAATCTGATCAAAAATCAAGGTGAAGCCTTAGACTCTTTTCAGCCCCACTCCCCCCAGGAACACAGATATGCTGTCATTTTCACAACGTAAACACCAGAAATGGAATGCAAAGCATTTAAAGAGCAAGTCATAATGGAGCTGTAAATAACCCCTCTCATTGCTTTCCATCTTCATTCGGAGTTTGCACCTTTCCCGATGGCTAGGTTACTTGATCTAGTGGTCTCAGTGGAAAGACAGATAGACTTCAACTGCAGGCAGAAGACAAAAACTGACAAGAAGCGTCACCTTTCCTGACTGTTTAAATCCTTTAAGGAAGTGCCGTAGCAATTAGAGTGGGAGTGTAATCTTTGCAGAGTGCATTAACACTCTCCGACCTCCTAGACAATAGATCAGACCTCAGACACATAATGCTTCCCTAAGGCTTTTTAGCCAGCATATTTGATCTTTTAGTCACTCCGTGTGTTACTATAGGTATCATCCACAGAGAAGGCATTATTCATGAGCACCACTGCCCACTAGGTCTGAGACTGGACTGCAATCAAGCAAAAGCAGGAAAATCACCTTAATCCTCTGCTCTATTTCCTGTATCTTTAAGATGGGTGGAGTGGGGGGGGGGGGAGGGAGGGAGAGAGTGAGTCTAGACTTCTGGAAAAGAGTCTTTCACGATTCTCTTATTATTTTTTTAAAGCTACAGAGTCTGTTCTGTAAAAGTGAATTACAATAGGCCCTTTTTATCTGTGGGGGGTGCCTCCCAAGACCCCCCAGTGGATTGTCTGAAACCACAAATAGTACCGAGCCCTTTTACATACTGTTCTTCCTATACTACATATCTGGGATAAAACTTAATGCATAAATTTAGGCACGGTAAGAGATTCACAACAGAGACGGATGATAACAAAACAGAACAATTACAACATCCTATAACGAAAGTTATGTGTATATGCTCTCTCTCTCTCTCTCCCTTAAAATATCTTACTATACATGCCCTTCTTCCTGTGATGATGTGAGAGAATAAAATGCCTATGCAGAGAGATGAAGGGCGGTGAATGACGTGGGCGCGGTGACGGAGTATTAGGCTACGGTGACCTTCTGACATAACATCAGAGAAGATCATCTGCTCCTAGACCACGGTTAACACCCAGCCACTAAAACCATGGAAAACAAAACCGCGGAGAAGGGGAGACAACTACAGTGGCTTTAATATGCAGAGGTCATTCGATGAGTATGGGCTGCAGGGGGGCCAGTGGGGGGGGGGGCAACCTCTAAAACATCTGATGTTTTTTTTGTCAACAAGATGAACTTCATAATGGATTCATGGAGAAAAATGCCCTGTGTGATCAGCCGCGCTGGAATATGCAAAAGAAAGCAAAGAGGGGAAATCAAACAAACTCCTTGCACTGCAAGCTTTTAAATCTTCATCTGTCCTGCGGGTTACGGGACAGGGCACACTGGTCAGGCAATAACCTATTTCCTGATGAACACATCCTGTTCCAACTGCTAATCTCACAGTGGAAGCTTGGCTTTTACCATTTATTATAAACATTTTCAAGAACTGCTTACTGCGATATATTTTTTAATGGATTAGATTTTGGTCAGCTGCTAACAGAGCAGAGAACTGAATATTCTTTATAGGAAGACAGAAAATAGGTTTTCTGAGAGTCTGACTTACTTTCCACTTTTCTCCCTCATGAGTAATTGGAATAGCAATTGAAACAGAATGTAAGAAGGCTAGAAGGTTTCTTTTCTGCTTTTTTTTTTTCTTTTCCTCCCTCTTCCATTATAGGAAATTCTGTATCCGAGCTTATGGTATACAAGACCTTATTGTTCTGAACTTTATCACAAGACCTAGTGAAATGTTCAGAAGAGAGACAAAGGCCAAAATTCACATAATTTGCTCAAGACCATCACAGCTGTCCGTTAAAGACACTCAAGATCTAAATAGTCTAAAGCATTTAAACCAAAATAATTACATTTTCTTAGAATCAAGAAATGTGTACTGCGAAGGATTTTTGAATGAGACTGCAAGAAAAAAGGAGAGCTGCTTATTAGCTTTATGTTTAAGCAAATCGTTTCAGAGTTAGCATCTTCAAACCCAAATCTAAGGGAAAAAATGGCAAATGAAAATATATACTCACAAAAAGCAACTTAAGAACTTTCAAACCTTAACAAGCAGTGAAGAAAGATCGACTGAATGCTTTCACTTTACTTTGACAATGCCTAAGGTCCAAAATGAAATCATGAAAATACATGGAAAGAATGTTACCATATCCACTATGCCTCTTCTAATGTTTTAAAGAAAAGTGCTTATTGTTATGCTTTTAATCCACGGGTAAAATAGCTTTCAAGCAATTCGTGATCCTACTCAGATTAAAACTAACCATGAACAATTAGCTAAGGAAGAAAATGCCCTCCTGAAAAAAACTGGATTTAATACTCTGACGTGAAGGTCTGTGTACACACACGTAAACACACACATACGCACGCATGCACACACACACAGCAAGCAAGCACTGCACCTAAGCAACTTCGTACTCAGTAGCAAAGGACTTTATAAACCTGACCAATGGCATAGGCATAAAATTTTGGTTAAGAAAACTAAAATTAAGAGTGGAAAAAATGGGCTTTAAACGGTTGTCCTATGAAATCTATACCAACTTGACAATAATCCAGATCTCATCCCTTGTGCCTAAAGATGAGCGCCATAGAGTATCTGAGTAAGTGATTATAAACTCAGAGATTATACAACACCCCAAGTTTTTTCCTTAAACTCACATAATGATTTCTGCTTGTAGATGATTGTATTAAATTAAAAATAAATTGCTGAAATTAAAATCCCCAAGAAGCAATCCACAGAAATTTACCTTGGACTTTTATCATTTATGAGTTTCTATCGCCACCTGCAGGATTATCTTTAAGTAAACTCAAGCAATAGGCTATTTGCCATTCTTTTTTTTTTTTTTTTTTTTTTTTCTTTTCCTTTCTTCTCTTCTTCTTCCTCCTCGTCCTCTCTTTTGTGTCTGTATGTGCGTATTGGGGTGGACCAAATTTTGGGGAGGTCGATTATCTATCTTCTGAAAAAATACACATTACTAAATACATAAAAATCACCAATGAAATGCAAAATTAAATCTATGAAAGAGGTGTAGGTGACTGTGGCCACAGGCAGCCATTTTTTTTTTAACAGCAAAACACACATCACATTTTCTAATTTTGCAACTTCTGATGGAAAGTTAGCCCATGGAAATTTCCTTACAAAAATTGTGAGGACTTCAATGGTTCCCAAGGAAGGCAGTTTTTGCTAACGAATAGCTTCCAAAGAAGTTTTTAATTGCACATGCCTGACTTCTTCCAGAGGAAAAAAAATATATTAGCAAATTCATACTTAGTGTTCTGTTGCTTTTAAACAAAAGACAAAGGTGACACTACGCATTTTACTGTAGCCCAATAAAGAACAGGTTTTAAGAGCAGAGGTCGAAACTTAAAACACACGAAAGCACAGATTATCACCACCATCACGATCATCATGTTATCTTCGTCACTGTCACCCTAAAGTCTGGATTAGAAAGCCCCGTCACCTGAAAGTAACGGGTTACCCAGATGCACACAGAGTAATGATACAGATTTTTGTTCCTCCGGGGCATATTACCCTTCTGAGAAGCAGGTCTGCGGACTTATAGAATATTTCTCAAATGTAAGACATGGGGAAAAGGCTGCTTTCATTTTCAATAACATAATTCTCGGCTACCGTGTAGATGTAGTTCATACTCATGAACTAAAACCATAACTGCAAAGTTTATAACAGCACACATCACGTATCATACAGGCGGTACAGGGGCTAAGCATCCTGTGTTCTCACAAGCCAGGAGGCCTTGGGAAAAATCCCTTTCCCGAAGGCTTCAGTTTCTTCTCATGCGGACGGATGTGAAAGGTCCTCTGATTTAACATTCTATAGCTCCATGCTTCTCCAGAGTTCGAACGGAAGCCACGAGGGTCTTGTTTTCAACACCAAGTGAGCTAAGAAGTGTTGGGGCGCCTGGGTGGCGCAGTCGGTTAAGCGTCCGACTTCAGCCAGGTCACGATCTCTCGGTCCGGGAGTTCGAGCCCCGCGTCAGGCTCTGGGCTGATGGCTCGGAGCCTGGAGCCTGTTTCCGATTCTGTGTCTCCCTCTCTCTCTGCCCCTCCCCCGTTCATGCTCTGTCTCTCTCTGTCCCAAAAATAAATAAACGTTGAAAAAAAAAAAAATTTAAAAAAAAAGAAGTGTATTTCTTTTCTCTCCTCACTCCCTTTTTTTTTTGACAAGTTGAAGCACTTCTTTGATTTTGAATCAAGCCTCTTCAATGACTTAAAGTAAAAATTTTTTAAAGCCTGCTCAGAAATAAAAAAGTAAAGGGCCAGCGAAAAAGATACGGCGTTGAACTCTAAAAAATCCCAGTGACATTAGAAGTCAATGAACACCGTGCAGAAATATGGCTTAGATGATAAAAGATTGAACTGGATTTTAATTGTCTTCGCATCTTTTTTAGTGAACGTCAGGGCTGGAATATCGGCCGCTGAAAATCGCCAAAAAATGAGCTGTTATCTAAAAAGCCAACGGCACAACACCAAGGGAGGAAAAGAGGTAGCCAAACACGCCTTCCCAAATCATAAATCAAAGGGCAAAAGTACAATATAGCAGAGTAAACCCTAACCAGACCACAAAGAAGGTTTCTCTCCATAAACATCAGATCAGGCAGCTAGAATGATTACCAGGCTCTCCTGTAACTGTCACCTGTGGTGGGTCTAATTACAGGCTACAGGCTAAGGCAGGCATGCCCGCATTGCACACGGCAATAAAAGGGCCATCGGCTTGCCAAGCCCAGCCAGACAACGGAGAACACACGCCACCTGATGGGGAGCCCCAAAGATCAGCCAGAGAGACTAATAAAAATGACAGCTTAGAAACAAACGACGAAGCTCGGACCACAAAAGAAAAAAAAAAAAAAAAAAAAAAAGACGGTATCAAATTAGCCAGAAATACAAGGACTGAGCAACACTCTTCAACAGGTCCAGACCAACGCAGAGAATCACTTAGGACTGTTTTCACACACTCTGGGGCTCTTTCTTCCTCTGCTTCTATTTCTACATATTCTTTTCCATTTTGGCATCGTGCAAGATGCTTGCATCATCCAGGCGTCACATATAGAAACAGAGGGAGAGATGGAGAAGTACTCATCTCTATAAGAATCACAAATAAAATCCCCCGGACATTCAGGGGCTATTGACCCGGGTTAGAGACTTGTTAGTTCCCTTCATTCCCCTACCGCTGGCTGCCTTGTGGCCCTTTTGCTGTAGATTAGCACCCACTCTGGATAGGCAGCCTTGAGAAAAAGGTAGGAAAAGGCACCTTAAACGAGGTTATGATGAAGGCGGTCTATGGACTGTACCCTCTGATGGGGACCTAGGCTGTTACAGTCAGAGGAGAAGTTAGAATAAAAAGAAAGCATTATCGGGGCGCCTGGGTGGCTCAGTCGGTTAAGCGTCCGACGTCAGCTCAGGTCACGATATCGCGGTCCGTGAGTTCGAGCCCCGCGTCGGGCTCTGGGCTGATGGCTCAGAGCCTGGAGCCTGCTTCCGATTCTGTGTCTCCTTCTCTCTCTGCCCCTCCCCCGTTCATGCTCTGTCTCTCTCTGTCTCAAAAATAAATAAACGTTAATTAAAAAAAATAAAAAATAAATAATAAAAGAAAGCATTATCTGGTAAAAAATGGTCTTCACTGATTCTAGCACCCTTCCAAGAAGCACTCATTAGAAGCCTACTGTGTACCTAACAGGTACACAGGGCCTTTTTCATTCTGGAGCTCCCAGGGTCCTAATACGATCCTTGTATCATACAGCCACGTTACACTGAATGTGCCTTTAGTGTTTGACATTAACCTGAACTATTAGGGCATAGAAATACAATTTCTTCACCTTTGATGTGAAGAATTAATTAGGTTAGGTCAAACATGAAGAATATTCTCACAGCTCATAGCTTTTTTTTTTTTTTTTTTTAGTACTCTCTAGCTTTAAAGATAGAACCACATGCTTTGCATTTGGTGGTTCCAAGCACGTGAATCAGCATTAAAAAGAGGTGACTCTTGAACGCTAATTGTATGGCATATAATACTATGATTTGCACTTCTGCCCTGTCCTGGAACAGGTCCTCCACAAGTCCTCACATAACATCCTTTGCAAGGAAGCGGCAACTACGTGCCTACGCGTGTGCGTGTGCCTGCTTTAGAGAGGCCTCTGAGTTAGAACAACACCGTGCCTACCGATCGTTATATCAGATAATAATCCCTACCCACATGTGTAGCCCATTGAATATTTTTAAACTATCCTCATGAATAGTATCTAAGTTGATCTCCAAAGGACAAATTTGATTTTTCTTATGGAGTGCTTTAATCATTGTGTGGCACCTCTGTGGTTTCAGATGTAAGAGGGTAGGGGAGAGAAGCAGGCGGGTGGCAAGAGAAATGGGGAGAGGTGCTGGGGAGCAGCTGGAAGGAGGGGCAGATGGATGACAAAGAGGAAGAGAGAGGGATGAATGGAGGGAGACGGGGAAAGAGAGAGGGGTGCTGGATAAGAGACCAGTAAGGACTTAGCACGGCAGTTTCATTTTTGTATCTCAATATCTAACAGTACATGGGACACGAGACATGCAATGATTGTGGAAAGTGAGGAAGGGAATGAAAAGGGCAACCCTGAAGAAGGCATTGGCTAAGTCAAGGAGTGACATCGTCTCAAGAGGCTTTTCTTTCGCAAAGATTTAAGACCCTATGCTCAGGACCAAGTTTAAATGAACAGTGTGGGTATCTCTGGACAGTAGAGAGACCTAGAACTAGCCTGAATTCACTGCAATCGGCCAAAGATCATGGCCCCCAGCCTGAAAAATCACAGAAGGCAGAAAATGTGTGTGTCTGAGCGCATCCCGATAGAAAGTGTAGGGGAAGCAGTAGGTAATGACAGAAGCATTCCCATACAGAGCCTGGACCTATAATACAGAAGTGAGAGTTAACCATTCACTTGCTATCGAATGGGGCCATGTGAAGACTGGCCATGTATGCTCTTCCAGGAATTAAAAAAAAAAAAAAAAAAGAAGAAGAAGAAGAAGATCTGAAAAAAAAAATGAGATCTAACGCTTACTAGTCAAAATTGGGACGCTCCAAAATGCCACCTGATTTCAGTCCACATAGCTATGATTCTGTCTGAAAGTGCAATTCAATTGTAGAGTGGAAAATATAAACATGAAAATACGCGAGAATAGTGAAGAGTGTCCTTTTAAATTTTCAACAGATAATCTTTTAATGCAATTACTATAATTTTATTAAATGGCATAATTAGTTAATGCCTGAGAAGTTGTCAATAGAAGGTACAATTATGTTGTAAAAATTATAATCACAATGGGCAACTGATGGATTGTTCTTATGAAAAAGTGCTGGAAAAAAAAAAAAACCCTTAAAATATTTTTGAAGGTATACTATGTAGTCCTCTGTGAAAACGGAGATTTGGGAAATCATCTTATAAATGTTAATAAAACAATAAACTGTCAAATATCTTCAGCATTTTATACAATATATTTATGTACATTTTGAGCATATGTATGGACGTATACATTTAGAATGTCAAAAAATATCTTCTCCTCCAGACAAAATGGTTATTATAACTGGATTTTTTTTCGGCTTTAGAGAAATACTGTTAACCTTGAGCTGTAAGTGCAAGAACACCTACCAAACATGCAGGAATGTCTGTTTTGCACATACAACTGACTTCTGGTGGATATGAAACCACCACCAAATGTTTGATCAAATGCAGGTGCATCTAGCTGTAAATAAATTGATGATAGAACTTAAAGAAGAAGTAAATCTTTTAGACACAGTGAACACATAAATATCAGAAGCATCAAAAAGATATGGACCAGCACTATTTTAATAGTCCTACTTGAAACAAAATTCCACATGATAGTGGTTGTGCGTAGCAAAGTAAATTCAATCTGAACGTTCTTCAGGCCACGGAATGGATCATGGACAGAAGCAATCCTCAGGATCTCCTATGAAATGCTAGCTAAGCCATTCTCACAAAATCTTCCATGGGGAAACTTTGTATTCCCCGAATACCTTTGCTTCTTAGTCTGTGTGTGTGTGTGTGTGTGTGTGTGCATGTGTGTGTGCATATGTTTAAGCACATGTGTGCGTGTGGGTTGAAAGGGTCCATTCTGTTACTGCTGCTGTTGTTTTTGAGTTCAGTGTGAAATCATTTCATATTTCTCAACATCCCAGGATCTCTAAAAGTGAAGGATTTGTGTATGTTAAATATGGGACATCACTAAGAAAGTGGGGAATGGTATTTTTTAACCTTACAGGGAGGGGCTGGGCAGGTTGATTGATGCTTTAAATTATGTATCATTTTGCAGGCCCTGTCGACCCTGAAGAAGAAATTCTTCATTTTTCTGACACTCAAAAAATTGAGGGAAAAAGTCACAGATGTTAAAATCATAGCTTTATGAAGAGACCCATTGATATATGGTAGATTTAGATTGCTTTTTAACATCAAACGTCCAAGTAAAAATTTAATAAAATAAGGAATCCATCAATGCCCCACAGACTTGCCTCCCCTGCTTGATGCAATAGGTGTGTGCCTGAAACACTAGTGGAAAAATGAAACAAAAAATGCAACCCTTTTTTACAGCATTAGGAGGCCTTGGTTATTTAAAATAATCTTCTGATGATGCCATCTGTCAAGTAAATGTTTTTTTTTTCTTTTCTTTTTTTTTTTTTTTTTTTTGGTCATATGAAAAAAAAATAATTCACTTAGGCCACAATGCAACTTTAGGTCTCTTTACAGACAATATTGGGGTTTGTTACATTCAAGTTCCCAATAGAAAAACAAAACAAACAAACAAAAACCCCACATGGATGGTTGGTTTCACAATATAAATATCACAACGCAGAATTATCTTTTGAGAGCAAATTCAATTCATCTTAACTATCTTTAAATCACATATTTGTACTGAAATACAGGGATAGACAATAGAGCACCCATTCTCCGCCCCCACACACTAGAAATATGGGTCTATTTCTCTGAGAGCTGCTGTTTTAAGACATCTGGAAGGAATGCATTAATGTAGATACGTAGATGAATGTGCTTGGCTCTACCCATCCCTTATTTTGAACAACCTGGAATTCTCAAAAAGAATCTGGCAAAAGTGTAGATTCCATCCATGACCCTTTCATGGAGTGGTTTTCAGCCTTCACGCTCTCTTGAAAATCCTTCTCCATCATCCAAGAGCTTCCCCTACAAAGTGGGTAAAAATAACTCAGTCTCCCACATGGGGCTCAGTCTGGAACCAGGCACTGAGATTTTCCAGACTATCAAGCTATTCCAAGGATGTCTTAACACACATGATTCCCAGGGTCTGGGCTGTTCTCCGGAGATAGTACAGACATTTGCACCTTGTGCTTCTTTAATTCTGGCTCTATCTCTTGTGAATACGATGATCATGACAGAGAATTATTCCCACTCAAATGATGAGGGTTTTCTTCCCCCCCCCCCCACAAGGCATCTTGGAAAAGGCTTAACACCCACTCATAACATCTAAATACATATCTGAAATGACCGATATAGATGTCCCTACAGTCATTATCATCTATCTAAATACAAGGACCATAATCACTGCATCTTGAACATCAGTGAGAGGTAGTATAGCCCAATGGTTAAACACATGGACTCTATAGCCTGGTGATTTGGGTTAATATCCCAGCCCGTGCTTCTTAAAAGCCCGTGAGTTCTGATACTCTATTTTACCTCTTTGGGCTCATTTTTGTCATCCGCATAAAGAAGGTAATAACCGATATCGACATCAGCAGGGATTGGTGAGACTTCTAAATGGTAACACTTGTAAGATGCTTCGGACTGTGCCTAACACACAGTAAGCTCTGAAACATGAGCTATTAAAGACCCCGAGAGGTCAAAGTCTATGTCTGAGAATGACCACACGCAGGTCTATGAAATACCACATGTAATTACAAATCCAGTCATAGGGAAACACACAGATGTGCTTCTTCGAGGCATGATTTTTAGTTACCTTTGACCCCTGTCAATAGCTGACATCTCCTATGAATTTGTTTTGCAATTGGAAAAAGCTGAGAATATGACGTTCTGAGCAGAAGAAAAGAAAAGAAACGGATATTTAATTGAAAACAAGTAAAGCTCAGGAAACGCAATGCAGTAACACATCTAGAAAACCTGGAAGAAACAGAAAGACTCAAAAGACATAATGAGCAAGATTTTCCGCAGTCATTCTAGCAAATAAAGAAAACTGAGCCTGCAGACGCATGGTGTGGAATGGTTTGCTCTGAAAAAAACCCCAATTTAATTGCTGACGATAACGATGAATTAAACATTATATAGTCGCATTTGCTTGGCAGGTGTCAGCGAATTAAAGACAACTTTCCTCTCGGAGTATTGAGAAGACGGCCACCCGTGTAAGTGGACAGGGGATTAATCCCATGGTGGAGAGGTTTACGCCTGGACAGTCTAATAAGATAAATCCTTCAATGTTTGTCCACCCACTTGTGACCAAACACCATGCGGACTTGTAGCTTGATAGGCTGCTTGTCTTTAACCCTGCTTTCAACAAGATATGATATATCCATATACACACCCATAGGAACCTTTAGAAAATGCATGCGTTGCTTTCACAGAGTCTTAAAAATTTTTTCTAATGTTCATTTTTGAGAGACAGAGACAGAGTGCGAGCCGGGGAGGGGCAGAGAGGGAGAGGCAGACAACAGAATCTGAAGCAGGCTCCAGGCTCTGAGCTGTCAGCACAGCGCCGGATGCGGGGCTCGAACCCACAAACCCTGAGATCATGACCTGAGCTGAAGTGGGACGCTTAACCGACTGAGCCCCCCAGGTACCCCTGCTTTCACAGAGTCTTAATATTAATAGCCAGAATACAACTGAACACGATCCTACAATGTCCATGCTCTGCATCATCTCAAAACAGAGACTCTCACGTGATGTCAACAGGCTATTTTACGTCATCTGACAGAACAGAAGTTAGAAAAAAAATGCCTTGAGTTCTGCCCTTAGCTTACAACGCTAGAGTCACTTCCTGGACCTCTAGGGGAAGGAGAAGCCCCACTAGGAACTGGCTCAGCAAAAATGGTTCCTTTCACACCTGTGCAGCGAACCCTCAGGTACCACTCATCCTCGTTTCGGATACAGAAAGGCCTTCAAACGCCATCCTATTGTTTAGTAAAACCTTGGCCTGAGACCTTGGTTCAGGTCTGTCCTCCGTAGATCACAGGAGGGAAGCAATGCGCACCACCAGGGACAAGTCCGGTGCTCTCCATCTGGAGGCAGCGATGGCTATAAGAGCAGAAGTGTGGCTTTGGCATTACGGGCTCCCCTTCTTCTCTCTCTGGCCCAGGTCACCTGAGGATCCAACACTTTGCAGAAAGACAACCCTTAACGGAGTCCACGGAGGCAAGGACCCAGGACCCCAGCCAAGGGTGGCCCCTAAGCTTGATATCGCCCATCCGTACTCTACAGGTGGCTAACCTAAGTAGGTAGGCAAGAGCCACAAAAACGAAATATTTTCCCCCCAAATGAAGGCTTGGATGCCCATAATCTTAAAATATAGTAAGGGAGACTAACATACATATATATATGTTAGTCTCCCCTACTGTATTTTATATATATATACATATATATATTTTATATATATACATATTTATATTTATTTTAAATTTTATATTTATTTTAAATTTATATTTATATATATAAATATGTATATATACGTATATACGTATATATGTGTATATATACATATATACGTATATATGTGTATATACGTATACATATATATGTATATATATATTTTTTTAATTCTATCCTAAAAATATTGTTTTTGCACGCTCTTGCCTTAGGAGCAGAAATAGTCTTGGAATGACCATGACGGTAGGGCTGGCCGAGACATCCTCTAATAAGATACACTTCATCGGCTTAGGGAGGGGAGATACCACCTCTCCGGATCTGTCGTATCGCTGACATCTGCCACGGCTGGCCCAAGCAAGCCTGGGATGAACATTCCAACACGGAATTTCAAATTAAAACTGAAGACTGCCTGCTTTTAAGGCAGCACCCTCCGTTCCCGGACCTTCAGAGAAAAGGCGCATGTGCATCATTCTTAAATGACTGCACGGTTTCACCGATGCCCAGTGGCAAATGTCCCCTGGCACACACCGACAGTGGAGACTCCCAGCGTCTTCCAAACCCAGGTATTCTTGCGAAGTCACATTGTGGCGAGCCAGCAAGAAGAGAGCCCCCTTTATCTTCCGTTTTGTGGGCCACGGGGCCTTGAAAGGATGATGTGGCCGCCTGTGGCTGCCAGCCTGGCCATGTGCTCCCCGGTGCGGTGGCCGCAGGGACGACCCTCACACCGGACGGAGCACAGGGGGCCCCACTGCCAAAGCTCCCTTCCCGTTTAGAAGCGCCCCCCCCCCGCAGCAGACAACCTATTTCTATTCATTTGTTCTAATCTTTCCTCAGATCAGGCCGGCAGCCCATTAATCATTTCTGTCACACCCCTACATGAGCCAGTGCAATGGAGCTCTGTTTTTCTAAAAATCACACTGCCAGAAATCAAGCTCAAGAAGGAGGAAATCCTCTCCTCCTCACAGGGGCTGGCTGGGGTGCTGACTGGAAGAAGCCACCAATTGTGTTGACTTTCCTCTTTTGCCCAGAATCACAAGAGAACATTCCGTGGAAAGTTTTTGAAGAGAATTCAGGTGGGGAGTGAAGGGGGGGGGGCGGGGGAGGCTGCAGAGGAAGCCAACGCATGAAGCCCCCAGCTGAGGAGAACGTAAGAAAGGGAAGAAGATGAATAAATGCCAAGACAAAGACAGATACGGATTAATAACATTCTTACTCATGTTTTTACTACGGCCGATTATTTTCAGCAACTTCAGACCAAAGAAAAAGTATATTAAAGGTCAAGGTCGCAGCCATGAGAGGCCTGCTACATCTTGAAGCAATGAAAATCTAAAATTAATTAGACCTAACAGAATGTTCTCCATGGCAAAGAAAAAGCCTCTTGTGGAGCTGGTACACTTGCTTATGGAATAACAGTGGGAGTGACCTTGAAGCCACAGACATCATAGGTTTTTTTTGTTGTCGTTTTGTGTGTGTGTGTGTGTGTGTGTTTTAATGAGGATATGCCTGTGGGGTAGGAGAGACCAATGACAATTCAAACAAACAAACAAACAACAACAACAACAACAAAAACCAGAGACAAGATGGATCATGATTTACCAATGATCATGACTCAGAATCACTCACACATCCCTATCAGGCCCTATTGTGATGTTTGCACCTTACACAGATTAATGGCGTGATATAAAAGGCACCAGATTAGCAGTGGAGAGATTTGGTCACGTCTGACAAGACCAATCTCATCAAGAACAAGTCCTTTTGCGAATGGCGGAGAATGTCCAGAGATGTAATGTGAGGGGCCCTGCACCAACTTTCAAGGCCTCGTCAGATTCCTGGACTCTCAGGGGTTAACTTGGGTGATTTTACGATCTCTTGCTGCTCTGCTGAGATTCTGTGATTTTATTACACCTCATAAGGTCGGGCCAGCATCATCAGAGAGAAGAGCGCATCTCACACACATCAGTCACTCTCTTTTGTGGTGCTGGGTCACCATGTAATGGGAGGTCATCAATTATGACTCAAGTGGTTTGATATGAATAAATTTTGGGATCAAATTGGTGAATACTTACTCAACACATAAATTAGAGCAAGGTAGTCATGTGATTTTTCACCTGTCCTTTTTCAAAAAAAACACTGGCATTCACTGGGACAGGGGGAGAGAAATGTATACCACGGAGGGACTGATACAGACACAGTTAATGCTAATATAATAATCACCACCATGTACAGAGACACATTCTTTTTTTTTTTTTTTTTTTTTTTTTTTTTTCAACGTTTATTTATTTTTGGGACAGAGAGAGACAGAGCATGAACGGGGGAGGGGCAGAGAGAGAGGGAGACACAGAATCGGAAACAGGCTCCAGGCTCTGAGCCATCAGCCCAGAGCCCGACGCGGGGCTCGAACTCACGGACCGCGAGATCGTGACCTGGCTGAAGTCGGACGCTTAACCGACTGCGCCACCCAGGCGCCCCCAGAGACACATTCTTAAGTGAACAAAAACCATTTAAAAATATCTAAACGTTGGATCTCTTAAATTTACTGATAGCCTAGGAGTAAGATTTGGGTAATTTAAAGGATTTCCAATGGCAAATCTGATGTAAGTACACTCTTACGAAGACATCTCCAGTATAATCACCCATGCTGTGGTGTATTTCGGAAAGATGAACGGATACCATTTACGGTTTCCTTACAGGTGTGAACTTCAGCTATGTTGAACGCGTGTTATTCTGCTTCACGTCCGTAAAATAAAACCCATCTGCATTTGGATTTGGGACTCAGAGGCAAATCATCTGAACATAAAAAAGGAAGCTTACCACAAACGCTACTGCACTTCTTAACGTGGATTCCCACTGGAAGCAGCTTTTAAGGAACTGTATTGTATTCCACATTGCCATGGTGATTCTTTTCACACGGTCTACATCTCTTGATAAGATCTAATAAAAAAAAAATGGAAAATGGAACTAGATTTAAATACTCCAAATATTCTCTTTAGATCAGGCAGCTTGGGCATTTAACTTATTTTGTGTATAGCTGCCAATTAAAAAAATAATAATAGAAAGCAAAAGTCCTAACACCTCTTCTAAAAAATATATATTTTTTAAATACGATCATCCAGAGAGGGAAAAACATACAATGCATTTTACAGCTCTTTTGATGGAGAAGAGCCTGTTTCAATAGTGTTCAGGACAAAACTGAGCTGGTAAAAGCTACAGCAGCCTGGCATTTCATGTGTGCGTGAATTTGTGTGTGGTGGGGGAGGCAGGGAGAGGGAGGGATAGGTAGAGAGCATGGGAGTGAATATCTATTTTAGTTTGGAAGTAAATGGATGGTTTTACTTTGGAAACTAAATGTACAAGTATTCTAGCTCACGTAGTCCAGGAAAAAAAAAAAAAGCCTATAGGAAAATATAATTCTGGGAGGAGAACCAGCTCTCCTACCTCCTGGCTGTGCAACCTCGGACCCGTTTCCTAACATCTCTTGTCTTCTACAATGGGGTCCATCTTGGTATTAACCTTGCAGACTGTGAAGAAAATTTAGGGGCTCTGTGGCTGTCACATGGTAAGTGATCTCAAGCACTCGGATCATAAACACAAGCTTCAACTGTGTAAAAACATGGCGACACAGTGGCGAGAGGCACGTGGGGAGGATCCTAACATACCCCAGGATCTCAGCCCCCCAGTCCCCTGATGCTCTCAGAGCTCAAAGCCACCCCACGTGGAGGTCCTGTTTGGCAAAGGACACGTCTTTTCTCCCAGTTGTACCCAGATTCATTTCAACTTGTTTGCCAAGCAGCTACCCCACCTACCTCCACTTGGGTTTTAACTTGCAAGTAAATAGGGCACGAGGCAGTGGTAGTGGAGGAGGAGGAGGAGGAGGAGGAGGAGGAGGAGAGGGAGAGGGAGAAGGAGAAGGAGAAGGAGAAGGAGAAGGAGAAGGAGAAGGACAAATGACATTTACTCAGATTACACCCAACACATATTACACTCCATGTTATGGCAGGCCGAAAGAGAACATCGGGATGCTCCCTTCGAAAGACATTCCAGGCCCTTCCCAAGTGTGCCCACAAGTTCATGGGAAACAAAAGGCTGAGGAGATGCATTTATATTTAACTGCTTTATGTAATCCACAGCTGCTCACCCCTCAGGAAATGGTGGAAGTAATAAACACTTTAAAAAAGGGACACTTTGTTCTTTGTTACACAACTGAAGAGGGACAATAGGTACCGAGTGAAATTCTGAACGGTGTCATCGGAATAAGACAGGGAGGGACTCTGAAAAGAAGCATAAAGGTCACGGTAAAAAAAAAAAAAAAAAAAAAAATTCAAAACTTTCCCTACTGGGCCACGATCTTCACTTTTTATTAAACTGATGAGAGAGGAATTAAGGGAAACAGGCAGCGGTGGTGGGGGGGCGGGGGGGGAAGCAGTTAACTCATAAGGAGGTAAAATGCCAACATATTCCAAATATTTAGACAATAAGAAAGTGGCAGGAGCAGGCCGTGGGTGACCTCCAGGCTAGACGCCCCTAAGATCCGCTGGGCTGATCCACTGAAGGACTCTCTGGGCACAGCACCTCCCGGAAGCCTTGGAAGGGCAGACAGGGAACTGGCTCTACCTGAAGGAGGCTAGGCACGTCCAGTAAATTCGGGAGAACGTCTACAGAGGCTGACACTAGGTTATAGAACGATCCAGGAGATCAATGGGCGGCTGACTCCTTCTGCTTCATCCAACATAGGTTTCCAGTCTTTCCCTTCTTTTTGTGCTGACTTGCTTTGGGACAGATGGGAGAACAAGGAAGGAGTGGGGCTGGAGAGAAATGCTGGGGTGGAGGAAGAGAGAGAGAGAGAAGACGGAGACATGGAGAAGGAGGAGGAGGAAGGGGAGGAAGAGGAGGGTGGGAGGAAGGAAGGACGGAAGGGAGGGGAGGAGGGAGGTGGGGCGAGCCGCTAAGTAATGACTAATAAGCACTTCCGGTGCTAAGTGTACTCGCAAGCCAGTTGACTGTACCCACCTACCTTCTTGGACAGCTTGCGGCTATCTTCAACAAAGCGCTTTTCTCTGGGAGTAAAGGTCCTAATACTCGCCTTGACCTAGAAAGACATCATTGTTGAGAAAGAGGAAAGGGCAGCATTTAAACGGACTTCATTCTCTTCTTTTTCTCGTTAATGACTGGGAAGAACGTGGAAACCAGTATCTTCTGATCCCAAGGTCCCCGGCAGGGAGCAGAGAAATGGAGACTAATCTCTGGGCTCCGCACGTGTTTCCGGGGATCTCATTTCACCAGCTAGTCACTTGGGCAGGTGAGACAGGATCCAGGAGACTCTGGAGTGAGCTGTATCCACTCTGAAAATCACCAGAGGTGTTTTAACCACGGCCCAGAGTGGGTTCATGAAGTTCTTGGACTAGTCGCTAAAAAGCAAGACTTCCTTCTCAGGGTTTTAAAACTGTATTTTTACCAGGAATACTTGGTCTGTGAAAACCGGTCTCCAGCTTATAGAAACATCTTTCCACCGAGAATCTCATTTCCTCCCAAGTATATGGAAAAATAAGGAGATGTATCCTCTGAGACCCATCTTATGGGGAATAAACTGAGGCTGAGAGAGGTGAAACGGTTTGTCCCAATCACCATACTCTAGGGAAGTCTCAAGGAATAAAATTCAAGTCCTTCTTCATCAGATGGACAACTGGAAAATCATATAACTGGCATGTATTTTTCGTAAAGATTTCCTCCCTAAAACTCAGGTTTCACCTTTGTGCATAATCTACACATTAAAAAAAAATTTTTTTTAATGTTTCATTTATTTTTGAGAGACAGAGAGAAACAGAGCACAAACAGGGGAGGGGCAGAGAGAGAGGGAGACACAGAATCGGAAGCAGGCTCCAGGCTCTGAGTTGTCAGCACAGAGCCCGAAGAGGGGCTCGAACTCACAAACTGTGAGATCACGACCCTGAGCCACCGTCGGATGCTGCACTCACTGAGCCACCCAGGCGCCCCTGTGCGTAGTCTATACTCAAGTGCTTGTCAGAAGAAAACAGGAAATGAAGGGTCATCTGTGGCACAAGATACACTTAGGATTTTCCTTGAAGGCAAATCAACGGGGGGAAAGAGGAAGTAACACCAACCACTTCCAGACTGAAGACTGTACCCAGAGTTCTAGCATTGTGGAGAATAAAAACATAAAAATGTCTCCGTCCTTGATTTTATGAATAATTTCTGAGCTACGCTAAACAAGAAACAGGGGCAGCACGGGAATAATTGCAGAGACAGAAAGATCTGGAGCTGGATGCTGACTCACTCATTTACTAGTAAATCAGCTCTCTGATTTAATTCCATTTGCTCATCATAAAATGGCATTAATGATACCTATTTACCAGGTTTAGCGCGAGGATTAAATGAAATAATGTCAGAGCCTGGGCCCTTGTAGGTGGCCACTAAATGGCCGCCATTCTTATAATTACTGTAAAAGCTCCATTATCCTACATTCATGTATACCACTAACTGGATTAACCTGTGCTCTCCTTTTCCTTTCTAGAACCTACTGCTGACACCATGGCATATGCATGGTCACAGCTAAGTAGGCCACTTCTCTGCATGCTTAGGAATCTGCTCACAACCATCGAATTGTAGGTCTACGAAGAATCAACTGCGCTGACTTCTGAACTTGTTTATGCCAGTTCTGCCCATTATCATAATTCCATATTTTTCATCAATTATCATAGAAACCATTGAAATCCAAGCATGGACCCGAAGACTTGAAATGTATGTTGCTCTAGAAAGCCTTGATAACGAGGTCAGTCACTAAAAAAGATATTGTTATTGAGGTAATGATTTGATGGAAAAAAAACAGTCTGGAAAATTCTATATTCAGATTGTTTGAGTATCTTTCAAGTAGATCTCCACTTGTAAAAAACCAGAAACTAGGTATTATTATAGATGTTATGAGTATATTGCTGCAAGGAATATGTTATAGAACTAAACATGATCCATGCTATAAAAAAAAAACAGATTTTGGGGGCGCCTGGGTGGCTCAGTTGGTGAAGCATCCAACTTTGGCTCAGGTCATGATCTCCGGGTCCGTGAGTTTGAGCCCCGCATCAGACTCTGGGCTACAGCTCACAGCCTGGAGCCTGCTTCCGATTCTGTGTCTCCCCCTCTCTCTGCCCCTCCCCAACTCACACTCTGTCTCTCTCTCTCAAAAAAATAAATAAACATTAAAAAAATTTTTTAAACAGATTTTTATGCCCATACCTAAAGATTGCCAAAGGAATATTTACATATTTTATATTGAACTAAAGGTTTAAGGTACGCTTTAAAAATTCCTCCCTTAACTGTACTTTCCAAATGGGTAATTACTTGTCTTGATAGTGTTGGCTCGCAGGACGTCTACTTTAACAGCTAAATAACATGTCAGAGGCTTGAAAATACCTGTCTGACCCCCAATCGTTGCCTTAGAGAACATTACAGATGATAAAGATAAAAAACGAATTTCTCCTTCAATTTTTGCTTTTTTTCTTTTTCTTTGACATTTAGATGTATTGAGCATTAAACACCATCAATTCTACTGGCTCAACAGGATTAATACGAGCTGAAAACCGGATTGTCCCAAACTGATTTTATAGCTGAGTTTTAAAACCCTGTTCTCTCTCTCTCTAGCTGCAACATTTCAGAAACATTTTACGTAGATTTGAGTCTCGCCAGGCTAGGTACAGAGAAGCTGGGATGTATGGCCCAGCTTGGCTTACCGGATTATATATGAGGTCCATCTCCAAGTAAATAGCTCCTTTAAAAGCTTGTTCTAAATCTTTATTCTTCAATATGTAGCAATTTGGTCGTCCATCTCGAATCTGTCACAAACAATAGATAAAATACAAACTTTCTAGGGGGGTTAAACTTAACTGGTAAAGTTGAGACTGTACAAGGCACCCACCCATGAAGCAGACAGGCAACAAATCTGAAATTCATCATGCATCAACTTTAAATTCGAGAGTGCTGTTATAACTGATAAGAAGATAAAGTAACAGCCACCAGGCTGAAACTGGGTTATTAGTGGAAAAATCAGTCGTACAAATTATTCATAGGTCGATGTGGGCTTTCTTTCAAAACTCCCAGCAGTTATACATTTTTATTTATTAAAAATGATAAGTATTCTACAAAATTCCTGGCCAGTACTTCTCAAGATTGCCAAGGTCATGGGAAAAAGGAAGACTCAGAAACTGTCACAAATGAGAGGACAGAAGGAGATAAGATGATTAAATGCAATGTGGTACCTTGGGTTGGATCCCAGCACAGAAAAAGGACCTTAGTGGAAACACTGGTAAAATCCAAATAAAGACCAGAGTTTAGCTAACAGTCAAACACAATGTCTGGTTTCTTTTTTTAGTTTTGACAAATGTACCATGGCAATGTGAAAAGTTTAACTTCAAGGGAAACGAGGTGAGGGGTATATAGGAACTCTGGATCATCTCTGCAACTTTTCTGTAAGTCTAAAATTCTCTCCGAACAAAGCAGTTATTAAAATCTTTTTTGAGAAATGAATAAAGGGACTGATTTTAATAAGATGATCGGTGTTTCACAGCCGTGAAGCAATGCAAATTAAATACGTGAGCATCACTGAAGCTGAGGTCAAAATCCACAAATATTTACAACACACAAAACGCTGAAAAGTTTTCAAAATACACGAGTTCCTCTGATCTCCTCCCTCAGTCAGCAGGGCACATCACCTTTATGCCCTAATCTGCCATTGGACCCCGGCATGTAAGGCATCTAAGAGAAATACCTCCATTTTGGAAATGACCTCGGACCCTTCAAGACCAGATCTTTCCAGATTTGGGGCCAGCCATGCTTTTGTTATACACAGCAGTATGGGCACTGATTAAACTCTTGGCTTGTAAGAAGCATACCTGTTCACCCCAAAAGGACATTAGCAAAGCTCGAACTACCCAAAAGCTCCATTTGCGATTGTAATGAGCAAAGATTCGAATTAACGTAGGGAATTTGAGGGCATGGAATTTGAGCCATATTTTAACTGACTATTGCTGTCACTATAAGCATTCAGCACAAGTGTTCTTATAAACAGTGGTGGAAATGAGATGAATAAGTCATGGGGGGAAACACAGCCATTCCACTTTACAAGGGAGAGGTCACCTTCCTTCCCAAAGTCACTCCACCTCTCGGATTGAATAGGTTTTAAACAGAAAGATGGTTTTCCTGGCCAGTGGCTAAGAGGAAGGGGGTGCCCCATAAAGACCTGATTTCCTTCCTAAACGGTGTCCAAACAGGATTCTGAGCTTCCTCTTTTATCCACAGTCTCACTTAATAAATTGTGGGTGTTAAAGTTGAAAGAAATAAATACAAAAACAGCATGACAACTTGCCAACCTGACTTCAGTCCAATTTAGCTGTCCCTCAACCCACCGTCATTGTACTGTTATCTTAAAATTTCCATGATTTCTTAAGGGTTAGGAAAGGTCAACAGAAGAACTTGAGGTATCAGTAGAAAAAAAATATATATATATATATTATAGTAATTTTATTTGGTTTTGGTATTTTGGTAAATGATTTTTTCCTCTTTTTCAATGTCCTAGTATTGTGTCAGCAAAAACACAGAATCCACCCCGGGACATTAAATCAGTTATTAAAGCTAGAGATGTAATTAAAGCTATTCATGTTGGGCACTTTCACATATTATCTTACAATATGTCAATTGCAAGTTTATACATTTGTAAAACGTTTGAAAAATTACAGAAAAAAAAAAGCCCCTTTGAATTTCTACAAATACCACAATTCCTTTCCCCGGATGGAAATTAGATAGGAATTTGGCATGTAGCCTTCCTAAATTTGTATTGAGGATTTATTATTCATAAATACATCCTTTAAAAAAAGTCAGTAAATTTTTTTGCCTGTGGGAAATAGCGTTTTTCAACTTCACTGTGCATCTACGATATGACTTGATAATTTGTACATATACAGATCTGCCTCATTTCTTTAAACTGCTATATAATATCTGGATATGAACCTATTAATTCTCCTACTGATGAACACTTGGTTGGTTCCAATTTTTCAGTCTGTCTGCTATAAGGAGTATCTTTTGGGAAAAGAGAAAGACTAAGGGAAAGAGGAAATATCCTATTTTGAATTGGGATATGTTTTAAGTTAACAGCAGGGCAATGTAGTTGAATACTTAGTATTATAATTAAACACTGAAATAGTAACCAAAGGGACTATTTTTAAAATATTTTGATTTTTCACAGTCTTAATATATAATCTAACTTCCAACACAAGAACACAGGACAAAAAGTTCTAGAACATCTCAACTTGCCAAACTGCTGTATGAAAGCATCTTTACAACAGGAAAGGGAAGCTAGCCATATTTTTCCTGTCGAGAATTATGTTTATCATTTATACTTAGAACTCAGAAAATCATTTCTGTCACTTTAGAATTCTAAAACCTGTATTAAATGGTAGAACAATTAAAACGCAGCCAAAAGAAAACTTAGAGCAGAGAATCTATATATGCTTTTGTCTCTAGGTATGAGATAGTCACTTAAATTAAGATCTAAACTTAATTTTTAGATGTCTGTCTATCAAGGCAAAAAAGGATGATACAGTTTTCGTTATATGACAAAAGGAGGTCTCTAAATTCATGTGGAGAGTCTTCCTGGGTTCACATCTGAGATGATTTAATGTCACTGGAAGATAAGGGTCTTTGGGTAAAATAACAGATCATGTCTTTAGCCTGTTATGAGACAATTCTTCCAAATGACTTATACACATTTTGCATACTCACCTTTTCGTAGGTAAAAAGCACAGATATTAGGCAATAATTGGGGGAAGGCATCTCTACAGAACAGTAATATAGATTTAATCTTTTTTTTTAATGTTTATTTACTTTTGAGAGAAAGAGAGAGAGAGAGAGAGAGAGAGAGAGGGTGGGAGCAAGGGAGGGGCAGAGAGAGAGGGAGACACAGAATCTGAAGCAGGTTCCAGGCTCCGAGCTGTCAGCACAGAGCCCAACATGGGGCCTGAACCTACAAACCATGAGATCATGACCTGAGCCAAAGTCGGACGCTTAACTGACTGAGCCGCCCAGGCTTCCCAATATGGATTTAATATAATTAGAAATATGACTTCAACAATCAGGGAAATGGGCATGTTCATGTCCTTTTATTTTTTTTTAATTTTTTTTTTCCAACGTTTATTTATTTTTGGGACAGAGAGAGACAGAGCATGAACAGGGGAGGGGCAGAGAGAGAGGGAGACACAGAATTGGAAACAGGCTCCAGGCTCTGAGCCATCAGCCCAGAGCCTGACGCGGGGCTCGAACTCACGGACCGCGAGATCTGACCTGGCTGAAGTCGGACGCTTAACCGACTGCGCCACCCAGGCACCCCCATGTCCTTTTATTAAAAAAAAAAAAAAAAAAAAGAAAAGAAAAAAAAAAAACATGATCTATCAGAAAGGTTTTATCAAGCTCATGCTGGGGCGCCTGGGTGGCTCAATCGGTTGAGCGTCCAACTTTGGCTTGGGTCATGATCTCGCGGTCCGTGGGTTCAAGCCCTGCATCGGGCTCTGTGCTGACAGCCCAGAGCCTGGAGCCTGCTTTGGATTTTGTGTCTCCCTCTCTCTCTGCACCTCCCCTGCTCACTTGCTCTCTCTCTGTCTCAAAAAGAAATAAAAACATTAAAAAATAAATAAAAAGAAAAAAAGATCATGCTAAGAGTTAATTCCTGGTTAAATGAGCCAGTGAATATAAGAGTACGGGAAGTGTGTTTCTGAGTAATGATTCAGGATTTTGGAGCCAGAGGACAAGTTACAGAGAAGATAGTCTGGTTTAGATTTTTTTTTTTACATTAATTTATTTTTGAGGGACAGAGAGACAGAGTACAAGTGGGAAGGGGCAGAGAGAGAAAGAGACAGAATCCAAAGCAGGCTCCAGGCTCTGAGCTGTCAGCACAGAGGCCGACGCGGGGCTCGAACCCACGAACCGTGAGATCACGACCTGAGCCGAAGTCGGACGCTTAACTGACTGAGCCACCCGGGTGCCCCCCCGTCTGGTTTAGATCTTAATCTGACCTGAAATCATCTTTAAACTATTCAATATATATATATTTTTATTGAAAAGAGTTAAATTAAATCTTCTTAAACAAGCATTAGCATAGTAAATACGAGTAACTCTTTAAAAGTTGGGTGACAAAACCAAATTTTTAGTCAAAAAGATACTACATTCATTTTTTAGAAAACATTTTTTTAGCCAGCATATAACAGAAGTTGGTATGTGGAACAGGGACCGAAATCTTTTTCTCAGCTGGAACTCTCTTTAAAGAATTATGCTTTACTATAAACTTCCTTGATGTGACCAGTTACCAACGAATTCAATAGAAAAGTTAGTCGTAATCAATATGCATGAATAAAACTAACAGTTGGTTTAAGAAAAGGAACGATACAGGGGCGCCTGGGTGGCTCAGTTGGTTGAGCATCTCACTCTGGATTTCGACTCAGGTCACGCTCTCATGGTTCGTGGGATTGAGCCCCGTGTGGGGCTCTGTGCTAACAGCGTGGAGCCTGCTTGGGATTCTCTCTCTCCCTCTCCCTCTGCCCCTCCTCCTCCTCCTCCTCCTCTCTCTCACTCTCAAAATAAATAAATAAGCATTTAAAAAAATAAAAGAGAAGCTACCTTATAAAAGTAACATACATTAATTATAAGAATTGTGTAAAATTTATAAAAATGGTTTAAAAGAAGAAAACATCACGTTTATATATATATTTTTTAACATCTCTAGTTTTCACTAGACAGTTGTATTTACTCATCTTATGAAAATGGGATCTTAGTGTATTGGATAAAATGTAAAACTTCAGAGGCAGATGTATGGAGATTAAATTCTGACCTTGCCTCAGATTGGCTGAATAACTTTGGACAAGTTACAAAACTCCTCTGTTTTCAAGTTTCCTAATCTGTAAAATGGGAATGCAAAATTATCCAGATCTCAGAGGTTGTTATGAAATAATGGGCAGAAGGCAATGAAGAACAAAGACAAGGACACAGAAACTGCTTATTAAAAATTTACATCTAGGGGCGCCTGGGTGGCGCAGTCGGCTAAGCGTCCGACTTCAGCCAGGTCACGATCTCGCGGTCCGTGAGTTCGAGCCCCGCGTCAGGCTCTGGGCTGATGGCTCAGAGCCTGGAGCCTGTTTCCGATTCTGTGTCTCCCTCTCTCTCTGCCCCTCCCCTGTTCATGCTCTGTCTCTCTCTGTCCCAAAAATAAATAAACGTTGGAAAAAAAAAAAATTTTTTTTTAAATTTACATCTATTTTTTTTGTCTTATATTAATTTGTATATTTTTAAATCACTTGTCTTTTTTTTAATTTTTTTTTAACGTTTATTTATTTTTGAGACAGAGAGAGACAGAGCATGAACAGGGGAGGGGCAGAGAGAGAGGGAGACACAGAATCTGAAACAGGCTCCAGGCTCTGAGCTGTCAGCCCAGAGCCCGACGCGGGGCTCGAACTCACGGACCACGAGATCATGACCCGAGCCGGAGTCGGACGCTTAACCGATCAAGCCACCCAGGCGCCCCTAAATCACTTGTCTCTTAAATAAAAAAAAAAAGAAAAAAGGTATGGGAATCATTCCCTGATGTAATAGTCAATTCTTCTACATAATTTAGGATGGTATTGCACCTTATGGATCATCTATAATTAACTTAACCAACCCTTCATTGCAAATTGCAAAGACTCTCCAATTTTTTTTTAATGTGCGAGTGGGGGAGGGGCAGAGAAAGAGGGAGAGGCAGAATCTGAAGCAGCTCCAGGCTCTGAGCTGTCAGCACAGAGCCCCATGCGGGGCTTGAACCCACGAACCGTGAGATCATGACCTGGGCTGAAGTCGGACGCTTAACCGACTGAGCCACCCAGGCGCCCCAGACCGTTTCCAATTTTTCACTTTAAACACTGTGATGATTTTACACGTAGCCACCTTTGTGCATCCATGATGCATTCCCAAAAACAAATTCCTAGAAGTGGAACCGCTGAGTCATAGCACATACCTATTTTTTGTGGGTTTGGCCAAGTATTGTCAATTAGCCCTTCTCAGATTCTGTATTAATTTATACTCCTAGCCTCAGTGAATAAGCCTATCTCTATTTCCTTGCAACGTGGCCAACTGCAGGAATTTTTATTTAATATACAGCAATTTCAGAGGAATAAAATGTCCTCAGGTTGTTTTAATATGTGGGTGTTTTTTTTTTTTCTTTTTTTTAACAACTAATGAGCCTGAACATTTTCTTTCATATGTTTATTAACAGTGGACAGTGCTAAGGCTGTGAAGCTAGATTTAGATTCAATTCCCCCTTCTGGCATTTAGCATCTGTGTGGCCATGGGTATAAATACCTAGAATATAGATGCTCAGAGGTTGTGTATATTAAATTTTAATCCATTTTGTCTAAGTGCCTTGTACCAGGCTTGTACCGAGTGATGGTTCTGTCCCACAGCGTTTGAGAGACTCCTTTTTCTACTCTTAATAACCCCTGGAAATGAAAAATCTTTACCATATTTGTTAATCCCACTGCTAAACTAATTTGATCATTTACATTACTAAAACAAGGGCGATGAAGGTGATAGATTATTCTTGGAAGCACATACAGTGTGCACCTGTACTCACTATATATTCACCCAACCACTGAAATCCTCAGCACAGACCTCCGAGGCAGGCAGAATTACCTTCACGTCATCTCGGAGAACATGGAGACGGAGAGGTTAAGTACCTTGTCAAAGATCACACAGCCAATTAGGGGGACAAGACTGGGTGCCAACCCAGGTGGTCTGGTGCTATCTTCTGTACTTTTAAGGACCACGACCATTACTGAATAAAGCACACAACTTTCTATGCCTATTAGCTGTTTGGATTTGCACCTGTTTGAATCAACTTTTCCCCTAGACTGACCGTCCCTTCCTCATAGATGAAAAAACGATCGCATTCTATGTTAGTGACATTATCCATCTGTTTCTATGCGGCAAGTAGTTTTTACTTTGTGTTTTCATTTACAATGGCAACATTTGTTTCACCATATTGACCTCTTAGGATCTGTTTTCCTTTAGCGTTCCTGGTTTTCTTACATAAGACTTCCCCATTTTATGAGCAGTTTTATTTACGGAGTTTATTCCAAGTATTTGACCTTTAATTCATGGTAAAATAGTTATTGTGTTCAGTGTAACACATGCATGCATTTTTCCCTGATGAGTAAGCAACTGACTTTCCCAGAATCAATTATATGGTGATCACTTCGTTTATCCCTTTCCTCGGTGACTTCATCTTTCAGGTTTATTATCTATACAGTGATCTCCAATTGTTTTGTCTTTTTTCATGTCTTTTAGTACAGTTCTAGAACTTTCTCACATAGGTCTTAAGCATTATAATTGTTTTTTTTTGTTGTTGTTTCCTGCTATTAAACCCTTTGGTGTTTTAAGTTTTTAAAATGTTTTCCTATTGGGTAAAGCTACTCTTTTTTTTTTTATTTTTTCTTAATTTTGATCCTGGTTATACCTTTACTGACCTTTGTTTATTCCAAAATGCTACTTACTAATTTTCTTTATACTTATTTATATATATAATGTGACATTATCAGATAGATAATATGGTTTCCTTCATTAAAATACAATTTTTCTTATATTTTTACATTGGCTGGGTCTCACATAAAAAACTTAATGTTAATTTTGTCAGTATAGAAGTTCATTAATTCAGAATATCTCTGGTCTCTCAATAATAAGTCTGATGTTTGTGATACTTCTGATACATCAAATCCATTACATATTTATTAAACTTTTTTTTCATAAATCAAGAACAGATGTTAAATTTTATCAAGTGCTCCTTTGGCATCTATTGAAGTTTTTTTTTTTCTCCGTTAATACATTAATAATATAAATTACACAATTATGTTTCCTAATGTGCTAAGTCTCACTGGTCTTCCATGAAAGGCGTAGGATTTCTTTTTTGCTATTGTTGTTAACTCTGTGTTTTTTTAATATCAGAATTCTTCTAGTCTCAAGGAATAAATTCACAAATTTTCCATTTTCCTTTATGTCCCTAGTACATTTCAGTAATGTAAGAATGCCAGTGCCCTTACAGTTTAAAAGAAAAAAATTGCTTGGGGCGCCTGGGTGGCGCAGTCGGTTAGGCGTCCGACTTCAGCCAGGTCACGATCTCGCGGTCTGTGAGTTCGAGCCCCGCGTCAGGCTCTGGGCTGATGGCTCAGAGCCTGGAGCCTGTTTCCGATTCTGTGTCTCCCTCTCTCTCTGCCCCTCCCCCGTTCATGCTCTGTCTCTCTCTGTCCCAAAAATAAATAAACGTTGAAAAAAAAAATTTAAAAGAAAAAAATTGCTCTTTAAACAATATGAATCTGTTATTTTCTTATTGGGAGGAGAAGACTGGAGGACATAGGGAGAAAAGAGGAGAATTCTTGGATGATTTTTTTCCCAGTATTTCCATAATTAAATTGTTTCACTGTACAATGCGTTCAATACCTGATATTCAGGTTTCTCTAATTATATTTTAAACATAATTTTTCACTCTATTTTTTTGCACTTAATTTTTCCAAATGGGGAGCTGTATTATATTTATAGTAATCGGGCCGCCTGGGTGGCTCAGTCAGTTGAGCATCCGACTTCGGCTCAGGCCGTGATCTCGCAGTTCACGAGTTCAAGCCCCACATCGGGCTCTGTGCTGACAGCTCGGAGCCCAGAGCCTGCTTTGGATTCTGTGTCTCCCTCTCTCTCTGCCCCTCCCCTGCTCGTGCTCTGTCCTTCTCTGTCTCTTAAAAAATAAAATAAGACGTTAAAAAAAAATTTTAAAACCAGCAAAACCAACCTTTAAAAAAATACTTATAGTAATCTGGGGAGATCTCACACCTCTACAACATCCAAATTCTCTCAAGATATGTCCGTATGTATATTTATTCAAGTT
This sequence comes from Leopardus geoffroyi, assembly GCF_018350155.1. Taxonomy (NCBI): domain Eukaryota; kingdom Metazoa; phylum Chordata; class Mammalia; order Carnivora; family Felidae; genus Leopardus; species Leopardus geoffroyi. The sequence continues at coordinate 13,119,299 of NC_059337.1, read as the reverse complement.
TTCTTCCGTACTCTTCAGTAAAATTTAGTTATGCTCTTCATAGCAATCCCTATATCTCTCGTTTCCTTGGTCTTAGTAATATATGCTTTCCTTTTTTTCATTAGGTTCGTAAGCAGCTTCTCCATTTCATTGGATTTTGAAGAAACGAATACTGGAATCTATCAGATATGCTGTTCACATATTTTCTACATTACTGCTCTTTTTTCTAATCTTCCCAAACTCCTATTTAATTTTATTTATTTTAGTTTACCTTTTGTTATGATGCTTAATTGATTTTCAACCTTTGTTGTTTAATTACGAAAACATTTAAGGTAAGGATTTCCTCTGAGTAATACTTTTGGCCCTTATCCACAGTTTGTATGTAGAGTATTTCATTGCTACTTTCTAAAAAGTCTGTAACCTGTAATTTTGGTTATCTACCTTAGCTACTTGGGATTTTTTTTTTCCCCACCAAATGTTTTGACGCTTGTTTCATTTTTGCTATTAATATATCTGCCCAACACTGTGACCACCATATCGTTTCTTCCTTTTTGGAATCTACTGAGGCAGCTGTGAGCCCACAACATGACCAATATTTAAACACATTAAATAGGTATTTGAGCAGAATATTTATATATTTATGTGTATGTCTATGCATATATATTAGATTAAGCTTATTGCTTATTCCCTAAAATTTGAGAATCACTGTTTTAGGATGCCTAAAACTCATCTAAGAACTTGCTAAAAAAAAAAAAAAAAATAGTTTCCAGGGTCTCAGCCCTAGAAATTTAGTAGCTTTGGGATGTTGTGCAGGAACTTCAGCTATTAGCATTGGCTTTGTGGAACTTGGAATTTCAAACATCTGGGCCTTCAAAACACATCACATTACAGCCTTATTTATTTTTGTGTGTCTGATATTTTTAAAACGGCACAGATGATATAATCATTTTGTGTTTCTCAGTTGGTAATTTTTTTTTCTTACAGTTCAAATACTTTTTAACATACATACATACTTCTGTGGGAAATTATTCACATAACGATTCATGTCTGCCTTATGTTTATTGGTGATGAAATCGTTTGGGGACCCATAAAATAATCTCCTCTGTATGTTTCTGAGTTACCACGTATTTACGTGTACGTGTTACACTTTTGCTCACCCACTTCTGTTTTACCACATGTGGCCCGTCTCAAAGACGCAGTAGCTAAACTGTATGCATCTACTCATTGTAACAGGTTTTTCCATTTAAAGAAAAGTTTAACCCATTCAGCATTTACCATCACGTATAGTATGCTCAGATTTATACTTGCTATACTCTTGTTCCAAGACATCAGAGGAATCCCACAAGGCATTATTCTTTCTCCCTTAGCTTGTCCGTCCTAATCAAATACCACCCACCTTATATACTACATAATGGTTCACGAGGATTCCAGCACATTAAAGGTATCCTTTCCTAGTTTCCGGGGGCAATAAGACAAACTTGCCTTATTTTATCTTTTGAAAAATTTATTTCAAAGGACATATCAGGGTGGGGAGTTGAGTGCTTGTGTTTCAGCCATTTTAGCCCCGCTAAAATTTTCAGGCGGCTAGACATCCATATACATTAATGTAAAGTAAAATAGAAATACCTTTGGGGTGCCTGGTGGCTCAGTCAGTTAAGCATCCGACTTCGGCCCAGGTCATGATCTCATGGTTCATGAGTTTGAGCCCCTACGCTGACACTGCAGAGCCTGCCTGGGATTCTCTCTCTCTCTCTCTCTCTCTCTCTCTCTCTCTCCCTTCTCTCTCTGTCCTCCTACACTTGCACTCACTCTCTTTGTCTCTCTCTCTCAAAATTAATAAATAAACTCTAAAAAATAAATATTCTTTATCTTAACGGCCAACATTTCAGCATTAACTTGAAAAAAAAATATGACTGTGTAACTGTGTCCATTACAATCCACAAAACCCATCATAGGTGAAACAGGCAAATACTTAATTGGAAATGCAAATGAAGATGTGTACGGGCATTTATTTGGTACAAGCAATTACAGAAAATTTGTCCCATAAAACTAATTAAGTGAAGCCGTTGCCGGTGCAGCTCGTTCCCGTGCTCATGGACTCACAGAGACTGTCACGGGCTGCACAAAGCCTATGTTTCCTGATCATGAATTCCACTGCATCTGTTGGGATGGCTTGCCCAAGAGGTCTCAAATTTGTATCAAAACGTAGGACCCTCGGGGCGCCTGGGTGGCGCAGTCGGTTAAGCGTCTGACTTCAGCCAGGTCACGATCTCGCGGTCGGTGAGTTCGAGCCCCGCGTGTCAGGCTCTGGGCTGATGGCTCGGAGCCTGGAGCCTGTTTCCGATTCTGTGTCTCCCTCTCTCTCTGCCCCTCCCCTGTTCATGCTCTGTCTCTCTCTGTCCCAAAAATAAATAAACGTTGAAAAAAAAAAAATTAAAAAAAAAAAAAAAACGTAGGACCCTCCTCAAATGACAGACCATCTTCTCTTAGATATTAGGAATTAACAATAAATAGATAGATGCTTTTTCTGTTTTGCAGAAAGTGGATTTTCTAAGTCTTCCTTCCTACATGGGCCCGTTCCATAATTCTGAAATGCTAACCATAGGTCTGAAGAAAAAGAAATGCTCCTGGAGGAGAAGAACCCAGCTTGATTTTCAGGACCCAACGAGAATCACTTGATTATGGATCGAAATGTTAAATCACTCTAACTGAATCGGATAATGATGAGCAGATAGTGTCTATGCTGGAAATATTTTAAAACTCTAAAATGTGCTTTGTTTTCTAACGCATATTTACTATGTTATTGATTAGAAGACGCTTGGAATAATGTAAAAATGGGCACAGATTAGAAGTCTTCAGATTATAATCCATGCTAATGGCAATTTTCTGTTTTTAATGAGTAAAAAGTTTTCCCTATCTCTATAGCCATTCAAAAAGCAACTATCTGATTTGAGGACCTGAACAAAAATGAAAAACATGGAAGAGTGACCCGCTGGCCTGGATTCTGTGTATCTAAACATATGTACATGATTTGCACAATTCGCCACCATTAACAGATACACTGATTTTAGAACGTGGATTTTTTTAAATGAACCCATAGTCAGTCGGCCCATTCACCCTGATTCAAAGATACAGTGACTTCAGAACAGGCTTTTTATTTAACAGGTTGAAATGCACTTAGCACATTATCAACACCAGCCTCCTTGTAAGGCCAGCTCAAACGCCCCACTTCCTAAAGTCTTCCTAAACTTAAGTCCATTCCTCCCGCTCTGCGTTTTCTTTTCCTTCTTTTCAGCACTTCGTGTTTCAGGGCTTGTGTGAGCACAGAGGTCAACCCGGTGGCTGCCGGTGGGGGGGGGGGGGGGCGTGGGGGATGGGCAACATGGGTAAAGGGGAGCGTGAGGTCGCGGCTTCCAGGGGTAGAAGGAGGAAGTCCTGGGGATGAAGGGTACGGCATAGGGAATACAGCCAATGCTATTGTGACAGCATTGTACGGTGACGGAGGGTGGCATCCCATACAGGCTGGTCGCATCACCACCCTGCACACTAATACAACATTCTGTGCCAAATATACCTCGATAAAGAAAAAAAGGTATTTGGGGTCTTGTGCATTCATTCCACAGGCATCAGCCAAGATGGGCCAGTCTTCAACTCTGCATCTCACCCGTCCACACCCTATGGCACTGAGACCAGTGGCTGCACAAAACACATCCTGGTCATTGCTTTCAGCATGATGTCTACGTAACAGGTACGCACTATGGAAGTATAACGTCCTCTCAGGACCCCAGGCTCTGACATCAGACTGCCTCATTCAAATCCAGCCCCGACTAATTACCAGCAACCGGATCCTTCCCGTACCTCCGTTTCCTCATTTGTCCACAGCAGTAATAATAATGATAACAACAATAATAATAATAAAGCCTGCCACATGAGGTTTTCAGAGAATAAATGATTTAATGTATTATAAATGCACAGCCCAAGACGTGTTAATTAAGCATTATTCAGTAGATATTAAATAAAGGGAAAAACACAGATCTAAATAAAGGTTAAAATACATTCTCTGGGGCGCCTGGGTGGCTCAGTTGGTTGAGTGTCCGACTTCAGCTCAGGTCATAATCTCATGGTTCGCGGGTTCGAGTCCCGCATCGGGCTCTGTGCTGACAGCTCAGAGCCTGGAGCCTGCTTCAGATTCTGTGTGTCCCTCTCTCTCTCTCTCTCTCTGCCCCCCTCCCCCTGCTCAGGCTCTGTCTCTCTCTCTCTCAAAAATAAACATATATATATTATATATATATATATATATATATATATATACACACACATATATATAATAGATAGATAGATAGATAGATTCTCCAAAACACAAGTTAGAATTACTCAAAAACTGAATGTTTGGTGAATTCATGAACAACTTAAAATTTGCCTGTTACAGATACTGAGGGTTATGGCATTTTTTTCTATCATATCTACCTCTACAGTTTAGGTAGAGCATGAATTTGTTTGGAGAGCGCATGGAACAGGTGGGCCACCGCATATCAGGAGGAGCCAAAATAGATCCACCGTAAGATCTGATCACTTGCCCGATTCGTCAGTCAGACAATCGGAAATGAGTCTGAACTGAAACAGCCACACCGAAGGGCAGCTTCTGAAACGTATTCAACTCAACGCTCCCGGGCCCTTAAGTCCCTCATGAGAACGTGGCCCAGGCCACACTGCCTTTACACTTTACGTGGTAGAGAACTGTCAGATCTGGGCTTATTTCTCGGGGTGCCAGAGTCCTTTAATATCAGAATTAGAGAGTGTGAACCACAGCAAGCCCCCCCCCCGCCCACCAGCTTGAAACTTCCCTGTGGTTTCCCATCGACACTAGGAAAGAGCCAAAGCCCTTCAAACTTTTAGACTGTCAGAGTCTTACCCCTTTCCCGCGTCACTCTGCCCCTGTGTCCTGTCTTGCTCCACATTTGTGATTCTCCCCCCAGCTTACTCCACTCCATCCACACTGTCCACTGTGATCTTTCTGGAATCGGACAGTCAGGGCACTGCCTTAGAGCCTTTGGATTTGGAAGATTTCCTGCCTGGAAGAGTTCCCCCAGATATTCACACGGCTTTCTTTCTCACCTCCTTAAAGTTCTCATTCAAATGCTCCCCCCCGAAGCGAGACCCTCCCTGGTCGGTCCATGGAAAACTGTGCCCCTTCCCCAAACATATCCTCGGAACGTACCCTGCTTTGCTTTCTACGTGGCACCTTTTAACCACCTAACATGTTGTCTTGCCTTTTGCTCATTTGTTTGTTCTGTTTATGGACTCCTGCAACCAAATACAAGTTCCGGGGGAGAAGATACCTTCACTGCGGTCCTTCTTAGAGCATTACCACCTAACACAATGCCTGGCACAAGCTGAACATTTGAGAACTATCCCTCAAACAAATGAATAGACCGTGGGCAGCTTATCGGCAACCAGAAAAAAGTTAAGAGGGTGAGGGGGCTCCTTGCATTTAAACAAAGTCTTTCATAAATCACTCTACTTTGCATCTGGAAGGACACAGTTTGAAAACTGCATTAAGTTAGGTCAGTGGTTCTCTTTGCCCCTCTTCGGAACAGTTGGCAATGTCTGTAGACATCTTTGATTGTCACAACAGTGACGAGTGGATGGGTGCTCCTGGCATCTAGGGGGTAGAGGTCAGGGATTCTACAATGCACAGGACAGTCCCCTGCAACAGACCACGACCCATCCCAAAATGTCAATGGTACTTAAGGCTGAGAAACCGCAAACCTGATTTAGGCAGAGGTAACTTCTTAGATCTAACCCAACAGCATGGAGACACTGTACATTACAAGGGAGGATGGGAGGGAAGAAAGTGGGTCAATTTGTTGGTATCAGAGAACGACCAATGACACAAAACTTTCACGTGTAAAATAGAGGGAGGTTAAAAATGACACCATGTAGTGTTTACCCAGCAAGGAATAACACATGTTACTGTGGATTTATCTCTAAAAACAAGAAAAGAGGGGTGCCCGGGTGGCTCACTCAGTTAAGCGTCCGGCTTGGCTCAGGTCATGATCTCGTGGTTCGTGGGTTCGCGTCGGGCTCTGTGCTGACAGCTCAGAGCTGGGAGCCTGCTTCATATTCTGTGTCTCCCTCTCTCTCTGCCCCTCCCCCTGCTTGTACTCTCTCTCTCTCAAACATAAACAAACATTAAAAAAATAAAAATAAATAAAAAACAAGAAAAGAAACGTCTCTGTCCTGCCCAAAATAATTGAGAAGAAAAGGAAACGGAATTGTAAACAAGGGTCTCTGATTCCTGTCCCTTTAGGTCCCTCTAAAATTGGGTCCTAAGCTCTCGTTACATGTATTCCTTCAGGAGTAACTGACAAAGTTGTAATAAAAAGAGAGAAAAGTCCCAAATTGCCCTCTCGTCCCTGAGAGTCAGTGTGTTCTACTACTGATGGGTCTGAGCATTTGGCAGGAGCCAAATCTACAAGAGGACAGCGGCTTCACCCCTTTTCCTAGAGGAACACTGGGGAGAAGAGAATCTGGCGAGAAATTAACCAGGCGCTCAACACCAGGTAAATTAACCAGAAAAGATACTGAGGGATGCAGCGTTCCTTCCCCCTGTAGGCATCATGGGAGCTAGTCTAATATCACGGTTAAAGACCTCTCCTCCTAAAAAATGCACTAACAGTTTAAAGAAATAAGTCTTCGGGAAGAAATAAATAAAGCCTTATGGACTAATAAGACCATAACATCTCTATAAGAAAACATATTAATGGTTGGATGAAAAACTAAAATTCTCTCTTCTGGAAGAATACATTTGGCATAAACATTAATGTCCAATTAATAGGTGAAGTCAGATGCAGTCTTTGCACAGCTTCCCTCCTTTGTCCACATAAAGGCATTATTGGGTGCTTTCTCCTCTGACTTTTTTAGGGTATTTTTTCATTCATCTCTTTGCTTATTCCGTTATGTTACCTTTTAACTGGAATGGCACTTTTTCCAAAAGAAGCTCTCTACTCTCTTCCACAAAGCATCCTTTGAGACTGAAAGCAAACCCAACTACTATGAAGGCAAAGAGAACTTTTGAGAAAATGGTCTTCAGTAGAGCTGAGAACCACTTTGCAGTTACCAGCAATTAATCTTTGAAGAAATGGGCAGTGAGGAGGTAATAAAGAAATACGTGTATGTTTTTCATTAACGAATGGAAAATCAGTCACGGATCTGTATTCCCGGAAACCAAACAGAAACTCCCGCCTTAGGATGGAAAGACTGAGAACAAATTGGAAGACCAGTCGAAAGGTTTTTGTCGGTCAAAGCAATATTTGACGGACACAGAGAAGATTATGTTAGTTTATATCTGAAACTACTGAAAATACTGGAAAAGGATGAGGAATAAAATAGTTGTTTCCTGCTATAGCAGGGGGGATTCCCCCCCCCCCAGACTGACAAAGATAAAACAACCCTAGACCATAGAAACCTGTCAACCGTAAAATGACTTACGAACTGTATATTAACAACGGTAACTTACGGACAGCAAGGGAATGGCAACTTTTCCAAGAAAATCAGGAGGTTTATCTCCATCTTCGTCAAACACTGTCACTTCCAAAACATCGTGGATATCTTTAATAGGACTGAAACAAGAAATGTACCACCTATTATATACAAAAACACATAAGTGGAGTCTGTTCCATGAAGATCTGAACACACGGTTTCACTAATTAAGCCTGTATGCCCTTAGAGTATAAAACTACCATTTAATTAAATTCCAAAAATTAAATCAAACTGAACTCTATTCCCAAACCTTCCATCATGGAGGATTCAGACATCCCTGTGAAAAAAAAAAAAAAGTCAACTTTTTTACTCTGACATTTTCCATGCATATGTGCACTCGAGTGTAGGACTATTAAAGAAGCAGGAGGATAAAGAATAAGAGACAGAATGAGGAGAGTAAAAGGACAGTGATTTCAAAGTAGCTTCCAAATAGGCAATAAGACTGTCTTTAAATTAATGAGGAAAAAAATAAATTAATGAAGAATTACCTTAAAAAAAAAAACAGGGCGGTGAAAATCACTTTTGCTGAGATTTACAGAAAATTTCCTAGTGTTGAAATGCAAAATACTAAAAATCCCATGCATATTTAGAAACATTTTTTACGTTGACCAGAAGCCAGACATCACCCCTGATGAAAAATGGAGCCATGGTCATTAGCAATGTGTTGAGCAAACAAGAAAATCTTTCATATGACAATGTGCAAGCTGGCTTAGGAGAGTTAATCCACGTTTCACAGATCCTTGGGAACTTTCACTAACGTTTTATAGTTTTCAGAGTACAGATCTTTCACCTCTTTAGTTAAGTTTATTCCTAGGTATTTTATGATTTTTGGTATAATTATAAATGGGATTGTCTTATTAATTTCTGTTTCTGCTGCTCCATTATTAGCGTATAGAAATGCAACAGATTTCTGTATATTGATTTTTATCCTACAGCCTTACTGAATTCATGTATCACTTCCAGTAGGTTTTTGGTAGAATCTTTAGGGTTTTCTATATAGAGTATCATGTCATCTGCAAATAGTGAACGTTTTACTTCCTGCTTACTAATTTGGATGCCTTTTATTTCTTTTTCTTGTCTGATTGCTGTGGCTAGGACTTCCAGGATGATGTTAAATAAAAGCGGTGAGATGGCACATCCTTGTTTTATTCTTGACCTTAGGGGAAAGCTCTCCTTTTTTCCTATTAAGTATGACGCTGTAAGTAAACCTACTTCATTGAGGATTTTTATCATGAATGGATGTTGTACCTTGTCAAATGCTTTTTCTGCATCTATTGAAATAACCGTATGGTTTTTATCCTCTTATTTATGTGATATAGCATGTTAACTGATTTGTAAATATTGAGCCATCCTTGCATCCTAGGAATAAATCGCCCTTGATTGTGGTGAATGTTTTTTTTTAAATGTGTTGTTGGATTCTGCCTGCTAATATATTATTGAGGATTTTTGCATCTATGTTCATCAGAGATATTAGCTTATAGTTAGTTCTCCTTTTCTGTGGTGTCTTTATCTGGTCTTGGAATCAGGGTAATGTTGGTCTCATAGAATGAATTTGGGAGTTTTCCTTCTCTCCTATTTTTTGCAAAAGTTTGAGAAGAATGGGTGTTAACTCTTCTTTAATTGTTTGGTAGGATTTACCTGTGCAACCACCTGGTATCAGACTTTTTTGTATGTTGGGAGTTTGTTGATTGTGAATTCAGTTTCGACCCTTGGGAACTTTCTACTTGGAAATCATCAACTCCATTCAGACTGTATTCTTTCGGTTATAAGCCCAACATTTCTTCAGTATTGTAAGGGCAGTGAACTCTCATTTGACCCCAATTCAACAGGTGCTTCCCCTTGAAGCCCAGGCACCTCAGAATCTAAAGCAAACCAGGAAATAAATCTATCTTTCTAAATGCCTGAATTTGAAAGAGTAGATAGGGCATCACTGTGGAGCAGGGGTCATTCAGACAAACTGGAATACAAGGAGACTTTGGGACTCTTTGAGAAATCACAGAAAACTTGTATTTTCAAAAAGACTCTGGCATAATACAAGTCTTTAGGCCTTATAATAATGTTGTCACACATAAACTTGAATTTAAGGCAGATCTACACGTGTAATTTGCTTTAACTCAGGAATGAATTTGTCTGGATATATGGAAGCTTCCACCTACTAACAGATTAATTGAGTTACTGAAAGATCTACCTTACAAATGTCTCCTATAACACTCCCTTGCAGTTCCAAATGGCCTTATCTATTATTAACACTCTATAAAATGAAAGGATAAAAAGTGTTTAGAAGGAAAAAAATAATAAGATTCATCCTTCGCTCATAAAAATGGACAGAACGTTCCACTCAGGAGCCCCAGCCTGCCCCAAACATATCACGGCTAACTGGTCTCTAAGTTAAAATTGCTCCTTGATATTCTGGAGGCTAAAGCACTTACAATGTAAAAACTTTGTTCCACTCAGGGTTGAGGTTTTTGTAAATGGTGTGTGTCTGAAGTCGGTCATTGCCTAACTCCAACAAGCAAAAAGGATCGCTCTTCCCTGGAAAGAGAACACAAGACATTGGTCAAGGCCAAGGACTCTCCTTGGTCAGAGATAAATGAATCGCAAAAGTAACAGAGGACAAGTGAATAAAAGTCATGCACCTTATACCAGTAAGACTGTGCTCGCTGAAAGGGCAAAAGTGAGCATCTCTTTCCAGCACGTCTTGTGTAGGAATTCAGGACACCGACAGAATCTACACGCGCTGGAAGAGAAGCACCTAATAGACAGGGACTCATATGCAACCCAGATGCAGGACTGACAGCCAGTGACCACACAGGTCACACAGGAGCAGGTGTCAATCTGGCAGGTGAGGGAGTCCAGTTTTGTGTTTTGTTTTAAAACAGAAGCTCTTCTCGACTCAAGGAGAACGTAGGCAGCAAACAGAGAGGAGCTTCTGTTTTACAGGTGCCTGGGTGGCTCAGTCGGTTGAGCATCCGACATCGGCTAGAGTCATGATCTCATGGTTCATGAGTTCGAGCCCCACAGTGGGCTCACCGCTGTCAACGCAGAGCCTGCTTTGGATCCTCTGTCTCCCTCTCTCTGCCCCTCCCCCATTAAGGCTCTCTCAAAAATAAATACATATTTAAAATATAGATAGATAAATAGATAGATAGATAGATAGATAGATAGATAGATAGATAATTACCCTGCTATAGCTGAAAGCCTAGGATAACCTATAGGCTTCTTCATGATCGTGAGAGAAGGGAGAAAAAAGTATAAACAGGGCTATTTAGGAGGTAAAACTTCTCTGCAGAGAGTGGCCAAGAACACTTATGATCTTATACATTTAGTACGTTATGAGAACACATATGCTGCATTTTTGCTGCTCGAAGACATGCGAAAGTAGAATTCCATAAAGCAAGTTCAAAGTTTTTATCTTAAAAGAAATGAAGCCTGACCCTTACTTCTCTCATCTCACCTCTTCTTTTGCCACCCCACCTCACATATCCTCCAAAAGACAATATAAATAAACAAATAAAAGGTTAGAAAATCCAAAATCCAAAGCTGAACCCAGAAAGCTGTCGAAAGAAAGAAAGAAAGAAAGAAAGAAAGAAAGAAAGAAAGAAGAAAAGAAACACTCTCCCCTTTTGTTAGGTTTGGTAGAGGGATCTAGAATCAGAACTGTCAGGGACAGAATGGATGGCTCTATAATGTCCATACAACATGAACACATCGCCGGCCTCTGCAGCAGTGACACTCTACAAAGCGGTGCGTACTAAATTAATTGGGGGCATAAGAACAGATGCTCTCCAACAAATGGTCGAGGAATCCCAGGCCAGGGTCTAATGCAGAGAGTACTCAGGCCTCTTGACCTATTGGCCTACCATTTAGGTCACTGAACCTACATCTAATTAACTTAATAACCAGGAGCTCTGAGGTACTGTGCATCATGTGAAGGAGTCTGCATGAATATTATATTAAAAAAAAAAGAAGATGCATGCTAAAAGTCATTATTAAACAGGAGATTGCATTCAATGGACTAGTGGTCTGGACACTTGGATGCCTGGCCAAAGCTTCTAAGTCAATGCCATGATCTCAGTGGCCAGTAGACAATGGCCAAGCCGTGGAGACATAAATGGATGAGTCGGGGTTGTCAATTATAACATGGAAATGGCCCCCGTCTAAATTTAACAGAGAAGGAATTGACTAAACTAATATCAGCTCTCAGAATCACCACAAAGATGGGAAAATCGGGGCTTGAAAATCACTAGAAACCAAAGGGTGTTTCGACATACTCAGGCACAAGACCCTCAGTCAGTATCTCACCCCAGGAAAAGTCTGGTGGGGCCTCCGCTTCCCGGGAAAACTAGCCTCCCAGATGCTCCTATTACCGGCCCCTGGGTGTGGCTGCCTCTAATATGAATTCTCTACTCCTGCTCCTTTGCGGCATTTGACACAAGAAGTGCTTTCTGATTCGGAGGAAGCATCGGATTGCTCCCGCCTAGCCAAGTACCGGGGTCCTCAATGCCAGAGCTCAGAAAAGAGGTGATGGCTTTTCACCTCCTGTCAACGCAAGGAGGCTCTGACCTCTTCTCCCAAACGTGCCCTGGGAAACTCCCCAAATTTCCAGGGCGTGGGTTCCGAAATCAAACCAATACAAAAACCCATCTACATCTTGCAAAATAATAATAATAATAAAATAGTAAAGTCTTGCTTATTTCCAGGCAGTTTTACTCGGGAGGCGTGTTTGTCAGGGCAGCGGGTAGGTTTTGGGTGGGGAGGGACTCCAGATTGCCTCTTTAACAACCATGAACTTGAAAGAGAACCCGAGCTCCCCGCTGAGCGCTCAGGTAGACGACGCTGGAGCTCTCAACCTGGGCTCAAAACAGCTACTTAACCGTTTGTCAGACTGTTAGTAGGTGTCAAGACTGCTCCTCCAGAGACACCCACATGACATTGCATCAGCAGTCCCTCCAGGGAAACCACCTGACACTTTTAATGAAAGCCCTGGGGTGACCCCACAGCAGGGCAGAGACACGGCCGGTCCTGTGCAGGCACAGGTGGGCTGGAGCTGTGGCCCCCTCTCTCTTGAGCCAGCACACTCTTAGCCGTCCCAGCTAATGAGGAACAGACTTCCTTCCAGAAACTGGGAACTTCAGTTATGCGTCTCCAAGGAACATCCCGCACCAACCCTCCGAAGGTAATTCCGTCAAAGCTCATTAAAACGCTGCATTTGTTAATATTACAGTATAAACAGGCAGAGAGGAGGAAGAAGAAACAAAGACATAAACACGTTTATGGAGTAGTTCATCTATCCTTTCTGGGTTGCTTTCCTTCCCTAACACGGTTCCGGATATCTGGGGGCTTTCAATGAAATTTCCATCATGGATGTATTTATCGGGGAGAAAAAAAGTGATCTCCCGTAATACGTGAAACGTCCAAATGTTCTCCCAATGGCACTGGGCACACACACCAGGCAAACTGACGTACACACACTTGGGACAGCGCTTTTTGTTTTTTGCTCCACCTGGCTGCACAGGTAAAACACCTAGATGACCTCTTCTACATCCAGACACACGTCACCTCGACACGGTCCCGCCACTGGCGACTCAGTTGCATGGTACTCCTCTAGGACCCTGCGCTCAAAAGTTTTCAACACCACTCCGCAATCCATTTATAGCCCTGGAATGGCAAGCAGGGGGTTCTCATTTAAATAACTTCACCTTTCTATCAGGTGCAGAAGTTGAACGGCAAGTAATAAATGTGTTTTAGAGGTCCCATCGTTCATGTGACATTTACTAAGCCCCCACTCTGCTCCTGGCACTTCGGAACCAGGCCCCGATGCACCAGATACCGCCAAGTCCTTACCTTTAAGGGACTCTCAGAATAATCTCTGCTTTTCAGCAAATGTCACCCTTCCCGTGAAAGCTTCCCACATGATGTCATCACATGACATCACATGATGTCATCTGTGATGACAGCTCAGAGCCTGGAGCCTGCTTTGGATTCTGCGTCTCCCTCTCTCTCTGCCCCTCCCCCACTCATGCTCTGTCTCTCTCTCTCTCTCTTTCTCTCTCTCTCTCTCTCAAAAATAAATAAACATTAAAAAAATTGAAAAAAAAAGAAATGGATAGGTTAATCTTGAGAAAGAGACAGATGAAAGCCTTAAATTTATTAACAAGATAGACACACAGATACAGATAATAAATAAATATTAACAATATTAAATAATAATATTAGTAAATAAATATAAATGGTGGCAATCAGGATATGTACGATGTGGGTGGATAAATGCAGAGATTAACTTGAAGCCTTGAAGGCCATGACTAGTACTTTTCACTTAAATTCATTTCTTGTTTCTCATCTAGCAGCCAGGAGCCACCACAGACTCATCAGTACAAGGGACAGGATTAGAAGGAAGGGTTTCTAGAGGACGATCCTTCCTGAAGTTAAGCGTAAAGCATCATGGCTCAGAAGGGGAGGCCCACAGAGCCATGCCAGAGTAAATTGCCATAAACCCTCCCTTCACGCCTTGTTTCCAAACATATGCATATAAACCTTCCCACTGCATACTGGTACAAAGCGCTCATCTTAAAAACTTATTCTCTGACAATTTACCCCACACGATCCATCCTGATCTACCCTCTATTCCCAAACCCTATTATCGAGGTCGATGTGTCTTTCCCCCCACCCACCCCTGACCAGCACACAGAGATGTGGGGCTCAGACATGCTTCCTATTCTGCATGTGGAATGACCTCTCCCTGCAATGCTCTCCCAACCCTTGGTCCTAACCAAAACACGAAGGCCAACTCACCTCCAAGACCTAGTTCAAGATGCATCATCTTCATAGAACTTTCTCTGCAACCTGAGGCTCCATGGCGCCTCCCCTTTCCCCCCAACCCCTATGATGATTAACTTGAAAATTATGATGCTTCACTGCATGGTGCACCTGCTCCTTTATCCGACAAATACTCTATGATCCCGGCAACGTAAACAACACTGTGCTACGAGCCGAGAGGGGTTTTCAAAGAAGAAACGCTCATCTCTGTTGGTGCTGGGTCTAACTTTCCAAGTACGTCCTGCCTCCCTGAGTGGGTTGCAAGCTTTTCGAATCCAAAGAAAGGCCTCGGTGGAGTCACACAGGTGACCACGTCCTTACGTCACTGCTGCAGACATCCAGAGCATGGCACAGACAGGTCTATCTTAGGGCTGCGAGATCCGCAGAGGAACAGAAGGACTCAATTTTGCTCTAATGTTATTTAACTAAATTTGCACTTTTCTACTATTCTAGCACAAACACAGAAAACATACAAGAAATAGTGACGTAAGAATCTTTCCTTCTTCTGACTCCATTCCCCTGTCACTAGTCAAGTTCGGAAAAAAAAAAAACCACCAGCACTGTCTACTCCATTTGCCTAACATCTCCCCCTTTCCACTGTTGCACCCTGAAAATCCTCCAGGCACGTGATTTCTTCCAGGTCTGGGGAAAACGCTGTAGGCTCTGGAACATGCTGTTCCCTGGTTTGAAAATGCTTTCCTTTTACCTCTGCCGTGCTAACTCATCTCTGACATCCTTGCTAAAACATCGCAGGAACACCAGGCTGGTGTCCTTTTAATGAACCTTGGCATCCTGTTCTTGACCTTAGGAGTACAACTGTCATTACAACTGATCCGTGAACAACACACGTTTGAAACATGCAGGTACACTCCTAGGTGGATTTTTTTTTTTAAATAGATAATACAGTATCATACCGCAAATGAATTTTCTCTTCCATGGTTTTCTTAATAACATTTTCTATTGTAAGAATACAGTATATAATACATATAACATACACGTATGTGTTACTCGGCTCTTTGTGTTATCAAAAAGGCTTCAGGTCAACAGTTGGCTCTGAGTACTTAAAAGTTACATGCCGGGACCCTTGGGTGGCTCAGTCTCTTAAGCGTCCGTCTTCAGCTCAGGTCATGATCTCACGGTTTGGGAGTTCAAGCCCCCCCCCCCACCGCCACCCCATCCCACATTGGGCTCTCTGCTGTCAGCACAGAGCCTGCTTCAGATCCTGTCTCCCTCTCTCTCTGACCCTCCCTGCTTCGTGTTCTCTCTCAAAAAATAAACAAACATTAAAAAATTAAGAGTTAAATTCCAATTTTTGCCCATTTTGACCATATGGACTCTCAATGCTCCTACCCCCGCCCCTTACTGTTCAAGTATCAACTGTGGATCCTGCCGGTTTAATTAGCCGCTTCACGTGGGAGCGAGGGTCAATGCCTGTTCCCTGAGACATCCCCAGAGCCTACCACAGCCTCTCCCATAGAGCAGGTATGTTTGCTGAAAAAATTCATTAATTACTAAGAACCCAACTAATAAGATCCAAGTGACTCCTTTGTTAATTCGCAGGCCAAAAGCGCACTGAGTTCATTCGCTCTCAAGGTCCTACTAATTTAAACACTGCTAAATATTACACATACTTCCAAACGCTGCGCCGACGAGAGTCCCATGTTCTTTGGCAGACTATTAAAGCAGATGGCGAGCCAAAGACAGATTTATATAGTTTTCGATGTGTTTTTAAAAAGTTGGTCTTGATTTGAGCCCAGCTATCCAAGAGTTCTCAAGGAAATTAAAAGCATTCAATCACTATTGTTAATGCTTTTAGAAATTGCAATTACAGTCGTCCCTTTGAAAATAGGGCATCTTTAAGAGGAGAGGTATTGCTATGGATACAACTTCAAACAGACAATGAAAACAAACCAGAAAATGGACAGGTGACTTAAAATTCCCAGTGAACAGTAACTGTAAGACTCTTTTCCTCTGATACAAGCAGTCAGGTTTTGAAGAAAACAAAAAAACAATCAAAAACATTCATAGTCAATGTAATAATTTATAGAAACTACTCAAAAGTCATGATTGCAGCATATGGCTAGAATAGTTCTACTCTACAGTGTGGGATCTAAATGAAGTGTTTTGGTCAATAGTTTTTCAGAATAGCGCTCTTGTATGTAACAAAAAAAACAGATGAGCCCCGCAAAAGTATTTTATATTGATAAAACTATTATTCAGATTATCAAAATGTGAAAGCGAGCACTAAAGTGGCTTAAGTATTAAACCAGTATTAAGAATTTTCCGGGGCGCCTGGGTGGCGCAGTCGGTTAAGCGCCCGACTTCAGCCAGGTCACGATCTCGCGGTCCGTGAGTTCGAGCCCCGCATCGGGCTCTGGGCTGATGGCTTGGAGCCTGGAGCCTGTTTCCGATTCTGTGTCTCCCTCTCTCTCTGCCCCTCCCCCGTTCATGCTCTGTCTCTCTCTGTCCCAAAAATAAATAAACGTTGAAAAAAAAAAATTAAAAAAAAAAAAAAAAAAAAAAAAAAAAAAAAAAAAGAATTTTCCTACCAGGAAACACTTTTTTTTTTTCTTTACTTTTATCAGGCAGCAGAAACAGAACAAAAAGAAAAAACATTTTAGACCGGTAACTAGATTTCTCGAAGTGTTCGTTGAAAAGCCAAGTGGGATGAGAAATCCTGGTATTTCTGACGTTATTTGATAGAAAATTATAAACAAAACATTAAGACAAAAATCTTTGGAATTCTCCACATCAACCATAATCTACTCGAATAGATTTAATAAAAAAAATGGAAATAGTATTTATTGAACATGCAATATGTGTCAGGCATGTTCACAAAAGTTTTAATTAACCCTCAAAATATCCGCGGGGAAGGGGACCTAAGGCCAGTATGTGGTAGAACCAAGATTTAAAATAGTTCTCCATTTCTGTGCCTGTTTTACACCATAATAGATATGGATTAGAATGAAAGCAGCTACCATAAAAATAAAGAGTAAAAAAATGGGGACTGAGTTCCATCTTTGACGAATAAGTCATTGCGTTGAACACCAATTGACTTAACCCCTGAGTCACGATCTCTTAAGGCTCATTCACCGAATGAATGGAGAACTCTACCCCAGGCCTGAGAGATGATCCCTGTGTGTGGAACAACAGACCAAGAGCTCCTCCTAATGGCACTGGGAACTGGAAACGCCACCCAGATTTTGAGCAAGGTCCTCATTCACTTCCATGATACCCGCTGCCCCCTACAGGCAACTCTGAGAAAGGCTGAGCCACCAAGTTCCTTAAGGGTGTGTCGGAGGTACAGTAGGTACTCAATGAATATTTCTTGAAGGTCACTAGATCTGCCACCAAGCTGACTTAGTTGACACAAGTTTTAAAAGCAACTGGGAAGCTGTATTGGGCTCCCTGGAAAGAAGGTGGGGATTTGGGAATTACATGTATCTTTGTTCTCCTGGATCAGGTGCTATTGGGGACCCTATCCTGCTTATTTATCCAGTGAAGCTACTTCACAATAAGAAATATATATATATATATATATATGGCAGTTGTCTTATCACCACTGGCAACAGAGACAGGGTCCACGTGACAACCCTACTGCCAAGAAGTCACGAAGATCCAGACATATTTGAAAGCCTTTTGCCTCTGATGGGTGGGTTTTGTAGGGCAAAATGTGCCAAAGAAGTTGCAAGGATGCAAGAAAAGTCCCCGGAGAACAAGTAACGCTAGGGTGTGAGCAAAGATGGTATTTCCGGTTTGTTCCTTCGTCGTCTCTTGATAGACACCTCCCCAGGTTCTCCTCATGGCGGACAGACTATTACCATGACAGGAACGTGAAGACTTAAGATAGGATTGTGCTACAAAGAGGAGAGATATTGAGATCTGTATTCCATTACATTGTTGCATTATTTATTGTCATCCTACGAGGAGGTGGGCTTGCCACGCGGCTGCACATGCTCTTTTGCTACCGTTGGCTTGGTGAGGTAAAGAAAACTCTCCTACGTTTCTACAACCCCCATTTTATGCCCAGAATTCTTAATGGGTAGGGGCACCTTGGCAGTGGTAACAGGGTAGAAGAATGAAGCAGAGGGAGACCGGACAATAGCCAGTCTTACCGCTAGAAGATTCCCTAGGGGAAAGGATGTCAACATATAAGAATGATTGTAAAGAATAAAGAGGAGGCTTAATTAACAGGAAGGAAGAAGTGTGAAACCCACATCTTGATTCGGAGAATATAAAAGAAGAGTCATTGCGGGGCGCCTGGGTGGCGCAGTCGGTTAAGCGTCCGACTTCAGCCAGGTCACGATCTCGCGGTCCGTGAGTTCGAGCCCCGCGTCAGGCTCTGGGCTGATGGCTCAGAGCCTGGAGCCTGCTTCCGATTCTGTGTCTCCCTCTCTCTCTGACCCTCCCCCGTTCATGCTCTGTCTCTCTCTGTCTCAAAAATAAATAAAAACGTTAAAAAAAAAAAAAAAAAAAGAAGAGTCATTGACTAGGTGTTGAATTTGGCAGGTACCTTCTTTATGTCCATGGTAGTTATGATGGCTTCAGTACTGAAACAGGGAAGCAGCCCCTTAATGTTAAAATCTAGCAGGTTTCCCACCATAGTCTATCAATTATAATAAGGCTCTCCAGAACCATCCTCCCTATGTGTGCTGAACATATAGTAAATGGTTTCCCACTTTTCACTGGTTGCTCTCTCAATAGGTAGGTTAAGCATTGTCGTTTGTACCGAAATCCAAACCTGATGAGAAAAGATTCAGTTCTTTAACAATTTTTCTATTTGTCTGTCGCCTACATTATTATCCTGCATGATACAAACTCTGTTTTTTTCCCCACAGTATTAACTCATGAATCTGATGGAGCCCCGGGCAAAGCCCTCTCTGAGGGCTTTACCATAGAGGAAACTTGTTGCACACATCATTTCTCAGCGCTGCCCTGAACAAAATCTTCCTCTCACTTCATTAGAATGTGGCTTCCTTTCTTCTCAAAACAGCTGAGTTTTAAGACTGGCAGCAGCTGAGTGGCATATGTGGGTCTCATTAAGCATTACCGACAGCTAGCCTCACCTTGAGTCTCAAAGTACAATTTATCATCTGTTTCGTGAATCAAGGCTATGGCCTGCTTTACTACAGAAGTAATAGCATCAGAATGGACAACCTATTACTTAAAAATTTTAGGTTACGTTGGACTCAAGGGGTTTGTGAGACAAACTCTTTAATAAAAATATCTGACAGGCTCTTCTATTAGAATGACTGCTTATGGCCATCCACATCTAATATTGGCTGTAGAGAACATTAAAATGTCTTTCACCAATTTTAGACGGACCGACTGCAAGAGAAGATAC
The DNA here is from genome assembly GCF_018350155.1 of Leopardus geoffroyi. Taxonomy (NCBI): domain Eukaryota; kingdom Metazoa; phylum Chordata; class Mammalia; order Carnivora; family Felidae; genus Leopardus; species Leopardus geoffroyi. The sequence goes on along the minus strand of NC_059337.1, from coordinate 13,099,618 downwards.
ATTACTTCGGATTTTTTAAGCGTCGTCTCACTTATATACAAACAAGTGCCAGACATAAAAAAAAAAAAAAAAAAAATACCAAGCTACCTATAAATTCAAACATATGAGCGTTGAATCGGTTCCATCACACAACAGAATGGCATATTTATAAAAGAATGCGTGAATTCAAAACTAATAAATATCTTTTTTATACGTTAGAGCACTGAAGCCTTTATCTTTTGTAAATATCTTAATACTGGTGATATACGTAAATTTACGTTATTAATATCTTCTAACACATTTGGAAAGGTACACTTTTCTTCTTCATTTAAAAAGCACATTTTTACTTCTCATTTGGAAAGAAATTCACTTTAGTGATTAGGCTTGTGTGTAGATAGTATACACACATATGTATATACGTATACGTATGTATACAAAGTGTATATAAAGTATATATATATATTATGTATATCATATATACATCTACTATTTCAATGTTCTAAAATATTAGCCAAGTAATGGGGATTTAATGTCTCCAAAGTTTAATCTCTTCTCATGACTCTATAATTATATCAGGCTGTATTTTTTTATGATTAGGTAATCATAACACCAATAACCACTAAGAGAGAGTATCATACTTTGACCGCAGTGGCAATGCGCGGTTAGTATTTTCTTTTTTGAAGTCCTCCTTGCTAAGACAGAGATCACTTCCAAATGGGCAAACCGTTGACAAGAAGGCTTATCAAGTGCCTTCATCGCCCTTCTAGGACATGTACTCTGTACTCTGCGGACTCTTAACAATAACCTCCACACACAATACTACCAAGATCTCTCCCTGAACGTTAGCTTTATCAATGTTCTCCCGGAATCTTCTGTAAAACAAACTTACAGCATCCGTTATGGTGGTTATTCAGTATTGTTTGTAAGAAAAAAAGAATGACCAAAAAATAGGAAACAGACGTAGGAAGGTAGGAAAGTTCCCTTTTGTACTGTCTAAAATGATGACCATTCTCTGAGAACGCCCCTGGTTATTCAGAGTGAATACATTTCTTTTTTTATTTGCAGGAGTGAATGCTTTGTTTCCGGAGCCACTGCAATAGAACTGCTCATTTATAAAGTACAGCAGGCTGGAAAAGGCTGGGCATGGGGTATAATTGGTTACTTATTTCTTAAATGTTTCCGGTACTGACAATCTTGGGCATACATACCTCTTCTGATTCACCAGCAGACAGCATTTTTCACCGCATAGCAATTGAATTGGTAACGATAATAACAGATAATGTGTGAGTCCCCACCATATGATACAGACGCTAACCTCTTGCAGGTATTAATGACATCGCTATTGCTACCTCCCTGCAGTCTGAATCCATTTCTTTTCTTCATATAGAAAATTTGCTTTACAACTCTCTGCATTAGGTCCACTTTGTTGCCCTAAAGCAATATCCTGGTTGAGAATAGACCAGAGGATTCACACAGGAGCCTGCCAGCCAATAAAAGAACACAGACTGTGAAATTTGGTTCTAAAAATAAAGATCAATATGGTCTAAAGACATGTTTAGCTAATGACAAGGAACTCTGCTTCAATTCCGAGTGATAATTTTCCCATAAATAATACAGAGACAGTGAAACATCAGGGCATTTAGTCAAACCACACAGCATGACTGGATTTGTAACCACTGCTTTTTGTGACTGGAATCTTCTGGTACTTGTCTTCAGCCACTCCAAAACTATCTACGAGCATCTTGACTATAAAGAAAATGACAAAATGACAACATTTGCCCCCAAAATTATTCTTCTGAAAAGAGAGTTTTGCTTTGTCTCCTCGCCTTTTTTTTTTTTTTTTTTTTTTTTTTTTTTTTTTAGGTTCCTCTCTTATTCACTTTAATAGTCAAAATACTGTTTGGAAAAGCGACATTGACTTGAAACACCTCCGTAAATACTAGTCTGGGGGGATACAGAAAGGGGACCTGTCAGGACGGGTGAAATAAAGGAGGTTTTAAAAATGTGTTTCCACATACGGCTGTAGTTGTAAACAAGACTTTAAAAAAAAAAACTTTTTTTTAAAAGAAAAACTTTTAATGCATTGCAGTTAGTTCCTACAGATTCAAAAACACGCAACTACAGACAGAATTTCTGAGAATATTGTTCTAAGGCACGAATGAGTTCTTGTGTTTGCAACAACATTTCCTGAGACATCAGCAATCATAGATTCAGAAAGTACTATATTGAAACATTCAGACTGAAGTGAAAATAATCGGCTCCTGAAAACTGGTAGATGCTCTAAATGTGCTGTCGTGACCATTAAACGACGAATGTCAAAGGCACATGTGAAATGGGTGAATTAAGTGTTTTCATAAACTGGAGAAGTTTTAAAGAAAGGAAAGTTTGGGGCGCCTGGATGGCTCACTTGGTTAAGCGTCCGACTTCGGCTCAGGTCATGATCTCACAGTTCATGAGTCTGAACTCTCACGTCGGGCTCTGTGCTGACGGCTCAGAGCCTGGAGCCTGCTTCGGACTCTGTGTCTCCTCTCTCTCTGCCCCTCCCCCGCTTGTGCTCTGTCTCTGTCTCTCTCTTTCAAATATGAACAAACATTAATTAAAAAAAAAAAAAAAATAGAGGTGCCTGGGTGGCTCGGTTAAGTGTAGGACTTCAGCTGAAGTCACAACCTCGTGGCTCGTGAGTTCGAGCCCCACGTCAGGCTCTGTGCTGACAGCTCAGGGCCTGGAGCCTGCTTCGGATTCTGTGTCTCCCTCTCTCTCTGCCCCGCCCCAGCTCACACTCTGTCTCTCTCTGTCTCTTAATAATAAGTAAACATGAAATTTTTTTTAAAAAATTTTTAAAAAAAGTTTTTTATTTAAACTTTCTTAAGAAAGGAAAATTTCTAAATCAATTATGAGACTATAAACATTTGCAACTAAATTAATGAATGTTCAAAGTAGTCATTTGAATATTTCATCTTTAACCCCCCAAATTGTTTAATTCATATTGGCCAAAATACCATTTTTGGATCGTCTCACTGGGTATTTCCTTAAGATCAACATCACTTTATTTCCTGTGGCTTATACAGCAATAATTTCTATTGGTTCATTTTTTGAGGGAGGGGAAGGAGAAGTCCTTTACAAAACACAACTACGTTTATATTTTCCATCATTTTTCAAATATGCAGAGCTGAAAGTTAAAATTATTTTTTTCTGGGGCAGCTGGCTCAGGCCATGATCTCACAGCTCGTGAGTTCGAGCCCCGCATAGGGCTCTGTGCTGACAGCTCGGAGTCTGGAGCCTGCTTTGGATTCTGTATCCCCTTCTCTCTCCGCCCCTCTCCTGCTCATGCTCTGTCTCATTCTCTCTCTCAAAAATAAATAAATATTAAAAAAATAAATAAATAAAATAAAATAAAATAAAATAAAATAAAATAAAATAAAATAAAAATTCTTTTTTCCAAAGTTGGATCTTCCTCACCCTCAGTCTCAAAAGTTCAGAGGCGACTGTCACATAGAACTTTCTGTGTAGAAGAGAGTAGACCACATTCTAAAAATAGGAGATGAATGGGTCCTTCAATACCTTGTCCACGCAGAAAACCATGCTGTAAAACATTCTTTGTATTTGTCAATTTTCTTGGCAAATAGCACTTGCCATATCGTGTCTCAACTGCTAGCACAATGGGTTAATTTGGCAATCAGAGGAGAGTCTCCCTCCGATCACACATTGGAATGTCTGGATTACTCTCCTCATAGTCCAGCATAACTCAGCACAAAGCATGTCTGCTCTATCTCTGTCTACAAGTTCAAGTTCGTGGGGCACCTGGGTGGCTCAGTCAGTTGGGTGCCTGACTTCAGCTCAGGTCATGATCTGTGAGTTCAGGCCCCATGTTGGGCTCTGTGCTGACAGCTTGGAGCCTGGAGCCTGCTTTAGGTTCTGTGTCTCCCTCTCTCTCTGCCCCTCCCCTGCTCATGCTCTGTCTCTCTCTCTCTCTTGCTCTCAAATATAAACAAACATTAAAAAAAAAAGTTAAAAGTTCAAGTTCAAGAAGTACCAACAGAAATTGCGTATAAGACGACGTCAACTGCAACGTGGTCCCACGGCCGAGACTTTGGCTACTGTTTCTGAGAAGCACCGGCCAGACGCACATCCAGGTTTAAGTTTACCAACCACCACATCCTCTTATGTGAAGGACGAAATGTTTCCAGAACGGAGCACGGCAAGGAGTGAAGGCAGGGGGTCGGATCTGTCTTCTGAGGTACTCTAGTCAAAATTTCTCAGAAATTTAACAAATAAAGCAATGGCACTAATCATCCACGAAAATATTTGAAAGCCAAATAAATGGACTGGTATGTTACCTAACCATAAGAAAATTATTTGAGGGGTGCCCGGGTGGCTCAGTCGGTTAAGCATCCGACTTCGGCTCCGGTCATGATCTCACTGTTTGTGGGTTCGAGCCCCGCATCGGGCTCTGTATTGACAGCTCAGAGCCTGGAGCCTGTTTCAGATTCTGTGTCTCCCTCTCTCTCTGCCCCTCCCCCACGTGCGCTCTGTCTCCCTCTGTCTCAAAAATAAACATTAAAAAAAAAATTTTTTGGGGGGCGCCTGGGTGGCGCAGTCGGTTAAGCGTCCGACTTCAGCCAGGTCACGATCTCGCGGTCCGTGAGTTCGAGCCCCGCGTCGGGCTCTGGGCTGATGGCTCAGAGTCAGGAGCCTGTTTCCGATTCTGTGTCTCCCTCTCTCTCTGCCCCTCCCCTGTTCATGCTCTGTCTCTCTCTGTCCCAAAAATAAATAAACGTTAAAAAAAAAATTTAAAAAAAAATTTTTTTTAAAGAAAGAAAATTATTTGAAAAAAAAACGATTTTGTGAAAAAGGTTCATTAAGTGGAAAAAAACCTGCTTAAATGCATCTTTTTTTTTTTCTTCTATTACTCTATTTGGGTTTTTTGTTTGTTTGTTTTCAAATGTTTTATTTAAGTTCTAGTTAGGGACCGCAGAGTGTTACCTTGATTTCAGGAGTAGAAATCGGTGATTCATCCCTTACATACAACACCCAGTGCTCATCACAGCAAGTGCCCTCCTTAATATATGAAAGAGCATAATGGCTGTGTGTATACGCTTTCGCTCATGAAGACATTTAGTTTTATTATTTCTTTTCTTTAGTTTTTAAGTTGATTTATTGATGAGAGATAGACAGCATGAGTGGGGGAGGGGCAGAGACGGAGACACAGAGTCCGAAGCAGGCTCCGGGCTCTGAGCTCTCATCACAGAGCCCGACGCGGGGCCTGAACTCCCGAGACCAGGAGATCATGACCTGAGCCGAAGTCGGACGCTTAACCAACTGAGCCACCCAGGCGCCCCACGAAGACATTTTGCTTTGTCATCGGATCACTTCAAAGCGGGAAATAAATAAAAATGAAAATGAATTAAAAATGTTTATACCTGAGAAATCCGCTGCTAAGAGATCTACTGCCTTTAAGACCTTCACTTGTAAAATGCCGACGTCCTTCATATCTTTCAGGGAATTCTGTAAGCACTAAGGGGGAGCAAAGTAGATTATGCATGAGAATGACTTTCTAGTATACTATTTAATGCCATAAAGTCCTCCAGAAGTACATTCTAGATTTATCATCACCTTTCTCGTGCAAAGCTTAGAAAAGTTCCAAAGTGCATTATGTCAGTGGGGCAGTTAGGCATTCATAGCAACCGATTAAAAGGGACTTCAGAATAAACCAATTATCACACATACACAATCTACTCTTAACATCACCCCCACTGATGGCACAGGTATCCCAAAATGTGGTACATCTCTCTCTTTTTTTTTTTCATTTTTCATTCTCTTCTTCCCCTTCTTTCTCTTGATTAAAAGTTTTAAATCACTCGAAAAGGCAACACTATTCTGATCTCGTTAGTACAAAATTTATGAATACCAGAGGACCCAACTTGGACACTTCGCAGATACTTATTATTACTGGAAAGAGAGCTGGGATGGAAAGAGAGTGCGTTTTCTGGTTCACGTTTTAGCCACCTCATTAAATTAAACGTTGAGCATGTAATATCAACCCTGTATTCACACTTATTTTATTTTTCAGTTTGCATGAGCCAATGCTTGAGTGTACATCCTGAAAATCCTTAGGAATTATGCATATGGCAGGGGGGCCTGGGGGGCTCAGTCAGTTAAGCTTCCGACTTTGGCTCAGGTCATGATCTCACAGTCCGTGAGTTCAAGCCCCGTGTCGGGCTCTGCTGACAGCTCAGAACCTGGAGCCCGCTTCGGATTCTGTGTCTCCCTATCTCTCTGCCCCTCCCCTACTCATGCTCTGTCTCTCTGTCTCTCAAAAATGAATAAATGTTTAAAAAAACTAAAAAAAAAAAAAAAGAATTACGTCTATTGCATGGATAGCAATATTTCGGTATCTCTGTACACGGCATCCTTCCGAAATGGTGCATGAAAGAGATAAGCGGATAAAATATCTCTGCCTGCCTCCAGAATACAGTTGCTGAAAAGATGCTGCTTTAAAACTTTTGGATATAATATTTCCGCTATCGTTGTATCATTTGCTAAAAACCTGTGATAAGCAGGCCTTGGGGATTTATAGGAGGATAGTAAAATCCTTGTCATTTAGACATTTCAGGATAGAATAACAATAACTTAATAATAGTTCAGGTGTGTCTAACTTACTATGCATCATTTCTATGCACTTTTGCAAGTTGTTTCTGTTGTGTATTTCCAACCTAAAGAAAAAAAAAAAACACAACACAAAAACCCAAAAAACAAAACAAAACCTGCAGTTTTTAAGCTAGTTTAAAATATTTTAATCTAAATGAAAACATTTGAAATAAATACTTTTACTGTTTAAATGTGAAAATGCCTTCAGTATGATCTAGTCTCACAAGCTAAAACTCAAGAAGTCTGGAACTTGTGTTTTTGGCATGGCCTTCTTTCCCTCTAACACAATGCCCAGCTCTTTAGCTGAAAACACAAAAAAAATTTCTATTTTGATGAGCCTCTTAAAACCCATTTTCCATTAGTACTCCTCAAATCCTGAGGCATTATTCAAAGCAGCCAGGATGATCTTACTTAAAATCACTTTATAAATACATGACCCTCCTCGTGAATTTGGTAAGTTTGGTAATTTCTCCACGGGAAAGTCCAGGGGAAAGTTTTAAATTTTATCATCAAATTTTCATACGCTTGACTGAAGCCATCAAAGAATATTAATAGTGGATTATTAATAATTATTATTATATTATATTTTATATAATATATATAATTTTATATAATATATATTATATATATAATATATTATATTATATATATATAATATATATAATATATATATATATTATATATATATTATATATATATAATATTATATATTATAAAAAATAATTAATAGTGGATATCTAGAAACTCCTCTAGAATAGGCCAACCTGGCACAAAGTCCGCGTTGACAATAAGATGTGTGGTTGGGTTTTGTACTCCCGAAGATAAAGAATTATTCAATTAATCAATACACCTCACAGTGAAGGATTTTGGAGGCCCTACAGTTAACGCTGAGAATAATATTCCCATTAAACAGGGATTCTTCTTTGCTTCATTTTTGTGTTGTTCTTCTAAAACATGCCTTTCGTGTGCGGCCATAAGATAAACGTATTGATTTACAAAGAAGACGGGATAAAAACAGAATGCAAATAAGGACACCTAGAAAGCCCGAGTACAGAGAATAAATGAAGAGCAACGAAGCCATTGGATTTAAAAATGCTGAGTGGGCTTGTAAGCGCATTGCAACTACTCAGGCAAAAATCACACACTGCCTTTATTATCCAGGGTAGTACAGAACACCATTCTGTGCCTGTCCGGGGCTTTGCGTTGCTTTATGAGACAGAAGCACTTTCTCACTCGATTCTCAGAGGTTCTGGAAAGGTGGGTGTAACATAGCCAACCTGATGGCTGGTTGAAAAAGAAAAAAAAAAAAAGGCTATCTCTGTGAACTTCTATTAAAATTCGTTTTTACATATGCAGGCATGCTAAACAAGTTTGCCTCCTTGTGGATTTCAACGTTCTCCGAAGAGTTTCTGAACGCTGAAAATCCAAAACACCATTTTCGGCTTTCAAAACAGCAAAGCCTAATCGACTTTCACCTTCTCGCTAATGCATTAACCTCTCGATCTGATGTCTTGTTTTATGAGACATGCCATTAAACTGTGGACAAAGATCTCTTTTCATGCATTTTTTTTTTCTTAATTCATAGACTTTGTTTCAACTCCAAAGCGGAGGTGGTGGGGAGCAGCGGGGTGGCGAGGCAGAGCACTCACATATCGCTGGGCAATCTGCTTTCTCTCGCTGGGGTCTGCTAAGGGGCACACGCACAGATCAGAGACGGAGACGCCAGCACAGGGAGTGAGCGTGATCAACATCAGGAGGGCCCCCAGGCAGCTCTCCAGGGGCAGCTCCAAGCAGTTGGCTTGCTTCAGAGGCAGCGCTGCGATATCCACTTTGCACCTGGAAAAGTTGTAGGAACCAGAGAACGAAAAGGGATTACCTCCTGGCCGCTGCTGGCCCCGCAAAGCACCCGATTTTTATTTCATCATCCCCCAAACCCCACTCCCTCTCGGCATGCGTTTCTTGAGCGGTGAAGGTCACAGGGGCTCCCTGGATCATAATTCTCACTCCCAGCCCAACACACCCTAAGATTAAGGGGGGCGGGGGGGGGGGGAGACGTAATGAAACCAAGCGGGGGGGAGGGGGGAGACATAATGAAACCGAAGAGAAGGCAACACAGAGGGGATGGCAGGTGAAAAAAAGAGGCAGAGCTATGCCACATGAGGTCTGCCGGAAGACAATGAGCTCAAGAAGTAGGAAGAAAAAAGTTCCAAGGTCAAGCATTGTGGGGGAGGGCTCTAGATGGCTTCTCTGCGTAGCGTCTTTCGCCAGCAAAGAAAATAAATGGTCGCGGTTGAAAAAAAGGGAGAAAAGACCAAAGAAGTGAAAGTGGCAGAGGGCTCACTGGAGAAACTATTTGCTTCCCGAGAAATGCCAACTGGTGAGTTTTTATTTAAAGCAACGTGTTAAGGTGTTTTCCTAATAGGCACGGTTCCACAGGGTTTCCCCAGGTGGACTGCTCTTGGACAAATGGAGCATGAAATGCTGTTGACTGATCCCATTTCGGCAACACTGCCAGGAAAAGGCTTCACCCATCTGCTATGAATTGCATGTTTTCCGTCTCTCAACAGCCAATGTTCTGGGGATGCTGGAAACCTCAAACACATTTATATACAGAAACAGACACCAAAAAGGAGGGCTGAGGTGCTAAGCCATTTATTTGCTTTAACACTGACAACTCTGGGTTTGGCTGGACCACACCTGCTTTGTTTACGCACAGGTGGATGAAAAAGGTAGGGTCGAGTGGAGGGAGGAAGGGTACGCAGTGGTAGTTCCCACTTCTAATACGTGTGTGTGCGCCCGTGTGTGTTAATTCTCATTTTCCCTCCATAGTTATTGAGTGAGATGAATATTCAAGACTGTATAAAGGAATCCCTGCCTCTCACAATGTGGCACAACGATAAATCGATTCTTACCCTAAATCTTGAATGGACTTTGCATGTTTGCAGATGGTTCGAAATAGGTAAACTTACCCAACACATAAAGCAATGACAATTTTGAGCCACATGATATATAATGAGCGCCGGTTTCATAAATTGGAAACCTTGCAATCTCTTCCCAAGAGAAAAATATCAGTAATATTAAAATTCTATACCAGGTCTTACTACAGAATAAAATATATATGTTACTACTGATACGTACCTAAAATTAAATAGGTGTGGGTAATTTATTTCCTAATTTCCAAACGCGATTCCAGTTTTGAGAAGGGATGGCAATTAGAGCTTTTGCATGTAATAAATTCATGTGTATCTACCAGAGACACATTAGAGAAAAATGTCTTTTTAAATAATCCTCTCTGCTCTGAATCAAAACTTTTTCTGTGTGTGGCAATAAAGAACCTTTTAAAGTTTGCTACCGTGAAAATGGGGGTTACTAAATATTTGTCTTTCATAAGCAAGTATGTAAATGGAGAATTAATTTGGCTTGGAAGGAAAGAAATGTCAAGTGCTTTATAACGAAGCCTTTTCTACAAAACTACCCACAAATTTTTAACCAATGTAGTAGTTGCACATCTGCTTAGGAGTACTTTGCAAAGCATTATTTTACATTATTATTTTTTTTTTTTTTTGCACTTCCATTGAATAAAGCTCTTTCTTGTGGAAAGAGAAATGACCCAAATTTGGAAGAGTTTTTTCTGGTGGTCGCTTTCATTAGTCCAAATTAGCAATAACCTATTTATGGAACATTCATCTTTATATCATTACTGATGACAATTTATTTTCATCCTTTGAATTTTACCTTCCTGTTAATAGCGGTGGCTTTGTTTTTTGAACAACCAGAAGTTACTTGGAGACAAGAGGCAAATTAGGGGCCAAAAATGATGCATCATTAGGCAACGATAAAATTTCTCTTCGATAATTCCAAACCGAACCTTACGTTAATTCTAAAAAGTCATCTGCAAAGACTGTGAACAGCGTTAGCATGTTTATAATAACTCTGCAAACTCTCACACTGCCTGTTGCAAGGCACAACTCATTGGAATAGAGCAGTTTGTTAAACAAATGTTGAATCACGTACCAGACAAAATGCAAAGTAGACACTGGGTTTCTTCTTAGAAATTACACATCTCCACAAACTTTTTAGGCATTTCTGTCCCCTGTGAAACTTTTGCACCTACCCCATTTCGAAACATTCTTTGGATGGTGAGAAAGAACACATACATGAAGACAGCCCCGCCTATTTTAGATAAAAGAGTCCTACAGTCTACATGCCCCGTTAGCTAATGAGTGGGGTTAGCCAAATACTTACTTTTATTTCCATAGTGATTTAAAAGAACAAATTAAATTGATAGATCATCATCAGGTCAATCATAATTAAACACTGATCCTTCTGCACCGGGGTTACGACCCAGCCTCTTAGGGTCCCTGCCCCATTATGCAAATTGGTATCTTAAGAATTAAGAATGAATTTACATCTACCCTCTCTCTAGTGTGAACAACTAGCTCCCATATAAAGATGACATTTGGGGCCGGGGTGAGGGGGAGGGAGAGGTGTCTGGGTGGCTCAGTTGGATAGGCGTCTGACTTTAGCCCAAGTCATGATCTTGTGGTTCGTGGGTTCGAGGCCCGCGTCGGGCTCTGTGCTGACAGCTCAGAGGCTGCTTCGGATTCCATGTCTCCCTCTATCTCTGTCCCTCCCCTGCTCATATTCTGCCTCTCTCAAAAATAAATAAACATTTTTTAAAAATTACAAAAAATAAAAAAAAAACATGACTTTTTAAATTTTTTAAAGTACGTTCCACACCCAACATGGGGCCTGAAATCAAGCCCTGAGATCAAGGGTCATGTGCTCTACCCACCGAGCTAGCCAGGCACCCCATCTAAAGAGGACTTTCTGTAAACTTTCTGCAACTGAATTGCCCTCTTCCTCTCTTCTACCCACCTGGCTTTCACATTTATTTCCACATTCTGGAAGAAAGGAGGAAAGCTGGGGGTAAAAAGAAATGAATTCCATACAAGAACCTGTCCTCTGTTTTACTCTATTCCAACCTTAGCCCACATTGTTCCAGCTGATCCTCATGTCTGAAGGAGAATCAGAAGCTCTGGAGATTAGCCAGAGGCCGGAAGAATTATTTATATTAACGCCAAGCCAGGAAGGAGTTACTGTATTATCAGCAAAAGCAGGAGAAAAAAAAAATTATAAAGGGGACTTGTCTTATGCAAACTGGTGCAGCCACTGTGGAAAACTATGGATGTTCCTCAAAAAGTTACAAAGAGAGCTACCTCATGGTCTAGCAATGGGACTACTGTAGATTTTTCCAAAGAATACAAGAAAACTAATGCAAAGGGATACCTGCAAACCTATGTTTATAGCAGCATTATTTATAATAAGCCAAGATATGGAAGCAACGCAAGTGTCCATCAACTGATGAATAAAGATGATGTGAAATATGTATGTTTTATATATATATATATATATATATATATATATATATGTGTGTGTGTGTGTGTGTGTATTATACGATATGTATATATGTTATATATATATATGTAATATATATGTTATATATGTGATATATGATATATATGTGATATATGTTATGTATATATTATGTATATGTTATATATGTGTGATATGTTATATATGTGTGATATGTTATATATGTGTGATATATGTTATATATGTGATATATATGTTATATATATGTGTTATATATGTGTTATATATGTGATATATATGTTATATACATATTTATGTTTATATATACACATACACATATATGTCAGCCATAAAGAGGAATGAAATCTTGCCTTTTGCAATGACATGGATGGATGTAGAGAGTATCATGCTAAGTGAAATAAGTCAAATACTATATGGTTTCACTCATATGTGGACCTTAAGAAACACAAAATAAACTAGCAAAGGAAAAGAGAGACAAATCAATATATACCCTTAATAATACAGAATTAAACTGATGGTTACCAGAGGAGAGGTGGGGCGGGGGGGATCGGTGAACGAGGTGATGGGGATTAAGGAGGGATCTTATCCCAACGAACACTGGGTGATGTACAGAAGTGCTGAATTACTGTAGTGGACACGTGAAACTACTATAGCACTCGATGTTAACTCACTGGAATTCAAACAAAGACTTCAAAAAAAAATAAATAAATACAAAATAAAAAGGATTTGTGTTTCCGAATTGCAGATATTGCCACAATACTCTCTGAGCCTCCTGAAGAAAGGGAAGTTACTGTGTGAACAAAATATCTTTTTTTTTTTGTTCGTAGGATTGGGTGAACAAAACACTTTTTTTTTTTTTTTTTAGGTTCAAGTGAAGATAAGTACTCTGAAATCTAAAATCATTACAACAGAAAAAAGTCTGAAATACTTTCACCGAAGACATTTTTAACATAAAAAACCTTGAAAGGAGCGTTTAGGTCGTGTCTTCCATTTTCTAAAGGGTTTCCGATTTTGCCCTGAGAAAATACCATACTGTTTAGTTGGTCTCTTAATTCTCTCTTGGTGCTACTGAAGCTTTCCAGAATCTGGTGTTCTTTCCCCAGGCTTTCTTTATCTGTGTAGCTCCCTGTTACGGGCGGAGTGCACCAGGAGCCTCCAGGAATGCTAGGGAATAAATTCCGCCCAGCTTTCTGGGCAAATTAAAATACCATCCACTCCTCCCTTCTTTCTCATTCTTATAAACACTGCAGACTCACTGTCTAATTCCAGAATTTTACAAGGACTGCTATGTATTGGTTTCCCTTCCATTTTGTAGCCTCCAAATTTCTTCCCCATCTACACAAATGGCAACATTTTCAGAGCATTTATGAAAGTCTAGCTTACTAGTATATATGCAAATTTTCTTTGAAAAATAAACTCAGTTTTCAGATAGATGGTCTAAATGGCTTTCGTAGAATGAATTGGCTCAATTATCACACCAACTAATAAGTAATAAATAATAGGCACCTAAACTATTTTTTTCTATAAAGGGCCAAAAAGTAAGTATTTGAAGTCTACGGGCCACGTGGTCTTTGCTGAACCTACTCAACTCCCCTCGCAGCGTGAAAGCAGTAATAGACAATGTAAACAAACGAACAAGGCTGGTAGTTGATAAAACTTTATTCGAAAACAGGTAGCCATCTGGATTTGGCCCATGGGCCCTAGTTTGCTGACCAGTGATCTACAGAAATGTTAATAATTTGGCCTATGGTGAATTACAGCAATGTTAGTAGTTTAAAATTTTACAAGGTTGGTTGCTGACGCTCCAGACACACTGACAAAGTCATCAAGGAAACTGACCTAAAAATAATTTGTAAAGCCTTGCGTTTAACTCACCACAGCCCAAGAAACTGTGGCCAAACATATCCAATGACACACTTGTTAATAAATCTGACCCAGCAATAAAGCTTGTAAAATTGTTGTCTGTTGGGAACGATGTGGAAAACACATACTCAGAGCATCTACGTGATTAATGAGCGCTGGCAAATTTCTGTCCCTGTGGCGTCATGTGTGACCTCACACACAAGAGAAGTGCCTGTGTTAGGACAGTGTTTTTCCTCCAATCTCCTGGTCAGGCCAACCAGGCATCTTTAGAGGCTGCCAGCTTAGACCTCTGTCCATCCAGGGAGCTGCTTGCTCCCTCCTTCCCCCAAGTCACTGCCTGCTCACATGCAGCTGCCCCAGAACTTTATAGACTCTGAGGACAGCACTGTATCCATCACTGCATCATCTTCCACTGAATCCTCAGCACTTTGTAGGCCATCTGGTACATGACGGGCTCTCTGTTGAATAGAGCGAACGAACAAAACGAAGGCCAGTGGCACAAGGAAACCCAAAGTCAAAGAATCCAAATGACAAAGGCAGTGGTTTTTTTTTTGTTGTTGCTGTTGTAATGAAATCCCGTGCATTGTTTAATTCCTCCTCTACATGAGAAAGGGACGGCAATAAATATATTTCCTAGGTGCTTCTCAGATTGAAAAGTCTATGTTTCTCCTCACCTGAAGAAAATGACGACTCAATTACTATTTTTTTCCCTCTGCAACAGGCATGTGTAGTAAAGCTTTCCTCTAGCCCACAGGCGTATAATGTGCTGACTTAGCACTGTTTCTGACCTCCTGTTCCTGTCTTTCTCCATTAATCCCACAGCATTTTAATGTTTTAATTCAACACATCATTTTGCCATATCAGTCAGTCGAACCGGCTCAAGTTTCACTTGCCGTGATAGCTTTTAACCTCTTATTCATTACCACAATTCCTTGTTTTATATTACAGACTGGTCAGCTTTTAACTTAAATGCAAGGGGCAGAAAAGAGTGCTGTAGTTTTAAAAGCTGTAAATCTCGGAGGCTAAGGAAGGGGGTGAACAGGAAGAAAATGGTGAACGTGTCAAGCCTGGCTGTAAAAGGAGATCAATGACACGCGGTGCAATTTGTCCAGAGAAATATTCCAGCCCCGGTTCTCTGTGGCGTCAGCGTCACTAATAAACCAGTACAATGTTAGCACCACTTTCCAAGGCACCACGCGGGGCCGAGGGCTGCCTCTGAGGCAGCCCCGTTGAAATGGACTGGCACATTCTCCTTCTTAACTTTTCAAAACCCAGTGAAGCCTAGAATATTCTATAATAATGAGTTAATCTCTAAAACCGCCTTGAACTGTAAAATACATTTTCAGAAAACAAAAGGATTATTTTGAAATGGCCCAGGTTTGCAATGGGATAACCTATATGTATACTCTTGCCATCTTGGTTACAAGTTGGAGCAGGTTCCACTTAGAAATAAAGTTCAACTTTATTTCTTACTCCCCTGAAAAGTTCACTGTCTCTGGACCATTGATGGCCTTTAAAATCAGAGACTGTTGTTTTGTTTTGTGTTGTGTCGTGTCGTGTTGCTTTTTTGGTGTTTTTGTTTGCTTTTTTTTTTCCATTTTGTTTTGTTCTGTTTGTGCTCTTGGACAAACAGTGGAGTTAGTAGGTACCATGGTCCAGAGGGCATTGGATCTGTTCAAACACCTTTATCTCACCAGCCTTGAACCCCCCCTTGGGTTAACTTGTGGCTCAGTTAGACTGAGAAGACTCTGAGAAGAGTCTCAGAAGACTGCAGAGGGAGCCTCGTACAAGAGGATTTCAGAAAGCTCCAGGTGACTTAGGAGATCCTGGCGGTGGCTGGCCATCAGGCAGGCCCATGTCTGAACCACGATCAAGCTAGCAACCCACCAAGGCCAAGGCCAATGCCATGGCTCAATCCTTCGGTCCACAGATGTCCTTTACATCAAGTCCTCGAAGATAGCCCCTATTCCCTGCAAACTTCTACAAAAAGTTTCACAAATTGTCTATACTGTTTTTGAGATATCCATATTTCTTTCTCTTAAATTGCATAAGTTTAGTGGCGAACGTTGCGGGGA
Source organism: Leopardus geoffroyi (assembly GCF_018350155.1). Classification (NCBI taxonomy): domain Eukaryota; kingdom Metazoa; phylum Chordata; class Mammalia; order Carnivora; family Felidae; genus Leopardus; species Leopardus geoffroyi. Next base: position 13,083,656 of record NC_059337.1, on the reverse strand, counting down.
ACGTTTGAGGAAAATCTCAAAATTAATCTCAAAAAGAATTTCCGCAGAGAGGCCACGTGGGGCTTTCGAGTACTAGCATCAAGGTGTGATCCAAAAACAAAATACGCGACAGGTCTTAACAGACGTTCATGACTCATTCACACTGTCAGAGAGCTTCCTCATGCAAAAAGGTATTTCCCCAGCCCTGGGAGATGAAACAACTGAGCCTTCCAATGACAACAATGACAACAAAATGAAACGAGAAGGAAAGAAGCGTGAAACTGAAAGTAAGGAGGACCCGTATGTAACAGGTCTGGGGTGCGCCCATGCCGGCCCCACCTCCTGTTTAACTCTGAGGAACAGGAGATATTTTAGGGGAGGTCTGTCACCCCACCTGGAAGTTGGCTTCAGGGTAATGCTGCGTAGTCAGCTCCCAAGAGATACCTTTGCTATCGTTTGTACCTCAGCAGAGGGAAAAGGGAAAGGATACCAAAAGAAGCCTTTAAAAGCCATGAAGAGGAAGGACGTCATGACCCCCAGGCCAGGTACATGGCTAAGTTGCAAACAGGAAATCGCTAAAATAAATGGATACTCAAATGACAAAACATAGACTAAATTGGACATTCTACATGGTTTTTCATGGCCACGAAGAGACTCAATACTCATTTGGCAAAGCACTTTCTGTTGTGTGAAGGAAACATGGCAGCACAGTGATGTGTGAGGCAAGAGGGCATTAGTCCTGGCACCTCCTAAAATAACACGTTTGCCATTCATCCCTGGAAACCCAAATTCTCACCACTCAGGTGGCGCTTTGGGACACGGGATCCTCTGTATCTGGGCACTGACGTAACCAATCCTTGCTCCCTGGGCCAGCACGAAGTTTCTGGGGCTCCTAACCGTGAGCGTTGGGAGGGCACTGGTAATGTCACAGTGGTGACAAGTGTCAGAAGTAGTGGGAAACGTCAGAAGTGCCTCAGGTACCCTGTATGGGTGCAGGAGGGAGAGACAAGACCGGGCTAAAGTCATCCGACGGGTAATATCTGCAAAATGACCAGGGGGAGACCTCCTGCGGGAGCCGGAGGGTGACAGGATCTAGTCTGCTATCCGAAAGCACCAACCGAAACCACGAGGTTGGCAATAAAGCAATGGCGGCCAGCTATGGGCTCAGCAGAGTGTTGGGGACAAGAGGGCCACATGAAGCCCTGCAACCCGGGCTGTGCCCCAGGGAGGCTGGAAGAGCTGAGGTCTCAACTGGTGACATGCTGTTCCCCCGGGGGGGGGGTCTGGATACGTGTGATGGAATGTGGATGTGCCGTGTGTATATCTCCCACACAACCACTGGGGAGAGAGACGAGTATCCGGAATCAGGTGGGCGAGAGCCAGATTTCCTAAACCTCCTGCAACATGCCGGACAGTCCCCCGGGACACGGTACCTCCACTGAGAAAACACCAGAGGAATGTTCCGTGGGTACCAAACTCGCCACCCGTCTACCTCAGGAGAGCTGCTGAGGAGGGACGGGGCGACGGCAGGAAGATCCAACGCTCTGTGTGCCAGTCGCTGTGCTCAGTATTTTACGCAGAAAAAGCAGCGTACAAGGGACTGGGTTCGCTGGGTCTCGTCCCATCTCCACCTCTAAGTTCCCTGCTGACAGAAAAACATGCACTTCTCTGGGCCTCCGCCTTTCCTCATCGGTGAAAATCAGGGGTCCCATTAGAGGAGCTGTCCTCAATGTTTAGATCTCAGCAAGAGGACTTTCCCTCAGTCTGAACCCCAATGCAGACGACAGGCAAGGGCTGAGCTGCTCTGGCTTCACGACAGAGGTTTTAGCAGACTCTCCATTCTCCAAGGGCGGAGCCCCAGGCACCTCTCTGAACCCAAGGTTCCGGAGCCCTTGGTTTGGAAAAGATGACCAACAGCTGTTGAGAGCCCTTTGCATGCTTACATTCGAGATTTAAGGTCTGTGTACACATTGTACCGGGGTGAAGAATCGGGATGAAAAATTGGATACGGGATGAACACAAGGCAGGGATTTGGTGGAAAGAAATCGGTCTTGGAAAACACAGACTCCTAGCCCTGGCACCTGCTGCTCTGAAGTCCACAACCAAGTCATTTGTAAACCTCTTGCATTCTGTCCCCTCATCTACGAAAGGAGAATAATGCTGCCAACCTACAGGGCTATTTGAAAGATCAGAGATGATGTATGCTTCCACCACGATGTCCACCGTACTTACCACGGGCCAGCCACAGTGCAGGCACAGTCTCATTTAATGGCATTACTACAAGCCAGAAGAAAGCCGTAACAGTCATAGCATCGCTGGTTACGGGAGGGTGAGAGCCCCAATGGAGTTGGGAGGGTGCAAAGTAAAGAGACGTAGAATACAGAAAGTCGGCTCAACAGATTTCATGACGGTTTGCCACACAGCTCATGAAGGACACTGAAAGATCTCCCATCATTTGAGACACCGCGGCTGATACTCTTACCAAATTGTAGGGTATTTTACTAAGTATCGAAACCAAAATTAGAGGGCACGCTGGAAATTTACACAGTTGGTTACTGAACAGTGCAGGGGTCACGCGCGCTGATGACCCCGCACAGTCAAAAATAGCTTTTCACTTCCCCCCAAACTCAACTACTAAATCAGCCCCGTTGCCCAGCAGCCTTACTGACAGTACAAACAATTAACACATAACTTTGTATATTATCGGTGTCAGACACTGTATTCCCACAATAAAGTTAGCTAGAGAAAAGGAAAACGTTCTTGTAAAAAATCCTAAGGAAGAGAAAAGACGCTTAGTGTACTGTATTTATTGGAAAAAAAAAAAATGCATGTAAGTGGACCCACGCAGTTCAACGCATGTTGTTCAAGGGCCATATGCATAAACATTTCGCAGATTGTCTGAAATGGCCCGGTGTCTTTTTTTTTTCTTTTAGAGAATTTCCAGCACATAACGATTTTCTTCTGTTTTAATCAATATTAAATGGCATTTACCAGTTAAAACAAAAACAAAAACAAAACCTTTTCCCCAGGTTAGTGTCCAGCTGACTTATGGCTCCCGGGCTGGGGATATGAGGTTTTGACTCTAAGCCCACACAGATCAAGACATTGTCTCTGAGCAGCTCCATGCAGACGCGAGCTGCCCACGCGTCTCCCACGAGTTAGAAAGCAGAGCAGACTCACGTGCCCAGACGTTCCTCGTGCTTTCTGCTGTCCTTTCCCCACACTTCAATGTCCAAAATGCCCATCCTGTCAGAGAAGTAGTGAAAGTCAAACTGTTCCCGCCACTGCGGATTTGCACTCTTACACAGTGTCTAGAAAACATGCGGTTATGATATTTACTTTCTCAAAATGCCATTCGTCGCTAAAGCAGCTACATACACATACATGTCATTGCTAAACGGCAGGAAGTCATGGCGATGGGCCTCCCCCCCCCCCCCACCCGAGAAAGCTAAACTTTCCATTTGGGAACGAAAGGGACTTTGAGGGTTCTGGAATTGGCAAAACATCGCTACCCTCTTAGCTCACCCCCCAGATTCAACAATTTCTCCAGCAAGTTAAAAAAGAGTAACCCCACGAGGAGTTACCCCACCAGGAACCATAAATTACATAGGTATTATATACACAGAAAACACATCTCAGTAGACATTTACAGTTGCTCCCTCTCACAAAAGAGACTACGGATTGGGGAACCGGATGCAGGTAACATTTTTATTAGCGCATCCAATCAGTGCTGGCCTAAGGAGTATATAAATTAGCAGTTCGTGGTGTTAATTAACATCTGTCCGATGCATTGCGTGAGAAACCCGTAACTTGCACCTTTCAGTCCGAGTTTCCTGAATCCGGTCACTCGAGCGTGAAAGACTAAGAAGCCTCACGGCTGCCACACCGCGATATGAAGCAGGGTGGTGTGAAAATTCCACAAGTGTTTCTGTGTTCTCCGATCGTGTGTGTTTGATCAGTTAGCAGCATTTTTGCTTTTGTTTCATTTACGTCGAGATTCGATTTGTGACTAAAAATCAGCCAGAGTGCCGGGCACTGACTTATCAGGCTCTAGAGTCAACTATGAAATCCTAGAAATCCTAGCGCCAAACTATTACCGCCAGGGGAATCGGGGATAACTCGGATGTCGGCTGTAGCCCACATCACGTATTATCATTTCAGCTGTTTTTTACATTGAGCTTATATCAGCTCACAGAATTTAGAAACCACGGAAAAAAAGAAACTCAACCACACAAATTAAATGTGATATTCCTCAAGGGGGCAGGTAGCAAATGCTGGGCTAATTCTGCACTTCACCTTACCCCGGGGGGGCTGAGCGTACTTAGCGATGAATAATTTTTCTTATAAATCCTTAGCCTGACCCTGGCTGGCTACAGGGACCTTCGTGGAGAGATGCGTTCACTCTGGCTACGTTCACTGTAAGGTACAGCCTGAAACTAGCTGGTTAAAATAAATGTCTGCATATTTCGGCTGTTAACCTGCCCCTGATTTTTCATATTTTTCAAAAATGATTCTCCAGTGTGAGCTTTAATTCTTTACTCCTTGTGGTGGGGTAAATGATGTTTAATGTTTGATTTTGCACTTAAAAGTATACAGCAGAGACCAACTTCTGCTCCCTAAATCATTTTCCAATTGCACATATCTTCATCTGTTACGGACTCTACGCTGGAAAGCCCGAATTGCAAATATCCTCGGGTCTATTTTCAAAATCATCTACCAATGTTTGGTTTAGTTTGCATTTTTTTTTCCATGTAGCTTTTGGCAAGTGACTTAACTTTCAAGTACCCTCGTTCCTCCAATCCATAAAACTTAGGAAATATTCCTGTCTGACAGTTATGTAAAACGAATTAATTACCATGGTTTGGAGACTATGGTTTTTGAAATAAAAACCACACCAAATTACTAAGATTAAAAATTAAGTGGAATTTGTTTCGGGAGAAGAAGATGATTGATTTTTAAAGGCGGCTACAAACGCCATTACTTTTGTTCAAAAAAAAAATCACTAATACTTTAAAAACAAAATCACAAAAAACCCCACAACAAATGTCTGTCTGTTTTGGGTGTTAATACCTACAAGTAAGAGAAAGCAAAAAGTAGATGGTTTTGAGAACTTTTTACTTTTCTCAAATGTTTTCATATAAATATATTACACTATTATTTTTGCAGGATTTTGAAAATATTTGGTTATCCCTTTCCTGCAATCTATGAAACAACAGCTTGCTTATTTTCAAAACAAAAATAAATCAATGCATCCAAATCTATTATTTCATAAGCTTTCTCTAGCACCAGTTAACTACATTAAAATAAATTATGCTAAGCAACCAAACAGGTATACCAATTGGCTTCAGTTATAGATTATTTTGTGGCCTGGGATGCTCCTAACACTGTTACGAGGGCGAAAAATAAAATTCTCCTCTTCTTGTGAAATTTAGAGTGGAAAACATTTTTTTTTTCAGTCCTTTTATTACAAAAGGTATGCTTCTTCTTAAGGAATTGACAGAACTTACCTTACTTTTATACCTCTGGTCTCCCAGTTTTAACTGGACAAACATTTCTGTCATGCTTCCTCCTGATACATTCTTCCCTTCCAACAAGGTTATACTTATAATCCCATTCCAGAGTTGGTTCTTTTTCAAGGACTCTGAGAGTCGCAAGTTGCGTATCAAAGAGGACTAAAGCAAAGAAAGAAGAGGACAGATCAACGTGCTGATAATTCCTGAGTGTGACTTTGGTGATCACAGAAATTCCAGCTCTCAGTATGGGGATCAGGAATAGCACTCCCTAGCTGCTGAAAGTGTTACTCGTCTTCAGGATTTGGCCAACCTGCAGGCACAGTTATGTGGTTTCCTTCTCCAGCCCTGGACTTCTAAAGTATAGTGAAGGATGATTAGGAACAACGCTTGGATTTGGCCCTGGCCTATCCTCCCACCCAGATGCGCTCTGTGGTAGGAATCCTTCAGCTATTTTAATAGAAGGAAGGGAAGAAAGGCATTCTGGGGAACAGAGAGACAGGAGCGAGACATTGCTTTGCAGGGAAACAAAATACCTCTGGGCATTTAGCAATAATGGTTTTGAATTTATCCTTCACACTCAAATCTGTCCACACTTCCCTTTATTCCTTGGGCTGCTCCTAAAATGCCCAACACCACAGTGAGATGCACAACTCCAGATACAGCCTGGAAGCAACCAGCCAGGCAAATGCGCTTTGCAGATCTGCAGGGAGGGGAAGAATGTATAACGTCCTTAGCACGGCGCCAGGGATCCAGTAGAGATTGGGTAACTCTTAACTTGTTTGTTTGTTTTTTTCCTTTTCTAAATTATATTACTCATGCACACTCACACACACCTTAAACAGAATGTAGAGGAGAGCAAACATCCCCGATTATTAAATTATAAAGAGGACACGCACACTTTATTTTTAATTTCCACTATGGAAATTTCCAAACACGCACGAAGGCAGAGAGCATGGCATATAAATCTCCACGTGCTGATCCATCTGATTCCACCTTTTGCCCATCTGACTTCATCTAGCCCTTCACTCTTTTTCTCGGGCTGAAAGAGTTGAAAGCAAAACCCATATGTGTTTTTACAGAAGCACCCTGCCGTGACCACGTTCAACACAAATAACCATAATTCCCTTAATATCGTTAGACACCCAGCACCGAGTCACATTTCCCTGAAGGTCTCCACCGTGTCTTTTTTATGGTTAGTTTGTCTGAATGAGGATCCCCACCCAATCCGCACGCTGCATTGAGTTGGTGGAGTTGATCTACGTTCGCCGCTCGATACGTGAAATGGTACGAGCAGAGGCGGGCGCATTTGAAGGAGAAATAAATGGGCTGGAGAATGTAAATGGCATAAAGTACCATAGTAAAGCCATGAATTTCTAACACTATATATTCGTTCCTGTCATCTACTCAATATATCTTCGAGATCATTCAGACACCAATTCGCTCGGACACCAGTTAGTCACAATTTATCACAACAAATGGTATGTCAGTACCGTATTAATTATATACCAGCTTACCTCATCCAACACATGTTACTCCACCACTCTTAATAAATGGTGCGGCAACAAGCCACCAAGCATTTGATCATTTTATGACGACCTTAAGCAAAGCACATTCAAGGAAGTCCACCCTCTCAAACTTCACATCTGCGCTGCTCTTCTCTTAAAATACACACATACACACACACACACACACACACACACACACGCACGCACGAGTTTTGGAGGTGCTGAGACAGAGCAGGGAGGGGGCAAGGGAAAATAATTCATTTTAAAAAGAAAAAAAAAATCCCTCTCCTCTGGAGAACATGAACGATTCTTTCTGAACTTCTATTTCTAGTTTGGTTGTGGAGAGAATATATTCAATAAAAAAAGCTTTATGAAAGTCTTAAAGTCAAGCGATTTCATGTTAATTAAACACAACACACGCCGACACAGTACATCAACAGACACATATACAAACATATATGCGTATGTGTTTATAAATTTATATTTGAGCATATAGATGTGGGTACACTGAGTACATTTTATAGCTTATTAAGCACACGGGCTGAAAACTTCTACCTTTAAAAGGAAAATGAGATTTTGATTCATATATCCGGCTACAATTCCCTTTTTTTTTTTTCTTTTTTCTTCTTAAAGTTTGACTTGCCAACCAACAAGCTAAAGCATGACCTGTCCCATAGCCATGCTTCAAAGTTCCGACAGATATATTCCTCCCTAAACACTGCAACTATTTCAAAATCCTTTTTATAAAGAAGGGAGTAATGTCCACACGGGATCAAAGGGCATCCTCCAGTCTGGCAATTGCCTAAGAAAAATGGCAGGGCTTCCATGAAATATGCCCTAAAATAATTTTGTGGCTTGGTATGTCCTAATTTCAAATTGGATGTTTATCTTGGAAAGGCTTCTATCTAACTTGTCCATAAAACAGCCCCACTTAGCTCTATGAGCTCTGTGAAAATGGAATCCAAAGCTGGTTATTAAGAGGGCCGAGAGATAGGTTCCATATGGCGGAACAGCATGGGAGGGCAAGGCTAAGGCCTACATCAGGCGCGGCTTGGCTGGATCTCCTGATCTATCCACGACACTCGTTGCATTACAGCATAACATCTGGATTATTGCTTGTAATGTCCCTGGGAAATATCCACTTTCCATCAAAGCCTTTATCTATCTCAGTTGGACTTTGAACATTTTAGTATTTAACGCAGTCATGTTTGATGTGACGGACTTGGTCTTTGCTGTCCAAGATTTTTTTTTTTTTCTCCTCACTAAAGGCAGGGTAGGAGAAGTGAGCTATTTATTGTGGAGTTCACAGATAGAAAAGAACACAAGGCCTTTATTCTACGTATTTCGCCCTCAATCTTTTCTGCAAAACCTGCTTTCAGGTGATGTCCAAATAAAGTTGCACATCTACGAACAACATATTCTGGAGTGTGTGTGTGTGTGCGTGTGTGTGTGCTTTAAAGAAGTCTCGTAATTACTTTAACATGTGTCTTCAGCCTTGGGGCAAGTGATGAGGCCTCAGACCAGGGCTGATGGGGGAGAGGCGGGTACTGTCCGGGCCATCCTGCGTACTCTCTGATGCAGGGCCGGGCTCCCCAAATCTGCTGTGCTCTCGGAACAATCCCTTTCTCCCCCCAATAAATCCACTCCCCTGCACTCACCCTGTTAGCTCCATAGCTCAGGTTTTCACGTCTGTGCCTGAGCCCATAAGTGAAATTTGTCATCTTAATGCAGCCTGGAATGTGAAGGGAGACAAGGAAATGACCCATCAAAGGAGAAGCCCACCCCACCTGAGCTGAAACAAACACCAGGAGATAGAGCAAAGTTTCTGGGTCCTGACCCTAATTTCTCAGCCGACATAAAGGATAAAATATAGTACATCAGGGTTTTGCTATTTTTCTCTTTCCTCCCAAAGGGATCAGAACCTTTTACTATTTCTACGTTGTTTCATTCATAGGCTCTCTCTCTCTTCCTTGGCCCCCCACCCCACCAAATCCACACCCTTCTTCTGGACAGAAATCATAACTTCCATCTGAAGCACACACGTTCGTTATTACTGGTGAATACGAGGTATGATACTTATTTTTTTATTTATTTATGTTTTTTTTTTTTTAATTTTTTTTTTTTTTCAACGTTTATTTATTTTTGGGTCAGAGAGAGACACAGCATGAACGGGGGAGGGGCAGAGAGAGATGGAGACACAGAATCAGAAACAGGCTCCAGGCTCTGAGCCATCAGCCCAGAGCCCGACGCGGGGCTCGAACTCACGGACCGCGAGATCGTGACCTGGCTGAAGTCGGACGCTTAACCGACTGCGCCACCCAGGCGCCCCTATTTATTTATGTTTTAATTTTAGAGGGAGAGTGTGTGCACGAGAGTGGGGGAGAGGGAAGGAAGGACAGAGAGAGAGAGAGAGAGAGAGAGAGAGAATCTCAGGCAGGCTCCATGTAAAGCACGACTCAGAGAGCTCCATCCGACGACCTTGGGACCATGACTTGAACTGAAATCAAGAGTCGAACACTCAACCAAAGGAGCCACCAAAGTGCCCCTGAGGTTCAATATTTAACTTTGAAACAGACTGACTTTCAGAAAAAATGAAAAGCTGCAGAAACAATTCACTTCCGGGTCATGACAATCCCGGGGACAAGGAAGGAAGGGGGGAAAAAAGAGAACAGGCCTGAAGGTAAGAGCTGTGGACCTTCCACTCCCAACAGGCGGAGAATCTTCACAAGTTTCTGATCTAGGAATAGGCTCTCAAAACAGAGAATGGATTGTCATTCCTGGGGACATAGAAAATGGATTCCAGCTTAGCCACATGCATTATTTAAGGATTTGGGCCAAGTGGCATGCTGGGAAGATGGAGATATGGGCTCTGGTCTCTTGGCATGGCTGCGAAAGAAAACCCAGAAATGACAGGCCTGTCAGCCAAGTGCCTCCTCTCTGTCGTGGGCCAGGAAGAATGGCAAGGAGGTTAAGAGTTAAGAAAGAGCTTGGGGGGCGCCTGGGGGGCGCAGTCGGTTAAGCGTCCGACTTCAGCCAGGTCACGATCTCGCGGTCCGTGAGTTTGAGCCCCGCGTCAGGCTCTGGCCTGATGGCTCAGAGCCTGGAGCCTGTTTCCGATTCTGTGTCTCCCTCTCTCTCTGCCCCTCCCCTGTTCATGCTCTGTCTCTCTCTGTCCCCAAAATAAATAAACGTTGAAAAAAAAATTAAAAAAAAAAAAAAAAAAAGAGCTTGGAAGGAGTAGCATGCCGTCCAGGAGCCGGGGCCACAGCCTGTAGTCATCAAAAGCAACATTACAGCTAGCTGTGCCCCTCTCTGGGACACACTATGCTGATGGATACCGCAAAGTCATTATCCGAAGTACTCCCTTGGGTATGACAAAACACCAAAAAAAATTTTTTTTGAAGAGCCAGAAATGAAAAAGAAGGGCAGGGCAAAAATATTTTCTCAAGATTGTTCTAGGAAGGCATACCTAACTAGGTGCCAAATATCGTGTGGGTAACTTTTCTAACCATCTCAGTTACTGGAGTCTAGAAACACGTGTTCCAACGCTGCCGATGGGTCCTATTTCGACTCTCGTTGATTCGCTTCCCTAAGTCACTGTGAGAAAGGAGGTGGCAGTGGAAACAAATGCACAGGGGGAAAAAAAAGTCGCTAACTTTGTAAGCAAAATGAACAACACAACAGGATTCGACTCTGCTAGGCATTGCTTAAGAAAAGCTAAGGGAGAACATTCAGTCTATAAAAGGTTCCCCTGAAATATTCCTTCCAAGCATTTTTAACATGTAAAACAACTGTTCATTGTCAACAGCTTTTATAGCATGACATGAGAAGGTCCATACATGCATCCAGCAGGCTCCCAGAGAAGCTCCTTCTTGGCGGCTTCTTATATCATCCGAAGAGGATGCTATGGGCATAAATTCTCCTAGAACTACACAAAAATCTTTGCCTAAGGATATAAAGAAAGCCTTTTAAATCTCCCATGTGGACACGGACCATAAGATTTATATTTGTATGGGAAAACTAGATTATAGTCCCGAGGATAATGAATAATCTGTAGGTTGTACAGACATATTAGCTGTAAAAGTTTTATAGGAGATTTAACATTTTTTTTCATTGCAAAGTATCATTGCTCTGTTTTTGCACTTAAAAATAAGAATTAGATTAAGATTAAAAACAACAAAACGATCAAGTCTATAAATACCCACTTCTTAGGGCTTAGGACCAGGAAAATGTTTCTAATGCATTTCTTCCTATCACTGAAAAAGAAAAGAAAAGGGGAGCCTGGGTGAGCAGTTGGCTGAGTGCCCGGCTCTTGGTTTCAGCTCAGGTCATGATCCCAGGGTCATGGGATTGAGCCCCATGTTGGGTTCCATGCTAAAGGGGGACCTGCTTGGGATTCTCCCCCCACGCCTGCCTCTCTCTCTCTCTCTCTCTCTCTCTCTCCCCCTTCTTGCCCCTCTCCCCACTCATGTGCTCTGTCTCTAAAATAAATAAAATAAAATACAATCAAATACAATCAAATAAAGTGATTCAACAAGATTTTCTTTTTCACCCTAACCTCTAAGAAGCTCAAAATTAAATGTTGTGCTCATATGTAATAACACCCATTATCTAGTAGTTCTGGATTCACGTGTGTCACCCTGCTGGCCTTCCCTTTTCTGTTCCATATTTCTGTGTCTCTCCTTCACTTAAAATACTTCAAGGGCGGGGCACCTGGGTGGCTCAGTACCGAACTTTGGCTCAGGTCAGGATCTCATGGTTCATGAATTCAAGCCCTGCGTTGGGCCCTGGGCTGACAGATTGGAGCTCAGAGCCTGGAGCTTGATACAGATTCTGTGTCTCCCTCTCTCTCTCTCTCTCTCTCTGCCCCTCCCCCACTTGTGCTCCGTCTCTCTCAATAATAAACAAACATTTAAAAAATTAAAACATAAACAAATAAAGTAAATAAAACAAATAAAAAATAAAATACCTCAAGGGCACCCCTATCCAGGACGGCCATACCTTGCGGTTCTCAATCCAACGTGCTTCAGAATCCCCTGGAAGGATTACAGAAAGATTGCGGGGGGCCCCATCCCCAGAGATTCTGATTCAAGAGGTCTGAAATGTTGGCGGGGTAGGCGTGGGGGGGCGGGTCACAAATTCTCATTTCTAACAATTTCCAGGTGACACCGATGCTGCTCCATTTTGAAACCTCAACTGGTTGAAGCCTGATAATAAGTACATCAGACCACTTGCCGCGGACCACACTATTTTATACTATCCTATCTCCATTCGCTTCTTCCTCCCTCTCATTTGGTTAAGATTCCCTGCAGTCCTCCTCTGAAAGCTTGCTCTGTCTCCGGCACTCAGCCCACCTTGGAGGCTAGGAAAAGGTCTGACCGTGCCCTCTGAATACCCCTCCCTCCCTTCTCTCAAGTCTCCCGCTGACTGGGCAGTCACCACGGCTAAGTCCCGTTCATCTGTGAATCCTCAGGACGTGCTCAGTGAGAAGGTTTCGGCTGAAGTGGATTCTCATGTGAAAAGTTTAGGAAGGCAGTGGCTCTGTTTTTCTGGTCTAGAGCACACACAAGGTTTGAGAGTGCCAACAGATCCGGGGCCTTACCTGAGCACGACCGAGGCCCCCAGAAATGAGGACGATCCCTAGAGATCATTCTGCCCAGGGTAATGCTGACCTTGACTTCACAGCAAGGCAGCAGAGGCATCAGGGTTAAGATATTCAGCATTGGGCCCATGCCCAATAGATGATAGATAGATAGACAGACAAGCAGACAGACACAGACATTCAGACAAGTAAATTAGGTTAAAGAGATATAGATATATTAGACAGATTCGATTAGAAACATAGATAGGTAGGGGCGCCTGGGTGGCGCAGTCGGTTAAGCGTCCAACTTCGGCTCACTTCATGATCTCACAGCTCATGAATTCGAGCCCCACATCGGGTTCTGTGCTGACAGCTCAGGGCCTGGAGCCTGCTTCGGATTCTGTCTCTCCCTCTCTGGCTCTCTGCCCCTCCCCCACTCATGCTCTCTATCACTCAAAAATGAATAAACACTCAAAACATTTTTTTAAATAAAATAAACAGAGGGACAGATCAAGTAAAAGAAGAAAAAAAGGAAAGCAGAAAAAGGGAAAGAAGGCAGAGAGGATAAAACGTAAATTCACGCAGAACCATCATCATGTGATTCATGATATTTACAAAGTAGTGACCATTCTAAAAGTACCCAAAAAAGCCAAAAGCAAAGGCTTTGCCTGATAGGCTGTTTCCGAATCCACCAGAAAAAGAAAACCATTCCTGGGACTGAAGGTGGAGGGAATATCGTGCAGAGAACAGGTGCGGGACGGCCGAGAGACCAAAGAGGCAATGCTGAGAATACCTAAGGTAAGCAGCAAAAAAGGACAGCCTAACCCTCCTCGGGCTGGAGTGGGAGGAAGACAAACTTGCCCTGCCAAGGTCCAGAGAGTAAGAATTTAGGCTTCAGGCCGCTAGGTCTCTGTCCCAACTACAATACTCTGTCACTGCCAGTTAGAGACGACACCTACACAGGTGCACACCGCTGTGTTACAGCGTGGCTTGCGAAAACAGACACAGGGCTGGCTTCCGCCGTCAGGGCTGAACTTCTGCAAACCCGGGGCTGGCCAGGCAAGAAGAGTCAATACCAGGATCAGGCTCACCCTGAAGCCATAGCAGGTCTAAAGGCAAATGAAAAATGCAGCCCGTGTCGAAGACCCCACGTGAAATAGAAGGCAAGAGGAGAGATGACCGTGGAAATTCTCCCACCCTGTAGTCTCCTACCAATTCTAGCTGGAAGCCACCTGGCAGGGGAACCTAGAAAACGTATCCTGTGGTTATCAGCCCCTGGAATAACAGACAGGAACAAAGACAGAAGAAGAGGACGCTGAACAGCCCCCAAAATGGCACCACTGGCCAACTAATTTCATGCAGAAGAAAAAAAAAGCCACACTGGCCCAGGTCGTGTCTCTTCCCTCCGATCGCAGACCCACAACTGCATGAAACAGTGGTCAAAAGAAGGGCTATGCAAAATAGTCCCCCCCCCCCCTTTATTTTTCTTCTTGTAGGAGGTGTGGGAGGGGACATAAGCAGCAGGCGCTTCAGGTCGGGATGCTGACAGCCCGGGGACAGCCCGGTGACATTGGCAGGCAGTGGCCCTCTTAAAGCCCTCACCCTTGCGGGTTTTGTGTTTCATGGAGCAGGCGGGTATGATGGCGTTGACCTGACACCACGGATGCCACTGGCCCTTCCTGTGCCTTCTTCATTCTCTAACATGCCGCCAGGTGGCTTCTCCCTACAAGTGGGCTAAGCCCTGCACGGGGGTCCTGTGCACTGAGGATACAATCAAACTGGCTAAAACTGACACAGAATCTGCTTATGTGAGCCTGCATATATTTTTGTGGGGAAAACATTTTTTTTTCTGTTTCTGAAAACTGAATCGCACGAAAACCCTCCACCCCCACCCCGCAAGGTTCTTATCACAGGGGAAATGCATCTAAAGTAAAAGAAAGTGTAAATAAAGAACTGTGGTCAGCCACAGGACCTACAAAGACCCAAATGAAAGTGCAGGGGAAGCAGGTAGGTGTGGATGTACGTACTCAGATTTCTGAATACAGTTAGTGATTTGCAGGGATTCCTCCCCCCCCCCCCCATTAAGCTATCTGATATTAGAGAAGTCACTGCTGTTAATTTTCTATCTCTGTTAAGTGTTACATGCATTAGAAAGAGAGAGGAAGGTTTGGAAATCTGTTCACAGCCAAGATTGTGTAGAATAAATGTCTAAAAAGAGCTAGTTATCTGATTCAGGCCCTATGAAATCAAATTCTCAATTCTCATGTGAAAAAGGCTCATCAGAAGGTAAACAGAGGCTTTGGGAGAAATCTGAACCTACTTTTAAAGGCGATCTCTACAAATTTACTACGTTACGGTCAAGGTCAACGTAGTAAGAAAACACTTTACAAGAGAGTCTGCCGTCCTTGGCCTCTATGGATGGATGCAAAATTATAAACTTACGGGGCTTAAGAAGCAATCATCTAAATAAAGTTAAGCCATTAAAAGAATAAGATTGAGGTGAAAAAGTCAACAACATTTTACAGATAATATATTACTTAGGACTGGTAACATTTTAGATAGTCTTAGCTGAGTAATCTTCTCTATGTCAAACTTCTGTTACCTAATTTTTAAATATAATATAGAAATCCTAAAAAAGCAGCTGACAGTTTAAAAATACCAAGATGGGTTGATCAGGGCATTTTAACTACTTTTCCAGAAGGTTAATCACAGGACCTCCAGATTTTCCACGTGACTCAATTTCATAAGCGAAATTAGAAGCTCTCTCACTTTCCTCTCCAAAACCTGCAAACTCTAAGCTGTGAAAAGTTAACCTGACAATTGAAATTCTCCACCAAGATATAAACCGCATCTCTCCTGTAAGATCATGAGTAGCATTCAACGAGCTCTATTCATCAAAGGTTTTATTAAACAGGCACGGAGGATCTGGGCATTTATTAAGTCTCTGAGCCCAGCGCACTGAAGTCAAAATTCTAGAAACGACCATGATAGGGATAAAAAAAAAAAAAAAAAGAAAGAAAAGAAAAAGAAGAATACAGCAGCTGTGGTCAGACACAACTCTGCAGTACAGATATAAATACTGCTCTCCAGGATCCACTGTTCCTTTCATATTTTTGATATCTTTATCCAGGCCGTCAACATTTTTTCTCTCCTTCCTCATTCCTTTGGCCATTCTTCCATAACCTCTCCTGTCCTCCCTAGACTCCAATATTCCCCAAGCTCACAATTTTTCTTTCTAGCCTTTATGTTCTTCCACAAACTGCCAGTTTTCTTCCACAGACCGGAGCTCCCTAACTAAAGATGGTTATTGATGTACAGTACCAGTATTTTAGTGCAGCAGCAGAATCAATAAACGAGAAAATACTGCTTTGTCAGGCTTCTCCAAAGCATGCCGGGAAACTTTACTGCTTCGGATGGTCACAGAAGCTCTTAATATGGGAGAGCAGGAGCTGGGCTCCCCTCTGTGGCAAGAAATGATCATCTTCTACCCTCTAGTGACTATAAAGGAAGAAGACAAAAGTTGGAGGATTTTCTGAGACCGTTTCACATTATTATTTATCGTCTCTTAATTTTACTTCAAAAGAAACAAGAGAGAGAGAGAGTCTTGTATACCAAGTGAACTGGTTAACAAAACTTATCGTAGTTATACTTCAAATGTTCAAAATGCAAAGGGTCTGTCTGTGTCGCAGAAGAGGCAGGCTTTGGCTCCTCTGGGTTTTAAAAAGCAGGGTTTGGAAAGTTTGCTATTCCTCCTAAATGACCAGTGCCAGTCAGGTGACAATTCTTTCGCTCTCTCTCCCCCACAGACACACTCTTACCAACACTCAAAATCTCTGTTTCATTTGCCTTGTTTGACGCAGCACTGAACAACTCAAGTACGGTGAGATGAGAAATTCGAGCTGGTATACGATTTGTGCACTTATGTGTGTGTGTAAATAAACGTACGCACAGAGATGGTCGGTGTATCCGCCAAATACACACACACACCCACACACTCACACACACATCACAGCCACCTCCTTGTTGGTTATTTCTCTCTAAAAGGAGCAGAGGAGGGGCGTCTGGGTGTCTCAGTCCCTTAGGCATCCGACTCTTGGTTTTGTCCAAGGTCATGATCTAATGGTTCGGTGAGTTTGAGCCCTGCATCAGGCTCAATGCTGGCAGCTCAGAGTCTCTTTACGATTCCCTCTCTCTCTCTCTCTCTCTCCTCTTTCTCTCTCTGCCCCCCCCCCACTCACGCTATCTCTGTCTCTCTCAACATAAAATAAACTTTAATAAATAAATAAATAAATAATAAATAAACTTAAAGAAAGTAGCAGAGGAGCTAAATTAAGTTACAAATACCTTTTTTGGTTTTGTTTATGCTTACACCAATTTTGACATTTAATCACTGGATTACAATGTATTAATTTAATAACCAGATAAATGAATAATGCATTCCTACCTTGATACACGTAGACCTTTTACAAATTGGACGGCAGTTTATAATTGCTTAAAACAATACTAACAATGTAAAAAAAAAAAAATCACCAGTTCATCATGAAGAAATCTTTCAAGAAACTCTCAGCAGCAAAGGTAATAAACAGTAAAATGAGAGTAATATAAAAGAGATTTATAAAAGATACCACCTATCCCTCTCAATTAATCTTTCCATTGCCCCTACAACACCAAAGCTAGTTTCCATCTGATGGTATATAACTTCCTAAAGGACTAACCCTAACTGTGCTACACTCCAAATAATCCAGGCTTAATGAAGTGGAACGTTCTAACGTGGCTGGCACCTATAAAATGTCACCACTAAAACAAGTATATAAGTTCAAACATCTGGCTATGCCCTTATTAAACGAAATGTAAAAGGGAGGTTGTTTCCTTCTTATTCATAGCCACAGTGAGAGGAAGAGAATGCTGTTATACGTAAAAGTTGGTTAACACCAATCACGTATACCTTTGTGCTTGCAACAAAGATGAACGTTTCGCCAAATGACATAAAAAAGAAAACAACTATATTTACCTTGCTGGCACTCAGCCGCTTCCGGTTTGACCAACGCTAGGGATTGAGTCCATTGGATGGTGAAAAAATGGCAAAATGAAAGAGAGAAATAGAATCGTTAATGACGATTCTGTGATTAGTTAGATGGCGCGGACTATATTCAAACGACTAACACCCACGTTCCGAGGTCACGGAGAAAACACGTTGGAGCAACAAAACAGAAACAGAAAACTCACATTTCTGTGGTTGTGTTACAGGCTTTTCCCACAGTGTTCAGTAATGAGAAGACAAGGACGTACAAATACTGCTCAATCTTTCGAAGTATCAGTTCTTAGTATGAGAAGGATCTCCAGCCTTAGAATGTTTTTAATTGCCTCAAAACTCTGTAATTTCACCTCTAAACGCAAATCGGAAAGGCAGATTTCCCCTACTTGAAATATTCTCATAGTATTACGAAAATGTTTAAGAAGTTCATGGGCAGTGTTCATGAATATTTAGGTTTCCATACTTTTTGATATTAAAAACAATCATTCCATTTATCCCCCCGATCAAGCCTCAATATTCAAAATAATAGGAAAAAAAATCTAAACCGCTGCCGCACAATTAAAAAAAAAAAAAAAAAAAAACAGGCTAATACAGCACCGAGGGAGGGAAGAACAAATTTTCTGAACAGCAAGTAACATCACCACTGTTCTCTTTTGATCTCTCATTTGTCATGCTAAGGTTGCTGAATTTCATCTACAATTAAAATTCTTTCCTAGCAAAATCCTCTCATTACCCCCGTCACCGTCCAGTACTGTGAGGCTCTACTCTGGCTGGTTAACCAGCTAACTGGATGTTAAAACTTGGATAAATTTGGGAGATTACAATGCAATTATGAATCTAATCGAGCAGACCACGTTTGCTATTATGCTTAAGGAAAAAAATACCTTTAGGCGAATGACCTATCCACTTTGACAATACATCTTCCCCATAAGTTAGAAACCAGAAAATAAATGGTCTTTGGGGGGAAATCCTCTTACATTCTGGTGACCAGCAACCAGAAACAGGGGTCCAGAAACAACTTGAAAATATTCTTTATTAAAAAAACACTTCCCCTAGTGAAACTGGGAGTTCAACATCTAGCTCATGATGCAGGGTCACAGATGCTGCCATATGGGTATTAAAATCAGTTCTTTTACTATTTTCCCAGCACTGTACTGAAAAACATGATCAGTACAAAATCAAAGCACCAAAACAAGCACCAAAATCAATTCCTGTCTTCTAGGTATGCATGGCTATTTAGGACCCTCTGACCGAGAATTCATTGGATGCGTTAATGATCATAAAAGATCAACAAAAGAGATGAGGCAATTAATGGAAAGTGAATATGCCTGTCTGCTTACTACAGTCCGAAGAACTCCCACGTATTGACAATTGACCCCGTGCCAAACACTACATTTGATAATCTCCAACTTCACAGTCCTGTGAGATACTTTTTTTATCCTCATTTCACACATGAGGGAATTGTAGCTGCGAGGTTAAGTAATTCTGCGAATGTGACCTGATCGCTTAATTTCTCGAAGCTAGAAAGGAGCGGAGCTGGGATTCAAACCCAGGCAAGTCTGCTGACTGAGCCCACAATTCGAACTAGAATCCTATTTTTGCCAAGAAAAAGAAGCAGACAGCAGGTCCATCAGCCTTCCAACTGTACCATGCCTACATACAATCCTTAAATCTCTGGACGTGAGGGTCAGTTTGTAGTCACTTTGCTCAAGTTCAGATTGTTGTCAGCTTGGGATCCAAAGTGACAAAGACAGTCGTGATGGAAATTTACAAACAAACTGATTCCCAATCAAATGATCTATTGTCTTTCCAGGCTTCAGTGTTAGCTATTCCCATTTAAAAACCCAATATAGGGGTGCCTGGGTGGCTCAGTCGGTCAGGCGTCCGACTTCAGCTTGGGTCACGATCTCACAGTTTGTGGGTTCAGGCCCCCCGTCAGGCTCTGTGCTGACAGCTCAGAGCCTGGAGCCTGCTTTTTGGATTCCGCGTCGCCTTCTCTCTCTGCCCCTCCCCCACTTGTGCTCTGTCTCTATCAAAAATAAATAAATGTAAAAAAAATTTTTTTAAATAATAAAAACCCAATATAAAAATGGGTTTTCACTGAATGAAAAGAACGAACGTTTTCTGATACCTATTCTATCCAAAGGGGCCCCCCGATACAAACTGCATAAGCCGAGTAACCACACAGGGCCCAGGAAAGATTATTCCTTTCTTGGGTGTATTTTGATCAAGTACACAAACAGAAAAAAATGAAACTACTGATCAGAACAAATGAGAGTGGTCAGGGCTTTCTATATTATAATATCCCATAAAATACATACACAAAAAATATATTTTACCCTACACCTCTGCCAGATAAGCAAAGAATAAAGAAAATGAGAAAGCACATGAACAGGCAGGCTGGCAAACTCTTGAAGACGGGACGTGGTGGGTCTAAGGAAAAAAGGACCAAACTCAGTAAGATGACGAGTGTGGCTACATTTACGACTCTGAAAACATACCCTTTGAGATGTTTTACAAAAGAAACTTCAGGCAGCATCAAGGATGAATAGCTCCGTCACTGGAAATTAATTTCAACTGAAACGGCATTACTTTAAAACTGCAAATTTGGGCCATATTTAAATATATTTTAAGGGCCGGTAGGACTGCTAAACATAATCCAATATACTACAGGAAAATTTCACAGAAGGAATAGGGGAATCGGCAGCTATTTTCATGAGAAGTTATCCAACTTTGCAAACCCCACTTAAATATGTAAGAGAAGTTGCAGAACATAGCAGCCAGGAATAGCTCACTCCTGTGGCAGATGATGCTTATTTATATCGTATGTTCTTTTTGAGGGCATCCAGCTCAAGGAACCAGTCACCTACTAGCACATGACAATGAATCCAGCAGCAATACTGTCTAGGCTAAGAGAAGCTATATTATGTTGAGTTGAAAAAAAAATTTATTTTCAACATCAATTTAAGATTCGAGTTTTAAAAGTACCATTTCTTTTAAAAAATAATGATATATGGGAAGTTTTTTTTCCCCAGTTACTGTCGAGTAAACTCTCCTAAGAATCCAAATTAAAAACAGCAACTATTTTGTGGGCTCTCTGGCAACTGAAAAATCACTGTTCAGCTTCACTACTGCTTTGTGCTATCTTCTGTGAGTTTCCTTGTAAATCAGTCGTGATTTTCACCATGAAAATAAATTCCATCTACAAGCAAAGGTGGTGTCAAAATGAAGACATCGACCCTACTGACTCAATTCAAGAAGCACTTGTAGAAGCCTAATTTATAAACAGGCTTCAGATTTCCATATCAGATTCTAAACAGGCTTCAGTTTGAACGCATTTCAGTCCTTTTCCAAGCAGGTGTTTTAGTTGGCTTTAAAAAACGCCTTTCAAATAAGTCACGATCAAAGATGCTTTTTGTTCTTCTTTTAATTCTTGGAATTATAAGGTCTGATCCCCAAATGTAAAATAAGATTATGATTTGTATTCACATTATTTGCTCATAAGAACAGAGCCCCAGTCATGTCGTCATAAAATCCAATGCTTTGTTGGTGTTAGAGAGGTCTTCAATAAGCGAGGCATTAACTAGAAACGTACAGAAAATAACAGATCGAAGGATATTAAAATTTATATCTTCCCGAAACTACTCCCAACAGAAAACGTGCAGCTAAAAACAAACAAACAAACAAACAAAAAAAGCACCAGAAGAAATTGCAATGCTGCAAATATGTACTTGATCACCCTAATAACGTACAATGTAATAATTAAATCCCGGGAACTGCTTTGCATTGCTGAATAATACCTGTGTCATCCGGTACCTAAGAAAATAGTAAATGGAAACCTTACCGGTACCTAAGAAAATAGTAAATGGAAACCTTACCACTTAGTAAAAATATTTTGGATGATCTGTTACAAGGGAACCATAAGCAGGATATGCACACTATCCACATCCCTAGACAAAACAGATTATTCCTTAAAGGATTTTCTTTCCAGGGTTCCAAGGGAAAGGATGTGCATAACCACAAATAGGTACTTTACATCTCAATACAATGATTTGTTTCCCCCCCAAAATAATTACCCCCGCCAAAAAAAAAAAATGCCAGCCATCTGGTAACCCAGTTATCAAAGGACAATTGCGGTGAAGAATTTTGAAATGAACAAAAGGGTTACACTCACATGTCTCTTGAAATCGCACTGTTTTACTCCTAGGTTCAAATTTAACACAATGACCCCCATGTCTTCTTCTAAACTGTTGGGGTCTTCCAATTTTAAAATATGTTCAGTCGTCCTACAAGCAAAAGGCAACAAATGACATTAGCACTTAGGGGCAGTACCAGATAGTTTCAAACTGCATCGGGAGCTTATGGCAAACATCTCCTACCTCTGCCTAAGGGTGAGACACGAGTTTTACAAAGCACCCGATTCAGTAAAAACAACACAGCCATCTTCAGAGCAGGGGAATTGTTTGGCATTGCCCTGTTCAACAGTTGGTTAATGGCTTCTTTCCCCTTACTGCCCAAATAAAATTTAAATACTTGTTTTATTTTTAAGTTAGGCAGGTTAATGAACCTGAATGTTAACAGTTCAAACTCCAACACACATTCCAGAACACACTGTGGATGATTTAACGTCTGACTCCTAGGTTTGGGAGCTAAAAGCTAAAATAGAAAAATTCACATTTTAAAGCACCCTTTCATTTATACAGATTTTTTTTTGTCATTTGATCTAAACAGATGCCATTTAACCTTATGTTGAGCTCCCTCTACAATTCATAATAACAATTAGAAGGTAAAAATACAATACCTGTTAAGCTCAAGATCTCTGAGAATGACAAAGGCCGAACCCATGAAATCGGATGTGGTTAAATCCCGATCATATACCTACAAAGAGGGAAGAGAGCAGTAATGCACGTTAATATGGTAAACCAACTGAGTTTGCCGAATTATCAATAAATGCAATAGTCTGGGAATTTTGAATTCAATCTTCTAGATCTAAAAACTAATCTGCAGAGTACCCTTAACGAGGAATGTAGCCAAGTTGATGGAGAGATTGAAATTATTCAAACTTGACCACTTTGCCTACCACAGCCAAAACAATAGCACAAAATACTCTGAAGGCAGTACTCATATGCATTCCAATGTTATGCACAATGGACCACTCTCTGTAGTTTAAATGGTCTCTCATTAAAATTTAGTATTTTCCACGGTGAGCAGATCTGCCAATTAAATAGAAATTTGCTAAATATTCTCTAGCAACCCTATCCTGCACTCAACTCATGCAGTTGTAACCCAGATGTTAGAGCAATTGGTGCTTCCAACCGGTAGCTGAAAGCTCTATTAAGTATAAAGTTATTCCTAATGAGAACGGCTTTCTTACTTTTCGCCACTGCACCGACAGTCATAATTCTTCCACGTGCAGTAAGCTTAAATACAATCAATGGAGATGTTATTTTCACTCTGATTTTCTGTGGCGTATACATACACCATTGATCCGAGAAAACAAAACACACACTTTCAACGAAGTGTACAAATAATCCCTTGCACACGAATGTTTTTCCGCCCAGAGCCGAACAATGATAAAAGAATTTGGGGACGTGGACTTTTTAAGGGGGCAAGGATTGCTGAGACATCAGCGTTTTTAATAAAAGAGCAGACTTGAAAGCCATCTGGGATTACCTTCACACGGAGCTTTTGATCAAGGCTTTGAATGGGAAGTACAACTACCTCATCCCACACTGGATTCAAGTTCTTATATATGACTCTACTTTTGTACAGCGTCTTCCCATTCAGCTTAAATTTCACATAGGGATCGCTGGTGCCTTTAAAAAGAAAGAGAGTGAGACAGTTTTTAAAAATGCACGTCAACGCCTAGGATCTCCCTTAAGTAAAGGTTCTTTCTACACTCCCCTGGTTGCAAGCGTTTTCCTGAGCACGCCCAGAACAAATGTCTCCCTGTGCAGAGATTGAAGGCCCCAGGGGTGGAGAGGAGAGGAAAAAAAAAAAAAAAAAAAAAAAAATGAAACCATCTGGGTCTGGGGTAAATGACTGATTCTTCTTTGCTCTTAGTGGTGGAACACCAATGGGTTCCTCGAGCTTTTTCTGTTTCGTTTCATCCCGGGTGTGGCATTGCAATGCTACCCACAAAAATGCAAGAGACAAAATCCACCCGTTCCAGCCCACGGGGTCAGGAGTCCTGGGGAGAAACCCGCCCCTCCCAAGAATGGCAGCGAGTCGGCGAAAAGGGAAAGAAACCATTTTCAAACGTCCGGCCAGATGGCTGACTCGACAGAACGCTGTACTTTAGAATATAATCATAATAAATCAATCAATCTCGGGAACCACGGGCTCAAAAGATGGGGCAACGGGAATGAAGACGGGGGGCACCGGGGGGCATGGAGATTAAATCGACAAAGTTGCCATTCTTTGCTGCCTCCTGCACCTGCAGTGAAGCCGGGGACATTGTCTCACCCTGGCCTTGCTGAATGCCACACCAGCCAGGCCCTCAGCTGGCCTCAGGGCAGATACCCCTGACCCGCCCGGGGGCTTTGAAACAGACGCCAGAAAGAATGAATAATGTCCCTCCAGCCACTCTACCCAAAGCAGAAGGAAGGGCTGTGACAAACCTTCCTCCACACTTTCAGAACAGTGGAGGGGAGGAAAAGAAAAAAAAAAAAAAAAAAAAAAGAAAGAAAATAGCAGGTCAACATAAACCATGAATTCTGTGCATGTCTCTTGCATGCCTGCCAGTAGACGGTCATATCTGGGACACACTTGTGCATTAAGACCTCATGAATGATGAATAAAGAAGCCACGAATGAATGCAGAAGCAGTGAGGGCATAACCGAAGGCCAGCCGATAATGCCACAAAGAAAGACAAAAAAAAAAAAAAAACAAACAAATCTGATCGGAGGAGTGAGGATAGTACAATTAACTGCAAAACAGACACCCGTGAGTAAGGGCGAAAGACCCACAGTCCGGTTCATCCACCGATGTGTCCCCG
The DNA here is from genome assembly GCF_018350155.1 of Leopardus geoffroyi. Taxonomy (NCBI): domain Eukaryota; kingdom Metazoa; phylum Chordata; class Mammalia; order Carnivora; family Felidae; genus Leopardus; species Leopardus geoffroyi. Next base: position 13,059,046 of record NC_059337.1, on the reverse strand, counting down.
GTGCCGTGGACGGTGCCCAACACAGGCCCCCCAAACATTTATCGATCACGAATTCCTGATAGAAAGTCAAGCCTACAGAGTCTAAAACCATCAGGTCAAAAATTAATTCGGCTGCTCTGTTGCAAACATTTACCAGGTCGTGACTACCGATCATTAAGCTTTTATTCTCTCAAGCTCGTCTTTTGGGTTTCTATTTACCAGCAGTATTATTAGCAATGACTGAACACACGATCTTCCCCCAACTTCCTTCTTTAACAGAAACAGGTGTCACTATCCAGCAAGGTCATCTACCTTGTTTAGAAGTCTCAACAGAGGAACCGAGGTAGAATGATCTGGGCGGTGGGGGAGCCTTCCAGTTTTGCAAGACTTCGAACCGGAAGGCCGAGATATTCAACCGCAAATATGCAGACGTACGCACTCGACTCTCACATTTTAAGTTTGCCGACACGGGGGCAGAAGTCCAGCGGTCTTTATTTTAATCTCGGACACACACACACACACACACACACACACACACACACACATGTCATGTTAGTTTGCAGCTCTGGACAGGACAGTAAAAGAGGAAGGCATTCACAGCCATTTAGTGGCACACTGACTAGTGAGCGAGCCACCTGCCCCCACTCCCTCTCACAGTACAAGGGGACACCTCCGGCAAGTCAGACTTTAACAATCATCCTGATATATATATATAAAAAAAAGTGTGTGGGGGGCGGGGGGGTGGGGAGGGACTCTAATAAAAAGAGGCCTTTAATTAAATGAAATTGCCACTCTGGGATCGGGCCTTCATGCCTGTCAGCGCACTCTCAAAATAAACATCTCAAAACTAGGCCTCGGCGGTGTCACTTTCTCACAGGCAAAGCATACTGGGTAATCCCCAGGCATCCTGACAGCTACATAATGTTCAAACGGTTTCACGGGTGAATGGCGTCAGTTGCGTGAAAGAAAATATTAATGTCTGGAATTAATAGAAAAAGGGACCAGGGTTTACAAAGCCAAACAAGGAAAAAGGGTGTCAAGTTAGTGTGGCGTTAATTGTTAGGGAAAATTTGAGAAAGGGGCGGGGGGGGGGGCGCTGGGAACACATGGTGATTTTCTCGCTGAGCCTAAGAGCCTCACTGTCAGGGAAGTGACATCTCAACTAGGCAAATTCTGAAAAGAGGTCTGCGGCTCAGGAATGCAACTCCCGATTAGACAAATGATGAGACAGCACCTTGAATGGATGGACTTCAACCTTTTTTTTTTTTTTTTTTTCGGGGAGCTTCAGAAACAATGAGGCTCTTTGGGAGAAAGAGGTGGTGTGGTACTCTGGGAGGAGAATAAAGCTGGGGTGGGGGGGCGCAGACGGGCACCTCCATCCTGGTGTGGCCACCAATTCGGCTATGTGGACCCTATGGGGTCACACGCACCCCCTCCAATTTAGAATATCCGGGTGTTAAGCATCAATGGCCTGAGTCTCCTGCCGCACCCCAGACACCCCGGGGTTCCATGCGTGCCCAGAGCGACTAACAGCCATTCATCGGTCCTGCAAAAGGGCTGCACCAAAGCACACCCCTGAGCACATGTGAGACAGTCCTTACTTCCGCCGGTACTCAAGGACACTACATCCTGTCAAGCCTCCCGTGACTCTGTATCTGTCAGGCCTGCTAACACTGTCCACGTGCTACAAACCCTAATGGCTGACTTCAGAGCCTGGGTCGGTGCTAGGCACGATGGTGGGGGGCGGGGGGGGCGGTCACGAAGGTAAATCAGTCCCAGATCCTGCCCCCGTCCAGGGTTGTGCACCTGGCGGGCAGCAGGCATGCTGTAACTATAACAAGAAGTTAAGTGTCAAAACAGAACTGAACTTCACAAGTGGGAGAGATTAGCTCTAGCCCGGGTGTCAGCGGAGGCTGAAAGAAAGATACTGGTTGAAATGTGGGTGGGCGAGAACACGCGGAGAAGGACTAAAGTCATGTTAGCAGAAGGAACTGGCTTTGAAGCCGGGGAGCAGGGAGGAGACCAAGATGACAAGATCTGTGTGGTGCCCAAACCAGCATTTCCACCGATCTGGAAATCAAGTGGAAAAAAACGTAATGAGAAATAAAGCTGAACGGGCAGGTTGGAGCCAGAGGCCAAAGCGCTTGAAAATGACAAAATCCAGGGGCGCCTGGGTGGCTCCGTCGGTTGAGCGTCCGACTTCAGCTCAGGTCATGATCTCATAGTCCGTGAGTTTGAGCCCCGCATCGGGCTCTGTGCTGATGGCTCAGAGCCTGGAGCCTGCTTCGGATTCTGTGTCTCCCTCTCTCTCTGCCCCTCCCCTGCTCGTTCTCTGTCTCTCTGTCTCAAAAATAAATTTAAAAAAAAAAATTAAAAAAAAAATAAAAAACAAAATGACAAAATCCGGAGTTTAGTCTTTGTTCGGTGAGAAAGACAGGATGGTTTGCTTTATCCTGTTCTTTTTTTTTTTTTTTTTTTAATTTTTTTAACAAGACAAGGCACAGGTCTCAGAAAGATACAAAATGAAAAAGACACATCTGCACTCTCTCACACCTTCCTCATGCCCCTTCCTCTCACGGGCTGCTTTTGTGAATTTACTACAGGAAAAACATAGAAGAATTGATTTTAACTCGAGAGTAATCATATTACATGCACTGGACGTCACTCTTTCACAATGAAAGCACCCGCAGTTCTGTTCACACAGATTTACCAGATTTCTTTCCATCGACTGCAGAAACTTCCATTGTGTTATTGACTACTTACACAACTAGCCACCAAATAGTGGATACTTACATCGTTCCATTTTTTTCTGTTTGTTTTAGTGCAAACAATACTATAATAAACATCCTTATACGACTGTCTTGGAGTGTGTATTTAGAGGGAACTTCTAACATTGGGACAGCTGGTTCTGACAGATACTGTCAAATTGTTCTTCCAAAGTCTGTCAAATTTACATTCCCACCAAGACTATATGTTTTGTACTTGTTCCTCTGCATGATCACCAATACTGGGTGCTCTGTGCCTTTATTTTAAAAGAACAACAGGTGGAAAATGATACCTCTATTTTTCTCGGTGACATTTTGAACAAAGTTTAGAATCTTTCATATTTTAGTGACCTACATTTGTATTTGTCAGAGCAATTCCCATTCATTCCATTTGTCCATTTTTCTAAGGTCTCACGGTTTGTCATTTGCTTCAGGATCTCAAGGAGTGTTTAATTATGGATATCAGCCATTGGCCATAAATCTTGTCATAATTTATTTACAGTCAAGCTATTTCTTGTGATAAGTTTTTTTGTTTGTTTCTTTCCTTTTATTTGGTCAAATGTGCCAAAGTTTTATTTATGGCTTTGTAGTTGAACATTCTGCTTAGAAGAAAATTTTCGCACAGTAAGATTTTGTAGTTTTTCATTCATTCCACATACATCCTTCGCCCATCTGGAATTATTTCGGTGTGAAGAGGGAAAGCAATTCAGGTTTATGTATGAACAGGAGAGTAAAACGATCAGAGCCAAGCTTTGGAAATATAAACCCGGCAGGAGCTTATAATGTAGAAGGCAGAAGACACAGGCTAAGCCGGAAAACCTGGTGGTTGAGATAATGCAGCATCAGGGAGCTGAGGGCCCAGGAGAAAGCTGTACCCGGAAGAAGTAACCCAGGGTTTCACAAACCGTGATCCACAGAACCTCACCTGCACGGAGGCTCCCTGGACTGAAAGGGTTAGGTAGTCAAAACCACTGGGAGAAGCTGTTTATTTCTTGCCTTGGAATTTCACAGTGTAGAATACAACACTGAACTCTGCCAGGAGCTACATTAAGACAGACAACTATACAAACAGCTCAAAACTTTTCTACTCTGTATTTCATCAAGTTATTTAAACAGAAAATATTTCACTAGGAGCAAACTATAAAAATAATATTAAATTCCTCCAAATCAAAGCTGTAGAAGATTAGATGCATGCCAAAAATGGCCTAATGTGCACAGTCTTGGGAGAATAAACATGCGATCAGTGAATGAATCTCATTTGAAATAAGATGGTGTGTCGATGACAAGCCCGTACCTTCCTTTGCCTAACCGCCTTTTAGTAAAATCTCCCTTCCTTGGGCACTTTTACTCCGTTTCCTTGTGCCTTACTATCTTTAGCTGTATATAAAAAAATATACCAACCTCTTATCTTGAGAACTGAATGAACTAATATACTTCATTAATAGCAGACTCTAGCCATTAACTGACAAAGTCCCATAGCAACTGCTACTTTGTTAGTAAGTATTGCTACTCGATTACTTTAAAAGAGGTGTCTATAACAAAGTATGTGGTATTAAATATTCACTTATTTCACCTATCCAACATAACATGTACCGTTTGTTTCTTGTTTGTTTCTCTACTGACCCTTCTATTGCCATCTCTAAAGGTATGAAATTTGTATCACCTTTTCTCTGCAGACGTCGAAGAGAAAATTCCTTATCTTACATACTTCTTACGTGATCCCATGTGGTTTGGGAAAATCTCCATGAAATGATCTGAGCTATCCTGGAAAGAAAGGACTGTAGTAAAAATTAAAAAGCACTAACTATCCATGAGTATTGGCTTCTGCCCTATCTCTAGTCCTAATGTTATTCACTGACAATTTTGGATCACTCTGCAAATATATCCTGATGAAAATGACAGATGGTTTGGTGAGAAGGACACCAGATAACTCAGGTCTATCAAGGAGACAGTCATCATGAACCATATTACTTGTATCTACTATCACATTGAGAGAATTACAAGAAAAAATGGTCAGAAACAACAGAGGAAGTGATACGTGGAACAAATATTCTGTTGACTGGCTCAAGATCAGATAAAGAATCTGCAAATAAAATAAATCTGTAATGAAGCACTAATTACAAACAACTTGTCTTTGCTTTTTGTAATAGAACTCATGGCCATGTGGGAAAAAGCAGAAAGATGCACTAAATAGAAAGAAAAGATGGGGCGCCTGGGTGGCTCAGCTGATTAAGCATCCGACTTCAGCTCAGGTCATGCTCTCATCGTTTCTGAGTTTGAGCCTCGCATAGGGTTCTCTGCTGTCAGCACAGAGCCCGCTTCAGATCCTCTGTCTCCCTCTCTCTGCCCCTCCTCTGTTCTCTCTCTCTCAAAAATAAACATTAAAAAAAAAAAGAAAGAAAAGAATGGAGGAGGGAGGGAAGAAGGGAGGAAGAAAGAAGGAAAGAAAGAATTACTACCATCTAGAAAAGCTTAATATATTGATATGTACCTAGATTTTACATGCACACTCTGACTTTTCAAAAAAGAAACCAGCCTTCATATTGTATTTTTTACCTGCTTTCTTCAGCCAATAATACATCAGTCTCCTTCTGTCCCCATCAATATATTTATACAAATCAGCTTAATGGTCATTTATGTGTATATTGGGGCATACGTATATATAGCATAGGTTTGAAAAACCAGCGTTCCTAATTTGAAAATAAAAAATCCATGCAAAAGCAATATTTGTAGGCAAAACTCACTTATTTGCTATCAGTAAAGCTCATTTGCCATGTTAAAACACGGTTTCTTCAAACGAAAGGTTGTCAAGCTAGAAAGCTCTCCTAATTGAATGCATTTCTCAGAGTAGCAGTTTGTGAAAGGGAATTATCTCCACGTTTTTACATGAAGTTCACACTTTGTAATATCTGATAACTTTTGTTAGGAGATCTTAAGAGTTCTGATTCAAGTCAACACTTACTTGTCAAGTCTTTAGGGAAACTCAGGTACAAAACGATGAATTCATCCTGTATGAACAGTATTTGGAAACATGGAAAAGTATCAATTTGATGTTTTTCTTATCCTCTGGCTTAAGAGTGATAAGGGGCTATTCAATCTCCTTATCAGATACGTTTAGAATCTTCTCAGTAAGGGGCGCCTGGGTGGCTCAGTCGGTTGAGCGGCCAACTTCGGCTCAGGTCATGATCTCGCGGTCCGTGAGTTCGAGCCCCGCGTCGGGCTCTGTGCTGACAGCTCAGAGCCTGGAGCCTGCTTCAGATTCTGTGTCTGCCCCTCCCCTGCTCATGCTCTGTCTCTCAGTAATAAATGTGAAAAAAAAAAAATTAGAATCTTCTCAATATTATGCATATGTTGAATTTTTTCTTCTTGTCAGAAAAATAACCAAGCCTGCGCTGTTTTTATACGGGATCCATAAGTTCTGACTTTCTCTGAGGCTGGCTAAATAAGTGCCAGAAATGATTTCCAGAAAAACAGCCAGTGATGATTTTTGAGCGGCTGCTGCTGCCCCCTGGCAGTTAAGCTGAGATTTCTACATCAAGTGTCCCAAGTGCCACATTCTTGACCCACCTTCAGAAACCATTATGGGCATTATGGACATTCAGAGGGTACTTTTCCTCCATCACATGGGAAAGAAGAAACAACTTTCCCTATGTAGAGTGAAATCTGTATTACTTAAGGTAGCAGTCGGTTCAGGTCCAGCGGAATTCCAGGCCAGGTTTTATTGACTACAATTGAATGAAGGAACATGCTTATTCCCAGGATCTCCCTAGCCCATCAGGCTGCAAATGGTGGCTCTATGCTTCCCAACCACAAAACAATAGTTTTCCGCCCCAACCACCTTCAGGCCTTGCTGTCTGTGAACTCCTGAAGTTTTCTCCTGAATGTGACGGACTCCTTGCCTCTAAAGGAGTCTGTCGTGCGCAATGACCCCAATGGCACCTTGGTCAAGACCTGCCCATGGGTAGACCCTGTGGGTGTAATGGCTCCGTGCAACGCGCCAAAATCTAGCAGGTGAAAGAGTTTCCACTGACCAACTTACAGTGGGATCCGTGATCTGAAATTCCCAGTTTCGCGAAAACTTGTTTATTTTAACTCTTTATAGAATTTGACCGAAACTTGCTTATTTTGACTATTTGTAAGCTTGTATGGGGTAAGTAACGGGACATTCTAGAGCTGTCAGAAGCAAGGTCTTCCTGGGATCTTCGGATTCCTCCCCTGCATCATTGCCATCCTAAACTTCCTTCAGTCCCACCTACCCCATCTGGGTTTCCCTCCCCATCTGTCTTCCCCCTAATATCCTCTCCTTGTCTGTTCCCAGTCATCCCGTTACTGGACTCTGAAGCCTAGGCTATGGCATGTCCAGTCACTCCTTTTTTGTTTGGCCTCAGGCAAATTAAATACTTAAAATGCTATTTTCATTCTGTCTTCATAAACCAATTGGCTGATATGACCCAGAGACCTTCAGCTGCTTTTAAAAGTTCTCATCCAATAACTTTATACATACAGACGTATCACTATAGATTAAAGGAAAACACTGCCAATATACTGAGGAATTCAGTAAATCAGTAAATAGGCCATCTGGTGAATAGATTATTGGGCACATTGACTTTTGGTGAAGTGATCACTAACAGAAGACTTTTGTACACCTGTTCTTGATCAGGTACAAAGATCCTGATCTTGATCCAAAGCATACAGGGGTGTGGACATCATGCATGATTGTCCCCGTAACGATCAAACAAAGAAGGGCCCAGACAAAGATAGAAAAAGGCCTAACAACACAGAAAAAAAGGAGAAGGGAGGGCAGCGGCCAAGATGCAGCCACGTAAAGAGACTAGAAAGAGGGTCAGAGAAAAAAAGGAAGAGTAAGCCACACAGCCAAAGGATGTAGCTTCCCCGAGTTTCTGCAGAGGGTACAGACTTCAAGATCTGTAGTCTGGTCAGCTCGGGGTGTTCCAGAAATCCACACTGCCAAAGCACACATAGCTATTAATACCCTAACACTGTCCCTTCTATTAATAAAAATACTAAAAGTGTCCTCAGCCCAGGCTATTATTTGAGCATAAATTTAAACCTAATGAAACAGGCAGCAACTTCCCTGGAGAAGAGACAAAGGACGGAAGCTTAGTAATGACATTAACACTGGGCGTGCTCCCATTTAATCCTCCGAGGACTGTCAGGGATAGGACTATGTATACTGTCGTCTTAAGGATGGATAAAGGTAGGGGTGCCTGGGTGGTTCAGTCCGTTAAGCGTCCGACTTCACCTCAGGTCATGATTTCACAGTTCGTGAGTTTGAGCCCCACGTCGGGCTCTCTGCTGTGAGGGAGCACAGAGCCCGATTCGGATCTTCAGCGCCCCCCTCCTGCTCCTTCCCTGCACGTAAGTGTTCTCTCTTGCTTTCTGTCTCTCAAAAAATTAAAATTAAAATTAAAAAAATTAATATTTTTTAAAGAAAAGGATGAATGAAGTTAGTGAGTTCCCAGAGCCAAGCCTCAAGCCACAGACCCGTTTCAGTGTAAAGCTTTCATAACCAGAGCAATTTTATTTATTTATTTTTTTTATATTTATTTATTTTTGAGACACGAAGACAGAGCATGAGCAGGGGAGGGGCAGAGAGAGAGGGAGACACAGAATCCGAAGCAGAGTGCAGGCTCCAGGCTCCGAGCTGTCAGCACAGAGCCTGATGTGGGGCTCGAACTCAGGGACTGTGAGATCATGACCTGAGCCGAAGTCGGACGCTCAACCGACGGAGCCACCCAGGTGCCCCATAACTAGAGCAATTTTAAAGCATAACCCGTCCCATTCCTCTGAATCTGGGCACCTGCTTCAACCCAGACAGAGTGGAGGAAGTCACAAGGTTTTCCTTCCAAAGCCGTGCCACGCAAGCTGATACAGCTCCTGCCTGGCGTTCTGGAGCCTCAAGGCAGAAGCCCTGAGCTCCTGTGACAAGCGTGAGGCACCATGCTTCATGGGGAGGTCTCGTGTGGACCAGCCCTTGTCTCCCCGCACCCCATCCCAGGTTGCCACCGTTGGTAAAAACTGGCCTGTGGGCCTCCGGGTGGCCAGTCCCCAAAATCAGGTCACACTCAACCTTCGAGGCGTTCCAGTGGAGGCTGCAGACAGCGTGCGGCAAAGGGAAGCGATGCACAGCGTGCCCTCTTGAAATCCCCCTTCCCAGCGTTCGTGAGCGTGTGGTGGGTTGGGGTTGCTACGGAGTGGGGTAACTTGTCATCACAGGGTGGTGGTCCCTTCATCACGTTGCCTGCCGTGCCCGCTGCCCCAAATCCAGCACGTTGTCAAGCTTTGGGGTTCGGATGGCAAGACAGAACTAACCACCCCATCAAGATTATGTCGCAAGGAAATCACAGGACATACAGAAACGTGCCGATACGTCCTCTGTATTTCGCCCTCTGTTTACAACACCCACACCCCCCGGGGCAGAGGGCACCGTACCAACATCACAATGAAACAGGGTAAGTAAAAAGAACCCTTTAGAGGCAGCTGGGTGGCTCAGTCCACGAAGCCTCTGACCGTTGATTTCGGCTCAGGTTATAATCTCAAGGTTCAGGCCCCCGTCAGGCTCCGTGCGGACAGGGCAGAGCCTGCTTAGGATTCTCTCTCTCTTCCTCTCTCTCTGGGAGTGCTCTCTCTCTTCCTTTCTGTCTCTCTCAATAAATAAGCTTCAAAAATTTTTTTAAAAAATAAATAAACACAGCATGCAGTGGGGCACGTGCTATCTTGGTACAGAAACGAACCACTGGTAAAAACCACTGGCAGTGGAGAAGCCCCATTCAACCGGATGGAAGATGTGCTACCTTAAATTCAAGTCAACGATCTTCAGTTGGATGTAAGGCGGTTGGTTACATGCAGCAGACGCAGAAAACAGGCCGGTTTCGCTCCGAGGCCCTTCGTACGAACTGGGATGGGATCCCACTGAAAGAAGAGCTTAATTGACTCTATAAAACGGGAGAGCCACAAGGCCTTCTAATAAACTGCTAAGGACGCACAGTTTCCCAAAACAAAATACCACAAAATTCCCCAGAGGAAAGGGCTCCGTTGTGGGACCACATTAAAAGCTGTAAGGACAAACATGGCTGCCCAAGGAGGATCCGCATCCAAGTGGGAAAGGAACCAGCAGAAACAGGTTTCAAAAATCAGTTCCACTTACTGGCTGTGGGAGCCTGGCAGGCTATCAACACGCAACAAGTGGAGAAAAGCCACCCGCTACCTGGGATCTGGGATGGGTGGCTGCATCGCCGAACGTCTCAAGTTTGCTCTTGAAGGACATGCTCCCATACCGGCCAGCTGTGTTTCCGTGGCTCCCACACAACATACCAGTGATCTCATGCCATCTGGTGTTCGGAGAAGGTACTCCAATGTGAAGCAAGCCCCATTTCTTGCAAAAAAGTACTGATGGTGACCTTTGGATACAGTAAACCTGGTGTGGTGCTGGCATCCGAACAACAACAAAACCCACATCCGCAAGATTCCAAGGGAAATCCAAGAAGCAGCCCTGCTAGGCACCGTGTGTGTTTCTAACACACGATTAGAAAGTGGCAATCAGATCAGCAGGGAAAGGGCTATTTCGTCCCAACTAATTAAATAGCCATTTGGCCACAAGTAAATCTAAGTTCCTACTCTGAGCCAGAAATCGAAATAAACTCGAGACAGATCAAAGACATAAAGGAAAAAGGCAAAACGAAGTAGCAAAGAGAATGAATGTAGGTGGATGCGTATTCCCTTTCGAGAGAGAAAGGCCTTCCTTGCTATAAAAACAAAAGAAGAAATTCTCTAGAATAGGACTGTAAGACTTGAAAAGATCTCTGCCACAAAACTCTATAAACAAAACTAAAAAGCACATAACAAATTAGAAAACTCCAGGGGTGCCTGGGTGGCTCAGTCGGTTAAGCGTCCGACTTCAGCTCGGGTCATGATCTCTTAGTCTGTGAGTTTGAGCCCCGCATCGGGCTCCGTGCTGACTGCTCAGAGCCTGGAGCCTGCTTCGGATTCTGTGTCTCCCTCTCTCTCTCTCTCTCTGCCCCTCCCCTGCTCATGCTCTGTCTCTCTCTGTCTCAAAAAAAAACAAAAATTAAAAAAAAAACTGCTAAAAAAATAATAATAATAAAAAACTCTATGTGAACATATCTAGGCAGCAGAAGAAACAGCAGTGATAATATACAGAACAGGCTTTGCACAAAAGAGAAGTAAATAGCTCATAGCCAAATATACCTAAGGAATCAAATTTATTAATACAAATTGAAACAAATATAACACTTCTTCTCCATCAAAATGACAAAGATAAGGTGCACACCATGCGGGGAAGAAAAGGAAAGGAGACCCCAGAGATGTTATTGCTGGGTCAGCAGTAGAGGGAGATAGTTCCCAAGGGTGAGCTGGCAATTCTGCAAAGAGAACCTCGACCTGCTCGGATCAGGAAACACAAAGCATCCGCAAAGAAGTCAAGAAGAAAGTTGTACGTCCGGATTTAGGCACAAGAATGTTTGCTGCAGGATTAGTGCTGGGAATAAGAATTCTGAGAGACCCGGAACCAGAACACTGAGTAAAAACAAAGAACGATGCGCTATATTCTATTTCTTCTCAAAACAGAATTTTTGTAATATGGGAAGCACATGTGTGGTGAACAAAAGCAGTGATCAAGCCGTTTAAAGTCAGATCCGGCTGTAGCTTGAAAAGTCAGATCGATTCTGGGGCGCCTGGGTGGCTCAGTCAGTTAAGCGTCCAACTCTTGGTTTTGGCTCAGGTCAGGACCTCACAGTTGGTGAGTTCGAGCCCCACACTGGACTCTGTGCTGACAGTGCGAAGCCTGCTTGGGATTCTCTCTCTCTCTCTCTCTCTCTGTCTCTCTGCCCCTCCCCTGCTCATGTTCTCTCTTTCTCTCAGAATAAATAAATAAACATGAACAAAAATTTTAAAAAGGAAACAAAGAAAATTGATTCTTTACATATCACGTCAGTATGGCACGTTCAGTAAAAGTGACAGAGTGACTGAGGATGATGCTTGTCCACACTGCCGTGTCTTCCCAGGGTGGCCACTATGAGAGTCGAGGCACATTTTTCTGAGTCAAATATAAAATGGGGAAAATTAAACCACCAACCCGTAATAGAGTCCTTATTCCCATCGCTAAAAACTAGCCTCTCCTTCATTTTTGCTGACGCGCAAACACGAGGTAGGAACCAGGCTCAGAAAACACCCTTCACCACCACAAACCACCCTCTGCACACCCCCCCCCCCCACCCCGGGGGCAGGGAAGCTAGGGGGAGGAGTCTAGGGCAAAAAGAGAGAAAAGCGAGAGATATGCAAAGAGTCAAACAAATTGCCAAGAAACTGGGAAGAAAAGCCATCGTAAGACGGGTAGAAATGCCACGAGCCCTTCCCTTTCCAGAGGGAAACTGCAAAAATCAAACCCGACCAAAAAAGACAACAAACACAGTAATAATCCTAACTACTGTTTCTTCCAACCCCACCCATACCACCACACGTCCCCTCGAGCATGCACACCAGGTGAATCCTCACAACTGCTGTGAGATGGTATCTGACTTCGCGTTCAAGCTCGCGTGGTCTGCACCCAGGGTCCAGGGTTCACACGCAGCGGTGCTCCCCAAAACTTTGCATCGTGGCACAAACGAAAACCATGGCTGTTGTTGGGCACGGTAGCGTAAATGGGGGAGACTGCTGAGGGGCTGGCCCGGGCTCCACAGAGCTGTCGGGAAGGCCAAAGGCATGGATACCCTAGAACACCGCTCAGAACGCACCTGTCCAGAAGCCGCGTGGCTCTTCCTCAGTGCACAACGCTGAGAACAGAGTTCTGGAAACTCCCTATCTGTCCTGCAATTACAGATGTAATGAGAACAGCGGGTTTCTCTCTAGCTCTGATACAAGGGTATCTTTTCTTTTTATCCTTATTTATTTATTTTGAGGAGGGGGGGGGCGTGCCTGAGTGGGGGAGGGGCAGAGAGAGGGGGAAAGAATCCCAAGCAGGCTCCACGCTGTCAGCACAGAGCCTGACGTGGGGCTCGATCTCACCAACTGTGAGATCACGACCTGAGCCCAAATCAAGGGTCGGATGCTTCCCCAACTGAGCCACCCAGGTGCCCCGTATACATTTCTTCTTTAAAAAGAAAGGATTCAAGGGTCACTGGGTGGCTCAGTCGGCTACGCATCCAACTCCTGGTTTCGGCTCATGTCATGATCTCACAGCTTCATGGGTTCGAGCCCCATGTTGGGCTCTTCGATGACAGCACACAGACTGCTTGAGATCCTCTCTCTCCCTCTCTTTCTCTGCCCCTCCTCCACTTGTCATGTCTCTGTCTTTCTCAAAATGAATAAACTTAGAAAGAAAGAAGGAAAGAAAAAGAAGGAAGAAAGAAAGAAAGAAAGAAAGAAAGAAAGAAAGAAAGAAAGAAAGAGATTACAATCATTAAAAAATTTACAGTTATAGGGGCACCTCGGTCGCTTAGTTGGTTAGGTGTCAGACTTCAGTTCGGGTCAGGTTCTCATGGTTTGTGAGTTCAAGCCCCATGTTGCGCTCTCTGCCATCAGCACAGAGCCCGGCTTCTGATCCCCTGTCCCTCCCCTGCTCTCTCTCTGTCTCTCAATTGCAAATAAATAAACACTAAAAAAAAAAAAAATCTAAAAGAACAGGTATGAAAATTAGCCTATTAAATGGCAAAAGGAAAAGAAGTCTGAAGTCAGAGATATTGGACATTTGAACATTTTGGTGGCAGAGCAGGAATTTGCTAAACACCTATTCCCTGGCAAACTTTTCACACTAGGGCGGGTGTCTTTACGCCATTCTTTCCAAACTGGAAAATGACTTATCCAGCCTGTTCTTCCCGGGGTGTGCAACTGAAGCTGTCGCTGCTCTGAAAACAAAGGTCAACCATCTACCTGTGCTGGAGAAGGAGAGCGGTCTGCTAGGGGAATGGGTCATAAATCTTCATTACATAAAACGCACATGAGAAGAACCATGAGGCGCCCAGGGTCGGGGGGTGGGGGTCAGTCCATTAAAGTCCAACTTGATTTCAGCTCAGGTCATGATTTCAAGGTTCCAGAGTTTGAGGCCGCATCAGGCTCTACGCTGGCAGCATGAAGCCTGCCTGGGATTCTCTTTCTCTCTTTCTTTCCTTTCTTTCCTCCTTTCTTTCTTTCTCTCTTTCTTTCCTTTCTTTCTTCCTTTCTTTCTTTCTTTCTTTCTCCCTCTCTCTTTCTTCCTTCCTTCCTTTCTCTCTCTCTCTCTCTCTCAAAATAAACAAATAAACATTAAAAAAAAATAGAAAGAAAAACCATCAATCCTCAACCCTCCGGCCTCCAGCCCAGATAATTTTTTTTGGCCCTGATAATGTCCCACAAAGTCCCTCAAAGGGCTTTTCTTTCCTTTTTGCAACACTGAAAAGTGGCCACCAGAGGGCAGCAGCAACACAGTATTCTTCCAGGGCACAGCAGAACAGTCCCATAGCCACCTTCACACCAAGGGCAAAACAGGGTTTCAAGGCAAGGGCTCCTGTTTTCCAGGAGTTAATGCTCTAGGGGCTTTTTGTTTGTTTGTTTTTTATTTTATTTTGTTTTAGAGAAAGAGAGCATGAGCAGGGTGGGGAGAGAGAACAAGAGACAGAGACAGAGAGAGTAAATCTCAAGCAGGCCCAACATGGAGCCTGACTCAGCACTCGATCCCACAACCCTAGGATCATGACCTGAGCCAAAATCAAGAGTTGGGTCTTCAACCAACTGAGTCACCCAGGCTAACGCTCTACGTTTTAATGGGATTTGATCTGAGCCTTCTTCCCAGGACAAGAGGCCTTCCCATGTCACAGAGCAGTGCTCATACCCGGCCTAGAAAAGGGCCGTTGGCATAAACACCACCAGCTTTAAGACCCCAAAATATTTCTTGACCACATTTCCTTCCAAGGGAAACTGAGTCCAAGGTTCAACTCTCTCTATGCATCAACCTCATTACAAAGTTAAAAGGACTTAAAGTTGATTGGTCATATCATGTTCCTTCTGTTTGACCAATCTATAAAGACCCCCAGGAGTTACCAGACTCAGATCAAGAACCCAAAACAGGTATGTGTCTCGTTTGGTCCAAAACATCACTGCATGTAGAACCTCCCTGCGAGAAAAAAAAAAAAAAAAAAAAAACGGGAAGGAAATGGAGGTATAAAGGTGTAAAAGGAAGAAGTGAGGATGTGGAAAAGGGAAGTAGAAACACTGAGGAAAAAAAATAGTAAGATAGGAGGGCAGGAGGCGGGGTGTAGACAGAGACAAAGATCTACCCACAGGCAACAGGCAATTGCTGGGATAGAGCAGGGAGGTGGGGGATGCTGGGTCTTCCCTCCTGTAGATTGCTCAAGAAGATGAACTCAAGGCAATGGCTAGACATTACCAGCGTTCAAGTAAGGCTCATTTTTAGAAAGACCACCTACAGCACGGCAGGTTGTTCAGCAGAAAGAATGGGGCTGCTTAATTAGTACTGAGCTCGCCCATACCGGATTGAGTCCGGGCAAGGTTGAAAGACCGCGTGTCAGAGAATTGAAGGCAATTCCTAACCAACTAGAGAAATGATCTGTGAAAGGCAATCTTCTAAATGTGGCCCCGCTTCTAGCACAACCTCATGAAAACCTGTCAGCCTCCCAGGTGTTATTCTTATATCCATGATGACTCACGGATGGACAGACCTGTTCGTGACAGTGAGTTACCGGTTACCCGCTATGTTCAGTTCTTTTGAATGACCCATAGATTTTGCTGGGTTTATTCAATGCACACACACACACACATACACACACACACACAAAACACCTATGTATTCTATACAAGGGATAGACAAGTTAACAGTTAAAGACCCCGTGTGGGGGCACCTGGGTGGCTCAGTCGGCTGAGCGTCCGACTTCAGCCAGGTCACGATCTCGCGGTCCGTGAGTTCGAGCCCCGCATCAGGCTCTGGGCTGATGGCTCAGAACCTGGAGCCTGTTTCCGATTCTGTGTCTCCCTCTCTCTCTGCCCCTCCCCCGTTCATGCTCTGTCTCTCTCTGTCCCAAAAATAAATAAACGTTGAAAAAAAATTTTTTTTTTTAAAAAATAAAATATAAGGGAAAAAAATGACTTTTTGCCACCTAATATCTCCAGAATTTTTTTTTCATTATTCAAGGTCATATTACTGATATGCTCATAAATAAGCAAAGTTTTTACTTTGCTACACCAGAAAGCAGTTTCTTAGAGTAAAACTCAAAAAGCAGATCACGATATTCTAGACAGAGGTTGGCAAACGTTGGCCCATGGTTCAAACCCAGGCCACTGCTTGTTTTTGTAAATAAAGTTTTATTAGAACACAGTCATGACCATTTGTTTACATGTTATCGTTAGATACTAACCCTAACCAAGAATGATTTCTCTTTAGCGGTTTGGAAAACCACTAACATTTTTCACTTTAGAAAAAATTAAATAATAAACCAGATGTGATCCAGTACTCTGGATAACTTCTGTCAGTTTCGTGCAATGTATTATTGGCACCGAAAAGTCACATTTTTTTTTCAGTTACTTCTCCCTCTCTCTTCAGTTATGCAGTGATATGACCAAAAAGGAAGTGAATCATTAAAATGGATCTAAAGGTAATGGCTGTTTGGGCATGACACCAGCAGAGATGAGTAGCTGTCCCTGAGCCCTTATGACCCGTAAATCCTAAAATATTTACTTTGTGGCCCTGGACAGAAAAAGTTCCCACCCCACGTTCTAGACAGAAAGTTACATAAGCATAAGCACTGATTATGCAACAATCTAAAGAAATACCAAACTCTTTCCTCAAAGAATGATTCATCAAAACGGTTTTCCTCCCTAAACATTCAGAAACGAAACCGTGCGACTGACTTCCATATCCCAGAGGTGTCCCCCTTAAGAGCCGAGGGCATAATACATTTCAACAACACGCCAAAGGCCTCTCCGTCATAAGTGAAAATCAATTAAAAAAAATTAAACACTTAAAGAAAAAAAAAAGGAAGCTGGAGACTAATGCTGGAGAGCAAATACGTAATGAGGGAAATCCCCAGGAAAAGAAAATGTTGTGCCTAGTAGAGAACTGAAGCTCTACCTACTATCAGGAGAAGCAAATATTTCTTCTCACGCTGTCCATGCACACTGGTGGACAGAGGCTGCCCAGAACAATGGTTCCTAAGTGTGCTTCCGGACCACCTACATCAGCATCGCCTGGGAACTTGCTAGAAATGCAAATCCGCAGGCCCCACGCAGGACCTGCTGAATCAGAGACTCTGGGGGGTGGGTAACATGTGTTTTCATCAGCCCTCCAGCCTGCCCTGATGCTCATTCAAGTTTGAAAACTGGTGCAAAGGACTGTAGTGAAGAAAATCCTGAGGCCGGGTTGGGTCCCATAGAAAATAACGTTGTAGGGCGCTCGGGTGACTCAGTCGGTTGAGCGTCCGACCACTTCGGCTCAGGTCATGATCTCGCAGTTCAAGGGCTCGAGCCCCACGTCAGGCTCTATGCTGACAGCCCCGAGCCTGGAGCCTGCTTTGGATTCTGTGTCTCCCTCTGTTTCTCTGCCTCTCCCCTGCTCATGTTCTGTCTCTCCCTCAAAACTAAATAAACATTTAAAAAAATAAAAAAGAAAGGAATGTTGTACTGATAAACAACGAGTCTCAGGCAAAGGAGGCAGGAGTGGATGCATGCATCCTAGTACTTCCGATCCCTGTCTAAACCAACCGTGCTCCCTCAAATGCGGCCCCACCTTGAGAGGGCTCTGGAACATTTTCCTGATCGCTAATATGATGCTTATGAAAATCAAGCAGAAAATCAATAGAGTCCCAGTGTAGGAGGCACAGCGCACCTCAAATCATGGAAAAAGAATTGGCTGGGAGAGGGATATTTTGTCAATAATGATTAACTTGCCCAATAAATAAAAGAAGACAGACAAGAACAGTCACTAATGGCTACAAAAGATACAGGTTCTGGAACAACGCGGTTTATGACCTAGACGCCTTAGTAGGTATTTATATTTGGATCATGTTAGGTTTACACAAGATAAAGCCAAAGTCATAAGACATTTTAACTCCGATGAAACTATTCAGACAGAGATGACAGGGGCCGGGATCATAGCACAAGCTATGGTCTCTCCTTTGTCGCCAAACGGCCATGACATTGAGCAAGCGTACCCACACCGCATTATTTTGGTTGTTTTCTACCAGGTGCGACGTCTTCTCCATCATCCACTGAGGTTACGGACCCCCTACTACGAACCTGCTACTTGGAATCTATCATTATGATACGTCAATGGTGGTAGGGCCAGAGAACTCACTCTGGGAGAAAGATCCAGAGAGAACGGGTAAACTGGAAAGGGGACAGCTGGTGTGTGGGGGTACTCCAGGGCCTGCACTCCCTCCCCAAAGTGACAAACTCTTAGAGGAATTCCAAGAATTTAAAACAAAACATGGTGTTTAAACGTTTGGAACACCCTCTTCCTAGTCAAGTTACATATGCTCTCCATGGAACGTTCTTCTCCAGCTCCAGAGAAGCTGTCATAAGACAAGCTCGATAATGATCCTCATTTGACAGAAGCCCCCACGGGACACCGTGCCAATTCAAAGCCAGAGTTGGTGTTTTCGTGGGCGTTAACTCTACACCGGTTTATGATTATTCCCTAGGGGTTATTTCAGGTATGAAATGCTACCCGCTCAATCCATTAAAAATAACATAAGGGATGGGGCGCCTGGGTGGCGCAGTCGGTTAAGCATCCGACTTCAGCCAGGTCACGATCTCGCGGTCCGTGAGTTCGAGCCCCGTGTCGGGCTCTGGGCTGATGGCTCAGAGCCTGGAGCCTGTTTCCGATTCTGTGTCTCCCTCTCTCTCTGCCCCTCCCCCATTCATGCTCTGTCTCTCTCTGTCCCAAAAATAAATAAACGTTGAAAAAAAAAAAAATAACATAAGGGATGCATCTATTAAAAGGCATATGTTTACGACCATAGTGCCCAACAACAGAACATAAGAAGTCATACGATCGATAGATGAGAAATTATGATTTTCATAGAAAACACATTTTACCAACAAGTAAAAAATGAGATTTTCCCCCCACCATTTTGAAGTTCTATATCTGAGGAAGTACAAAGATACAGACAGGCAGGGATAGCAATTTTGTTTTTAAAAAAAAGAGAGCAGGGCCGCCCCGGTGACTCAGTTGGTTAAGCGTCTGACTTCAGCTCAGGCCATGCTCTCGCGGTTCGTGAGTTCAAGCCCCGCATCTGGCTCTGTGCTGGCAGCCCGGAGCCCGCTTGGGATCGTCTCGCTCCCTCTCTCTCAGCACCCCCTCCACTCATGCTGTCTCTTCCTCGAAATACATAAACTTTAAAAAAAATTTTTTTGGGGCGCCTGGGTGGCGCAGTCGGTTAAGCGTCCGACTTCAGCCAGGTCATGATCTCGCGGTCCGTGAGTTCGAGCCCCGCGTCGGGCTCTGGGCTGATGGCTCACAGCCTGGAGCCTGTTTCTGATTCTGTGTCTCCCTCTCTCTCTGCCCCTCCCCCGTTCATGCTGTGTCTCTCTCTGTCCCAAAAATAAATAAACGTTGAAAAAAAAAAAAATTTAAAAAAAAAAAAATTTTTTTTAAAGTGAACATATTTCACGGATCCTGAAAGATGGAAGTCAGGTGAGATCAGATCGGCAAAGAGTCCGCAACCCAAAACGTGAGCAGAAGAAAGTTATAGCAAAAAGGTTGCAGAAGCAGGGCTGGGTGGGAGCATGTGAGGGTGTGTGGTGGGTAAACCAGGGATGCTCTTAACTTGCAGGCAGCAGGTAGGGGAGGCAGCTGGTGGTCTGAGAAACTGTCGGTTTCTAGGCCAACCGACTAGCATAGCCTGTAACAGCTGGGACAGCACCGTTCTCTCCCCTTGGGGCCAACCAGTGACCAGCAACAGACTTGGACTGCAAGCTGGAACAGGGAGCATGAACAGTAAGCCAGAAAGGAAGGCTTTGGGTGAGAGGTGATAACTGGGAACTGGTGCTAACTGGGGGGGAAACAGGAAGGAGCTGCCTGAACTACTGATTCAGCCTGTCCATTCGCATATCCTAGCCCTGCTCGCTATCAGGGAAGGGAGGACACCGTAAACAAAAACAGCACCCGCAGATGGCGGGGCAAGGACAGAGGGACACACAGAAACGTGAGTGGCGAACACACGATGCTGACATCCAAGGGATGAAGCACGAGATTTTAAGTGGAGACTTAATATTCTCAGAAATACGATGGTATCATCTCACTTGCGAAATAATCACAGGCTGATATAAAATTAAATGGCAACTCAATACATGACCTGACTGCACAATGGCCACAACTGACAAGAAAATGAGTAAGCTGGAAGGCCAAGTTGAGGAATTCTCCCTGAAAGGAAAAAAACCATGGGAAGAATGAGAAAGACAAGCTAACGGACTTAGAGCACTGAAAGAAGGGTCTAGGAGGTACTTTGTCCTTTTCATATTCCAGAACAGAGTAGAAACGAAGCAACAGGAAGAAAGACACTCAATTCCTTAGAATTAAAAAAAAAAAAAAAAAATCCCTTCTTACTAAACAGAATAAAATTTAAAAAAAAACAAACACAAAAAACTACAGGGGAGCCTGGGTGGCTTAGTCGATAAAGCATCTGAGTCTTGATTTCGGCTCAGGTCAGGATCTCATGGTTCTTCCATGAGTTCAAGCCCTGTGTGGGGCTCAGTGCCGACAGTGTGGCACCTATTTGAGATTCTCTCTCTCTCTCTCTCTCTCTCTCTCTCTCTCTCTGTCAGCCCCACCCCCACTCACTCGTGCTCTCTCACTCTCTAAAATAAATAAACATTTTAAATAAATAAATTAAATAAGTAAAAAAATAAATAAACTATAAAGAAAACACAAATATATTTGCCTGTAAGGAAATGCAAAACCTCTAAAGGATAAAAGCGGCCACAGAAATAAGACATAACAGACTGAGAGAAAAATACTTGCAACCTGTAATAAACAACCATTAATGCTGAAACTTACAAAGAATTACAAACAGAGAGAAGAAACTCAATTGAAAACTGGACAAAACCCACGTTCATTACCATGACAATCCACAAAGTACAAATTAACTTTTTTTAGTACTTATTTATATTTGAGAGAGAGAGACAGAATGCGAGTGGGTTAGGGGCAGAGAGAGAGGGAGACACAGAATCCGAAACAGGCTCCAGGCTCCGAGCTGTCAGCCCAGAGCCCGACGCGGGGCTTGAACTCGCGAGCTGCGATATCATGACCTGAGCCGAAGTCGGACGCTCAACCGACTGAGCCACCCAGGCGCCCCGACAAAGTACAAATTAAAATAAGGAGAATCCACACCCAATCTATGAGATTGCCCAAAACGAACAGTGATAAAAGTAGATATTCAACAACAGTAACATACTGTAAGAGAGGGCATGCTTTCTGCCTTCTGGAGGACAATTTGCCAGGGTTTCTTAAATTTTTAACAACACGTATCCCCTGGATCCTGACTTCTATTTCTAGGTTCTGTCCCGGTTGCTAACAACAGTTATCTTTTTTTTTTTTTTTAAATGTTTGTTTATTTATTTCGAGACAGAGAGAGAGAGAGAGAGAGGGAAAATGAGCAAGCTAGCAAGGCAAGGGACCAGGAGAGAGAACCCCAAGCAGGCTCTGCACTGTCAGTACAAAGCCCAACATGGGGCTCGATCCCACGAACAGTGAGATCCTGACCTGAACCCAAATCAAGAGTTAGTCGCTTAACCAACTGAGCCACCCAGGAGCCCCAACAGTTAACTTCCATGAAGTGTTAGAAGCCAGATGTAGGTGTAAGCACTTTATGTAAGTTATTACCTTCCATGCTTTTAACAGCCTACAATAAAGTTTACTATTATTACCCTCATTGTATAGATGAGGGAACGAACTCACAGAGGGGCCAAGGGACATTTCTTGAATCAAACAACAACTGGAGAAGGGAAGGCTTTGAGCCCGGGCAGTCTGGCCCCACCGTCTACACTTAAGCACATGCTACTTTTTGGAAGATGTATTCTTATTTGTGCCAAAAACAAACACAGGGTGCTCATTACAGTATCATTTACGCTGCCGAGAAAGTTGAAAAATAAAAAGCAGCAACTGTCAGTAGAGAAACTGAATAAATCACACATCATACTATGGAATGTTGCGTAGCATTTAAACGAATGGAGATATACTTGCATGGAAAACCATCGTCGATCTTGAATACGTATCGTGAAGCAAAAAGAAAGCTTATTGCGGGCTAATAGGGATATTACAGTATCATGTTAATTAAAAACATACACGTGTGGGGGTGCCTGGGTGGCTCAGTTGGTTGAGCGTCCAATTCTTGATTTTGGCTCGGGTTGTGATCTCACAGTTCGTGAGTTCGAGCCCTGCATTGGGCTGTGCACGGACAGTGTCGCACTTGCTTGGGATTCTCTCTCTCTCTCTCTCTCTCTCTCTCTGCTCCTTCCCTACTTGTGCGTGCTCTCTCTCTCAAAATAAATAAACTTTTAAAAAACACACGTGTGTACATGTGTGTGTTTTAAAGGCACAGAAACAGGGGGAAAAGTGAACGAATCAAATGATACGCAGATGACAAATGTTCTCCTGAGGGAGGGAAGCCCCGTGGGATTTCAGTGCAGGAAGGGCATGGCGTTCAAAGGGCATCTTCGGCTCTGTGTACATTTGGGGACCTCGCACGGACATCTTTTGCTTACGTATCATTCTCACGTCTGTTCACATATACACATATTCACACACATGCTCACGTTCACGTATACACAAGAAATTATGTACTTCTTACGTACGTTCACGTCTTTTCTTATGTGTAATGAAAGTGGAATCGAGGGAGCGTTTTCTTGAGCAGCTGCCAGCCGCCAGGATAACGCTATTCTCGTGGCCTTATTTCATGGAATTATTACTCATATCATTATGGTGATGATTACTGTCCTTACTGTTGCCATTCTCGTTGTTCATTTAACCACACTAAAGGAAAGGAAGATGCAGGGTCTTCAAATAACTTTGCTGCAAATGCTCGATCCCTTCGGGGTATAGGTCTGAGCTCCGCTCTGTTGCGCGAGACGAGAAAGGTGCACTAACAACACAGAAACGAGAGTGGAGAAACAGGTGCGTGGGCTACAAGGCACCCAGAAGAGCCAGGCTTACCGCAGCGATCTCGGATGACCAGGTTGCGGCCTTCCTTCAGGTGTATGGTGAGGAGGTAGGCAAAAGGACTGGGCAGGTTACTCACGCCATCGCCGGCTTCCCCAAACATCTGCACAGATGGAGAAGGAAGGTAAGTCTGGTGTCTGGGGACCGAGGAAGAGAATTTCAGGAACACCTCTTAACTTGAGAGCAAAAAAAAAAAAAAAGGGGGGGGGCAGGGGGTCGCCACCTTCAAGCCTCACCTGCCACCCCACCCGCCTTGATGACCGGGTCACTAGGTCTTACTAACATATCCTCTATAATTATCTCCAGTGGGATTGTATCCAAATTCACGATGGGATCCTTGCAATATTTAACTCCCCCCACCCTCCAAATCACACAAGGGTTATTATGCCCTCGGAAGTATATCGGTATCTGAAATACCCTTCAACTCCGCGATTTCCTGTAGGATTCTTTCTTTCTTTTTTAATTTTTTTTTCAGTTTCTTTGTTTATTTTGAGAGAGAGCAAGCAGGGGAGGGGCAGAGAAAGGGGCAGAGAGAGAGAGAGTCCCAAGCAGGCTCCAGCACTGCCCTCTCGGAGCCCGATGCGGGGCTCGAACTCACGAACCGCGAGATCATGACCTTGGCTGAAGTCAGGGGTCGGACTCTCAACCCACTGGGCCAGCCCGGTGCCCCTGCAGGATTCTTTCTTCTAGAACTCGCGGAGGAACACGAGGGAGGAAGTGGCAGGCAGAAATGCAGCTGTGGGGCTGGCCCGACAGACATGTGAACACTTCTGAGGTAAAGTGGCTTCCTCATTTTCTCCCCCTTCCCCCCAAGCCCTTCCACTCCTCTGCACCTCCTCCACGTGAAGTAAAAACGTTGCAGTTCACGTTCAGGACCGCTCAGCTGCCGGCCTCCGCGGCCCACAGGTGCATAAGGCACCTGCCCCTCCTGTGTCCACATATGATGCCTTTGCATGCTCTCCCCTCGGCATATTTTTCCTCCATTCCCTGCTCCCCCCCACCCCCGTGGAGTCTCCTACACTTGACCTTCAGTCTTCCTCCCCTCACCTTAGCTCACTCCCCTCCCCAGGAAGGCATCGACTCCCACAGGCCACCATGTTGAATGCAAGTCTCTTTTCGAATATTCATCAAATGAATCCAACTAAAGTTTCGAACCAGAGTTTTGCACTAGTCCAAATTGTTGTCTTTCCAGAGACAAGAAACAGATAAAGTAATTTATCGTTCACTTTTTTGACATTCAATTAATCGATTCTGTGGCTAGGTCTCCCTTGACGGCCTTCTTTTGAAAACTCCCCCGTCTAGGTTTCAAAGCACTTCAGAATGGCTTTGTCTCCTTTACTCTCCCACTCAACTGGAGAGCTGCTCTGTATTTTTAGAAAAATCCGTCCCCGCCTGACAAATCAATAGACTCGGAATTAATCTCTTCCAGCTATAATTCGCCAGGCCGGTCTTTGCAATGGTTCAGCGTTCTTGAAAAATAAAAGAGGCAAAGAAATACAGACGTTCGGTAAGAAATATCTATGGTATTTGCTTTAGCGTTTGCTTTTAAGGCATTGTCACTCACAGATCGTTCTTCAAACTGCTGGGATGTCAGAGAAGCATTCAGATCACCACTGCCGCATAGCTTCTGTAAAGAAAAGAGGAAGAAACAACCTGCTTCAGGAAAGCAAAATGACATTAACCTACAGGGATATCCCCTTGAAGGCGCCACCTGCGCGCTCAGTTTCGGGTACGCGGGCTGCTTTTGCACGTGTGTGGCAAGTCCTGGCAACAAAAGTTTGATTCGGTGGAATCCACCTGCCTGCAGCCTCGGCCGTCTTGGTCACGATCGGAGCATCAGTGTGGATAAGGCTGATTGTCCTCCACCACCGGGCTGCTCCATCGTCCTTGGTCCGTCCAGGGCTTGGCGTGCAAGCAGCTTTCTTCCAGTGAACAAAATGCGAGCAGGAGAGTCACCCCACCAGCGCCCTCCCCGGGCCTGCCTGGCCCCCCTGCCCACCGGAGAGAAATGGACGGATCATGTGCCGGAGACCCGGGCTTGTCACGCAGGAGGAGACGTTTCAAAATGTGATCCAGAAGACCTTCCTCAAGCCGTACCTTCGTGAGACTGTACCGTCACCAACCCAGGGGTAAGAAATGCAAATTCTGAGCAAATGACCTCAGAATGAGAGGTGCCTATGCTTTCTAATTTAAGATGCCCAAGAGGGGCGCCTGGGTGGTTCGGTGGGTTACACTTCTGACTCCTAGTTTTGGCTCTGGTCTTGATCTCTTCGTCGGTGGGATTGAGCCCCGAGTCAGGATCTACACTGTGCAGAACCTGCTTGGGGTTCTCTCTCCCTCTCTCTCTCTCTCTCTACCCCTCCCATTCTCTTTCTCTCTCTCCCTCTCAAAAAAAAAAAAAAACACCCAGGAAATGATCCCACAGAGCAACGAAATGGGTAACAGTCAACAGTCAGTAGTCAGTGTAGGATACAGTAGACCTGTCCATTACGCAGGTTTTATACGTACAACACAGGTTCCGGAAGAATCTGGGGACTCCTTGAAGGTTTCTGGGGCTGATGTAAGGATGGCTGCCTGTATGCAAAGGCAGAGTGGAAGGGAAATGAGCTAATGATCTTCTAGCATTTTGGGATATGTTTCTGTCTGTCGGGCACATTATCCAGAGCTGATTTCCTGTGTGAGAAACACGGGGTCTCTCCCTCCAAACAAGGGTGGGTAACTCTGAAGTCATAGGCAAACTGAGGCAGGCAGCAGACCTGTGGAGGCTGCTTCAATGACCTTGAACCACTGAGGGGAGATGCAGGGACCAGGGGCACCATGGTCTTTGGTCTTTCCCGTCCATCGCATCCATCAGAGAGGTCCTGACACAGGGCAGACATCCCGCCTGGATGGTAGGCTGCCTTCCAGGGCAGTGACACGGAAACACACACACACACACACACACACACACACACACACACACACACATTCTTCGTCTCTGTCTCTCTCAGAGAGAGCTTCAGGCAGAAAGAGGCCCTGGGTTCCCCAGCACAAAGGCAGCTCTTCAGCCCCTAAGAGGCATGGCAGGAGGGTGAGGGGCCATGAACAAGCAGGGGTTCTCTGCATGCAGGGCCCCTCTGCATGCAGGGCCATCACAAAATGCTGCAACCATACAGCCATCGGCCCTAATCACAAGGTGGCCTGAAGCCTGACAAGTCCTTTCCCAGGAAGGACAGAGGCCCTGGGACTTCTGCACCCATGATTCTCACACCGGCCTCCTTCTCCACCAGTCCCAGGTCTAGCATCCCGAAGACTGCAAATAGAATTCATTTACTTCAGATTAATTCACCAGGACCAAGGGTGACTTCAGGCACTTTGACCTTTCCTGAAGGCTCCCAGCCCTGTGGTCACCAGAGTGACCTTGGCCCTGGACATACCACTGCTGCCCAGCCAGGAAGAGAGCCCAAACCCTCAGTGCAGGAGAGCTGTTAGCAGACCAGAAAAGAGGGGACAGCCTCTACGAGTCACCTCCCCCCCCACCCCGGCTCTTCAAACTCCTATTTTGTTCTATGGGAAAGACACCCAGGATGGTTGCACAGGACTATCCGATGACCGCTTTATGAGGACAATCAGAACCTTACTCAACTCCCCCAGTCTCAAAAGATTTGCCCTTTTACAACACACACGATATCTCCCGGAAGCTTAACAACCCCTCCTCTAAAAAAATTTTTTTAATGTTCATTTTATTTTTGAGAGAGAGATGGAGAGAGAGAGAGAGAGAGAGTGAGCGGGGGAGGAGCAGAGAGAGAGGGAGACACAGAATCGGAAGCAGGCTCCAGGCTCTGAGCCGTGAGCACAGAGCCCGACACGGGGCTCGAACCCACGAACCGCGAGATCGTGACCTGAGCCCAAGTTGGACGCCCAACCGACTGAGCCACCCAGGCGCCCCATAAAAACCCCCTCTTCCACCCGATTTACGAAACCAAGAGAGCCCAGCCACACTGCCACGTTCAGATCCCACAAGGCACCACGTGCCGTCTGATGCTCTGTGGCCTGAAGACCCACCAGTGTCTCCGGTTTTAGGAAACGAATCGATGTTCCACTTAACCAATCCTGTGCAAAGGCAATTCCACAAAGCCCCCAGCGCTGGGATCAGGGTTTCCATTTAAAGTACGTGGTCATTCGCCAAAGATCGTGGTGGTCCAGAATCTTCTACTGTCAAATACGAAGGTGGACGGCCAGGCGCTCGAAAACGTCAACCCTCAGAGTACACCCCAAACGCGCTCTCCCAACTTGGCCTCGTTGTATCCATTAGTCCACAACCCCTCCGTGGCTTCCACACTATCAAAACTGACAGCTTTTATCCAAATATATGATACGCCTTCCACTTACAACAACATGGAAATTAAATGTGAAGAATGACATTAATTCAACATTATGGCTGGTTTTACTCACAGAAAAGTCACACAACTTAAACTTACGGTTCCCACGGCCACCGTAACTGTCACACACCGTATATACACACGAAGGAAGGAAACCGATCACCGTAAAGAAGAACCGAAATGCTACATCGGCACCAGAGGACACGTTACAGCTGCTGGGGGACACATAACCTTGAATATTCCCCTACATTCTGCATAGAGCCTAAGATATTACCCACTGAATAGAAGGTACATTATTTCACTTCTTTGTCAACCCAGTAACCACGTCAGTGGGCCTTTTTTTTAAAAACAGCACAATTAAGGGGCGCCTGGGTGGCTCAGTCGGTTAAGCACGCGACTTCGGCTCAGGTCATGATCTTACAGCTCGCGGGTTCGAGCCCCGCATCGGGTTCTGCGCTCGCAGCTCAGCCTGGAGCTGCTCCAGATTATTCTGTTTCTCTCTCTCTCTCTCTCTCTCTCTGCCCCTCCCCTGCTCATGCTCTGTCTGCCTCTCTCTCCAAAATAAATACATAAAAACAGCACAATTAAGAGTTTCCTCAAAGGAGTCCCTGATACCCCACTATCATTAGAATATATTTCTGATGTTCTCAACAAGCATAATCAAGCCCTCTGTTTTTCTTTATTTTACTTTTGAAAACTTAATGGTAAAATTGCCTTTCTGTATATGTGTACAGGGCTACATTGTTTATATGTTTATTTTGAGAGAGAGAGAGAGAGAGGCCAAGCAGGGGAGGAGCAGAGAGAGAAGGAGAGGGAGAGAGAGAGAGAGAAAGAGAGAGAGAGAGAATCCCAAGCAGGCTCCATGTTGTCAGCTCAGAGCCCAACATGGGGCTCAATCCCACGAACCCTGAGATCCCGACCTGAGCGGAAATCAAGAGTCACTTGCTTCACCAACTGAGCCACCCGGGTGCCTCCAATGGTACGGTTTTTAACACACACATAGATTTGAGGGACCACCGCAACAATCAAGACAGAACAGATCTGTCACCCCATTAACACTCATCCGTGCTATCCCACTGGGGTTTAAATCATCCCCAGCCCGCGGCAGCCACCTGTCTGTCTTCCTCACGTAATTTCATCTTTTCCAGAATACCACACACATGGACTCAGCCAATATGCAAACATCTGACACTGACGTCGTTCACTCGGCCCAATGCCTTTGAAGCCCATCCAAGTCGTCCTCTGCAATCATTCAAACCATTTTGGTGGCCGAATAGTATTCGATCCTACATTTATGCATTTGGTGTTGGTTTCACAAATGCCAAACACGTTATTTCCAAGGACACAGGGAAAGATGAATAATTTTGAATATCGTAATGCTAGGGGTGCCTGGGTGGCTCAGTTGGTTAAGTGTCCAGCATCAGCTCAGGTCATGATTTTGCAGTCCGTGGGTTCAAGCCCCGCATCAGGGCTCCGTGCGGATAGCTCGGAGCCTGGAGCCTGCTTCAGATTCTGTGTCTCCCTCTCTCTCTGCCCCTCCCCTTCTCACACACACACTCTCTCTCTTTCAAAAATAAACATTAAAAAATTTTTAAATTGAATATCATAATGCTAAAAAAAGGCTAATAGGAAAAAAAGGTCTAATTACTTAGAAACATTCCAAAATTACGGCAATAACAACGTGGCATGAAAATTAGGATCCAGTTTAACCGTCTCTCCCATAACTCTCTCTGCTGCCTTTTGGGTAAGTGGTTTTGTGTGTTTGGTTTGCTTTGGTTTTCTATGACTGAGAGTTTAAATTGGTATTTCCATTCTACCTGAATGGAAATGGGTGGCAAGGTAATAAACTTTGCCTTCTCTTTAGGGAAGAGTCGTCTAGCTGCAGGAAGGCAAATTTATTAAAATGTAGCAGGATACGGGGAGATACGAGCATGGATGGGCCAATCATATAAAACAGAAAAGTCACCAAGGATCCTAAGAGCAAGACACTGATATGAATAAACAGTTTCCTTTTGTGTATGCTAAATGTGACCTTGTACAAATGCCATCTCCCATGTGGCTCATCCAAAGGCTCTCACCATGAAGTACACACAGGAAGCCAAATTATAAACCATGTAAACAACCGCGGGGGGTTTAAACTTCAGTAGGAGACATCAACCCACAGCCAGGAAAGCTAAATGAGGAAAAAAGCTGGCTCAGGAGAGTGTTTCTACAGTCTCTGGAAAATACTCGGGACATGTCAGTATGGCAAGCAGTCCCCGTAAGACATATTGACTTAACCACTCCTCTCACATCTAGGTTATCGAGAATCCAAACACTCTGGCTGACAGTGGTCACAAACACAAACACCCAACAAGACAAAGGAAGGAGTGAAACGAGCAAAGGGAATGGGATGGCGAGCCAGACCCTGAAGCACAGCCCAGATCCAGTGACGGAATCAAAACGACCCACAGGGCAACTAGAGAACAAGATTACGCTGTCTGGAGCACCTGCGGGGAGCTCAGTCGGTTAAGCGTCCGACTTCGGCTCAGGTCACCATCTCACCGTTCATGAGTTCAAGCCCCGCGCCCGGCTCTGTGCCGACAGCTCGGAGCCTGGAGCCTGCTTCAGACTCTGTGCCTCCCTCTCTCTCTGCCCCTCTTCTTCTCATGCTCTGTCTCTGTCTCTCTCTCAAAAATGAACAAACATGAAAAAAATTAAAAAAAAAAAAAAAAAACTAAATGTCTGTTCAGAAAATTTGGGTCTACCAAATGGCTGAGTCTATGCATATCGCGTTTTGACACAGCTTTGCAGGAAGCTATTGATCATACAATCAAGGTACACATATTTAGTTCCCTCCACCCCAGTCCCAAGAGTGTTTTCTCTGTAAGTGATCACCCTGGAATAATAATATGCAAAATATGAGTCGTGTGTGTGTGTGTGTGTGCGTGTATGTGTGTACCTATAACCCTACTCAGTCACATGTCAGTATTAATCAGTGACCAGCAAATTACAATCCACAACCTACTTTTATAGATAAAGTTTAAACTTTGAAACACAGCCCCACCTATTCATTTGCATACTGTCTATGGCTGCTCTCAGGATACAATCCCAAGGCTAAGAAGTTGCAATAGAGGCCAGAGGGGCCACAAGGCTAGACATACTGATTATCCGGCCCTTCATGGAAAAAGTTGGCCCCTGGTATACTCAACCTTTCTTTTCCTGTTCAGTCACAGTTGTCCACTGACCTTTCACACGCTGTTTCCATGCTGTTACCAGTAGATAGTTTATTTCTTTTTTTTTTTTTTAATTTTAATGTTAATTTTTGAGAGAGAGAGACAGAGGACAGAGAGAGAGAGAACAAGTTGGGGAGGGGCAGAGAGAAACGGAGACAGAGAATCCAAAGCAGGCTCCAGGCTCTGAGCTATCAGCACAGAACCGGACATGGGGCTCAAACTCACGAACCCTGAGATCATGACCTGAGCCGAAGTTGGATGCTCAACCGACTGAGCCACCCAGGCGCCCCACTTGGAGATAGTTTAAAAGAATAATGGTCCCCTTTACGTTTGCTTAGCACTTTATAATATACAAATACACACGGACTCCTATTAACTTATTATAAGGGGCCCACAGGGTGTCAGGAGTATCATCAATTTACAAATGAAGAAGTCCAAGTGAAGAGATAAATGGTTGCTCACTAAGGGAGACCAGAGAGTTAGGAGTTCCCTTGACTGACCTGGGTCCTCTATTCTTTTCACCGTGCCCCGACTTGCCCCAAATCCAAAGTCAGAACACCTCGCCCGGCATGCTGACCGGCAGCTCCCTGCAGGGGCAGACGAGGCCCGGGAGTCAGAAAGACCCGGTTCCCACCCGACTTGTTCTACTTCCTAGCTTCTCGTCCTTGAAAACGCGACCTAAAATTCAAGACGTGGGAACCTGTCCACAACGGGCAAAAAAGACACTCACCGTGTTGACTGTTGGGAGAAAAATGCATTCATTCAAAGGAAGTCTACTGAGCATTACCGTGTTTTTGGGGCCGGACAGCGCACGAGGCTGCCTGTATGCAGAGCGAGCCAGACGGATGGTCCGAGGAGATAACGCTCATGTTCCGTACCCAGCAAGGGTCCTGATACATAACCTCTCGGAAATTGGTACCGGATCGGGGTTGCTTTCCTATTAGGACTGTTATATTGCTATCATGATTCGTATTAAGACAGGGGGTATGTTTAGGAAGACTGGAGGAAGAAAACTCAATGACGGGGGTCAGCAACCTGAGTCCCTCCCTTCATTCCCTCCCTCCGCTCCCCTGACACTTGTATCATGACAGTTGGAGAGATGTCTAATGACACCTCGGGCCCGTGGGACCTCCCTTGGCACACAGGGCTCATCCAGCCTAGGCAGGCTTCCTGCATGGCTCTCTCCCCGGGCAAAGCTTCTCCTTCAGCTATTCGCCGCCTATAGAGCAGGTATCGCAACGCCACCTGTATATTACAGATCCCTGCCTTGCGAGCAGCACAGTATTGAGCCCCCAGCGCTCCTCTGGATGGATGCCCCTCGTGGGTAGCCCGGATAGTCCTCGTGGTGTAGCAGGACCGCCCGACAGGATGGGAAAGTCTGCATGATCCAGCCTCAGAAATAACTCTGACATCTGCTGCCACCCCTCCTCCTGTCCTGCCACACGGCCGCCTGGCTATTCCTGAAACACACCAGGCGTTCTCCTCCCTGCCTGGAGCCGGTGCACTTACTGTTCTCTCCCCTGCAGAGGTTTTTCCTCCAGACGCGCACACACCTTCCTTCCTTCCTTCCTCGCCTCCTCTAGGCGGCCGGGTCGCCATCTCAGAAGAGGTCTTGTCTGGCCACTCTGGGCAGAACTACCACCCCAGGACGGCGCAAGCATCCTCTCTGCTTTGTTTTTCTCCCTTCCACCGACCCCTCTCTGAACCTATCTGTAGCCTGCCACTGTTGAGATCAGGATCGGCTTTCCAGGAGGAGGTGGATTTTTGTCTGCTTTCTTGACCGCTGGGTTCCTGGCGCCCCGAGCAGCATCAGCACATGCGAGGTGCTCAACGCGTGAGAAAGGAGGGAGGGAAGAAGAAACGGGGCACCCAAGCTGTGAAAGACCCTGCAACGTGGCGGACACGCCTGGCTCGCCGACGCCATGAGGCTGAGTGATGATTTGGGGGATAAACCAAGAATCGTAAAAGGGCCCGAAATTGAACTGTGGAGACACTAATGTACTCGTTCGCCAGCTGGAGGCCCGTTCCTCTGCACCAGTTTGTCATTTTGCTTCTTTGTGGTCACTAAAACTGAAGCTCTGTGGTTGCCGAGTAGCGGTTCTAGAAACATCCCAATCAGGTACTTCTCTAAACCACTCAGCTCATCTATATAAGCTGGCACCAAAGCTAGTTATTTAAAATACTAACTGCCAAATGAAATGTCAGGAAAGGATGTATTCCGGTGGGGGGTGGGGGGTGGGAATTACATGAATGAGGGAGGGGGGGCAGTAATCCTTCCATTCAGGGTTATTAGTTGCTGGCCATCATAATAAACCCATTCAAGCACTATAATTACCCCTGTATTTAAAAAGGCACAGTGGGGGTTGCCTGGGTGGCTCAGTCCATTAAGCATCCCACTTCGGCTCAGGTCATGATCTCACAGTTCGGTTTGTATGTTTCAGCCCTGGAGACTGCTTTGGATTCTGTGTCTTCCTCTCTCTCTGCCCCTCCCCTGCTCACTCTCTGTCTCAAAAATAAAAGTAAAATCATTAAAATAAATAAAAAATATAAAAGGGCACAGTGGACACAGCGAAATAACAACCAATATCTTCCTTTCATTACCAACTTTTTTAGATCACCGACTCGGAGGTGTCCCAGGTTAAAGGATCACATTTCCAAACTCCTTGCTGTGCACACAGTTTTGTGTACGGGCTTTGGATTCAGACAGTTCCCAGATTCGGATCCTAGCTCTAACACTACCTGGATGACCTTAGGTAAGCCATTAAACCTTCTCAGCCCTCATTGCATTCTGGAAAGTGTACTGATAAAAATAACTATAATAACACGAATAAATACAAACATAATCATAGCAGTGAGCCCATGCCTGCCACATAGTTTTGGGCCACGAATTCTCTATATTTTTTTTTAGGCTTAAAACTTTATTTTGAATGAAACTTAACTACTAGGCTTTCCTCCCTACCTACCTGAGTCTTAGACACATAACGTGCCCTCCCTGACCACCTGCTCAGAGTGACCCTCTCTACTGACCTCACATGGTCATCTAGCACTGACCGGGGACTGAAACCACCTCGGATCCTTGGTCATTTTTTCCAATATCTGGGCCTACTCTCAACTACATCATCAACACAGAGGACGGGAACCAGAGGCAACTTTCTGTATTTCCTCAGTACCCGATTTTACAAGGCAAGAGAGAGCATCTCGAAAAATAAGTAAGTACTGGGGAAGGAAGTGAGAAGAAAATGCAAAGGAAAAAAAAAAGAAAAGAAAAGCTATTCTTCCTCTGGGTCTCCTTAACTGTAGCTTCTCCATATTTAATCTGACATTGGGGAAGTCCATTAGTGCTCACTGTACATCCCCCTCCAACCCCCCCATCCAGGGCCTCCATGTATCACCACCTTCCTCGACCAGCTGAACTTCTTAAGGCTCCACAGCACCTAGCATGGCCTGTGGCTTAAAAGTCAGCTTCAGAGGGATGCCTGGGTGGCTCAGTCAGTTAAGCGTCCGACTTCAGCTCAGGTCATGATCCCACGGTTCACGAGTTTGTGCCCCCCGCATCGGGCTCTGTACTGATGGCTCAGAGCCTGGAGCCTGTTTCGGATTCTGTGTCTCCCTCTCTCTCTGCCCCTTCCCCACTCATTCTCTCTCTCTCTCTCTCTCTCTCTCTCTCTCTCTCAAATATATAAAAACATTAAAAACATTATTTCTTGAAGTCAGTGTCAGGGAAACATGAGTCAATATATTTCACATAAACAAGGTTTGCAGAAAGCTGGGCAGGAAGAAAAAGAAGGCATCATCTCTGTTCCTCAGGAGCTTCCAATCTAACATGAGGCCAATTTCTAAATAACCAACTAAATACAAGGTGGGGTCAATACACCTAACAGATTCCCCAAGTTTTTCCAGGCCCTGATATAATTATCACTCCATACACATTAATGAAGTTGAGGTTTATTATGATTTGACAATCATGAAACAGTGTGCTGTTGCTATCAAAATAACAGGAACATAAGGTGCCCTTTACCACCTCCCATGCCCAAGTTTTGGTGATGGCAGCAAGGAGAATAAAACTGTAAGACCACCTTTCATCCATTAGAGGCCCGACATACAAAGTCACTGAAAGCAGGCAATCTGGTTGCCAGGCAACCATGAAAACCTACCGGCCTGACTGAAAGTGAAAATAGACAGCTAATAAATTAATGTGTCAATCAATAAAAAGGGAAAGGTCATGCAAGAAAGCCTGGGTACAAGTTTGGACTCGTCCTTGAACCCTACAGGGGGAAGAGACAGCCTATGCTACAGGACTTTAAGAATCGTGGCTTCGTGGCCTAGGCAGGTTGGCCATGTGGATATGGAGGTCATTGGCTCAAGCGAACACAGTGTGAGCATGTCAAGATCTCCTTTGCACCTCAATCTCTATCGTGAGATGAATGGCTTACGAGACACCATTCAGTGTGGAACCTACCCGTTCTCCTTGCAGGGATTCATGTTCGTAAAACAATCTCCCGATTCTATGTGACTTCTCATGTAGGCCGACTTCCAAGAGTCCATACGCCTAACAGATTCCCCAAGTTTTTCCAGGCCCTGAGATAATTATCACTCCCTACACATTAATGAAGTTGAGGTTTATTACGATTCAACTTCCCAAGTAACTCGACAATCATGAAACAGTGTGCTGTTGCTATCAAAATAAATATTAGAGTCTATACGGTATTTAACCCTCATTACAAACAGTCAAGGTTGTCATTTATAGCTCTGTCTCGTGAGCACTGGGTTATCATGAGTTGGTCCTCGGAGCCAGATGGCCGCTGGACAGTTAATACAGGCCTGGGAGGCAGGTGACCTTCTCAGGGTCTTACCCAGTGACACCTTTGCCCACTACCAATTTGCTTTCCCTTCGCTACCTCCCTTACCTGTTCCAAACCCTTTCTTCCTCTACAGATGTCTGCAGAAAGCAGAATGAGGTTAGCGCTCGGTAACAGCAAAAGTGGCATGCCAGGCAAACAAAAGCAGGGTAATTAACACTGACTGTACATCGGGAAAACCCTCACAGGGAGGGAGAATTTGACGGGTGAGAGGGTTTCCTGGAAGAGAAGTACGAGACGAAGAAGTGAGGAGGAGACAGAGGTGAGATGCATAAAGGAAAATGTCAGTGAAAAGCAAGGAAAGTGAGACAGCCTCACGGCATTCATGGGTTTTTCACTTGGGCCACCCGGCGGGTGTGGCCAAGAAAAACGGTCTCTGTGTGTGAGAGCACTTCAGGGACACAAGATTCTGTCAGAACAAGTTGAGATCGGGTTTATGGGCAATGCCCACGGCGATCAGAATTGAGGGCCCAAAGAAAAGTCTGGAGAATCCTCTCTGACCAACGTATCCTTTATTCTAAACCTACTTTCTTCCATTTTGGTTTTATGGCTGGTTGAAGCACCTTCACTGAGACTCTTCCAAGGCTCCATGTGGCTTCTCTGTTCTCCCGTTCTTTCTTCCTCTTCCTTCTTAATCTTGTGCTTTGCTTCCTCATTCCATGTCCCCATAACTGTCAACCTGCACCTTGCTTCCCTGCTGACACTGGCAGGACTAAGAAGAGACTAGAAAACGTTCAGACACCATCATTTGGGGTCTTATGCCACGGCTGCGGGCTCAGCCTGGTACCAAGTTGCCATTGCATAAAAAACATGGAAGACAAACCCCAATGGGTGCCTCCGACCACAGAAGTTCCTTTCCTTACCCCTCTAGAAAGCTACAAACAAAGTAAGTCACAGCAAGGATACTCGGTGCACATCTGATTGTCCCTGTGGTGTGCTGGGTTTGTCACTTGCCAACCGCTTCCTCCCTGCTCCTTGCTTCCCCCAATTTCATGAAAGTGATAGAAACCTGGCCACTATTCATTAGGAAGGAAACAGATGGCCCACATCCTAGATACAGATTAGCCAACCCCAAAACTCAAGGATTCCCCAGGTTTTCCACCTTCATTGAAAAAAAAGAGAAGATGGGGCGCCTGGGTGGCTCAGCCGGTTAAACAGCCGACTTCGGCTCAGGTCATGATCTCGCGGTCTGTGAGTTCAAGCCCCGCGTCGGGCTCTGTGCTGACAGCTCAGAGCCTGGAGCCTGTTTTAGATTCTGTGTCCCCCTCTCTCTGACCCTCCCCCGTTCATGCTCTGTCTCTCTCCGTCTCAAAAATAAATAAACATTAAAAAAAATTCTTTTTTAAAAAAAGAACAGATTTAAAGCCAGTATCGGACTTGGGCTATAAAGTCTACCCCTGTCTAAATCTCTGTTTTTCAGTTAATATCATACAAAAAGAAATTTCACTTACAGTATGATGTGTTTCTTTAAAAAAAAAAAAAAAAAAAACAAGAAAATCAGACTTTAATTAAATCATAAACTGACGAGAACTCACAACAAAGACAACTAACAAAAACCGTCCTAACCTGAATGTACACATTGCTATCACTGATTTCCTCATTACACAAATATGGAGTGAGCAGATGCTATGTGTCAGGCACACAGCAAGGCCCTAAGAAAACAAAGACAAATTAGATGCAACTCCCTTGGATATACCCACTGACCAAATTACACAGCCTAGTGGAGAAGATAAGCGAGGGAGTGACTAACTTCTATACTATGTAATAAGCTCAAGATCCTCGGGGAGTGGGAAAAGCCCACCCAATATCGGGGGGGGGGGGCAACAGAAGGAGGGCAGGTAGGCAGAGCAATGGACAAGAGAGAATCGCGGGGAGGAGCAGAGAGAGAGGGGGAGAGAGAGAGAATCCCAAGCAGGCTCCGCGCTGTCAGCACAGGGCCCAACACGGGGCTCAATCTCACGAACCCTGAGACCCTGACCCGAGCCCAAATCCAGAGACAGATGCTTAACCGACTGAGCCAGCCCGGTGCCCATTTGCTTTCTTTCAAAAGGCTGAGCTAAAGGAGAAAATTAATGAAAATATTCTATTGGTAAAGGACTAGGAATTGCAAGATTTTTTGGAGTTAGCCCTGGGAAGAAAAAATAACCACTGGCAACCAACCATCTGCCAACCAGCCGTTCACCATCACTAACCAGCCCCTTAGCACAGCCCACCCTTCCCAGCATACATCGCACCAGAAAGTTCTTCAAGCCTTTGTTTCAGGTGCAGCAAAATGCTCACTACCCCCACCTACCCCACCCACAGGCCCGTGTTCACCATATTTCTTCACCCATCAAACCTACGCCGGCTTGCACAATGCCTCGCATGACACATCTATGACCCACGCACTGATTTCTTCTACCTCCTAAGCTGCCAAGAGGCAAGGCTTGGATGTTTTGCACAGTTTCAGTATCTGCTTGCCTTTTCTGCTGCCTTTAGAGCTGTACAAAGCTGTCTCTCAATACAACAGAACTTGAGGGCAGGGTCACTCTCCCATCCATTTCTATTTCCAGTCGTAACCCTCATGATGCCCCAGAGTAGGTATGCAAATATTTATAGTCCACAAAACAGTTTCACAGCACTAACTTAAAAAAAAAAAAAAAAGTCTAATCTGAGAGCGTTAGCCGGTCAAAGCCAAGAAACCCACCCATTTTTTTTTTCTGATAACTTATAAGTACCAAGATAAAGATTAACTTCAGTATCTAATTCTCAGTGTTACCCCCTTCCCACTCAACTGTGAATTATGAGCTATGTTTAATAATTCACCTAATTTATATTTTGATGAACAGAAATAGAACCTTTCAATTTATAAACAACAGTAAAAACCATAACCTCATTGCAAAATGAATTTCCTAAACGTAAGGGGCAGTGAAAAAGATAGTCATTGAATGGCTAAGGGTGTTTTATTGTAATGTTTCCAAAGGAATCTGGTCACACCTTCCGAGTACCCACGATCCATTCTGTAATGACACCCAAAAATATGACATAATTAACAGGCTTTGGTTCTGAAAGTAAAACCAAAATGCTCAGTTAAATAACCAGCTTCCCATGCAATTATAACATTAACCTGGAATATAAAAAAAAAAAACAAAAACAAAACTTAACTTCCCTCGACACCACAACATACGTCAGTGCCATTAGTGTGGAAATTAAAAAAAAAAAAATACTAATATCATCCAAATCATGATTTAGTAATCTGGTGGCTGAATTTACATGAAATTCATTCTAGAAGTACAAGATTTGTCTCATAATTAGATTTGGTTCTTTTATCTTATTGAAATACCAGAGCTTTGTAAAATCAGTGAATCTGTAAGAATTTGCATCCTTCAGATTTCTTCCTTTTGGTGTTTTTTAGAGCATGCGAGTGAAGCTGTCCACAAACCAATATCCACACGTGTGCCCTAGCACATACACATGCGCACGCGCCCATGGATTCTTGCATATGGAGGACTGAGCAGTGGTGGAGAGAGAGACACGTGTACGCTTAAAGCAGAAAGTTCAAGGGAAAGTTATGCTCTTAATTTCTTTGGCAGGGAGATGGAAAAAGGCAAACCCATCCAATAGGGCTTTTAATGCCTTAAAGTGTCCCAGAAACGTTGTCTGTAATAGTTTTAAAATACACAGAGGTCAACCCTAAAACAGACGGGAACAGTGGGTGCAATCAATATCACCTGAATCTACATTCTTGTAAATGACATTCTTTCCCTCCAAGCTAACCACAAAAATAACTCCTAACCAAATTTTCCAAGGGCATCGAGTGCACTTAAAACAGAGAGAAAAAAAAGAAAGAAAGAAAAGACAAGAAAAAGGAATAGGAAAGCGCCCAGCCCTGCTCTCACCTCCGGCTCTTCCAGTGCATCCTCTTCAAGGGGAGTTTTCTGGAGCAGATCCAAGATGTCATTGCTGGAAGGTCTCCTGTCCTCGGCAGGAGAGGCATAGGCCTCCTCGGAGTCTGTTTCCCCCACGTGGAGGTGGCCTGCTTCTTCCTGGCTCCAATCCAATTCTTCTTCAGACTGTTTCAAGGAGCTACTGCTGCTCTTGGGAAAGATCCCTGCAGTTGACAGGCTGCTGGGCACTGAGGTATAGGACGACTGGGGCCCAGAGTAAGGCCGCCCCTCTGGGACCAAGGCCTCGGCCTCCAGGAGGTCAGGGACAGAAAGGCTGAGGCGGCGGTCCAGGGGACGCCTTGCCCTTAGATCTAGGGGTTTGTTTGCATTCTTCTTCACCTTTCTCTTGCTCAGGTTGATTAACAAAGGCCTGGTCCGCTGTTTCAAAGAGCCCCAGACAGATGGTTTATCCATATCCATAACTGCATGAAGACCCAGGAAATCACTCCATGAGAGTGTCTCTCTACGGAAAACAACTTCAGTGGATCCTAGAAAACAGAATATAAGAAGACAGAACATGAGCCTTTGCGGCGGTAGTCGAGCACATCAAAGCTTAAAATGTGACTTGAAAGTCTCACATTTTCCACTAAGGGATCAAGACTGAAGCATTTGATCGGTAATGTCTGCAAGTATTTTTTTTAATGTTTTTTAATGTTTTATTTTTATTTTTTTTTTGGGGGGGGAGGGACAGAGAGAGAGGGAAACACAGAATCTGAGTGTGAGTGATAGGAATGCTCCACAAATAAATATGTAATTACACAGACCGGTAAATTCTATGCAGGAAAGGGGGTAATTTGAGTTATTACAGATTGGACTCAATAGGGATCAAATCAAAATCAAATTTGGATACAAGAAAATGAAACGGGACCACTTTCTTTCACCAAACACAAAAATAACTTCAAAATGGATTAAAGATCTGAACAAGAGACCTGAAACAATAAAAATCCTGGAAGAGAGCACAGGTAGTAATCTGACATTGGCTGTACCATTTTTTTTTTTTTTAGATATATCTCCTGAGAGAAGGGAAATAAGAGGAAAAACAAACTATTGGAACTACATCAAAATAAAAAGCTTCTGCACAGCAAAGAAAACAACAACAGTCAACAATCAGGCAACATGCTGAATGGGAGAAGATATTTTCAAATGACATATCTGATAAAGGGTTAGTATCCAAAATATATAAAGAACTTATATAATTCAACACCCAAGAAATAAGTAATCCAATTAAAAGTGGGCAGAAGACATGAACAGACATTTCTCCAAAGAAGACGTCCAGATGGCCAAAGGACACATGAAAAGATGTTCAACATCACTCATCATCAGGAAAATGCAAATCAAAGCTACAAGGAGACATTACCTTAAGTCTGTAAGAATGGCTAAAATCAAAATCATAAGAAACACCAAGTGTTGGCGAGAATGTGGAGAAACAGTTGGTGGAAATGCAAATTGAGGCAGCCACTCTGGAAAACAGCATGGAGGTTTCTCAAAAAATTAAAAATAGAACTATCCTATGATCCAGGAATTGCACTACTGGGTATGTATCCAAAGAACACAAAAAAAAACTAATTCCAAGGGATACATGTGTCCCTATGTTTAATGCAGTATTATTTACAACAGCCAAACTATGGAAGCATCCCAAGTGTCCATCAAGAGATAACGGGATGAAGAAGATGTGGTAGATATATTTGTGTATACATATACACAATAGAAAATTATCCATCCATAAAAAAAAAAAAAGGAAGTCTTGCTTGCCATTTGCAAAACATGGATAGAGACAGAGAGTACAATGCTAAGCAAAACAAGTCAGAAAAAGACAAATACCAGGGCACCTGAGTGGCTCAGTCGGTTAAACATCTGACTCCTGATTTTGGCTCAGATCATGATCTCACAGTTCGTGAGATAGAGCCCTGCGTCGGGCTCTG
Organism: Leopardus geoffroyi; assembly: GCF_018350155.1. Taxonomy (NCBI): domain Eukaryota; kingdom Metazoa; phylum Chordata; class Mammalia; order Carnivora; family Felidae; genus Leopardus; species Leopardus geoffroyi. The sequence continues at coordinate 13,017,837 of NC_059337.1, read as the reverse complement.
TGCTGACAGTGCAGAGCCTGCTTGGGATTCTCTCTCTCTCTCTCTCTCTCTCTGCCCCTCCCCTGCATGTTCTCTCTTTCAAAATAAATAAACCGAAGCTGGGGGGGGGGGGAGACAAGTACCATATGATCTCACTCACATGTTCAATTTAAGAAACAAATGATCAGTGGTGCCTGGGTGGCTCAGTCGGTTAAGCGTCCAACTTCAGCTCAGGTCATGATCTCACGGTTGGTGGGTTCAAGCCCCGCGTCAGGCTCTGTGCTGACAGCTCAGGCCTGCTTCAGATTCTGTGTCTCCCTCTCTCTCTGACCCTCCCCTGCTTGTGCACTGTCTCCCTCCCCCGCCGCTCTCTCTCTCAAAAATAAACATTAAAAAATCTTTTCAAATAAAAAAAAGAAACAAATGATGAGAGAAAGAGACAGAGACAGAGAGAGAGAAGCTGTAAGTAGACTCTTAACTACAGAGAACAAACTGATGGTTACCAAAGGGGAGGTGACTGAGTAGTTGGGAATTAAAGAGTATACTTATCAGGATGAAAAATAATGTTTTTAAAAAAGATATTTACCTGAAGGACTTAGAGATTTATCCCAAAAAAATCAAATTTGGAGAAATAAACCTTATTCTATGTGTCAAGTAGCTCATAATAGACCCTTCCAGAACAAAAAAGAGCAGTGGGTCAGGTCATTCTGACCTGCCTCTATTCCACTGTCATGTTTGGCTGAGGATAAAAGAGGCCAAGAGCCACAACAAAACACATTTTCTAAAATCAAGGACTCCAAGCGTTTGTACTCAGCCCTATCTCACTCCAAGACAGGATATTTAGCCATAGAGAAGTTATTGCCTTTCGAAGAGCAGGACTGTGAGAGTCTACAGCCTTTGCCAGATGACCACCAGTACAGGCAAGAGCTTCTCCCAGGATGAAATGGGTATCTTCAGTAGGCAATGCAGAGATGAAAAGCTAGGGTTCTAGAGACAGACTCCATGGGTTGGAATTTTGCTTCGTTACATCCTACTTAGAGGTACCATCAGGGGCAAGCCATTGTACTAAGCCTCAATTGTCTCACCTATCCAATGGGGATTATATTATCTGGTGTACAAACAGAATGACACAAAGTGCAAGGCACAGTGTCAAAGGCAGAGAAAGTGTTCAGCGAAGAAAAACTATTTTTTTAATCTTGATTGATACTGTTGTCATAATTTCCAATTTTGGTATCTTACTCAATTTATTCAAAATCTCTGGATCTCATTATTGTTTCAATTTTACACAGCTTAACCATAACTACCTCATTGGCCTCTTGTGAAGACTGAATGAATTAGTCTATATAAGGTGTTTAGAACACTGCTTGGCACAGAGTAAATATTTAAGACAATGTTAACTGGTTTTTAAATTATTATAATTTCAATTATTGCACACTGAGTCATTCTAGCTTTGAAAGCATAAAATATTTTACCACTTTTTGCTGCTTTTTAAAATGTTGCTCTAAATATAAACCTCTATTTCGCATTAGTAAGACACAAATACCTTATTTCACAACTCATAATTTAACTTGCAAATATGCTAAAAAGGATTGTTTCTATCTTCATTTAGGAATATTTTAGTCAATTAGCATTTGGTTGAATGTTATATAAATGTTTATTAGATCTAGTGGGTTAATGATTCAGTTCTTCTATACTCTTGCTCAGTTTCGGTCTACTAGTCTTACCTAGAGAGGTGTGCTGGGTTGCTCAATTATAATTATGAATTTGTCTATTTCTCCTTTCACTATGTCAGGTTTTGCTTCTGTATTTTGAAGGGCTGTTAGTTGGATACATGTTTACAATTGGTATATCTTCTTACTGTTTAAATCCAATCTGACAATCTCTTTTAATTGGTTTGTTTAGACCATTTACATTTAATGTAATAATTGATATGTTTGTATCAAGGGTTCCCAACCTATGTGTTTTGTTTGTTTCCATTGTTTTTTATTCTTTTGTTTCTCTTCCTTGCTTTTTTCAAGGTTAACACTATTTTTTAGTGTTCCACTTAATACATCAATTATGACTTTGACCACATTTCTTTTAATAAAATTTTAGTGGTTGCTCTAGAAGTTACAACATGCATAATTAACCTTTCACACTCTCCTTAGAATCATCTCTCTGATCCACCTTTCTGTTGTCCTCTTCAACTTTTAAGGACTCAATGTGATTCAGTTGGGCCCACCAGGATAATACAGCATATTCTCATTATCTCAAGGTCTACAGTCTTAATCACATCTGCAAAATCCTTTTCCCACTTAACGTAACATATTCACAGCATCTGAGGATTAGGATGTGGGATTCTGTAGGGCAGGAGATTATTCTGCCTACCATATAATGATATAGGTATCCTCTTCTTCGCCCCTTGAAAAGTTGTCTTCTATATTACATCTAAATACATTGCAAATTCCTATCAGACAAGCTTTTACTTTGATTTCAATCATGAACGGCATTTGGAATAATTCAAGAAGAGAAGAACAGTCTATCATATTTACCATTTTCTCCATTCCTGATTTTCAAATTTCTGGTATCAGTTCCCAATAGTATAAGAAATTTCCTTAACCGGTTATTTTATTGCAAGTCTGTCGACTCCAAATTCTTTAGATTTTACCTCATATAAGAATATCTTCATTTCATCTTCAAAGATATTTTCTTAGAATCCCAGATTCAACACTTTTCTTTCAGCACTTTAAAAATGGTATGACCTTTCCTCTGGCTTCCATGATTTCCACTGAGAAATCTGAGTCATTTGAATCACTGTTCTCCTACAGACAAGGTGTCACTTTTTCTGACTGCTTTCAAAATTTTGTCTTTAGTTTACAGCAGTTATGATATGCGTGGGTGTGTGTTTCTTTGAGTTTATCTTGTTTGGGGTCGCTTAGCTTCTTGAATCTATAAGGTTATGTCTTTTGTCAAACTTGGAAAGTTTGCAGCCATTATTTCTTGGAATACTTTTAGCCACATTCTTTCTCCTTTCCTTCTGGGACTCCAATAATACAAACATTATGCCTGTTGTTATTGTCCAACAGTCTCAGCATCTCTGTTCAATATTTTTCAATCTTTCTCTCCTTTGTTCATACTGTATAGTTTCTATTGATCTACGTTCAGATTTACTGGTTCTTTCCTCTCTCATCTCCATTTTGTTACTGAATGTACATAGTGAGGAAATCTGGGGGTGGGGTAGGAGAGGGCAAGGTGGGGAGACTATTGTATTTTTCAGTTCTAAAATTTCCATTTGGTTCTACTTCATATCTCCTATTTCATTATGGATACATTCCAATTTACCTTTTACTTCAGAATTCACGATTATTCACTGAAGCATTTTTATAATAGCTGCTTTAAAGTCATATTTTATTTGTCATCCATTGTCTTTTCCATGCAATTTGAGATTTTTGTAGTTCTTCATAAGCCAACATGGATCGTATCCTAGACATTCTGAATGTTCTTATAAAATCTCGAGCCTTATTTAAATCTATGGAGAACGCTGATATTATTGTTTTGTCAGGCATCTGATTAGCTTCCAGCCACAAATTCCAACCCACGTTTTGTGGGCTGAGGTCAGTGTTGTTCTCAAAAGCCATGAAGGGCCATTGCAATCTGTCCTGGGTACGCACCATATAGAGGTCACTCTGAGACTTGCATAGAGCTCTATTCATCAACCACATTCTCAAAGTAGATGGCATGCTAATCATGATCAGATGCATGAATGTACAGGTTGTGGTCAGTTCAGGAATTCACAAGCTTTATGGAATCATTTCCTGAGCCCCTCTTCTCAGCTGCCTCCCCTGATACTCTCTGATACCCTGGAAGTCCCCTTTTCTTCATTTTATTTTTAATTTTTTAAGTTTACTTATTTATTTTCAAAGTGAGATAGAGAGAGAGAGAGAGAGAGTGCACAGGGGAGGGGCAGAGGAGGGAGAGAATGCCAAGCAGGCTCCACGCTGTCAGCACAGAGCCCGGTGAGGGGCTCGAACCCACGAACCGTGAGATCAGGACCTGAGCCAAAACCAAGAGTCACACGCTTGACCAACTGAGCCACCCAGGCACCCTTGGAACTCCCCTTTTCAATCCTCTGATCAGAAACAACCCACTACTGTGATCCCACCAGAGTAGTGGGAGGATTGATAGAGATTAAAACAAAAAGAAAGAAAGAAAGAAAGAAAGAAAGAAAGAAAGAAAGAAAGAAAGAAAGAAAGAAAGAAAGGAAGGAAGGAAGGAAGGAAGGAAGGAAGGAAGAAAGAAAGAAAGAAAGAAAGAAAGAAAGAAAGAAAGAAAGAAAGAGGGAGGGAGGGAAAAAAAAGGAAAGAAAGCAATGATTTAGCCCTGTTCTCAAAACTACAGCATCATGAAGTAGGAAGGACATCCCCCTCATCATTGTTTTGGCTCCTGTCGGATCCTGTGTCTCCCTCTCTCTCTGTCCCTCCCCCACTCGCGCTCGCTCTCTCTCTCTCTCAAAAATAAATAAACATTAAAATTTTTTTTTAAAAAAAGTAAGTTTTGCAAAATCCTTCTGACCAAAATTTCCCCATGTGTGTAAGTAGCACAGAACCAGAGGTCCAGAACTACAAACATATAAATATTAAAATACAGGCCCCTCCAAGAAGAGGTGTTCTTAAAGGTGTACATAAAGCGAATATACCACTAGACCGCGGTCGCTTCGACGCCTGAAAACATTACCCCTCCAACCGACGGCGCATGAAGATGGAAAGTCTAACACAAGAATAAATTCAAGGAACAGTTAGACTTGAAGAAAAAAGCCGGTGAGACAAATCCAACTATCTGGATAGTCAGCTTTCCTCACCTCAGAGGAGATTTACAAACAAACTAAAACCTATCGGCTCCATCGTCTGGCATGACAGAAGTTCCCAGGTTATCATCATAAGATCCAAAGAGCTGCAAGTGACAATGTAGCCCGCGCTCTGCAAACCATCAGCGCTAGAAGCTTCGCCCAACGAGATACCTGTGGTGCCCAGCCTGGTAACATGCAGCCTTCATTTATTGAACGGCAAGAAGCCTTCTCCTTCTTCAAACCACTAACGGCAGGATAAGGTCTTCGCAGGAAATGGCCTCAAGCCCAGAGGCCTAATGGAAGTTTCATTTATTACGGTTTTAACCCAGACATCCTCCCCAGCTGGCTGCGAGCAATTGGCCAAATGGAAAAAGAGAACAACAAACCTTTTAAATGCCGGCCCCAAAGTATCTGATTGAACCTGCACCACATCCACGCTGTGAATAAGAAACACAAAGGAGAGAGGTCCGAGAATGACAACAGCATAATTGATTATCCGGCACATTATTCAGTCACCCTGGCTCAGACTGTGCTTCTCGACGTTCCCCTTTAGCGTAAATATGATGAAAAGGGTTTATTTTCACAATCTAAGTATCAACACAAATGACAGAGCCGCAAGTAGTTATTACTAGTCAGAATGTGTCATTACTAGCTTTTTAGAGAACCATTAAGATATTTTTATCACCGGCAGAAAGGAAATTTCATATCGCACCTTGTTAAAATGGGAGGAAAAAGCAAAATTTAAACTAGATTCAATAAAGGTGAAAATCTGATGATATACACTCCTCCTGTGGTATCCGTTTCCTCCTGTGGGAAAGGATAAAGGCAAATTCTAGTCTGTGAAAGGATTATTTTGAATTCTGATAAAACAGGGATAAGAGGCTCTACGTTAGACTATATTTAATCGAGCTGGTTATAAGAAACAACTTCCCCACCACAGAAATGTTATCTAAAGGAGACTATCCTTGGGGTGCCTGGGTGGCTCAGTCAGTTAAGCATCCGACTTTGGCTCAGGTCATGATCTCGCAGTTAGCGGGTTCGAGCCCCGCATCGGCCCGTGTGCTGACAGCTCGGAGCCTGGAGCCTGCTTCGGATTCTGTGTCTCCCTCTCTCTCTGCCCCTCTTCCGCTCGTGCTCGCTCTCTCTCTCTCTCCCAAAAATAAATAAACATTAAAAAAATTTTAGAAAAAGAATAAAGGAGACTATCCTTAATAGAAAAGTCCCTGCAAATCACTCTTATATAAGAAACAGAAAATGCAACCGCTTTTAAAATAAATTTGGCTTCCCTCCCCCCCTAAAATGCAGCTTCCCAATCAATCAGTCAAATTGCTACTAAATTTGTAATCCAATTGAGGTAGAAAAGATCATTCTACATGTTAGATATATTATTTAAAAAATCATGGGGATAGGGGCGCCTGGGTGGTTCAGTCGGTTGAGTGCCCGACTTCAGCTCAGGTCATGATCTCACGGCTCATGGGTTCGAGCCCTGCATCGGGCTCTGTGCTGGCAGCTCGGAGCCCGGAGCCTGCTTCGGATTCTGTGTCTCCCTCTCTCTCTTCCCCTCCCCTGCTCATGCTCTGTCTCTCTCTCAAAAATAAATAAACATTACTCGGGGCGCCTGGGTGGCGCAGTCGGTTAAGCATCCGACTTCAGCCAGGTCACGATCTCGCAGTCCGTGAGTTCGAGCCCCGCGTCAGGCTCTGGGCTGATGGCTCAGAGCCTGGAGCCTGTTTCCGATTCTGTGTCTTCCTCTCTCTCTGCCCCTCCCCCGTTCATGCTCTGTCTCTCTCTGTCCCAAAAATAAATAAACGTTGAAAAAAAAAAATTTAAAAAAAAAAAAAAATAAATAAACATTACAAAAAAAATTTTTTTAAATCACGGGGACAGAATCCCCTCCAAGAGGAAGACCAACCAAAAGGACTGGATGCCTTTTTCAGTCCCACTACCTATGTTCTTGGAAAGAAACAAAATACACTAACTGAAAGCAGTTCCTGTCTTTTCTGGCTGATGCCATACTCTGCCCCACCGCTACTCTCTTCAAAATCTCACCTGTAGAAGAAGGTCCCAGAATCACTCCTCTCTCTTTATCAGTCATTCTTAATTCATACTCTGTCTGGAGAGGATTGAAGGAAAGGGGAAGGGGCTGGAGTTTCTGCAGCCCTCAGATACCTGTGCTGTCACTCTTATTCCAATCTCCAACAGGATATCCACAATTAGCACCTCTCCCTGAAAGGAGTTTAACAAAAGGGACACGTGATTTTTTAAATGAGTCTGCACCAGTGAACATTCCATTCAACAAAAGAATAAAGTAATCAGTGCAAAAAAGCACAACTAACAGGTCTGAGATTGCTGACCTCTTACTCCTGCTCTCCAGGTTGGTCCTGAGCTGGTGTCTGGGAAGCTAAGATTTTGCAAGGTTTCCAATCACTCTGACCAGAGTGGCTCATTGTGCCCCCACTGTACGTGCAAACGATTTCCTACTTTCCTTCTAAGAGTCTGGAATTTTAGTACATGCTAGGCAGAGAGGATCTATGCGACCGGTTCCCGGTTAAAACCCAATAAAAAGTTTTCTCTAACGGGCATCCCCGGTAGGCAACGTATCATACATGTTGCCGCAACTCCTTGCCAGAGGAATTAAATATGCCCTAGTTGATCCCACTGAGAAGATTGTGCCTGGTTTCCTCCAGACTTCCTGGGCACTCTTCTCTTTGCTGGTTTTGTTTTGCATCCATCCTTTCCCAGAGCAAATCATCGCTTTCAGACCAAATACGGAGTCCTGTAAGTCCTCCTAAAGAGCCACCAAACCTGGGGGTGGCCTTAGGGACCCCCAACACAGAAATACTCAGTAGAACATCAATGCCTTAGCATAAGTTGCCAAAATGGACAGATTTGGAAGACGTGGAAATATTCTAAATTTTTCTGATTCATTTCTTACCAAGAGTGAAATAAAACAAACCAGGGAAGGAGGAGGAGCAGGAGAGCAAAATCTTACTACAGCACTGAAATTTTACAAACGCAAGCAAGAGAAGACAGGAAGCTCAATTTAAAGAATAAACTGATGAGGGGCGCCTGGGTGGCTCAGTCGGTTGAGCGTCCGACTTCGGCTCAGGTCATGATCTTGCGGTCCGTGAGTTCGAGGCCCCACGTCGGGCTCTGTGCTGACAGCTCAGAGCCCGGAGCCTGCTTCGGATTCTGTGCCTCCCTCCCTCTCTGACCCTCCCCCGTTCATGCTCTGTCTCTCTCTGTCTCAAAAATAAATAAACGTTAAAAAAAAAAGGAAGAAGAAGAAACTGATGGGCCTTCAAGGGAGGTAGAAAGAAGGCAAGATGGGAAACAGCTGATCAAATCTGTGGGAGTCTATGCGCCATGCTTAACCATGAGCAACATACAGAAACATTCAAGAGGAACCAAAAACCCAACAGCAGAGAAGGAATAACCCAATTTTGGGGGGGAAAGTGGTGCTCTGGCAGCAAAACTGAGCCAGTTTCGTGTTGGACACTTTGCAGGACATCTCAATGTCATCAGGAAACATAGAGACCATGGGGGCCATTATCCCTCCAAATGCTCTCTACCGTATCTCTTTAGCTAATGATCTCAGTCTAGAATTCTAGACGCTTTCTAATTCTCTACACCCATCCCAAGAGTAGAAACACTGGCTCTTGGAGATCATAAATGCAAACTTCTTCAGCACACTATGTTTCACTTTAACTGCATCTAAAGAAATGATGTCAACTTAAAAAGCTAGGAAATGATTTACCCCCATATCAGGTACCATAGACTTCTTTTCCTACTTTATATCTCTTGTTTTATTGCCATATCACTCGGTAGGACCCAGGGAGATCATCGCCATGAAAGTGCTTTGCAAACATGACATAAATACTAACAAATAGGGGGCTTCAACGCTTAATCACTATATTTTGCCCTAAGGGAGATGTCTAATCTTTCCTGGGTTTTCTTGTTCTAAATAGTTGTAAAGGCCTTTGATTTTCCATGTCGCCTTTCCTGACATTTTTTTTTATTTTATTTTTTTAACGTTTATTTATTTTTGAGACAGAGCATGAACGGGGGAGGGGCAGAGAGAGAGGGACAGAATCGAAAGCAGGCTCCAGGCTCTGAGCCACCAGCCCAGAGCCCGACGCGGGGCTCGAACTCACGGACCGCGAGATCGTGACCTGAGCTGAAGTCAGAGGCTTAACCGACTGAGCCACCCAGGCGCCCCCTGCCTGACATTTTTTATCCACCTCAGTCCCCAATCATTTTCAGATCTCTGGACCTATTAGTTCTATCCAAACATTTCAGCCTTAGTTATGTATTCCCATATCCACTCTCGTTGCTGTTCTTTATACTTAGATTTCTTCAGTGGTGTATAGAAAAGTGTAGATCATGCACGTACTAGTGACATACCTTATGGAATAAAAATTTAAGTACATTTTGTGTGTGACTTTCCCATCATGCCCTGCTGGAAGTAATCAGTAGTTGAAAACTGTATTTATTGTTTCCATATATTTTGTTCCATAACGTTCAAGGATAAACATAATACTATTTATCATGGTCATAAACTTTACTGATTATACATTTTATGTAAGTAGTATATTGTTCCATGCTTTTCAATCAATGTTACCTTCAGGAACTGTATCCGTAATGATAAATGTAGCTTTGTTAAAGTCATTTTAAAAAGTATATAATTCTGTTTTTATTTATTTATTTTTTAATGTTTATTTATTTTTGAGAGACACAGAGCGTGAGTGGAGGAGGGGCAGAGAGAGAGGGAGACACAGAATCTGAAGCAGGCTCCAGGCTCCGAGCTGTCAGCACAGAGCCCAAACTGGGGCTCGAACCCACAAACCGCGAGATCATACCTGAGCTAAAGTCGGATGCTTAACCAACTGAGCCACCCAGGCGTCCCTAATATTCTGTTTTAGAGGATGTTGTAATTTATTGATTAATTTTTCTGGCTACCTAAGATGCTCACTCTATTTTATTATTAAAAACAGAATTAAACAGACTTTAAAGAATATTCTTAGACTTGTCTTCTGGGGTTTATGTTAGTTTCTCCCAGGGTTTTTCTTTCTTTTTTTTTTTTTTTTTAATGTTTTTAATGTTTATTTACTTTGGAAGACAGAGACAGAGCGCGAGCAGGGAAGGGGCAGAGAGAGAGGGAGAGACAGAACCTGAAGCAGGCTCCAGGCTCTGAGCTGTCAGCACAGAGCCCGATGTGGGGCTCGAACCCATGAACCGCGAGATCATGACCTGAGCCAAAGTCGGACGCCCAACTGACTGAGCCACCCAGGCGCCCCTCTCCCAGGGTTTTTCAATCAGCTCTGGACTGCCCCCACTAGAAGTGGTTAGAAATGTGTCAAGAATGTTCGGTTGTTTTCACGGCCATGGTAGGAGGCATAACCCACACACAGTGGGCACAGATCAGGGTTATGAAAGGTAACAAGACAGACCTGTCCTGCCCAAATTACCAAGAAGGCCTCACTGAGAAACACCCTATCTCAGAGTTGAAGTGTTGACTTGTGGGGTATGTGTATCCGAAACTTGACTACGTAGGTATTGCCAAACCGTTTTCCAAAGTAGATATATTAATTAATATGCCCAACAGCAGCCAATCAGCTTCTACCGTGCAATGTCTTTGCCTGCACCTACCACTACAAGATTTTTTTTTTTAGTATTTGCCAATCTGAAATTGTGAAAGGCGACCCATTATTGGGTTGATGGCTTTCTTTTTTCTTATTTGGAACCGTACTTTCAAAATGTTGACACCCGGGGCATCTGGGTGGTTCAGTCGGTTAAGCAACTGACTCTTGATTTCGACTCAAGTCATGATCCCACGGTTTGTGAGTTTGAGCCCCACATGGGGCTCAGCACAGAGCACAGAGCCTGCCTGAGATTCTCTCTTCCTCTCTCTCGGCCCCTCCCAGGCTCATGCTTGCCTCTCTCTCTCAAAATAAATAAATAAACATAAAAGAATTCCTTTTTATAATAATGCTTTCTTGCTACTTTCGGCTGCAAAACTCTCCACCCAAAATGTAGTTCTTAAAAATGTGTATGTGGTGCCAAGATTCACATTTGAACAACATTTGATGAGTTGAATTTATCAATATTTTTCTTGGCATGTTGTGTTTGTGTGCGTGGCACGAATGTGGCGGCTGTGGTTTCTAAATCCTCAGGATCACAAATATATTTTCATACCTTTTCTTGATAAAGCTCTGAAGTTTTGCTTTTCACGGTCATTTGCCCTATCCTACATTGTTTACTTATGGTTTGGGATGGGGAAGAGAGACTATTTTTCATGTACGTACATAATCAAAGTTCAAAGAACCTTTAGATTAGTAAGACCTACCCTCCCTCCTGGTGGCACCTGAGTGGCTCAGTCAGTTGGGCATCTGATTCTTGATTTCAGCTCAGGTCATGATTTCATGGGTCATGAGATTGAGCCTTGTGTTCAGCTCTGCGCTGAGCACTGAGTGTGGAGCCTGCCTGGGATTCTCTCTCTCTCTCTCTCTCTCTCTCTCTGCCCCTCCCCCACTTGCACTGTCTCTAAAAATAAATACAAACATTAAAAAAAAAAAAAAAAAAAAAAAAAAAAAGACCAGGGCACCTGGGTGGCTCAGTCGGTTGGGTGGCCAACTTCGGCTCAGGTCATGATCTCGCGGTCCGTGAGTTCGAGCCCTGCGTCGGGCTCTTTGCTGACAGCTCAGAGCCTGGAGCCGGCTTCCAATTCTGTGTCTCCCGCTCTCTCTCTCTCTCTGCCCATCCCCCGCTCACACTCTGTCTCTCTCAAAAATAGACATTAAAAAAAATGTTTAAAAAAAAAGACCAACCCTACCTCCCAATGATGTACAAGGCCATCTCTATCAAGTGTAATTTCCATATATAACGTCTGTACCTGGTTATTGATACCTGTGCCCATATCACATCATTAATTACGATAGGTTTGTAGCAACTCTTGATATCTAGCTGGGTAAGGCACACCCTGCCATGGTTCTTCAGATTGGTTTCTTTTTTTCTCTGCTCTTCCATGTAAATTTTAGACCCATTTATTTCTCTAATACCCCCACTCCCAAAATAAAAGTGGTGAACATTTTGGTTGGCAGTTGCTTTACAAATTAATCTGAGGACCGCCTCAAGATATTATCTTCCTAGTCATGAATATGGCTACTTTCCATGTCTTTTTTCTTTTTTGTAATAGGCTTGTTTAGAGTAGTATTTTTTTTTTAACGTTTATTTATTTTTGAGACAGAGAGAGACAGAGCATGAACAGGGGAGGGGCAGAGAGAGAGGGAGACACAGAATCTGAAACAGGCTCCAAGCTCTGAGCTGTCAGCGCAGAGCCCAACGCAGGGCTCGAACTCATGGACCGTGAGATCATGACCTGAGCTGAAGTCGGATGCTTAACCGACCAAGCCACCCAGGCGCCCCTAGAGTAGTATTATATAGAATAACTGCACAAAAGTGTGACAGTTCCCATATATCCCCTCGTCCTGCCCACACACACAATTTTTCTGAGCTTGCCATCTATCATTAATGTGGTCTATTTGTTACAATTAGGTGCCATATTTGTTACAAGTGATGAAGGGCTATTGATGCCTTATTATTAACTAACGTCCACAATTTACCCTGGGGCTCACCCTTTGTATTGTGCATTTCTGAGGTTGGACAAATGTATACTGCCATGAGTCCACCATTACAGGATCATACAGAAGAGTTTCGCTGCTTTAAAATCTTCCTCTGCTCCTCCTACTCAAACCCCCCCTCTCCCTTCTCGCTGAATCCCTGGCAAACATTGATCTTTTGGCGATCTCTACAGTTTTGCCTTTTCCAGAATGTCATATAGTTGGAAACACACATCACACAGACTTTTCACACTTTTTACTTTTTCACTTAGTAATATTTATTTACATCTCCTCCATGCCTGTTTGTGGCTTAATAGACAGCTCATTTATTTTTACTAAATAACATTCCATGGTATGGATGTACCACAGTTTATTTATCCATTTGCCCGTTGAAGGGCATTTTGGTTGCTTCAAAGTTTTGGCAATTATGAATAAAGTTATTGTAAACATTTGTGCACAGAGGGAAACAAGTGACTTCTATACATGGATTCTAATTCCTACTATCTTGTTGAGGTCATTTATTAACGCTAAAATTTGTCTGTAAATGACAATTAATTCTGGTTTTCAATGTAGACTATTAAATTATTTTCAAACGATGACAATTTTGGGGCACCTGGGTGGCTCAGTTGGTTAAGCATCCAACTTTAGCTCGGGTCAGGATCTTGCTGTTCACGAGTTTGAGCCCTACGTCGGGGTCTGTGCTGATGGCTCAGAGCCTGGAGCCTGCTTCGGATTCTGTGTCTCCTCCTCTCTTCCCCCTCCTGCTCATGTGCTCTCCCTCGCTCTCTCTCTGTCTCTCTCAAAAATAAACAGTAAAAATTTTTTCTAAAAAGATCAAATAATGACAATTTTGTTTTGTCTTTTCTAAAATATTTTCTTTTCCTTTCTCTAAAATATTTTTCAGAGCTTCCCATTCAATAGGTAACAGGATGTTGGTAATATATCCAACACTGTTTTACCCGATCCGTATCAAAAGGCTTACTCACTTTTCTAAAGCTTACTTTTCTTTGTTGATTTTATTTATTGGGTCCTGTTCTTATTTTTACCCATGGATTTTTTCTATACGCTTTTGGTTTGATTTGCTTTTTTTTTTTTTTTTAATTCTTGACATAGAAAATTAGATACCAATGTTTAAGCTATACTATTCTCTCTATTAATGCATTGAATGCTACAAATTTCCCTCTATGCACTGAGTGAGCTGCATCAAATGAGTTTTGATAGGTTGTATCTTCCTGGCCATTTATTCAAAATACTCACTTCCACCTTAAGTTCATCTACATGATACATAGGGAGGTTTTAGAGGTATAGTGCTTAATTCTGAAAAAGAATTGGGATTGTTTGGTTATCTTCATGTTATTGATTTCTGGCTTACTTCCTAAGATTTAAGTCTAAAAGAAGAATCCATATCTTTTCAATCCTTTGCAAATGGAGGTTTCCTTTATGGCCCAACTTATGGTCAATTCTGCAGTTCTTGGGTTCTATATATGTCAGTTGGTTGAAACTGGTTGACTGCGTTGCTTAGATCAATGTTCTTTAGATCAATGTTCTTCTGATTCTTCTGTCTCCTTGTTGTCTCAGTAAAGAAGGGAGGGACTGAGCAACAGTGATGACATGGAGTTGATGGGACTCAACAAAAGGAATGAGAGGGAGGGGAAATCCGGACTGAGTCCAGTCCAATTAAAAAACCCTAGGCCATTCACTCCCAAGTGCAGATTTGGGGCTCAGACTTGGTTTCTCTGTGTTTCACAAGTTCACCCGGAGAAGCCATATTGGCAGCGGAATACATGACTACAGAGCTGAGAGATCGGGTCTAGAGACAGAGCCTGGGGAGACTGGCATTCAGAAGGTGACTGCAGGCCTGGTGATGGATGGGCTTGCCATGAAGCGCATGAGATGGAAAGACGGGATGAGCCTTAAGGAACTCCAGCACCAAGCAGTGTTCGAGCAGGACAAACTTGCCAAGGACACTAAAACGATACAGCCAGAGAGGATGAAAAAAAGTGTGGTGTCACCTTATGACAACTAGAAACTAAAACAGAGAAGACAAAGGAAGGGTGTTGTACAGAGGAAGTGGTCCGGAGCATCAAGAACCGCTTGCAGATGAGATAACACCAGTCCCGACAAGCCTCCATGTGGCGCGATGGAGATTACCGGTAATCTCGGTATGACTCATGGGGCATGAGGGGAAAGAAACCCCGAGTGGGGAAGGTTCCAAAGGGTGTAGGAAAGGAAAAGCCAAAGGCAACAGACGAAATGACTTTCATAAAATTAGGCTGAAGGACCTAGGATGTGGGTCAAGCTAAGGACACTTGATCATGGTTAGAGATGGGTGGATAGAATACTCTTGGCTAAAAGTACGTGCTTCTCTCGCTACAGTGTTCAATCAACAATCACCTCTTGACAAAACCACTGCCCACCACCTGCCAGTGCATGTGTGTGCGGGCACGCACACACACACAATTTTCTTGATTCCCTTATCAGAATATTTCTTCTCTGCCTTGGAGCCACAGACCTGAATTGTGAAAAATCAAGCACTGCCCATGAAACAAGTACACAGTCTAAATAATACACACCAAGCATAAGAGAAAGTAATTCACTTCTTCATGCACTTGAGCTTGATGGCCTCACATTAAACCACACACGCTGATCTCTTTCTTATGCAGGACCTACATAACAAAACAACTGCCAAACCTCAAATGTGCCGCGTAACAGCACTATCACATTGAAAGGTTTAAAATTACCTGCAGAAGCAGAATGCCGGAAGTATCTTTAGGACAGTACTGGCAGAGGGAGAGAATTAGGGGAAGATATTAATGTCCAGTTAAAATCGTAATCCACCTGAGTAAACTACACATTGTAGAAGCCATCTCAGGATAGAAAATGTGGGGGCACCTGGGTGACTGAGTCAGTTAAGCTTCTGACTTTGTCTCAGGTCATGATCTCGCGGTTCGTGGGTTCGAGCCCCGCGTCGGGCTCTGTGCTGACAGGTCAGAGGCTGCAGCCTGCTTTGGATTCTCTCTCTCTCTCTCTCTCTCTCAAAAATAAATAAACATTGAAAAAATATTTGGAGTAGAAAATGTGACTGAAAGGTAAGCCTAAAGACAGATAGTAATTTAGAACAGAGGAAGCCTGACACATATCTTTCTACACCATTTCTGGACTGAAAGAGAGCATGTTTAATAAATTGTGTATACCCATCAGCCACCAAATCAATATAAATTTTTCAGAATACACAGCACAGTCTTTCAGAAATATGGCTGTACCTGTCAAAAGCAAGAAGAAACTTTCACACGCAAATATTTACCTTTTAAATCAACACCACGCACAGTTTATCACTCCCCCACTTGTAAAATACCAAGCCAGTAGTTTCTTTCATAATGTAACTTTTCAAAGCATTCCCCAGGCCCAAGCCAAGCCTACGTCAACAGAAGCAGCAAACCCCTCTTGTCTCTCCAAAGAACAATTAAACCTCCCCCAAGAAGACAGCTCGATAATTCTAATACGCTACGGACAACTTTATCGGTGACTTCTATAGATCTGCAACCAGTTTAAAAATATCTGCTCAAAGAAAAGCATATCAGTATGCTCTGAAGCCCATCTTATATAAAAATAAAAGTTTCACGCTTTCCTCAATTCAAAGTGACAGAGGAGAATAGAGAAATCGATTCGTAGACAACCTGATGTCCGTTGTCTCTTGTAACGTCCGTCAAAATTGTTTAGGTAGGGTGATTCCAGTAAACAATCAATCCCATCATCTGGATTAAAAACCACTGAACGAGCAGAAAACATAACTGTTGTAAACACAAACAGCAGATGTATACACAGGGCATTACCAACTCCAACATACTCTTTTCCTTTGCTATTTTTATAAGTCGTTTAGTCAATAAATATTTGGTGGCACCGAGGCACTAGGTGGTGTTACAGTCACTTGGGGATACATCCGTGACAAAATGGGAGTCCTTGCTTTCGAGAAACTTCTGTTTTAAATCGGAAGAGACAGACGGCAGGCCAAAGCATATGTGACGTGTTGGGTGACGGCAAGGGGAAAGGACAAGAACGGACGGGAAGGGGTAGCTGCAGACAGCCCGGCTGCCATGTTTGTGTCACGCACCAGGAAAGCCCCCATTGGACATGGTGAGCAGGAAATGAGGACCTGAGAGGGGCAGCCAAGTGCATGCCCTCAGGGGAAGCACCTTCCACACAGAAGACAGATCAAGTACAGAAGGTCAAGAGTAGGGCAAATGTCTCAGGGAGACTGAGAAGCAGGAAGGTAGACAGTGTGACTAGAGCACAGGAGGGGCGACACTGATAGGAAATGAGTTCAGAGGGAAGCAGGAAGTCAGATCAGGCAGGTCCTTGGGTGCCACTGTGAGGACACCCAGGTCCTTGGGTGCCACTGTGGGTTTTACTGAGTGGGTTGAGAAGCCACTGGGGTGGGGGGGGGTGGTAAAAAGTGTGCCAATCATTCTTTATGAGCTCCCACCACACATCTGGCCCTGTATTCACTGATTTGCATACATCATCAGGAATGTTCACGATGATCTCGCAAATATGTATTTTCACCCCAACTTTACAGATGAGGAAAACGCAACGTGTTCGGGTTCACAGAGCTGTGAATTGAAACCCAGATGGATCTCAGCGTTCCTCAACTGGAGGTATGACTGGCCTTTGGAGTACAACAGTTCCTTGTTGTATGGGACTGTCCTGTGCGTTGTGGGAGGACAGTGATCAATCCAGCCTCTACCTCCCAGATGCCACCAATGCCCTTTGCCATTGTGACCCTCGAAAACATCAGAGACATTTTCAAAAGTCTCCAACAGGAACACCACTGCCACCGGCTAGAAACACTGTGTGGCCCCTGCTGTCTCCACCACCTTGCTCCCCCTGCCTTTGCTATCCTGCTACCTGGAAACCAGCAAGTGCAACAAAACCCGTAAGAAAGACGGGTGAATGCGTTAAAAACTTCAAAAAAAAAAAATCGTGTGGATGAATAAAACATTTTAAAGTTGGACTATTTTCGTGGCACCTGGGTGGCTCAGTTGGTTGAGCATCTGACTCTTGATTTCGGCTCAGGTCATGATCTCACAGTTCACGGGATCAAGCCCTGCATCAAGCTCTGTGCTGACAGTACGGAGCCTGCTTGAGATTCTCTGTATCCCACTCTCGGCCTCTCTTTCTCCAATACACATTAAAAAAAATTATAATAAAGGTGGGCTATTTTCTCCGTTGAAACCACTTGTTATAAACATCCTCCTCTATTTCAAATTCTGAAACAATATTACTGTCAAATATCACAGAACACAATCGTCCAGGCCAGAGAATATGATCTTCTTAAGGTACGGAGTTGGGCTTGAGAGACATTGGAGTAAGAAAACAATTGTCTGTGGATCTGGGGTTATAACAGGCTCTGTGCAAAATACTCAGGTGAGAAACCTGTCTTCCTATGTATATTAAAATGTGTTTAAAGGAAAAATTAGTGAGAACTACTAGGAAATTGTCTACAGCGATGCATAATCACATATGCGTGAGTCTGATCAATTCCATCCTTTTAGAGCTGCTATATCCCTATGATATTGCTTACGTAAACACTGAAAATTAATGCTGAGACATCGGGTTTCAATAAGTCTTCCTAAGGCAGCCATTGAAAAAGCTATGACTCACGGTCCTCAAAGTTGTAGAGATAAATCCATGTTATTATCGAAGATATTAATTATGCTCACAAATGAATGTGATCAGAGCTTGAACATCAGCAGGATTTGAAACCAGGCCTAAATCTTCCTAATGCAATCAGTGAAACGATGTGACTCAGAGAAGCAAAGTTGCGGGGATAAATCTATATTATTATGTGTCCAAAACATTCATTATGCTTACAGCTGAATTTGAAGGGAGCTTGAAAATTGGCAGAAGTTGAAATCAAGCCCAACCAAGCCCAATTGCTTCAACAGAAGACATTTCGATGGGCACTTTCGAAATAGTACTTGATCCTCAGGGAAGAAGACCCACTATTAGAGCCAGAGCAATTACAAAGTCCTTATACTATTAACTGAAACAATAATATTAATAATAAATTTGAGCCTCAGTTCAGAACTGGAAATCTGGCAAATGTTTCTCTGAAGTCCTAAAAAAAAAAACCCACCAGTAACAACTTATATATAAAAAGATATAGGGGCGCCTGGGGTGTCTCAGTGAGTTAAGCGTCCAACCCCGGCTCAGGTCATGATCGCAGGGTTCGTGGATCAAGCCCCACGTCGGGCCTCTGGGCTGACAGCTCAGCCTGGAGCCTGCTTCAAATTCCGTGTCTTTCTGTCTCTCAGGCCCTCCCCCACTTGTACTCTGTCTGTCTGTCTCTCCTTTCAAAAATAAGCATTAAAAGAAATTTTAAGATATAAACAGAGGAGGGCTTAAAAATAAAATGATTTTTTTCAGGGTTGACTCTATGTTTTCTTATCCCCTAAAAATCAATATAGAAGTGCTACGTGCATGTCTACTGGTTCTTATCAGCCTCGCATCAACCTGCCCGCCAGGAGTTTACAACCTAATGATAAGAAGTCAGGGAAGAGCAAAGCAAGATAACACACCCTATGAAGAGGCAGACGTAAAACTGGTGACTATTTAATGAGGTCTCAACCCCACTGTCTACACAAATGGAGCCAGTGAAGGGAAAAGGCAAGGCGGGGAGGCCCCTGCAAGGAAAAGAATAATGACAGCAAACTAGAATTAAGACCATATCCATCCCGTCACACTCAAACTAAACCAGAGCTCCTCTGGAATCACAAAAAACAAATATGCAAACGGAAAAGCTGACACCACAAAGTGCCGGCGAAGATTTGGAGCAACTGGAACGCTCCTGGATAATTGCCTGTAGGGGCGCCTGGGTGGCTCGGTCGGTTAGGCATCCAACTTCAGCTCAGGTCATGATCTCGTGGTTCGTGAGTTCGAGCCCCACGTCGGGCTCTGTGCTGACAGCTCAGAGCCCGGAGCCTGCTTCGGATTCTGTGTCCCCCTCTCTTCCTGCCCCTCCCCAGCTCATGCTCTCTCTCTCTCTCAAAAATAAATAAATGCTAACAATAAAAATTTTTTTAAAGAATCCTTCTATATCATGATTATGGTGGTGGTTACGTGTCTATGTCTCAAATTCAGACAACTATATACCCACACAGATAAATTCTACGGAACGTAAATTATAACTCACGAAACCTGATCTTGGGGGTTCCTGGGTGGCTCAGTCCATTAAGCGTCTGACTCTTGATTTTGGCTCAGGTCATGATCTCATGGTTTGTGAGATGGAGCCCCACGTGGAGTTCTGTATTGACAGTGTGGAGCCTGCTTGGGATTCTCTCTCTCTTCCTCTCTCTCTGCCCCTCCTCTGCTCATAAGCTCTCTCTCTCTCTCAAAATAAATAAATAAACATTAAAAAAAAAAAAAAAAGGAAACCTGATCTTAGGAAAAAAAATAACTGAACCAACTGGATTTCAATCAAGTTACAAAGCAGTTATTCAAAACAAACCAAAATGATGCAATTCACCTGCGGACTTCCTGGTCCTTGTGAGCCCCGCCCCTGTGGAAAAGTCCCATGTCACAATGCAACCCTTCAAATCTTACAAATCCCTGAAACATCACCAGCAACTGCTTTTGCACTCTATTTCCAAAATGCCTTACTTCCACAGTGCTGGAAATGTATTACACTTCCCTGTTTTGTTTTCCAATTAAATTACTTCATTCCTATCCTTTTATAAGGGAAGACCGGCAAGGCGGCTCTACCCCAAATGTCAGATGCCAAAGGAGGGAATCTGGTCTCTTGCGGCGAAACGCATTCTCTACCAGCTTGCCTCCCCACTTTCCAAATCCTTCTCTGCAGTTCTCATTCCGTCCACCTCCAGGCAGTGGGGTATGCGTACCTCCATGTAGGCAGGGACTGAATAACAGAACTTCCACATATATTGATCTTAACTTTAAAAGCGAGAAAAATTGTCGCTAAAATTTAGCCCATAGATCGATATACCTGTTTGACAATATTTACTGAGCCAAGAATCCATGCCAAGAATCAGTCAATGTGCTGGGGATGCCACAGTGAACAAAACAATGTCCCTGCCATCAGACAGCACAAATCCTAGGGGAGACAGGTAAGAAACCATAACACCAAAAGCACATATTTAAAGACATACGCAGGCAATCCCCACTGTGAAAGATGGTAATGAAGAAACATAAAGCCAGGAAGAAACCTAATCCATAGATCAGCTAATCACAAGCCATTCAGAGCTGCTCGGAGGGAAAAATGTAGGTTTCACTGTATAGATGGATCGCAGGTCACGTGCTCCAGGATCATCCAGTGAGCTCTAGAGAGACTGTAAAGTGTGTGTCCACATGTGTGCATATAGATTTATATCTCTATTACCTCGTTACTGAAAAAGATCCTTGCAAAGAAACTATGGACTGAAGATAATCCTTTTTATTTACTTTGAGAGAGAGAGAGAGAGAGAGAGGGAGAGCAAGGGGAGAGGGGCCAAGAGAGGCAAAGAGAGAGAGAGAATCCCAAGTAGGCTCCACCCCGACAGCGCAGAGCCCAATGCAGGGGTCGAACCCATGATCCATGAGATCGTGACCTGAGCCGTAATCAAGAGCTGGCCGCTTAACCAACTGCACCACCCAGGTGCCCCAGGGCTAAAGATAAAGCTAATGATGAAGCACAGGGAAAAGTATTAAAGAGCAGCCAATTATACTCCAAGAATGAGCTTTTTGTAAAAATCACCCCATGAAGTGGTTAAAACTGTTAATAATGATACGTTTCATCATATTGCTGTTTGTAAAAATGAGTATTTAATTGCTAATCAGTTGAGTGAGAATAAAAGCTTTTTTATACTTTTAATAGGTTCTAAACGTTTAGATGCTGCTAATTTCGTCTTCATCTCATCTTTCCCTTCTTAAACGACTTTTAAAGGCATAATTTATATACAATAAAATTTACCCACTGTATGTGTGTAAATTGAATAATATTTAGTAAACTTTCTGAGTTGTACAGCCATCACCACAATCTACTTTTAGGACAATCATCCTTCATTTACGATAGGTATGTATCTATGTATGTATGTATTTATTTTAATTTACATCCAAGTTAGTTAGCATATAGGGCAACAATGATTTCAGGAGTAGATTCCTTAATGTCCCTTACCCACTTAGCCCATCCCCCCTCCCACAACCCCTCCAGCAACCCTCTGTTTGTTCTCCATATTTAAGAGTCTCTTATGTTTTCCCCATCCCGGTTTTTATGTTATTTTTGCTTCCCTTCCCTGATGTTCATCTGTTTTGTATCTTAAAGTCCTCATATGAGTGAAGTCATGATATTTGTCTTTCTCTAATTTCGCTTAGCACGATACCCTCTAGTTCCATCCACGTAGTTGCAAATGGCAAGATTTCATTCTTTTTGATCGCTGAGTAATACTCCATTGTGTGTATGTGTATGCATGTGTATGTATGTATGTATGATGTACATCCTCGTTATCCATTCATCCACCAATGGACACTTCAGCTCTTTCCATACTTTGGCTATGGTTGATAGTGCTGCTATAAACATTGGGACGCATGTGCTCCTTCAAAACAGCATACCTGTAACCCTTGGGTAAATAATAGGTCTTTTTTTAATGTTTATTTACGTATTTTAAGAGAAAGAGAGAGAGAGAGCAGGGGAGGGGAAGAGAAGAGAATCCCAAGCATGTTCTATGCCATCAGCATAAAATCCCACACAGGGCTCAATCCCAATGAACCACGAGATCATGACCTGAGCCAAAGTCAAGAGTTAGACACTCAGCCAACTGAGCCACCCAGACGCCCCTCAATATGTCTTTTAATGCAAATTACAACATACATATTAGAGTAGTTCTGAGCTAAGTATATGCAATCTACAAGTAAATAAATGCATAAAAATGGGGTATGTGTTTAAAACTATTTGCCAAAAAAGAGGCATAATCTGGGGCGCCTGGGTGGCTCAGTGGGTTGAGTGTCTGACTTTGGCTCAGGTCCTGATATCATAGTTCACGAGTTCGAGCCCCACACACGCCTTGCCACTATCAGTATGGAGCCTGATTCAGATCCTCTGCCCTCCTCTCTCTCTGCCCCTCCCTTGCTTGCACTTTTTCTCATAAATAGTACACAGTTTCTTTTAAAAAGAGGGGTATGAATCATGGGGCGCCTGGGTGGCTCAGTCGGTTGAGCGTCCAACTTTGGCTCAGGTCACGATCTCACGGTTTGTGGGTCCGAGCCCCACATCGGGCTCTGTGCTGACGGCTCGGAGCCTGGGGCCTGCTTCAGATTCTGTGTCCCCCTCTCTCTCCACCCCTTCCCCTCTCATGCTCTGTCTCTCTCTGTCTCTCAAAAATGAATAAACGTTAATTTTTTTTTTAAAGTGTTATGAACCAAAAGCATGGAGACTCTGGCTTTAGGGCCCCACATCACAATGTCCCCCAAGACTACGTGACCCCTTGTAGAAGCCCCACTGGACTCGGTTCCTTTATCTGTCTCTCTTGAGCTTTCGCTATCTTTCTCCAATACGCAATACCTTTTTCTGCACTTAGAGTCGTGTCTCTGCGGCTCATGATAAGATTACAGAAAGAGCAAACAAGCAGTTTGGCAATCGCTTCATCAGAAGGAGGATAGAGGATATCCTCAGCACAGACAGTGTCTGGAGGTTAGGCCTGAAGACCTAAAGTTCAGGGAGTTGACCCCCAACCTCCAAGATTCCAGGGTGAATGAAACACACATGCGTACACGCGAGTTACAAATCGGCGGAACAGGCATGTGAATATCAAGGTGTATCGTGAAGAACCGATAAAAAATTACTCCATTCCAAAATCAGCTGTGCACTTCCTGAACGATTGCTTTTCTCTAAAAAACAGTGAGACTCGGTCTTTTTATTTTTTTATTTTTTACGATTTTATATATATTTTTAAATCTCCACACCCAGCGCGAGGTTAAACTCACAATCTGGACATCCAGGGTCGTAGGCTCTACCCACTGAACCAGCCAGGCACCCCTCAAGCCCTTTCTTCTGTGCAACTGGTCAGAACTCAGGCCCAACCTGAAAGTTTCTCTCTCCCAAACCTAATGGTTTGTTTTTACGTCATCTCGGCATCACCTTTGCATACTGGAGTGTCTTTCACCTTAATTCTTTTCCTTAGTTTTTTTGGTTTTGTCTTTGTTGGTGATGCATAATCACATCCTTGAGGAAAATAGAAAGGAAAGCTGAGTATGGATAACTGAGTGGATTAATAGCTCATTAAGAGCTCTCATCTGAGGACTAACATCAACCTGTCTTAAGTACCTGACATACCTTGAATACGTATTTTCTCATCAATTACTAACACGACAAGGCAGGCATTGGTGTTATACCCATCTGATAGATGAGTTAATAACGCACAAGTCTGAACAGCCTACCCCAGGACAGACTGCCAGTAAGGAGGAGAGCCGGGATTTGAACCCAGGCCAACCGACTCCACAGGCTGCTTTCTCAGTGATCGCTCTCTTTATAAAGTCTCCCAACTCAGGATCGTAGGATCCTCCCAACGCAGGATCGTAGGAAGGCGGCAAACATTTGTTGTGCAAGTGGAACCAGGGACCGCGACCTCAAAGAGTTCAGAAACATCTAAGAGGTCCCCGGTGTTGCCACCAGGTAGGAGGATCCAGCCCTTCCAGGTAGGGGGCTCCCCCCCACCATCACTCCCCCCCAGATTCAGCTCTTGAGAAGGAAGAGGTTAACTGCTGAACTGACAACTCAAGGCACACATGGCCTCGAAATGACTCTCTTCTACCAACGGCCAATCCTCGTGTGTTCACATAGCCCACGTTTGTGAATCTGCCTACTCCCAAAAATGTATCTGCAACCCCCGCAACACTTCTGTGGTCACTCACGAATGCGCGCAAAGTGGCCAAAAACGTGACTGGCCCAGTGTGCACATTCCCAGCTGAGGGTGGACAGGGCAATGCTCCGCCTTCTTGTTTCACCTCTCATTCTGTCAACCAACATCTTTCTCGAGATCCGATGTTACTTCTTTTTTGGAGTTTAAGTTTTTTTTGTGTTAATTTTGTTGTTTAAAATGCACCCCCGTCCCACACACACACACACACACACACACACACACACACAGTGCTGAAGCACTGTCTGATGTTCCTTCAGTGCAAGAAGGCTGTGATGTGGGTTAGGAAGAAAATACTTACATTAGATAAGCTTCATTCAAGCATCACAGTTGTGACGCTACAGTTCGCTACTGATTGTGAGTTCGATGTCAATGAATCACGGATATATATTTAATATGGGGTCTTTAAACAGAAACGCACATAAAACAAAGTTATGTATTAATAATTGACAAAAAGGTGACCGGACGTTCACGGAACCTAACTCCGTATTTCCTTTAGCAGCACGGGTTCAGTGCTGCTGATAACTTCGTGAAACGTAACTACTGGGGACAAGAGCAATCAATTCTGTACCTCTTTTGATAGGCATTTTGTCCAGACAGAATTCAGCCAGAAATCCAAGTGCATCATGGGTCCCGCCCTGCTTAAGAAACAGGGTTCTGGTCACAAAGATTTACGTCAAGAGTCTATTTTGCACTATAAAGATGAAATAATCTAATTTTTTCCATCAAGGAGATGTACGCCTAATTCATCTGACAACTAAAGTAATAATATGTTTTTTTTTAATTTTTAAAAAAAAATTAAATTTATTTTTGAGAGAGAGAGGGACAGAGCATGAGCAGGGGAGGGGCAGACAGAGAGGGAGACACAGAATGTGAAGCAGGCTCCAGGCTCCGAGCTGTCAGCACAGAGCCCGACGCAGGGCTCGAACCCAAAAACCATGAGCTCATGACCTGAGCAAAGTCAGGCGCCCAACCGACTGAGCCACCCGGGTGGCCCAATAATAATATGCTTTGAAGAGCAATAAATATTTTAAGTGTAGACGAAATCAAACACATAAACACTGCAGCTAGGACTTCCATAAATCTTACAGTCATTGTTGAATTTGCATTCAAAATTAAAGTTAAAATTAAGAGTGAGTTTAGGGGCGCCTGGGTGGCGCAGTCGGTTAAGCGTCCAACTTCAGCTCAGGTCATGATCTCACGGTCCGTGAGTTCGAGCCCTGCGTCGGGCTCTGGGCTGATGGCTCGGAGCCTGGAGCCTGCTTCCGATTCTGTGTCTCCCTCTCTCTCTGCCCCTCCCCCGTTCATGCTCTGTCTCTCTCTGTCCCAAAAATAAATAAACGTTGAAAAAAAAAGAGTGAGTTTAGAGACCATTGGTCTTAATAAGTGATGATAAGCCAGCATGATTCCAGCAGTTTCCTAGTGATCTCCCAAAAGAACAGTTCATGTGAAAAGTTGCTGAAAGAGTAGGAACACACACACACACACACACACACACACACACACACACACGAGGCACACTAATTAAAACTGCAATTTTCCAACAATTCTTTTCAACTGAAGCTCAGTTAGCAGATATACATGTTAAATGGTACCATGGATTAATATATTTAATGATAATTGTACAATAAGAATATTACAAAGTTTCACTAAATGGTCCTTAATAATACTGTAATTATTTATGTGACTGCAACTAAAAGCCTTTTAAGGATAATTTATTTTTTTTCACTTTAAAAATAAGCAACATTACTTGGAATAAAAGAATATAGATTATATTGGCAAAATAAAATATATAATCACAGGGGCGCCTACGTGGCTCAGTCAGTTAAGCATCTGACTCTTGATTTCATCCAGATCATGATCTCACAGTTGTGAGATCAAGCCCCACGTTGGGTTCCACACTGAGTGGAGCCTGCTTGAGATTCTCTCCCCCTCTCTCTGGCCTTCCCCTGAATACATGCACAGTATTCTTTCTCTCTCAAAATAATTTTTTTAAATGTATGACCGTAACTAGAGGGGAAGGAAATAAAACACTGATTTATAAGTTTCCCAAAAGTAATTAAATATGTGCCTAATTAGGTTAATTGGCATATACAAGAAATGGACATAACGTAACATCATTATAATATTTTTCAAAGTTCTGAAATAAAGGTGCCTGGGTGGCGTAGTCGGTTGAGCATCTGACTTCAGCTCAAGTCATGATCACATGGTTCGTGAGTTCGAGCCCCACATCGGGCTCTCTGCTGTCAGCACAGAGCCCGCTTTGGATCCTCTGCCCCTACCCTGCTCACGCACACACGGGTTCTCTCTCTCTCAAAAATAAATATTTTTTTAAAAGTCCTGAAACAAATATCATTTCCAATAAATGCAACCTCACACTGACCATACTGGCTTAGATCGGATGTCCCATTCAAAGTTGCTTATAATGGGAAATAAACATCACTAGTTTTAAACTATGGCATACATTCATTCCAGAAAGATCTACCAGTCAAGCAAGGATTTTATTGGATAGCGTTGGATATGGTTAGAAAAACTATTTCCTTCCATTAACATGATCTAACCAACATTATCCACATCCATTCACAGAAACACTATTTGGAGTTCCGGAAGAATCATCTTCATATGCCTGGATCTCACAAAGTCAGACCATGCGCAAATAGCTCATAGTGGTGGGGTGGGGGCAAATAAACAGCCACATTTACTGAGCACATACTATGTTCCTCATCTCGTGGTTCTTGAGATTGGGCCCCACATCGGGCTCCACACTGACAGTGTGGATTGGGATTCTCTCTATATATAAATCTCTCTTCCTCTCCCCTGATCATGCTGGCTCTCTCTCTCTCTCTCTCTCTCTCCCTCTCTCTCTCTCTCTCAAAATAAGTAAATAAACTTTAAAAAAAGGGTCCAATGAGTTTATTTCAGAATCTTCAGCAAATTATTCTCCTTCTAGCCTCCCTAATGCAGATTTTGGGCATCTTTTCACGCTGCATTTTTACTGAGGTCCTGCAAACCCCATGAAGTGCTCTAGGCTGTGGCGGGGGGGAGGGGCATCTGCCAGAGTAGACTGAGCACACCCCAGGAAGTGTCCAGCACAACCTGGGGCATGCAAAGAAAACACTGGAACTTCCATCCAGACGGATCTCCAAGGTCCGTTTAATTTCTATTTTTGTGAGTGTTCAATAATACATGCAATATCAGTACCACAATACACGTACATAATTTATAAGCAAATATATAAACTTATATTGGGTGTGCCTGGCCAAAAGGTATCTGCTCATAGGCTGTATGATCAAAAGAGCATGGAGAGAACGTTTCTAGAGCACCTGAACAATCAAATCCTTTAATCTGCTGAAAAAGAAAACAAAACTACAATACTAAGAGAAGAATTTGCTTTTCCCCTTCAGGCAATGACTATTTTTGGAACAGTGTCTCTTCTTTCAGAAAAAAGGCTCAAGTAATGAACATAAACTAGACAAGGTGAAACACGCAAAATGCTCATTAAAAAAGAAAAAGGTAAGAGCAATTTAAACAGGGTGTTTGATAAATACCACTGTCACCTGTTACAGGAAGTTTCTCTAGGGAAATTCATTAAGCATCAATTTCAACAAATGATCTCATTTGTCTCAAGTTCACTGTAATATTTACAAAGTACGTTATGCACTGCTTCCTTTTGCTTCCTCCGGACCATTCACATCATTTGCGTTTTCAAAGGTAGACAGGTGCCTTTCTGTGGACCCAGGTGATGCGGAAGAGGTAGGGAAAAAACAATAAAAAAAAGGTATGCGTTTCCTCCGTGAGAGAAGTCGCTCATAATTAGAGCAGAAAGTAAAACTCACAACATTAAAATAAATCCATTTGCCATAAGGCAGGGTTAGAGAAACCTGGTCAATTAAAGCCTGGATTTAGCAGGCATGTAATAACATGTATTATGTTCATGTAATAGTATTCATGTAATAACATGCAGGAGTTAGAAGCCCTCATGACCCTGGAGCCCAAGGAAAGGTCAAGAGTTGGACACTTAACAGACTGAGTCACCCAGGCACCCCCATAAATATCCTTTAAATGGTGAAGTTCCCCAAAACAAGATGACTTTTCTTTGTAATCTCCCAGGTCACTGCGGTAAATTCACACACCACTATTGCGGGTGCAACACGTATGCAGGATAAGGTTGAATTCGATCTGATCCATCGTGAACTCTGCAAGTCCCTCTTTTGAATGAACTCCCAGGATCAGCTTTCCAAGTCTGACTTGACCTCTTATTTATTCCACAGTTCAACAGCGAAGGCAGACAGGGGACCGGCTCCCTGGAAGCTTGTGTTCCTGAGGGGGACATGCATGTGTGGAGGGGAAGATGGGAGTCATTTCAGAGAAGAAGTGGTGACACACGAGCAGACACTTCAGTGACAGAAAGGAATAACTTGGCTATTTGGAGAAGATGATTCCAGACACACAGAAGAGTCCACGCAATGCCCCACAGCCAGAAGCGTGCTCCCCTCTAGCGTAGGAATAGCAGAGTGGTCAATACAGTCAGACCTGCATGATCTAGCAGGTGGTGGGAGGAGGTGATGTCAGAGATGGTTGTGGGGCCAGCAAAGGCTTTAGGTTTTTTTTTTTTTTTTTTTAATGTTTTTATTTATTTTTGAAAGAGAGAGAGACCAAGCGTGAGCAGGGGAGGAGCAGAGAGAGAGAGGGAGACACAGAATCTGAAGCAGGCTCCAGGCTCCGAGCTGTCAGCCCAGAGCCCGACGCGGGGCTCGAACTCACGAACTGGGAGATCGTGACCTGAGCCGAAGTCGGACGCTTAGCCAACTGAGCCACCCAGGCGCCCCAAGGCTTTAGGTTTTAAGTGAGCTGCGAAGAAGCCACGGCAGGAGTTGAGGGAGACCAGCTCAGGTGAAGGATCAAAGGGTCTTTTGTTTGCTATTTGCTTTTTCCTTCTTAGCCTTCTGGTTATTCAGATTTCCGTAACAGTGGATCCATCCCACGGCTGGAAATGCCAAAGGCTACACCACAGCTTACATTACCCACCGCCCACTGCCTCCATTCAGGAAATAAGAAAACGGGTAGGTCACGCTTCCTTTGGAAAAAGGTCCTTTGCTCTGCTGAGAATCCCACTCACAGAAAAGACCCCAATCCCTGAGACAGTTTTTCCCCTCCTGATCCTTGCCAGTGACTCAATAATAGCCTCCCAACCTAAACAATGTCATGCAGGGGCGCCTGGGTGACTCAGCTGGTTGGGAGCATCCGACTTTAGCTCAGGTCATGATCTCACGGTTCGTGGGTTCGAGCCCCGCGTTGGGCTCTCTGCTGACAGCTCAGAGCCTGGAGCCTGCTTCCGATTCTGTGTCTCCCTCTCTCTCTGCCCCTCCCCCGCTCATGCTTTGTCTCACTCTGTTTCTCAAAAATAAATACACGTCAAAAAAAAATTTTTTTTTTAAAAACTGTCCTGCATAAGCCCAAAGCCCTTCTCCACTGCTTCCCACCAAATCACCCCAAGGACTCCCCATGGGGAACACTCCATGCTTGGACTTCTTTATCTAAATAGGATGTATCACTATTTGGTGAAAACAGGTACAAATAAATAATCTTTAAAATATTTATTACATCAGATGGTGAGGAGTGCTTTGTCAAAAATAAAACTGCTAAAAAAAAAATTAACTTTCTAGCCCTCCATATCTAAATTGATGCTATTACCAAAGATCTCAGATGGAGAGAAGAAAGCCAGCTCTCTACTAAAAACAGTACCAGTTCTAAAGACATCTTCTAATCCCGTTTCGCTCTTAGGTCTCCAAAGTACCTGCCTGACCAAACTTGAAATTTACCTATCTTCCCTAAAGGTATATTTGAAATCATTTCTGTCAACAGCCCTGACTAGACTGATCATCTCACCAAGAAAATTAGTGTGTTGCTATAAAGATCAAAATGTTAGGAACTATTGGGGCGCCTGGGTGGCTCAGTAGGTTAAGCGTCCGACTTCGGCTCAGGTCACGATCTCACGGTTTGTGAGTTCGAGCCCCGCGTCGGGCTCTGTGCTGACAGCTCGGAGCCTGGAGCCTGCCTCGGATTCTGTGTCTTCCTCTCTCTCTGCCCTTCCCCTGCACACGCTCTGTGTCTCTCTCTCTCTCAATAATAAATACACGTTAAAAAAATTGTTTTTAAATTTTCGGAACTATTTTGGAAAATACGGATCAATATGATCTACCAAATGTCTTTAGGGGGGAGAAAAGGGGACAACGTGTCTGACGTCCCAATCAGAAATTTCTAAAAAGTCAAATGTACATAAATCCCAGTTTTGCCAAGCCTGACAGCATATTCATTGGCCCTTCCCAAGCCTAACACACCTTTTATAAAAAGGTCAGGTTACACCCATCTGAGAACTTCAAGCTTTAGAGAAAGAGTGCAGCAACGCTTGTTTAAGTTACCAGCAATGTGACAGAGTTTGGAAATTCTCTCTGGTAAAATCCTTCATTTCTAAATGAAGAGTCCTCCGACATTTAAGGTTGTGATCAATGGCAAACTAATGTTTACTCTCATAAGGGCAAGTATGATGGCTTAAATTCATTCATCCATTCAACAAATATATCTGTAACTTAGTCCTTAGCAGAATAGAAAAATCTGTTTTCTTAACATTTGCACAAGCGAGCTGTGTTGATCTCAGCGTCACCCAAATATGAATCAATTACCTCCAGAAATCACACACCGGCCACATTTGTTAAATTTCCAAATCCAGTGGGTAATTCGTTGGTTGGTGAGAACTTGGGACCCTTTGTTGTGTGGTGACTGTAGGCACGCGCTGAATTGAACTCTTTTTGTCTGAGTTTTCTGAATCCTCACAACCATAACAAAGGTGGGTAAAATTACCCCATGGAACATGAGAGAAAAACCAAGGATTATAAAGATTAAGCAATTTTTCCACTGATACACGGCCGTGTAAAGACTAGAACCAGTTTTTCCCTAACCACAAAATACGTGCTTGTACCTACAGACTGCATTGCTGTTCCTAACTAGGGATCACCAGCTCTCTCTTCTGGGTAAATCAGCCATAAATCTAAATTAAAAAGAATTAAGGAGGGGCTCCTGGGTGGCGCAGTCAGTTAAGCGTCCGACTTCAGCCAGGTCACGATCTTGCGGTCCGGGAGTTCGAGCCCCGCGTCGGGCTCTGGGCTGATGGCTCAGAGCCTGGAGCCTGTTTCCGATTCTGTGTCTCCCTCTCTCTCTGCCCCTCCCCCGTTCATGCTCTGTCTCTCTCTGTCCCAAAAATAAATAAACGTTGAAAAAAAAAAAAAAAAGAAAGAAAAAGAATTAAGGAATCCAAAGAGACACTGTGGCCATTATAATTATTGGTGCATTGGAGTGGGAAAACAGCACAGAAAATTACAAAGGCTAATTAGGGGCGCCTCTAAGTTACAGTTTTCGTGTCTTATTTTTATGGCAGGCAGCCCTATCTCTTCTAAAGAGATTCTGAGTTACACTTAAAACCTAAATTACGTGTTAAAAACCTAGAGAAGATTTAAGCTGTTTCATTTTCACAAACAACAAAAACTATAAACCAGAGACATGAATGGGAAAATTACGGTTAAATTTTCTTCTCTCTCTGGCACTGCAGTGTGGTTATCAGCACTTGGCAGAGGCCTAATTAACATTTGTTAAATGGAACTGAAGGTCAACCGGCTAATTAGCATAGAGATATGGCTAGAATCCAGATCTTTTGACTCTCCGAGTAATTTTCTTTCAATGACAATTCAAAAGGTTATGTCTGGCACCTTCAGTACACTTTTTAAAAAGAAGTTATATGCAGCATCATTAATCATTAGAGAAACGCAAATCAACACCACAATAAAATACCACCGCACATCCATCGAGGGGGCTACTATTAAGAAAAACAGAAAATAGCAAGTGTTGGTGAGGACCTAGACAAATTGGAATCCTTAGGTACGATTAGTGGGAATGTGAAATGCTACAGCCTCTACAGAAAACAGGATAATGAATCAAAGCCACAGTGAGATACCACCTCACACCTGTCAGAATGGCTCACGTTAACAACTCAGGCAACAACAGATGTTGGCGAGGATGCAGAGAAAGAGGAACTCTCTTGCACTGCTGGTGGGAATGCAAACTGGGGCAGCCACTCTGGAAAACAGTATGGAGGTTGCTCAAAAAACTAAGAAATAGAACTACCCGTGACCCAGCAAGTACACTACTAGGCATTTATCCAAGGGATACAGGTGTGCCGTTTCGAAGGGATACACGCACCCCCATGTTTACAGCAGCACTAGCGACAATAGTCAAAGTATGGAAAGAGCCCAAATGTCCATCGAGGGATGAATGGATAAAGAAGATGTGGTAGATATACACGATGGAGTATTACTCGGCAATCAAAAAGAATGAAATCTTGCCATTTGCAACTACGTGGATGGAACTGGAGGGTATGATGCTAAGTGAAATTAGTCAAAGAAAGACAAACATCATATGACTTCGCTCATATGAGGACTTTCAGAGACAAAACAGATGAACATAAGAGCAGGGAAGCAAAAATAATATAAAAACAGGGAGGGGGACAAAACATAAGAGATTCTTAAATACGGAGAACAAACAGAGGGTTACTGGAGGGGTTGTGGGAGGGGGGATGGGCTACGTGGGTCAGGGGCACTAAGGAATCTACTCCTGAAGTCATTGTTGCAATATACGCTAACCAACTTGGATGTAAATTAAAAAAATAAAAAGAAAGAAACCAGGATACTGGCTCCTCCAAAAATGAAACAGGCTTATGATATGTTCCTACAATTCTACTTCTGGTTATATTCCCAAAAGAAGTGAAAGCAGGGACTTGATGAGCTCTCTGTACCAACCCACCTTCGTAGCACCATTCTTCACAATAGCCAAAGATGAAAAAACCCAAGTCCATCATTGGATGAATGGATAAGCAAAAGGTAGTACATACATAGAATAGAGTATTATTCTACCTTAGGAGGAAGACAGTTCTGACACCTGCTACAACATGGATGAACCGCGACGACATTATACTAAGTGAAACAAGGCTGTCACAAAAGGACAAACACTAAGGACTCTACCACACGATAGTCACATTCGTGGAGACAAAAAGCAGACCGGTGGTTGCCAGGGGCTGGGGGGTGGGGGTTGCAGGGAGGGAAAGATGGGAAATGGTGGTTTCATGGGTACAGAGTTTCAGTTTGGCAAGATGAAAACAGTTCTGGAGACGGAGGGTAGTGATACTTGCCCAAGAATGTGAATGGACTTAAGGACTGAATTGTGTGCTCAGAAAATGGTTAAGATGGTAAACTTCAGTTTACCAGCATTTGAAACAAAATCTACATTAAGTTTTATCACTTAAGTGATGAGGCCGGAGTGAATACACAGATCCGTAAAGCGGTACGTTTAAGAGGTTTAAGAGGTTCATTAGGTGAAATAATAAGACATTATGTTCCTACAGCAGGGTCCGAACCCCAGGGGACCACGGGTGCCAGAAAAGGAAAAAAAAAAAATACATTCAGGCTGAGTGGTGGTGGAGACCGAGGAAAGACAGAGACAGCACAGGGCTAGAGGTGGCCCGATGTTTTCAAGAGACGCTTCTAGCCTACATATGTACGTGAAATTTCCACCGTATTATCCACTGGCAATCAAAGGGCCACTGCTTTCAAATCATTGTCCCCAGCCACCCTTCTTATGTCATCATATAAATATCAACATATTGCTTCTCATTGGGATAAAATATTTCCTAAAACTTGACTATGAGGACATTTTCTACTGCCTCTCACTCTATAAATACTCAACATCAATGCACATTTGATAACACAATGGAGGGGTGCCTGGGGGCTGGGCTGGTTAAGCATCCGACTCTTTATTTCAGCTCTGTTCATGATCTCACAGTTTGTGGGGTCGAGCCCCACCTCGGGCTCTGCATTGATAGCTCAGAGCCTGGAGCCTGCTTGGGATTCTCTCTCTCTCTCTCTCTCTCTCTCTCTCTGTCTCAATAAATAAATAAACTTAAAATAACACAATGGAGACAGCTTTTCCCCCAAAATGGATCAGTTCTGTACCAAAGGTGTTGGGCTATGCTGTGTGTCGATTGTGCTATCTTGGTCCCTTCACGCTGAATTCTATAAATAAGCAGAAAAAATCAAAATATATTATTTCAGGCCGGTTTTCTCTTAGCTTTATGACTGTTCTCTCAGTGATTTCACCTTGCAGAGTTCATGTCTGCATGAGTTCAGACCCTCACTGAGTTAATAAAAGGAAAACTACACAACTCTCAGTTCCCCATTGTAAGGTATAAATCCACTTAGATAAATTTGTTTTCAAGGCTATTCCATGGCGTTAGTTCTTTGGAGAGTCCAGTGATTTGCCTTAATGTACTTTTAGATTTCAAGTATATTAAAGAAAATCCATGCTGGAGTGCCCGGGTGGCTCAGTCGCTTGAGCATCTGACTTTAGCTCAGGTCATGATCTCACGGTTTGTGAGTTCAAGCCCCGTGTCGGGCTCTGTGCTGACAGCTTGGACCCTGAAGCCTGCTTTGGATTCTGTGGCTCCCTCTCTCTCTCTCTCTCTCTCTCTCTCTCTCTGCCCCTCCCCCACTCACGCTCTGTGTTTGTGCACTTTCCGTGCACTTTCCTCCAACAGAAAGGGAAAGTTCAGTCCAAAATCATCTTAGATGACAACCACATTTCTGATGGCCAACCCAGATCAACTGATGGTAGTGGCCTGATGAACGATTATGGCAAATGATTCTGAGACTCAACGGGAAACACAAAGGCATCAGCATGAATATGTGCCCCGGGCTTCAGAAAAGGGAGCAGTGGCTCTGTGCCAGTGAACTGCCATCTGTCTCTCGGCACTAATATCAAAAACATAAATCCTACCTAAGAATCAAGAGTCTTCTAAGACTTCCCTCAGAATGATCAACTCAAGAGGCCTTGGCAACTCAAAACACGACAGAGCTAATTAGTTCTGCTCCAACAGGCAAGATAGTAAAACCCAGGCATACAGCTTTAGAATGTTCTAGAAATAAATTCTTAAAAATGAATGCAGTCACTTCATTCACCTGGTGCAGATGCATCAGGGAATTACGACAGACATTTAGTTAATCTGTTCTGTTATTAGGCTGGTAGAGTTCTTATTTATTTGCCATTAACTGTTTTCATGTTCACTATCTCATACAGGACAGAAACTTCCAGGGGGAAAACAACCTGTATAAATATCTATCTACACAAGGGTTTGAATGGCATCTGGGTTTGGGTTTAATATTTTGTAAATTGTTGCCTTCCTATAAAGTTTTAATTCTGTATTACCAGGATTTTCTGTCCTGAAGGAGACAAAATACACTGCTCTGTACTTAGAGTTAATCAACAGAGAACCAACTGAGGCCCCTGTGGCAGGGTCGAGTTTCCAGAGCATAAAGGATTTTGAGTCAGACACTCGCACCATCGCAAAGCTGCTCTGGCTGCTTTGGTTCATTTTCTGTAAATACCCAATACAATTCAAAGCTTCATAATTGACAGAAAAGGGCTACAAATAATCCATAGTTGAAAAGAGTCACTCTGAAAGAAGATGAAGCTCTAATTTCCAGCACGTATCTTGACACAGTTGACGGAATCTTTTTTGTATTTATTTTATTTCTTCTTTTCATATTGACTTATTTTGAGAGAGAGAGAGAAAGCACGAGGAGGGAGGAGCAGAAAGAAAGGGAGAGAGTGAGAATCCCAACCAGGCTCTTCACTGCCAGCGCGGAGCCTGCTATGGGGCTCGAAATCACAAACCATGAGATCGTGGCCTGAGCCAAATTCAGACGCTTAACCGACTCAGCCACCCAGGCGCCGCCCAAGTGGGTAAAATCTTGACCGAGTGAGAATAGGACAGTGTGTCATTTCCAAAAAGCTAACAGCATCATGTGAAATTGCGTATGTTTTAGCCATGAAAGGCAAGCTAGAGCAAACCTCGCCACAGCCCTGGGCTCACCCTACCAGCCCATGTGATGGGCAAGTAAAAACAGAAGGAGCTCTTGTCGGATGCAAAGTTCTGTCACCGTGGGCTGTGAGCAAGGAGGATAACTCACCGAACCCACAGTGAAGACCCCGCCCAGGAGTGGTCATCCTTTCCATGATGTTCAGTCGTACCGGGTCTGACAGTAACACTTGCACGAAGGAGAAAGTAGCAGCCCCCATCGAGGGGGAAATGGGTGCAGCAAACCTTTGGGGTAAAAGTCTAGGGATGTTGTTTTGTTCGTTCAGACCTGTCAGTGACATAATCTGTTCTCCCAGGGATCAAACATTTAGCCCTTGCAGGTCTAGACCAACCATCGCCTCTTTAGGGAGCCTTACCTTAACCCTAACCCGAATCCTCAACCTTGCCCTGACCTTGGCCCTCTCGTATGAAACTGCACTTCTGCGCCATAATCTCTTGTCACACCTGACATTCATCATGGCCTCCAACTTAGCTGATTAATTGATTTGGTCTTCCCCCATCCACTCCCACCCCACCCCCCCATAATAACGAAGTCCTTTGAGGGGATGAGACTGTGTTTGCCTCGTTCAGCCCTGCATCTTCAGCGCCTAGAACAGTACCTGGCACACAGCGGTTAAGTCTGGAGGGAATGGGAATGAACGAATTCATTCGGAAGGCGATTCCTTCTACAACTATCGTGACGGGATATTTACCAGAACTCCAAGCCTGCACAGAGACCGGTATATTCCATCAACCCAAAAAGCTCCACTTGTATTAAGCTTTTTAATAAATGTTTCATTATCAAGTGATGTTGGGTAACATATTTATTGCTCTGTGATAAGTTGTGTGGGCAGCTTCCATGCACTGGGTACAGACCATTAAATCAGTAATGGCGGCCAGTCCTGACACAGCCTTGTTAGAGGCCCTCTTTAGAGGCTCCTCTTGTTGAGGATGGGGCACATTTTATCTGCCTGCACCCTCCCATCTGGGTTTCCCCAATCATTTCATAATGGAACGATCTACTCGTATCGCCTTTACGAAACTGCGGTCGGCAAGTTGACAATGAAGCCCGTCAACTCCAGCAGCAAAGAAAGGAGCCCACATAAACTGATCGCTGAAACAATCCACCAAGGGCTGCAGGGCCCCCAAACTGGGCATGACTGCAGGTCTACAAAGCCAGCTACTGTCCCCTCCTCCCATCAACATTTGGATTTCAGTAAGCTGAGATCGCTTTCGGTCCTGAGACAGCTAGCGTCCCCAAGAGAAGAAAAGACAACAGCGGCGACCTTCAAGACATATGCACAAGCAACGATTTACGTGTATTCCATCACCTGCAAACTAATTCAAATGTCTAAAGCGAATGTGGAAAACTGCCGTGAGTGAAATAAAACAAATCATATATACACACACAACCAAGACTGTGTGTTAAGAAAGTTTTGGGTTTTTTTAAACACAGATTAAAGGTTCATTAATGGTTCATTTGAAGAGGATGTCTCTCAACCTGTTATGACACATCAAAGTGACATGTGCCCAGATCACTGAACTTTTTATCTCAATGCCCAAAGGGGTTACCCACTATCAGGAAGTAGTCAGCGCGCATTAGCGTTTATATGGCATTCCATTACAGCCGCATCTCTCAAATGAAAAGGTAAAGCACACTATTATCCATATTAAAACCATCTATCTTTTAAAAAGGTTGTATCGATTTCTTTTTCCCCCACGTCTTGGATCCCATCAATGTCAGCGCCAGCTCGATGAAGCGTCCCCTGTCTCAGCACAGCTTCGATGGATAGCTCCCAAATGAACTCACCCCACGGTCTGGGGTCTCTCATGGCGTGCACCTTGCAGCTCATTTCATAGACTACCAGCTAGAAAAAGGCGTGGAGCGATCAGAAACATCCGCAACAAACCTCCCCGTGGAGCTAAAATGAGGCAAGTGCGTTTTTAAATACGAGGCAATCGTTAGGGTCAGCAAACATGACACGTTCTAGTTCTTTAGAGCTAACGCGAGCCTCCCGCCATCGAGGTTTACCAAAACAGCAGGCGGGGCGTCACCTATCAAACTGCGGGTATGTTGTCGCTGAATCCTCATTACCCTATCAGGTAGATACTATCAGAAGCTTTATTTCACAGATGGGCAAACTGAGGCACAGGAAGCTTAAGTGACTTGCCCAACGTCACACGGTTCACAGGTACCAGAGCCACGCGCAGGCCTAGCAGCCCAACTTTACGTTCTCATTCTTTATGCCACCTTGTCCCTCCCTCGGTCTCTATCACCCAGCTTCCTGCTTCACAGACATCGTTCCTAAAAGGGGCAGCACAGTAAAGGGCCTACCGGCAAAATTCCAGGAGGCCAGGCGGTGTGGGTGGAACAGACATAAACAGTGCCCTTCTCTCCCCAGCGACCTCAGCATGACTTTGAGGGTCACTTCCTCCCCAGAACCAAGCCACATTTTCCCTCCGCTTCTCAGTCCAAACAGAACTCGCCCCCCCACTTAAAAACCCTCTCTGCTCCCAAGAGGGAGCCTCTAATAATCTTTTCAGGAAGATCTATCTCGACTCTCCACGGAGCTATACTTTTTTGAAAGCAGGAACTGCTTTTGTTTTCTCTATGGCTCCATCGAAACACGAAATCCTGGCTAATCAATACTTTCTTTTTTTCCCCTCTCTTTTTAAGCAATCAGAAACGTAGGCTATGAACCCAACGAAGCCATTGATTAGGTGTCACCTTCCAAAGTCAACCTTCTGAGGTATTAATTCGTCCACATATACTTAGGAAACACGGTCTGGTTTCCCCAAGGAGCGGCGGGGCTCTCATCAAATGATACTGGAATCACCAAGAAAATGCAATCAATGCATGCATGCCCAAGACCAGCTTTCTCACGTCAAGACTTACTTTAAAATGCAAAAGGGAAGAACGCCTTAAAAGTGAAAGTAAAAACCTAAAGTTAAGAAAAGAAAAACAAAAAGGAGGGGGTAGCGTCTCAACTCTAAAAATAACAGCCTCAGGTTGAGTAAAACGGACTGGACGGAGAGGTCAGCTTTCTTGCTCCCTGAAATGTGTCTCCAGTTAATTTCTGAAATGCTGCAATTTACTACCAGCTCCTATGCATGCTGTCTGTCCTATCTTTTCTCATTCTTCTGGACAGAAGGCAGCATAGAACCAAACAGCAACAGCACAGAGAGGTCTGAACTCTGGGCAAAAGCTGCCGTAACACTGGAGGCACTCGCTTATCCAAATGTCTGCTGCAGGCTTACCTATAGCCAAGTAGCCAGCTTCCTCCTTTTCCTTGAAGAATAGGAATGTATTTACGATCCGTTATATACAAGGCACTCTTCAGGGATCGTTACTCATACTCACATCACCCCCACTGACGTGCGTGCAACTCCATTCTACAAGTGAGAAACCAGAGCTCTGGAGACACTTGACGTCCTAAAAATGGCAGAGCTGATATCTGAGCCTGGGATGTGTCTGAGTCCAAAATCGGGGCCCTTCCCAATAACTGAGTCACGGTGAGTCAAGGGAGTCATAGTGTGAAACTCCATCATTGCTGTACTGGGGTGGGAGCTTCTTAAGTGGTCCCACCCCTTGCCTACCCTCACCTGCAATGGTCTCCAGGGAGGCTTACTGAGTGGAGAGAAGAACTTGGACACTTTCCTCTCTGTTATCATTGATTTGTTTTTAATTTTTTTAATGTTTATTTTTGAGAGAAAGAGACAGAGACAGAGTGCGAGGAGGGGGAGAGGCAGAGAGAGAGAGGGAGACACGGAATCTGTCAGCAAAGAACCTGACGTGGGGCTCGAACTCACAAACCACGAGATCATGACCTGGGCCAAAGTCAGAGGCTTAAGCAACCGAGCCACCCAGGCTCCCCTCTTCTCTGGTATCCCTTCAAGCAGCATGCATTGTAGGGCTAGTTCTGATCCCAAATGGAGAAGATGCTTGGCTCATAACATCTGAAACTAAATACCAAGAGTTTTTAAAAGCTTTAACAAGTTAAGCCGATTACAAGTATTTTTAATATTTTCATGTCCAAGGATGAGCTTTTTTAAGTGACATTTTAGGGACAACAGAAAAAGGCCTGTAATTTCACCATCCAATTAACCCTGGCAAGATCTGTCTCAAGGCATGCCTTTAGGAAACTGTAATTGTTCAGAGGCACACAATGAAAAGTGACCCAGCCTAGACTAGACCATCTTCATAAGGGAACAACTAGTAAGTTTCTAATGCTGATTTCCAGGAAAAAAAAAATATTCATATACCAGCACATAGTGCAAATATACATATGGACGTAAAAGCAGTTTTGCTCTATAGTATTTCATACATGCCTTATCAAGAAATGTTAAAGGCAGCAATAAAACCAATGATTTATAAGCACTAAGACAGTTAACTTTAACCCACAGCCACTAGCAAACAACAACAACAACAAAACAACAGAAAATTTCATAACCAGGGGCTGGTCTTCTATCTGGCCAGATTCAGGATGTTACTACAAACCAGAGAAACCACCAAAATCATACCAACAAGACACCCAGCACTGCTCAGCAAAATTTATATCAAAAAATAGTTTAGGGGGCACCTGGGTGGCTCAGTCAGTTAGGCGTCTAGCTTTGGCTCAGGTCATGATCACAGTTCGTGGGTTCGAGCCCCGCATCGGGCTCTGTGTTGACAGTTCAGAGCCTGGAGCCTGCTTCAGATTCTGTGCCTCCCTCTCTCTCTCTGCCCTTCCCCCACTCGCGCTCTCTCTCTCTCTCTCTCTCTCTCTCAAAAATAAACATTAAAACCATAGTTTAACAACAACAAAAACAGCTCATCATGCATTGCATATCATGAAATGACTGACTTCGAATTGGAATGAATACAGACAACACTGATGAGTGCTTTACTCAAAGGTGCGTGAGGCTGTGGGTGGGACAGGAGGGTACAGGTGCTGGGCAACTTTGGTTATGCCCTGCAGCTTTAGCGGAAAGGCGAAATACAGCCCTAAAGGAAGTACAATGAACAGAGCCTGAAATATGTTATTTTTTACTTCCTTCTGTGTTCCAAGAGAACACAAACTACCTAGATTAAAGGAAGGTTCCTAAACGGTATCTCAGAAGTCCCCATGGGGACTAGGTATCTCAGAAGTCCCCATGGGGACAGGCAGAATATTCAGCAAGAGTAACTCTAGCTTCTGCAAGCCCCCATCAACCAGAATATCAACTGCGTCTGTGCACCGTGGACCCCTGAAAGATCTCATTTGGGCCTAATGCTTATAAATGAACCACTAGCAAAAAAGCACCCAGATCCAATCAACAGCACCACAAGAATTTTATCTGGGCTTTAAAATGTCAACATCTGTATATATTTAAAAGCTGACATCAATTCAAAAACATAAAACACGGTGAAGTTGTTCTCAGGGGTTTGTTCTCATGTGGAATTAACCGTAGGGTTTACACGTAAGTGACTGCTTGCTTTGCTACACAAATTTATTATAACAATGATGTGTTTAAGGCATCACTTGGGTCAGATGAAAGAGAGAGACCTTTCCACGGTGTCTAGCTTCGTGTAATCACAATCTCCTGGCAGGAAATTGCTCTAAAGTGTCTCATTTATCAAGATCCTGCCAAATCCGTCTCCAGAACAGGGTTTAGCAGGATTCCAAAGCTTTATCGACGTGGCTTTTAAAGCAGCCTCTGGGGCGAAGCATTGCAACTCTGCACTCAGCCTGGGAAAGCACAAAGCAGTTGCCTCCAAACCCACGACACAGAGAAATACCTGGAATGGTAGATGTCTTGGGTCTTGGAGACTCTCTAGTTTTGGGGTGAAACAATTTCGCCGGAAACGAAGTCAGAGTGGAATGGTTAAAATAGCCCTGGCTCTTGGGATGGAATAGTAGCAGGAAAAAACTAAATTTCCAACCAACGAGGTGACCCTATACAACTTACTCACTGATTCTCAGTGTTCTCATCTGTATAATGGGGACGGCTCCTATCCAGCAGGGTTCCTGAGAATAAGATATGATGCTGTCACCCAGCAGCTCAGCGTGTCAGGTAGCTGGCACTTGTTGGTATGTTCTATAAACCAGGGAAAAACGAAAAACTTCCACGAAAAGAGAAAACATCGATGAAAAGGCATATATCGGCAATGAACACAAAAACGAAGCCATCAATTACTGATTTACAATCTTTTTTCTTATCTCTTTGGAGAGAGACAGAGATAGTGTGAGTGGGAGAGGAGCAGAGCTAATAGGGGAGGGGGGGGGGGAGAGAGAGAATCCCAAGCAGGCTCCACACGAATAGTACAGAGCCTGCTGCGGGGCTTGATCCCACAAACCATGAGATCATGACCTGAGCCGAACCCAAGAGTCAGATGCCTAACCGACTGGGCCACCCAGGTGCCCCACGCATTGACTTATAATCTTAAGTTCATGGTGATAAAGGCAGAAATTGACACAAAGCGGAAAGTCAGAAAGGAAGTAGTTAATAAAACAACCATATACCAATCTGTTATTAATGACCAGGGCTGCACCTGCATGTTCAAACTCTTTTTATTTAATCACATAAATAGTTCACGATGTTTAGAAACAATTCATCATGTACCTTCTCCGTTCTGCCATGTCTTCTGGTTCAAATATTAACAGAGGAAACTTCCTGAGAACCTTCTTTCTCCTTCCTTCCTAAAGCTACGTGTTTTGGGGGCGCCTGGGTGGCTCAGTCAGTTAAGCATCCGACTCTTGGTTGTGGCTCAGGTCATGATCTCACAGTTTGAGAGTTTGAGCCCCTCGCAGGGTTCTGTGCTGACAGTGCAGAGCCTGCTTGGGATTCCCTCTCTCTCTCCCTCCCCCCACTCACACTGTCTCTGTGTTTCTCAAAATGAATAAATAAAAAAAAAAAAAAAAAAAAAAAGCTAAATGTTTCTGTGCCAGCTCAAATAGATCTAAGAGAATGAAAGAAATACCAGAGAAATTCTGCCTGTTTAGACAGGCCTGAAGGTGCTGAAAGCGACTTCCTCCCAAGATTCCTCCAAGAATCGCCAACACTCAACTATGTTGGAAGAAAGTGCACGGCAAACATACCAAAGAGGAAATACGGACGGAGAGCAGCACAAAGACTTCGAGAAGGGATGGAGACAGTTCACGATAGGGCCTCTTCCAGCAACAGACAAGAATCCCTGTCCAAGTGAAGCGTGTCAGTGCGATGACAAACAAAGACAGACAGGCCTGCCAGAAAGACAGACAGACAGGGAAGGTACGCAAGCCTGCAGGACCTCTGGGGCCCCGGCTTACTCAGGAGGAAGCAACAGGAGGTGGAAGACTGACCCCAAAGGCCATTTTCAGACTAGAAACCTAGGAACCTGCATGTACAATAATTATGGAATGTTTTACATTAGTCAAGACTGTGAGAGCAATGATGTTGGTTACTGTGGTCCCGGTAATATAGAGTCCTTTTCTTTTCTTTCTTTTTTTTTAAATGTTTATTTTTGAGAGAGAGAGAGAGAGAGCGAGAGAGAGAGAAAGAGAGAGAGAGGAAGAGGGGCAGAGAGAGGGAGACAGAGGATCCTAAGCAGGCTCTGTGCTGACAGCAGAGAGCCCGATGCGGGGCTCGAACTCACTAATCTTGAGATTGTGAACTGAGTCAAAGTTGGCCGCTTACCCGACTGAGTCACTCAGGCGCCCCTAGAGACCTTTTCTGATATACTAAGTTCTCAAACTAGACCCCAACATCTTTCATAATGTCTAAAATAGTCCCCTTCCAACCACCACCAAAAAAAAAATAAATAAAACCCAAATTATTACATTATCACCGCAATCATTATTTTTGTTTGGTCTGGTTTTTGTTTTATTTCTGTAGCGCCACCTTGCTCGCATCTTGCATCCCAACACGGTGACAGCCACACAGGTAGGTTCGATACTTTCTTTTTCTAGTTTTCCTGATCAGGTCACAACCTCCCGTGAAGATTTCTGACTTTTAATGGACACAGTTGCTCCTAACCTTGCAGTTCCTCAAAAGCATTCATCCAGCAACTTCTGAAAACGACCTCTTTGTTCTTTCCAAACTTGGCTCCAGGCTGGGGCCCCGGCCCAGAGGGATCTCTGCCTGCCACTGGCTAACGCCAGCTGACCATTCCTGCTAAGTGTAAACAGCCCTATCTCTGGAGGCCGCCCCTCAGTACTTGGCTAGAACCTTGTGCAAATAGCACGCTTTACTGTAGTCACTTGCTAAGCTATCCGACTTTGCATCTTTGTAAACTCTCAGGGGCCAGGGAGCTACCTGTCTGATTCACAACAAAAACCTTAGCACATACTGCCTGTAATATAAGCTCAATTACTAGCCTTTGGATAAAAAGAACACATACTTATTCATGTCAACCACTTTGTAACACATGCTTTAAACAAGCCTTTGGCTCCACTCTGACCATCTAATCCCATCTGATATTCTGCACAGATATTAATCTTATAATATTGGCATCAGCAGCATCTACCAAACAGCATTGGCCAACCTGTATGACCTAGCAAATGATACAATGAGTTAATCTGTAATAAACATGATATATATATGTGATAGATGAGTGCTTTTAACAAGAGAAAATAACTAAGGGGATAGATGGTAAGCATTTTACCTTATGACAATTACATGGACTCAAATTCTGAAA
The DNA here is from genome assembly GCF_018350155.1 of Leopardus geoffroyi. Classification (NCBI taxonomy): domain Eukaryota; kingdom Metazoa; phylum Chordata; class Mammalia; order Carnivora; family Felidae; genus Leopardus; species Leopardus geoffroyi. Next base: position 12,972,914 of record NC_059337.1, on the reverse strand, counting down.
GCAAGCTTTTCAGCAAGCCCCTTGTCACTCTCCTGCCCTTGTTTGCTGTTCCACCCCACAGCCCTCCTCCCACGAGCCAGGCTGTCAAACACGTGAAAGGCCAAAGTGAGCAGAGAATTAATCTCCACCCTCTAAAGAATGAGCGGAAGTAAACCTTTTTCACCTTTCCCATCCAAGGAACTGGAATTTGTTCCTATCCTGCGTTTGCCAGGAGAAATGTCCACGTTTCCTTTGCGACCCGCTTCTCGCTTATGCCCTCTCCTTGGGAGAGACGGCGTTATTCAATTGTTGATATTCCTCAGCCCCTTGAATTATTCAGTTGTTATATCAGCTGCATTATTCAGTGCACTCAAACCTCTACCCTGGAATCAGCCAGACATTTCAAACTCACAGTGTCCACGAAACTCATTATTATTCTTCGAAAACAATCTAGTCCTGACTTGCGACACTGGCACCAACCTAGGGGCCCAAGGCACAAACCTCAGCCCCCATACTCCCTTTCTCCCATCACCCACATCCACCTGGTCACCTCTGCCACGTCCAAGATACCTCCCCAGCCTTCAAACACCCCTGCTTCCCTATTGCCTTCAGCCAAGCCCTGCAATCTCTCTCCTGAACTAATATAACTTAACTCCTTTCCCACTGACTCACTGCCAGAATTAGGGCAGCTGACTCCATTCAGCCAAGGCACTGCACAGCAAGCTTGTCCCTATCCCTCTGTGGGGATCACACTTGTCCAGCGACCACCGTATTTCCTTCCAGTGCCTGATATCAACACTTAGCGCAACGAGGCAGGCAGTAGATGACCACGTGAACGAACGAATGCATGGCTGAGACGGCCAGTACTCTCAGAATTACATTCCGCTGCCTGCCATAGACTCAAGTTAACATTGGTCTACACATTTGTCTCCGGACGGGAACCGAACACACGGTAACCTGAGGTCCACACCCAAAGGCAAACCATCGTTCGATACACTCACACATGGACTCGCATCTATAGCTGTACGGTTTGTTTGGTTTTTTTCATGCTGCCTGAAATGATGGAGGTATTCCACGATAAGAGGCACAAAATTGCAGGTGTGCCTGGGTGGGTCAGTCAGTTAAACATCCAACTCTTGATTTCTCCTCGGGTCACGATCTCACGGTTCGGTTCATGGGTTCAAGCCCTGCATCAGGCTCTGTGCTGACAGTGCAGGGCCTGCTTGGGATTCTCCCTCTCTCTCTCTCTCTCTCTCTCTCTCTGCCCCTCCCCTGCTCACGCTCGCTCGTTCTCTCTCTCCAATTAAATAAACTTTTTAAAAAATGTACAAAATTATGGGGAATAATTGTTTTCAGGAAATAAAACAACCAAACAAACAACCGTGACCTTGAAAGCAAGCATAGGTTTTCTAGATACCTTCCAGGACATGATGGACAAACACACCATCATCTTCAAGCCCTCTGTGTCCTGGGCAGGGAACTGGCCTTTAGAAGAAAGGCCTCCATGCTAATAGATGAAGCTCACATTCCAAAACAAGGCCACCTTCCACAGTCACCCACAGGAGAAATCCATATGAGCCCATAATCATGCCAGGGAAAGAGGCATCTTCTGTGTTACTCATCGTATATATGCAATCGCGCCCACTTGCTTAGGAAACCTTAGAAATTCACACTAGGAGGGACTGACACCATTCTTCCTCTGTCCTCCGGCAATGTGTCCCTAAAGAAAAGCCTGTTGACCCCAAGTGACGAGCAAATCACCGTGGGTGGTTAAACAGGGCCATTCCAGATAGACTTCCAGCCTCTCCGACAATGCCCGCCCACAGCAAGGACACGGATGCAAACTCTCCCCGGCAGGAAAAGAGGGAAGGCGCCTGAATCCTGGCTGAACCGCCTTCCAGCTGTGTGCCCTGGGACATTACCCTGGTGTCTCTGGGCCTCGGTTTTCTCAAATTAAATGGAAGTGTCAACAGGCCCGCTTTGTGGGGTTGTATTCATGATTAAAAGAGTTCGTATTTCTTAGCACAACGCCTGAGTACAATCTAGTGCTCAATAAATGTCAGTGATCATACTGTAAATGATACCTCTATGCCAACCTTAATATATGAGCTTATATGCTCCCTTTATTCCATCTATGCCTTACCAGTGCTCGTAAATATGAAGAGCAGTGGTTCTCAAACTTGGGCATAGACCAGAATCATCAGGAGGACAGACTGCTATGCTCCAGACATAGAGTTTCTGATTCAGGGGGGCCCGGGATGGGGCCTGAGGACGTGCATTTCTAAGAAGTTAATCCCAGTGGGTGCGTTCAGCTGGTCGGGAAGGACACATTGAGAAGCACTAACCAAGGGGGCCTCACGGCAACCATGGAGGAAGCGTGTAGGTCCAAACCTCCAGGCCTTCTACAGCCTTCCGCCCTGGACCCTTTCATCTCACTAACTCCACCAACAATTCCAAACTCAGTTCAAGCAATCAGGAGCCCTCCAGGCTCTAGGCCAGCACCCACGACACTGTGCTGTCATAATGAAACCAAAGACACCAGGAGCTCGGTGACAAATGGGACCTCACCAGAGTCAGTGCTTGGGACAGAGAAAACCTTCAGTAAACGGTGACTGGGAGAGCCAAGCAAACTGAAAGGTCCTGGAGACCAGCTCTGGGCCTTCCTCTTGGGACTGATCGCTAGGTATGAAATGCCCTGAGTCCCGGATAAGCCCAGTATCCCTCCCACCCCAGCCACCGGCCTCAACTCCACTCAGCCAACCATGAGTCCTTTGCCTCCCTCCAACCACAACTTGGTCTCTTACTCTATGAAGGTAGTGAAGTTTCAACTTCCTGCCTCTTACTGGCCCCTATGAGGGCTACAAGCTGCTAGGAGATGCTAAGTGTTCTCAGGGAGAGAGGGTTGCAACCAGGAAGCATTTTTGCGTAAGTATTTCTGGTAAACTGCCCAAAAAGATCTCAGCAGAGAGATGGGAGCCAAGATGGCGGAACAGCATGGAAGTTTTTTGTGTGTCTCGCGTCCATGAAATACAGCCAGACCAACACTAAACCATCCTACACACCTAGAACACTGATTGGAGGATTTATACAACAATCTGCACAATATGAACCACAAAATTCAGCAGGTACACAGCGCGGAGAGGTGAATTTGGGGAGCGAGGAGCCACAGAGGGTAGGGATCTGCTTTTGTGGGCGGAGAGAGGATGGAGACTGGGGATGGGGGGGCGGAGAATAGGGAAAAGCACCCCTCCCCAAAAGCAGCTGGAGAGGAAGTGGAAAATTGGAGAGATCTCAGTGGAGAGAAGACAGGAACCTCCAGCAAATGGTTATCATTTCTTTTTCCATTCTAAATAAGCGTCCACTTTCCTAACACATTTTGCATTATTTTTCCTAAAAAGCATCCCCAAATCGAAAATTGAGATCTGCCCATTTCACATCTCATGCATACTCTGCTCCTGGGCTCTTTGGCTTTTCTGGAAATTTCTCTAATTCAACACTCTCTGCCTCTTCATTAGAGCATCTCACCAAGCCACGCACACTTCTACAAACACATTCTAGGCAGGATTTCAAATACTCCTAAAGAGGACTTCAAGGTCTGCTATCAGCCTATCAGTTTCACTGTCAAATGAAGATAGAGAAAATAAAAACTGTGCCAGGCACAACCCAGGCAGAAGATCCCACCTGATTGTCTCAACACAGGCAAAAAGCCTCTCTTAAACACACACACATACACACACAACAACAACAACAACAAAAAACTGCTACTTTATTTTCAACACCTTAAGATAATTTAAACACGAAACCCCTCAATTTCTGTGTGTAATTACTCACAATCAAAAGGAAGGTTTTAAGAAAGCAAGTTTTGAAATATTACTTAAAATTCAAAGGCTTATTATCATTCTCATCCTCTACAGTATAATTGCAGTTTGAAAATCACTTTTGTGGTTTACAGGAACTTAAAGAAATTATGAGCTGTTATGGATCATTCTTACTCAAAGGCTAAACTTGGGATATTAGGATTTCTTCCCAAACAAGCACACTGCAGTACTCTACACTTCTAGAGATTTAAGGGAAAATGGTACATCTTTTAAAGTAAATGTTATGCATATTCATGTATGATTATAGATTTATACACACAAAGTCCTTTCTAGGTGACGACGATGGATTCCATTCATCTGGAAGATATGAAATCCAGCTGCAAAAATGTTAAAAGATATGAATAATATGAAAACTGGCTGTCACCTCAATGCGTAATACACAAGGAATGCCTACAAAGTTTTACTGACTTGTCCCAGTCGGATATGTTGGGTCCTTAAAAATATGTTAAGGAAGACACATAATAAATTCTGTATTTAAAAAAAAAAAAAAAAAAAAAGCTGTTCATCTTCTTGTCCCACACTGACCATGGTTCAACCACACAAAGAGAATAAAAGCAACACTCATACACGACAGTGACCTTCAGTCCCAGGACGTGGATTGTTCTACGAATATAAATTTGAGTTATTTTCCATTAAATCTGCCAGATTTACACTGTTGGCCTCACAGCACTGTGGAGGAGTGAAAAAGTATGCGTTTTGCCCTCGGACATAGTTACCTACCACTCTCAGGTGCACTAACAACCTTGAACAAATTGCTGAATTCTTCCCTGCCTGTACCGGGGGAAGAATACCTATGGTGTGTATTTTATGCAGCAAGATAAAGTGCCCAGCATGGTGGATGGCGCAGAATGGATCCTTAACAATCTTATTTTAAAGAACAGGTCTGATCGTCCCTGTCGGGTGGGTGGCGGGCCAGGCTAATGACAGTCTTCAGAGATTTGCATTCTCCCTGCATTTAAATGCTTATTAGCAGAGATTAAAGAGGCGTCCCTGTGCCATGGCCCCTTCTAAACACCCACCTGTGAGGAATGAGTGCCCTAAAATGCCCCCTTCGTCCCAATACCCGTGCTACCAAAAGCACACCAACCTGGCTCCCGCAGAGGTTCGCCCTTAACAGGCAGACAACAAATACTTACTGAATTCAAATGCTGCTGACCCAAACAAAAAATGAACGCTAATGGAAACCATAATCCATAGACCTGTCTGCCTGAAGTTCCGTTTCTCGGGAAGCAGGCTTTGTAAAGTTCTAGGGTTCGCCTGGAAGCTGTCTGGTAGCCGTAAGTGGCCCTTGCCGAGGTAACTTCCAGCCCACACTGACGTAAGGACCCACACGCCGCCGAAACCCTGAGACACCGCACACAAGTTCGTTAAGATGCTTTCACCCCTGTAAGGAAACGCAACCATCTCTAAAAGCCATCAGCGCCCCCAATTTGCCTAACAAACGGACAGAGCGCTGGGGAACTAACTGCTGAAGCCTCTCAAGTTCACCATCACCGTATTTTTTTTTTTTTTTTTTTTTTAACGTGCCAGAGACCCCTCTGTAACCCAGACAAGTCTCTAAAGCTTTCAGCTGTCGTGCAGCTGCGCTAGGCACCAAAGCAGAACCTCCAGGTCTCCACGGAGGGAGCGCGTCAAACCCCACCCAAATGAGGGGCTGACCTCTGCAGAAAGAGCCCGGGCGGTGGCGGTGACCGACTCCACTGCGCCCAGAGGGGGCCAAAGGTGTGCCTTTTCAGAAGCCAAGAATTCCTGCGGCAGGCTGCCCGCCCCTCGTGCGCTCTCCAGGACTAGCCGCGGCGGATTGCTGCCTCGCGTCCTTGCCACACTTTCTGGGTCCCGGGAAGGAGTTTCCCTGGATTCCCATCCTGAGCCCTCAGGGTCCCCAGCCCCTCTCACCTCGGTGGGGAGCACAGACGCCCACCCCGGGAGAGAGCAGGCGGCGCCCCCGCGCCCCTCCCGCCGTCGCTGCCAGGTGCGCCCCGCACCGCCCCTCACCTGTCCGAGGTTGCGTCCCCGGGGGCTGCCGAGGGGTCAAGGCGCGCCCCTCGCTTGCCGGGACCCGCCGCGGCTGCCACTCGCAGGCGCAAGAGCAGCCGGGACGCGGCGGGGGCGAGGGCACCTCCGGGGCCGGGCGACTTCCTTGGCCCCCGCCCGCCAGCCCCGCCTCCAGGGGGCGGAGGTGGCCGCGCGTCACCTTGGAGCCACCTCCCACCTAAGCGCGGGCGCGGCCCCTGGTGGCTCTGGCGGCTGCTGCCTCTGGGCACCCGCGGGGCGAAGAGGAAGAGATCACGCTGAGCTGCCTCGTCTGGCCCGGCTGCCAAGAAAAGGAAGATGCGTCCCAGCAGCGTGGCGGTGACTGGGCGCGGAGTTCACCCGCGTTTTAGTGCGAAGTGAGGAAAGGGGACAGCTGTGACTTGCGAACTTGTCATCGCAGAGTACCGTGTCTTCGCGGATACGCAGAGGAGTGCCCCAGGGTGCCACCGCTCCCTAAGGGATCGGTGGGGAGGGCGCAACCTCCGTGTTTACCACGCTGACCCTGGCAGGAGATACCAGACACCACATCCAGCCCGTGCCACGTGGGCACGACTGTGGGTGCAAAGCGGCCACCCAGATGCGCTGAGCTCTTTGTTCTCTGAACCTTGGTTCCTCGTCTGTAAACATTAGGCCCATCTCAGTGCCCAGTGCGCTGAGAACTCGTACGCAGGGACCCTTAAAGACCGCTGCGTCCGATGACTGGCGCGAAGGAGTTCAGCAACTATTTGCCCTTTGGTCCTTTCCCTTGAATTCTTTTTCTTCCTTCCTCTCCCCTTCACGCTAAACTCTTCTTCTGTTTACTCTTAATGTCTGCCTGGTCAGTTTCTTTCCCCTTCGATTAAGGAGCCCCTGTCTACTGGGTACCGAGTCCGTCTTGCAGGTGGCTGAGGAGGAGATAAGGAAGGATAGGAACCGCCGCCCCCACCGCCTCCCGAGAGGCCAGAACCACACACGCCTCACCCCCCCCCCCCATCAGAAATCAGCTACAACAGAGGTATAGGGGCTAACCTGGGTGTGGGACAGACCCTGCGTCCCACCTGTGGTTATGGGGAGTGGGTGGCCGTGAGCTGGAGAGTTTAATTGGTGTCATTGGTGGTTAAGCAGGAAGACCTCGTCAAATCCTGTCTTGGCAACAGATGCTATAAACCCGCCAGTTCACTTAATGCCTCTGAATGTCTACTTTCTCGTTAATAAACTGGGATTCGAATAAGAGCTGTTGTATAGATTCTGAGAAATAATTAAATGCTTTTCGTAAAGTACTTACCGCAGTGTCCTTAATAGGCACTTATTGAAGGTTGGCTACTGAGGAGGGGCGCCTGGGTGTCTCAGGCGATTAAGCTTCCAACTCTTAATTTCGTTCAGGTCACGTTCTCAGGGTTGGTGGGTTAGAGTCCAGCTTGGGGCTCTGTGTTGACATCCCGGAGCCTGCTTGGGATTCTCTCTCTCTCTCTCTCTCTCTCTGCCCTCCCTGCTTGGGCTCACACACTCTCTCTCCTCTCTTTCTCAAATAAATAAATGAACATTCAAAAAATTAATAAAGGTTGGCTAATGATGATAATAGTATGGTCAGACATGGAGGGGGCCAGGAAGAAAAATATTTAAAACGCATGCGCCCTTGGGCAGAAACAGAGCCGCCCCCTTCATGAAAAGAATACTTGAGGCGCCTGGGTGGCTCAGTCGGTTAAGCATCTGACTTCAGCTCAGGTCATGATCTCGAGGTTCATGAGTTTGAGCCCCAAGTTGGGCTCTGTGCTGACAGCTCAGAGCCTGGAGCCTGTTTCGAATTCTGTCTCCCTCTCTCTCTGTCCCTTCCCTACTCGTGCGCGCTCTCTCTCTCTCTCTCTCTCTCAAAAATAAACATTAAAAAAAATTTTATTTTTTTAGATTTAAAAGAATTTTTTTAAGTTTTGTTTATTTATTTTTGAGAGAGAGACAGAGAGAGTAAGGGGGGGGTGAGTGGGGGAGGGGCAGATAGAGAGAGGGAGAGAGAGAGAATCCCAAGCAGGCTCTGTGCTATCAGCACCAAGCCCCACACGGGGCTCGAACTCACACACGTGAGATCATGACCTGAGCCGAAACCAAGAGTCAGATTCTTAACCGACTGAGTTATCTAGGCGCCCCAAAATTGTTTTTAAATAAATAAAAATTAAAAAAAAAAAAGAATACTTACAGTAGCAGCTACTGGTGATGAACAGAATCACTCACCACTTTCTGGGCTTGGCATACAACACAGGTTCACATTTAATTTTCACAAACTTGTGAAGCAGTTCATAATATCCCTAGTTTAAAATGGGGAGAATTAGCCTCAGAAGCATGAAATCCCTGGGCTGAAGGTATGAGACAAGTTACCAGCAGAGTCAGAGAAAAGTCACCTGGGACCTATAGAAAATCTGGGATTTTCCCCCTGTGGCCTCCCTGCAGATGCATCACCAGCCTTAGTGAGGGAAGGTTCTGGAGGGAAAATAAAGGGTAGAAAGGAAAGGAAAAAATAAAGGAAGCAGGGAAAGAGCCTTAAACAGGAGAAGGTAACAACCATACCTTAGAACCTACTAATAATACAACAAAATTAAAATAGTGAGTGAACCCACACAAAACGCTTTTTGCTTACAACTCCTGCCACAGTGGGGTTCCTGTTCTGTGGTTCCTGTAGCCCGACCGCAAGTTGAAAATGACTAGCGGCACTTTTCAATCATTAAATGCTGCAGAAAGTGAAACATTTGAAAAGACAGAAATCTAAGGTCACACCTTCTCATCTCTCACCACGATACATTCTTCTGTCAAGCTTCCTTGAAAGTTTTGTTGTTGTTGTTGCTTCTTTACTTGTCCAGGTACATTACCTGCCTCTTTCTAGCATGTTCCATCCAGGAAAGAATACCGTTGCTTTCACCAACTTGACCTCACCATGTAACCACAAGAAGCACTTACAAGAGAGGTTGGACTCATATATGTGGCTGATAAATGTTCAATACACTGTTGTGCATTGAATTTCTTTATTTGTATGTTTATTTACTTAGTTGGGGGTATATTATTACCTTTTTAAAATATAATTTACTGGGGCGCCTGGGTGGCGCAGTCGGTTAAGCGTCCGACTTCAGCCAGGTCACGATCTCGCGGTCCGCGAGTTCAAGCCCCGCGTCGGGCTCTGGGCTGATGGTTCAGAGCCTGGAGCCTGTTTCCGATTCTGTGTCTCCCTCTCTCTCTGCCCCTCCCCCGTTCATGCTCTGTCTCTCCCTGTCCCAAAAATAAATAAACGTTGAAAAAAAAATTAAAAAAAAATATATAATTTATTGCCAAATTGGCTTCCATACAACACCCTATACTCATCTCAACAAGTGCCCTCCTCCATGCCCATCACCCTTTTTCCCCTCTCCCCCATCCCCCATCAACCCTGTTTGGTCTCTGTATTTAAGAGTCTCTTATGGTTTGCCTCCCTCCCTCTCTGTTTGAATTTCTTGATGTAAACAAGCTTTGAACCAAGTCTTATAGGCACTGTCCGTGATGTTGTAATGGTTACTTTAAAAAAAAAAAAAATTAAAGTCTCCTGTCTTTTCTGTCTGGCCTTCTTAATTCACATGAATATCAAGTTATTTAGCCTCTGAAGAAACAACCGTAGTGTCAATATGACATTTGTGGTGGAGATTTCCCACTCTCTACATTTATATTAGAGTCCTACAAATACAATTGCTTTTAGATGCTAGACAACATATGCTAGGTTTATGGCAGTCTAGTAATTTCACCTGTTCTTTTCCATTTTGAATGGCAGATGTGGCTTCTACACACCCCATGTGCTCGTTCGCTACCACAGCTGATGCTTCCTGTCATATTTCAGAAGCACCACAGTGCAGGTATGTTAGCAACGTCACTGTGCCTGTTTGAATCAACAATAGCAATTTAAGTAGGACAAGTGCAGTGGCTGTAGTTACCTAGAGTCTCTGCCCATGGAGTTAAAAGAGTCTTTTCTAAAAGAGGGATGATCTGGGTGCCTGGGTGGCTCAGTCAGTTAAGCATCTGACTTCAGCTAGGCTTGGATCATGACCTCGTGGTTTGTGAGTTCGAGCCCCGCGTCGGGCTCTCAGCTGTCAGTGCAGAGCCTGCTTGGATCCTCTGTCTCCGTCTCCCTCTTCCCCTCCTCTGTTCATGCTCTTTCTCTCCCTCTCTGTCTCAAATCAATAGATAGATAGATAGATAGATAGATAGATAGATAGATACATTAAAAAATAAATAAATTTAAAAGAGAACTGATCTTGTCTATAAATGCCTAGGAGTAAAAGCTCCAATGCTTCTCTGCTCCTAGGGGATCACAACAGCACTCCTGTAAGATCCTACCAGAGCTGGCCATGTGTTCGATCCAATCCAGCTCTACTTGGAGAACTCAAAGCTCATCTTGGGAATAGAAGTCCCTTGACTTGCTTCTTCTCTTTTCTGGGCTGATAAAATCCAAATTAGAAAAACAATCGAGATATAAATACATATCTCTAGACCTACTAGGCGAAGAAATCAATGCCATGGTTAAGGCCAAATTTAGTCCTCTCTCCAAGTGACAGATGTCTACCGAGTGCCATAAGGAAGCATGTGTACTTTGCTACCTGGCCTTGAGAAAATAACACTCCTTTTATTGTTAGTGCAAACAGTCATTGTTATTATATTTGCTCAGTTTGATTTTTTCTTATCGTATGATTGTCATGACAGTTTGTAGAAAATGTATCCCTTTTTATAGTGGCAGGGGTAGAGAGACCACATTTAGTGACTCACTCCACACCTAGCTCTGCCATTTAACTAGCTAGGTGTTTTCCTACAGTTGGTAAGAAAAAAAAAAAAAAAAAAAGAGTGGTTGGTAGGGTTTCAGTTTCTCAAGCAAAGGAGTGGCCCTAACAGTAAAGGAGTCTTCCTTTCTAATTACTCAGAAGGAAGACATTATAAAATCTTTCTTTGGAAACCAATATCAGCATTTAATTGTCTTATTAATAATAAGCATATGTAACAAACTATTTCAAATACCCAGACATGTATTTAACACAAATTAGCTGGAAACGTTCGCAGGTAGTAACTTGCTCAAAGTTCCATTTGTATAGATATTATAGTTTTCAAGGGTGAGAATTTCTATGGCCAAGATGAGCATCTGGTAATAGCTGCTTTTAAAAAGTTAAAATTATTGGGGTGCCTGAGTGGCTCAGTTGTTAAGCGTCCGGCTTCGGCTCAGGTCATGATCTCATGGTTCATGAGTTCAAGCCCCACGTCGGGCTCTGCGCTGACAGCTTGGACCCTGAAGCCTGTTTCGGATTCTGTGGGTCTCTCTCTCTCTCTGCCCCTCCCCCACTCACGCTCTGTGTCTCTCTCTCTCTCTTAAAAATAAATAAATATTTTTTTAAAACAATTTTAAACTTAAAATTATTAGAGACATATTTGGGTCGATCTTAGAACCTTAGGTCCCTATTTATCAGATAATTAAAGCAGACACAAATTTATTTTTTCAGGTGAAGCTTGACCTTGCTCAAGGGTACTTCCTCATCACCAACATTTTTGTGTCTGGTGATGTAAATTCCATCCAGTTAGCTAATTGCTTAAGCTTTCTCCCAGACGAAACCAGACCAAGAGAGAGCGTTTCACACCATACAGCATTGCTGTGGCCCCACAGAGAGTCACATTGTCGGATTGTTCTCCAGTGTGCTGTCATTGGCCCTAGCGTGGAGCATCTCAGAATCTGTCTTGAGAAGTGGGTTGTTGAATTTGCACTTGGAATGTTGGCCAGGGTTATTGTTCTTAAATCCCAGTGCTTGTTTTAAGATGATCCAAGGTAGGGGTGCCTGGGTAGCTCAGTGCGTAGAGCCCCCGACTCTTGACCCCAGGGCTCAGGTCATGACCTCAGGGTTGTGAAATGGATCCCTGCATGGGGTTCTGCACTGAGCAGGGAGCCTGTTTGAGAGTGTCTCTCTCTCTGCCCCTCCCCCACTCACACGCATGCTCTCTCTCTCAAAATAAACATTAAAAAAAAAAAAAGATTTTCTTTCCCTCTCTCACTGCCCCCTCCCCCATTCATGCTCTGTCTCAAAAAAAAAAAAAAAAAAAATCCAAGGTAGAAGTTGTCAGTCAACTCAGGAATGCAAATCTAGGCTTTTCCACAGCCACTGGTTTGTTTGCATCCCTGAGTTCTGCAAATAGCACAACTGAATTGTTCTTCCTTTCTCATTTGACTACTAAACAACCCTCAGAGTGGCCTACCTTCTGTCGAATTTTCAGCAATGCTTTTATGTATATTGTATAACAAAGTTATATTTTTCTACCTGGACTGTTTGTTGTAAGTCTGAATTGAAACTGAAGGAATTTTCAGGACTGGAATGTTAGAGTAATAATTTTCTGTGCAAATAGATGTACATTCGTTGACACATTCACCCATATAGCTAACATACGCTAGGGACACAAGCTAGGATGCCTACAGGGGTCAGGCAAGTGAAATAAATGCGTGGTTGGCCACATACAAGGAAACAAAGGCTGCAGACGTCATACCCACCCAAAGACATTCAAAGTCAAGTATTAACTCTGTGCTGGCCACATAATGCAGGTGGATAGAAGTCAGGTGGCTGTGTGTATCCCCTGACCAACAATGTGTCCAGCTCGAAGGTCATGGCTGTGGATAGAACATAAATACGATGCTCCGGCCCTCCAGGGGCTCACAGGTGGTGAGGGGGAAAAACATGGAAACAAATAAACACCATAGCTCTCAAAGGTGAGACTCTGATAACGGCACTTACAGGATGCAGCAAGTCACAGAGTCAGGGGCAGGAGCACCCCCTCTCCGCCCCCTGTAGAAAATATACAAGGGACTTAGCAGGCACGATGACTCCACACAGGATTGCTGAGAAAGGAGATCCTCATGGGCGAATCCTAGCACACATCACTGCAATCGACACGTAACATATTCAGCCAGTGGGAGATCAATTCTCGAAATGAAGCCAGACCTGCCTAGCAATGATTCCATAATTGTTTAGTCAAGTAATCAGAAAATTAAAATATAGATACATGGAAGGAAATAATAACCCTTGTAGCGGAGGGCATTAACAAAGTTTGGACTGGAAGCCTCCAGTCTATATTTGTGACTGCTGGGACGTGTAATTTGAACAAGTTTTCATTCATCCAGCCTCCAATTACTGGCTGTAATGATGACCTACAAAGAAAATACAGAATCACTAATTAATGGATTGAAAAGAAGTCGGGAATTACACAGGGCTTTATTAAGTGCATAAAAATAATATTTTCAAGCTGACTTGGTAAACAATTCCCTGCTTTCGTGAGTTTTTAGGTACATATTTATAATGACTATTGTTGCTTCCTTCTGAGAAAAACTTGGCCCAAAATAGGGAATAAAATAGTAAGAAATTTGACCTTAAAACTAAATGAATTTCTTAATTTCCAGTATACATGTGCTCAGTCTTTTTTGTATTATTACAGAATACCCTCCTAATGAGTTGTGACCTATCTCTCCTTATTCCGGATGGTTTTTATTGAAATTGGGCCCTACTTGACGAATTTGCAAAATGGAGTTCTATTTCAGCAGTTCTCACTTGAAAATCCCAGTTTCAAACTGAGTATGCTTTACCACATACATTCATTGGTAAGACGTGCTCAAAAATTCCATAAAACTAAGGCAGGAATCCAAGTTATATGCCCATACGGGAGATTAAAACGTGTTGGGCCTTTGTTAGGTTTTGTGTCTCTAAGGCCTCCTTTACGGATCATGTAAAAGTGCCCATTTTTAGCAAGGTGTGCTCAAGGAGGTCTGTGTCCCCAACAACCTGGAAACTTCCACGGTCACTTAGTGATGAAACATGGCAGGAGAATAAAGGACAGAATTAGCAGCACCATGAAAAGTGTGACTGGACTCTGAAGGGAGGAAATTAAAAATGAAAAAGCAAGTGATCGATGAACAGTATGGAGAAGGGAGCTAGAGTTTAAATTGGCAAGGAAAAGCCACTATAAACCATCAGGACAAGAAAATAAAAGTGTGAAGATAAATAATATAGACAATAAGTCAATTGGGCCCAATATAATCAAAGTTCATGCTACGTGTAGCTGTAAAGTAAGTCAGACAAGAAAATGGATTTTTCTTCTCTGTGATCGCACCTCTCTCAAGGTGTAGCTGTCACTGCAGCTTTTGAAATACAGAAATGCTCTGCTTAATGAAAAGATTAGTAGCCCACCATTGTGTCTTCTCTATGATTCTCCGAGAATAAGAAAACTCATTAGCTCATCGCTGCAAATTCAGCTCAGGTAGATGCACACACTCAATGCGACAAAGGAAAGTGTAATGATAAAGGAGTTATTTGCAAGAATTAGTGTTTTGTGTTCATATGAATCATTTCTAACATGAGCCCGAAACGGAAGTTACAATGATCTGTATACAAGCGTTGCTTTTATTCCAATGATATCTTTTTTCTTGTTTTCTCACACTGCATTCTGCTCACGGTTTCCTATATCCACCCTTTGGTTTTCCATCTCTCCTACTGACTGATTCTTTCACTCAGGTGCCTAGACTCGTTGTCGCCAAAATGTAGCCAAATTCTGTCCCATCAAGGTCCAAAATACTGTCTCAGCCTGAGAGAATCACCTATTTTCTCAGCCAAGAATCAGTCCCTCGGCCCAAGAACTCTCATAACAATATCCTTCCCAATCTTATAAACCTTTGATCAAGACCAATTGCTTTTGTCTTTATGACATAGTTATTTTGAGTACCTGTCTTATCTTTCATACATTCATTTGTTTTGCGATTATTTCTGGAATCCCTTCTCAGTTCAAGGGTAAACAGGAGCACAGGATTTTTTTTTTTTTAATTTTTTTTTTTTTCAACGTTTATTCGTTTTTGGGACAGAGAGACAGAGCATGAACGGGGGAGGGGCAGAGAGAGAGGGAGACACAGAATCGGAAGCAGGCTCCAGGCTCTGAGCCATCAGCCCAGAGCCTGACGCGGGGCTCGAACTCACGGACCGTGAGATCGTGACCTGGCCGAAGTCGGACACTTAACCGACTGCGCCACCGAGGCGCCCCAAGCACAGGATTTTTTATGTTAGACTCATACATACACTCAATGTGTTAATTACCTATTGACGTGTAACAAATACTTAAAAATGGAATGGCTTAAAGCGAGAAGCATTTATGATCTCAGTTTCTACGGGACAGGAATCCTGGTGTGGCTGAGATAGATGTTTCTGGCTCAGGATATATCTCATGGGGTTGCAGTCTTCTCACGGCTCAACAGAGGCTGGAGAATCTGCTTCAAAACTCACACAGTTGCTGGCCAACCATAGTTCCTCACCATATCGGCTACTCCGTAGGTGGCCTGTGTACCCCTTGTTGTGGCAAAAGATGATCAAAGAGAGAAGGAAAGAGGCCAAGATGGAGCCACCATCTGTTTGTAACCTAATCTGGGAAATGGCATCCCTTTACTTCTACCATATTCTGATTGGTTTGTTTGTTCGTTTTTTTTTTATGTTTATTTATTTCTGAGACAGAGAGAGACAGAGCATGAGCAGGGGAAGGGCAGAGAGAGAGAGGGAGACACAGAATCCGAAGCAGGCTCCAGGCTCTGAGCTGTCAGCACAGAGCCCGACGCGGGGCTCGAACTCACAGACCGCAAGATCATGACCTGAGCCCAAGTCGGACGCTTAACGGACTGAGCCCCCCGGGCGCCCTACTTTTACCATATTCTGTTAATCAGGCACAAACCAATAAACCCATCACATATGCAGAGAGAGGGGATGACACAAGAACATGAATGCCAGGAGGCTAGGATTATAAATTTAGAGACCACCTACCCATGCCTGATTAGCAAAAGTATACCCTAAATGTGTGATGAATAATCTATTTAAGGTTTGATGCATTTTTTGTCTTGTTTTGTTTTGTTTTTTAAGTAAGCTTCATGCTCAGCGTGGAGCCCAACCTTAAGACTCTGAAATCAAGACTTAGGGGTGCCTGGGGGGCTCAGTCTGTTAAGCATCCCACTTCGGCTCAGGTCAGGATCTCGTGGTTCCCGAGTTCAAGCCCCGCGTCGGGCTCTGTGCTGACAGCTCAGAGCCTGGAGCCTGCTTCAGATTCTGTGTCTCTGTCTCTTCTGCCCCTCGGCTGTTCACAATCTGTGTCTGTCTCTCAAAAATAAATGTTTAAAAAAAAATGAAATTAAGACCTGAGCTGAGATCAAGAGAGCGACACTTAACTAACTGACCAAGCCACCCAGGTGCCCCAGGGTTTGTTGAGATTCTTGACCCTGTGAGTTTATGGTTTTCATTGGATTTTGTTGTGATAAAAAAAAAAAAAATCAAACACCATTTCTTCAAATATTTTCATGACCCCATTTTCTCATTTTTGAAAACTGTATCTATACACACACACTTAATATACACATATATAATAATACACACACGCAAACATATATATATGTTTATATATATAAACATATGTATGTATATATATGTATATATACATATATATACATATATACATATGTATGTGTGTATATATACATATATACATATGTATGTGTGTATATATACATATATACATATGTATGTGTGTATATATACATATATACATATGTATGTGTGTATATATATACACATATATAATAATACACACACGCAAACATATATATATATATATATATATATATATATATATATATGAGACTGCTTAATGTTGTCCCAGAACTCACTGCTCTGCTCATTTTTTTTTTTCTTCTTCAGGCTTCTATTTTCTGTGTGTTTCATTTTGAATTTTTTTTTTTTTTTTACTTTTTTTAAATGTTTATTTATTTTTGAGAAAGAGAGAGAGAGAGAGACAGAGCATGAGCAGGGGAGGAGCAGAGAGAGAGGGAGACACAGAATATGAAGCAGGCTCCAGGCTCCAAGCTGTCAGCACAGAGCCTGACGTGAGGCTCAAACCATGAACCTCGAAATCATGACCTGAGCCGAAGTTGGATGCTTAATCAGACTGAGCCACCCAGGTGCCCCTGTGTGTTTCGTTTTGAATAGTTTCTATTTCTATGTGGTCAGGTTAACTAATTTTTTCCCTGCCGTATCTAATCTGCTATCCATCTTATCCAATGACTCAGTCTCAAACATAGAGCCTCTCAGTGATTTGTATAGCATGTATCATCTATGAGAGAAGAAACATAACTAAAAAAATTTTTAAACACAGAGAAATGTACTAGGAGTCAGGATATCTGAGTCCATAACTTAACTCTTCTTCAAACTATAGTGTCATTTTTCAGGCAGTCAATTTCCGGAAGCGAGATCGGACCAGATCAAAAGTTCTTAGTATTTTCACCCAAAAAGTTCACTGTATTACTGTTATTATTTTCAATTTGGTTATAACAACTATCTCACTGTCAGCTCTGATAAGCAGGTCCAGCCCTCTTATAATGTCATCAGCAGGCAGTCAGGGGACTGATGGCCATGACATCATCTCTGTTGCTTCACTGAATTGACCCAATTCTAGCTCAATGCAAAGAAGCAGCATATTAGCCTTTGCCACCTTATTATGAGAAATAGTCTACTTGCATTAAGTATAAGCCTTTTGGAGTCCAGTCCTTGAATTTTAATCAATCTTTGTCTCAGTATTAAATAGTATCTTCGCACAAGTAAGGATGACTTAAGACTTCACACAGGGCTCACCCCTCTGAATATGGGCCTTTTTCATATCACCCAAGCAGATTTCCAGGTCCCAATGACACTTAGCAGAATTTCTAGGTCAAGACACCGCCTCTCATTCTCTTTGAACCATACCAAGAACATGCTGATTTTTCCTCAAGACACTTGGACAAGAACTCACTGTATTCTAGACTCATAGAACCTAAAAGCAATTGGGAAATGAAGCCACCAAGCATGAAGTCAGTGAGCAAATCTGCCTTCCACGGTAACTGGCAAGCAATCAAAGATATGACTCATGATCCGAAGCACCCTTATGCCCTCCTTCGTCTGTAAGGAGAACAAAGGCACAAATGTGTCATCAAAAGGTTTTTGTAAAAGTGGCAGGCTCTCTCTTAATATACTCAGGTGGGTAATTCCAGTATATCCACATTATCTTTAACTGACAGTGTTCCCGTCCGTCCCAAATCCAGCCCAGTAGCTCGTGTCATATGGTCGGACTTCACACGTCGGGAGCCATTTGCAATACAAACGATATCAGTCATGTGAATTTCCACTTCAAATTAGCTGCCCTTCCTAATTTATCCATTTATCTCCATGGATTTATTCTACAACTTAATCATTCCTTTTTCTATTAATTTCCCTTCTGTGTGAGTTGGAAATACTATCAACACCCAAAGATTTGTGTAAGGGTAAAAAAGTATTTTGAATGTATCTGAACCAAAGTGGACTCCCAATAAGTTGAATATCTGAATACAGTCATGAGGACCGTGATGATGGTGATAAAACTCATTCCATGTAAATTCCTTAAATTCATAGGGCTTTTTTTCAACATTTTATTATGAAAAGTTCCAAACATACAACAAGCCTGTAAGATTTACCATGAAAACGTGTCTATCCACCGCTTAGATCCCACTATACATTTTTTTACATATCCACACAACCGTGTATCTATCGCTCCACCAATTTGTTAAAGTTGGGACATATTTCAAAGTAAATCGCAGACATTTTTTT
Source organism: Leopardus geoffroyi (assembly GCF_018350155.1). Classification (NCBI taxonomy): domain Eukaryota; kingdom Metazoa; phylum Chordata; class Mammalia; order Carnivora; family Felidae; genus Leopardus; species Leopardus geoffroyi. Next base: position 12,954,376 of record NC_059337.1, on the reverse strand, counting down.
TTTAATTTTTTTTTTTAACGTTTATTTATTTTTGAGACAGAGAGAGACAGAGCATGAACGGGGGAGGGTCAGAGAGAGAGGGAGACACAGAATCTGAAACAGGCTCCAGGCTCTGAGCCATCAGCACAGAGCCCGATGCAGGGCTGGAACTCACGGACCATGAGATCATGACCTGAGCCGAAGTCGGACGCTCAACCGACTGAGCCACCCAGGTGCCCCAATCGCAGACATTCTTACACATCGCCCCCTCCATGTGTACTTTTAACTAGAATTTTTTTTACCTTAACTTATTTCTTTCGATAAAAATCTTCAAGTATGTATATACTTGTATATACTGTAAATTCATGAGTTTTGATAATAAGTCCATATAGGCAACCAGGATACATAGGTCATTATCTGTACCCTCCCTACCTATTGTCCCTTCCCAGATGATGCTTCTCTCTATTGTATAGGCACACACACGTACATAATCATACACACGTACAGACAGGCTACTCAGTTCTGACAGCTTTTTTCATCACAGATTAGTTCTGCCTATTCTAGAACTCCAAATAAATGGGATAATATACTTAGGGGTGACTGGGTGGCTCAGTCAGTTGAGCATCAATCAGACTCTTGATTTCGGCTCAGGTCAGGATCCCGGGATCTTGAGATGAGATCAAGACCCAAGTCCGGGGGTGCCTGGGTGGCGCAGTCGGTTAAGCGCCCGACTTCAGCCGGGTCACGATCTCGCGGTCCGTGAGTTTGAGCCCCGCGTCGGGCTCTGGGCTGATGGCTCGGAGCCTGGAGCCTGTTTCTGATTCTGTGTCTCCCTCTCTCTGCCCCTCCCCCGTTCATGCTCTGTCTCTCTCTGTCCCAAAAATAAATAAACGTTGAAAAAAAAAAAATTAAAAAATAAATAAATAAATAAATAAAAAGACCCAAGTCCGGCTCCACGCTGAGCATGCAGCCTGCTTAAGATTCTCTCTCTCTCTCTTTCTCTCCCTCAAAAATAAATGAACATTTAAAAACCATGGGGCAAAATTTGTACTCTTTTCTGCAAAGGGTTGTTTTTTTTTAACTCCTCGGGTTTTTTAAGATTCACCTATTCTGTTCTGTGTATCAGAAGTTTTTCCTTTTGTTGCTGAGTGATATTCTATCATATGACTATGTCACAGCTTGTTTATCCATTCTATTGCTAGACATGTATTCCCAGTTTGAGGCTATTACTATGAAAGTTGCCATAAACTTGTTTGAACAAACCTTTCCGTGGACATATGTTTCTTTATTAGGGTTTTAGTCCATAGGGATTGGAGGCCCTCCCCTTCTGTTGTATTCCCTAAATACCCACTGTAATGTCCAAAAGAGAAGCTTGATGCACACGCACATACACGCACATACACACACTTAGTAGCAGACGGCATTCAAATAACAAAATAAAGGGGCTCATGGGTGGCTCAGTCGGTTGAGCGTCCGACTTCAGCTCCGGTCATGATCTCGCGGTTCGTGAGTTCGAGCCCCGTGTCGGGCTCTGTGCTGACAGCTCAGAGCCTGGAGCCTGCTTCAGATTCTGTGTCTCGCTCTCTCTCTGACCCTCCCCTGCTCATGCTCTGTCTCAAAAATAAATAAAACATTAAAAATGTTAGGGACTGCAGGTCCAGAATGCTGGTCTCAGGAACACTGATAGTGGCACCTGTATCCACCTGGCCCTCCATGTTGCATTAATGTATATTTTAATTTTTTAATATAAATTTTACTTGTGAGAGAGAGCCTGTGAGCAGGGGAGAGGTGCAGAGAGAGAGAGAGAGAATCTTTTTTTTAATTTTTTTATGTTTATTTATTTTGGAGAGAGAGCAAGAGAGAGAGAGACAGTGTGTGAGCAGGGGAGAGGCAGAGAGAGAGGGAGACACAGAATCTGAAGCAGGCTCCAGGCTCTGAGCTGTCAGCACAGAGCCCGACGTGGGGCTCGAACTCAGGAACTGCAAGATCATGACCTGAGCTGAAGTCAGATGCTGAACCGACTGAGCCACCCAGGCACCCCAAGAGAGGAAACCTTAACCTGGGTCTATGCTGAGCACAAAGTCTGATGCAGGGCTCGATCCCACGACCCTGGGATCACGACCAGAGCTGAAATCAACAGTGGGACCCTCAACCGACTGAGCCTCACAGGAGTCCCGCATTATGTTTCTATTTTTTTTTTTTTTTTTTAAGAGAAGTGTTCTGGGTTCTGATGGGCTGTTTAAAGCAGAAGGCTGTTCTACATCCATCCATCCCGGATGCGGGAGTTGGGTTGTATGTCAGAAGAGGCTCTGCCACAGAGGCTGGGAGATTCAATTCTGATGCCTCCTCCAACACGCACTCACTGCACCCCTTTGGGAAAGCCCCTCCCTGACCCCGCATGGCATCAGCTTTCCAGTAGTAAATTGAGGGCAGGGTGCCTATGGATCCTTAAAACCACTATGGTGATTAAGGAAAAGCAATTTTAGAATAGTCACTCAATTAATTGCACTCTGTTTTGTCCTCTCTGTTAAATTTCCTTGGGATTTCGGAGCCGCCCCCAGTTGAGAACCTTGCCTCCCTTCTCCAGCAGTTGCAATGTGGGTGTTACTGTTATTGAGCACCACCGCGTGCCAGACCCAGCTTTCCGCGCAAATAACCCTCCCCAGTCACAAGGTCATGTAGCCAGGACGCAGTGAAATTTGAACCTAAATTGGTCTGAATCTAAAATCTGTGGTCTTAGGCATGTCACGTGGGCCTTTGGAAATAGCATGTGCTCTTTGACTATTTGGGGGAGTTAGCAGGCGTGCATTAAGTATTACTAATGCTAATGATAAACCACCTCCGCTTAAAGCCTCCTCAGCATCCTTTAAATGGCAGTGATGGCTCCTGGCTATGTAGTTGCAAAATAGCTGCATTTCCTCCCAAGCAAAAACCAGCTGGGTTCTGGGTCTTAATGGATAAGGCCACAGCTGCCTGCCGTAGAAAAAATACTGCCGACTTTACGCTGAAACCGTTAGCCTTTTCTACAGCTCTATTAAGATCAGCAGGTAGACCAATGTCCCTAATTCCATCTCTGGTCCAATGCCTCTCATTTATCGTCTCAGATTGTAAATCTCTTCCTTCTAACTGCCCACATATTTGAAATCCAGTGTCAGTTCTCTCTGATGAACATTTGCTACACATCTTATTTCAGGATAGGCGCAGGGAATGCAAAGATGAATGAAATCGTAGATATACATCCTTATTAAGGGATAATTTTCCAAAAAGGGTAAATGGCTGCTACGACACAGATGCAAAATGAACACAAGTCAGAGACGCTATGTAACTTGTTACTAATGAGGGGAACTCTGCTAAAATGTTACAACTTGTTTCCAAAGTGGGGAAGCCTGGAGGCACCTGGGTCGCTCTGCTGAAGGGCAAAGAGAGACTGAAGAAAACAGGCAGACCCCTCCTGATGGGTACGGGGCGGGTTTAATAAACCAGGGAATTTACATACCAAGCTTGTCTTGCACAGCTGCAGGATGGGTAGATTTCCACACCTGCCTTGAGAATCTGAAAAGTTGACAGAATGGGGTTCAGTCATGTATACTGTCCACATGACCTCAACGCCACCTTTCTGTCTCAAGGCTGCATCCTTGAAATGGCTTCCCCACTGGGGGAACAGCAGGCAGAGCATATAATCCAAAGTAGGGGGCGAGAAACCTCTGCTGGCCCTAGAACAGCTTGAGGGTCAACGGGCAGTCACGTCCTTTTAGTGACCTTCTCAAACGATGGAGTAGGAGCCTGTTGACATGAAACTTGCAAATGGATGCAAAACCACCTTTTCTGTAGGCTGCCTGGTGGAGGGGGAGAGGAGGGTCCTCCTTTCAAAGGACAGGCTTAATTGGCATACCCATACACAATAATTATTTTGCATTGGTATTAATTACCTAAGATTAGTCCATTTATAAAATACTTCAAGGGCAATGAAAGGCTAAAGTCAGATAATCCGGAAGGCTTTTCTTTATACCATAATGCATTGTTTTCTGTGGGAGCACATATTTCTCTCCACACCTTTATGAAAGAAAAAAGAGATTAACATTTATGGAGTTCCTGTGTGTTGACTCAGCGCTAAACACTATGAAATTCTAGTCGCCTTGGAAGATCAGTTACTACTACCTAATTTCATGATTAAAATTAGAGAAATGCTCTGAGTCCTTGCTAGTTAAGTTGGGATGCTGGGGTTTATTTTTATCTAGTGCTTCCCCAAACTACTTTTCAACCTATAGAATACTGCCTCACAAGCATACTAAGGAGTAATGGTAGGGGCAGATGGGTAAACAGTAATTACATGCTGTGTGTTACACTGGATATGTGTTTGCACAAGAGCACAGAAAAAAAATCCACTGTTACCTTTTCCGTTGTCCAACCTTTCCAGTCACGTAGACGTGGGGACTTTTATTTTTCTAATGACTATTTTTTTTAACGTTTATTTATTTTTGAGACAGAAAGAGACAGACCATGAACAGGGGAGGGTCAGAGAGAGAGGGAGACACAGAATCTGAAACAGGCTCCAGGCTCTGAGCCGTCAGCACATAGCCCGACCCGGGGCTTGAACTCACAGACCGCGAGATCGTGACCTGAGCCGAAGTCGGACGCTTAACTGACTGAGCCACCCAGGCGCCCCTCTAGTGACTATTTTTTTAATGTTTATTTATTAATTTTGAGAGAGAGAGAGAGAGTCTGGGGGAGGGAGAGAGAGAGAGAATCCCAAAGAGGGTCTGCACAGAGCTCAATCCCACCAACAGTGGGGTCATGACTTCAGCCCAAATCAAGAGTCTGGAGCTTAACCAACTGAGCGACCCAGGCGCCCCTCTCAGAATTTTTAACGATGATCTTGGAATCTTGTCTGGGTATTTCAGCCCAAGTAAGGAGAGCACGAAGTTTAGAAGGTGGGTATGGTCCTCCGCTCTGCACTCCCGCAGTTGCTGCTGACCGTGAGTCAGTGACCTGGCTCACTCTACTGTCAATATCCTTCTCCAAACAGGAAGGGACAAGAAAACCACCAGCCCTATTAAACGGTGCTCGGTTTATCCCGGCACAAGCCAGAGCAGGAGGAACACTCCGGCTTCCAGCAATCTGCAAAGAAGTTCTCTGCTAGGTCATGCCTCGCCCCTCCTGCCGCAAGCCCGATGAAGCTTGAGAGCATTTCTCCAGCCAATGCACGCCGGGCTGCAACAACGTAAAAAGCCCAGGTAAATTTCAAAGTTAAGGAGACCTGGCTGTGTCTCAGAGACTCGGGCTCTCCCAGTCCTTTCCAGCTCACCCAGTGGTTACTGGCAGATTTTTACAAAGGCCTCTGTTATCCTCTTTTTAAGGATGAGAGGATCACATCTCAGACAGCCCTTCCTCCATGAACTCATATGGCAAAGGTATTTCCTAAAATACGTGTACAACAAATGAAAAATAGTCTCTTTCTTTGTAAGATGTGTTTTCTTTCTTCACTTATACAGCCTGTGCATTGGCAGTTTTTCTTCATGAAGTTGCCAGATTTTAAGAAAATCAATCTCTGTGTGCATCGATGTTTTCTAAACAGAAGTGTTTTTTTTAGGTTTATTTATTTTTGAGAGAGACAGAGAGAGAGAGAATGAGCAGGGCAGGGGCAGAGAGAGAAGGAGAGAGAATCCCAGGCAGGCCCCATGCTGTAAGCACAGAGCCCAACATGGGGCTCCAACCCATGAACCGTGAGATCATGACCTGAGCCACCCAGGGGCCCATCGATGTTTTCATATAACTTGGAGTTCTTTTATATTTAGGTCAGTTTGGGTGGTGATAAGGAACAACAGAATATGAACGTAGTGTTTTGGGTTTTTTTATTTGCTTCATTTATGGGTGGTTTAAAATGAGCCATGGCTCCTTCCTTTCAGGAGAAATATTAAAGGGAACTGAATGCCCCATAGTAAAGGAATATGCTTGAATAAATAAGTTTGGCACGAGGCCGCTGGCTCCTGCACCTGCCTTTCACGGGCAGTGTTTGCTGTGTTTGAGGTTTTAATTGGCAAGTGGGAAGACTTGCACAGATAAGACCATTTAATTAAATCTTAAAAATAAAAAAAAAAAATGACAAACATTATTATTATTAACTAGTTGAATTATGTCTTAAATAGAGGGACTAAGTTAGGAAAAATTGTTACATAGAATGCTGTAAACTTTAAAATCATCTTCATTGGGATCAATGTATTAAATGTTATTAGAAATGGATCTTCCGCTGCTTTTCGTTGTAACTCTTACTTAGAAAATATTGAGGTAGAGTTGACCTTTATTTTGTTTTTTTAAATGTTTATTTATTTTTGAAAGAGAGAGAGAGAGAGAGAGACAGAGCGTGAGGAGGGGGGCCGGGCAGAGAGGGAGACAGAATCCATAGCAGGTTCCAGGATCTGAGCCATCAGCACAGAACCAGATGCGGAACCCGAACCCATAACCATGAGATCATGAACTGAGCCAAAGTTTGACGCTTAACCGACTGAGCCACCCAGGCGCCCCTATAGTTGACCTTTAATAAAGTATACATATTACGGTCGCCCAGGTGGGTCAGTGGGTTAAGCATCCGACTTCGGCTCAGGTCATGATCTCACGGTTCATGGGTTTGAGCCTCACATCACTGCCTTGACGGTGTTGACCCTGCTTGGGATTTTTCTCTCTCCGCCTCTGTCTCCGCCCCTCCCTGACCTGCACGTTCTCTCTCAAAATAAGTGAACTTGAAAAAAGTATACATATTAAAGTATGCAATTAAATAGGTTTTGACAGATTTATGCAACATTATTGTTTAATGGTGGACCTATAATGAAACGTACACACTAAGATGGGCAATTAATAAGTTTTGAATTATTTATACATCCACGAAACCATCGCCACAATCAAGATAGTGAACATATCCATCACCTCCAAAGTTACCATGTGCCTCTTGGCAACCCCTTCCTTGTTTTTTGTTTACACATTCACTTGGTGACAGACGTTTGGATTCTTTCCAATTTATAGCAATTACAAATAAGGCTGCTGTGAACGTTTGTATGCAAGTATTTGAAAGAACATATGCTTTCTTTTCTCTTGAGTAAATAGGTAGGAGTGGAATGGATCATATGGTACATGGATGTTGAATTTTTAAAGTAACTGCCAATGATTTTCCAAAGTGGATGCACCATTTTGCATTCCCAGTAGCAGTATATGAGAGTTTCAATTCCTCCACCCCCTTGCCAGTCGACTTTGTATACTTTTGAATTTTAGCCACTCTTATAGGTATATAGGGATATCTTCTTGAGGTTTTTAATTTGCATTTTTTTCAACGTTTTTTTTTTTTTTTTTTTTTTTTTTTTTTTTATTTTTTATTTTTGGGACAGATAGAGACAGAGCATGAACGGGGGAGGGGCAGAGAGAGAGGGAGACACAGAATCGGAAACAGGCTCCAGGCTCTGAGCCATCAGCCCAGAGCCCGACGCGGGGCTCGAACTCACGGACCGCGAGATCGTGACCTGGCTGAAGTCGGACGCTTAACCGACTGCGCCACCCAGGCGCCCCTTAATTTGCATTTTTTTGACCTGTGAATTCAGCATGTTTGAATGTACTCATTTGCCATCAGTGTATCTACTATGGTAAGATGTTTGATTGGACTTTTTGCCCATTTTTTATTTATTTATTTTAATTTTTTTTTCAACGTTTATTTATTTTTGGGACAGAGAGAGACAGAGCATGAACGGGGGAGGGGCAGAGAGAGAGGGAGACACAGAATCCGAAACAGGCTCCAGGCTCTGAGCCATCAGCCCAGAGCCCGACGCGGGGCTCGAACTCACGGACCGCGAGATCTTGACCTGGCTGAAGTCGGACGCTTAACCGACTGCGCCACCGAGGCGCCCCTGCCCATTTTTTAAATCATGCTGTTTCTCATTGTTGAGCTTTGAGTATTTGCTTACATATTCTGGATTCAAATCCTTTATTAGAGCTAAGCTTTGCAAATATTCACCTACTCTGTGGCTTATATTTTTATCCATCCAAGAGTGTTATTTAAAGAGCAGACATTTAAAAAGTGTTGATGGAGTCCATTTAAAAGAAGTTATTTGAGGGGCGCCTGGGTGGTTCAGTCGGTTGCGCGTCTGACTTCGGCTCAGGTCATGATCTTACGGTTTATGAATTTGAGCCCCGTGTAGGTCTCTGTGTTGATGTGCTCACAGCTTGGAGCCTGGAGCCTGCTTTGGATTCCGTGTCTCCCTCTCCTTCTCTGCCCATCCCCTGCTCACGCTCTATCTCTCTCTTTCTCAAAAATAAACATTAAAAAAATTATTTGATAATAACCATTCTTGGGGCGCCTGGGTGGCGCAGTCGGTTAAGCGTCCGACTTCAGCCAGGTCACGATCTCGCGGTCCGTGAGTTCGAGCCCCGCGTCGGGCTCTGGGCTGATGGCTCAGAGCCTGGAGCCTGTTTCCGATTCTGTGTCTCCCTCTCTCTGACCCTCCCCCGTTCATGCTCTGTCTCTCTCTGTCCCAAAAATAAATAAACGTTGAAAAAAAAAATTAAAAAAAAAAAAAAAAGATAATAACCATTCTTTGCAGTTGCATCTAAAAAAAAATCTTTCCCTAATCCAAGGTCTACATTTTTAAATTTTTTGATACAGAGTTATTTATACCATTCCTTTGATATTCACTACTATGTATAGAATCACTTGTGATATAATCTGCCCCTTTAGCAAGTTGGGCCTTCTCTCCTTTTTTCCACATCAAGCCTGGCTAGTCAAGGCTTGTCATCTATTCAAATTATTTTAGTTTAATTTATTATCTCTATTATTTTTTCTGTTTTCTCTTTCATTGATTTCCATTTTGATCTTCATTATTTGTTTTCTTTTTTCCTACTTACTTTGGATCAAATTAGGCTTTTCTTTTCTTTTTTTTTTTCTAGATTTTTTAAGGTAGAAACATAGGCCATTAACTTAAGACATTTCTTCTGTTTAATAGAAATTTTTGGTAGCCTAAATACCACCCCAATGTTGTTTTGCAGTATTCAACACATTTTACATGCTGTGTTTTTATTTTCTTTTTTTGTTCAATATATTTCCTAACTCTCCTTTTCATTGCTTCTTTGATAAATGGGTTACTTAAATGTATGCTATTTGTTTCTGTATTTTAGATGTTTTTTTTTTTTTTTTTTTTTTTAAATTTTTTTCAATGTTTATTTATTTTTGGGACAGAGAGAGACAGAGCATGAACGGGGGAGGGGCAGAGAGAGAGGGAGACACAGAATCAGAAACAGGCTCCAGGCTCTGAGCCATCAGCCCAGAGCCTGACGCGGGACTCGAACTCACGGACCGCGAGATCGTGACCTGGCTGAAGTCGGACGCTTAACCGACTGCGCCACCCAGGCGCCCCTAGATGTTTTTAAAAAATCTTTCTGGTTTGAATTGCAATTCAATTCTAAATTTATCATAGGACGTATTTTGCATGAAATGAAACTTTCAAAATTTATTGAGATTTGCTTTCTGGCTTAAAATGTATTGAGATTTATTTTCTGGCTTACATTATACCTTTATAAAATGTTCCACATGTGGTTGAAAAGACTGTGTATTCAGATGTTTGGGGGGTGGATTATAAAATATGTAAAATAAGTCAGGTTTGTTGCTAGTTTTGGTCAATTTTTCTATATTCTGGTTGATTTTATGTCTGCTCATTCTACCAATTATTGAAGGAGGAGGGTAAAAATCTCTGATTCTATTTGTGAATTTGTTTCTTTTTGTACTTTCAGTGGCATTTGCTTTGTGAGTTTTAAAGCTCTCTTAGGTGTATAAACAATTTTGGTTTTTTTTGTCTTCTTGATGGACACTTTTATCATCATAAAATTACAGTATTTATCTCCACTAATATTCTTTGAAATTCACTTGGTGGGATATTGATATACCCACTCTCCCTTTCTTTTTTAAGTGCTAACAGAGTATATTTTTTCATCCTTTGCTTTTAATGTATTCGCATCATTATACAACTCATTTCTCCTAGGCAGCAGACTTATCCCAATCTGACATTTTGCTTTTTAATTGGGATGTTTGGACTCTTTACTATTAATGTAACTATTGATATCGTTAGGCTTAACTCTATTATCTTCCTGTCTGTTCCCTATTTGTCCCATTTGTTTTCCATTCCCTTTTCTCTCTTTTTCTATATGGTTTGGAATTAATTGAATATATTTTTGTGATTCCATTTTGTCTCCTTTTTGGCTCCTCAGCTGTACTATTTGGTTATTTTTGTCATTGCTTTGGGGTTCGCCTTGAATTTATCACAGCCTCCTTTCAAGTGGCATGATACCACCACATATGGTCTAAAACAGTTCTCTTTCTTACCTCCTGACTTTTGTGCAATTGTTACACATTTTACTTAAGAATAAAAACGAGCAAACACAAGGTTAAGAAGAAAGAAGGGAAGAGAAAGAAAGAAAGAGAAAGAAAGAGAGAAAGGAAGGAAGGAAGGAAGGAAGGAAGGAAGGGGAAGGGGAGGGGGAGGGGGAAAGGGAAGGGGAAGGGGAAGGGAGAAAAGGAGGAAAGGAAAAAAAAAGGAAGAAAAAGAAGCAGACAGAGAGAACAAAACAGAGCTGCAATCCCCTGATGTCAACTCCAAAACCCAAGAAGTTCTGAAAACCAGAGATTTTCATGATGTACCTGACCTAACCTGAGTTGATTTGGTGGCAAAGCCTGACCTGAAGTGGCAGGAGGTTAGTCAGAGTCTTGACGACTATTAGTGTGATTGCCTGCGGATTTCGCTACAGAAAGATGTGTGGAAAGAGTTAGCACAGCAGGCCTGAGACTGCTGTGTTTAAAAAGGCCTGTTTGCGTGGTTGTCTCTCCACTGGCATCTGGGAACTTGCATTTTGGGAGAGTTGCCACCATCCCTGACTCATAAGAGTGGCTTTACTGTGCTCAGCTGTTTGTAGAAACCATGTGGTTTATGCTGAAAACCTGTTTTGCCTTCTGGGAGTCTTGAATTTTGGTATGCGCTAGGCAGGGAGTGTTTATGTGTCCCGTCCCCAGTAAAAACCCCGGACACCGAATCTCTAATGAGCTTCTGTGGCAGACAACATTTCACATGTAGCAGGAGAAACCGAATGCATCCTGTGTGACCCCCGCCGGGAGAAGATCCTGGAGGCTTCTGCCTGTTTTCCTCCAGCCCTTGCCCCTTGAGCTTTTTATCTTTGCTGGTTTTGCTTTGTGTCCTTTTGTTATAATGAATCACAGCCAGGAGCATGACCACAGGCTGAGTTCTGCGAGTCCTTCTAGCGATTCGCCAGGTCTGGCGGTGGTCTTGGGAACCCTGACACAGAAGTGACCGTGATTGATTACAGGGCGCTACCCCAGAACTTACTGGATTGTTTTATAGCATATGCTATGTGTCCTGTATAACTTATCTCGTATTTCCAAAGTTCCGAATTCTAATGCGTACATGACCTGTGGTTTTGGATGAAAGATTGTATAACGTACCTACGAACACACATACAGTAAAACATAAATAGTTTGTAGGTATAACTCACTGGAATGTTTTTATGAACTACTGGTCTTTTCCAGTAAAAGACCAGTAAATCATAGGGTAAATCATATCTTAAACTAGCTTGATGATGATAATGGTGCTAATAATGATAATCATAATAACTAATATTTCTTGAATTCTTAGGCCCAGTAGCAGACACTATTTACAGCCTTCACAATCACTCAGCAAGGTCCATATGATTAGTATTCCCCTTTTTGTCATTGTTGAAAATAAACCAAGTCTCCGAGAAGTTGTGCGACGTGACCGACAATGAAAAGCTCATGAGGGTCCGAGACTGGACTCGAACCTAAGTGCATCTGGCTGGATGCCTGTACCCCCAGGCACAATACCACTGGAAGTGACTGTGCCCTGCCCGAAGTTCATTGCTCCATTGTCTTTCATTAGCACTCCCCATCCGTCACAGATGCACTTCCGGGATTCTCAGGAGTCTCGCGCCTCAGGCCTATTCGGCACAGACCGAATTCTGCACAGATTATTTGCTTCCCTGGGTCAGCGCTGCGAGCTGGCAGCAGAAAATGTGCTTTCGTGTTCCCTCTCTGGGCTTTTGCTCCTTTACCGTGTAATCACTACCATATGTTGACTCCCATTCTCACAAGTGACCTCGTATTGTAGTGACTAATATCCTGAGCGCAGACAAAAACAAACTTTATCAATCCTACTTATAGTTAAGAAAAAAAGGGGGGGGGGCACAGAGGAGAGGAGGAAAATGAGGGAGTCAGAGAGGAAGCTAGATCTCAGGTCTCCAACGAGGGTAGGACCAGGCAGGCCAGAGACAGGGGTTTTCTGGAGCAGGTGGGTGGCCCTGTTGGTTGAGCCTCAGACTCTTGACCTCGGCTCAGGTCATGATCTCACAGTTCATGGGTTTGAGCCCCAAGTTGGGCTGTGTGCTGGCAGTGCAGAGGTTGCTTGGGATTCTCTCTTTCCCTCTCTCTCTCTCTGCCCCTCCCCCACTCTCACACACTTGGTCTCCCCCCCCTCGCCCCCCCAAAAAGATGTGGCTGACTTCTACGAGGCATGTCCTTAATGCCACAGGCCCATGGCTCCCCTAGAAGACTACACTTGGGAGGCCATTTTAGCTGGTACAAAAATATAACAAGGGGCACACAGGGAAGGGCTCACAGCTGAAGAGACCCTGAACTAAGAGTCAAGAGATCTAGGTCCTACCCATGAACTTCTACTTCCTTGTGGTGTGACATTGGGCACGTCACCTAGCTCCGCTCAGCCTCCGTTGTCACCGACAACAAAACGGGGTTCTTCCAAGTTACCCCTGAAGTCCCCTTTGACTCAAAAATTCTCTGATCTGCCAAAATAAACTTTCTGGGTCAAAACAGGTTTCACAAGAGGTATGTGAGGAAAGCGACAAAGACTATTTTGTCAGTTAAATACTCCCCGTAAAGGACTATTATCCTTAAAGTCAACACCTGTAGCGGGGTGTCAAAAGGCCTTCCTTTCCTCACACTCTAATGGCGGAGGCTTATCTTAGCACGTCCTCTAATCACTACAAGGTTTCGGAGGGTCTGAAGGAACAATGCCAGAAGCTCGATGTTCTAGGGCGCAAGTTCAACCTGAGTACATTGGATCTCATCTTTCTTCCTTCGGGAATAAATTATTTTGTCCCTACGCAGGAGGTTTTGAGCAACATTTTAATATTTAAAACTGCCTAATGCCTTTTGTTTAATGGTGGCCCTAGGGATTATCTCCAGATACAGGAGACCAACAAACTACATCTAAGAAAGCACTGAACTTGGAGAAAAAGAAGAGGCCTTCGATGCTAGCTACCCTATGACCCAGTAATCGCACTACTGGGTATTTAGCCAAAACATGCAAAATGCTAGTTCCATGGGATACATGCACCCCTATATTTATTGCAGCATTATTTACAATAGCCAAATTAGGGAAGCAGCCCAATTGTCTATTGATAGGTGAATGGATAAAGAAGATGTGGGGAAAAAATATATATAATATATATAATTTATATGTAATGTATATTTATATAATATTTTATACAATATTTTATATAATATTTATATAAGATTTATTATATATAAATAAATATAATATATTTATTTATTTATGTAATTCTTTATATATAATTTATATATATGAATATATAAAAATATATAAATATATAAAAATATATAATATAATGAATATAATATATAATATAATAATTGTATATTATATATATTTTTATATACATATATAAATATATAAATATATAATATAATATGTACAATACAATATAATATAATTATATGTTTATATAATATATAATTTATATATAATATATATAATTTATATAATATAAAATATATAATGGAATATTATTTAACCACAAAAAAGAATGAAACCTTGCCATTTGCAATGACATGGGTGGAGCTAGAGAATATAATGCTAAGTGAAATAAATCCATCAGAGAAAGACAGATACCATATGATTTCATTCATATGTGGAATGTAAGAAACAAAACAAATGAACAAAAGGAAAAGAAAAGGAAGGGAGGTATGTCAAGAAACAGACTCTTAACTACAGAGAAGAAACTGATAGTCACCAGAGGGGTGGTGGGTGGGGAGACGGGTGAAATAGGTGATGGCCATTAAGAGGACACTCATTGTGATGGTTGCTGAGTAATGTATAGCACTGTGGAATCACTCTCTTGCATACCTGAAACGACTAAAACACTGTATGCTGACTCTACTGGAGTTAACATTGACAACCTTAATAAAATGAAAAAAAGCAAAACTTTGAGCATCGAGAGATTCTACAGTTCGATAACCTATCCTGAACAGCAGGAAGCTAAACCCAGGTGAGAGAACTTAGTCACAAAAGAGAATTTTGGATAAAGTGGCAACCTTTCTCTTGGTGTTTCTGGTGAAAGATTAGCATTCCCTTCTTATCAAGGAGTAAATGGATATCCGTATCAGAACTTTACCACATAAAGCCATTTTATGGAGGTTGGGCAGACAGTGACCTTTGTATGGTTCTTAGTTCAGAATGTGGGTTTGGTCATCCTTGATGAATCCTTACACATCTCTCCATGCATCTGCTTCAAGATCTTTTCCAAGTGAAATATAGATCAGGGTTTGGCACACTTTTTCTGTGAAGGGCCAGGTAGCAAGTAAGTTCAGCTCTGTGGACCATAACGTCTCTTTCACAACCATTTGGCCCTGCTAGGATCGTGTGACATCACCTATAGACCGTCTAGAAATACATGGGCATGGCTGTATTCCAATAAAACTTTATTTACAAAAATAGGTGGCAGGTCATTTGCCAAGCCTTGGTGTGCCTAGATGGGTGTCTGTGTTAGGTAGGGTGGCCAGGGCATCCCATTTTGCTCTAGACTATCCCAGCTTTAGCACTGGGAGTCCAGCGTCCCATGAAACCTCACATTCCAAGTTGATTGCCATGAACCACACTAGGTGGGTTTTATTTGTAACTTACAATCACATTCTTGAGACACGGAGCACTCCAAATGTGGTAACAATCACCTCTCTCCCCTTAAAATGGCCTTTGCCAAGTTTCTCTCTCAGCATAAAGTTATAAATTACAAGCTCATTCTGTTAACCCCCACATATTATGCATTGCACAAGGGACAGGAACCACATACCAATTTTCTTTTCCTACATTTGCTTCCATCCGGGGCCCTCCCATTTCCTCCCACAGTTGGTCCCATCATCAGACAAAGCTACAAACTGAGTGTTGGCAAAGTGTCTGGGCATCTCAGGAGATGAAAGTGAAGTTATAGTAGAATTGTCATTGTTGGACTAATTATTATTGTTCCATGTTGGAGGGAGCCCCAGGGCGTCTGCTGACCTTCAGTGGATGAACAAAAGACAGAGTCTTCAGGGAAGTACTACAGAGGGAAAGCAACCTCAAACAGAGCACTAACTGACTATTTTCTTGGCAGCTTCAGCCAACTCCAGCCTGGGCTTTTAGGACGATGTTGTAGAAGGTACCAAAACAATGATCGCTCTCCTGTCAGGAAGGCCCTGACACACCAGGGATGCGAATAATAGGCTGACATCCCTGGTGTTTGGAGGAGAAAATTGGCCCCTCCTATTGGTACTCATGTGACCTTGGCCTTGAAGACGTCCATAAGTCCTTAGGCTTCGGTGTCCTCCAGACAGAATAAAACCAAGCACTTCATAGAGTTGTGGTGGGAATCAAAAGTGATGGTCTTGGTGAATTTGCCTGATTTAGGGAAAATGCCGTAATACACAGGATTTGACTTGCCATGGGCTGCCTCCTCTGTGGGGCTCTCCATTGGGGGAACTCGCCTGATATTGGTGAGTTAGGGATGGTATCCCAGAGCTTATTACTTTCATGTTCAAAGCAAAAATATGATGAATATTTATTTAATTAAAACGAAAGGAAAGAGGGAGGCGTAAGTTGATTTGGGAGGGGGAAGATTCTTTGTGAAAATATGGAGATGAGAGTCAAGACAGAGAGAGAGTAGAGAAGAAGAAGAAGGGCGAGGAGGAGGAGGAGGAGGAGGAGGAGGAGGAGGAGGAAGAAGTTGTTCAAAGAACTGAAAAAAATCCCCCACAAGTTGGGAGGAAAGGCCAGTGGGGCAGAGTGGAGAAAGGTGTGTGAGGAGAGGCTCACGTGGCCCAGAACTTTCAGACTTTGCAAACCACACCATGGGGACTGTTTTTCTGAAGGCCAGGGGTCTTGGTAGCAGTTGCAACATTTAGACTTTAAAGGTTTTTAAAAATTATTAAAAAAAAATGTTGCTCTAACTCTAGAATGGAAGATGTCTGTTCATAAAAGGCGGCAGCAACGAGGGGTGGAGTGGAGGGCGTAAGGGTGAGGGAACAAAACTGGATTCAGGGAACCAGACCCACTAGGAGGCAGTAACAATTGTCCACACGAGATGGTGAGATGTGGCTGGTGTAATGTTCCATGAGAGAGTCCCATGGAATCTCTGCCCGGGTCAGAGCCTGAAATCGCTACAGCAAGCAGGAAAAGGCACCAGGCTAATGGAGGCAAGGAGTGAAATTTAAATTGGAAGGGAACCAAACTGACCCATAGTGGACCCAGAAGCGCAAGAGACACAAAATAAGAGGCAAAAGAAATACGTCTAATTTGAAAGCATATTTAATGTCATGTGTGCAGATGGTGTTTGCAATTTCCCGGCCACCCAGTATCCATTTATCCAAAGTCCAAGGACTGTCTCTAGTTTCTTGCAGGAGGACCACTCCTAGACTCACATTCATACACTCTCAGGCCCTTTGCTTCCAATGGTATTGATTCCAGCCCTGTCTGTAGGAGATGATGAGTAGCTTACCCGTTTCTCAGCACAGCCCGAAGATCTGGACAAATGGGACCCCGTCCTGGATCCTGTTTTGGCCTTCCTGCATCATCTTCATCAGCACAGTGGGGCGGGGGGGGGGGGTGGAATATACAGAACCAAGTGCATATGCCCAGCAGGACCCCACACTTGCCAGTTTTGTTCATGTTCTAGATGTAAGTATCCAAGATGCCAAAATTACCTACCTAAACATCTCTACCTGCTTCCAAATCACATGGTGGTCTCTCCCCCCATCTGAGGGCAAGCCATGGGTGCTTATCTGGGCTCAAGGGGGTTTGGTAAAAGGTAGCTGTTGGCAGGGCTGTGCACACCAGAGTGACCACATGAGGCGCCTTAAGCTGCAATCCAGAGTCAAGAAAGGAAAGAGAATTCCTTGGGCTACGCCTCCGAGTAAGCCTCCAAAGAATCTGAGCATTCTAAATGCAGACCTTCCTCCCAGGTTATAATTAAGGTATCCTATTAAGAAGGTAGCATGTATTTCATTTCATATATAATATGACTGCAAATAATTTGACATATACTACATGGGTCTATATTTATAATCTTGCTGTAGACCCCTCCAAAAGTTAGGAGAGGGACCAGCCCGGCCAATCAATGCAGAACATTGTATTGGCCGTGGTAACAGGTCAGGGTTTGTGCATGTGCCCCAGACAAACATAGTAAGAAACATTAGGGTCTGCTGAAGTCATAAAGAGATTCTTCTTCTTCTTCTTCTTCTTCTTCTTCTTCTTCTTCTTCTTCTTCTTTTAAATTTAAATTCTGGTTATTTAACATACAGTGCAATATTATTTTCAGGACTAGAATTCAATGATTCATCACTTACATACAACACCCAGTGCTCATCACAACAAGTGCCCTCCTTTAGTACCCATCACCCATCTAACCCACCTCTTACCCATCACCCAACAACCTCCAGTTTGTTCTCTATCGTTAAGAGTCTCTTGTGGTTTGTTTCCGTCTCTTCTCTCCCCCACCCCTTTCCCATATGTTCATCTGTTTTGTTTCTTAAGTTCCACATATGAGTGAAATCATATGGTATTTATTTGTCTCTCTCTGACTGACTTATTTCACTTAGCATAATACATTCTTGCTCCATTCACATCAGTGCCAATGGCAAGATTTCATTCTTTTTGATGGCCGAGTAATATTCCATGGTATGTATATGTGTGTGAGTGTGTGTATATCTATATCTATATCTATATCTATATCTATATCTATATCTATATCTATATCATCTACCTATACCTATACCTATACCTATACCTATACCTATATATCTATATACCATACCTTCTTTATCCATTCATCAGTCAGTGAACACTTGGGCTCTCTCCATAGTTTGGCTATTGTTGACAATGCTGCTATAACATCAGGGTGCATGTACTCCTCTAAATTTGTATTTTTGTATCCTTTGGGTATATACCTACCAGTGTAATTGCTGATTTGCAGGGTAGTTCTATGTTTAGTTTTTTGCGAATCCTCTATACTAGTCTCCAGAGTGGCTGCACCAGTTTGTATTCCCACCAACAGTGCAAGAGGGTTCCCCTTTCCCCACGTCCTCATCAACATCTGTTGTTTCTTGTGTTGTGGATTTTAGCCATTCTGACAGGTGTGAGGTAACATCTCCTCGTAGTTTTGATTTTCATTTCCATGATGATGAGTGACGTTGAGCATCTTTTCATGGAAGTGTCTGTTCATGGCTTCTGCCCATTTCTTAATTGGATTCTTTGTTTTTTGGGTGTTGAGTTTGATAAGTTCTTTATGGACTTTGGGTACTAACCCTGTCTGAGTTATGCCATGTTTCTTCTTATTCCCTGGCTTGAAACTGAGAGGACAAGGATCCCAGAGCAGCAGCAGCCTTTTTTGTCACCATGTGGAGTAGATTGAGTCTGCGGAGTATGTGGAGGGATGGATCCTTAGAAGTAGACAAAAACCAAAGTTTGGGCCATTGACTTCTTGACTAATTAGCAATTAAAGTCAGATCTACTCCTAGACTTTTCAGTAAGGTAATACAACAAATTCCACCATAAAATACATCAGTTTGGCCTGGGTGTTCCATCCCTTTTATCAGTCAGTGGGTAGAGGCAAATAAAGTATTTAACAATAGATTACTTTTAATCCACCTTCTTTAACCCATCGAGTTCATCTCCTCTATCCCACCCGTCATCTCTACCTCTACACCAATTTTCTAACTTACTGACATCTTAAAGGCCATCCATGGGAAGCAAGCTAGCGTAATTATTGGGGTGAAGTCAAATAAATTCAGTCTTGAGTCCTGACTTGGAGACATGGGAGTCAGTTTGAAGTTTTTGCCGGAGACTTTTATTCCTGAAGGAGTGGCCCTGTCCTATAAGGACAGTTGGGACATTATTCAGGGGCACTATGGCAACATCACGAGTCCCACAATGATGATGGTTGAGATCTAGTGTAGCTGGTAGAGATAGCCTAAAGAGACGGTCGTGTGGAAAAAGCTGCCTAGAATGTATTTCCTATTGGTTGGTCTCTCCCAGTCCTAGCTGAGTTTTAAAGCCTGGTTATCCAGCTTCCCATCCGTTCTGGGAGTTACCACGTCTCCTCTGTAAGCAGAACTGAATTCCACTGTATGCAACCAAGCGTGCTTAAACCCAGAGATCTAGTGTGTGGGATCCAGGAGTGTTTGAAGGCAATACATCCTAAGGGAATGGAATACCAGTGGCAATCTAGGTTTGTCTATCTGGTTTAGTTGGGGCTGAAGATAATAAAATTCTTTTTGTATTAAGAAATAGGATTCTGGAAGCCACGTTGAAATAGTTATGTAAATAATCATTTAAAGAATTGATTCAATTGTTGTACGTGGTCATATGGATACAAGTGCCCACTGAGGGTCCGTATTAGGACCATGGTGTCGATTCCATTAGAAGGTTTGTTGGGCATGGAATTTTCTAGAAAGATAGAATGAGACAGCTGTCTCTCATACCTTGGGACAGTTTAAGAGAATAAATGATAGGCTTACATATTTTCATGCAGGTTAGTGTATTTTTTTTTTCTCTCAAGACATCCTCTTTGATCCGTGCCTTATGTAGAAGTGTGTTTCTAAGCATTTGGAAATTTTTCTGTCACATTTCCGTTAGTGATTTCTAGTTTAATTCTGTTGTGGTCAGACAGCACACTGTATCATTGCAGTTCTTTGAAACTTGTTGAGGTTTGTTTTATGGCCCAGAATATGGTCTATCTTGATATGTATGAATGTGTGTTCTGCTGTTGTTGGGTGGAATATTCTATAAATGTCAGTTAGATCCTACTGGCTGATGATATCTTGTATTCTATATACTGGCTGATTTTCTGTCTAGTTTTTGCATCAAGTATTGACAGGCATGTTGAAGCCTTCAGCTATATCTGTGGATTTGTCTGTTTCTCCTTTAAATAGAGAAGATATCTGGAGTTTCAGCTGTACTTAGTGAGAGGAACAGAGAAAAATATATTTTGTCCATCTTCCCCAAAGTAGAAATACCTTTTCCCATGGTTCGTTTTTTTTTTTTTTAAGTTTATTTATTTATTTATTTTGAGAGAAAGTGCAAACGGGGGAGTAGCAGAGGAGAGAGAGAATCCCAAGCAGGCTCTGCACTGGCAGCAAAGAGCCAGATGTGGGGCTCAAACCCACAAGCTGTAAGATCATAACCTGAGCCAAAACCACGAGTCGGGTGCTTAACCGACTGAGCCACCCAGATGCCCCTTTTCCCATGATGATTCTTATAATTGAAAACTAACTGCTGGTCTGGAGACAATAGAAGCCCAATTTGGATCAAAATGTCATAACTCAGTCTGATTCTCAGACTGGGTAACTTTGAGGTTAAAAAAAAGAGGGGGCCAGGGTGGCTTAGTCAGTTGAGCATCCAACTTTGGCTCAGGTTATGATCTCATGGTTCCTGGGTTGGAGCCCCACATTGGGCTCTCTGCTATCATGGCGGAGTCTGCTTTGGATCCTTTGTCTCTGTCTCTCTGTCTCTCTGTCTCTCTCTCTTTCTCTCTCTCTCTGCCCTTCCTCTGCTCATTCTCCCTCTCATTCTCTCTCTCTCAGAAATAAATAAAAAAAAACATTAAAAAAATTTTAAGTCAGAAATACACACGTCGAATTTTTTTATTTAACTTCCTTTCCGTCATTTATCAGGGCCATTTTTCCTTAAAGAGAATAAGCTACTCAAATCTTTTGAGGGTCATTGGACACTGGCTATATATAACATTAATTCTTGGGATCTCAGTTTACCATTGCTTTGCATTGGTCTCAAATGAGTCTTACAAAGGCCAAGAAATAAATGGAGTTTTGATCCGCAAATACTTCTCATTGTTCTAGTAGATCACAAACCCTTTTTGTTATCAATTACCTGGCTGGTGAGCATGGAGCTGCTATATTTACCTCTATCTTTGAAAATGCCTTCCAGATTTTAATACAAGAGCTATTAAGATAAGAAGAGCCAAGTTGAAAACCATGGAGCTCCCTCTAGCTATCAAAATAATAATGCAAAAGTATTACAATTACTATGGAGAAATTCCTAAAATTAATGCTACCAAAAAAAAAAAAAATCTGGGAAAATAGGACGATGGTGATTTCTATTTTATTTTTACTTAACTCACTGATTTGGCCAGGTCAACCAATCTCGGATTGGTCTTGGAGAATGAAAGTGAATTATTTTAAGCTTAGCAGGTGGTGACTCCAAGTGCATTTATTATTTGGAGGTGATCATGTTTTTTAATTAAAAATTTTTTTTCATTTATTTATTTTTGAGAGACAGTGAGAGACAGAGCACAAGTGGGAGAGGGGCAGAGAGAGAAGGAGGCACAGAATGTGACGCAGGCTCCAGGTTCTGAGCTGTCAGCACACAGCCCGATGCAGGGCTCGAACCCACAAACTGTGAGATTATGACCTGAGCTGAAGTCGGACGTCCAACCGACTGAGCCACCCAGGCACCCTATATTTTTTTAATTAAAAACAATTCTTTAACATTTATTTATTTATTTATTTATTTATTTATTATTTTTTTTTTTCAACGTTTATTTATTTTTGGGACAGAGAGAGACAGAGCATGAACGGGGGAGGGGCAGAGAGAGAGGAAGACACAGAATTGGAAACAGGCTCCAGGCTCTGAGCCATCAGCCCAGAGCCCGACGCGGGGCTCGAACTCACGGACCGCGAGATCGTGACCTGGCTGAAGTCGGACGCCTAACCGACTGCACCACCCAGGCGCCCCAACATTTATTTCTTTTTGAGAGACAGAGAGAGACAGCGTGAGCAGGGGAGGGGCAGAGAAAGAGGGACACACAGAATCTGAAACAGGCTCCAGGCTCTGAGCTGAATTATTTCAACCATTTGGCTCCGTGCCACAATTTAGTCCACAGAGGAATGACTGTCTTACCTGCTCATAACATATTACACAGGCCAAATATCCTGGTGATATGAGCTGCTGGCATATGAAGAGAAGAAAGTGCTTTGGCCTTAATAAAACTCATGCATGCAATGGAATGGGACATAAATTCTGTGAAAACCCTAATACTTCATAGTCTGAGACATGTTGGGATTTTTTTTTTTTTTTTTTTTTTTTGCCAAAATAAAGGACACGTTTCCTTTGTTTACTCCACCTTGCATCGCGGGCTATTAAAAATACATACTGTATTTGGATGGACATTTAAAGCATTTAATAACTGAGTAATCAGAAATACTTCTAGTCGGGGGTGAAATACATGTCCATTTCCTAAACCCTAGGACCTGTAAATGTTATCTTATTTGAAAAAAGAGTCTTTGCTGATGCAATTAACTCTGGGATCTTGAGATGAAACCATCCCAGATTTAGATCATTCTTATAACCACATGTACCCTAAATCCAATGACAAATATGCTTATAAGAAAAGGGACAAAGAGGCACCTGGGTGGCTCAGTCAGTTAAGCCTCCGACTTTGGCTCAGGTCATGATCTCCTGGTTCCTGAGTTCGAGCCCCACATCGGGCTCTGCACTGACAATATGGAGACTGCCTGGGATTCTCTCTCTCCCTCTCTCTGCCCCTCCTCCACACGCGTGAGCTCTCTTTTTCTCTCAAAAAAAAAATAGATACATGTAGTGTGTTAGCCAACTTGACAATAAATTCTATTAAAAAAAGAACTAAAACCAAAAAGAGCAGCTTAAAAAAAAAGGAAAAAGGAAAGATACAAGCAGACACAGGAAGGAAGGCAACACAAAGACAAAGGCAGAGATTGGAGTGATTCATCCACAAGCCAAGGAGTGCCAACGATTGCCACAGGCACCAGCATCTAGAAGGGCATGGAGTGATGCTCCCTCAGAGCCTCCAGTGGGAACGATCCTGCCAACTCTTTGATGTTTCACTTTTGGCCTCCGGAACAGTGAGAGAATAAATTCCTGTCGTTTGGAGCCACCCCAAGTCTGTGGTAATTTGTTACAACAGCCTTGGAAAATCGAGGCAGCTTCCCAATCGGAGTACAGCCCAGCACAAGTTTCCCTGGACAGTCCAGATTGCAGTCCAAGCAGATCCAATAAATGGCACTCAAAGTTTTGGAGGTAGATCAAGACACTGTAGGAGACGGTGACAAACCCCAAGAGGAGAATCTCAGACCGCCTCGGTTTTCGTCGAGTTACACTCTAGCAAGGAATTATTCTCTACAGAAAGAGCTTAAGGGTTGATCTTGGGCCTTGATCACAACTGAACTCCTGGTTATGGAAAAGCAGGTGACCCTGGACCCTGAGTTCCTCATTATGACCTGTGTGTCCATTCCATGCAGCAAAGCATCACCACGTGGAGGCGGTAGATAAAGATGGGGCCTGAGCAGGCCCTCCGCAGGCACAGAGGAGTTGTATCAGCATATGACTCACGTTTGTCTTATGCCTACTTCTGGCACATCACACTAGGCCAACTTCTCAATTAGTTGACGTATAGGCCAAGAAAGCAAGTGACTTCTTCAGACTGCAAAAGGCTGAACGTTCCCGCCAGAGGCCGTGACAGAGACGGGAAAATAAATCCTAATTCAACCCAGCCTAAGGGGGCAAGAGAAAGCCCATGTTCTCTCGAGACACGGGGGCGGGAAGCAGCCCGTGATATTGTTCTTGTTTGCCAACTAGGCGACAGTCAGGGTACCAGCACAGCGCTGAAAGAAACCCAACCAGGAGCCCAGAAAAATGGAGACCACAGAGAGTAGGACTGGAGGATGTGATCGGCTTTCAGAGGGAGGATGGGCGGGGCGAAGAAGGTTGAAGAAGAAGGGAGGAGGGGCCTGAGGGAGAGAGTCAGTTCCTCAGTTAGTTCCTGCCCCCAGGTTTTCCTGGGGAGTGGATGCCTGGCGATTGCTTGAAGGAATGCCTGGAATAGGAGGGGCCATATTAGAAATCATAGGAGTGTCTGGGCCTAAGAAAAATCCCGAGTGATGCCGAGGTTCTGGAAGCTATGCTCCAGAAGGTATGGTGAACCTTCCAGAATATGGCCCAGAATCTTACAGCTGAGTTGAAGAAACAGAAACAAAAATTCAATGTTTACTGTAGTATATAATATTAGTGTGCCTACCAGACCTCCTTGGGTCCCTTTGATTCTATTTTTGGGGCCCCAGGACTTGAGCTTTTGCTCCCAAGAGCCAGCACCTGAGTCTCCGTCTCTCCCCCTGCCCTCCCCCCCACCCCCACCCCCATCCCCACAAAGGATTGGCCTGGCAGAGTCTGGGAATTTCCTCTCCTCTAAGCCAGTGACTGATGAATTTGGGAATTTGAAAGCTCTATGCCTCTTGTCTTGGGGTCAGGACAGGGCTGAGGTGCAAATTACACTCCAGAGATCCCCAAGGAGGGATACACTTGATGCAATTATCTCCAAAACTTTGCCTGAAGCCATGTCCTTATTTGGCATTCTCCTTCATTTATTTATTTTTTTATTTTTTAAAAAATTTTGCCTGCTTTTCTGACTTTCTCAGAAGTTTGCCCTTGGGATTACTTCATTCGCAAATCACCTGTACAAGGCTCCCTGTCTCAGAGTCTGATGTGGGGGCAGTTGACCTATGAATGCGACATAGTGACCTATGAGACACTTATGAATCTCATCAGTAAATGGTCGCTTGAATTTGGAAGTAAAGCCTCATGTCTTTTAAGCAAGTAAGTCTTTGCTAGAAAGAAAACCAACACAGATCACGTAATGAGGGACACAGTAGTGCAATCAGCAAACATCTGTCTTTCTAATAAAGTAAGTCGGGGGACTTGGGTGACAGTCCTTACTGCCCACCCGAACACAGCAGAAACACTTAACAGCTGGTTTGCCATTAGGCTTTCCAAGTGTGCTTTCTTACGAGAATGACAAAATTCATACACTCACGAGACATGAAAAATATCCAAAAGACCAATGAAAGCGGATGGTAATTCACACATGTTCTTTTTCTTTACTGATGATTTTGTTGGTCCCTTGCAACGAATTTGCTGTATGAGGTTGCTAGGACTGCCACAGCAAAGTATCATAGACTGGGGGGCTTAAACAGCAGACATTTATTTTCCCGTAGTTCTGGAGGCTGGGAGCCCACGATCAATATGGCGGAAGGTTTGGTTTCTCTCAAGGCTTCGCTCTTTGGCTTGTAAACGGCCACCTTCTCCCTCTGTGTGCATGTCCCTGGTGTCTGTGTGCCCAAACTTCCTTTTCTTTCTGGGACATCAGTCAGATTGGATTATGGCCCACCCTAATTGACTCATTTCATCACTCTTTAAAAGGCCCTATCTTCAAATATATTCACATTGAGTTACTGGGGTTAGGACTTCAACATATAAATTTGGGGGGGGGGGTGGAGGACACAGTTCATCCCATAATAGTTGCATATGGCTTAAGAATTTCAGTGTGAAATATTTGTTTGAATGAAAGATAGTTTAATGAGAGGAAAATATTGCTTATTATTTACATAGATAAAACTTGAGTTTCATTTAAGGCTATGTAGTTATTTTACTTTGTTCTTAAATCATCTTTTTGTTACATAGTCCTTATTTTGATAATAGAAAAGTTGGGGCCACTTTTATGGGATTTAAGAAGGGATTTGAGTCATCTGCTGGGGATATAGCCATCCTTATTATTATATTACATTAGGCCCCAAGAAGAAATCAGAAACAGGCTGGTTGGCAATCGAAATCTTACAATGTGGTAAAGAGCATAATTTTGTAATTTTACCGTAGGGTTGATTTACTACCAACTAATCTTATATCTGTTCTTGCCCAATATACAACTAAAGTCTCTTTTCAAAAGAAAGAGAAAGCTCGTGAAAGGCAGTTTGGAAAGACTGTTGTAACCCTACCCCTGTAGGAACATAGAGCTGTGATACTCATTCACGCGTGACATCTGGGGGTCACCCCAGTGATCAGGCGCCCTCAACCGTGCCAGACCAATGGCAGAAGGCAAACTAGACACGGAATGGGCTGTGGTCTAGATAAGCCACTAATATTACCCACAGCAGTGACCCGCTACAGCGGTGACCAGAGCCATCATCCGGAATTTCCTTCCTTATTGGGTCATGTAAATGTTTTAACTTCCTTCTTTTTTGTCTCTTTCCACCAAGTTTGCATGTGCATCAGTGGCATCTGACTTTGTAATTTGTGTGTGGTTTGCAGCATATCAGAACAAGCTTGCTATAGCACAGGGGGAGAAAAAAGGAATAGATGTCAGTTAGGGGTCTAAGGACTGGAGCTTGGATAGACCGGACAGATTTTGATGGCTTGGTTTGGGAAGTAGAGTGTTTTCCGTTGTGTGAAGGCAAACTGGTTTTCTGTTAGGCAGAAGCCTTTTTCGTTGTATGTTTTGTTTTGGTTTTCGTTTTGAATTGCAGTTCTGGGAAATGATGCGGTGGGTTGTGGTAGGCACGTGTCTCTTATTCGGGCTACTCTTAACGCTAAGAGCCTTATTTGTTGAGAGAATGTCTGCCCTGGGGTCCTTGTGGGACAGCAAGTGTGCCTAAGCTCTGCCCCCCCAAGCTTAAGAGTCAGGTACCCTTAGGAGTCATGGCCAGGACACCTGGATGGCTCAGTTGGTGAAGCTCCCTACTTCCGCTCAGGTCAGGATTTTGCAGTCTGTGAGTTCGAGCCCTGCATCATGCTCTGTGTTGAGAGCTGGGGGCCTGGAGCCTGCTTCGGATTCTGTGTCTCCCTCTCTTTCTGCCCCCCCCCTCCACTCCCACTCTGTCTCTCTTTCTCTCTCTCCCTCTCTCAAAAATAAACAAACATTAAACAAATTTATAAAAACGAAAAAGTCATGGCAGTGGGGGAGTGGGCAGATGACGGAGGGGTCAGCCTGTAAGACACTTGCCACCAGGCCTTTGAACCTTGGGAGAACAGGTGGGGGTGTCACCGCTTTGAGGTGACAATGGGCTGTGGTCAGATGACACCAGTGTCCTCAGTTGGTGTACCAGTGGTGGAGGCCCAACCTAAGTTCGTCCTGTGGTTTGCACTTACCTGTCTTTTCCAGGCCCGGTCTCCCTTGGTTCAACCCTTTTGCTGGTTATCTGATCTTCTTATGAATTTTGGGAGTTGTCCCAAAGCCCTCCGCATAATTCCTTTTTCTGTGAGTTAGCCAAATTCTTTTGCAATGAATTCCAACGAATAAACTTTCTACACTCATCCTTTTATCTTTCCCACCTATATCTCCAAACTGAATTCTTTCACCTGAGCCTAGAAATCGTTCCCTTCCTGCCTTTCCTGGAATTTTCTCACTCTGGGTGTCCTCCTTCCCATACTCAGCAGCAAAGCTACCACTAACCAACACCCCCCTACCGGCACCTTCCTCTGCCTCTTTGGCCTCAAATTCCTCTGTCTTGGCTACTTCCTCCACCTTGTTCACAGCCCTGCTGGGACCTCTTCCTTATTCATAAATTTCCCTATTCATCATGCTGTAAAACACCTAAGGCACCTGTTCCAAAGTGTGATGATGCTGGCTAACTACGGCTATGCCCCAAGGTTCAGCCCGAGGCTGGCTGCTTATCGTTCTCTTAAAACACTACCTGAGGGGCGCCTGGGTGGCGCAGTCGGTTAAGCGTCCGGCTTCAGCCAGGTCACGATCTCGCGGTCCGGGAGTTCGAGCCCCGCGTCAGGCTCTGGGCTGATGGCTCAGAGCCTGGAGCCTGTTTCCGATTCTGTGTCTCCCTCTCGCTGACCCTCCCCCGTTCATGCTCTGTCTCTCTCTGTCCCAAAAATAAATAAACGTTGAAAAAAAAAAAATTAAAAAAAAAAAAAAAACACTACCTGAAAGTATCCATTCGGTCTCACCAAGATGCCTCTCTGACCCTGGAGCCAATAGCTCCCCTGTGTGTTTCATCATACCCACCATCCTTTCTACAAACGTTGACTGTATCATTCTTACCCCGATCCCTCTGCTCTAAAGCCTCCAAAACACCCCTGAGATACGTCTATGTCTAACACCCACCAAGTTTCATCCTCAACCTGCCTTATCTCTGTTCCTTCCTTTCCTACACTGTCATTTTTCAAGTTGTGTTCAGCTTAGATTACTCGGCGAGATGCTGATCGCTGAGCATCAAATGTGAATTGATTGTCTCTCTGATAGGACTGATGAGGTATTGTGGAGGGATTTTTTTGGAAGATAAGGAGGTGAACATTTTGTACTATACAGGACTTTGTCATAGAGTATGCTGCCTGTCTCTGTCTCAAAAATAAATAAACATTAAAAAACAAAATTTAGACCTCATAGAACTTTTAAAAAATTTAGATCAACTCCTTCAATAAAAAAGAAAACTGAGGGGCGCCTGGGTGGCTCAGTCGGTTGGGCGTCCGACTTCGGCTCAGGTCATGATCTCGCGGTCCGTGAGTTCGAGCCCCGCGTCGGGCTCTGTGCTGACCGCTCAGAGCCTGGAGCCTGTTTCGGATTCTGTGTCTCCCTCTCTCTCTGACCCTCCCCTGTTCATGCTCTGTGTCTCTCTGTCTCAAAAATAAAGAAACGTTAAAAAAAAAAAAAAAAAAAGAAAAAAGAAAAGAAAACTGAAACAGAGGACGGTGACGTCACTGGTCAAGGACAGAACTCGAGTTTAATTCCCCACCACTCAAATCCCAAAACTCACATTCCATTTTTTTTCTTAATTGTGGCAAAAAACACATGGCATGAAATTTACCGTTGTAATTATTTTTCAGCTTGCCGTTTTGTATTGTTAACTGGATTCACAGAGTTGAGCAAGCGATTTTTAGAAATTTTCAACTTGCGAATCTGAAACCCTCTACCCAGTGAACAACTCATTTCCTCCTGCCCCTGAGTCCCTGGCAGTCACAGCACTATTTTCTGTTTCTATGAGTTTGACTACTTTAGATATTTCATGTAGGGGGAATCACATAGGTGACTCAGTCGGCTGAACGTCCCACTTTAGTTCAAGTTGAACTGTGCCTCCGGTTCATTGCTGTCAGCGTGGAACCCGCTTCGGATCCTGTCTCCCTTTCTCTCTGCCCTTCCCCCTCTCACTCTCTCTCTCTCTCTCAAAAAAAAAAAAAAGGGGGGGGTGGGAGGAGGAGATCAGACAATATCTGGTGAGTGTGCATGTGTCGCTTATTTTATGTAGGGTAATAACCTCAAACTTCATCCATATTGTAGTACGTGACAGAATTTCCTTCTTTCTTTCTTTTAAAGAATAATATTACATTTTCTTAACTCTTTCCTGTGACAGTTTCTGAACCCATTCATCTGTTGATGGACTTTTGGATTCCTTTCTCTTGTTGGCTACCGGGAATACTGCCGCGATGAACACAGATGGGCAGATGCCTCTTTCGGATGCTGATTTCAACTTTGGGGGGGATGTATACTCAGAGGTGGGATGACTGGGTCATATAGTGATTCTCTGTTTAATTTTTTTTTTTAACGTTTATTTATTTTTGAGACCGAAAGAGACAGAGCATGAACAGGGGAGGGTCAGAGAGAGGGAGACACACAATCTGAAACAGGCTCCAGGCTCTGAGCTGTCAGCACAGAGCCCGATGCAGGGCTCCAACTCAGGAGCTGTGAGATCATGACCTGAGCCAAAGTCGGATGCTCAACCGACTGAGCCACCCAGGCGCCCCTCTGTTTAATTTTTTGAGGAACCTCCCTGCTGTTTTCCATAGCAGCTGTGCTATTTTACATTCTCATCAACTGGGTTAAAACGTCTTCACGTCCCTTCCCAGCATCGTCCGCTCCAGCGGCATCTTTTGTGAAAAGAAGGGTCACGTGAGACCGCAAACTTCACAGTTGTCTCATTTTAAGACATGGCCACGGTCTTCATCAACCACCACCCTGATCAGCCAGCAGCCATCAATACTGAAGCAAAACGTTTCCACTAGCAAGGAGATTACAACTCGCTAGAAGCTCAGACGATGGATGGCATTTTTTAGCCAGAATGTATTTTTTAATTAAGCATTGTTTAATTTGTACTTCTTTTTTTTTTTTTTTTTTTTTAGAGATAATGCCATTGCACACTGACTAGACTACAGTATAGTGTAAACAACTTTTATGTGCACTGGGAAACCAGAAAAAGGTTATTTCACTTGCTTTCTGGCCGTACATATTTGCATTATTATGGTGCAATAATAATGGTCTGGAACCGAACCCGCAGTATCTCCGAGGTATGCTTGTATTAAATGAATGCATAGGAACGAATGAGGTAACACACGCACTTTGTCTTGAATAGACTGAAGCCTGCTGGTCATTCTCCGACTGTTCTGTGCCCTCTAGTGGCTGTCACTTGTATCAGCAGTCAGTGGGACAGATAAAAGGGAAGAGTTGGGGGGAAGGAGCAATTCTCCCCCCCCCCCCCCCCGCTTTGCCTTCCGTAAGGACAGCTCTCCCTGGGCCCAGGGGGCACCACTTACCCCCTTGTCCCTCCAGAGAGGCCCAAGGAAGGGAATGGCTTTCCCTACTCTTAGCATCTGGGAGTCTCCACCTGCTTTTTCCTCACCATCTCCCTTCATTACAGGCCTCATCTTGTACCAATTAGGATGAGGTTCTTCCTGTTGGAATCTTGTCTGATCCATCTGGCGACTCTCCTTCTGGGTCTCTACAAGTTAGCTGTATTTTGCACATGTACAAATTGTGTGAGCATGATCTCGCTTTAAACATTTTTAGAAATTTTGCAACTTTATTTTATTTTTATTTTGTTAAAATTTTTAAAATGTTTATTTATTTTTGAGAGAGAGAGACAGAACACAAGCAGGGGAGGAGCCGAGAAAGAGGGAGACACAGAATCCTAAGCAGGCTCCAGGCTCTGAGCTGTCCGCACAGAACCCAGTGCAGGGCTCGGACCCACGAACCGTGAGATCATGATCTGAGCCAAAGTCGGATGCTCAACCGACTGAGCCACCCAGGCACCTCTTTATTTCCATTTTATAAAAATGTTTGTTTATTTTGAGAGAGAAGGGGCTGGGGGAGAGAGAGCCAGCAGAGGAGGGGCAAAGAGGGAGAGAGAAACCCAAGCAGGCTCCCACCGTCAACACAGAGCCTGATGCAGGGCTCGATCTCATGAACAGTGAGATCATGATCTGAGCCAAAAATCAGGAGTCGGAGGCTCAACTGACTGAGCCGCCCAGGTGCCCCGGCACATTGTGGGGTACATGTGTGTTTGTTTGCCATCAAGGGGAAAACTTTTATTTTAACTGCATAAAATTTAGAAAGGTCTAAACAACAAACACTGTATCAAACAAAAGAAAACAGTTTTAAAAATACAACAACATGAGAAAAAAATTGTTTGGAAAATTTAAGCTGTCCTAAATTAATGTATGAGTTTAAGGCTAGTCTAATAAAAATATTATGAAGTTGGAATAGGGTGGTAGTGTTTAGTTGTTTTTTTTTTTTTTAACCAAAATTTATTCAGGTAAATATTAAAATGTCTGCACAGACTTCTTTCTTTTTAATTTCTTTATTTTTAACGTTTTTATTTATTTTTGAGAGAAAGCTGGGGAGGGGCAGAAAGAGGAGGAGGAGAGAGAATCCCAAGCAGGCCCCACACTGTGAGTGCAGAGCCCAAGGCTGGGCTTGAATTCACCACCCACGAGATCGTGCTCTGAGCTGAGGTAGCCACCCACGTGCCCCTACTTGTGCAAGACTTCTAATTCACGTGTTTCAAAATGGCATACAAAAAGGCTCATGCCGTATAAAACTGGTCTTTATTGTTTTAAATGTTTGTATCCGTGAGAAAATTCAATAATTGTTACAGTGATTGTGGATCTTTTACTTAAATCAAAATATGATACAGGGGCACCTATGGGTTAAGCTACTGACTCGATTTCAGCTCAGGTCATGATCTCAAGGTTAGCGAGTTCGAGTCCCGCTTCAGGTGAGCCCCGCTTCTCTCCCTCTCTCTCTCTCTCTCCCCCCCCCCACCGTGGGATTTTCTCTCCCCCCTCCCCACTCTCTCTGCCCTTTGCTCCCTTGTACTCTCTCTCTTTCAAAAAAAAGAAAAATACTATCTGAAAATAATAATGCTAAGTCTACTTGAACAAAAGCAATCGTAGTAGTAATTAAATAACAGTATTGAAACCAAAAAGAGATGAGTCAAAATGACTTTATAAAGGCAGAAAACACATGCGGACGTTGTGCTGTGGTTGTGGGAGTTCAGGACCCGGCCGCCTCGAGCTCAGTCAAACCTGCGGGTGTCCCCGGATGCCTGGGTCCCCATGGCCCGACTCTTTTCCTTCCTAGGGGTGCTGACGATGCAGGGGATCCCCTGGGGACACTGCTGGGCCTCTGGGGGCTCCCGGTGCAGCAGCAGGAGCCCAGGGGCCGCTCGGAAAGGGCTGGAAGTTGGACTCTGCGTTGGCCAGCAGGTGCCTGCTGTGATCGTTTTCCTTCCGAAGCGCCTGCAGGTGTCCCTGTGTCAGCACAACTGCCTTCCAGCTTTCTTGAACGATTTTCTCACGGAAGAGGGTCCCCTTTCGACAGTAGGAGGCGTTTCCCTCCAGTTCTCTGCCCATGTCTTCGGCCATCGTCTTGTGTCACTTTCGAATCTGAGACACGGACTTCATGTTTCTGCGCGCGGTGCAAAGTTTCTTCTCGATTTCAAAGCAGGCGTTTCCTCCTCAGACAGTTTTGTCTGGAGTCGCCTGAGGTTCTCTGGATACAAAGCGGGCAGAATTTGAAGCTTCAGCTTCAGCTGCTGAATCTCACTTTCAAGCTGCGAATTTTCCTGCCGCAAAGAGGCTTCCTCAGCTTGCAGGCTTATTATTTGTCTTGTGAGCTCTTCCTTCATTCGCTTTTCTTCCCACAATTGTCTGGCTATTTCCCGACTCTTCGCTTCCGCACTTTGAAGGGACCCGTTGAAATCAGCATCCTCAGCGACACCCTTCGGATCAGCCTTTGACCATCTCTGAGCGTCTCCTGCTTCCTTCTTTCGCTCGACTTCCCCGGGGACGTGACCCAAGTGAGCTCCAAGGAGATCGGGCCAGGGGCTGGTCTTCGGCAGGTTTCCAGTCCTTGATGCGAATCGGCTGGCGGTCGCTTTCAGAGCCCGCCCCGTCCGTGTGCGCCACGGCTCCGCCTTTCTTTCTCCTGCTCCTTGTCCCCCGCGTCTCTGCTTCCGTCTCGCAATTTCTTGGGCAAGTGGTTCTGGACCTTCTGGAACGTGGGCGTTTGCATTCAAATCATCCATTATTTTCTTCTGAAGTTGTTCTCCCTCCTTCTCTGACGCTTTGAACGTGGGGGTGTCACCAGTCACTTGGGGAAGCTCAGGAGGCTGGCGCTTCTGAGCCTTTTCCAGAAAGTCAACGGGGTCCTGGAGTGACAGGCACAAGGTTTGTGATGGGAGAGGACTGGCCTCCGCCCCAGGCCGCCCTAGGGCATCGTCAGCTCGGGTCATTGGTCCCACACTCCCACTGCGCGTTCCACAGACTTCAGTGTGGGCAGAACACCTTTTGCCTAGTGCCTTGACACTTTCTAGGATGCGTCGTCTCTTCACTGTCAAAAATAGCACCGCCATACACACCAGGATCTCCCAGGGGAACTCACGGGGACCGGGATGTGTCTCCAGCCTTCAGAAATCGCCCGCAGGGCATCCCGCAGATGCTCCAGGACCAGCTGGGAAGTGGATCCGATGGGGCAGCAGGCCCACCATGGCCACGGAGGGCTCCAGAGCTCTGCCTCCGAGGGCCGGGGTCCCGTGGGTCTCCGCTGATGGCTCAGAACCCTGGGGAGTGTTCCCTCTCTAAGGGAAACAGGTGCCTGACAACCGGAGCAGGTCAGTTAACTTTGCTCTGAAATAGAAAGCGGTCTCGCTTACACAGGCACTAGGGGGGTTGGGAAGGGCTGATTGCAACCGGGAGCCCAGCCACTCTAGGCCAATGGGGCCCGACAGCAAACCTAGGCCAGGCCATGACCCTTTCTGTGCAAGAGATCAAGTCAGGGAAGTGGTCTGGGCCCTGTCCCCAAGTGAGGCTCACTCTCCTGATTGAAAGCTTCCTTCTGATGTAGGGAAGCCTGGAGCTACTCACAAAAGTCCCAGGGATCTGTCTCCTCTGAGCCTCCCTCTCCTTTGTGTGAGGTCACCTTCGGCAGGCAGGGGCCCAGGAGTGAAGGGTCTCCCCAAACGCATCAACTAAGAGACCTGGATTCCAATCCTAATAAGTCGGGAGAAATCAGTTGGGACTGGCAGCATGTTACGATTTCATGAGTTTTCTGTGGAGCCAGCGTGTCCCCGTTCAATCCAGGAAGGGATTCATCCTGCTCTGAGGGTCATCACAGAGGTCCATGTGGTCTATCCTTGGCCCATGCCCCCAGGGTGGCCCCCAGGAGTGTCTCCAGCCCCTGACGTCATCTTCAGACGTGGGCCTCTGGGCAGGGGGCGGGTCCTTCTTTGGGCTCCGTTTGCCAGTTTGTATTTCATCAAAGCGCATCTCACTCTGCTGGCGTCTCTCTGGCAGACTCAGCGCAGAGCCTCCTTGTCCATCCCCTGGGACCCCTTCACGAGCAACCTGTCCTCAGTCCCTTTGCTGAGACGGGGACAAGAGAGCTGTCTGCTGAGGCCACGTGGGGGTGGGGGGTGGGTCCTGAGGGCTCTGGGACTCAGACTACAGAAGTTCCATGGATGGAAAGGACCTAGGATCCAACCAGGTCTAGGATGGAAAGGACCTAGGATCCAACCAGGTGGCGATGAGAGGAGGCAGCCAAACCCTTGCAAAAAGAGTTGTTTCTTTTGTTCTTGTCATTAGATGATTTTTTTCAGATCAGTTTCCGATTTACAGAAAACTGGAGGAGAAAGTAGACAGAATACACATGTTGTACTAAAATTTCTCCTGTGTCCTATTGATATAAAACCCAGCTACTGAATTTTCCCCCCGAGGCCTTTATTGAGATACAATTTACATGACATACAATTCATCCATTTTAAATGTACAATTCCACGAATTTTAACCTTTATAAAGAATTATACAACCACCACAACGAGCTTGGTTTTTTAAATACTTTTTTAGATATTTTATTTAATTTTGAGAGAGAGAGAGCAGGGGAGGGGCAGAGAGAGAGGGAGGCAAGGAATCTGAAGAAGGCTCCATGCTCTGAGTTGTCAGCACAGAGTCCAACGCGGGGCTCGAACTCATGAACTGTGAGATCATGACCTGAGCTGAAGTCGGATGCTCAACTGACTGAGCCACCCAGGCGCCCCCATCAAACCCACCTCTGAAGGTATATCCACTCATCCATCGATGGACATTTGGGCTCTTTTCATACTTTGTCTATTGTCAATAACACTGCAATAAACATTGGGGTGCATGTGCCCCTTTGAAACAGCACAACTATGTGTCCCTTGGATAGATACCTAGTAGTGTAATTGCTGGGTCATAGAGTAGCCTCTACTTTAATTTTTTGAGGAACCCCCATACCGTTTTCCAGAAATTCATCCCTGTCTTGATAAGCTCTCTCATGGTTTTAAAACTTAAACAAACAAACAAAACAAAAACAACTTTCTCAGTCTTTTTCATGTGTCTGCAATTTGAGTGTATGTTTGAATGCTCAAGTGCACACAGCCAGAAACAGAGTCACCTTCTGGCGTCTTTTTTTTTTTTTTTTTAAGTTTATCTATTTATTTTGAGAGAGAAAGAGAGAAGAGCGAGCAGGGGAGTACCAGAGAGAGGATCCCAAGCAGGTTCTGTGCTTAGAACCCAAAGCGGGGCTCAAACCCTTGAACCATGAGACCATGATCTGAGCCGAAATCAAGGGTCAGCCGCTTAACCAATTGAGCCATCCAGGCACCCCTCCCTCTAGCATCTTGTTTTGCCCCACGGCTTGAATTTGAGATTTATGATTGTTTTCTCAGGGGAATGAGCATCACGGAGCAAGCTGGATCCCAGAATGTGCCTGATGGTTTGCTGTGTGCCCGTGACACTCAGTCCCGGTGCTTCTGTAGGTACAGCCGCCTTGGCTTGAAATGGCTCCCAGTCTGTAGGCTGGGTCAGACCCTGTGGCCCCACAGAAGTCCGCATGGACGTTTCTCCTCTGTCTGGTACACTTGCTGAAGGGTCTTGCTGGCCAGTCCCTAAAGAAGAGGTTTTATGATTGAGGTGGACTGTTTTGGAAATAGAACCTTGGCTTCGCTTCTTCTGATGGGCTGACTCTTCCAAAACCGGATATGTTTTGTCTGTTTCCAAAATAAATACCATTATTTCTCCAACAAAACTAAGAATGGACTCTTACTAGAGAAGCACAGCAGCGGCGGGGAGGCACCTGGGCGGCTCAGTTGATTGAGCATCTGACTTAAGCTCAGGCCACCATTTCATGGTTCTTGAGTTTGAGCCCCACGTCCGGTTCAAGGAAGCAAGTGCGGCCTTGTCTGTTTCATTCACTGCCGGTGCCCCACAGAGCCTAGCACAGTGGCAACCTTTGTTCGGGACCTAGTCAGGAATTCTCTAGAGCAGCCGATTTTCCTCCCTAAAACTGGGCGATGATGAACAAATAACAAAATGGCATTCATGAAAATCCTGAGAATGACCTGATGTTAGGAGAGATGTGGGTTCGCATCTCTGCTGTTGCCCCTTTGACTCATCATATCTTTCTCCAGCCTTTCTTTCCTTATCTGTGGAATGAATGTCTCAGATTTATGGTGAGATAATGAGGGCCTTAGGCATAATGCCTGGCATATAGGATAAGTTCCATATATACTGGCTTTGTCCATTTCTATTTTTTATAATACTCCAGCCTTTTAAAAAAATTATTTTATTATTTGATTTTATTGTATTCTATTTATTTTATTTTGGTGGGGAAGAGGGGCAGAGGGAGAGAGAGAGAGAATCTCAAGCAGGCTCCACAGCCAGGACAGAGCCGGACATGGGGCTCGATCCCACAACACTGGGATACTGACCTGAGCCGAAACCGAGAGTCAAACGCTCAATCGACTGGGCCCCCAAGTCACCCCAGGTTTTGTCCCGTTTCTATTCTGTGATTTGAAAAATAGCCACGAGAATACTTCTCTGGTTGTATTATGGATTGAAAAAACATGTAAAATATCTCCTTAAGCTATTTTACTATAAATTGATGTTGATCAATTTAGACCAAACTAGATTGGAAAAAAACAAAAAACCAAAAACCAAAAAACAAACAACCTTCAACTAAAATGGGCTTGTTGTTGGTCTGTAAGCACAGCGGTATGGAAGAAACAGGGGCCAGAATCCAATGAGGAAAAAAAAAGGAGGGAGTGTTTTATTCTCACACAGCTATATAGACTTATCTAAGGTAAACCCCTAAGACAGCGCTTCTCAAACTTGACTTTGCAACCCAGAACATCTTGTTAAAATACACATTGTTGTCAACACACCATAGCCCCCTTCCACCCCCCACCCCCCCACCCACCCCCGCCTCACCACTGCCATTTCTGATTCTAGGAATTTTCACTTCAAATAAGAGGATAGTAATGCTGTAATGCTGGTCTTAGGACCACACTTTTCAAACCATGGCCCGGGAGGTGATTCTTAACCTTGACTGTATCTTGAGATCCACTTTGGAAGCTTTAAAAAATACTGATGCCTGGGTTCAACCCCCCAGAAGTTCTGATTTCATTGGTCTGGGTGGGATACCTGTCAGGATTTTTTAAAGTTTTTTCAGGTGCTTTTAATACGCAAAAGTTGGGGCACCCGGAGGGGCTCAAGTCCTTTGACTTCGGCTCAAGTCACGATCTCCGGTTTGTGAGTTCAAGCCCCACATCTGTCAGCTCTGCGCTGACAGAACCCACTTGGGATCCTCTACGCCTCTCCCTCTCTGCCCCTTCCCTGCTTGCACGCTCTCAAAATAAATAAATGTTAAAAAATAATATAATGTGCAAAATTAATCCCTGTGCTAGGTGCTAAGAGTATGGATATACATCAGACAGGAGGAAGATTACCACACTGATAAGTAATGAAGTGGCAAGCATAGCAATGAGCATTTTTACAGAGAACTGCTAAGGGCTGTGTGTGGAGGGTAATGAGGTTTAAGCGAGGAAAGTCTTCATTAAGGAACTGGAACTTAGCTTTGAAGAATGAGCATTTTTTTATGGGCAGGGATTCGGGGGAAGAACATTTCAGGGAGAGGCCTGGAGTTGGGAGTGGACATGGGATGTGTTCACAGGTGTTCTCAGGTAGCCAGAGCCTGGTGTAGATGCTCCGTAAGGAGGTGGGAGAAGATTCCAGAAGGAGAGCAATGCTGATGGGTTTGACCACCAGCCACATCAAGAGATAGGAAGACCGGGGCGCCTGGGTGGCGCAGTCGGTTAAGCGTCCGACTTCAGCCAGGTCACGATCTCGCGGTCCTTGAGTTCGAGCCCCGCGTCGGGCTCTGGGCTGATGGCTCAGAGCCTGGAGCCTATTTCCGATTCTGTGTCTCCCTCTCTCTCTGCCCCTCCCCCGTTCATGCTCTGTCTCTCTCTGTCCCAAAAATAAATAAACGTTGAAAAAAAAAAAAAAAGAGATAGGAAGACCTACCTGAGAAATATTCTCTAGGTAGAAGAATCTCGACCTTGAGGTTCAATCTGGAATATTCTGCAGATCTATATAATCAAGACACCAGAACGTCAGAGAATAGTAGGAAAAGCAAGACACCAGCTTCCTTCTCGGTGGCTAACTCCCAAACTCCTGATTTGATTTTCCAGGGAAAAGGAGGATGCCTGTGTTTTCATTATGAGTCGACCTGTTTTGGATTTTGGAAATGCGGGTAGAAGAGTTAATGCAGAGAAAGAAGAGACCAGACAGGAGAAACAGGAAGCCGGAAGATACCCTGAGGTTTGGTAAGACACCAAAGAGTGAATTAAAATTAAGGCTGTAAGAACATGCTTCTGGCCTGCCTCCTGCTGGTGCTCCATTGAAAGCCAGCCCCCCCACCCCCCCTCCACCCCTGCCCCAGAAGGCCAAAAGCCATATCCCATGGCCTGCACTGCCACCTGCTGGTAGAAATTCTGAAAAAGAATTTTGAAACAATTCTGAAATCTCCGCCTGCATTTTATCCTCCGCCTTTGCAGAAAAGCAAGGTGTCTATGCCTTGGATGCCAGCAGGCCGCCCTCGTGCTGGGCTAGCAGCTCACTGCTCTGGTCTTTACATTTCAGACTGGCTTTTAAAGGATCACTTTTCATGAATATTAGAAGGTACTCTTTTCTCCTACGCTTTTACATCTCTGAAGTCCCAACGCATCTCGGAATTAATCACCAGTTTGACCGGCAGATTGTTTTCCCCTTTGTGATACACACGAAGGAGCATCTCACAATCGATATCATCTTCTACTTGGAGAAGATACGGCAAAACACTTGTTTTGTGTATATCAGAGGCGTGGCCTGATGGAAAAGGCATGCCTTAAAATTTTTTTTTTTTTACTGTTTATTTTTGAGAGAGAGAGAGAGAATGAGAGAGTAAGTGCACAGGCAGCAAAGGGGCAGAGAGAGAGGGAGACAGAGAATCCCAAACAGGGGACGACGTGGGGCTCAATCCCACACACCGGGAGATCATGACCTGAGCTGAAATCAAGAGTCAGAGGCTTAACCCGCTGAGCCACCCAGGCGCCCCAAGGCATGACTGTTTGAATGTGAAAGATATACTGTCACCTTAAATCTCTAATACCCCTTCTTTCTTCTAGTCTGGATCTCCATTATTTACTAGTTATTTGGTTTGGGGCAAGTTAATGATCTGAGTCTCGATTTCTTCATTCTTAATACCGTGTATCTTATACAGTTTTGTGGGGTTAAATGACATTATACATAAAGTCCTTGAATGGTTCCTACCTAGCACATTAAAGTACTCGGCAAATAACTATTATCATTTCCAAATTAAAGTCTCAAAACCTGATAGCCGCTCTGCTAATACCCGAGTGAAAAGCATCTGGCCCCAAACACCCTTCATTCTAGAATGTGCCGTCGAATCCCAAATGCAATCTGTGCGGTTTAATCCTCGGAATTTATGAGGACTGCTGCTGAGAGGCTTGCTTTATGT
Organism: Leopardus geoffroyi; assembly: GCF_018350155.1. Classification (NCBI taxonomy): domain Eukaryota; kingdom Metazoa; phylum Chordata; class Mammalia; order Carnivora; family Felidae; genus Leopardus; species Leopardus geoffroyi. The sequence goes on along the minus strand of NC_059337.1, from coordinate 12,914,146 downwards.
TGATAACAAAGGCAGGAGAATTCAGATGGAGGCTATGGGGGCAGTTATTTTAAATGCACCTATTTGGATGTTTAAAGTCTGAGGCAGAACCCAGCCATCTCCGCCTGCTATAATTCAAAACCTCCTGTCACCAAACGGCATCTTCCTTTATGCCCTTAAAGCTAGCCAGCCCGACTTCTGCTTTATTTTGATAAACCTGGAAGTGCGGAGCCCAGCCTTTTAAGTAAAACTGCTTTTCCAGTGCTTAAGGCAGCGGAACATAAGTGAACGGCAAATAACAATGATAACAGGTAATGCTATCTATCGCTGCCGGCTGGATGCCATGTGTAGCTCTCCTGAGCAATCACAGGATAAAATAAAGCCCCGTGTTGAAGGGCAGGGCATAAGCAGCTGGGTCTCAAAGCCTCAGTTAGCTCTGCAGGGAGGCAGCTCCCAGGGGCACCCCAATGGGGATAGAGCTTATAAAGATGTCTCTGAGCAACCTTTCATGTTTGCCAAGTGGCCGCCCCTTAAGCTCCCTAATATCCCTTCTTTCTTAAATGATATGAAATTGTACAGTCCAAGTTCTTAGCACAAATCCCAAGGAGGTTCTCCCTCTCTTCCCGTTTCTGTGGGTTGCGTTGCGAGAAGGCGTTGAAGGGCGGAGAATGGGGATCTTGAAAAACTCCTCCTGCGCCCTCCTCTCTACGTCCCTCTGTCCCTCCTCCTGGCTGTTGTTCCATTTTTATCTTCACAGCTCTCTAACTTGGGTAGCAAGCTCATCGTATACCTTGGGGTCCTGGGTGGATTAAGAATCTTGTTGCCATGTGGAGCGCCTGGGTGGCTCAGTCGGTTAAACATCCAACTCTTGGTTGTGGCTCAGGTCATGATCTTACGGTTTCGTGGGTTTGAGCCCTGCGTCGGGCTCTGTGCTGGCAACATGGAACCTGCCTGGGATTCTCTGTCTCTCTCTTTCTTTGCCCCACCCCCACTCGCACTGTCTCCGTCTCTCTCAAAATAAATAAAAACTAAAAAAAAAAAAAAAAAAAAAAATGACTCTTGCTGTATGTGATAATGTCATGGTTTGAATCCAGGTGGGTGTGACAACCACCTGTGGTTTTTTGGGTTTTTTTTTTTTTTTTTTTTTTTTCCAGGAGACTCCCTGGCCTCCGCACGTTTCCCACCCCAAGCAGAAACTACACTATCTGCCCTCTCTCGTAGGCATTTTTGCAGATAGAGTATGTGTGTATATTACTCGTATATCAAGTCCGTGAACATCTGCTCATTTATTTATGGCCCAGAACAGCCTGTAGAGATAAAACTATTGGGTCCATTTGTAAATGAGAAATTAGACCCCAAAGAAGCGTAGTATTTGGTCCAAGGTTATAGACAGCCTGTACGAAGTGAAGTTTACATCCTAGCCCAGATTTGACGATGACAAGCCCCATGTGTTGCCAGTAAGACAGAATATCCTAATTTTGTATACTTAAAAAGGAGACGAGAACACATATTTTCTAGCAATATCATAGTTTGGTGGCCAAAATGGCTCATGGTTGGAGGTTTCCTTAGGTTCCATGATAAACACGGCGGATGGGTGAGTCCCTTTTCACCCAACTTTATGTAGGTGTGTTGGTGATTTCATTACATCTCTCTGAAAGTTTTCTTCACCTGCATAAAAAGCTATAAACTCTTGGATTGAGTGCTCAGTGAGCTTTTGAGGGGACGGCTCACAGATCTCTGTGGCCTTGGGTAACTCTATCGTCACCTGCTCTGGTAATGAAACCGTAGAAACCAAAGGAAACGCATTTACCATACGGCGCTGGCCAGGGCTGCTGTGTCATCAGAAGGGGGAGAGGAGGCGTGTCGCCGCAGTCTTTCTGCAGGTGACGGGGGCACATCTTGCACTTACACTGTGTGAAGTGCAGGCAAGTGTGGTAAAAGTGAACGTGAAATTGCCCTGGATGACCTCCTACCACCATGGACGTCAACGGAGAGGCCCGCGGTGTTGTGGGAAGGGCTGGAGGGAGGCTGGACAGAGACGCGGTGTGGAATTCCACTGGGATCAAGACGTGGGATGTGTCACCCTCTGCACCCTCTCTGCTCATGGGTGGAAGCAGGCTAACGGTTCCGACCCTGCGGGACGGTCGTGAGGGTCGAAGTGAGTTAATGCTTGAGCGAGCTCGAAAGATGTTCTCCAGAGCAATCCCATTTATCGCCCCTACCACAGAGAAGAGGAAACAGAGGCAGAGAGAGCAGGAGAGAGAGAAAGAGAGAGAGAGAGATCCCTACAGGATGCCATACAACTCCTGAGTCTTGAAGCCAAATGTTCATACCCTTTCCCTGGCTCCATGCCTGTTTGAAATGCCCCCATCGGGGCATCTGGGTGGCTGAGTCCGTTGAACGTCTGACTCTTGGTTGCAGCTCAGGTCATGTTCTCACGGCTTGGGAGTTTGAGCCCCCCATCGAGCTCTGAGCCGACAGTGTGGAACCTGCTTGGAATTCTCTCTCTCCCGCTCTCTCTGCCCCTCCCCCACTCACTCTCTCTGTTTCCCTCTCAAAAGAAATAAATAAACTTAACAGAAAGAAAGAAAGAAAGAACAAAAGAAAGAGAGAGAGAAAGAAAGAAAGAAAGAAAGAAAGAAAGAAAGAAAAAGAAAGAAAGAAAGAAATGCCCCCATCAATCATTTGATGCTCTTGGCTCTCCTGGAACATTATGACTCATAATGAGGTTTTCTGAGTAGACCTGATTCTTGGGATGTAGCAGGTGGCCAGTGCTGGTCACGTCGCCAGGGACAGTGACAATTGCAAGCGAGTACGTTGGCTTTGAGTTTATGTTTTGGCATCTTTTGAGTATGGCAAGTGTGAAAGACATCTGCAGCCTCTGTATCGCCAGTAAAGCTTATAACACCCTGTGGTTGAACCAAAAACCTGAAGGCTGTTCCAAGGAGACCCACACTGAGCTCTTCTCTGTACGTTTCAGATGTCGGAAACAAAAATAATATTTTTATTGTGCACTTGGTGCATACGCGGTCCTCCCACTGGCATTTCACACGTGAAAATGAGCTAGAGACAATGGCCGGAGATGACGACTGTGTTTTTGTCTGTTTGTCTGAGAAATATCCTTTTATTTGCATTATGCTTGATAAAGATTCGTAAATATGAGCTAATATTCAGGCAAGCGATGCAAATCCTTCGCGGAAGAAGGCAGTGTAACTATGTGTAAATAGCGTAATATATTTAGAGAGTGGTTTCTGTTGTCCAGCATCATGTGATTTTTTGATCCAGGTATGGGCACACAGACATTTTATGTATGTTTACCTAGTATCATAATCTTTTATATACAGTTAACCCCGAACAGCACAGGTTTGAATTGTAAGGGTCTACTTACACGCAGATCTTTTTCGATAAGTACAGCACTGTAAATGTATGTTCCCTTCTCTATACTTTTTAAAATGTTTATTTATTTTGAGAGAAAGTGTGTGAACAAGCAGGGCAGAGAGAGAGAGAGAGAGAGAGAGAACCCCAAGCAAGCTGTGCACTGTCAGCGCAGAGCCCAACATGGGGCTCAAACTCATAAACTATGAGATCATGACCTGAGCCAAAATGAAGCGTTGGGTGCTTAACCAGCTGAGCCACCCAGGAGCCCCTCCTTATAATTTTTAAATAACATTTTATTTTCTCTAGTTCATTTTATTGTTAAGAATACGGTATATTAAGGGGTGCCTGGGTGGTTCAGTCGCTTAAGCATCCGACTTCGGCTCAGGTCATGATCTCGCGGTCCGTGAGTTCGAGCCCCGCGTCGGGCTCTGTGCTGACAGCTCGGAGCCTGGGGCCTGTTTCGGATTCTGGGTCTCCCTCTCTCTCTGTTCCTCCCCTGCTCATGCTCTGTCTCTCTCTGTGTCTCAATAATAAGTAAATGTTAAAAAAAATTAAGAATACAGTATATAATACGTATAATGGATATAAAAATATGCGTGGATTGACTGTTTATACTATCAGTAAGTATTCTACTCAATCGTAGGCTATTTGTAAGTTAAGTTTCTGGGGAGTCAAATATTATACTCTGATTTTTTTACTGTGTGGGCATCAACACCCCTAATCCCTGGGCTGTTCAAGGGTCAACTGTATGTGTATCCACACATATATGTATACATGTCTTTGCACACACACATACACACACATGCACCTGGACCAAAGGCAACGCTTAGGTACAGATGAGCCTTGTTATCGGACTTACAACAGAAAGAAAAACCCAGACAAAATTGCCCTGGGCCTTCTTTTAAATGGACTGCGTGAGATCCTGGAAAGGATCCTCAGAGATTTCTGCAGCAAAGATGAACCAAGTGGCAGATCCTTGTAATAAGATCTGCTGAGATCTGGGGACCCCTGAGCAGCATGGCCGTAGGACCTGAGAGGTTGTGCTCCCTGATACCAAGATGCCCAGTGGTGGCTGAGTGGGGCAGCGGCCCCGTGGTTCCAAAGCGGGGGCTTCTAGAAGCACAGAGGCATCGTTGAATCCAGGAGTCCCCCTTGGAGGTGAACAGCGTTCTGCTTCTGCTCTCTTTGTCCCAGAGGGAGACTACGTCATCCCCCCCTTTGACAAATGGGGACTCCAAAAGTCATACCTGAGTCACAGAACGCTGGCGTAGAAACATAACAAGACACTTCGGAGCACAACGGCCGGAGGGACGGAGACTAGGGAAAACATGAAGAAGGCAAGTCAACAACAGATTTCAGATAAAGACTGAAAGACCTAAATTAAAGATGGATGGAAGTACCCCGGCCATGTGTCCATGGTGTCAAAAGTTTTCAAAAATTTGCAAAAGCCAAGTTATTTTAAGCATCAACAGCTAAGACGATGGTTTCTTCTCCCCTAGAGCAATCAGCCTTCTTTGTGGGTCCGGGACTGAGAGACTTCCCGGGACACAGGACTTTGAGCACTAAACTGGGCAAAATCCCTGGCAAAATAGGACGAGTGGGTCATTCTGTTTGCCAATCTTCCTCCTCTTCCCACATCTCTCTCATCAGAAGGCACTGGAAAAAATACAGGGCTTTTGGGATCTGGCAAAGGAGAGGTTGGATAAGGGATGCATTTCATCTGGGCCTGGCGGGGCGTATGCCTGTGGTTTGTAACCATTTCGAAAATGTTTAATATTTATTTCTTTTTGAGTAAGAAAGGGAGAGACAGAGCTTGAGCAGGAGAGGGGCAGAGAGAGAGAAAGACAGAAGCCAAAGCAGGCTCCAGGCTGTCAGCACAGAGCTCGACGTAGGGCTTGAACCCACAAACCGTGAGATCATGACTTGAGCTGAAGTTGGACGCTTAACCGACTGAGCCACCCAGGCGCCCGTGTGATCACTGTGTGTTACTTATTGGTTCGTGCTGCAGAGTGGGGGCAGCCTCTGGGATGCTAGCCAGGCATCACACCCCACCCAGCATGCTCTCACCGAGACACAGGACCTCGGCTGGTACCACATCCTAACCACGTCCTACTGCGCCCAGAGCCAGGGGAACCAAGGTAGCGGAGGGGGAACGAGGTTTGGAATGTATGGGGCCAGAAATCAGTGGGTGGAAAGTTCCTCCGGTGATCAAATGTATACAATGGATGATGGAAGATGGAATTCTCACTGACGTTCAGTCAAAATGGAAGTTTCCTCAAGAATCAACTCCAGAATACAGCATACGCCGTTACGAAGGCATCGTGCATTTTTTTTTCTTTCTTTCTAGGAATCGAGTGAAATGTGGTTTTTCATATTTCCTGTTTGAAAGGTACAGTTGTGCGCAGTGGTTTTAGAGTGAATGCGTTTGTGTCTGAACTCGTGTGGGTTATACATCGCAACCACCAACAATAAAACATTTTTCGATCAACTCCCATGAAGGGAAAGGGCCAACTTTTCATTTTCTCTATGGAAAATGTTACACAATTGCAATTATATAGTGAGGTGATCAAAGAATATGAAGCCAAAAGATGAGGGGAAATAAAAGCACTGTAGACATGAATTAAGCAGCCCTTTAGTAAAAAATATTATGCCATCCTTCTGGATTAGGGGGATATTTGAGATATTTGTCAACATGTTGTATTTTTTATTCTGTTTTGATTTCTTCTCATGCTTTGGACAGATATTCACTTTTGTACCAAAAATTTGCATTTATGTTTGCATTTTTCAAAAAAGTCTTTTAATACATAAAATTACATGAATTTTATTCCTCAACCCCGGAAAAAATATACCAAAATCCTCTAAGAATAGTCTATATGTATTAAAAGTGGTGAAGTCCTTAGGCAATATGGAATGCTACAAAGCGTTAAAAAAAAGAGAGATAAGCAAATTTCACTCTATAAATATGAAATAAAAGCTTTTGTGCGATAAATGATGACTTCAGTAGAGTCCATAGAAAATTATAAGTTTGGAAAAATATGTTTGCAACCCAGGTAGCAGAGAGAGTGTTAATATTTAAACTACACAAGATCTTAAAATTGATAAGAGAATGCACAGTCCACCTGAAAAAAAAGCATGTAATATGAAGAGGCAGCATTTATTTTAAGTACACGTATTAGGCCAGAGAGCCCATTGTAGCAGTAAATTTAGCTTTAGTATCATACAGACCCCGAAGTCTGGAAACAGTAAGTTATATTAACCTAAAGAACCCATTCACATGGGAATATGAAACACACATCTAAATAACTCATGGGTTGGGGTGTCTGGGTGGCTCAGTTGGTTAAGCGTCCGACTTCAGCTCAGGTCATGATCTCACACTCTGTGAGTTCGAGCCCCGTGTCGGGCTCTGTGCTGACAGCTCAGAGCCAAGAGATTGCTTCAGATTCTCTCTCTCTCTCTCTCTCTCTCTCTCTCTCTGCCCCTCCCTGTTCATGCTCTCTCTTTCTCTTAAACATAAATAAAAACATTTTTAAAAATTTAAATAACTTATGGGTCAAAAATTTTATCATGGAAATTAAGCAATTATTGAGAATTGGACAATAGTAAGACTACCTCATGTCAAAAGTTGTGGGAATACCCCTAAAGCTATAGCCTTACATGTCTATATGGGAAAAGTAGGTTAAATGAGCTCAGTGTCCACCTCAAGAAAATTTTTACTAAGGATACTGTACCTGAAGAAGTCAGAAGGAAGAAAAAATACGTAAACACAAATTAATAAAATAGAACACAAAGATAATCACTCAAAAATCAAAGGTGTTTGCTTCCTCTGCATTAGTTAATAAAATAGAGCAAGAAAATAAAGAAACGGCATTAATAAATATTAGGAACTAAAGAGAGGGGCACAATTCGAGATATAATGCAGATTATGGTGAGAGAAAACCAAGAATGAATTTATGCCAACTAATTAAAAACTGTGATAAATGGATCATGTTCTAGAAATTATTTATTTCTGGTTATATTTATCTAATTTTCTAATTGCACGTATAAGTTATCAAAAAAGTATTTCAAAAAGAACCAGAAACCAGAACTGATGTTTAGCCATTACAATTTTTTTTTAATTAGGAAATCTAAGTCTATTCCCTGAATTGACTACTGGGTCAGATGTTTTAGGAGCTAATTTTTGCAAAAATGAAGAAATATAGTATCCCCATCTTATACATAATATTTCAGAAAGTAGAAGAAATGAAGGGAGCCTCCTTAACTCACTTTCTGAAGTTAATACTGACTTTGACATTGGACTGAAAAAAGAACAGCACAAAATTTATTATGCAATCTGTCTCATGAATGTAAACTTAGAAATCCTGAATAAATATTAGCAAACAGAAGTTATCACTTTATTATTTTTAAAGCCATTATGATCAAGGTGGACTTCTCATGAGAATTCAGGGATGATTTAAGATGAGAAAAAAAAAACTATAAATGCAATTCATCACCAAAACTAAAGGATAAGAACTTTCTAATATACCCAAATGTATACAAAACAAGCATTTGTTAAAATCCATTACCCATTCAAGATTTGCATACATCACATGCACATACACACATATAAAGTGTAGAAAGCAAACCTTAACTTACAAAGATTACCTAATTCGATGTTATAAACAACTTTATGTTTAATAGTGAAATGTAGAGCCATTATTTTGCAAGTCAGAAACAAGGCAAAGATGAGGCTAGCAGGAGTAGGAAATAATAGAAATTATCTGACAAATGATGTTCTAGACTTCTATGGAGGGAAAACAAACTTTACTGAATAATGCAGAGTAACGACATAAAGCCAGTTCTTGGATTGGAAGATATGCTTTCATAAAGATGTCAATTAGTTTCAAATTAATATATAAATCCGAAGTAATTCTAATTAAAATCCTCTCCGTTTTGGGGAGAACTTGAAATGCTCATTCTTCAGTGTATATGGAAAGCACAAGGCAAAAAAAAAAAAAAAAAGAAAGAAAGCCCACATAATTCTGAATTCGAACAAGGAAAAGAGCCTCTCCCCACCAGACATGCGTATTTATTATCAAATGATACCAATTAAGAGATTGTGTACCAGTGCATGGTAGACAAAAAGCAAATTCAGGAAATATCATTCCCTGACACCATTTATGTCAAGCACAAAATATACAAAAAAAACCGACATATGCATACGGAAGAAAATGTGCAATGAAAATATAAAAACATTGATGAAAGTGTCAAATATCAAATTTCAGAATTGTAGCTCTGTAGAGGTACAGACCCCAGAGGTTACAGCTGTAACCTCTGTCTTATGTAATGTCTTATTAAAAAAAACAAAAATTGTTACATCCTGGTGGCTGAGTTAACTAAGTGCCGACTTCGGCTCAGGTCAAGATCTTGTGGTTCGTGAGTTTTAGCCTTGGGTCAGGCTCTGTGCTGACAGCTCAGAGCCTGGAACCTGCTTCAGATCCTGTGTCTCCCTCTCTCTGTTCCTCCCCTGCTCACGCTGTCTCTCTCTCTCTCTCTCAAAAATTAAATAAACATAAAAAAAAAAAAAAGAACTTAAAAATAAAAAAAAAAATTCAAAAATTCTTGGGACTTCCGGGTGGCTCAGTTTGTCAAGCATCCAACTCTTGATATCAGTTCAGGTCATGATCTCACAGTTCATGAGATCAAGCTCCAAATGGGGGCTCTATGCTGACAGCATGAGCCTGCTTGGGATTCTCTCTCTCCCTGTCTCTCTGCCACTTTCCCAATCACACACTCACTCTCTCTCTGTGTCAAAATAAATAAATAAACGTTTAAAAAAAAAAAAAAAAAAAGCAATGGGTTGGTTATACTCCGATGGCCAGAGCAAGCATTAAATTATTTGTAAGGACTATAGAACCATCTCTCCTCCTCCCCCGCCCCTGAAATTGTTAGTGACTTTGACTACACCCAGTCCAGTTCCATTTTATTTCTGGATCGTCCCACTTCTCCCAAGCCAACAATAAAAGCTTTACACAAAAAAAAATTACTTTTTTTGTTATTAACGAGATATGCTTTTTTAAAAAGGTTTATTTATTTATTTTGAGAGCAAGAGAGTGAGCAGGGGGAGGGGCAGAGAGAAAGAAAGAGAGAATCCCAAGCTGAGCCTGCGCTGTCAGCGTAGAGTCCAATGAGGGGTTCGGTCTCACGAATCCTGAAATCACGACGCAAGCCGAAATCAAGAGTTGGACGCTTAACTGGCGGAGTCATCCAGCCGTCCCAAACAAGATACGGTTTTTATACGTGGAGTGAGGTTACTCATTTTTGTAGTTCCAAGACCTCAGCCTGTACCCCGAGTATATTCTAAAGAAAATGGTAATGTTTAACATTTTTTGAAATCTGGATTGTTTGAGTTCGCAAGTGTTAAGTTGAAGGGCAAAGAAAAGGCCCAGTGGTTTTTCATATGCTCTAGTTGTCCTATGAGTCCTCTGGGTCTTAGGAATTTACAGAATGTTACAAGAGTACCTGCCATCTTGATGTAAATTTCTGGTGTTCCAGTTGCAAAAGCAAGTGAATGTTCTCAGCAGTTGTGACTTCAAAACTCCCTGGGAAATAGAATTCTATTTACCTTGTAAGGCTCTGGATCAAAAATCTGCCTGGGGGAAGTGGTGACTTTCTATCCTTTGAAAGTCATTAGAGTTCTGTTTTCTGCCTATGTAGTCAGTCCTTCCCTTCCCATGGTGACAAAACTCAGCTTACCTTTAGTGTGGGTTTCCGAGGTGTAAGTACCAAATTTCAAGTGGCTTGCTTCTGCCTTTGCTCACTCTGGCTCACTCCCACCCAGCAAGCATTTATTTCCTTTGTGAGTTCAGAAGGTCTCTGTAAGATGAGGCATGTGTGGGCCATACTACCACATTGGGCACATCTGTGTTCTAGTAGCCACCTGGGACATAGAAAATGGGCTCTTGGGATGCCTTGGGGGGCTCGATCAGTTAAGCATCCAACTTGGGCTCAGGTCATGATCTCACTGTGAGTTCCAGCCCTGCATCAGGCCCCGTACAAGGATCTGCACTGAGTGTGGAGAGTGCTTGGGATTCTCTCTCTCCTCTCTTCCTGCCCCTACCCCGCTCTCTCTCTCACTAAATAAATAAATATTTTTTTAAAAAATTGCCTTCTAAATCAAGGTCATGGTGAGGATTCCAAGAATAAATGCTAAAATGAGGAAAGATAGGGATGCCTGGGTGGCTCAAGTCAGTTGAGCATCCGACTTTGGCTCAGGTCATGATCTCGTGGTCCATGAGTTTGAGCCCCGAAATGGGTTCTGTGCTGACAGCTCAAAGCCTAGAACCTGCTTCGGATTCCGTGTCTCCCTCTTTCTCTGCTCCTCCCCCACTCATGCTCTGTCTCTCTCTCTCTCTCTCTCAAAAAATAAGCACTAAAAACAATTTTAAAAATTAAATAAAATGAGAAAAATAACATTTTCAAAAGCAAAGTGTGAATTCCAACAAGTGAATAGGATTTTTTGCACCTGGAATAAGACATCATTTTTTGTAATGGGCTTCTTAGTGATTGAGTGTTTGGGGTTCATGATTAACTTAGTAAAATCGTATAAAGCAAAATGTCTGGAATAATTCGATGCAACTCAGATGATCATGATCAGGATTTAATTGAAGACCACTTTCATCTCCAAGTTCTGGTTACTAGTCAAGCAGAATTATACTTACTAGGAAGTATGTTCTTTTGCTCAGGTACGGTGCCTCACAATCTCCTTGGATCTCTTTGATGATCTTTGAATATAAATGAACTGCTGAGCTTCTGAAAGGAAAATGATTCCCGTTGCCCAAAAAACAATGTCACAGAATTGTCATTTATTTAACAAAGAAAGTGCTGGGATCACAGGCCAGCTCAGCTGGTCCCTTGCCTTAGAACTGCATGGGCAGAGGGCTTTGTTTATTTATTTATTTATTTATTTATTCATTTATTCATTTATTCATTCATTTGTTTATTTATTTTTGCCTGATGCCATTGTCCCCAAAAGCAAAGCTGCAGACAGTTGTATATACAGGATAAATCTGTGACAAAATGAGAAGAAAATTCGCATAAAGCACACTGTTCATTTCTCAAAGCTGTCTTTTATTCTGAGACTTTTATCTTGAAATTCAAGAAACAGCGGGTAGAGGGGTTTTTAATGCGTGCGTGTCTCTGCTCGACGCCATCTGGATTTGCATCTTATCCCCGTTCTCTAATTTTTTAAAATATGTCTTACTGAGAAAAATCCCAAATCTGGAGACAGCAGACCTAAAACATTTATAGCCTTCTCCTTTCTCCTCTCAAGACGCTAGATTGGACTTCAACCGTAAATGACCTAAATTTTTAGAAAGTCCAAAAACTTAGCAGAATGAAAGATCAAATAACGCATCAAAAGCCAACATGTGTCAATGTGTCGGGGTTCACAAACAATGACTTCCAGCCAGTGATAGGAGTGCTTTTCCGCCGTGTCAATTTTGAGGGCAAGCTTGAAATCCACAACTTAGCAGAAAAAGTAAAAGATCTGTGGGCAAATGTGAGGAATTTGTCACTGCTCAAGTCTGGTGCTCAGCCTTGGGCTGAATTTTGTATTAATCTCGACAGAGGCATGTTTGCAGTGGACAGAGAATAAGAGAAATGCACATAGGATTTATTGAGGATGCAGTAAAAAATCCATTTTTGTAGGGCCATTTTTCTTCCACAATAAATGATGAGGGGAGGAAAGAAAGAAAAGCTTAAAATTGGTGTCACGCTCTTTATTCCAACCATTTGGGATTAGCTGGAAGATAAATATGTCTGTTTATAATGTATCACTTTTGCTGAAGGTAAAAAGATGGGAGAGAAGACAAGTATCCAGCAAGCAGGGATCTGGGAGGATTTGCGGAAGTCTGTATACTGTGGTTTGTCAATCGTAACGGACTATCGATGAGTTTTTACTGAGTGAATTTCATCCATACACTGAGTATAGTCCTTAACCAATTCTGCGAGGAAATACATGTTATAAAATGAGAATATGCCACTCCTGCCTGTCTGAGATTTACAGAGGAAGGCATTTATCTCGTCGATGAACAAAACCCACGATACTGGAAAACAGTGATCTTTGTCAAGGTTGGGGGCTTATGCTAAATTGTAATAGGGCAATTAGACTAGTAGGGCTATTTCTCCCTGTTCCCACCTTAGTTAAAGACAAACACACTTTTTAAAATATTTATTTTTGAGAGAGAGAGAGAGAGAGAGAGAGGGGATGAGTGGGGGAGGGGCAGAGAGAGGGAGACACAGAATCCCAAGCAGGCTCCAGGCTCTGAGCTGTCAGCACAGAGCCCCATGCGAGGCTTGAATTCGTGAACCACGAGGTCATGACCTGAGCCAAAGTCCAATGCTTGACCGACAGAGCCACCCAGGCGCCCCACTACGTGTGTTTTTTTTAAAAAAAATTTTTTTTTTTTTCAACGTTTATTTATTTTTGGGACAGAGAGAGACAGAGCATGAACGGGGGAGGGGCAGAGAGAGAGGGAGACACAGAATCGGAAACAGGCTCCAGGCTCTGAGCCATCAGCCCAGAGCCCGACGCGGGGCTCGAACTCACGGGGCCGCGAGATCGTGACCTGGCTGAAGCCGGACGCTTAACCGACTGCGCCACCCAGGCGCCCCTACGTGTGTTTTTTAAAGACAGAGGTTTCAGTAGTCACTCAAAAGTTGTCTATTGTTCCACCAAGCACTGAATTGAATCAAACGGTGTAATTTGGGGGAAAGAGGCATCCACCATGATATATTTTCCTTTTTCAGACCCATTTCTCGTTGATTCCGGGATGTCCCCTTCTCCTTCTTGGTTGGCGTGTTTAGGGCTCATTTTTTTACTTTGCATATTTTGATAACTACCTGCCTAAGAAAAACCGTGTGTTCAGTCTTGGTGAAGTCCTTTCAAGGAAGCTACCAGACAAGAGAAAAGTAGCACAATGGGAAATATACATTGACAGTTCTGTGCAGTCCTGGGCTTATTGATAGGTTGCTGGTAATATATCCCATCTACTTGCAATGTTCCAGTTTTTTGCACCAATAACACCAATAAACCACATAGATGACATTGTAGATGATTGGAGAGCCTGCTTGACTTTTTGTTTTTGGGGAAATAGGAAGAGACAAACTATTATGTGCTTGACCTTCTTGAGCCCAGTGTCCATAGTGGAAATGGTTTGAAGTCGAAAATGTCCATAAGGACCTTTTTTTTTTTTCTTTTTCTACCACTGTTTCCTAGATATTAGTGCTTTTCATTTGCATTCATGTTTCTTGACTGCTCTTTATTTCTATAAGTCTCCCTGCACAGTATCTATAACAACTTTTGCATCCTGTAAGCATCAGACTTTAAATTGATAGGGGTATGTGTTTTTCCCACCAAGCCCCAATGGTTTCACCTTCATCCATGTGGTTCTTAACATCGTTTCCAGACTTATAAGAACACTCCCCTTTGGGGGAAGATGCTATATATTTCATCGTCACTCTCTAAACCAAGTTCCTTGGAAATCAGAAGTCCTGTTTAGAAAATAAGTAGTAGCTGGGATGCCTGGGTGGCTCAGTTGGGTAAGCGTCCGTCTCCAGCTCAGATCATGATCTTACGGTTTGCGAGTTCGAGACCTGCATCGGGGTCTTGTGCTGTCAGTGCAGAGCCTGCTTCAGATCATCTGTGTCCCTCTCTCTCTGCCTGTCCCTCTCTCTCTCTTTCTTTCTCTCAAAACTAAACTTTAAAAAAAAAAAGAAGAAAATTAGGTATTAGCTGCAGTCTCTATTAGTAGGTCCATCACTGTTAAGGATTCAGTCTACGACATATTAATTTACTCCTAAGCTTCTGGCTCATGCCAGACGAACCCTGAATGGTATCTGGTCACAAAGATCTACGAATTGGCAAGAAACAGGATGGATCATTGAACAAAACAGTTCATTAGTTGTGCTTAGTGCAATTGATGTTTTTAGGAACTGTGGTTTATAGCCTGTGACATTGTTTGGTCGGCTCGTTCCTGAGCAATCAACTATTCAAATCAAAACACTATCAGCACCTTGTAGAATGTAATGTGTTACAGACATTTTCCAAGAGTGTTAGTGTCCAACAGTGTCTAGAACATTGCCCCCCCGCCCCGCTTCAATTTTTGTTGACCGAGGACCTCTTATTACTTAATGTTAAATATTTCACATATTTTAAACTATTGACTATTAAGAAAAAGTTTATTGGTTTCTAAGATAATTTTTTCCTAGCTTTAAGGTTGAAAACTATTTCATATAGTTCATATAATCAGAGGAAATTTCTCAAAGCAATAGATTTTATGACCCTCCCCCATTTCCACCTGTACACACAGACAGGCACACACTCACTGCTAAAAAATCTCTCAGACTCCAAGAATGTAGTGCTGAAAAGGGACCTTATTGAATTCTTTCCGAATTCTGTGGTAAATATAGCTAAAATCATCTGAGTTCAGCAATTTGTTTTAAAAAGTTAAAAGAGGGGCACCTGGGTGGCTCAGTCGGTTAAGCGTCCGACTTCAGCTCAGGTCACAATCTCGCGGTCCGTGAGTTCGAGTCCCACGTCGGGCTCTGGGCTGATGGCTCAGAGCCTGGAGCCTGCTTCCGGTTCTGTGTCTCCCTCTCTCTCTGCCCCTCCCCCGTTCATGCTCTGTCTCTCTCTGTCTCAAAAATAAACGTTAAAAAAAATAAAAAAATAAAAAGTTAAAAGAACAGGGTGTCTGGGTGACTCCATCAGTTAAGCCTCCGACTTTGGATCAGGTCATGACCTCGTGGTTCATGGGTTCTAGCCCCTTCTTGGGCTCTGTGCTGACAGCTCAGATCCCGGAGCCTGCTTTGATTTCTGTGTCTTCCTCCCCCATTCATGCTCTCTCTCTCTCTCTCTCAAAAACAAACATTAAAAAATTACAAAAAAAAAAAAAAAAAAAGAACATAGGAGCTATACGTAAGAAGCCTCGCAGTAGGAAAGGTGGGAGAGAAATGAGAGATATTAATACCGTAAGGGAGACACTATGGCTAAGTTTATTTGGGGTTACCATGGTGATTTGGATAGCTTCTTTTTTTTAATTTTTTTTTATTTTTATTATTATTTTTTTTAATTTTTTTTTTCAATGTGTATTTATTTTTGGGACAGAGAGAGACAGAGCATGAACGGGGGAGGGGCAGAGAGAGAGGGAGACACAGAATCGGAAACAGGCTCCAGGCTCTAAGCCATCAGCCCAGAGCCTGATGCGGGGCTCGAACTCACGGACCGCGAGATCGTGACCTGGCTGAAGTCGGACGCTTAACCGACTGCGCCACCCAGGCGCCCCGAGGGAGCTTTCTTAATGGAAGCCAGGCAATGACAAAACCAGTCCTACCACAACACATGGACCTTCAAATCTATATCTCATCCTTGAGTCCTTGACCTGTGACCACGGAAGCTGAGAAGCTCCACGTGCTGGCCGCTGGGCAAGAAAATGGGGACCTAATTTCTGAACAGAAGAGAGGAGCGCATATTCTGGGCGATCTGGGTTTAAGTAGACATAAATTAGTGAGAGGATGCCACGTGGAGCTCAAATCACTCTGGTCAATCTTAGTTCTGGATTCTCCCGGTGGTAATTTATCTAATTTAGTAACTTATCTGATTTCCCAGTGCCTTGGTGTCCCCATCTATAGAATAAGAAAGATAATGATTCCTGCTTCCTGAGAAGGCTTTGCGGATTAAGTACATTTTTGTACACAAGGCTTTTTAATCAAGAGCAACCGATGCAGAGTGCGTGTTGGGTAATTGTTAACAATTGTGATTAATCGGTTTCCTTAAGAGCTCACATATCATTCTGTCACACATCTTTAGCCCTTTGGCACATAATACCAAATCTTTAGCAATTCACTTAAGCTCAAAAGGTCAAATGCCATTTAGCAAATCTCAGCATGGACTTCGGTCCCTACTGACATTTATAAATAGCACAAATAAATGTAGTATGGATTAGCTGTGTCTTCCCGCAAGGCTGGCAGGATCGGGCTGAGAGCCTGGCTTCTAGGGCATGAATATTGTTCCCCACTCACACCTGCATAAAACTGTTGACTGACTTGGAATCTAGAAATCCTAAAAGTTCAGTGACGTGTACGTTCTTTTGTCAATGTTATCCATCTAAGCCACTGTTTGAAACTCGAAAAACATTGTGGGGGTGGGAAAAGAACTAGAAAGATCGAGTCAAGTGAGGGCACGTTCGTACAATTTAATAGAAGTGCAATTTAATGCTTCAACTAAATTTATACGTATGTCCACACGCTGAACATTCACTCTTGGAAATTGTTTTTGCCAACCTTTTATCTGGAACCAGGAATAAATTATACAAAGAGGGAATGCGTCCTAAGGAGATAGTTGGCCTGGGGCTCCTGGATGGCTCAGTCGGTTAAGCCTCTGACTTTGGCTCAGGTCATGATCTCATCAGGGTTTGTGAGTTTGAGCCCCGCGTCGGGCTCTGTGTTGACAGTGCAGAGACTGCTTGGGATTCTCTCTCTCTCTCCCTCTCTCTCTCCCTCCCCAACTTGTGCTCTCAGTCTCAAGATAATTAAATACCTTAAAAAAAAAGAGAGAGAGATAGTTGGCCTGAATTATTAGCCTTTGTATTATGAAAATGCGCATAGAGGAGCTTAGAACCGAAATTAATATTACACATATCAGAACTAGGAGGCAGATTCTGTCAGTACATCTACTAGGCCTAGAAGTACATCTTGGCACAGGCATCTAGATTGTTTTGTGAGTAAATGTGATAATTAGCACTTGGGAGATCTTTAAGTTAAGGATCTACTCCATCTCTTACCGCCTTTCATAACGGGTGTTTTATTAAAGAACGTATATTCATTTATACCAAATTAATACTTTAAACCTAAAATTGAAAAGCCAGCACTTAAGAATTAATTTACTTCTATAAACAAATAGAAGTAAAATGTTATGAAAATATGTAAAAGCGATCATTGCACACATACATTTCTTGGGATAAGCTTTTGTTTGCCCATTTTTCCTTGTTGTCTCTTTCTCCTGTGTCAACCCTTCTTCCTCTTCCCACCTTCCCTACCCAGGGAATCTATGCCTGTCGGTGGTTTTCCTCAAAGGAGTATATAGATATGTGTACACATATTTACATATTTAAAGATTATATTCACATGTCTGTATCTTTCTTTTCCCATGTGGTATCTCAAAATAAGTCTTCAAAGTCAAGTGGCATACCTACTCTTTATTTATTTATTCATTCATTCATTCATTCATTCATTCATTCATTTTGAGAGAGAGAAAGAAAGCAAGAGAGCACATGAGTGCACAGGGTAGGGGCAGAGACGGAGGGAGAGAGAGAATCCCAAGCAGGCTCCATGCCATCAGCACAGAGCCCAATGTGGGGCTTGAACTCACACACTGTGAGATCGTGATCTGAGCCGAGATTCAGACTTGAAAGCCCAAGTGACTGAGTCACCCAGGTGTCATAAAGCTCCTCTTTTTAATGGCTACACACTGGTTCATGGTGTGGATACACCATAATTTATTAAACCATGACCTTTGGAAAGGGTGTTAGAATTTTAAAATTAAAAAATTTGCCTTTACTCTGTTTTAAACATTTTTGCCCCAACAGGCAATGCTACTATAAACATTTTAGTGCATGAACAATGAAAACAACACAGAGAGAGTAATTATTATTTTCATTTTACAAATGAGGAAATTATGGGTAGGAAAAGTTAACTAAAAGTTTTACAAGTAAGGACATTTTATTTTATTTTACTATTATTTTTTTAAGTAAGTTCTACTTTCAGTATGGGGCTTGAACTCAGGACACTGAGATCAAGAGTCATGTGCTCTACCAAATAAGCCAGCCAGGCATCCCCACAAATGAGAAAATTTTAGCTAAGAAAGTGCAAATGGCTACAGCATTGGTCCTATTTGACTCTAACCTCATAAGTTTCACTGTGTCACATGACACTCTGTTGTCCTTCTTCTGACTTCCTCGAAACTGTAAGTTATTACATGGAAACATGTGTGATCCTAAGTCACCGAATAGATCAAGCACTTGGCAGTGGAGATTAAATATAGTTGTGAAATTTGAAAAGAAAAGATGATTGTACATTCATTTTTATAAATGGTTGTCTTAAGCTATCATGGTTCATGACAAACCTAAGACTTTTGGAGAAATATGGCAGACTAGAATTTAAGAGAAAGAGTTTCCGGTTCAGGATACTTCAAATCACCAGGTGTAACATAATGAGCTTCGCAGGTTTCTGGGTCTGAGACAAGCGAATTAGATTAAATAGAACAAAACCTCCCACCGACAAGTACGTAGGGAAGGGAGTCTTGGTGCTCAGTGAAGAGAAACTAACAAAGGTGAGACTTGGATGACCGTGATCCTTGGGAAGAGAGAAGCACACAGAAGCCTCCCCATTGATCCTGGCTTTTTCCATGAAGACATTTTCCAATTTCCTATAGACAAAACATAAACCAAGCAGAAAGTGGTTGTTTTGTTGGAGTAGAGATACAGTAGTCAGAATTCCACACTGCCACATTGGTTGAGATCCGAGGGATAACAAACATCCCAGAGAATAGGGAAATATAGAGAAGTCCCCAAATCTCTAATTCCTATGGAGTCCTTGGTTAATTCCTATGGTAGATGTGTCAGGGCAATAGTCCAAAAAGCCAACAGGCTACAGCATCTGGGAAACCAAATAGAACAGCAAAAATTTCAACAGCTGCATGTTGCTGTGGAGACTATGGTTGGAGTTCAATTCCTGACAAATTAAAATACAGCCCAGACTTTCAGTGGAGATTCCCAAAGGACCATGAAGTAGGAATAAAGGCCAGACCCTTGGAATAAAGACCATACTTTAGAAGGTGAACTATGGTTCAGGAAAAATCTCAACACAAATATACCAACCTCAAACTCTAAAATCAAACAGCAATTAGATTAGGGTGATCTGCAGGCTTGATCTGCCCCCCAGAAGAAAATCTCTTGCTGGAGGAAGATAACATCATCCAGAGCCTCTGTACTGTGTCGTTGACAATGTCAGATATCCATTAAGAATTACTAGGAGATGGGGCGCCTGAGTGGCACAGTCGGTTAAGCGTCTGACTTCAGCCAGGTCACGATCTCGCGGTCGGGGAGTTCGAGCCCCGCGTCGGGCTCTGGGCTGATGGCTCAGAGCCTGGAGCCTGTTTCCGATTCTGTGTCTCCCTCTGTCTCTGCCCCTCCCCCGTTCATGCTCTCTTTCTCTCTGTACCAAAAATAAATAAACGTTGAAAAAAAATTAAAAAAAAAAAAGAATTACTAGGAGAATTAAAACACAGGACCAAATAACCAAAAGATATTTATATTTTATAAAAATCATGGGAACAGACCCTCAGGAGATCTAGATAACTGATTTAAAATACCTTATGATCAAAATGCTCTTTAAAATGAAGGAAAGATGGGAAATTTCATCAGGGAATAGGAGTCTGTAAGCTAAAATTCTAGAACTGAAAAGTAAGTTATATCTGGCAATAAAAATTTAATGTATGGGTCTAAAAAAGATTAGACACAGCAGAACAGATGATTAATAAACTGGAAAACAGGTCAGTGCAAACTATCAATATTGAGAAATTGAAAGAAAAATAAAGGTAAAAAAAATAAGGAAAAAAATGTAACACGTATCTAACAGGACACTTTGCAATAGAAATATAATGGAGACATCAAATGTAAACAAGATTTTTCCAGAAATACAAAATTTGAAATTTTTATCACAAGAATACCTGTACTATAAGGAATGATAAAGGACATTCATCAGGCAGAAGGGGAAAAATAAGAAGTGTCAATTTATAAAAATCAAGCACATCAGAAATATCACCTGAATGATACAGATTGAATGTTTGTGTCCCTCCCAAAATGTACATGTTAATATCTAATCCCCAGGGTGATGCTATTTGGAGGTGGGGCCTTTGGGTGATGATTAAGTCATAAGGATGGAACTCTTAACAATGGCATTAGTGCCTTTTTTTTTTTTAATTTTTTTTTCAACGTTTATTTATTTTTGGGACAGAGAGAGACAGAGCATGAACGGGGGAGGGGCAGAGAGAGAGGGAGACACAGAATCGGAAACAGGCTCCAGGCTCTGAGCCATCAGCCCAGAGCCCGACGCGGGGCTCGAACTCGCGGACTGCGAGATCGTGACCTGGCTGTAGTCGGACGCTTAACCGACTGCGCCACCCAGGCACCCCTAGTGCCTTTTTAAGAATAGGTGGAGAAGTAGCTTTCTCTTTTTCTGCTATGTGAAGAGAAAAGAGAAGTCAGCTGTCTGCAGCCCAGAAGAGGGTTCTTACCAGAACCTGACTATGCTGGCACCCTGATCTCAGACTGCCAGCCTCCAGGCTGTGAGAAATCATTTCTATTGTTTGTAAGTCACCCAGTCTATTGTGCTTGATTATATCAGGCTGCATTGACTGAGACAGGAAGTGTAAACGCACAGGGCTTTAAAAATGTTTTATTTTCTAAAAGGTAGTAGACTGCTTAAACAATGTAGTAGGGATGTTGGTAGCATGTAGAGTCACAATGTATATAAACAATACCAAGAAGGCTAAGAGGAGGAAAATGGGAGTATACCACTGATAGCTTCTGACACTATACATAAATGCGTGTAATCACTTGATGTAAGACTGTGGTTAACTAAAAATGTGTACTATAGGGGTGCATGGCTGGCTCAGTCAGTAGAGCATGTTTCTCTTGATCTCAGGGTTGTGAGTTTGAGCCCCATGTGGGGGTAGAGATTACTTAAAAATTAAACTTATTAAAACTGTATATTATAAATCATAAAATAACCGCTAAAATAACAAAACAAAGAGTTGGAGTCTATAAAGCCAAAAAAGGAGATAAAAGTATTCATTTAATTCAAGAGAAAGAAAAGAGAAAAAGGAATAATAACCAGGACAATTAGAAACAAATAGCAGGTGGTAGTTTTCTGCCCATCGTGTCAATAATTTTATTACAGGTAAAATGTGTAAATACCTCAATTAGAGATCAGAAATTGTCAGATTGGAAAATTAAAGCGAGACCCAACCACATGCTTTTTATAAGAAACATACTATAATTATAAAGGCACAAATAGGTTAAAATGAAGGAAAAGATACCCCATGCTAGCCCTATTCAAGATAATACTGAAATAGGTATATTAATATAAGACAAAGCAGATATCTGGTAATATTCAAAAATATTACCAGAATTAGAAGTTATTTTGTAATAATAAAGAAACCAA
Source organism: Leopardus geoffroyi (assembly GCF_018350155.1). NCBI lineage: Eukaryota > Metazoa > Chordata > Mammalia > Carnivora > Felidae > Leopardus > Leopardus geoffroyi. Next base: position 12,892,528 of record NC_059337.1, on the reverse strand, counting down.
TTCCTCAAGAGGGTATAACAATCCTAAATACTTATGCAGTTACTAATGGAGCTTCAAAATACATAAAGCAAGAACTGATAGAACTGCAAGGAGAAATAGACAATTCCATAATTAGTCTCTCTCTACTTGATTGGACAAGTAGATAGAAAATCGGTAATGCTATAGAAGACTCGAACAATATTATCAACTAACCTGATATAACTGACCTAATTTATAAAATAACCCAACCAAAAAAAAATAGCAGAATTCACATTCTTTTCAAATGCACATGGGCCATTGACCAAGATATACCATATTCTGTGCCATAAACAAGTATCAATATATTTGAAAGTGTTCAAGATGTGCAAAGTATGTTATTAATCACAATAGAGTTTAATTAGATCAATTATAGGACAAAACCTGAAGAGGCCCCACATATTTGGTAGTGAAACTATACTCTTCTCTAAAAACTATAGAGCAAAGGGAAAATTAAAGGGGTTTTAGAAAGTCTTTTGAACTGAATGAAAATAAAAACATTAATTCTGGTTCAGCTCTGACCTGTAAAGAGTGTGGAAGAAGTCACTCTCATCCTCACAACAGAAAAAGCTGAACAAACCCCAAACCATTGACTTTTCTTGGGCTTCTGAGAGAACAGAGATCAAAGGACAAACTGCCATTCCAAAACTGGGGAGAAAAGCCAATACAGAGAGTCACAGCTGAGGTGTACTTACCTGGAGCAGAGCAGTCATAAACTGGTAGGAATACTCAGGAGGCTGAGTGTGGACTCGTGTGAGTGGGAAAAACTCCTGGCTGTTGCAATCTTGGGGTTAAACTCTAAAGTTTACCTCCAGGAACTAACTCTACCTGACTCTCACGGTGAAAAGTCACAAAATTCCCTTGTGTGACTCTGAAAGGGAAAGGAGAAGATTAATTATTGGGAAATATTCCCAGAGAGGGCTCCATAACAAAGCGCTGCCTTCCAGGGGGTGGAAAAAACTTGATCAGAGTCTTGCCTCACCTTAGATGGAGAAAACGGTCATTCTCCTTTCCCCCACTTGCCTTTCTGTCTCATCAAAGCGATGTGAAAGGGAAAGGAGAAACTATACCACAGAAGAAACACCTGTGAACATCACAGTCCAGAGAAACAGGTCCACTAAAAGACTTAAAAGAACTCCTAAGATTATAAAATGCTTTTCACCCACACATGCTACCACACAGACAGAAATTCAGTATAAAAATGGAGTAACAGCTGAAATAGCAACTAGATACATACTCTCTATGAGAAGGACTCCATAGGAAAGACCTAAAATCAACAGGGAAGAAAGAAAACAATTATAGTGCTATAGAGCTATATACAGCCTCCGGCATCTACAACCACAGCAGATATGAAACACAGCACAACTCCGAGCAGATTAAAAAAAATCTTCACATTAAAAGCCTATTTAACTCAGTTTCTATTCTTATAAATGTCATAATTTCAACAAAAAATCACAAGACATGCCAAAAGGCGTGTAAAAGCATAGACTCCAAAGAAAAAAGCAAGTATCCAAATCAGACTCAGATATGCAATAGACGTTGGAATTCACAGACATGATATTTAATTTTTTTTTTACATTTTATTTATTTTTGAGAGACAGAGAGAGACAGAGCACAAGTGGGGGAGGGGCGGAGAGCGAGGGAGACACAGAATCTGAAGCAGGCTCCAGGCTCCGAGCTGTCAGCACAGAGCCCGACGCGGGGCTTGAACTCATAAACTGTGAGATCATGACCTGAGCTGAAGTCGGACGCTTAACTGACTGAGCCACCCAGGCGCCCCCTTTTTTTTAATTTTTATTTTTTCACAGACGTGAAATTTAAAGCAACAAATTAATATGTTAAGGGCTCTAGTGCAAAAAGTAGACAATATGCAAGCACAGACGAGTAATGTAAACAGGGAGATTAAAACTCCAAAAAAGGTTAAAAGAAAATGCTGGATAAAAAGCACTGTAACAGGGGCACTTGGTGGCTCAGTCAGTTAAGCATCCAACTCTTGATTTTGACTCAGGTCATGATCTCATATCAGACTCTGCGTTGACAGTGCAGAGCCTGCTTGGGATTCTCTGTCTCCCTCTCTGACCCTCCCTGCTCACTTGCTCTCTCTCAAAAATAAATAAGCATTAAAAAAAGCACTGTAAACAGGAAATGTAGAATGCCTTTAAAATGCTCATTAGTAGACTGGACTCAGCTGAGGAAAGGATCAGTGAGTTTGAAGATAGGTTAAAAAAAAACAAAAAAAACAAAAAACAACTTCCCCCAACAGAAATGCAAGAAAGGAAGGAAGGAAGGAGGAAAGGAAGCACAGAAAGGAGGGAGAAAGAAAAAAAGGAAGAACTTTAATAATAAAACCAGATGACTATTAGAAGAAAGGAAAAATACAGACTGATAGCTCTCAGGAATATGAATACAAAATTCTAAACTAATCGTTAGCAAATCACATCCAACAATGTATAAAAATAATTATACACCACAAACAAGTGGGATTTATTTCAGGTAAGAAAGGCTAATTTCATAATCAAAAACGAATAAATGGGGGCGCCTGGGTGGCGCAGTCGGTTAAGCATCCGACTTCAGCCAGGTCACGATCTCGCGGTCTGTGAGTTCGAGCCCCGCGTCGGGCTCTGGGCTGATGGCTCAGAGCCTGGAGCCTGTTTCCGATTCTGTGTCTCCCTCTCTCTCTGCCCCTCCCCCGTTCATGCTCTGTCTCTCTCTGTCCCAAAAATAAATAAACGTTGAAAAAAAAATTTTTAAAAACGAATAAATGTAACCCATCCTATCAACAGCCTAAAGAAGAAAAACCATGATCATTTCAAATGATGCAGAAAGAGTATTTGATACAATCCAACACCTACCTATTTTTGATAATAACTCTAAGCAAACGGGAAGTAGGGGGCAATTTTATCAACCTGACGAATACTGTCTACAAAAACCCTGCAGCTAACATTGTATTAAATGGCAAAAAATTGAGTGCTTTCGCCCTGAGTTTGGAATCAATGCAAGCATAGTCATTTTTCACCATTCTTATTACACACGGTACGAACAGTTTCAACTAGTGTAAGGAGACAAGAAAAACATAAAAAGGTATGAAGATCGAGAAAGAAGAGATGCAGTCTCTCTTCATAGATGACCTAATAGTTTAGGTAGAAAATCCCAAGGAATTTACCAAATAAGTCTTGGAAATAATAAGCAAGTACAACAAAGTCACATGAAACAAGGTTAATGTACAAAAGTCAATTGGTTTCCCGTACGTCAGTAATGAACAGTTGGAATTTAAATTTTAAAATAAATATTATTTAAAAGTAGCATCAAAAATTAAAATCCTTAGGTATGAATCTCAACAAATATGTATAGGATCTACATGTGGAAAAATACAAAGCTCTGATGAAAGAAAGCTGTATCTAATCAAATGGAGAGGTATTTCATGTTCATGGATTGTAAGATTCAGTGTTCCTGTATATGTTTGGAGACTCCATAGAAAGATGTATGTACGTTTATAATCATTGTATATTCTTGATGGAATGACCCTTTGTCAGTACATCATGTCCTTTGTCTCTTGTGATAACTTTTTAGAAAATCTATATGGTCCGATATCAATATAGCTACCCCAGGTTTTATTTGCTTTTTGCATGGAACAGAAATAATTCCACTTTATTTTTAAAAATGTTTTATTTATTATTTATTTGTGAGAGTGGGGAAGGGGCAGAGAGAGAGGGAGATATAGAATCCGAAGCAGGCTCCGAGTTCTGAGCTGTCGGCAGACAGCCCAATATGGAGCTCGAACCCACAGACTGCAAGATCATGACCTGAGCTGAAGTCAGACGCCCAACTGACTGAGCCGCCCAGGTGCCCCTAAATAATTTCACTTTAAACTTATGTGCGTCTCTCATAGACAACTTAACAGTTAGATTATGTGTTTTGTTGTTTTGTTTTTTTACAATTCTTTCTGCCAATCTGTCTTTTAATTGGTGAGTTCAATCTGTGTACATTTAAAGTAATTACTGATAAGAAAGAACTTCTGTCATTTTACTATTCGCTTTCTACATGTCTTATATCCCTTTTGTTCCTCATTTTCACTATTACTGCCTTCTTTTGTGTTTAACTCATTTATTCCCCTTGTGTCTTTTTTTATTTCTTTCTCATTTCCTTTTTCTGTATATATTTCAGTTCTTTTCTTAGCGCTTACCCTGGGTATTACAACTAACATCTTAAGTTTATAACAATCTAGTTTGAATGAATACCAACTTAAGTGATATACAAAAACTCTACACCTATGCAACTCTGCCCCCCTTATATTGTTATATTTTTTTTTACAAATTACGCTGCTATACATTGTGTTCCCATTAACATAGATTTATAATTGTTTTATGCATGTTCCATTTGAATAACATAGACATAAAAATGAGTAACGAGTTAGGGGCACCTGGGTGGCTCAATCAGTTAAGCGTCTGACTCTTGATTCCGGCTCAAGTTCTCATGGTTGGTGGGTTCAAGCCCCATGTCGGGCTCTGCATTGGCAATGCGGAGCCTGCTTGGGAATCTCTCTCTCTCTCTCTCTCTCTCTCTCTCCTTCTTTCTCTGCTCTGCCCACTCACTCTCTCTCTCTCAAAATGAATAAATAAACCTAAAAAAAGTAACAAGTTAAATATAATACTAGGTTTCATGTTTATCTGTGTAGTTACCTTTACCTGTGTTTTTTTTATTTTTCATACAGCTTGATTTTACTCTGTAGCATCCTCTGATTGTAGACTAAAGAATTACCCTTCTTGTAGGGTAGATCTATAAAAACGATGAACTCCTTCAGATTTAGTTTGTCTGAAAATGTATTAATATCTCTTTCATTTTTGAAGAATGGTTTTGCTGTGGCTACAATTCTCCTGACTTCCGTGGTTGTCAATGAGACATTGGCTATTAATTGTCTTGAAGGTCCCTTGTACTTGGTGAATTTTGCCTATTCTACTTCTTTCAAGATTCTCTCTGTCTTCGGTTTGTTTTTTTTTGTTTGTTTTTTTAAACATTTTTAACGTTTATTTATTTTTGGGACAGAGAGAGACAGAGCATGAACGGGGGAGGGGCAGAGAGAGAGAGGGAGACACAGAATCGGAAACAGGCTCCAGGCTCTGAGCCATCAGCCCAGAGCCCGACGCGGGGCTCGAACTCACTGACGGCGAGATCGTGACCTGGCTGAAGTCGGACGCTCAACCAACTGCGCCACCCAGGCGCCCCTCTCTGTCTTCGTTTTTGACAGCGTGATTATAATGTGGCTCAGTGTGAGTCTCTTTCAGCCCATCCTACTTAGAGTTTATTGAGATTTTTGGATGTGTGGACTCATGCCACTCATTATACTGGAGAAATTTAGGGAGATTATTTCTTCAAATATGCTTTCTATTTCTCTCTCTCCTCTTCTAGGATTGCCTTTTTGTATATGTTGTTACACTTTACGGCGTCCTTTATCTCCTTAGGTCTGTTCTAGCAAGTACAATACCCAAGTTTTGTCAGGGACAGTTCTATGAATATTTTTCCTTGCTGGTCCAAATAAATAAAAGCAATACTATCTTGGTCTTTGTAGATTTTCTTTGTATTAGGTCACCCTTCACAGTGCTAAGCCAGGCCATTTACAATTCTACTTTAGCTTTCGCTTCCTGCTTGCATGGAGCAACCAGCCAGAGCTGAAAGCTTGTCTTCTCATTTCTTTTCTGAGCCCTGGACATATGTGTAGCCTTGTAGATTTTTTAGTATATTTGTGTTTCCAAACCAGCCGACAAAATTCCTGAAAATTTAACATTTGGCTTACATGAGTTGCTCTTAACTGGCATAAACTGGCTGAAAGACACCCCTGATTTAGTGCTCCCAGGAGTAAAAATGTAAAGAAAGCAGAAGGGAAAGAAATCAAGCAAGAGTATTTTTCAGGCAAATTTCCAGCCTCAGCTTAGCCTTGCAGGGATGCCCAGGAGTGGAAATTATGCCATGGAGATTATTACAGGTTGTAGAAAGGGAACTGGGCTTCCAAATTCCTACGTTAATCAGTTTTTAGCTAAGGGCTGCTTTGGGGATGCAAACTACCAGGCACTTTTGCCTCTCCACTTATTGGACAAAGGGGATCTGGCAGTCTGAAGGCAGTCTCATCAAGAGAATTGCAAGAATGGGTTCTTTTTTTTTTTAATTTTTTTTCAACGTTTTTTATTTATTTTGGGGACAGAGAGAGACAGAGCATGAACGGGGGAGGGGCAGAGAGAGAGGGAGACACAGAATCGGAAACAGGCTCCAGGCTCCGAGCCATCAGCCCAGAGCCTGACGCGGGGCTCGAACTCACGGACCGCGAGGTCGTGACCTGGCTGAAGTTGGATACTTGCCTGACTGAGCCAACCAGACACCCCATAATAATCTTAAATGTGTGAGTACCTAACAGAGAGCTTCAAAATAAATGAGGTAAAGCTTTAGAGAACTGAAAGGAGAAACCAGGCATTGTCTATAACTGGTTGGAGATTCCAACTCCTTTCCCAGTAATTTGTAGAATACCTACTGTTTTACCTAAGAAAGTAAAAATGGGTGTCCACATAAATAGTTGTATGTGGTTTTTCATAGCGACGTTATTTAAAATAACCCAAGCCTGGAGTATCACAGATGTCCCACAGCAAGTAAATAAAAAAAAAAATGTGTATAATTGGAGTATGCTTTGACCACAAAATAGCACCGAGTTACTGATACATACAACAGGGTAGATGAACTTCAAAAATGCTATGTTGGGTCAGAGAAGTCAGATAAAAAAGATTACATACTCTATATTTCCATGACACTCTGGAAAAGAGCAAGCAATTATGACAGAAGTGGATTGATGTGGGGGTGCCAGAGCGGGTACCAGAGCGGAATGCAGGCGAAGGGGAATGAGGAAATATTTTTGGTGTGTTGAAATGTCCTGCATTTACATAATGTCGGTGTTCACATGAGTATATATGTTTTCTATAAACTGTTGAACCGCACACTTAAAATTGATACATTTTATTGAATATAAATTAAACCTCAGTCAAAAGGAAAGCAAACATTCATCCAGAATAGGAAGTAAATCACACAAGGAGGTATTATGTAACCAAGAGTGTTAACAATCACAGCTACACGCAATAATAGGGATGAGTATCAAAAACAAAATATCGAGAGATAAAAGCCAGACCTTGAAGAGTATGCGTTTTATGATTTCAATTATATTAAGTTCAAAGCATTGAAATTGAACCTCTGCTGTTGGAGGCTAGAATGGTGTTCACCTTTGAGTGGGTGGTGAGTGGTAATAGGAAGGGGTCTGGGATGCTGGTAATGTTCTATTTCCTTTTTTTTTTTTTTTCAGAGAGAGAGAGAGAGAAAGAGAGAGAGAGAGAGAGAGAGAGAGAGAGAATCTTAAGCAGGCTCAACTCTCAGCATGGAGCCCAACTCAAGGCTCCATCCCACAAGATCCCGTGATCCCATGAGATCATGACCTGAGCTGAAATCAAGAGTCCGATATTTAACCAACTGAGCCACTCAGGCACCCCAATAACTTTCTATTTCTTAATCTGCAGGGTCAAATCCTGGCATAAATCAAAGTATGGTCAAAGAGCTATTGAGAAGGCAGAGCAGAAGGAACGTACCAGCATGACTGGTGGAAATGTAACCACTCCAGAAAACCTCGGTCAGTTTCTCCAAAGTTAATGTATGGGACCACGTGACCCTGACATCCCACTTCTCGGTATGCATTCTAGAAAAATGAAACTTACGTTAAATCAAACACTATCCATGTATGTTAATGAGCTAGAATTTGAATAAAAACTTAAAAAAACAACCTATCCGTGAATATGTGTAGCAGCATTAGTCAAAGCTGCCCATAGGTGGAAACAATCCACATGTCTTTCAGAAGGTGAAAGGATAAGCCATCTGTATTACGTCCACACAGTGGCATACTTCTCAGCACTAAAAAACAATGAACTATTGACACATGTGATACTACACATAAATTTTAAGAGAATTGTGCTGTGTCAAGGTTTTTCAAAATCATGGCTCTTGACTTTTTTGGGGGGCTGTATAATTTGTTGTGGGGCTATTTAACCACATCCCTGGAAAGGCCACCCCTATGCAGAGGAGGCAGTACCCCTCTACCTTTCCAACTTAGTACAACTAAAAATGTCTGCAGACATGGCCAAGTGCCCTGATGGAGAACCACTGTGCCGAGGGAAAGGTCATAGTCTTAAAATAATACATATTGCATGATTTCATTTATAGGACATTCTGGAAAAGTGAAAGATATAAGAGTGGCAATCTGATCGGTGGTTGCTGACGGTTAAAGGTGGGGAGAGAGTCTGAACACAAAGAGGCAAAAGAAGGGTATTCTTCAGAGTGTTGGCATTGTTCTGTATCCACTGATAATTACTGATCTATGCCTGGGTAAATAACAAATACATTATAATAAATATATTATTACTAGATATAGTAAATAGAGTACATAATTTTAAAAAATCGAAGAAATAAAATCAAACCCAACAAAATAAGTACAGTATAAATGGAAAGTCATACTTTGACTTGCCAGTCAGGAGGTGATCTTGGCAGAAGGGTTTTCAGTGAGGGTTGTGAGAGAGGCAAGGATGAGTCCGTTCTGTAGGATGTCTAGTAACTTCAAGTTAAGGAGAGCGAAAGTAGAAGGGTCTGCCATTTTGGAAGTGCCTCCTAGTCTTGCTTTATGGGGAGACCATAGAGGATAAGCAGAGACATAAGCCAATATTCCTAACAAGGTTGCACCCAATGCAGCAGGGAAATGCCCTCCTGCTAAAGAGGGGCGTGCCCAGTGTGAGTCCTGGGTAAACCACTGGGCACACTCCCCATGGACTTCCCAGAAGAGTTCATCCTATGCCTATAGTGCACTGTGTGTCCTAACCTCTCTCAGGAGGCTAGTATGAAGCCCCAGTGGGGGACTGTAAGGCAGAGCTCCTGGGTTGGGGGTTACCGAGCTGCTCTTCACAAGTGCATCTTTACATACTCTCCCCAGAGCCCACAACTCCTATCTTGGGGTTCTCTCCACTGAGCCATCTGGAGTATTTGGATGCCCTGTGCTCTAAGTTTTTTGGTGACTAAAATTGTTCTTGGAGATCCTCTGTTCTGTGATCTGCACAGTAGCCGTATCTGTTCCAGGGACGTGCTGAAGGAACCTAAGCTAGGGTAGATTATACCAGAGAAATTGAGTTGAAATGACCTTTTCCAAGACCAGGAAGTATGGGCATATCTGGTCTCCTGGGGGCAGAGAATGGTCTCTGGATTGGTTGATTTCCTAGGTTCATCATGTTCTGTTCTCCATTTATTTGGTAGGAAACCACCTGGAGATGCAGAAGACAGATGATATGCAGATGGGAACATGGAACAAGGAGGTGAAAAACAGAGACCGTACCTTGCAGACAATGGAGATGTCAAAGGTCAACTAGATCTTTAGTCAAAAGGTTAGAGGTCAAAATTAGATTGAGTGATGGAACAAGCCAAGTGTGAGAAGTGGGAAATGAATATGTGGCATGGTCCTGATCAGTTTTGCATAGAAAATTCCAATTCCAAGAATTCCAAGTCATTGCATAGCCCCAGATTTTATCAGCTTGGGGGAAGCAAATCATCTGGAGATTCAGGGACTGGACAGATGGATCCAGGCTGGAGTTTAAGCTCTCACACTAAGGTCTCCCCGTAGGACATCATCGCATATATCTGTGCAGGTTGGGAACTGCGTAATTCCAATGGGTCCGACCACACCACATCTAGTGACACCCCTGGAGTGCTGGGATCAGTTGTGCAATACTCCATGGTCTCTGCAGCTGGATTCCAAGAACATGAGGAGGTCTGTTAAATTTTTTCAGTGATGGCAGGAAATATGAACAGAGGAAGAAGGGGAGGAGGGTAGAGAGAGGGAATGAGGAAGGAAGCCAGACTGAGACAGAGAGAAAGAGGAGGGGGAGGAGGAGGAGGGGGAGAAGGAGAGAACACTTGAGTAATAGTTATAGTGATCAGATAGTTTATTGTAAAAACTGGACTATTTTATTTTATTTTATTTTATTTTAGTAGGCTCCACACTCAACATGGGGCTTGAACTTACAACTCTGAGGTCAAGAGTTGTATGCTGTATGGACTGAGCCAGCCAGGTGCCCCAAAGGTGGGATAGTTTTGAAACTATAGCAGAAGCTATAGCTACACAAGAGCCATTAAAATTGGACACAGTAATCATATGTTCACCCCAGGAATAGGGCATATGTCCCTGGGCTTCATTTGGTCCGGATGAGATTCCGTCTGCTACTTCTAACCACAGAGGGCTATGGAGTGTCGCCCACAGAGGCAGCAGAGGGCATCTGGGAAGCGTTGTAGGGACTTGGGGATCCAGCTCTAGCCTTTCTGCACAGCAAGAAAGCAAGCAATCGGGCAAGGCTTCTCAAAGTCCGATGCCCCAAATATGCTTTCTTAATTGTCTTGCCTAGGCCCAACCTCAAATGCGTTCCCTTCTCTGTCCCTGGAATGAAAACAGCCTTACTTGGATGTGTTGGTGATATCTTGCCTTCTCTCCTCTTTCCTGATGTTTTAGTAACTAGGCTTTATAACCGGCAAACAGGTTCGCTCTTAATGACTTAATCATTTCAGGGCTGTTTTGGCTTACCATACTTCCCCCTATGTGATTATCAGGACTGTCTTTAGTTACACGTCGACCAAATATGGTTGTGATTTAATGTGACCCTTGCACACAGCATTATATGAAAAGTATGTCAGCTAACTGGCGTATCCCAGGGGTTGCCCTGTCTTACCGACGAATACGCTATCAGTCTCAGGCTGTATGAGATTTGAGGGGCCCATTGAAATCACGTGTGAGGTTGTGAACAAACCAGCATAATGTCTCTCCAATATAAGTGTGCGTGGTCACCTGGAGAGCTGGTTAAACCACATTGCTGAGCCCTGCCCCCAGAGTTTCTGCTTCAGTAGGTCTGACGAGGGACATAAGGCTTTGTATTTCTTCTTCTTTTTTAAAATGTTTATATTATTTATTTTTTGAGACACATGGACGCACACACACACAGAGCACAAACATGAGCGGAGGGGGGGTGGGTAGAGATGGTGGGCTCTCTGGCTCTGAGCTGACAGCAGAGAACCTGACACGGGGCTTGAACTCATGAACCGTGAGATCACGACCTGAGCCAATGTGGGTCACTTAACCCACTGAGCCACCCAGGCACTCCAGGGCTTTGCATTTCTTTCAAGTTTCCATGTGATACTGACGCACTGTTTGAGAACCACTGTCTGAAAATTACTGATTTGAGGGGCGCCTCGGTGGCTCGGCTGGTTAAGCATCCGAACCTTGATTTTGGCTCAGGTCATGATCTCAGCGTTTGTGAGATCAAGCCCCACATCGGGCTCCGTGCTGATAACATACAGCCCATTTGGGATTCTCTCTCTCCCGCTCTCTCTCTTTCTTCCCCTCCCGGGCTTGCTCTCGCTCTCTCGAAATAAATAAACATTTGTAAACAATCAAAAAAAATAAAATAAAATTACTGATTTGACAATGATGTAACTTAACGAGTACCATCACTGCAATTTCCTTCCTTGTTTGAAAATGTTGGCAGTCGTTATTTTTAGAGCTAGCCAACTAAATGACAAATTGGGCTTATTATTACATTGAACACACCGCCCACTTGGTAAGGGCACTGGCATTCTCCAAATTCGTGCTCGTTCTGCCAAGGTTGCCTCCTGAGTGAAATAAACAGCTGAATAAGGCACATTCAAGTTAATACCGATCTGTACTAAGAATTTACACTAAGCCAGGCGCCGTGTTATAAACCTAAAAAGAGGCAAGATGCACTGTGGTCTTAGGAAAACGTATACAGCCTACACCTTAGGGCTCCTTCTGAGCATCACACTAGTAAAATCTTCACTCAGCGGATGGGATTCGAACTAGCGACGGGAGGAAATCAACACATGACTAACTACCACGGGACCGAAGAGCTTGAGAACAGTTGGTAACTGTCTCGGGTTGATATGGTGGTAAAGGGGACAGAGTAGAATATAGACAATGGAGCCCCAATGAATTGTATCGTCCTATTTAGACAAGCCGGGTTCGGACAGAAGAAACGCAGATGGCACAGATATAAACGTTCGGTGATCCCCTAACTCTGCCCATAGAGAAGGGTCTTCTCTAGCCTGTGACGGATAAAGCCCTATAGGAGAGCTGGGTTCATTTCAGCAGCATCGGCTGGTGCAGGCAATTATTTTTGTTCAATAAACTGATACATCCCGTTCCTCCCCGGGTTCCTGAAGATTTCTCATCACACCGTTATCTCAACCTGCCGGTGTACTATTTACAATTAGTTTGTCGCTATTCTGCGCGCTTGTTAAAGCTTGGTGAAATGAGTTCCCATGAGAACGTCTCCCTAAGCAATTACATATTCTAAAGTGCTTCGGAAATGGAGTTCCCAGGCCCGTGGGGCTGAGGACCAGATTCTAGAACGTGCTGCCCTGGCTGAGGGTGCGGGAGTGGAAGGCGACTTGGCGGCCGGCCTGCAGACCGAGAGTGTCCCAGCCCTGCCTCATGCTTCTGTGAAAATGAAACCCTAGAAAGACACAGACACAACTAGCGATCCGCATCGTAATGCATGTTTACAAGGAAGTGATACGGGGGCTCAGAGGAGAAGATTCCATTGGCTCTGAGCGTCTGCAAAGACTTCACGTAGAAGCTGCCACTTGAGATGTACCTACAACGATACGGCAGTTTTCTACATGGCAAAAATGGAGTGGGTACGTGTCCGGACAGAAGGAAGAGCTGGGCTCCGATATCCCTTTTGTAGAGAGAAATCGTGCTTGGGTAGGTACAATGGTTGTTCGGTCAATGATGTACTATGTTCTGGAGAAGTGGGGAAGCCTTCCCCATGAGGGCTACTGGTTTGATCCTGAGCGTTGCCCAGGGGCCTTTCGGAACACCTGTGTCTTCCCTTGGTCAGTCCTCAAAACAGCGTGGCCTGGGGAGAAGCAGAAAAGCAGAATCTAGTAGAAAGCAAGAAATACACAACTCAGCTGACTTGTTAAGGAAATGGCAGCCATTGCCCAGGAAGTAGATGTAGCAGGAATGATTTTGACCAGGGGCAAAGTGAGATGTGAAGTTGTATTTCTAACTACAGGATGGCAGGTGTGAGGATAGGTCCCAGGGAGATTTGTGTCAATTCGGGGAAAGAACCAAGTCGTTCATGGAATTCCTTTGGCTTGGTTCTTAAGAGATTTGGGGATCTCAGCTTAGATTTGCTTTGAAACCAGGATGTGAGATCTAGGATTCAGTGGAAGGAACTGTTCTCAGTCTGGCTGAAATTCTTAAAATTCCTAAAAGATCTTCTGAACATCTTCTTTGGTTTCTTCAATCATCTTTAGAGGGAAATACTGTAGACCAAGAACTGGGAATCTATCTTCTGAAGTCAGACCATGTGGGTTCAAAACCTTGTTCTACCACTTGTTAGCCATGCATACTTAGATGATTTCCGTACCTTCCCTGAGCCTCGATTTCCTCACCTACAAAACGGGATCATAATAATGCCTGCCTACTTCAAGGAGTCATTGAATGAATTAGGGTAATCTGTGCCTGGCATAGAGTTGTTATTACTTCAGGAAGAGGGAAGATGGCTAGGGTGATCCTGACAGGCTGTGAGACTTGGAACAATTAGAAGTGGAGATTCTACAAGAGCTGATGGGAAGCCAAGAGAACATATGGTTCCAGACTCTTGCCTTGCAGGTGGTGAGACAGAGGCAAGGATCGGGGAGATTCTTAATTGCTGGGTGAGGACCAGGACTATAGTGCTGGGTATGGCTCTTGTAACTGCTCAGTACCCATTTTATTGAAAGACCTCCCCTTCTAGAAAAATCCCTGAGTTTCTGAGCGCTACAGTGCAGATCACAACTGTGCAGATTGATACCCTGAAAACTCATGACCCCTGGCTTTTTCCTTTTTAGCTTCTCTTCAGTGCTACCTTCAGACTGTCACCTCTCACCCCCCCCCCCACCATCCACCCTATGCAGACAATTGTGTTTCTGACATCTATTTCACAGAAAACAATCATTCAAGCCATGGATGCTCTCACTTTATGCCCTTTCTTTTTTCTTTTTATATTTTTATATTTTTTAACATTTATTTATTGTTAAGAGACAGAGACAGAGCATGAGGAGGGGAGGGGCAGAGAGAGAGGGAGACACAGAATCTGAAGCAGTCTCCGGGCTCTGAGCTGTCAGCACAGAGCCCAATGTGGGGCTCGAATCCACGAACCGCGAGATCATGACCTGAGACGAAGTTGGATGCTCAACCGACTGAGCCATCCAGGCCCCCCAACTTTATGCCCTCTCTGTAAACCACTCTGCATTGACTGTACTCTTCACCTCTTCTCGCTTTGCCTCCCTTGACCTTCTGAGCTTTTGCGCTCTTTTCCACGAAGGACAGAAGCACACACAGGGTCAAATGCAGGGGTGAGGGCTTAAAATCTAAACAGCAACTGTTGGGTTTAGTGACATGGAAGTCTTCAATCAGTACCCAATTCCCCGCATCTTATTCATTCTTCCACCAGTGGTGGCTTTTGCCAAACTTCTGGGATTCCCTTTGCCAGGTAACAAATACTTTGTCACCATCGTAGCTGACCCCTCGGAAGCATTGACACTGTGGCCCGCTCTGGCTTCTCCAAAGCTCTCTTCCCTCCCCATCGCTTCTGTTTTGCTTCTTACTTCTCTGGCTTCTCATTCTCTAATCCCTTTGCCTGCCTCTTTGTCCACTCCTTAAATGCTCCTCTTCCCCAGGACCTTCCCCACCTCTCTCCTTTCCGCACCGTACAGTATAGACATGGCTGGATTTACCACCCACACCAGGATGACGTCTACATTCAAATGTCAAGCTTGGCCCTCTCTTTAATTCAAGACAAACCACTAGATAGTCCTGCATTGGTGCTGCAACATTGCCACGTGAGTGGCTCAAATCCATATTTCTATCTGAACTCTGTGTCCCTAATATTCTTCTCTGGGGAATGATACCTCCATCTAGCCAGGTGCTCAGTCAGAGGGAAAAAATAAGCCTGGGGATTATTTTAGTTTCTTCCCTTTGCCTTAGGTTCCACATCCGCTCATGTTCCTGCTTTTCCAGATTGGGCATGTCTTCATATCCTCTTGTCCTTCCAGTCCCACCATGAGGTCCTCATCCATACGCTGGGCTCTCATAATGCGTTTTCGCCCCCATCTCTTTCCTCGGTAGTGGCCGTCAGTAATCCACATTTACCTCCTTCCCAAGTACTCTTTGCAAACACAGGTTGGATCCTCTCCCTTCCCGTGCAAATGCCCGGTGGCTCCCTGTGGCTCACCTACATGACGAAATGTCCATTCCTTTGCAGAGTAGACTCTGCCAAGCCTTTTGATTTGATTCTTGCCTCCTTGGGTAGTTTTAATTCTTGTCCCCTTGCCCAAAATGTCACAGTTCGGGAGTAAGGTAGTCTTATAGATTCTTAGAGACAATGTGCTCCTGCCAATCTTTGGACTTTTGTGCATTAATTTTCTTTCCCCAGAATGGTATTTACTCTCCATTCTACAGGCCTGCTGGCCGAGTACCTGGGTCTTTATGTGTTTCCTCCGAAGGCTCCTCTGTGCTCACCGGAGAAAGCTTACGATTAGCCTCCTTCTTTCTTTCTGCTACATTTCAGAAATTCTCAAAAGAACGAAAATGCCTTACTTATTTTAAAAGCAGGCATGAAGCTCCTCGTTCAACAGTGCCTATGCTGATGCCAAGAGGGCTCTTTACTTTGAACTCAAACCCAGCTCAGGACACCACACCTGAAACTTCAATAAAGTTTGAACGAGCAAATGAATGCAATCTGGTGCCTCGGGTTGGCGTGTCCGGGGCTGACCAAGTCAGTGTGTGTGTGTGTGTGGGGGGGGGGACTCAAAAATACAGATTCCAGGGATTTCTGAGTTAGAACCCAAGACACAGATTTCTAACAGGCTCCCCAGCTGGTTCTAGTGCAGCCACAGAAAACATTTGGGAGTCACTAATGCAAACCGTCTTAGGTGCATGAACGCTGTTCTCTGACTCTGGGAGATACCCAGTTCTCAGCTTCCTCAGGTAAAAAATCTGCTTTTGTTTCTAGCACCAAGATTCGATGATGTCACAGACACGCTGAACTGGCAATGTTGCAACTGTCCCCAGACATTTAACCACTGTGAGCACTCACGCATCCACAATTTGATGAGTATTCCTGCACATTCACATTCTGGGCCTCTCTCTGTACGCCATGCAGTATTGGGATGGCCCAGCAGATGGCACTATGGCCTCAGGAAATGACGTTCCGGGCCGGGTGGGGGGGGGGGGGGAAGGGGGATGATTCATGGGCATGACCGCGAGGTGGCAGCATTGCACGGTCTTCCGATTTAAGGGAAGGCTGGAAATTCTGTTTTCACGGTCGGAAAGTCTCATATCCCTAATTGATTTCCAAGCACGCATTACCTTCTCAGGACGCTAAAAGTGATGGCTTCAAAAGCTGCATCCACTGCGTGAGTTGCGTTGTTTCAGATCAAACGCTAAGCTGTGTCCTTGGTCGGATAGTACCTGGAATGTGGACAGAAGGCTTTGTTGCTTTGTTTTCATAGAATGGCCCAGCACATCTTAATCCATCATTAGCGACTTAAGGTGGAGGCTGGAAGCAGGTTTGGAAAGGTTTTGTGAGGTTTGGAAGGATCTGTAAGGCACAGGGGTGTGGCGAAATCCATTCCCCAGGGTGTTACCACATGCAGAGGTCTGAGGACCACAGGAGTTAGAAGCCTCCTGTGAAGCAGGCAAGACTGTGTGGGCTCAGTCAGCCCTACCCCAGCCTCCAGTTTTCAAGATCTGTCTTTTTGTTTTTGTTTTTGTTTTAATTTTAGTGTGGAGTCTCTCAATTCTCCCGTGTTGGCAACGAATTCAAATAATTTACAGCCAGACAAACAAAATACAGCCGTGAGCCAAGTTCAACCTTTGCCTGCCAGCCTGTGTTCCTGGAAGGGTTAAGAAAGGGCAGGAGTGAGGCTCCAAGGTGTCAGAAAGGGACAATGGGGCCAGGACCACCACCACATTTCACTTCAGGCTTTCCCCCCAAGGAGAAGCATGTTTAAATAATCTCCGGAACATTCGCCACTAACAGAGAATGCAGGTTTCTGTGAAAGTGTGGTTTTCTTCAAAGACAGTCCCCAGAAGATGTAGTTACTATGTGAATTTTTTAAATAGTGTTGTTAGAACTGCTCCCTTAGGTTATTTTTGCTGGCTTTATTGGCAGGAAAATCATGCGCCTACTTGTGCCATAGAAATATTTTCATAAATAATAATCGCCATAATATTTCTATGTGACATTTAATTTTTGTGTATATTGGAAATTTATTTGTTATTTCTACTGATTATGAAAGTCATACATGCCCTTTGGGAGCAGCGAGTGGGGGGACCTCAAACACGATATAAATGCTTTATAAGTCATAAAAAGTAGAAAAATCAATGTCCCCTCACAACGCTCCCCTCCCCCTACATCACGGTAACAGCCTTGTGTGTGTGTTTACAGACTTTTTCTATGCGTCTCAAAATGTCAATAAGAGACAAATACATAAATCTAAGTATTTATAATTTGTGTTACTACACAGTGTGACACTGGTTTGAAGTCCACGTCTTCATGCAATAATATTATTTGAAGAATGGGTTAATATATTGATTGGTGGGGGGGCGCCGGGTGGCTCAGTCGGTTAAGCGGCCGACTTCGACTCAGGTCGTGATCTCTCGGTCCGTGAGTTCCAGCCCCGCGTCGGGTTCTGTGCTGACAGCTCAGAGCCTGGAGCCTGTTTCGGATTCTGTGTCTCCCTCTCTCTGACCCTCCCCTGTTCATGCCCTGTCTCTCCCTGTCTCAAAATAAATAAAAACATTAAAAAATATATATATATTGATTGGGTTCTTCTTGGAAGATGCCATCCATAACAGACAGAACAAACCTGTGTTCAAATCCTAATCTTATTTCTGTCTCTAATGGAAACATTTCTGGTTTTTTTTCACAATTAAACATAAGGCTGGCTTGGATTTAGTATATGTAATATTTTTATTGCTTTGGGAAAGTATTCACCTGCTTCTATTTTTAAAAAAGGATCAATTTTATTATTAAATCATGGATAGACATCAGCTCTTATTAAAATGCCATCTTGACGTCTACTGAGATATTGACCTTTTTGACCTTACAATATGGTTATTTGAATAGATTTTCTTTTAATGCTCTATCCTTGTACCTTGGTGCAAACTTTACTTACTGTAGCATATTTTTCTTGTGATCTTCTACATGATTCTCTTTTGTAGGGTATGTGATTGGCCTGTGGTTTTCTTTTCCTATAGTTTTTATGCAGGTTTCCTGAGATTTGGTTTTATTGTTATGCTGGTCTTACAAAAATGATTTTGAATGTGTTTTTTACTTTCTCTGGAATATTTATAGTAGTGTCAACATAATCTTTTATTTGATAATGTGATAGAAAGTTATATTGTTGGACCTGGTATTTTTTAAGATGAAGCTTTTCGACAGATTTCTTAGATTATGTTCATTTAAAAATTTTTTTTCTATTTGACGTTTATTTATTTTTGAGACATAGAGAGACAGAGCATGAACGGGGGAGGGTCAGAGAGAGAGGGAGACACAGAATCTGAAACAGGCTCCAGGCTCCGAGCTGTCAGCACAGAGCCCGATGCGGGGCTCGAACTCACAGAGTGTGAGATCATGACCTGAGCCGAAGTCGGTCACCCAACCTACTGAGCCACCCAGGCGCCCCAGATTACATTCATTTTAAAGCCAACTCCCTTTCCACTCTCGTAATTCTACTATGTGGCTAGGATTGAGATCTCTATCTCTTCTTGGGTCAGTTTTAATAATGTATATATTTATTTAAAACATCTGTATCTGCGGATATGTGTATGTTATGTCTATATATGTATTTATGTTTAGTTTAGTTACTTTTTTTTGCATACTGCTGAATATATGTATGTGTATATATTCTTTTCCAAGTCAGATTTGTCAGGGAAAATCTAGTTCCAGAAACAGAACCAGCTCTGGGATTGATTTATCATTTTTTACTAATTTCTTACTTTGTCTTTGGCCTTATTAAAATTTTCTTTCTGTTTTCCTTATGTTAATTTTTGCCTTTTTATTACTCAGTTGGATATTTGCTTTTGGATTTCCTTTACTTTTTCACTGTCATATTTACTACTGTAAACGTGTAATATAAATTTGTCTTTGTACACAAATTTAGCAAATCTCTAAATATTTCATATTTGTTTGAGGTTCCCTATTCTTTTTTTTTTTTTAATAATTTTTTTAACGTTTATTTATTTTTGAGACAGAGAGAGACAGAGCATGAATGGGGGAGGGGCAGAGAGAGAGGGAGACACAGAATCGGAAGCAGCCTCCAGGCTCCCAGCCGTCAGCCCAGAGCCCAACGCGGGGCTCGAACTCACGGACAGCAAGATCGTGACCTGAGCTGAAGTCGGACACTTAACCGACTGAGCCACCCAGGCGCCCCCACTATTCATATTTTTAATAATCTAAGATAAAGACCGAGTTTTATTTTTTATTTATATTTTTTACTTTTTTAAAATGTTTATTTATTTTTGAAAGAGACAGAGCGCAAGCCAGGGAGGGACAGAGAGAGAGGGAGACACAGAATCTGAAGCAGGCTCCAGGCTCTGAGCTGTCAGCACAGAACCCAATGCGGGGCTTGAACTCACAAGCTGTGAGACCATGATCTGAGCCAAAGTCGGCTGCTTAATCGACTGAGCCACCCAGGTGCCCCAAGACCAAGTTTTAAAATTATTGGTTCAAAATAGTGTGTTAGGTTTTTAGAATTTTTATTTATTTATTTATTTTTAATTATTTTTGAGATAGAGAGAGTGGGAGAGGCAGAGAGAGAGAGAAACAGAGAATCCCAAGCAGGATCCATGCTGTCAGCACAGAGCTTAATGCAGGACTTGAACTCATAAACTATGAGATCATGACATATGGAGAAATCAAGAGTCAGATGCTTCATCGACTGAGCCACCCAGGCACCCTAAAAATTTTGCTATAGTTCTTTATTACTGAGATAATTTATTGTGCAATTATATATTTTAGAATTTTTATTGCCTAGTATAATTAATTGTTATAAATGTTTCATGGATATGTTGAAAAGAAGATATAGTTTATGTTTTCTTTGTAGTACTTTACTGTGTTTTGTGTTATATATGTGTGTGTGTGTGTGTATGTGTGTGTATATATATGTATATATATATACATATATGAATAAATAAATATATAGCCATTGTTTTTTTTTAATTTATTTCTCTTTTTATTTATATCCTGTAGATTTTGCTTCAGTAGTGTGGTATTTTATACTTTGGTACATAAAGATTTGTGATCATTATACTTGCATTATATATTATATACTTTATCATTATAAAATATACTTTCAATGTTTACTTTTCCTCATCTGGTAATAAATTTATATCATTTCTTTCTTTTAGTTTTATTTTTTTAAGCCTTTACCTTGGAATCTCTGCTTATTGTTATGTTTTCAACTTTCTTATCCATCTCAATTGACCTGTATTTCTTGTATGACTTAAATATTTAAGTTTTAAATGTGGATGTAACCTGAAAGATTTAAAAAAAGTGTTCATCACTGTTTTCCTTAGGATTTAACAGGTCCTTTTGATCTAAATCAAGCAGAGTATTGCATAAGTATATATTCATTAATGACCCAGGGAAATGACGTTCAGGGCTAAACAGCTAAAGTATACCTGGGCATTAATTCTACTAAGGAAATCACTGCTGTCACTGCTATTTACCCCATTTGCAGGAAGTCCCCAGAAAGAGAGAAATAGACACGAGCTCCCCTGCTTCTTTTTCTTTTTCTTTCTTCTTTTTTTTTGGGTCATTAGCTCTTGAATTAAAGCACAGCAAGGAGCATCTGCTGACAGCCTAAATCATGGGCCTATACCCAAATTATAAGCGGGAAAGAGGATATTTATTTCCATCCTTTATAGTTGGAAGGTCTCTCCTACCCATTAAGATTGATAAGGTGAGGGATTCTTTACACATACAAAGCAGCTCAGATTCTAGAAAGCCAAAAATGAGACAAATGTTCATTGCTATTCTTCTAGTAGTTACCTTTGTAATTAAAAAAGGACATATCTAAATCTCTATTTCTTGCTTAATGCCTTTAAACTGTCCTTACTGATGATCTGTTATGAAATACGACAAAATTAACACATGGTCCTTTTGTCTCGTTTCTTTTTACTTCTTCTACATCCTAATATTTATGAAACATATTCTTTTACATTGTCAACGCTTAAAATGTTGTCATTTTGTTCTATAATTTTAATTCCCTTAAGTTATCCAATGAGTGGAAAAAGTACTCATTTTGTATTATACTATAAGAAGTCAAGGATGCATATTATAACCACTAGTTTTAACACCAAATAATTGGAAAATAAACCAGCAGAGAGGAGAATGACATAATAAAGAAGTAATTCATCCAAAAAAAAAAAAAAAAAGCAATAGAGGAAGAAACAAGGGCCACAGAATAAGTGGAATTCATAGCTGGCTTGTTTAAAGGATTATTACTAAGTGATAAGAAAAAAAAAAAAAAGACCCAACAGAAAAATGTGCAAGAAGTTTGAATAGGTGTATCTCCAAAGACAATATCCATATGGCTGATAAGCATGTGTAAGGAAAATCAATCCCACAATGGAATAAAACCACAGAGGAAACACCAGTATAAACACACCAAAATAGTTAAAATTCAAATGCCATCAGTGTCACATATTTGCAAAAATATGGAGCAATGAGAACTCTTATTCTCTTCTGGAGGGGGTGGAAATTAGCGCCTTCTAAAACCTGACATATCCTCTGAGCTGCCATTTACTACTATGCATATTCCCTATAGACATGCATTATTTGTGCACCAAAGACCTACCCAAGAAGTCTGCAGCATCATTATTCATAAAAGCCTCAAACTGGAAATAATTCAAATATCCATCCACAGTAGAATAAGGAAATGTTGGTGTATACCCTGCATACCACACATTAGTGGAAACAAATTAACTACATCCAAATGCAAAAACTTGAACGAATCTCACAAACATGATGTTTAATTACAAAATAAGAAAGTATACACTGTGGATTCTTTAAGATGAAATTCAAAAGCTGACAAAACTAATCAGTGCTAGCAATCGAGGGAGTGTGTATAAGAGGGTTAAGAGGGAGCATGAGAGAGGCTTAGTGGGAGGATTCATGTTCTATATCTCGGTTTGGGTTCTAACTACCTGGATATTGTATTGACTATGGCGTATAAAGTCTCCCCAAAACTTAGTGGCTTAAAACAATAATAATCATTTGTTAACTCATGGTTTCTGTGGATCAGGACTTCAGAGATGGCACAGGCGGGTAGTGTGACTCTGCCTCACGATGTCTGGGGCCTTAGCTGGAAGGCTTAAAACCTGAGACTTGAGTCACCTGCGGTCTTGACAGAGGCAAGAGATTTCACTCCCGAGGTGACACACTCAGAGAGCTGGCAGGTTGGTGCTGGCATAGTCTTCCCTCTACAAAGGGTTGCCTGAGTGTCCTTGCAGATTTCTGCTGCCTTCTTCCAGAGTGAGAAATCCGGAGGCCCAGATGGAAGCCGCCATAGTTTTTATGACCTAGCCTTGGAAGTCACACGATGTCTCCCACAAAGTATCCTATTGGTCACACAGACCAGGCACAATTCAGTACAGAAGAGAAGACTCAAGAGCGTGAATGCCAGGAGGCATAGCATTGAGGCTGCTCACCAACACTGGGGGTGTTCACTTCCGCACTTCCCTGTAGAGATGCTGTGCCTCAATAAAATGTGTACTCCAAATACGTTTTTATCAACATTGTTTAGAAAATAGTACCAATGATGGGGCGCCTGGGGGGCTCAGTACGTTAAGTGTCTGACTTTGGCTCAGATCATGACCTCACAGCTCTTGAGTTCGAGCTCCGTGTTGGGCTCTGTGCTGACAGCTCAGAGCCTGAAGCCTGCTTCGGATTCTGTGTCTCCCTTTCCCTCTCTCTGCCCCTCCCGTGCTCCCACTCTGTCTCTCTCTCTGTCTCAAAAATAAATACACATTAAAAAAAAAAAGAAAAGAATACCAATGAGATATTCTAAGAAGATAGGTCCCTTTCTTAGATGTTTTCATTATTAACCATGATAAAATGAACCGACATGAACTCTATAATCATCCTAAGCCCTGCAATATAATAATACAGGGATAAAAATAGTACCTACCCCATATGGATCTTCTGACGATTAAATAAATGATCAGTCTTACTAGGTAATGAAAGCATGACAACTCCAATGCTGTATTGATAAAGGAGGAAAAATATGAGGGCATGCGGAGCAGATTTTAAACATTGTGATCACGTGATGGTCATCTCTTAATATTTTTAAGAATTTTTAAATGCACGACTGTTTCTGAAAATATAAGCAAAATCAGCAGGGCATTACTAAGATAACAAAACCTAAATAAGGCAATGGAAGTTAAAAATACATGAAAATTTTGTCAACATTTTATCTGGAATAAAGTTTTTAACCCGACAGTTCCTCCCCATAACACTCAGCTGTCATATCTCCATGGTGCTTTCTGGTTTGTAAATTTCTTTCGCCTTTACCTCATTGTCCTCACAAATATTCACAGGGTCAGACAAATAAGTGTGGTTCTCATTTTACTAAGAAGGAAGTAGATGATCGAGGAAATGAATAATTTGTTGACTGTCACATAGGTGGGAAGCCACTGAGCCCGGACTCTATTTAATATATATATATATATATTTTTTTTTTTAATTTTTTTTTCAACGTTTATTTATTTTTGGGACAGAGAGAGACAGAGCATGAACGGGGGAGGGGCAGAGAGAGAGGGAGACACAGAATCGGAAACAGGCTCCAGGCTCTGAGCCATCAGCCCAGAGCCTGACGCGGGGCTCGAACTCACGGAGTGCGAGATCGTGACCTGGCTGAAGTCGGACGCTTAACCGACTGCGCCACCCAGGCGCCCCTAATATATATTTTTTAATTGAAGTGTTCTGTTAGTTTCAGGTGTACAATATAGTTATTCAACATTTTTATACATCGTTCAGTGCTCATCATGAGACGTGTACTCTTAATCCTCTGTATTTCCCAATTTTAACATACTGCCTTCAGTAGAACAAGGCCAATTTAGACTTAAATTGTCCCAAAAGTTAAGTGTACGTTCCAAATGCTGTGTATAAGAAAGGCGCCAAGGGGCGCCTGGGTGGCGCAGTCGGTTGGGCGTCCGACTTCAGCCAGGTCAGATCTTCAGCCAGGTCACAGCCAGGTCCGGGAGTTCGAGCCCCGCGTCAGGCTCTGGGCTGATGGCTCAGAGCCTGGAGCCTGTTTCCGATTCTGTGTCTCCCTCTCTCTCTGCCCCTCCCCCGTTCATGCTCTGTCTCTCTCTGTCCCAAAAATAAATAAAAAAAACGTTGGGAAAAAAAAAAAAAAAAAAAAAAGAAAGGCGCTAAATGTGCAGAGCATCTTAGAAAGATTTTAGGTAAAGTTCATAAGCACTGGCAGTGCTGCTTGAAATAATCCAGGACGATTCTGTTCCCAAAAGCTTTTGAAGTTCAGCTTTATCTGGTAAATTTCGGGGAAGGGAGGCTGAAGGGTCAACTTTAAAATGCTGGCAGTTGACAAATTATATTTGAGTTGACTTCAATGAGACGAAGATTATGATTCTCTACACCTATCATTTCACGCTTGTAGACTAGGTAAACTTGATAATTCTCGGTTCTTTTAGCCCACTAGAAAACGGTATGCTCTTAAATTGAAGCGAGCAATCCTCTCAGACCTTGCAGAAAATCTAGGCTAAGGAAGATATTTGTTATGTCTCACTCTTGAACTTCGTGCAAGACTTCATCTTTGCCTTCAAAGTTGTATGTTTCACCTTCTCTACTTCTCAGTTTTTTCTGATTTGCCCAAACCACGCAGAGATTTCTGCATCCACAGAACCAAGCAAGTCCCAACTATGTTTACATTCTTTTCTGCATATTTCTTTACCCAACAGCGCCTCGGCTCTGAAGAGTGTTCAAGAGTAAACATGATTCTTTATACAGGCTTGAAGAAGAGGTCACCCAGGCAAATATCATGTGACTCCAAGCCTTTGAAAGCTAATATTTAGCAACCTCTTGTGTCCTTCACTTTCAAAATATTTGTCTCTGGAAATAATGTGAGAACGAGTTTGTCAAGGGGAAGTCAAAGTGGACAAAACCCAATACTCAAATGTTTCCCGCTCTCTGTGTCCAAGCCTCGGACAGATCAAAGTGAGTACCTACATCACCTGTGGTTGTCTGCAATAATAAAGCCTGTAACCCGAGATTCCCTGTAACCCTTGGGGGGAAGACAATGTAGGGCTTTAGTTCAGGGAATTTTAAAAATTATTTGGGATAAAAACAATTATGTGTTACCAAGACAAGGGTGCACATTGCCAAATTTAAAGCTATTTTCAATTTGGGGGTTTTAAATTCAATATTTTTAAAGTAAAAAAAAAACCCTGGGTGATAATAAAAATTAACCCTTGCTATCATTTTTTGTTGTTGTTGTTTTTTAGTAAATAAACATTGATTCTTGGTGGTTTGGGTTAAATGAAACATAAACTTTATATTTACATCAAATTTCTTTAATTTTTTTTTAGGTTTATTTATTTTGAGAGAGAGAGACACACACACACACACACACAGAATCCAAAGCAGGCTCCAAGCTCTGAGCTATCAGCACAGAGCCCAATGTGGGGCTCAAACCCACAAACCCCAAGATCATGATCTGAGTCAAAGTAGGAGGCTCAACTGACTGAGTCACCCAGGCCCCCTACATCAAATTTCAAATAACTTTTAAAAAGGGATGATAAGGTAAGTCAACAGGACACATTCTTTGTAGAAAATTTGAAAGATTTGTTAACAAATTATTAAAGTCCTGAAGGGTTGACAGGTTCAAGATCGTAACCAGATACAGACACGTGTCTTTACTTTGAGTCTTTACTCTGAAGGGTTAAATGAATTCAAATCCATGTTTACGAGTATTCCTGACCGTGAAGAACCAAATGTCAGTCACATATTTAAAAGGAGACTTAAAGCGATCATTCCAAATTTAATACGAGTTTAAAAACGAAACACAAAACTCACCTAAATAGGCAGCTGCTAATATTGCCACTAGAGATACGAGCCCTAAAGTAGTATTTGCAACTCGATTAGCCACAATCATTCATTCATTCAACAGAGCTTTAATGGGTACCTTCTATATGTCAGGTGCCGTGCAGGGATTAGGTAGAATGCTACATAGGCAGACAGAGTCCCTTTTCTCGGGGAGTTGGGAAAAATAAATCAGCAGAAAACCGTAAGGCAGAGAGTTAAGTCCAAGAGAAGAGAAGTTTGCAGCAGACAATACACAATCCATCCTGCAGAGTCAAGGGAGTGGTATACCAGTAGGATATTCAGACCACAGGTTGTTAGGAAGTGGCCAAGTGAAGGGGAAAGTGTTTCCATGCTTCATTTCCTTCTCCAGGGGGATGGACGACAACTTCACCGTGAAGTTCCATGAACTGGTAAAGAGATGTCCTCTTAGAGAAAAGCTGGACACTGATACACCTGCTGTAGGTCAAGAGGCATGCTCGGGCCTCAGCGAGAGGAGCGAGCACAATGAGAGAGGCAGCCAGGTACTAAAATGCCTGGGCCTATCTGTATCCTCTGAGGCTCTCTCCAGGGCTGGAAAATAGGCTGTATTTCAGGCACCTGTGTCCAAAGGGGGTTGGGGAGTTCAGTCTCATTCATGCTGTTGGTGATATAATGCTGTGGACAGGGAAGTGAGCTCGTCTCGACCTCAGTGAAATTCAGCAAGTGGTAGGGGCCCGTTGAGTGTGGTGCACCCGGCAACTGCGAGACGGGAAGGACTCACTGTAGGGAGAAGGCAGAAAGTTCTAGATGCATGCAGAGGAGGTTATCAAGAGCCACGCAGATGGCCACCGTAAGAGATAACCTGATCGGGAATTTCAGTGGATTCCTCAGTCTAGCCCAGGAGAGAGCCAGCTACCAAGGATTGTGAACCCTAAGGAATCTTGGAAGGACTTCCAAGGGATGGCCTGGGGTGGGGAGAGAAGGGAGTGGTCGGGGGGAGGCTTCTCAACTTTGTTCTGTTCTAGTTTTTCGTTGTTTCTGCTCGTGCTTCGCTTGAACAAAGGTTTATTCAGCTTTTACAAATTTTGATAACCTCCCATCTAATTGTCAAGGTATACATCTTAATCTGGTCATCTAGGGGCTATGAATCCTTGCAGGAGTTGGCCTCTTTGGAGTTAGGGTTCCGTG
Organism: Leopardus geoffroyi; assembly: GCF_018350155.1. Lineage (NCBI taxonomy): Eukaryota > Metazoa > Chordata > Mammalia > Carnivora > Felidae > Leopardus > Leopardus geoffroyi. Next base: position 12,865,118 of record NC_059337.1, on the reverse strand, counting down.
AGAATCTAGAATATAGCACCTACTTTATAGGGCTGTTGAGAAGATTATATGAGCAACAGCATGTGAAGTGATGACCAAATGCCAGAAAGCTCACCATGTACGGTTGTGTAGATTGTGCACTATACAAATCCAGGCAGGGGTCTATGAGATGAGTTATAAAGTTCAAAATCCGTATGACCATATATGTCAGTCCTGGAAGACACGTAGTAAGAGGGTGATAATGATAACCATTGTGTTGAGGAGGCAAAACCTCACTATAAGAGTAGAGTAAGCACAGTGGAAAGGGAGAAGTTTGCAACAGTCTGGGGTGGGTGTGAGGGACATAAACGTGTTCGGGACACAACCCAGCCACACCAAAATTGAGCTGTAGCAGTGTGATGAAATCCAGGCCTCACTGGCTGGTGCATCTAAGAGCCAGCTCAAGAATAGGGTAGGGCAGAGTTGTGTCAGTGGTCCTAAATATTGAGAGTCACCTGTGTCTGTCCCTAGGGAACCTTCTGCTAATCTTCCCGTGAGGAAAGTTCTGGCAGACACTGATGATTTCTGTGGAGTTCTCAAGTCCTAATAGACAAGCGTTCTATGGAATTGAAAGCTGAGACAGAGGCACACTGGCTTTGTGGAGGAAAGCCAGGCTTAGAAGGTGACCCTGGAGAGCCCAACGTCAGCCGGTTAGCACAGCCACCTAGCTCAGAGGTATCCGAGAGCGGCTGCCATCATGAGCCCCTTGTGGTTGACCCTGGCAGGAGAGCAAGGCAACTTGTAGCAGATGCATTAGGTCCTGGCCTGGTAAGTGGCTTCTTTTGTAGGGATCCGCAAGATTCTTCTTGCAAAGCTCGTATTTCAACACATTATTGCACTCCCAGAACAAGTTCCTGTTCAGGGTGAGGAAAAAAGATAAAAAGTAAGGAAATCAACAAAGATCAACTCGCAGACTATTTTATATGCCTTTAGATTAAGGAAACTGTGTTGCCTATTCATCTGAAGTGGTAGGAAAAGAAATGAAATAGACATTATAATCACAGCTCGATTTTCCTTTAATATCAGCTTTCACTCTACTGGGATTTCACACAAAAAAGAGAGGAAGAAACGAAACATCACTCCCGCTCAGGTTTGAATACTTCCTGTGTGTGTGTGTGTGTGTGTGTGCGCGCGCACACGTGCGCGCGTGTGTGTTTAAATGCCAAACAGCAGTGATCATGTGGAAGTAAGCATGACCTCCTGGGATTATAAGATCTTGAAGAGCAGAATCTTTATGACACTGTTCTAAAGAAAGTAAGAAACGATCACCTTAATTATATTGCCTTGAAATGACCTTAAATTAGATCCACTTTAATCTTTGTTTAAAAATATGAAAATATGTGACCCAGAAAGGGAAAGAGACTTCTGTAAAATTAGAGATGAGAGCTGTTGGGAGACATTTCTTCATGGGTTTGTCGCATTTCTGCACATCTGTGAGAAGAAGCCTTGACTATTTTCCTTTTGTACTATGATATCAATGGTGTTTGCACAACCAACGGCCTTGGAGGAAAGAGACAGTATCTCCCTCTGAAGCAGAGGGCAGACATCCTTACTCTCCATGATGAAAGAGTCAGATTCCTTCAGCTCAGGGCTTCTCTCCTGTAACATAATGCTCCTTGTGTGCACGCAGCCATCTGGCTTTGTCTGCATCACCCCCTGGGATTTGGGGGGCAAAGAGAAACTTGCAGGTGTGCTGATGTTCTTGCTGCTTGCTGTGCTGTGAGTAATAAAGTCTTTTGTCTCTGACCCATGAGTCTTGTGTTTTCCACCAGCATTAGGCTAACTTGTTCTCTTACAAGTAAGATAAAATCCTGGACCCTTCACAGTTAATGAGAGCGAGGGCCTGAAAAGCAGGGATTTTGATTCATAATCAGGGGCTCTAGTGTTAGCTATTTGATAAGTTTGCAAAATAGTGCTTTTCCTAAAGAATGTGTTCTAAATGAGTGAAATATACATATATGCACAAAGATAGGTGATAGGTAGATAGATATATAGATAGAAAGAACAAGCAAAGTTCAAGCCTTAAATAGGCTATAGATTACATGAGAAATCAGGGCATTTCCTCATTCATTCTAATGCTTAGGTCATAAACCAAGCCAGAAACGGATCCATGCCAAATGCTTGGTAATATTTCCAGGATTTTCTGTTTCGAATTGAAAACTAGGAGGCTTCACCTCTCTTCTTTCGTACCCACAGCACTGTTATCCTTCACTATATTTCTGTGGAGTGTGTCTATTTTTTCCCCAGCCTCTCATTCCACCAGGAATTCATTCTCTTGTGTCTTCAAACTGAATTCTTTTAAAGCCTTTTTTTTTTTTTTGGTCGTGAAGACATGTCTTGCCCCCGTTCTCCCATCTTAGCGGCGTTTCCTGGCTGACCCCAACGCTGTCACTCACCACTGCCACCATCGCTGCCCTGACTAAGAAGCCTTCACCGTTGTCCTATTCTCCTGAGCACCTCTGCCATAAATCCTGCGGACTTCATTTGCCTTTTATCCTCTCTGAGGAACTGCTTGGTATTCAGACCAGCAGACTGCCTGCCTTTACGTTCCACTGCCTTTGTCTGGTCTGCTTAAGGAGGGACACGCACTTTTATCAGCATGACTCATGGCCTGCGTCCACCCTGTCTCTCGGCCACGGGCAGCGGGCTGCACTCAGGAGATCTGACTCGGGAGAGGAGAAGAGAATCATAGCTGCCAGGCTGAGGAAACCGAGGGCTCTTGAGGTGATCGCAGGAATTTTCTAGGAATAATGAGTGAGGATTGGATTGTGCACAGGCGACCGTACTCCTTGGCATTCGAGAAACATCTTAGTCAGGGCACCCGCGCCGGCCCAGACTAATAAACACTTCGGCCACGAGCTTGAGAACAGGCAGTAATTCGGGCTCTTGAACCCAAAAGCAAAATCATGCAGATGATCATTAGTTTGGAGATCTCTTTTACCCTTTCAAATCCATTTTCAACCAAGAGCACACTTTTAGTTTTCTGTCCTCTCTGGCTCTCTTAGCGGCCAAGGATGTTTCATAAACATAAAGAAAGTTGAGGATTGTGGATGATGTTTGGGTATGGCCGTGGATGCCCCGAAATACATTTTTTTGCTAAGCCAGGATGTCCCATGAAAAGATGAGATGAAAAGAAAAGGTAGTTACGTTTTGTATATGGTACTGATTCTATTCAGTCTACCTGTGACTTTTCTTCTCCAAAGGATTGTTCCTCCCTTTTTTCAAGAAGAATGGCACAGTTAGCTATACTGTAAAACCTCTCTGCTATCTCCTTTTGTAAAAAGGAAGCTCAGTAGAAGTTGTTAGCCTGGAAAACAGTCCGGTGGACAATCTAGGGTCTCCCTAGATAGCCTAACTAGGGTCTCCCTCGCCTAACTAGGTTCATTGAGGGACATTTTGCTTCTCAAGGTACCCACCTCCTTTTTTATCTGACAGATGGGAGGTTCTTGGGGAAAAGCAGGGCAGTGGGAGCCATGGGGGGTTATACACAGCAGCCACGCAGCTCTCCTGGAACTATAGACTCTCCTGCTGAGACCGGATCCTCTGAGATTATCACTACGTCTCAATAGCGTCAGCCCTTCTTAACTCGCAAGTAGCTGAAGATGGTCCAGAGGGCCACAGTTCTAAAAGTGCATCTTTTTTGGTGTGCCTGCACGGCTCAGCAGGTTAAGCATCCAACTTTGGCTCAGGTTGTGATCTCACGCTTCATGGGTCCCGAGCCCCCCACGTCAGGCTCTGCTCACTGACTTCATGGAGCCTGCTTGAGACTCTCTCTCCCTCTCTCTGTGCCCCTCCCCTGCTTGTGCCCTATATGTATATAAAGATAGATAGATGATAGATAGATAGATAGATAGATAGATAGATAGATAGAAGTGCATCTTTTCTGTTTCCAGTTTTAACACTGTCCCATGAGGGGCATTTCTCCACATGTGCATGGATGCTTACCTCACTTCTGTCCTCTCCTCCCTATGCCTGCCCCCTTTCAAGGAAGTGGATTAGAATTTTGAGGGATATGGTTGTCAAATCTATAAAAGCTCCCACTACCTGTCTTCTGCCTCTCCATCACGCGCGCGCGCACACACACACACACACACACACACACACACACACGTTACTGAATTCCAGGCATTTCTGAGGATGTAGCAGAGGTTATTCAGGACCCTTGTGAATAGATTTGGCTTATGATTTATGGCTTCTGTCCCTCACACCTCCTGGCTAAAACCTCCCAGCTATGATTTCATGGAATCCTCAGTTTGGGAAGGAATACAAACAGCTACGATTGAATTTTATTTCTCTCCTCCCAGACAAGGAATGGTTTAAGCTACATCTCCTATGATTTAAGGGAACCCAGCGTCATCTCCATAAGTCCCTGCAAAGAAAGTGGCTTATGTTAGAGTTATCTACTTTAGAAGATAGAGCTGGAGGACGAGCAGGTCAAAAACAATGAGGAGGACACCTGTCATCTCCAAGGAATTTAAGCCCTGAGGCAGAGTCTGCCATTTCATGCATATACCCTGAGGGCTATGTGCCTGAGGCGCCCAGGAATCTGGGACAGTATCAAACTAATTTTATGATGAAGAAATCCTTCCCTGGATTAACCCATTTTCTTCTCTTCGGACACCTATTGACAATAGAGAAAAACCGGACTCTTCTTTCTTCTTAGAAGACATTGAACTTGTGAGGCGGACTCTTTTCTATCTCCTTGTATAATTCCATTTCTTCCTTTTTTATTTTTTTATTTTTTAATGTTTATTTGTTTTTGAGAAAGACAGAGACAGAATGCGAGTGGGTTAGGGGCAGAGAGAGAGGGAGACACAGAAGCAGAAGCAGGCTCCAGGCTCCGAGCTGTCAGCCCAGAGCCCGACGTGGGGATTGAACTCACGAGTCGTGAGATCATGACCTGAGCCAAAGTCAGACGCTCAACCGACTGAGCCACCCAGGCGCCCCTTAATTCCATTGTTTCTTTGCACCAGCTTGGGTGAGCTCCACACCTGGTTTTCAGCATTGGGGTGCACGCGTCAGAGACATGCTTCTGATCTCAGCAAGGGGAACTTGCCAGTAAGCAGTGTTTTCTGCTGAGACCATTAGGTTTGATTCCTAGTCAAGGGGCATGGGATTTCAACAGGAACGGTCCAATAGTGGACCATTTCCAGAAAAATGGCCTTCTGATAAGTGACTCACAATGAGTCTTCTCCAGTTTACATATAAGGCATGCCAGCGAACTGCTCTCCCTCTGTTTCCAACCCCTTGCATGTATGTCTGTTAACACGAATCAATGACGCAATTGAGTGGAGTAAGGGCTGCTCCCCTCAAACACTGCAATCATAGCTTTTATTTTTGCTTAGCCTGCTTTTCTTGATTCTCCCCTTCTCCAAATCTGATCATGTATAATGATCAAAGAAGCTCTGTTGAGGCTGATCGTCCGCCATGCGTGCTCCACCCCCCCCGCCCCCCTTCCTGTTCCTAGGCCATGTGTGATATTGAACTATCTTTCTTATTACGGTGTACTCTTTAACCTCCGCTTCGATATCACCACTTGCATTATGCTATTGGTCCCAGATCACAATGTATCACTGAAATGATTCTAGTGGTGAAAAATTCCCTAGCTCCTCACAGTGTTTTTTCACTGCCATCTTAGAAATGCTCCCTCATGTCGAGCTGAATTGAGGTCTCCCTAGACCTTCTGCCTACTGCTTCTAATCCTGTCCGGCTTACTTTGTAGGTTGGTTGGCTGGTGGGTTTTGGAACTGATGGCACAACTTTGTGGTCGTTAGAGTTGAATTTCGTCCATAAGATTCAGCTATTATTCTTCCATCCAATAGGAGTATAATCAACTACAAATAAGTGAGCATTTTAATTTCGCCTTCCTTCATGTCATTTGCAAGTATGTTCGGCACGAAGTCAGATTCTTTGTTTTGTTGCGGATGAAAATGCTGATCAGAGCAAGACGGGGAACTGAGTTTAGGGCAAATCTGGAGTCCTTCGGCATCGCTGGGACTGGTGGGGATAAATGCTCATTACATACAGATGCCTACAAGGAGAGTTACAGAACTATGCTAATCGTGGTGGTGTAAAAGTACCTAGGATGTTGGGATTTTTGACCTCAGACTTTTGGAGGAACTTCAATTATTTCATAGGGGGTTGAAGTGAGGAATCATTCAAGATCCATAGCAGTTAGACTCTAGGAAGCATCCGTATGAAGACTCGTAGAGTCACATTATCTTAACCCAAATGTAGCACTTCCCAGAGGGTATTTAGAGGAGGCCGACACAGATTCCTTAAAAAACAACAACAAGAAAGTCAGCAAAAAAGTATGGAAAGTGCTGGCTTAGGCAAAGTGAAGCTGTTTTTTTTTTTTTTTTTTAATTGCTAGACTTCTTAGGGTTTTTCATACACAAATTGGCCAAGTAAGTTTCTTCACTGTATTAATTATGCAAAAATTCTTACATTTATTGCTGAGAGGATCCACTTTTTTTGGGCGGGGGGCGGGGGCTTGGAGTACCTTGAAGGGTTATGGTTCACTTGGGAAACTAATCGGGCTGTTCACTTACTACCTAATCAGGGTGACCGGGATGGGGCAGGTGAGACATGAGCACTTGCACACCTGACAGCGAGTGTCCCCCTAAATTGTGCACCCCGGTCACCTCGCTTGCCTCATGCTAATCCTGCATCGACACTGTGGGCTGCAGTGCACGTTTGTCAGGGAGAGGATTCTGGGCTCATGCAAAAAGCCACAGCACTGTGTTCCTGCTGCAAGCAGGGGGGTAGTTCAACATTTCCTGGAGGAAGGAATTCAGAATAAAAGGGACGGGTGTTATCCTTAACCAGCAGCATCAGGCACAAACTAGTATCAACAGCTATTCTGTGACAGCCTTTTTAATTTCCGTTCCGTGGTGTGCATAAACACACACGCACACACACACGGACACACACACACACAATCCAGGCACCACAAGCATGCACACAGACACACGGCATCTGGAATACCAAACTGAAGTCTTTCCCTGGTTCAATGCGATGTGGGTGGCTCTTCTTGGCTAAACACTGCTGGACCTCAAGTCAGCGTGGCTCACCCCCCACAGGGGTCCCGACTCATGGCAGGGCTTGAGGAACTTCTAGAACCCTGGTTTTCAGCAGCCACCTCCAACTATGGCACATGCCCTTGGCTTCTACTTCCCCAGCCATGGAAGGTGAGCCTTCCACAGGATGTTGCTTCAGGACCAGGGCACCCTGTGTCTGTCTGGGAGAAGCCCCTCCTCCACAGTTGTTTAGTCGTCAGACCTTTATATTGCCTGTCTCCTCTCTTTCCTCTGGAAATCTCTCTGAGAATTAAACTTCGCTGCCTTCGCAAGGGGTAAAAATAACATTCCATGTCAACTCTACCAAGGCTGGAAGTTCTCTACTCACCAATCTCTCATCCCTCGTTTCCTCTGATTTCCTCCCGTCCCCTCAACACTTCATTAGCTGAATTGACTTGTCTTTAGCATTACCAAGGATCCCACCACAGGTTTCCATGTTGATGTTGTAAGTAGCCACAGGGTTGAATGCGTGCGTGTCTACGTAACACATATTTTTTCCTGTTTGAAATGTATATACGATCAATGAGTAGATGTGCATTCTTGGAAAGCTGTAATTGGCTGTTTCTATCTGGTCAGCGTGTCCCATTGTCAGGGGACCATGAAAGATTGCCCAATTCTCTATTTTAAGTACTATATTGGGAAAAAGGCTCTTTAAGGTGTCACAGGTAATTAAAGAAAAAACCTCGTCTATTTTCTAGGGATGGCTATTGGAGTATTCACCACCCTGATCCTGTGGTGCCAGCTGTTACACGCTAGATGGGGAGTGTGCTGTCTACACTGGGAGGGTCAGCAGTCAGGCTGAGAGTCCTCATAGCCCACACTAATAGATTAAATAAAAACCTTGCATACAGTGAAACACACTCAATGGGATGCCATCACGAAGCCCAAAAGACGCAGCAGAAACAAACTCAAAAGATCCAGCAGAAATACATTCAAGGGAGAAATCCTGGCTAGTCAAAAGGACTTCTAGATGTGTTCCCAGAATAAAAATAATGGGAAACAAGAATTGTATTCAGTTAATTCTGTGGTAACAAGACAACATGGGGCTGAAAATGTTCAGGCTTTGTTTTTGCTTTTTTTAGGGTACCACAAATGAGCAATATCCAAGATGCCAGAGGAACAGGAGATCAGTGACCAAGACTGGAATTGTAAATAGGCCTCATTAAACTGAGTTGAGAATGTCTCCCACAGATTCCTAGGGTGGGAGTCTTGGTTTGCGTGCAGTGCTTCCTGGATTCACCCCAATGAACTTCTTGGTGGTACTTCTGAGAAATAGATGGGACTTGACATTTGCTGCTAGGTATTAGTAGCAGTTCTGGTTCATTCTGGCCGGTGTCTTTGTTGGACGTTTAGTAGAAATGACTGGAATATACGTGTGACTCAGTTGATTCTTCAAGCATGTAGATGCAACTCACGACAAAAGACCTATGTTGTAGGACCAGAAGAGGACTTCTCTGGGGATCAAAATATTCGAACCATTTATGCAGAGGAAGTTCCATGAGAGTGGAATCCAACAGCTCAGACTGTGATGTCCAAATCTCTTCATCATTGTGATCTCAACTGGGAGATTTAGGGCTACTTCCCATTGTGAACATTTCATGAATTTCGTTACAAATTTATGCTGTGAACAACGACCTAGCGAAAGCAAACAGATGTCGCTGGGAAAATTTTCCAACGAGGTCACTTACTTCCTTGTTTTCTGTAGATGAAACTGCCACATTAGCTACGCATCAAGAAGGATCTTTTTTTTTTTTCATTGAAGATTAAAAGATTAAAATATTGGTTATATTTAAGACGATGCATTCATTTTCTTTTTTTTCTTTTGATTTTTTAAAGTTTATTTATTTATTTTGAGAGAGAGACAGAGAGAGCAAGTAGGGGAGGGGGTTGCAGAGAGAGAGGGAGAGAGAAAATCCCAAGCAGGTTCTGCACTGTCAGTGCAGAGCCTGATGCGGGGCTTGATCCCATGAACTGTGAGCTCATGACCTGAGCCGAAATCAAGAGTCCAATGCTTAACTGACTGAGCCACCCAGGCGCCCGCAATGTATTCATTTTCCAAATTCATACATTCTGACTAAATTTTCTAGCTTTATATTCATGTGTTTATATAGCAAAGAATTTAAAATTTATCCAATATGGTATCTTTTAATTTTCAGAAATATCAATTAATGACAATGATAACAAGTCTTTAATACATTATTTGGTTAATTTACATGATTTATTTATTTTCAATACACATTTTTTAAGACATACATCCTTGAAATCTCATACGGCTTCTACTATATTTTATACACCATATTCTAGACTATACTTTATATGTCCCCCAAGCCCCCCATATTTTAAAACCCTGATCTTTGTGGGTTCTATATCTAAACTTTAGAGTTTAGAAATATCATTAATATACAAAAGGTTTAGGGTACAAAGCTTATCTGAAGGTTGTCGGGTCCCACAGAAAAGAGAGGGCACATTCAAACTGGGTACTTTTCAGAGAGTCTAATAAAGACTCTCCTTGTGAAGATATGGGCAAAGTGTAGAGAAACTTGAAAGATAGAGCAGCCTCCTAGGGCGGATACCATTTGGAAGCCATTACTCCTCTTGATCTGAAGTGACCAGTGGGGCATGCTGTCACGGAATGTGGGAGAGAGAAAGTGTCCCCGAGGGATGAGCCATAATGTCAAGAGTTGCAGCAAGCTCGTGCAACTCGGAAAACCAACTGAATAAATGCCTAGTCTTCATTACCTTTGCCCCCTCTCGTCACCAGCTGGTGCTCCCCATTGGCAAATTTCAGTGGTAAGCCAAGGTGGAATCAGTTCATAGAGGTCAGCCTCCCAGGTCATATCACAGGCTGGTGTGGGGTGGAGAGTTCTCTAGAAGCATAAAAACAAAGGTATCTAGAACATCAGGTGCATAAGATTCTATTCTGTGATTCTGAACTTCTTGCTGCTACGTATACGTCTAAACGTTGTTTGAGATGGTTTGAAGAGAAGATAGTTCACTCATTTTTTCCCAAACAGCACTCCTTACCTATGTGTGTGCATTGGAATCTCACCCATGATGAGCTTTGTCAAACCCTCACTCCAGACCTATTCAATCAGAATTTCTGGTTTAGGTCTTAGGCATATAGAGTTTGGGTCTCTTAGGGAACTTCTCATATACATCTTAATTAAGAATCATTGATTTGGACCTTCTGACATATTATATTTGCATTTAGTCTGTCCACAATAGAGATCTGTTTCTGGATACAGTATTTTGAATGTCTCCCCTTCCTTCCTATTTCCTGCCCATCACTCCTCCCTGTCACAAAAAGAAAAAAGAGTTGCTTTTACTGTATTATGTTTTGATATTTGATGGACATTGTAGGAAATAGCCCTACTGAAAAACTTTGTTGGATTTACTGTAAAGATATTGTTGAAGAAATTGCTCATAACATTCTTTAAAACCTTCTTTAAAACCCATGTAAGAAATGCCTTTCTATCTTGATCCAGGAATAATTATATTTTTCTTCTAATTATTTTTTTACAGAGATCCTGTGAGTCATAGTAATGATTGCACATGATTTTTTATTTTCTTTATTACTGATTGAAAATTCTTAGAATTCAATTTAGCCTCACTTTGACTATGCCAGTCTACTATTTTCTAAACATCTTCACAACATTCATTCCATTGAAAGATAACCAAGTTTCATCTTTAGCAGATGTGTTGTGTGTATTTTGAAATATGCTTTAAATCCAGTTAAATTCCATTAATCTAATTAAAGCAGTTAAAATATTGGAAAAAAAGACCTTGAAAGAGGACAGCTTTCTATTCTCTTTAAGTTCGGTTTACATACACTAATCTTGAATTATCAAGAATGATTAAAGTGTTTTTCTTTGTATTTCCCTTTTATACTCTACTATGCTCTAATAATAATATTCTTTTTTTTTTTTAATTTTTTTAACGTTTATTCATTTTTGAGAGACAGAGTACAAGTGGGGGAGGGGCAGAGAGAGAGGGAGACACAGAATCGGAAGCAGGCTCCAGGCTCTGAGCTGTCAGCACAGAGCCTGATGCGGGGCTCGAACCCACAGACCATGAGATCATGACCTGAGCCGAAGTCAGCCGCTCAACTGGCTGAGCCACCCAGGCACCCCTCTAATAATAATATTCTTGATGTGTACACTTAGAAGTTACAAAGCATCTTTCCATCTAGTATTGCATTTGACCTCCGTGACATTCTGAAATAGACAGGGTAGTTCATTACCTTAATAATACAAAAGAAACATCCTATTAACCTGTATCCCTAGAGCTTTAGGAAGTGTTAATTTTCTTCTTATTTTCATGGTATAGACATGAAATTTCAATCCTTTCCAATCTACAAACTTTCAACTATACTTAATGGTAAGGAGTAGAAAACACTCTCTGTTTTCATATTGTCCTATTTTTATTCTTGTCCTCCACAATTTTGTTGGAATATTTTAACAGAATTAATTATTAAAGGAGAAAAGACGAAGGCCCTCTTTGGTTGTGCATAGATCCATCACCAAATCCTTTTCAAAGTAGGTAGAAAACCATATTAACACACTCTGTACAATCTGCTATTGCCCAAGGCAAGCCATTCTATGAGATATTCGATGTGTCAAATTTTATGCACAACGTCTTGGACAAATGTTTCTGATTCAATAGCCATATCTCTTCTAAGTTGTAGTCACTCTAGCTGCAATCCTAGAAATAAAATGTGGATCACAAAAAGAATACACAAACTGTTTTATAATCTATACAACTGAACTATTGATCCAAGAGCCTTGGGGCTAATGCATTGTGCATTAGGAGAATAGGTAAGAAATCAGAAGGAGAGAGTTAGTTAATTTTCAGTGAGTTTGTTTTCTTGGCAGGCAAACTGCTGATAGTAATTTTTGCAGGTGACCTCTTTCATGCTTACCTTCTGCCTCTCTGCATTAGACAAATCAAAGTCAGCACATGGTGTTGGTCAAAGTGACTAAATGAGCTCTTGTTTATGGGTAATGATCCATTATATTTATGACATCCTTTGGCTGGTGCTGGATGCTCATTTGCAGGTGTCATGGAATTTTGATCACTGTTATCTCGATGGGGCTGATTAATTCACCTTGTAAGAAAAGGAAGCTAAGATGATTCCAATTAGATGCACAACAAGACATCAGCTGTTCAGATTAAGATGAAAAAGTCAGGCTGAATTAGTAAAGATGTCAATTATAAATGCATTAAAAGAGAAATTTACTATAAGAGGAGAATGGAATCTATTTGTCCCTGTAACCAAAGAGAGAATCCACTAAATATGTTGTTTCAAATTGTTTAAAAATTACCGTCAATACTATTGTTAGAGTTTACATGGATGCTCTTAAAATATTTGAAAATAGTTTTGAACTCCTTAGGAATTTGGATGTGTTTTCTTTGATATTTTTTGCATTATTTATTTGCTTACACATTTTTTTTTTTAATTTGAGAGAGAGAGAGATCACCAGCAGGGGAGAGGGGCAGAGGGAGAGAGAGAATCTTAAGCAGGCTCTATGCTCAGAGCAGAGTCTGGATGCAGCCCTTGATCCTACAACCCTAGTATCATGACCTGAGCCAATATCAAGAGTCGGACTCTCGGGGCGCCTGGGTGGCGCAGTCGGTTAAGCGTCCGACTTCAGCCAGGTCACGATCTCGCGGTCCGTGAGTTCGAGCCCCGCGTCAGGCTCTGGGCTGATGGCTCAGAGCCTGGAGCCTGTTTCCGGTTCTGTGTCTCCCTCTCTCTCTGCCCCTCCCCCGTTCATGCTCTGTCTCTCTCTGTCCCAAAAATAAATAAACGTTGAAAAAAAAAATTAAAAAAAAAAAAAAAGAGTCGGACTCTCAACCGACTGAGCCACCCAGGCAGCCCACACTTTTCCTTTTTTTTTTTTTTTTTTTTTTTTAAGAGATAGTCCAGGGGTACCTAGGTGGCTGAGTCGGTTAAGCATCCAACTCTTGATTTGAGCTCAGGTCATGTTCTCACGGTTCATGGGATCGAGCCCCACATTGGACTATGTGCTCATGGCAAAGAGCCTGCCTGGGATTCTCTCCCTCTCTCTCTTTCTGCCTTTCCCAGCTCATGTTCTCGCTTTCAAAATAAATCAATAAGCACTTAAAAATAAATAAATAAATAAATAAGTAAATAAAAAGACATAGTCCAAAAGTAAATTGAACATAGAGCCTGACTACTCAGAGTGGCCTGTGGCCAATGGCATCAATCTTCCCTGGGAGCTTGTTGGAAATGTTGATTGAGTCTTGAGCTGAACTCACACTAGATTACTGAGTTATTCTTTTTGTTTTTTCTTTCTCTCCTTTTTACTTTCGATTTTTTGGGTTGGATAAATGTCTATCGGACTATTCTCGATTTTGCTGATCATTTCTTCTGTTATCTGCTGTCTATGTTAAAGGACCCTCTGGCATGGTAATCTGATGGGGGTTACGATGGGGAAAAGTTCTCAAGCTTGTATCAATGCTCTATTTGCATAGGATTTTATCTGGGTTTGAGGAATCGCTCGCTGACTGTATCAAACTTTAATATTCTAGAAATGTACAAGAAGCAGATCCCCATGCGCTCAGCCTTCCCTCGAGGATATGGCGTCTCCTATAACTCTTAGATAGGACCTGCAAAGGAATATAATCCTAGCCTTTTACTGCATTAACATGCAAGGAGAAAGATGTTTCAGAGTGAATGGGGTCATGTGACTCCTGCCATTGTTGTACCCTCATGGTCTAGACTAGATATCACGAATCTTGGTTTCACCTGGGGACAAATTGTGCCATATGCAAATTCTTTCCTGAATAAAGTTATGCACGTCTGGTGAACCCAGGCTGGCAATTTGTTCTGTTGAATCTTGAAAGAAAAAAAAAAGATTCTTTTTACAGAAAACATGCAGAGTGTCTGAAATATTCCTTTCAGCCATTATTTTTATGCAAATACACAGCTCAAATTGCTCTTAAAGGATGAAAGTGAGAAGTGTCTATCATGAAGACATGAAACCCGGGTTTTAACATGCAGGAAGTTAGGATAACCCGATTGTGGGGAGTCTGCGACAGACAGACTGAAGAAGGCTATTAACCAGGTGCAATTCAAGTACAAACCAACTCGCAGTGAGCGATACAACTTGCTCAAGGTAGAGTGCTCAGTATTTTAACTCTCCATAGCATTAGGTCACGGTTATTTCTTTTAAGGCCAGTACCACCTCCTACCATGTTGGATGCTCATGGGTTGCTATGATGTCTCCTTTGGCCCTGCCGGGATGGAAGTACATGTGATTTTCATCATTTTTGTATTTTTAAGTAGAAAGCTCTTTGAAGTGTATGCTTTCCCTCAATTGACAAAGGAGAGCCATGTAAGCGTTGACCAAATTATTCTTCTTTGGACCTCTAGTGCCTAGCAAAGGAGGCAAGAATGACCAAACCAAGTAAATGTAATGATTCAGGTTGTTATTATGTGCATGAGTTTTACCTAACTATGTAACAAGGATGCCTTCAGCGGCTTTGCTGTCTACCCAATTCTAAACGGACTCAGTCAATGATGACTTAAAATAAGACTAACGCCTATAAGAGTAGTTATATCATCTTTATTTATAATAATTGAGAAGTAAAAATGACCTACACTGGGGCTTCCAAAGAGGAAGCTATTGAGCTAAATTACATCCCAACAATGTAATGGAGTGCATCCTTAAAAACATCATGATATAGAAGATCATGTAATAATGTGAAAGACGATCAAAATGTATCCTACTGGGTCAGAAAGGATTAGGGGACATAATATCCCTGTTTGGATAATTATAAACAGATAAAAGACAAAGGACGAATATGGCAAGAAGAAAGAAATGGCAAAATGCTCACTTACATCTCTGTGTTGGATTATCCCAAGCTCTGTGGGATTATGAGCGAGTTACGGATTTGCTTTTTGGTTTATAATTACCTGTTTTTTACATTTCTAAACAAACATGTTTCTTTTTAAAGAAGAGACAAAAGTTATGTTAAAAACAATTAGAGCCCCCCAAGTACATAAGCATGAGAAAATACACTGGTTGTCTTATTCAAGACATTTCTAATTTCTATGATGACCCAACAAGGTAGACATTAGAATCCTAATACATTTATAGGTGACAAGACCGCACCCCCCCCCGACCGAGGAGCTTTGAGATTGTCTCCAAACAGGTAGGGGGTGAGTGTTGGTGCTGCCACTCCCTTGCTGTCTCTCCCATGCCACCCCACCACCCATTGGCAGCTTCTGTGTGAGATTTTAATGGTTTTCCTCTTCTTTTTTCATTCACTGACCACTTTGCGATCTCCTTCCCTCTGGCTTTCAAAGCAGTTTTCTATTTACCTCTCACCAGCTCACTCACTCAGCAAATATTCATTGAACACTTGATAATCTATGCACGCAAGGGATAGAGTTATGTGCCAGTGAGGCAGAGATAAATCCGACATAAGCCCGAGCCTCAATGAGTTCACACCCCACGGCACAGCACAGAATAATAGTTCAACCCGGTTCTCCATTGCCAAGTGTTCAGGGACGAACCCGAGGCTTTGACAGCAAGAGAAGGGGCTGGGTGAGTGTCACGAAATAGGGATCAGATTACTTAGTTTATTAGAATTGTGCCTAAAACACAAAGGAGCATGTCCTGGGGTCATCCGAGGCCAGATGCAATGCTTTGCACCTCAGATACAATGCTTTTGTCACTTTGATATGGTTGTTTTCTTCAATATCCTCTCGACATTGTTGGGTGTTACTGTAGTTTTGGTGTTGGGTCCTTCTGCAGATTTTTGCTTTTTTTTTTTTTTTTTTTTTCTTTTGGTGGGGACGGCTGTTTTCCCCAGGTCTAGTCCCACCAAATTGAAGAGAATTAAATGTGTGGACAGAAATGATCCCTGAGGGCAATTTTTGAATTCTTACTTTTAGAAATAAATACTTTGTATTATAAAGCTAGTAAAAACAACAAAAAGAAGACTCTTTTAATTTTAAACAGCCACAATTATTTCTTGAAGCCTAAAACACATACTTAATCCTTTAAAATCTTATGAGAGATAATCTAGTGTGTGTTTTAGACTTAATTAGAAATAAGCGGTGATGTTCTCTTTTGATAATGCTACAATTTATAATTCCCCATAATTGTTACTTTTTCCCAGTCTTTAATGTTCTGATCAGGTTTATAAAATGAAGCCCAGCGGGGCGCCTGAGTGGCTCAGTCGGTTAAGTGCCTTACTTTGGTTCAGGTCATGATCTCATGATTTATGGGTTTGAGCCCCACCTCGGGCCCTGTGCTGACAGCTCGGAGCCTGGAGCCTGCTTTGGATTCTGTGTCTCCCTCTCTCTCTCTGCCCTCCCCCGCTCAGGCTCTGTCTCTCCCTCAAAAATAAATAAACTTAAAAAATTTTTTTTTAATTCAAAATAAATCCCAGAAATATCCACTCTGTTTTTCACAGTTTGAGTTGATTTCTTAGAAATGCTTGGCAAATGCTTCTTTTTTGTTGTTTGTTTTTCTGTGAAACGAAGCTTTAAAAAAATAGACACATCTTGCTATGGAAGTGGCTGATAGGGGCTCAGAATCTGTACACTCGGTCATTCCCCCCATGCAGACTTTATTAAACGTTTTTAATAAATTTGGTGATTACTGGATGTGTTTTCTGGCTGATGTGAACACTAACACTGTTGACGAATTGTTAATGTTCAATCAATACGTATTGATTAAGGTCTCCGACACGTCAAGCTTTCAACTTAAGAAGTCAATCTTGCTTGCAAAAGTTGAGGAAAATCCCATTTATTTAGAGCTAACAAGTGTGGTGTAATTGTTTCAGGATCTCGTTTTCTAGGACACTGGCAAAACCCTACAATAAGTAGTGTCTTGTGCTTTAAAATTCCCTAACATATTTTGCTTCTTTTCTTTGGCTGGTGTGGTTTGTAGAAAATTGTAAACGTGTGCCTTTTCTGGAAACTTGAGGAGCGTTTAACGGAGTTCTCTTCCTAACAATAGAAAACGCCCATTTTCCTCCAGGTAGTGTTTGTAGGGTACGAACAGCTTCCTGAATTGCTACCCCTCCAAATGTTACGATTTACAGAAGCCAAAAGAGTGTGCTTCGGAAATAATATCGGAGGAACTGGGTGCTTCGGTTTGAGACGCGGGAGTCGGCCTCGGCGACGGCCATGTTGAGGAAGAGCAACATGGCGGTGAAGCGTGGGGGTGCTGGCGCCACACCTGGTTCAATCCTGCTTCTGCCTCGACTGGCTATGGGCTTGGGGGGCAAATCTCTCAGCTTCTCTAAGACCCAGGCTTCCCGGCAGTAAAATGGAGAGTACCACACTGCCTCGCTGGGACTCTAAGGATTAAGTGGCCTGTCATATAGAATGCTGGTGGCCGGGGGCCAGGCGCATTGCCAACAGCCTTGATCGGAGTCCGCGGATGCTGTTTTATGAAGGGAAGTGTGTTGTCATTCTTCCGCTTCATCTTGTTTTATGCTGTCTCCGTCTCCTACTAGTCGCATGGCTGGGATCCTGTCACTTCTTATCGATCTTCAAGTTTTTCTTGGAAAGATGCAGTTACCTAAAGCCTGCCTAACCCTGCATCTGTGTTTACCTGCGCGATTCTGTCACATCCCAGTGAAAAGTGACTTTCCAGAAGGAAGAGCACTTATCAAGAGCCTGGGAGCTGAAGCCGATATGCAAATGTGCTGGCCAGATGGGGCACAAGCTGTCTGGCTGCAAGGAGGGTGATTGCCTGACAGGGGATAGCTTGCTATTCTCAGGGCGGCCCCGGCCAGTGACCTGGCTAGTGATGCAGGTGCAGATCCCTCTGGGGTGGCCCTCAGCCAATGAATAGGCAAGCCACAGTGTGAAGGGCTGGCCGTTCCCCCCCACCCCCCACCCCAGAACATTCTTTGCTAAGAGATGCCCATCTGCTATGTTGTCATGCTATGACCACTCCTGCCCCTTTTCTTCCCACCGTTCTTGTTCCCTAATAAACTTTTCTTACAACTCACTGTCTCCATGTCTGTGCCTGGAGGACCCCACCTGAGACAGGGACCAAGGGTAAAAACTCAAGAGGCACCAAAACAATCATCAGGATTGGGCAGGTTGCTGAGAATCCGATCAGGCGGAGAGGGTCAATCCAGACTGAAGGGGACCAGCTAAGGCTGTGTCCGAGGGGTGCCTTGGAGGGATTGCCCAGTGCGGGTCCTCTCGGGAGCATCAAATCACCTCACTAATGGAAAAGTGCTCTGCAAACTCCACAGCACCATCCAAACGTGAGCAACTCTTGGTCTGTGCGTTGTTTTGCACCCTAGAGGACCAGGGCACCTTCCTAACAAGGTTGTGGGGAGGCCGGTGCTGTTCGCAGCGCTCCCTCTATTGGCAAAGTTGATACATATGTTTCAAAAGCAATCCCGGGCAATTTGTTCTCTGCTTCCCCCAAATGTCATGGGCGAAAAGTTAAAGAGGTGTAGAGCCCAGGTCGGACCCACTGCCAATCCTTAAAACCTTTAGGGGGCGCTCTAACATTTGTCAATATTCGCTCACCACCCAGTAGTCAGCATCTGGGGTCAGAGCTGGAACACAGGCGTGCGTATTTCTGGTGTGGGGTGCTGGGGGGGCGGTGCACACGGCCCCACGCTTATCCTCCTGTGGACACTGACCTTTTGTCGTTTAAGCCAAATGATTCATGCCTAGCCTGTCGCTACAAATGTTACACCTAAGAGTTAATGCGATAGCAGTAAAATCCAGAATATATGGAAGAAACACAAGATCTTTGAGGCATGTGGAGTTCAGAGTTTTGCTCTGGCCTGCCAGCTCCAGAGTCTCACCTTAGGGGGAAAAAAAATGCACGCTTCAAGGGTTTCAGTGACCCGAGCTGATGCCACAGAAGATAAGAATGCAGAATTGTTAGAAGATAGTCCTCAGTAATTCCGTGCCTCTGTCCTGGACCTTTATGAGGAAGCTTGTTGAAAAATAAACAGATACATTATTAATTTTAGATACGGACAGAATTATGGGCATCTCATTCAGCATGAACTTCAACGGGCATTTGGTAAAAGGTTTAGGAGAGAAAACACTGCTAGTTACAATCATTGTTTTCAAGCTCTCAGGATGGAGACATTCTCTTAAGCTACATAAAGATCCTGGTTCCACTGTATCTGTAACCTATATATCTGCACTTTTTTTTCTTTTTTCTTTTATATTGGAGACGGTGAGAGACAGAGCATGAGCAGGGGAGAGGCAGAGAGACGGAGACAGAATTTGAAGCAGGCTCCAGGCTCTAAGCGGTCAGCCTGATGCGGGGCTTGAACCCACAAGCAGTGAGATCATGACCTGAGCCAAAGTCTGATGCTTAACCAATTGAGCCACCCAGGCACCCCTGCACTTTTTTTTTTTTTTCTTTTCAGCCAGGAGTCCCCTTTGCGACCAGTTTTTATAGAACTTTTCAGTTTCAACGTGTAGCAAGACAAATTGGCTGTAAAGGTGTGCCCGACCCGTGATGCTGTGTTTTCCACTGTAAAGATACACCTCGGTACTTTCCATTAAGGGCCCGAAACATGCAGAAATGTTCAAGTCATTGGAGCACAGTCAATCTGTATTTTCGATCTTGGGAAGTGTGAAAACTAATGAAAATGTCTTTAAAAATGTTTGCTAGTTAGGACCAGAAGAGTCGTGAAATTTGCTTCTCTTACCGTATTTGGTACATTACATTTAGAAGCATGATTACATTTAAAGGTGTTTATGATAGTATAGGTTTTCCAGTTGAATTCGCTTTTCATTACATTTCATGTTTGTTACAACTAAAGCTTTAGTCCTATTCTGAATCTGAAACTGAACTATAGACAACACCCTGGCCATCGTAGCTTCACTCAGTAAATTACCCTGAATTTTGACCTTTTCTGTTCAGCGTTAAGTAACTGGGTACAACACACCTTATGAGTAACAGATGGAAATTTAAAAGAAGAAAAAAAAAATAAACTCAACTTTTGCCAACTTGCCTAGTTATCTTGCTTCTCCGGCTATTGCAGTCAAAGTTTCTTTTTTTTTTTTATTTTTATTATTTTTTTTTTCTTTTTCAACGTTTATTTATTTTTGGGACAGAGAGAGACAGAGCATGAACGGGGGAGGGGCAGAGAGAGAGGGAGACACAGATTCGGAAACAGGCTCCAGGCTCCGAGCCATCAGCCCAGAGCCCGACGCGGGGCTCAAACTCGCGGACCGCGAGATCGTGACCTGGCTGAAGTCGGACGCTTAACCGACTGCGCCACCCAGGCGCCCCTCAAAGTTTCTTTTTTTGAGGCACTTTTAGAATTTTTATTAATTTCGGATGTACAGCGTTTTATTTGTTAGAGGCAAGCCACGAGGGGCGGTTTCTGCAAAAGAGAGACCCTAGAATCTAAGTTCCATGACTTTACCACTGAGTTCTGTGACCCGGGCTGGTCACCCAACCTCATGCCGAGTCCCCTTATGGTTGGATAGAAGGGCTAAAACTGACTTGGCTGCAAAAGTCTCTCTCGCTCTAACATTTTATAATTCTCCACTCTTCCCTGCGCTTGCTGTTTCTTCATTTTTGCACTTTTCCCAAACACAGATAAAATTGGACGCGACACAGAAGCTGGAGGCGTCTGAAGTAAACCAGAAAAGGCATCTGACGCTATATTATGCTAACCCCTTGCCACTGTGGGCCAGCTGCACTCCTAGGGAGACCCGGGACTGTCTACCACTCGCTCACCTTTGAAAGTAACTTTCACAACATCACATCCTGAGAGGTCTTGCGTGTTTCCTAATCCCTTCAGCGGTAGTAGAAGCAGAATCTCACTGTTATTACTCTGTGCCTTGAATCCAAGAGATTTGCAGAGTATGCATTTTTGACAGCAAAATTATTCTCTTTTCCTAACAGGCTTTTTACTTGGCTTGGCTTTGTACTTGTAAGCAGAGATGCACTTGCATTAGTTGGGTCATTTGGGAAAGAACATGTGACAGATGTGCACTCTGTGATTCAGATATTGTTATTGCTGAAGACATACAATTTTTTTTTTCATCTTCAGCGAGTTTGACAGTTACATCCAAACACATTTTCATTGATTGCAGTGTTTGTTGTATTTCCAGATGCCTTAAGAGCCCCAACGATTACAGTTCCGTGAAGAATGAGTTTCTTATTTTCTTTAGCAAGTGCACGTAGGCTCACACTGCTCCTCCCCAAGGAGTTTCTATGGAGTTGGATCAATGTCGTGTGCTCAACTGTACTTTTCTTGCTCCTTCTTGAAGACAATTCCTAGAGAAGGCAGCCAGTAGATGGCTTAGCTCTTACAAACCAAAAACGGACTGGATGTTTCCAGTTTCTCAAGCAAAACATTCGGTTCTCCCTGAAGATCAAAATGTGTTTTGCTTTTGGTGTCAAGAATATGTTTCTGTTCCTCTTCTGCTTAGGGATTACATTGATCTAGTCCCATTTATAATTTCCCAGTTACATGGGGTCATGATGTGCCTTCCGTAAATGACGTAAACATCTATTATGGAAATAGCACGGGTACCAAAGATAGTCACTCACTAACTGTGAACTCGGTCACTGCTGTCCTCCCAACATTCCTGTAGAAATGAAGCAAAGGAATATACGTGAATTTATAGAAGAGTGATTGGTAAGTAACCCAGACCAAAAAATTAAATGAGTATTTTGGCATGGAGAAACATATGTCTGATTCTATTGTCTGAATCACATTGGCCATTTTTTGAAGTTTATTTATTTTTTGAGAGACAGAGGGGGAGAGAGAGAATCTCAAGCAGGCTCTGAGTTGCCAGTTCAGAGCCCGTCGCAGGGCTCAAACCCATGGACAGTGAGATCATGACCTGAGTTGAAATTAAGAATCGGATGGGGCGCCTGGGTGGCGCAGTCGGTTAAGCGTCTGACTTCAGCCAGGTCATGATCTCGCGGTCCGTGAGTTTGAGCCCCGCGTCAGGCTCTGGGTTGATGGCTCAGAGCCTGGAGCCTGTTTCCGATTCTGTGTCTCCCTCTCTCTCTGCCCCTCCCCCGTTCATGCTCTGTCTCTCTCTGTCCCAAAAATAAATAAACGTTGAAAAAAAAAATAAAAAAAAAAGAAATTAAGAATCGGACGTTTAACAGACCGAGCCACCCAGGCACCCCCATATTAACCATTTTAAACAGTACTTTATAATACAATTTAATACTATTTGTAAGCAGAGGAATAAGGTTGGACAAAATATATCGCTCTGGAAATTTCCCTCTTCATTCTGTGAGCTACACACATTTAGGATCAACTGTTGAATGAAATGGGTACAGGTCATTGGAAATGTCTCCTTATTTTCCCTGTCCTGGGTGTTAAGAAAAGTTTTAAGCTGTTTCTTTCTTTCCTTAAGCCTCTGAGAGGCAAGTAGTATAAATCAACTCATTAATGCTTGCAAAGTCCTAGTCCCGATAGACATTGAGAACTTAGGGCAGGAGATGGCCATTGTCCAATGGCGTGCTGCTAAATGCTAAACAGCTCGTTCTCGAAGGAGGTACTCGGAAGACCCTTACCTACGGTGCTTGCCAGTTGCTGTAAATGATCCACCACGGCTGATTTCAGGGTAGCAGTGTGAAATCACTGAACACACAAGGTGAGTCGAAATACTAAGAATCGGCTCTCGCAAACTGGTTTAAGAGCCAACACACCATTGGCTCTTTCAGTAACACTGGCCCACCTGTGCCTTAATCCTTGTTGGCTTATCATAAAATGGAAACACTTGGGATGCATCATGTCTTTTAAAACTTCTATTCTCTTTTTTAGCAGGGACACAGGAATGAATCGGATTGAAGCAGACAGAGCAGAAGAGGCGTGTTGGTATAACGTGGGGAGTGCCATTTATACCATAGCCCAGAGCGCCCCCCGGGGTGGTACCAGCTAGAGCTTGGCGTAGCTGTGTTCGGTGTCTCTGTTACTGCTCCTCTGGCTTATACTCACTCCCCCCAGATTCCCCCAACACCCCCCTCCCCAGCAACTCATGGTGCATTACATCATATCTACTGCTCTGGGAGAGACGGTTATCCCGTTCCCCTGTTCTAATCTAAACCTGACCTGCTTCTGTTTGGGCTTGTGTATTCCTGGTTCTCCTCACAGGCAGTGTGAGCTAGACAGGAAGAGGCCCCAGAGAAAAGTAAAGGGGGCACTCTCACGGCTGAGTCCAGAAGCTATGCGCAAAGATGTGTCAGGACACAGCCTGGGAGGGAGGGTTGAGGAATCTGTGTGCCCACAGCCCTGTCACCGAGCCAGGAACACTGAGGCCCAGTGTCCATTATCTGGGGGAGGAAAAAAGAATAAATCAGCACTTCTCCACGCAGCTAAATTACCCTTAAAAGACCTCACAACTCAGTTGGCTTCTCCAGCTGAGTCATGGCTTCCTGAGAAGCCAGGGGGCCTGATGCACACTATGTGGGTGGCTCTGCGTGGGGCAGTAACCCAGTGCTAATCCCAACTCCGTGGACGTGAGCTTTTGAAAAAGAACAACAAGGCTGCTTGATTGATGGTGTTATTTTGGCCTTTCTGGGGGAGAAACTCACTTCGGGAGTAGAGGGAAACAGATTCTCCGCATGGTGCTCTGTGCTCGCAAACCCAGGGAAGATTCCCAGAGGGCAGAATGTTGTGTGCTCAGTTGTCTAGGGCAACATGGAGGGGAAGCTCCATCTGGCAGACTGAGATTCAGGGGGCCTGGCGACAAGTAGGGCCGGGCTCTGAGGAAGGCACAGATCTAAGATTGGTCTGTGTCTGGGCGCACCGCGCTGAAGAACCGCCCCCACCCCCTCCACCTACATACTTACACATGCTCATCACTCTTTCCAAAAAGGAGAGGCCAAAAAGAAATACCAATAGAGGCATCGGCACACATGGCAGCTACCATGATCCTCCCTGCCAAAAATGGCCAATAAAGCGGTCATTATAGTTTTGCTGTGAGATGATGGATCCTTCAAACAGAATGCCGGTCTAGAAAGATTTGTAGAGTATGAGCACAATATATGTTATAAAGAAGCTATTGGTTGCAAGTAACAGAAGACCTACCTCAAGGCAGCTTAAAAGGAAGAGCGAAGGCATTGGGGGGGGGGGGAGGTCAGTGGGGAAAAGGGGTTCGTAGAACGTCATTAGGCTGTTTCATGGTAGCCGAGAGCATAGAGGCCGCCAGGCCTATGGACTGGAGCCCGGACGGAATCTGCGGGTAGGGCGCGTGGGAGGCCCTTCATGGTTTTGTGCCTTCTCCCCACAGTACTGAGTCATGCTTCTCTGGCTGCAGTAGAGGTCTCCGCACATATATCCACAGGACAGAAAAGGATGACCAAGAGTTCCTGAATTTTCCGTGTTCCAGCCGAGGCCTTTCCATCCTAGCCTGCAAAATTCCCAAGGGAGAAACAGAAGTTTCCCAGCGTGGCCAGGTGCTACCCTTGATCGACCAACTGTGGGAAGGTCGTAGGGTCCGGGGAAGGAACCTGATTCGCCCACAGGAGGTCTCTACAGCCTGAAAAAAGGGAGTTTTCTTTTGTTTCCTGCTGGAATCCCTCTTTGTCCGTGACAACATACACGAGAGCAGAAAGGTCAGGGGTTTCGAGCCCGGCCAATCTGCACGTAGACCTCACTGTCCAATTACTAGTTGTTTAACTCAAGACAAATAATGTAACTTCTCCCAAATTCGAATTTCTCACAATCACAAGAAATTCATGTTGTCTGGAAGGGTGGGCCTCGGAGTGAGTCCTGGTACCGTGGGCATCAGCCATACTTGGAATTTGTTGTAAGTGCAGATCCTCACTCTTTCCCAGCCTGCATCAGAAACTCTGGGGGTGGAGCCCAGTGACCTCTGTTTGGACCAGCCCACCACCAGAAGCATGCTACAGTTTGAGAACTGCTCCAGGGTGCTGGAGGGATCCTCCAAGGGCCCTCACCAGTGGCCTACAAAGTCCTGGCTGAGGGCCCATTGGGACTGCCAACCCCCCGCAACCACCCTCCCCCACGGCTGTCTGGGCAGGGACACTGGGCAAGATGCCTCTGGAATCCAAAGTTCTTGGGACCGTAAGTCGTCTGGCATAGTTTTCCTGAGAAGTGGGGTTTCTCCACCCTGAGTCAAGGAAGGATTAAAAAGTAGAGGCTCAGTTGGTCAAGCGTCTGACTTTGGCTCGGGTCATGATCTTTCAGTTCATGGGTGAACTGCATCGGACTCTGTGCTCTCAAGGCAGGGTCTGCTCCAGATCCTCTGTCTCCCTCTCTCTCTCTGCCCCTCCCCCACTTGCTCTCTCTCTCTCAAAAATAAACATTAGGGGCGACTGGGCGTCTCAGTCACTTGAGCATCCGACTTCGGCTCAGGTCACGATCTCGCGGTTCGTGGGTTCAAGCCCCACGTTGGGCTCTGTGCTGACAGCTCAGAGCCTGGAGTTGCTTCAGATTCTCTCTGTCTCTCTGTCTCTCTGTCTCTTTCTCACCCTCCCCTGCTTGGCCCTGTCTCTCTCTGTCTCCAAAACAAATAATAAACATCAAAAAATATTTTTTTTAATAAAAAAATAAAATAAACATTAAAAAAAAAAGTAGAGGTATTTGAAAGACTAGGGAACCAGATACGTCCTGGATGGGTGCTTGTTCGGATGCAGAAGACTATAGACCCATCTGATACTTTTCCAGGAAATTCTTGGGAAAAGATGTCTCTCTAACCAGCGCCGCCAGATGCCGAAGAGGCAGGGGAAGCCGAGGGAAATAGCAGAGCCCCTCTCACTGAAGGAGAGGCAAACTACACAGGCGGGAAGGGTAGGAGACAGCAAAATTACAATAGACAGGATGAGACTTCACGCACGGGGATGGCACCATATTGATTGCTGGAGGTGAATGGAAGTTCTGTGATCTGACCCGTATGGCAGCGCAGCTCGACAAAGAGATACCGAAGAGCAAGGTTGAAGGCAATCGCTGAAAAAAAAAAACAACCAATGACTGTTTGAGATGCTGCTTGGAAAATACATACGCATCATGGATGCTTAATAAGCAGCTGCCACTTACTGAGTGCCTGGATGAGCCAGACTCTTAGTGAAGCAACTAAAAAAAAAAAATGATGTCGTTGATTTTTATGATAACCTTGTGAGGAGGTTATTATAATTCCTCTGGTACAGAGAAGGAAACTGAGGCTCAGAGGAGGTTAGTTAAGTGGCCAGAAGCCAGAGAGCAAGTCAGCAGAGCCAGGCCGAGCCGGGGCGGGGGGCGGGGTGGGGGGGCCCATCCACTTCTTTGTGACCCCAGAGCCACGTTGTAACTGAGGCTTCTTCATGGTAGTTATTTTAATAATACGCTAATCCCTGAATCGGGGATATGACTCATTTCCTTCCGGGATGGAATCCCTGAGCGTTCCAGACTGCGGATCTGGAATAGAGAGATTACCTCTCGGCACTTTATTTGTCCACGTGGCTCCCCACCCAGGGGTCCTGCTCAGCAGAGTCACAGACCTGCTGTTTCAGAACCAGGAGGCCGCTTTGCTCAGCTGGCATTTACGTGACCCCCCCCCCCTTAAAAATTCAAAGGCAAAGTCCAAGCGTAATTGGTAACTTTTGCTCCTCCGGGTGAAACTCCAGGGGAAGCCTAGGAGAGACCTTTGTAAATTGCAAAAGGCCAGGAGTCACTGGGCTCCACTCCCAATGGCTGTGACAGTGGATCCCTGCAGGTGGGGAGCTGTGTGCTTACCGCGTCCCGCCTCCTCCCTTCAGGTAAAATCGGAGCCATTTATTGCCCCTGTCACTCCCTCGCACACACACCTGTTTATGAGCATGAATCACAGATTTCCAAATAACAAGGAGGACTGTTTTTTTTTAACACCCACCCCACAGCCCAGCGCCTTCCAGCCTCCCTTCCAGCTGCCCGTCAGGCGGATTCTGACCAGCCCAGCGGAGGTGCAGGGGTGGTGAAGCCATCAAGTCAGTCCCCAGGAGCTTCAACACTCACAGCAATTTGTAGTGCAATTACCAGCTGAACTTGGTCTAGGTCCCGGCCGGAGCCCTCGCTGAAGGGTGTGGTGTGAGAGCCCAGCAATTGGCCGTGGGTGAGAGCCTTGCAGGGGATTACTGGGCTGAGGCTCAGGTCCAGGAAAACTGAAGGGGCTGGAGAATGTACCAGAAAGGCTTACAACCGCAGGACTGTGCTCGGGGTCAGTCCTTCTCCTTTTTCTGCCTCTAGAAATGCGTTGCTATTAATTCCATTAAAACTAGGCGATGTGCAGGCTGACTGCCTTACAGAATAACCCTGAGAGCTTCTTGTTTGGGGGAGAGGCAAACAAGTCAAATCGACAGAGGGACTTAGCCCTTGAGGAGTCAGATGGCCCTTGTATGCCCCTGCTCCCCCCGTTCAGAAAGCTATGTCACCTCCTGGGACTGTGCCCTGATAAGAGAGGTATGCTACCCTACCTGGAGGAGGAAGGGCCAAAGTCTGGAGGCTCAGTAGAATTCTGAGTCCTCCCCCAACTTTAAGTCGCTAATAAAAGATGAAGGAATGTTCATACTTCATCCTTGTCGTTGTGTATTTACTATAGATAAAGCGCTCTCTTAGGTATATTTCCTTTAATATTTATAGCTAACCTGGGTGTGGGCTTGGAAGCATCATTTGACAAGAGAACAATGGAAAACATCCAAGCATCTGGACCAGCACAGTTATGGATGACACTGTCCAGGGCTTTATCCAATATGTTTATCAATAGAAAATGTTTCAGGTCAGATCTTTTTTTATTAAGTTTTTTTTTTTTTAATTTTAAATCCAGTGTAGTTAACATACAGTGTTCTATTAGTTTCGAGTGAGTAATATAGTGATTCAGCAGTCCTGTGTATTACTCAGTGCTCATCATAAGTGGACTCTTAATCCCTTTCACCTAATTCCCCTACCCCCACCCCCCCCCCACCAACCTCCCCTCTGGTGACCATCAGTTTGTTCTCTGTGGTTAAGAGTCTGTTTGGGGCGCCTGGGACTGGGTAGCTCAGTCAGTGGAGCAGCCAACTTTGGCTCGAGTCACGATATCACGGTTTGTGAGTTCGGGCCCCGCATCGGGGTCACCGCGGTCATCGTGGAGCCTATTTTGGATCGCTCTTTCTCTGTCCTTCCTCTACTCGTGTTCGCTCTCTCTCTCTCTCTCTCTCTCAAAAATAAGCATTAAAAAAGAGTCTGTTTTTTAGTTTGTCTCTTTTTCCTTTGTTCATTTGTTTTGTTTCTTAAATCCCATGTGTGAGTGAAATCGTGTGGCTGAATTTTCATGGCTGAATAATATTCCATTGTGTATGTATAATAATCCATTGTGTATGAATATTCTTTATCCATTCATCAGTCGATGGACACTTGGGCTCCTTCCCTATCTTGGCTATTGTAAGTGATGTTGCAATAAACATAGGGGTGCATGTATCCCTTTGAATTAATGTTTTTGTAATTTTGGGGTACTCAGTCAGTAGTGTGATTATTGAATGGCAGGGTAGTTGTATTTTTACCTTTTTTAAAGCTTCTTTATTTATTTTGAGAGAGAGAGAGAGAGAGAGAGAGAGAGAGCCAGGACGGGCAGAGAGAGAGGGAGAGAGAGATTATCCCAAGCAGGCTTTGCACCATTAGCACAGAGCCTGACTCGGGGCTCGATCTCAAAAACCCTGAGGTCATGACCTGAGCCGAAATAAGAGTCAGACGCTTAACTGACTAAGCTACCAAGAAGCCCCTGTATTTTTAACTTTTTGAGGAACCTCCATACTGCTTTCCTCAGTGGCTGCACCAGTTTGCGTTCCCATCAACAGAGCACAAGGGTTCCTTTTCCTCCACATCCTCGCCAACACCTGCCGTTTCCCGTGGTTTTGATTTTAGCCATTCTGACAGGTGTGAGATGACCTCTCATTGTAGTTCTGATTTGCACTTCCGGGATGATGAGTGATGTTGAGCGTCTTTTCATGTGCTTGTTGGCCATCTATAGTTCTTCTCAGGTCAGATCTTTTAATAATTTATGCTCAGAAAAAAAAACACTACAAAAAGCATTTTTCCTCGGAGGCCAGAGTCTCTCCGTGGTTGCGTAGGTCCTCAGGTGTCCCTTTTCCATTAGGCTGCTGGGAAGCCCAGAAAAATAATCAGTGAGCAGTTATTGCAACTGTATTGGCACTGTGCCTAACATATTTGCTTTCTCCTTTCCTGCAGTTGCCTTCTCCCCTTCTACCTCTCCTCTCCACCTACAAAGATCACAGATTCTTTGGGAAACAGAGGCCAGCATGAATAATCAAGGAATATAATGAATAAAATAAGGAGCAAACAAACAAAAATGTAAGTGGCGAAGACTGGCCTCAAAGGCGGATCTCCTAATGCTAAAAGCTGCAATTTTCCACATCATCACACCGCCCTTTCTGGCAGTTCTGGTGTGTTTTTGCCAGAGGATCCCCCAGGAATAGATGTGTTCTGGTTCCTGGGGTGCGGAGGGGTGCACAGTGGTGTCACCTGGATGGGGAGAACGGGTGCTGAGGACAGAGATCTGACCCCACAAGGGCTAAGCCCCTGCGTAAATGTGACTCGTGTGTTTCTCCCCCAAACAAGCAGCTTTTGGGTTATTTTGCAAGCCAGTCAGCCTGTGCATCTCCTAGTTTTAGGAATGAACAGCAACATGGAGCTCCTGGGTGGCTGGGTCAGTTAAGCATCTGACTTTGGCTCAGGTCAGGATCTCAGAGCTTGCGAGTTCAAGCCCTGCATTGGGCTCTGCTTTAACAGTGCAGAACCTGATTGGGATCCTCTCTCTCTCCCTCTTTCTCTACCCCTCTCCCACTTACGTTCTCTCCATCTTTCAAAATAAGTAAATAAACTTAAAAAGGAGGAATTAGCAGCAATATGTTTTTAAAGGTTGAAACAGGAGTGAGAGTGACCTCGAGCCCTTGGGCCACCGTGGCCCCACCCCTGTGCCCTCACCCACCTGGACAGCAGGGAGTCGTCCTTATCAGAGCAGAATGGTCTGGAAGTTGCTGGCCACCTGCCACTGACTGTATTTTCCTCAGGAGCAACCCAGCAGTCTTTCCTTGAGGGGGGAAATCTAATTACAAGGAATTTACAAACATATTTGGAAAGAAAGGTCAGGCAGTCCTTTCTCAATTAGATAGAAGTTGGCTTTAATCACCTCCCTGGCAACATGTCCCCTCGGGAGGCAGGCGCTGGTGCAAATGAAGACTGGAGCAGAGAATTAGAGCGTGTGTGTATGAGCGTGTGCGCGTCTGTGTCTGTGTGCGTTAAGTGTGTGTGTGTGTGCGCGCGTGTGAATTGCATGAGTGAGCATGCGAGTGTGCGTGAGCTTGTATACGTGAGTGCGTGTTGGAGGGAGTTTTTTGAGTGAGTGTGTAGGTGAGTGTGTGTGCCGTGGAAGTGTGTGCATTCTGCACAGGGGGTTGCTGGAGTCTTTTTTTTTTTTTTATGTTTATTTATTTATCTATTTATTTATTTATTTATTTTTGAGAGTGACAGAGCAAGCAGGAGAGGGACAGCGAGAGAGGGGGACAAAGGATCTGAAGCGGGTTCTGCGCTGACAGCAGAGAGCTGGATGGGGGGCTCCAAGTCCCAAACTGTGAGATCACGACCTGAGCTGAGGTGAGACGCTTAACCGACTGAGCCACCCAGGCGCCCCACTGGAGTCTCTCTCCTTGCGTGACAGGGAGTCACAGGGGAAGGAGAATGACACCGGAATGGGAGCTTGCCTGACCTTTCCCTGAACTGACAGAAAGCGTGGACTAAAGCGATTGGCCTCAATGATGATGCCTCCCCGCCTCCCCCACGCACCTAACAGTCCTTGAATAAATAAGGAAAGGCAGACAGGCACAATTCCCTAGAAAATAAGCTAATCACATAATCTTCCCATTAGCTTCCCACACGGGCTCCACAGCTCGACTGGCGTGTGAAATGGCCCCCACGAGGTTCCCGGTGAGTCCCGGACCGCCCCAGCCTCTCTCAATTTCACAGGTGGGTTCTGGGGCCCAAGGAACCTTGGGAGCAGCAAGCCTGATGATGTCATCATAGCCATGACAGTGCAGAGAGGGGTGTTGGTTCCCCCACGTTCTGAGGGCACAGAGGAATCGAGGGCAGAGCTGGGGCCAGAGTTCCCGAAGCACACTAGAACGCGATTTAGCCTGCTTTCCTCAGAGACGCCCGCCTGTCTTGTCCTTTCTTCATATCCATCTCTTCCTTGCCATCCCTTCCCCTGCTGTCTAGCTTGTGGCTGGATTATGTATGGGTCAGCGTGAGTGGTCTCCTTTTTCCCCTTCTTCAATGAATCACTGCCCCCCCCCCCTCTT
This sequence comes from Leopardus geoffroyi, assembly GCF_018350155.1. Classification (NCBI taxonomy): domain Eukaryota; kingdom Metazoa; phylum Chordata; class Mammalia; order Carnivora; family Felidae; genus Leopardus; species Leopardus geoffroyi. The sequence goes on along the minus strand of NC_059337.1, from coordinate 12,833,743 downwards.
TCAACCTTACAATTGCCCTGAGTATATTACTCTGCTGTTCAGGGATATTCAGGGTCTCCCCACTACTTACAAAACAAAATCCAAGATATATAATTGGCATCCAAGATCCATTCCAGTCTAATATCTATCTTTCTTATTTCCTATGCACTTGGATCAAAACTGGCTTACTAATCGCATGAAGAATATACTTTATTCAGTCTTTCATTCAACAGATACATATAGACTACTTTCCACGTCCCAGTGTGCCAGCCCTCTAATAACATAAGAAGTTCTTACAACATAATGACATAGACGCCATAAGAACCTACCGTGTGCCAGGTACACTTCTAAATTCCCTACGAAATAATCGCTCTACAGGGCTTCTGCGTGTACAGCTTCAGGGGGCACCCCGTGCACGGTGGATGCAAGTATGATGATGCCTTTTGGATTTGGCAACCCATCCACTCGGCACGCACTTTCCACCACAACCTTAAAAGAGATGTGATTCTATTTAACCCGTTTTATTCCCGAAGGAATGTTAACGGTCGCATTAACAGATAGGTCCATTACAGGGTAAGTTTCAGTGGGGGCACTGAAACCTGTTTGATGGCTTGGAATCAGAACCCACATGCCTGACCTCTATACTACACCACCCTTCCAAATGCGCATTGTCTCATGAAACACTCACCACCACGCAACGAGGCTGTCGCCAGCATCACCAATTTATGGGTGCAAAAAATACGGGCTTCAGAAGAGTTAAACGATTTGTCAGGTGGTTAGTAAATTTCCCATCAAGATTTGAAGCCAGGTTACATCAGGTTCTCTAAAGCCAAGTGACAATGTTTCTAATTCCAATTACTGTTCCTTCTGGCAAGAACCCTAAGTTTGCATCGCGGAGGACAGGGAATATGACTTTGCCACTGTCCAGCACTGGTGTCCCTTCTCTCTGGAACTCTGTTTCCTCAGTGGCAACATAAAGGGATTCGACCATATCAGTCGTTCTCAGTCTAGGGCGCACATGAGGAGAAACTGAAGAGTTTTATTTAAAAAAATTTTTTTTCAACGTTTATTTATTTTTGGGACAGAGAGAGACAGAGCATGAACGGGGGAGGGGCAGAGAGAGAGGGAGACACAGAATCGGAAACAGGCTCCAGGCTCTGAGCCATCAGCCCAGAGCCTGTCGCGGGGCTCGAACTCACGGACCGCGAGATCGTGACCTGGCTGAAGTCGGATGCTTAACCGACTGCGCCACCCAGGCGCCCCAAAAACTGAAGAGTTTTAAAAAAAATACACCCATCTGTGATTTTTTCCTAGATGTTGATTTAGTTGATGTGTGAATGGGCTCAGGCAGCAATGTTTTTCCACAGGGCCAAGGTTGAGACTACTGGATGCTCCACAATCACCACCTTGGGAGATTGGCTTCTGTTGCTTCTCTAATTTCCATGTCTTTCTTTTCTGTTCCAGTCAACGCGTGGCCATCCACTTGAAAGGCATCGTTTTGGGGAGCTAAGTTAGGCAAGCTAGGCTAGGTTGTGTGGCAATGCCAGATGACCCTGAAATCTATCCTAGGTTGTTTTTCTCACTCATCGTAGCTCAGCCAACACTCTGGGTCCATATTTCCTCGGCTCCTAGGCTCAGGCCAACACAACAGCATCTGTCCAGAAGGACGCCAACAGGTGGAAAGAAAAGACGACACACAGTACTTCTCCTTCAAAGGGACACGCATTGCTTCTACTTATAGCTCATTGCCTAAATAAGTCACAGGGCCAAGCCCAAGGTCAATGGCGTCTGGAAGCATAACCTACCCTCAGAGAGGGCAAATGGTATTTTTGTGCAATAATGCAGCTACTATAGGTAGTTTCTTTTCCAGCCCAGCCCACGACCCTCATGAGGACCTTCCTGACCCTTCACGGGCTTTGCTCGCTCCCTACTTTGAATCTCTACAGCACTTGGCGAACCTCTTTTTTCAGCACATAGTAATCTGTGTGCTAGTTTTATGCCCTACACAATGTAATAATTTTTTTTTTTTAATGCAGGAGCTATATTTAGTCATCTTTAAGATCTTTATGCACTGGAAGTATTCATGGGGGCATCAGTAAGTCTAAAGAAGCACTTTGAAAATTAATGTGGCCATTTATTTGCCTGGTTGGAAATCTTATTGATAAATCTGCGTTGCTGAATTTATTTCTTTTCAATGAATATTTATTGAATACTTACAACGGCAGAGTAGGAGTCTGGTGTAATCGATAGGAGAATCTTTGGATTTGGAAGCAGCAGATTTAGAATTAAATCCTGACTCAGTAGGGGCGCCTGGATGGCTCAGTCGGTTAAGTGTCCGACTGTCGATTTTGGCTCAAGCCACGATCTCAGGGTTTGTGAGTTCGAGCCCTATGTTGCGCTCTATGCTGAAGGTATGGAGCCTGCTTGGGATATTTTCTCACCTTCTCTCTCTGCCCCTCCCCCACTCTTGCTGTGTCTGGCTTTCTCAAAATAAATAAAACTTACAAAAAAGAAAAAAAAAACACCTAAATCCTGGGGCACGTGGGTGGCTCAGTCAGTTAAGCATCCGACTTCGGCTTAGGTCAGGATCTCGCAGGCTGTGAGTTCAAGCCCCATATGGGGCTCTGTGCTGACAACTCAGAACCTGGAGCCTACTTCAGATTCTGGGTCTCTCTCTTGCTCTGCCCTTTCTTTGCTTGCTCTCTTCTCTCTCTCAAAACAAACAAACAAACGTTAAAAAAAAAAAAAAAACCCTAAATCCTGACTCAGTCACTTACAAGCTTTGCTCTGGAACAAGTTACTTCACCCCTCTGAGCCACATTTTCCTACCTATAAAGTAGATTTTCACAATTTCATAAGGTTTTTGTAACGGTCAAAGGAGGTAATGTATATACCTATAGTATTACGGGTACTCAAAGTGATCAGCAATTTTTTTCAAAGTAACAAGTTATTATTTTCATAGTCAAATTTTTCTATACAAATGCTAATTTTTTTTTTTTTCTGTTTTAACTCAAACAACATTTCCTTCTCCTTCGCCTTCTCTCACAGCCACGGAAAGGGGAAAACCACGTTTAATTTTAATCTCCTGAGTCTCAGCGTGGCCTAGCATTACCCTTTTCTGTAGGATCTCCAGGAAGACGCGATGACCATGTGCTTTTCTGCTTTTGAGTTTTTCTTCACATGCGCCAGCCAGAGACACTGCAGAGCAGTAGCCACTCCACTCTCCTCGAGGCCGGCCCTGCCTCTTCCATTCCTTCTGTAGCTCCGTTAGCCCATCTAAATTCTAGATGGCACCGACGTGTCGACACTGAATGAGTGTGTGTTTGGAGTCTAATTCTCCCTGCTTCTGTCTTGGTAACTTCCCACATCCTGCCAATGGCAGAGGACTCAAGAGTGCCATCGGCCTCTAGTATAGTATAAAATGAAGATCAATCAGGAGCACAGAGTTCCCAGTGTGTGACTGAAGTTACCTCACACGTGGTAAGTGCTGAAAATCCCTTTGCTGTTGTTCTAAGTAGCAAGTTCACGGAGCGCCTGGGTGGCTCAGTCGGTTGAGCGACTGACTTCGGCGCGGGTCATGATCTCGCGGTCTGTGAGTCCGAGCCCCGTGTCGGGCTCTGTGCTGACAGCTCAGAGCCTGGAGCCTGCTCCGGATGCCGCGTCTCCCGCTCGCTCTCTGCCCCTCCCCCACTCGTGCTCTGTCTATCAAAACTAATTGGATGTAAAAAAAAAATTTTTTTTTAATTGTTCTCATTGGAGGTTCTTGATTGTCTAGAAGCCTCCTGACTCTGCTTACAAGACATGGTCAAAGAACAGTGGCCATGGAATATAAGATAGCAGCATTCGTTTAAATACTTGAGCATCAGGGTCATTGTTTTGCATTTGTTACACCTTGTTGCTGCTAATGATCGTCAACCCGGGCCACAAACCAGAGGCATTGAAGGAGCTTTTTTTATGTCCAGATTCCCAGGCCACAGGCTCTATCTCTGAACCAGATAGAAATCCAGGTGTCAATATTAAAACAAAACAAAACAAAAACATTCCATTGTTTGATTCTAATCAAAAGCATAGCAAACATTGAGAAACCCAGACGGTGATAACTACCAGTGATGATTAGTAAACATCGGTTTCCAAGGTCACTTAGTAAAACCACAGACTGGAGTTCAATCCACCCTCATCTCACAGTGTGAAGATGTAACCTCTACGTCTGACAAAAGCAGGTGCAAGAGTGCAGAGGAATCCTATGGGTCGTGGAGGGGCCCCATGTGTGTTGTTTCGATTTGGTGGGATAAAGAAACGGGCCAGAAATCAACATTTAAAATTTTTTCATGTTTTAGTCTTTTTTGAGAGAGAGAGAGAGGGAACAGGGGTGGGGCAGAGACAGACAGGGAGAGAGAATCCTAAGTAGGCTCTGGGCATCAGTGCAGAGCCTGATGCAGGGCTTGAACTCACAAACCATGAGATCATGACCTGAGCTGAAATCAAGAGTCTGTGGCTTAACTACTTAACTGAATGAGCCATCCAGATGCCCTTCAGAAATCAACATTTGAAAGAGCCCTCCCTCCAACCAGACAATTCTGATGCAAATGATCTGAGGACTGTGTTGAGACAACTGGTCTACCTCCCCTAATTGAAAGAAAGAAAGCAATGCCCTTTCTCCTAAGCACTTGGCCTATTTGTCAGCTAATCTAGCCAATTAGACCATTTCCTGGGATACATCATAGATCCCATTTTTTTCTTTCTCCTTGCTGATGGTTTTTCTTTTCTTTTCTTTTGAAGGCAGGAAACCAAATTATAGATCTGTTCAGTCGAGTCTAGAATTCTAGCGTCAAACCTTTTCTCGTGAACTTCTGAGCTCTGGACTAGGTCCACTCACCTTGCTTCTCCTTCCTCCATCTTTAGTCTGATCTGCATCATCTGGCCCATCGCACTGGTTCTAGCCAAGAAGACAGGAACAGCCACAGGACATGGTGAGCACACAAAGGAAATCTCCGCTTCTGCTTGTCTTTGGGTAAATGGAATTCTCTCCCAGCCAGTTCAGACTCTCAAGTCTGTTTCCCGGGAGAGAGGGTTTCTGTTCACAATTGTCCTTCCCAGATCTGCTTCCTGTCACCTGCCCAATGTCATTTTCTAGCACATTGCTCCCGCTTGCTACGATGTCTGCCCTGGCTTCCTTTCTGTACATATTACACGACATCTAAAGAGTGAAGACCTTCCCATGTGCCAAGTGATCATTGTCCCTTAAGTGAGAAATGGTATTGGGTAGTTGAAGGTCTTGGGTTTTCAAGCATACGATGGCTGTCCCTGACCATGGTGTGTCTGCCCAGGAGGGAATCCAAGCTTTGCCATGCAGTCCCCATGACAAGTTAGATAAGCTACCTAGACTTTTTGGGTCTCAATTTTTTCACACACAAAGTGGCGATAAAGGTAGGGCAGTTACAAACATCAAATGATGTTTATATATCGGGGCACCTGGGTGGCTCAGTTGGTTAAACGTCCAACTTTGGCTCAGATCATGATTTCACGGCTCGTAAGTTTGGGCCCCATGTCGGGCTCTGTGCTGACAGCTCAGAGCTTGGAGCCTGCTTCAGATTCTGTCTCCTGTCTCTCCCCCGTTCACATACTATCTCTCTCTCTCTCTCTTTCACATACAAATAAAAATGCTAAAAATAACTAATAAAATAAATGATAACATCGGTGTTAGCTGTTATAACTATATTTGAAGCCAGGGAGACTTGGATTGAAATTCTGCCAAGAATTTCAAGAAGTCTCTGATTCCTGGTCTATAAAGTAAATGTAACCTCGTTTACCTCCTGGGGTATGATGCAGAGAAAAGCACATGGGCTGATGTTTCGAAAACTCCCAGAATGTTACCGGCACATAGGAAATGCTCCATAAAAGCTAGTCATTGTCCTGAGCTGCGCTTCCAAAGGCCTGTCCAAGGAGCCTGTGTTGCTGACCAATCCAGGGTGCATTGCCTCCTAGAACCCTGGTCGCCGGACCTACCCAGAGGGGCCAGTGCAGAGAAGGTGGCTCAGCAGAAGGAGGTCCTGCAGCATCTTGGTCCCAGAAAAACTTGCATATGCCAGAGTCACATAGGCAGGCTTTTCTTTTTTAAAAAAAAAAATTTTTTTTTAAGTTTAGTTTTAGTTATTTTGAGAGAGAGAGAGAGAGAGAGAGAGAGAGTCAGCAGGGAAGGGGTAGAGAGAGAGAGGGAGGGAGAGAATCCCAAGCAGGCTCCTGATAGGAGGCTCGAACCCATGAACCGTGAGAGCCCAAATCAAGAGTCAGATGGTTAACTGATTGAGCCACCCAGGTGCCCCAACGCAGGTTTTCCTTTTAAAACCAGAAAACTACACACAACGTCTCTCAGGAAAACGACTTCTGTGTCTGTCTTTCTCCTATCAATATTCCCTCCAAGGTTGCAAATGCATGACGCCTGTGTCATTGTCACCTCCGATCGTTCTTTCTGGCTGAGTCTCTTGACTGTGGCCTCAGGATCCTTCTTAACATGGCACTCCATGACGCATTACCGGTTAATCGTGTTTGCATGCACACGGGAGACCCAGTTCCTCTCTCTGCCAGAAGAGATCCCTGAACTGAGCTCGGACTTCGATCGATTCAAAATCTTGCCCTGACCCTCCCGTCTCAGAGCCATGACAGTTGGCCTATTGTTGGAGTCACCCACTTGTCACATCTGTGGTAATTTGATCACAGTGCCTATTAACTTCAAATCGGCAAAATGGCTCAGTCGGCCCAAGTGAACCAGAGGTATATTTTCCCCCCTTTATTTTCTTCAAAACTTCTAAGAACAGCAACACACACACACACACACACAATTTTTTTAAATTAAAAGAGAAGGAATCCCTGGGGCCTTTCATCCCCATTTACTTCACTGTTGGGGTGTAATCTGAGGAGACATACTAAAAATGTCAGAAGTGAACAGCTTGGGAGGAGTGTTTCAATCCCCCAGGCATGAGACCAACTCTCCAGGAAAGTCATCTCGCAAATATTTGGACTTGACCGCATTGCTTTAACCCCTCAAGTCAGCAGTGGGGGCTCGTAACCTTGCCTGCTGGATGCAAAATGGCCCACCGAGGTGCAGTGGGAAGAAAGTCCCCTTTTCCGGTTCCACGGCCCGGGGCCAGGGGCCCTCATGGCGGACACACCTCTACTTCCTGTTTGAGCCATTTCCGGGCGCGGGACGCGCAGGTCTTCAAACCGTTCCTCGGACTGGGCAGGGCTGATTCAGGGGACCCAGTTCCTGCTGACCGAGGATCTCCTGTGCCATGCCAGAAAATGTGTCCCTTTACCTTTGACAGGGGAAGCTGAGTGCTCTGTAAGACTGATGCCCCGGGGGGAGCAACGTGTCATCTTTTGTTGCCGCCCCCTGCTGTCCCTGTCTTTTCAACCCGACTGAGAATTCCTTGTCACGTCCTGTTCTGGGCCGTTGTCCGGTGCTCCTTACCCGCCAGCTGTGGCCCAGCTGCTACGTTCCCCATCAGGGGGGGCGTCACGCACCTGGTGTGTGAGCTGATCTCCCCCTTACCCCTGGCGCTAGAAATGTAAGCAAATGTGGCTATTATCCCTAGAAAGCTTTCAGACTAATATAATTCAAAACAACACCCACCATATGCGTGGTGTCAGTGTCACCAAGAAGAGTTAGTTCAGTCTTCTCTGCGGGGGCAAATGAGGGCCCATCTTCGTGGATACCGGAGCTTGTTTGCACGGGAACTGTGTGATGACTGTTGCCCTTTTCTTGTTTCATTCATTCACAGCCAGCATGTCAAACTCAGGAGAATTTATTTACTTTCCTGGTGTTTTGCCTTCCTTGGAATGTAAACGTTCCACAACCACACTGAAGGCAGGATGAACAGTTGAAAGCTGACAAAACGCGAGACGTCACCTGAGCCCTGGGTTATTTGGGTCTCGAAGGTGAGTATTACAATCCGTTGCGGCTTTTTCCCTTTCGTCGACCTCGGCTAAACTCCTGGGAAAAATCTAGCTGGATTCCGATCCTGCTGGATTCACATGAACAGGACTGGGCTTCTCCCAAAGGGATCGCTTGCTGGTAAGCTAAGAATTATTTATGTCATACGAATTCCTAAACATATTTCCAACATTGATTTCAATATATGCCACACTCTGAGGCGGTGTCCAGGTATGACTGATAGTTACGCGAAGGCTAACACCTTGTAGGCTTGCCGTATTGTGTACATTTCCCATTGCTGATGGAACAGGTCGCCACAATTTTAGTGGCTTACAAAGAGGCAATTGATTATCTTACAGCTCTGGAGGTCAGAAATTCACAGCATGTCTCACTGGGCTAAAATGAAGGTGTCAGCAGGGATCTGTTCCTTCTAGAAGCTCTAGGGGAGAATTCGTTCTCTTGACTCATCCAGCTTTAAGAAGCTGCCCACATTCGTTGACTCACAGTCTCATTCCTTGATCTCTGAAGCCAGCAATGTTGGGCCCAGTCCTTTGTAAACTGGTGTTTAACTGGTCTTTAACTCCCTGGTCTTCCATCTGATTCCCTTTTAAGGACACTTGTGATTATATTTGTCCTATTTGGATAACCCAGCACAATATCTCTTCATTAAGCTCATATGAGTAGCAATCTTACTTCCATCTGCAAACTTAAGTCCTCTCTGTCATGTAAGAGAACATATTCAGAGGCTCTGGGCGTTGGATGCGGGCAAGGTTGGGGGGACAGTTATCTGCCTACCGTATGCATTGATAGGCATCAGAGGTTTTAAGACAACTACCTGGGGACGGAAAAAAAAAAAACCCACGATACTTGAGTGAAATTCAGCAAAGACTGAGGATTGGGGCTTGAAGTAGATTAAAACAATAAATAAGAAATCAATGTTTTGAGTGTCCTTTGAAGTCTCAGTTCTCCGCGTGACAATTGTGTGTTGAACATTTACGAACAAGAACTTACTCGTTACCAGACACTGTTGAATCTGCGTGTGTTGAAAAATAAATGAGAAAGTCCCTGTCTGTCCTCGGGGACGCTATAACCGAGAGGAAAGGATCAGTATGTCAGCAACGTCTACAGGGCGGGAGATACTGACTAATGTGGTCCACACCAAGCACTGTGGCATCCTGGAAATGGCACTTGGAAAGCCTCGCAAGGATGGCATGTGTGGGGCTGAATATTTGTCATTGAATGAATGAGTGAATGAATGAATAAACAAACAAATGAATGGATGGGCTTTCGTGTTGAGGAGGTTCTAAGAGTAAAGGTTAGGCACAGGGAGATTCAGGTTTGGGGGGGCCTGAAAATATACCGTCTGGGGAGCTCTTCTTTTTTCTAATATTTTTTAATCTTTATTTTTCAGAGAAAGAAAGAGAGAGAGACAGACAGACAGAAAGACAGAGTTCAAGTGGGGGAGCGGCAGAGAGAGAGGGAGACACAGAATCGAAAGCAGGCTCCAGCACAGAGCCCGAGAACTGGATGCCTGATGTGGGGCTCGAACCCACGAACTGTGAGATCATGGCTTGAGCTGAAGCAAGACACTTAACTGACTGAGCCACCCAGGCCCCCCAATTTGAGTGGGGGGGCTCTTCTTGAGAAGAAGAAGAAGGAAGGGCACCTGAGTGGCTCAGTCAGTTAAGCATCTGACTTTGGCTCAGGTCAGGATCTCGCGGTTCGTGAACTCAAGCCCCACTTCAGGTGAGCCCACTTCTCTCTCTCTCTCTCTGCCCTTTCTTACTTGTGCCCTCTCTCTCAATAAAGAAGAAGAAGAAGACGACAACGACAGAGAAGAAGGAAAAAATCATGAATGCAAAATTAGGTCAAAAAGTAAATATTTATTTAGGAAAAGAAAACGTTCCCCCAAAATGGCAAATACTGCAAGCATCACAAAATCTGGAGTTATAATATAATATAATATAATATAATATAATATAATATAATATTAATTGGCTGCCTAACCCAACTCTCTAATGCCTTCTCTCTTCGCTTTTGGCTACACACGCTTTTATCACTTATTCATGTGACAATAATTTTGCTGTATTACTTTAATAAAGGTACTTGAAAGAAAACTCCTATTTTCTTTTACGTGGGTGATCTCTTCTTCTTCTTCTTCTTGAGAATTAAGATGTCAAAAACACGTGATTCCCTATACACAGATGCATTTTTTGTTTGTAGTGTTACTACAGGATTGAATACCTGAGGAATTTTGTTAAATTCCATTTTGTGTAACTCCCATGAAAAATAGAGAAGTATGCTTATGATTGTATACCCTCCATTATGACATGCATTTCTGGTAATAGGGGCTCTCCCAGTTCTGATGGGGCATTAGAAAGAAACAAATTTTGGGGCGCCTGGGTGGCTCAGTCGGTTGAGCGTCCGACTTCAGCTCAGGTCACGATCTCGCGGTCCGCGAGTTCGAGCCCCGCGTCGGGCTCTGGGCTGATGGCTCAGAGCCTGGAGCCTGCTTCCGATTCTGTGTCTCCTTCTCTCTCTGCCCCTCCCCCGTTCATGCTGTGTCTCTCTCTGTCTCAAAAATAAATAAACGTTAAAAAAAAAATTAAAAAAAAAAAGAAACAAATTTTCTACTTAGAGTTTTATACATTTTTAATTTTTGAGAGAGAAAGAGACAGAGACAGAGACAGAAAAAGAGCACAAACAGGAGAGGGGCAGAGAGAGGGAAACACAGAACTCAAAGCAGGCTTCAGGCTGTCCGCACAGAACGTGACGCGGGCTTGAACTCACGAACTGCGAGATCATGACCCGAGCTGAAGTCGGACGCTTAGCTGATGAAGCCACCCGGGGCCCCTGGTTTTACGCATTTTTGAATGAGTTTTCCACAGACTAACTTCTAGCTCTGTGTATTTCACACCTTGTGTCTCTGACATGAGCCATTTGCCACCAGGCCCCAGGGTACCGGCTATCATTCCCACACAACCGCTGTTACAGTGACAGGAAAAACTCGGGAGCTGTTCCTATGCTAAGATAGCTAGAAAGCATTTATCTGTGCACGGTATTGGCTACCAACTACATAAATACCCTCCATTAATCCCAACTACAAGTATTCCCAGCTCAAATATTCCTTAGCAAGATCCCTCAACTGCCCCTGGCTACCCTAATGCCACTCAGTACAAGTAGAAATGTAACGGAAAAGACACCAAAATGGACAGCTGTTGCCTGTTGTTCCGTAACAAATCACCCCCAAACCTTAGTGGCTTGAAACCAAAGTCATCATTTATTATGTCTCCGTTTCTACGGGTCAGGAATTCAGGCAGGGTACAGGAAGGCCTCTGCTCCACAATGTCAGGGCCTCTGCTTCCGGGGAGCTAAAACAATCGGAGGGTTTGACTGGGACTGATCGATCAGTTCCTATGTGAGCAATCTTGTGCTAACACGTTGGTTTCTCTCTACATGGGTCTCCACACAGGGCTGCCTGGGTGTTTAATATGGCGGCTTGTTTCCTCCCGGGTGAGCAATCCAAGAGAGCGAGATGGAAATGGCTATATCTTTTATGATTTGTGCTAAGAAGTTATATGTTCCCTTATGGTCGCAAAGGTAGCCTCTTATTCACATGACAAGGAGAACGCAGTGGCTTAATACCAGGAGATGGGAATCATCTACTTTATGGACTGAATGTTTGTCCTTCTAAATTCTTGTGCTGAAGCTCTAACCACCAATGTGATGGTATTTTGAGGTGGGACCTTTGGGAAGTAATAAGGTTTCTATGACGTCAGGACAGTAGGTCGCATGATGGCATTGGTATCCTTAGAAGACGAAGAGAGACTAGAGTCTCTCCCCGACGTGAGAAGGTGGCTGTCTGCAAACCCAAAAGAGGGCTCTCACCAGAAACTGAATCTAGCTGGCAACTTGATCCTGGATTTCCCAGCTTCCAGAGCTGCAAGAGACAAATGTCTGTGTGTAAGCCACCCTGTCTACGGTGTTTTGTTATAGAAACCTGAGCTGACTAAGATGGTCGGAAACCATCTTGGAAGCTTGCAGCACAAGCGATGTGAGTCTTAAAACAAACAAACAAACAAACCCCAAAACAGCAACAACAAAAAAACAAACCACAAAATTAAATTTTCTCATGTTGGCATATTCAAACAATTATACGACAATGTGGCCAAATCATTAGGGTGTCTCTCAGAGCCTTGGAAAAGGGAAATAAGAGAAAACTTAAGCAAAATGTTTGTTTCTTCTCTAAAAGTTAGACTTCTTTCTGTGATTTATATCAACTCCCACAAAAGTCTTCATTCCTTGAGCAGAGTTTCTCACATACAGCAAACTCTATTTTTATTTCTACCATAAGCCTGAGACACAGGAAAGTTCAGGGTTAATACTAACCACGGGATTCCCAACATTCGCCTACATCACCGGAGTCAATTTTAAAGGAATACCATGAGCAACCTAAAAGGGGAAAAGAAGTCAGAGGATAGGGACCTAGAGCCTGAGACTGGATGAGTAGAGGTCTAAAAGAGCATTCTCCTGTGGTCGTTTTGGGACTGTGAACCTCGGGTCTTATTTTGAACATTATGACACGTGCCCCTAACCTCTCCTGAGAATCTATCCTCCTGTTCTTCCTTTTAGAGTAGAAGCTTCCCCTACAAAGTGCATGATACTTTTATCAGGGAATTTGGCTTTCCGGCTATGGATGCTTCATTTCACGGACTCTCTTGCAGCTAGGTGTGTGATTGAGTTCTTGCCAATGGAATATTAGTGGGAGTGATGTATATAATTTCGTGTCATTTCCTCTGCAGGGTATGGCTAGTTCTCCACTGCCTCTCTTTCTCCCTTCCCTTTGGTGAAGGAATGGAAAGGGCCAGGAAATGTTAGATCCTAGCATGGAAGCCACGTGTTGAGGAAAAAAGAACAGCCAACCCCATCACTCTATATAGGTCACTCACCTCTGGACCCTTTTGAGAGAGTAGGAGATAAAAATGAGTTTCTGTTTTATTTAATCCATGGAAGTTTGGTGTCTCTTAGTTACACCTCCTTAAATTGACCCTTCAAATAGTAAAATAACCAGTTAAAGACTCATGTCCCTTCGGGCAAACATTTTTTTTTTCCCTCCAACAATGAATTAGTCGTTGCCCCGATGCTTGATGGAAAATGTGTCAAAACCCAGGTTAGAATAATCCAGGCATCTCCTCTGTGTTTCCGTGCTCTTGCCTGACCTTGGTGGTCTTTACTCCCAGAATTCATCCTTTTTTTTTTCCCCAGCAGCATCCTTTGAATGTGAAGAAACTATACACGTGATTATTTCATCCCTGTTGTCTCGTCTTTGCAAAGATGATTGGGTGCTTTGCCTGTGAAATTCTCATGGTGGAGACTTTTGCCATTTTTTTTTCCTACTCACCTGCTCTTTTTTCCCCCTCTATGTGTTATTTCAAATCTTGTAGTGGGAGGAGGAAACCTGTCAGCAGGTGTGGGTGACAAGAGTGGGGTGAGAACTGGATGTACGGTCTGAGGTTACAGGAAATGGTTGTTTATGTTGCCCCATTGGTACTCAGGGGATTACAAGATGAAGCGTTAAATTCAAAAGTTCTGACTCACTATTCCCTCGAGCAAAGGACTTCAGAAAACACAGGTGTGCGGTCTACTGAGCTGGTGGTTTCCTTTACCATTTACTTCTGAAGAAATAAACTCTGACATTCTACCCCAAGGGTTGCAGAGTTTTACCTCCCAGAGAGACCCCTGGGGTGATGTGTATTTTAGTAACCTTAGACATGAACTCGTATTTAGACAGGGTTCACTTTTGGTGATATCACCCACTCCCGGTTTTCCTTCTCCTTCACTGGATGGTGCCTCCTGGACTTTACCTCTGGCTCTTTTGTTTGTTTGTTTGTTTGTTTGATGACTGCTCCCGAATCAGCCTCGAACCTCCTTCTCTTAATTATAAACGGGCCCCATGTCTACATACCACGTATGTTCCAATGACTCCCAAATGTCCACCCCCGATCTCTCCCTGGAACCCCAGACTTCTACATTCCAAGTGCTTACAAGGCAAGCTGCTGGTCTAACGCACATCTAGAACTTCACGTGGCAAAATACAGAGGAAAGCAAACACACACACACACACACACACACACACACCCTCTCAATTTTGCTTGCCTTTTCCCCAAACCTGCTCCTCATCCAATATAGGAGTCAAAGAACTTTTAGTGCAGGTAATGCTGTAAAAACCCCATAATGGCTCAAACACAATAGAAGTGTATGATTTCTCACTCATTTGGGGTTAAATATAGGTGTTCCTAATCCGCAGGGGCTCTTCTCCAGGCTGTGCTTCGGGAACCTGAGTCCCGTATCTTCTTGTTCTACCATCTTGAATATATATATTTTTTCTGACGTTGCCATTGCCCACCCACTTCAAGGAAGCAGGAGACAGAACAGCATGGAAAAGTCTGCGTGGGGAATTTCTCTTAATTCTCTATGTACGTGGCGGTCCCTGCTTGCAAAGGGCCAGTTCTTGCCTGAGCTCACCTCTTCTTGTAAAGGCAGCCATAATAGCTAACACGTAACACTTTTAAGTTCGTCCAGTTGATGGGTGAGCCCAGAGCTCCACCTCAGTGCCTGCCCATTAGGCAATGTCATTTACTACTTTGTTTTTTCTTATGACAACACTCCCTTCTGGAATTATTTCCGTACAGTAGCAAACACACTAAAAAAGAGTCAGGCATTTTGAAGGTCCTATTTCTCTTTGTACGCTTCATCATTGTTTCCTTTGTGAGCTCAATACTTTCCCTGGTTAGAACTCCTCGGTGGATTCCTATTGGATTTTAAATGGAGTCTAAACCCTGGACCACGGACGCTAAGGCTTTGTGTCATTGGGTTGTCACCTACATTTCCAACCTCCCTTGGCACCACTCTGTCCTACCCCTTGCCACAGTTACTTTGGGCCATTTGCTGTTTTCAGAACGGGCTCAGTTCCTCTCTTGGTGTTAGTGGATACCCTCGCTCAGAGATCATTATCTTCCTCATTGTTGTCACATGAACTTCAAAACAAAATCCGCTTTGTTATTTCCATATGGAGGTTTAAATGTAACCTTTTCTGCATGGCACTTATTAACATCTGATTTTCTTTTGCTCTCTTTCTCTCCCTCATCCTTTCCTGTGTTCCTTCCCTCTTTTGTCCCTTCCTTTTTGCTCTCTACTAGTATGTAAGCTCCACGAGACGAGAAACCGAGTTAGTTTTATTCTGTGACTTTCTATTCATGGGCAGAAACAGGGCCTGGCTCTCATAATTATCTAAGAGATATTTGTTGAGCAAACGAATGACCTCATCTTCTTGAGGAAATGCCAGTACTAAATTTTACAGCGAATCCTAGAAGTCTACAACTGAAAGAGACTTTATTGATAATTAAACACGTCCAACCCCCCAATCTAAGACATAATAGCTTAACAAAAGTTGCAAGTCTGTGACTCTTTGGAACATTGTCTCTTCTACTTACACGTCCTATGATTGTGTGAAGCGATTATTTCAAATGTCCAACTAGGAATTCCTGGAGACCAAGAATGACCGTGTGATAATTCATTTGGGACCAGTGATCAAGTCACAATGGTCCCTGTGTACCAGTTCTTCTCTCTGCTCAAATTAGTCAGTCAATGGGGTCAGAGATAAATGTATCTGTTGACATGGGAACTCTCAGAGGATTTCAAAAATCTGATTCCAAGGGAGGATAGAACATTTTTGCCATTAAACGTTGATCAGCTAGTAAACCAGGAGGTGGCAAACTGCAGCACATGAACCAAACCTGGCCCACCACTTGGTTTTGTAAATAAAGCTTTATTGGAACATAATTATACCTATTCATTTATGTGTTACCTACGGCTGCTTTTGCACCACAAATGCAGAGCTGAGTATTTTCTTCAAAGACGGAATGTCCCTTGAAGCCGAAAATACTGACCCATCTGGCCCTTTTTGAGAAGTTTATTAACCCTGTAATAAACTATTTCCCCTGCAGCCCTCAATTCCACAAATCCACTTCAACTTTTTAAAATATGTCACTTTCTCTGAATACGGGACTCTGCAAGAGGACCGTTGTAGCTAATATCTTATTTGGCTTATCCAAAAATTTAAAAATATAAGTTACCTGTTATCCACGTGCAGAACAACTAGGCTTCTTTTTTTAGACATTGTATCTAATGCAAAGCCTCCTTTCTTGAAAGGATTCTGACGTCTAAAAATGTTTTCAAACAAAACAAAATGAAACAAATGCAAACACTGAGACAGCTAGAGATTCAATTACAGGTTATGTGGAACAGTCTGTTGGCCGTCTTCAATATTTGCACTTTTTTGTTTGTTTGGTTGATTTCTTTTAGTAATTGAATGACGGAATGTTAGCTGGGCAGGTAATCACCCTGCTGAAATTGTATCTTCCAGCCTCTCTCGAAGCTTATGTCCTTACGTCCTGGCCAATGATATGTGTGCAGAGAGGAACTGAGCAATTTCTGGGCCCTGACTTCACTTTTCCCTGTGCATTTCCCAGTGGCAGGAATGCAGATATAAAAGTGGAATTTGGGAATGCCACCTCAGACCATGAGATGAAAACTTTGTAGTGAGGCAGTCAGAGCCACAAGAGAGAAAGGGTGGGGTCCCCCACCCATCCATGGTGTAAAGCCATCATGTTAAGTTGAGGAATGTTGATCCTTAAACTCATATGGAGAGAGAAAAATTAATCGACACTTAAGGCACTGCTATTTTCCATCCTTTGCTACAATCATTAATGTTCATAAATACAAAACCAATACCACTTGTTGAGTATATACAGTAATACAGGACTCTGCAAGAGGAACTTTATAGCTAATATCTTATTTAGCTTATCCAACGTGGATGTCACTTTTAAAATATAGAAACTAAGGCTCTCACAGCTTTCGAGTTTCTGGGAGAGGCATCCACTCAGCAGCATGAGTGAGATTTATATCCAGTCTTTGTTTACTCCCAAGACTATAATCTTGGCCATCAATCATGCCACATCCCCACAGTCAGCCCTCTTTCATGTCAACACTCTGTGAAGTGTTTTAGAATCTCTCTCTTCATTTTTTTTTTTCCTCTGTAAGAAAATACAACATCCGTTATCTCAGCATTCTGCGGGAGGAAAGCCTGAGTTTGCCATCCAGGACCCACTCCCGAGTCTCTATGTTGCACAGCCCTCGAGCCCTGATTTCTCTTCAGAGAAATTCATTCGGAATTCAATGCATTCAGAATTGCCAGATTCTGAAGCAGATGAACACTCGAATCTCATGCAGGTGTGGAAATTATAGTGATGAAGCAGAGGTATGTGGTAGATTGTGTTAAGCCAATCTTGCAAGACGGGAAAAGAAAGGAACAGAGGAAAGGAAAGGAACAGAGAGGCTGAGCAACTTTCTCAGGTTGACAGAGGAAGCACTGGCGAGTCAGAGCTCCTCTTCCGATCAAAGTCAGCAGGCTTCTGGGAAAGAGTTGCTACGTGGGTGGCCCCCAGTGAGCCACAGCTTCTGGCATTTCGTCTCTTGTGTAGTTTCCTCCCACATTGACTAAGCTTGGTCTTGAAACTAGCTTTGGTGTAATACCAGTGCAAAGTAAGCTGAAGCTTGATAAGTGCTCCCTGAGTCCTGTCCTTCTGGATGGCTGGTTCTTGGGATACACCCTCTCAGAACCCAGCTATCATGCTGAGAGAAGCCCCACTAGCCTGGTGGATAGGCCACATGGAGTAAATTCCAGGCTGACTGCCCCCACAGAGCTCTCGGGGGGCAGCCAGCACCAACTTGTCGGCCATGTGCATGAGCCATCTTGGAAACACGTCTTCTGGGCAGAGTCAAACTGTCCTATCTCATGCCAGGGGGAGCAGAGACTGGAAATCCTGACCAAATCCCTGAGCCGTCAGCAAATACACATGATATTTCTTCTGTTTGGAACTCTAAGTTTGGGGTGGTTTGTTCCCCAGCAATAGACAACCAAACATTTCTGATTACTCGTTCTGCTATATCGCATGCAGTGTGCTGGGTCACGAGCAGAATGGTTAAGGTTTTCCAAACCAAGACGTCACCAACACCTTACCTTTATAGGTCTAGGAAAGCATCAGACCTAATCGATACCTTGCCTTCTATGTGCTGCTTTATAGGAAAATAATGTTACTCACTCACTGAATATAAGATATTGTCCTTCTCTGTCTCCATCCACATGGTAGGAAAAGCTACCAGAGGGTCCAAAGTGGGAAGGAGCCAGGTGGTACTGAGGTTGAATATTCCCTCAAAACTGTGGCTTTGGGGGCACCTGGGTGGCTCAGTCCGTTAAGCGTCTGACTCTTGATCTTGGCTCAGGTCATGATCTCGTGGTTTTGTGGGTTTGAGCCCCACAACGGGTTCTGCATTGACAGTGCAGAGCCTGCTTCAGATTCTCTCTCTCTCTCTGCCCCTCCCCTGCCCTCTCTCTGTCTCTCTCTGTCTCAAAATAAATAAATAAACTTAAAAAAAAAAAACTATGGGGCCACCTGGGTGGCTCAGTCAGTTAAGCGTCTGACTTTGGCTCAGGTCACGATCTCGTGGTTTGCAAGTTCGAGCCCCGCGTCGGGCTCTGTGCTGACAGCTCAGAGCCTGGAGCCTGCTTCAGATCCTGTGTCTCCTTCTCTCTCTGCCCCTCCTCCGCTTGGGCTCTGACTCTCAAAAATAAATAAATGTATAAGAAAATTTTTTTAAATGAATAAAAATAAATAAAAAATAAATTAAAAAAAACTATGGCCAAGGGACTGAACCTATCTGATCATCTGTTTTCATATTTCTAAACTGTAAACAATGATCGCTCTCAGGTTGTAGGAAAGGTCAGTCCTGGTGTGTGTATGGCCCCAGCATCGTATCTGTCCTATAGAAGGTCCTTAATATATGGTAGCTGCTATTGTCACTTTAAGCTATAACTAATATACAGTTTATTGTCTGCAAAAGTGTGCTCTCCAAGAATTGAGCAGCTGTCTGAGGTCTATAGTTTATGCCAAGAGGACAGGTTTCTTGATGTAAAGCTCTGCCTCTGTGTAACCTTACACGTGGTGGTGAAGGCTTATAAATCCAATCCCCTGATAGCAAGAGGGAAAGAATGCTGTAGTTTTTCCAGAAACCGGGAGTAGAAACCAGCCTCGCCAGTGAGACCTTCTCTGCCTTTCCCATTCCACGCAATGACCCCCTGGAACTTCAGAGCCTGGAAATGTGAAAGCCAAATTGGAGACTTCTCTTAAAAAGCATTTTCTCCTCCATCACTCCTGCCCCCTCGATTCCATTCTGGCATAATTCGGCCTTCAAGATACGCCAATGATTTCCTCATTATTCTCCCTGAAGCGCTGCTGATAGATGGGAACTTTGGGAATGAAATGGTTGAAAAGGTTTGAGACCAGTGACGCGGACGCAGGTGCTGGAGAGCAGCTCAGCCTTTGCACACGGGAGCTACCCGGGGGTCTCAGAGGGAGCACGAAATGCTGCGATAGGGGGGGCAAGATTGTGCAATTCCCTTTGTAAAATGCCCCTCTTCTTCTCAAACTCTCCCTAAGTCGGGCAGTGCTCTTTCTCTCTCTCTCTCTTCCCGGGGGAACTTGAGGAAGGAGGTGCAGCAAAGGAATAAAAATAACCAACGCACGCCTGGCGGCGCGAAACAGGAGGGGATGATTGATGTGTGACAGCACGCACATGGCGGCTTCCCCTCTGTGACATTAACTTGCAATCTGCGGAGGAAACCGTGCTTGAGATGCTCACCGATCAGAGCACAGTGGGGGGGAAAAAAAAAGTGGGATTCCTTTGGGGAAGGCGGGGGGGGGGGGGAACTTCAGTTCAATCTCCATGGCAGGCAAGAAGAGAGCAGGAAATCAAACATTGAATGTTGAAACATTGATGACAGCCTGAGTTGAGGGGGGAAAAATATATATATATATATATATATATATATATATATATATATATATATATATATAAATGGCACATCTGGAGAGCTTATTCTTAGTTACTGGACCTGTCTGTCTGCTTCTTCCTCCTGTCTCCCTCACCATTGTGTGACAGGTTTGAATCGAGGGAGCTTGACCTTCATTTGGGCGCAGCTAGGCAGTCTCATCTGCTGGCAAAAGTGTTCGTTGTTCTGTGCGGGGTTTTGGAAGAGGCTGGCCATCTTATCGGGAAGTTGGTGCTGATGTTCACGGAGTGTACCAGCGACCCGAGGAAGCACCGTGGCTCTTCTGAAGAAGCCCGGGCCGGGGAGTGGGGGTGCCTGGGTGCGGTTAAGTGTCCGGCTCTTAGTTTCTGCTCGGGTCCCGATCTCGAGGTGGGTGAGTTCGAGCCCCTGCGTCGGGCTCCGAGCTGACAGTGCGGAGCCTGCTTGGGATCCTCTCTCTCTTCTGCCGTCTCTGCCCTCTCCCCTGCCCACTCTCTCTCTCTCTCTCTCCTCCCACCCCCCAAATGAACAAATAAACTTAAAAAAAAAGAAGGAAGACTGGGGGATACTACTGATCCTCTTGGCAGAGTAGGGCAGAATGTCAGTGACGTACTTGGGATACGAAACAAAACAGACACCCCCAGGTTCTGAACTCAGATAAGGTTCCATGAAGATGAGACTAGCATCACGGAAAGTGCCCTCGAGGGGAGAGAGCACGTGCCCTCAAGGGCCGCACCGTCCACACACGGCAGGCCTCAGGGATGCCAGCGTGCCCCAAGCACCGTGACCAAATGGAAGAGTCACAGAGAATGTCTCAGTTTGCGTTTGGGTTTCGAGAGCGTTCTGAGCAGGACAGTTGACAGGCCCTTCGTGCCTGGCTTCTTCTTCCCTTTGGGCACATTCCCCTGGATGTTTCTCTGTCCCAGTCCTCGTGTGCATGGGCTCCTGGCAGACCCGTCCACCGGGCTGGCCGATACACTTGACGTATGGGAACCGCCTGGGCACGTCAGGGTTGCCGAGGTACCGAGATTTGGGGAAAGTGTGCTTTGAGTCCTGCAGAATCCTGTGGAGTAAGTATCTTTCTAACATCCATTTCTTTTTTTTTTTTTTTTTAACGTTTATTTATTTTTGAGACAGAGAGAGACAGAGCATGAACGGGGGAGGGTCACAGAGAGAGAGAGACACAGAATCTGAAACAGGCTCCAGGCTCTGAGCTGTCAGCACAGAGCCCGACGCGGGGCTCGAACCCACGGACCGTGAGATCATGACCTGAGCCGAAGTCGGACGCTCAACTGACCGAGCCACCCAGGCGCCCCTCTAACATCCACTTCTATACGACCTGCTTCCCTTTGTCTAACCTCCCTTCTTAACACTTGTCCAATTCACCCTACCTTCTATCCAGCCTGTAGGATTTGTCCGGCCATGCCAAGCACTGTTTTACGCCTGGGCATCGGTTTACCCCGTTCTCGATCACCTGTCTTCTCTAGCTTCCTGATCAAGACTCGCTTATCCTTCAGGAATCAGCAGAAATGCATCTCCCCTCTCCAGTTGAGACACTCTTATCCGTGCTCCCATAATCCCTTGTGCACACCTCTATATATCCCCAAGTCTGTTACAGGGTGAGTGAATCCTTTTTCTTTTAATGTTTTTATTATTTATTTTTGAGAGGGGAAGAGAGAGAAAGAGAGAGGAGGGGAGGGGCAGAGACACAGAGGGAGACCCAGAAGCTGAAGCAGGCTCTAGGCTCTGAGCTGTCAGCATAGAGCCCGACGCGGACTCGAACTCACAAACCGTGAGATCATGACCTGAGCCCAAGTGGACGCTTAACTGACTGAGCCACCCAGGCGTCCCCAGGCCGAGTGCATTCTTACTCGTTTATCTCCTGCTTTAAATTCTGAGCTCCTCAAGGGCAAATTCCGCCTTATTGTTGTATTCCCTATGCCCGCCACACAATTTGACATAAGTGCCCAATAGTTGTTGAGTGGAAGTCAAGATAGATGTTCATGTTCACATCAAACAAAATAATGCCTGTCAATGTCACCTGGAATTCTCAATGACACGCATTGAAAGAGATTGTCCCTCTGTCCTCTGGGAACGAAATGAAGACACATGAATACGGAATGCGTGTCTGAAGCAATGATTTCAACTCAGATAGAAGCCAATGCCCAGAATGTGGGGCCTTATCTTAATGCCCTCAAGAGTAGCAGGGATGGTGGGGCGCCTGGGTGGCTCAGTTGAGCATCTGACTTCGGCTCAGGTCACGATCTCATGATCCATGGGTTCGAGCCCGTGTTGGGCTCTGTGCTGACAGCTCAGAGCCTGGGGCCTGCTTCAGATTCTGTGGTCTCCCTCTGTTTCTGCCCCTTCCCCACTCATGTCCTATCTCTCTTTGTCTCTCAAAAATAAATAAACAGTAAAACAAAAGAGTAGCAGGGAAGGTAAAGGGAAGAAGTGACTGCGGTTATCTGTACTTCTGGCCCCTGTGCTCCTTCAGCCTCCTCGAAGACTGTGCAAATCTCTCTTAGCAAATGATAACATCATCGTTAGCCACTTTACATAAGTAAACTCAGAATGGAAGCAAACATGCCATGTTGAAACAACCACAAGAAACTTCATTGCAACCTCTTGAGAAATGACCACAACTGGCGAAAAAAACCCAACCACTAAAATGATAAGTCAAAACAAAGCAGAGCAAAACAAGACAAACCAATAACGAGCTTTAATAGCATGTTCCCAGGAACTGAGGTCCCCTTGAAACTGTAGCATATAATAAAGTGGGGCTCTAAGGGCTCTTGGGATTCCCCTGCTCTGAGGCTGTTGGTCTGAAGTCCTGAGAGACCCATTTCTTCAAGACCCAGTCTAGGAGGGGTGGTGCTGTCTGCAGTCTGGCTGGTGTGGGAAGCCAGATTTCTAACCTGAAAGTCACCGGGGCGTTGGCACTCAGCAGAAGTTCAGCTGTGACTTTTCACGTTATTTCTTCACAGTCCTCTGCCTTCCAGTCACGTCATTTACGTTTCTTAAATCCTGGGTGCTACAATTTCGCTCAAGTTTTTAGGAGGACTGCTCATAGCATGAGCCTTTTATAGGGAAAAGGGGAAAGCAGATGCCTATTTTATTGCTGAGCTTTTATAAACATAATTTTCTGGTTTCATCCACGCAAACGTGATGGCACACCTAACGCTGTCTATTCACGTCTTCACCGCGCAGCCCAGCGTTGAGATCGGTGACTCTGATGGACGCTGGGCTGCTCTTTCCACAATGGCTTTGTGGTTCTTGGAGGAGACCTTGTGAGCAATTTCGGCACAGGAGGATTTGTTGCACCTCAGCTCCTTGACACCGTGGACTAGGAACTTCCAGAAGCCACTGGGCAGCACCTGCTTTGGCTTCTTGTTGCTCCCGCAAACCACATTGGGCGTCAAAATCTGGCCCTTGAATCTTCTGTGCACCCTATTGTCAATGCCTCTGGGTTTCCACCGTTACTTAATTTTGACATAAGGGTCTGCCTGGTGCCAGATGAATTTCTTGGTCCTCTTTTTAATGATCTTGGGGCTCACCAGAGGTCGAGGGTGGCCATGATGCGAGAAAGAGATGGTTGCCACCTCCATAGGCAGTGCCGAGGACGAAAGGGGGCATCACCCAGCTTTTCTAAAGAGAAGGAACCGTGGTGGGGGTGGCGCCTGGGTGGCTCAGTTGGTTAAGTGACGGGCTTTGGCTCAGGTCATGATTTGCAGTTTGTGAGTTCGATCCCCACATCGTGTGGTCTGCTGTCAGAGAGGAGCCTGCTTCCGGTCTTCTGTCTCCCTCCCTCTCTGCCACCCCCCGCCCCCATGCTCTCTGTCTCAAAAATAAATAAATACTAAAAAAAAAAAAAAAAAAATGAGAAGGAACAAAGCAGTCCCTTTAATGAATGGATTAATCATGATATTTGCTAATCATGAGGCAAACATATGGATTCTCATCCTCTATCACAAATGACTTCTTACATCTATGTAGAGGAATAGTCATATATAAAGAATTACTTTAGGGGCGCCTGGGTGGCTCAGTCGGTTAAGCGGCCGACTTCGGCTCAGGTCATGATCCCGGGGTCATGGGATGGAGTCCCGAGTCGGGCTCCGTGCTGAGCATAGAGTCTGCTTGAGATTCTTTCTCTCTCTCTGCCCCTGCCCTGCTCGCACACGCGTGCTCTAAAAATAAAATAGTAAGATAATATAAAATAAATTAAATTAAATTAAATTAGGGGCACCTGGGTGGCTCAGTCAGTTAAGCGGCCGACTTCGGCTCAGGTCATGTTCTCACGGTCCGTGAGTTCGAGCCCCGAGTCAGGCTCTGGGCTGATGGCTCAGAGCCTGGAGCCTGTTTCCGATTCTGTGTCTCCCTCTCTCTCTACCCTCCCCCGTTCATGCTCTGTCTCTCTCTGTCTCAAAAATAAATAAACATTAAAAAAAATTTTTTTAAAGAATTACTTTATTTTTAAGTATTATATAGTGTATACATAGTAGTAAATAAATCTGCATGCAGCCATCACCCAGCTTCCACAGTTATTAACTCATGACAGTCGAGGTTCACCTCTATCCCTACTCACTTTCTCCCTCACACACGGATTATTTTGAAGCAAATCTAAGACATATCATTTCATTCATAAATATTTCAATATGTATAGGAGTTACTTTAAATATTATGAATTGAAGTTCCCTTTTCTTCAGTTCACTAGATTTAAAAACAATAATCTTTAAGCAAGGGAGAACAGTATTGATCCAAATAACAAATTAACTGGCCTACTTCCTGCCGATAATATAGGAGGTCTCTTTCTCTCTCAATTGACATTTCCATTCCATTTGACCTATCAATACATAGCAAAAGAAAGAGTTCTGTAATGAATAATAATCTGTAGATAACATGATGAATACTGAACTGCCCTTGCTCATTCCTGTTTAATCTTTGCTTTTTTAACATCTTCCATTGATTAATTTATTTATTCAGCTTTCACAAGGGATATTCTGGGAACCGATGCGGGGCTCGAACCCATGAACTGTGTGATCATGACCTGAGCTGAAGTCGGACACTTAACCGACTGAGCCACCCAGGCACCCAATTTCTTTCTTTCTTTCTTTCCTTTTTTTGAATAAGCCACAGATTTTTTTTTTAATGTGGTGATAGACATAATAATGTTTATACAGTAACTCATCATTCTCCTGGCGTTTAGAGGTTGTTACCAACAAATAATAATATTTTCAACACATACTAAGATCACATGTATGTTTTGGGATTTGTTGCCTAATCTATTTCTAGCATGATGTATTGATCCTCTTTTTTCTTTTTATGCTAACATTACAGTGTTTTAATTATTATAAATTTATAACAAGATGATATCTGATAGCTCTACCTTGTTCTTTCTTTCTAGAATTGTCTTCACTATTCTTGGCCCTTTATACTTCTATACAGATTTTGTTTTACACATTTTACTTTAATTTATACTTCTGTATAAATTTTAGAATTAATTTGTCTGTATTCATCAAAAAAAAAACCCTTCTGGGGGGGTGCCTGGGTGGCTCAGTCGGTTGAGTGTCCGACTTCGCTCAGGTCATGATCTCACAGTCTGTGAGTTCGAGCCCCGCGTCGGGCTCTGTGCTGACAGCTCAGAGCCTGGGGCCTGCTTCAGGTTCTGTGTCTCCCTCTCTCTCTGACCCTCCCCCATTCATGCTCTGTCTCTCTTTGTCTCAAAAATAAATAAACGTTAAAAAAAAACCTACTGGGATGTTAACTGTAATTTTATTAACTTTATAGATCTATGTGGCAATATTCACCATCCTAAAAATATTAATTTTTTCCACTCATAGACATGTTGTACCTTCTAATTTATTCATATAGATCTCTTGTTTTTACATTCTTCCATACAGGTCTTGCTTCTTCTTTTGATGTTTACCCTTAATAATTTCAATTGCTCATTTGAATGAGATATTTGTTCTACCTAACAGTTTTTCCAATGGATTATTTTTTTTCAATATATGAAGTTTATTGTCAAATTGGTTTCCATATAACACCCAGTGCTCATCCCAAAAGGTGCCCTCCTCAATACCCATCACCCACCCTCCCCTCCCTCCCACCCCCCATCAACCCTCAGTCTGTTCTCAGTTTTTAAGAGTCTCTTATGCTTTGGCTCTCTCCCAATCTAACCTCTTTTTTTTCCCTTCCCCTCCCCCATGGGTTTCTGTTAAGTTTCTCAGGATCCACATAAGAGTGAAACCATATGGTATCTGTCTTTCGATGTATGGCTTATTTCACTTAGCCTCACACTCTCCAGTTCCATTCATGTTGCTACAAAGGGCCATATTTCATTCTTTCTCATTGCCACGTAGTACTCCATCCAATGGATTATTTTTGAAGGATAGGTACGCTACTGTGTTTTCCTACAGTTAGCACGCTAGCTGAACTCCCTACGCTATTAGTTTGACTATAGAGACGATTATACCTTCACTTTGGACAATCACGTGTCTGGGAATAACGCCAGTTTTGTCTCTCCTTGGCTGGCTCTTGTAACTCCCTTTATTTTTTCATTTATTTCATTGTCTTGGGCCTCTAATACAATTTTGAAGAGTAGAGTGATCCTGACTTTGAACCAGACTCAAATGGGTATACGTATCAACATTTATCATATAAATATCGAGATTTTTCTTATGGTAATTTTGTAAATGTTTCCCACTTACGCACCTATGCACATACCTATCGGCACTTTTGCTGGATACTTCTCTAAGCAAACTGATGTGCATTATTTAATTTTATTCTCACACCAAATTTATGGGGGAGGCACTATTATTTTACCTATTTTGAAGCCGAAGAAACAAATGCACACCTGGGGTAACACAGCTGGTAAGTCAGCGAGGAAGAATTTCAATCTAGCAAGATGTCTTTCCCCCAATCTTCCGTTCTCAGCCCCCATTCAAGAGTCACCCCCCCTAAGTTCGCAGATACTTAACATCTACTTTGGATGAAACTTGTAATGGTGCTGACCTTAATATTTTTCATTCTTGCCCTGTTTTTCCCTGTCTTATTTATCATATTTTGAGAGAGGAGTGCTAAATCTCTCACTAGGATTGCGCGTGTCAGTTTGGTCACATAATTTTTTTGAAGTACAGTGTAACATTCAGAACGGTTGTATTTTAGTCGTGGATTACACGTTTTCACTGTCTTCTAGCTTTAAGAATTGTTCTTGAGAAATTCCACATTACGATGATTCTCCACCTATTGTATGACATCTGATTTTTCTCTATGAAGGTTTTTAGGGTTACTTTATTTTTCTCTGAAGTTCTAAACTTTTAAGATAGGGGCGCCTGGATGGTTCCATTGGTTAAGTGTCTGACTCTTGATTTTGGCTCAGGTCATGATCTCATGGTCATGGGATGAGCCCTGTGTTGGGCTCTGTACTGACAGCACGGAGGCTGCTTGGGATTCTGTCTCTCCCTTGCCCTCTGCCCCTCCCCTGCTTGTGCGTGTGCATGCACACATTTCCTCTCTCTCTCAAAATGAGTAAATCAAATTAAAAATAAAATAAAACAAAATTTAGTGCCTTGGTGTGTGTATGTGTGTGTGTGTGTATGTGTATGTGTGTGTGTGTGTGTGTGTGTGTACTTTCTCATTGTTCTGGATATGTAATAATGTTCTTTAAACTAAAATACCAGTATTTTCGTTCTGGGAAATTTTCCTGTACTATTTTTTTTTTGATAATTTCTTCCTTTCCATTTCTTACCCTCTCTCTTTCTGGAAATACTAAGGCCAGATGCTGGATCTAAAATAATCCTCTAGGGGCGCCTGGGTGGCGCAGTCGGTTAAGCGTCCGACTTCAGCCAGGTCACGATCTCACGGTCCGTGAGTTCGAGCTCCGCGTAAGGCTCTGGGCTGATGGCTCAGAGCCTGAAGCCTGTTTCCGATTCTGTGTCTCCCTCTCTCTCTGCCCCTCCCCCATTCGTGCTCTGTCTCTCTCTGTCCCAAAAATAAATAAACGTTGAAAAAAAAAATTTAAAATAATCCTCTAATTGTTTCTGCCACCCATCTCTTATGGTCAAATCTTTGCCTTCTCTTTGACTTCTTATGAGTTTTCTATACTATATCTTCAAAAATTCTATTAAATCTTATGTTAATTTTCATATATTCTTTCTCATTTGTTGAAAATTCCTTCAAAAAATTTTTTCCTTGTCGGGTGCCGGAGTGGCTCGGTCAGTTAAGCGTCTGACTTCAGCTCAGGTCATGATCTCACAGTCTGTGAGTTCAAGCCCTGCGTCAGGCTCTGTGCTGACAGCTCGGAGCCTGGAGCCTGCTTCATGTTCTGGGTCTCCCTCTCTCTCTACCCCTCGCCCACTTGCACTCTGTCTCTCTCTTTTAGAAACAGATAAAAATTAAAAAATGATTTTCTTGATTCATGGAAGCAATACCTTTTCTTATCTCTCCGTTGTGTGTGTGTGTGTGTGTGTGTGTGTGTGTGTGTGTGTTTAATTTTTTCCCAGAATACGCATTGCTCTGTTTCCTCTGAGTTCTTGCTTTTTCTGTTTCTTTTAATCTTTTAATTTATTGCAGGGATTTCCACAAATAACAAGGGATCTACTCTTCATTCCTAAATAAGGAAATAGTGAAATGTTGAGGGTAAGCCATGTACGTGGTAAGATCTATCAACTGGTAAACTTTATTAGAGAAAGAAAAATTGAACAGGGATCTGGAAGTTTCCTTTAGAGATGAATATCTGTAGGTCTTGTTCCCTTGGATGATTCTATTTTGCCAGATTAGAATCCTTACACATCTGCCCTTGGGGTTTTAAGCCTGTACTCTGGCACTCTGGGGACAAAGCGGAAAATGAGAGAGAGAAGACTTACTGTTCAACATATAGTTGTTTACCTGATCTGCCTTCTGGTGTTTTCAGTGGCACTACACACCTGTCCTCACCCATACCTTGTATCTGGGTGTTCAGAGCCTCGAAACAATCATCCTGTCCAGAGAGTAATCTTTATCTTTTGCTATCGTTTGCTTCTGCGCTTGGCTGGCTGCTTCCTCTGTTGACTTCTGGGATGGTTCGATATACGTGCTGCTTTTTGATACGTGGAGTTTTAAGGGGTTGGTTTCAAGGTTGTCTCTTTTCAGTCCCTCCTTGGTTTCATATCAGTTTTTACACGCATTTCTCAACTAAGGGTTTTCTCCATGCTGATCAAATTCGAGTGCCCGTGGGGCACCACCATCCGTATAAGCTTGGGTAAGTAGCCTTGTCACAGAACACATGGCTGTGTGGGGAACGGGAATTTTGTACGTGGCTCAGCTTTTCCCAGATTCGAGGCTTTATGTAGGAGGCCCCCTTTGAGCTTACTGCCCTCTCCACTTCTCTCTGGCACGGGCTCTGGGCTTTAGCCCCAGAAAGAAAGCAACGGTGACATAAAGCCCAACCTCTAAGTTGTATGAGGACTCATTGTTTCCTTGTCTCACTGGCTTTCAGTTACCAGTTCCTGTCGGGGTATGAGCTTGCCACGGTGATGGCATCTGGATGTTCCCTTTCTTACATTCGAACTCTGACATAGTTTTTCTCATACTTCATCTAGTATTTCTGTTGTGAAGAACAAGAGGCAGAAAAGGGAAGGAATAGCCAGAGTCCTCATTTTACAGCTAGTCAGTTATATGGGTGTGGGCGCCTGGGTGGCTCAGTCGGTTAAGCGTCGGACTTCGGCTCAGGTCACGATCTCGAGGTCCATGAGTTCGAGCCCCACGTCGGGCTCTGGGCTGATGGCTCAGAGCCTGGAGCCTGCTTCGGATTCTGTGTCTCCCTCTCTCTCTGCCCCTCCCCTGCACCCACTCTCTGGCTCTCTCTCTCTCTCTCAAAAATAAAATAAAATAAAATAAAATAAAATAAAATAAATAAATAAAGAGAAATTGGAAATATCTATTATTTATACTTATAGAGGCACACAGAAACTCCCCTAACAGAATACCTCTCCCCCACCCCACCCCAGGCTACTCGAGATATAAAATCACACTCACATGGAGACTTTTTTTTTTTTTTTAAAGTTAAGTGATCTTAATCCAGTCTCTCAATAGATGGGCATTAAGAGGTTCACGTAAGTCCCCACATTTTATGCAAACTTGTGTGGCTATGGAATTTTTTCTTTCAGATGGAATTATCCATTGTATCTACCTTTTGCTGATCTACACATAACCCTAATGGTGAAATATGCCCAAGCTTTCTTTAACATTTGTATGCTTTTGTTTTTCTTCTTCTTCTTTTTTAAATGTTTATCTGTTTACTTTGAGAGAGAGAGAGAGCCAGGGCCCGCAAACAGAAGAGGGGCAGAGAGAGAGGGAGGGGGAGAGAGAGAGAGGGAGGGGCAGAGAGAGAGGGAGGGGGAGAGAGAGAGGGAGGGGGAGAGACAGAGGGAGGGGCGGAGAGAGAGGGAGGGGCAGAGAGAGAGGGAGGGGCAGAGAGAGAATCCCTAGCAAGTTCAGTGCTGTCAGCACAGAGCCCTACCTGGGGCTGCAACTCAGGAACCATGAGATCACGTCTTGAACCAAAATCCGGAGTCAGTCGCCGAACCGACTGAGCCACCCAGGCTCTCCACCTCCTTTGGTTTCTGAAACGTTCTCTTGAAGGGATTAGTGGGTCCCCAAGGACAGGGACAGTGTCCACTGTTACTTCCTCCTGATCCCAACCGGGTGGCACTTCCAAGTCCATTATGCGCACTTGTTGAGGGAGCGGGAGAGAGAAAGGGGGAATGTTGGAGGGGGCGGTCAAGGGAGGCAACGGTGAATGAGATTCCAGGGATGAAGCCGTCGGCTGGGACAACATATCACTACGCTGAAAACCGTTCCCCCAAAGAACAAAGGAAAAGTGATTTTCCCAAGCCCTCTGTGAAGAATTTCTCCTCCACGTTACCAAAGCAACAGCAAGGACAAACCCTGCGTGTCCCCGTGCAGCAGAGGGAACGGGTATTTCCGAAAGCGAGAAGATCTACACTGTGTTACTGAACACGAAGCACAGAAAAGAAACCGGGGGAGAGTCCGCAGATGGCCGTCCCCATTAACCCATTTAAAAATGAGGGGGGGGGGGTGTAAGGCAATTTTCAGATCAACTTCCCACCAGGCCTCAAGGGAGCCTCCAATTTTATCCCATCTCCATTAGGGCTTCATGGAAAGACACATGACTCCTTTGTCTCTCACAATAAGAACCAGGCTCCTCGGACAGATGATGCAAGAGGCAATTATAGGCACACCAATTGCTTCCACAGATTGCAAGAAAAGTCACTGGTATGGAAGCTAGCTGCACAGCTTTTCAAAAAGTCTCTCAATCTGGCCTGTGTTCAATGACATAAACCCTCCCCCACCCCCCACTTCCAGTAGATTTTCTAGCTGGAAGGGAAGGGAAGTAGGTAAACTGCCTATGGGGGCAGGTTGTAGTGGGTTTTTTTTTTTTTTTTTTTTTTTTTTTTTTGAGGAGCTGCAGGGTTGCAACTTTGGAATAATGCCTCTGCAAGGGTCTAGTGGAAGCATGGTAAAAATAGATGAGGTGCATGCACGGTGCTGAATAGATACAGTCCCTGATGCCTTTTCAAATATTTCTACAGGTTTTCCAAGCAAAGTGTGCTGCCAATCAGCGATTCACTGGGGAGGAACACTAAGAGGGAAAATAAATCATATGCGGATTCTCGAAGTCGGAGAGAGGTGGGAGAAGAAATAACGTGGCAGGGAGGTCAAGGAAATACATTAATGAATAAGTCAATTTCCTAACAAGTGAAAGACACCCTTTGAAAACTTCCAGACTGGCTTATCTGTACAGATCGCCCCCCACCCCCATCCCCAGCCCCAAACTTTTTTCTTCTGCTGACTATTCTACCATTCCTGTAATGTCCTGATTTCCTCCAGTAAATTAGTAAAGCAGGAGTTCTCTGAAATGAAGTCAGTGTTCAGAGCGAAGAAACCCCAAAGCCGCTTGAAACTAGCTGGTGCTTTGGAAACACGTTCAGAGCTGCTCAGGAAAGCACAAATCATTGTTCCCATCTTACAAGCTCTGCACAAGGGTTCGTGTCCCTCTGGAATCATAAATTATCTTTCCAGTAAGGGCACCGGTCAGGTATGGCAAGTCAAGGACAAAGGACAGGCCTCAGACCCCGTTCTGAAATAGGTTAAGCTTGTTATTAGACTACAGTCTCTGCTTTCTGTCCAGACTCTGACTTTCCTCTCTGCATTCCAGCATCTGTGTTTTCCAGAATTAACTGCTGGCCTGGTCCACCTCTCCACACCCACCCCGACTCACCAAATCTGACCTGCCTTAGACCAGTACTGTGTTCACTACAATGTTGGGGATGTAAATTTCTAGAGTGATAATAATATTTACATCCTCGTGGTTTAGATCTCATTTTCTATGTGGCTTTCTTTAAAAAATTTTTTTTAATGTTTATATTTCACAGAGAGAGAGAGAGAGAGAGAGAGAGAGAGAGAAAACAAGTGAGGGAGGGGCAGAGACAGACAGAGACATAATCTGATGCAGGCTCCAGGCTCTGAGATGTCAGCACAGAGCCTGACGCAGGGCTGAACTCATGAGCTGTGAGATCGTGACCTGAGCTGAAGTCGGGGGCTTAACTGTCTGAGCCACCCAGGTGTCCCTCTATCTGGCTTTCAACCCTACCCCCAGTCAATCACTTACTAGCTCTCTGATCTTAGGGCAGTTATGAAATTTTTGTGAGTCTCATTTTCTCACCTGTAAAATGGAGATTATAATAATTATAATTATTCAATTTTGAAAATTAAGTACACTATAATGTGTGATGTATGAGATGTTGCTCGCAAAATACATGTGCAATACTCAATAAATAGTGCTATTATTATTTTTGCCGTTACTGTTGAAAAAGAGTATTAGCACAAACAAAAGATTTCTTAGTGGTAGCTCCTTATAAATCATTAAGGAAGATGTTGAATGGGAAAAGTTGTGTGTCATAAGCAAAGTCTATTTTTATGTCTGTCTGTCTGTCTGTTTCTATTATCTATCTATCTATCTATCCATCCATCCATCCATCCATCCATCCTTCTTTTCCTCCTCCACCTCCTTCTCTTTCTTTTTTCATCTCTCTCTCCATCTATCACTCTATATTGGGGCACATATGTGATAATGGGCAAGATCTGAAATGGGAAATAACTCAGAGTTTCGAGGGTGTGTGATTGTCATAGTAATAGGAACAGTATTAACTTACTTGAATGATGAGTGTGTGTTTATAACATCTCTGATTTTAACGACTCTGTTATTGAATCCATTTATTTATTCCATCGTTCCATCAATATTTCATGAGACCCACCATTTGCCAGCCCCTGAATTAGATGCTGGAGCCACAGAAACGAATCTCCCACAGTCCCTGCCTTTAAAAAGTTTATGGTTCCGCCACAAAGCCAACAATTCAACAAACAATTTCAATAGGAGTCCAATATTGAATAAGCTTGTTAATGCCTGTTAAACACAATGTTTCTATGCAGAATCCTGACCTCAGCGGCCCCACAACTCATCCTCGAGGGGATGTTCTTATTAAGTGGCTCAGCCTCCCCAGAGGGACATTAGCCAAACATCTCTTGTTGGGGGCTAAGGCTATTTTCAGTACTGGTATACACATCTGTCAGCAATATAACCCAGAGAATGCTGCTGCTCATTCAATACTGTTCAAAGGCTCGTTTAAGAGTGTGGTTTAAAAAGCACATGCCCTATGGTATCTAACAGTTTTCTAGAACATGTCATTCATTGGAGCCTGATTGACAGAGAACCAGAAGTGTGGACTGCATTACCGTGATTATTCACTGGCTCCTACCCTTTGCTCTTGGCTCTTGGTCTATCATCATCGGCTGATACTGAGACCTGTGATAAAGATAAAATCCCAGAAAAATTATTATTAGATCAATTGAAAGATAGATTTGAGCCGCCCCTTGGACTGCCCCCCTCTTGGCTGCAATGTATCCTTTTCATGACTGCACATGCCTCCCGGGATACAAACCTCTGTCTTGAAAAAAGTAAATATATGCCCTTGGTCAGATATCACCCTCCAGCCACTTGACCGTCTCTGCTCCTCTTCAGAGCCAACTTTCTAGAAAGAGTTGACTTTGCACCCTGTCTCTGCATCCTCCCTCCTACTCATGTCCCCTCTCCTAGTCAGAAAAGTTAAGTGATATGGAAGATGAACATAGCAAGTATACTGTCTACCTAGTAACATGTCACTTGATGGTTATTTTTCCTCTTACTCTGTTTTTAGAGATTTCTTGGATTTTATGTTTTAGGTCAACAATTTGGTTTCCAGCAATTTCTGTTGTTTCATTTTGCTGTTTTGTTATTTTTTTGTGATCATATTTTTAACGTTTTCCTCATAGCTTAGAATTTTTTTTTTACTCCTTTTTTTCTAACACCCTCTTCTTGTTTTATGGGTTAAATAGGCTCGTAAACCTTTCTTTGGATACTGATTTGATTTTTGTTTGTGTCGTGCCGTTCTTTTCCATTTTCCCTCCTTCAGGCTATCGTTCTTTATTTTTCCTAAAACCCTTTCTTGAAACTCTTGGTTTTCCTCAAATGCTTGGTGACTTTTGGCTATCAGAATATGTTAAAAAGCAGCTTGATTGGTCCGCTACATGGAGTAGGGTGGTTTCCCCCATCATGAGCACGTGTCTCCTTAATGGGAACCCCCCTCCCCAAACCAGGAAAAATAGTTGAGCTTTGTAGAAATCAATCGCACCTCTCCAGAGGCAATCTGCTCTATTTTGTACATGGGCAGGGAGCAGGCAGATAGCTCAGGTGCAAGCAAGTAGCAAGGATTAACTCTCAGGTTGGAACATTTTATGTATAATTTACTCTCCTGGGTGCCAAGATCTGTTTTAATTTCATCTGGATCTTGTTTTAAGGACTACAGTTATCTCAAACTCTTCTCTGTTTTTTTTCTCTCTCAGACCTCAACACTTACACTATGAGTGCTCTCTAAGATGCTATTCTAGTTGTTTAGAAAAGAGTTCATAGGATTCTACCTAGTGAGAAAATGCTGCAGCCAGCAGCTGCATAAATGTCGGTGATGGAAAAGAGTTGCACTATCCAGCTGATCTTGAAACGGAGGCTTAACCTTGAACCTGGATCATTGCCTCCAGCCCGTATCTGCTCTGAGTGTTTGTTAACCCCAACTCGGTGTCCCTCAGACGTCTGTTGGGAAGAGGGACTCTTCTCTCTGCGGCAGCCTTTGCCTGTGGGCGTTCGTGGATTTCTGTGGATTTCTCTACTTTGGTTGTCTTCCCACCCAACCTCTTTTACTTTCTATCACTCAGAAGTAGCTCCAAACATTATACCCACTAACGGTACCCATTTACATGTTGAGCACAAGTGTTTATTGCATGGTATCTTTACTATGATTTGTATGGGAACTCGATTGATGTGGGAATTTGGGAAGGATGGGGAGTAAACACAAGGGCTCCATTCTACCATTATTCATCGGAAGCTCCTTTCCTGCAGCAGCTCTGTCTCCTTGAGCTTTTCTTTCTGCCTTCGGGATTCAAGACACTGGTTTCACAAAGCTGTCTTGCCATGTTTAATGCATCCCTATTAGTGACCATGACGCATTGGGGCACAATGTGAGATATAAGTGTGTTAACTGAAACACGTACGAGAAATGCAGATAGAGTCAAGTTTGGATGTAGTGTGGGAACAGGGGTCAATGTGACCAGCTGGGGCCATGGATGTACACAGAAGAGCCAGCACAATGGTCTTTACAAAGGGGACAATTGAGCTAATTCTTGAAGAGAAAAAAAGGCACCCACGCCCAAAGGAGAAGACCCAAGACAGAGAGGACAGGCTGAATGAAGGCATAACTGGAAGGGAAGGAGTGTGTAAGGAAGAAACAAGCTGCAAAATCAGAAGCCGGATCCTGAGAGGCTTTGTCTATGGTGCTAAGCAGCTTGGAATTTACCCGAAAGGCAGCGGTGACTCAGTGAAGGATTTTAAATATAGGGATAACATGATTAATAAAGGCTAACATTTAGTAAGGATGTTCCAGGCAATGTTCTAAGTGTTTCACATGGATTAAGTTACTTAATCCCCATGACAACCCGATGAGGCAGATGCTATTAATATCCTCATTTTTCAGTACAGAAACTATGAAACATAAATCCCTCAAGGACATGTCCTTCATCTGTGTACTGTTGAGTCTTGAAGTTCTAGAACTGGGTCTGGCATGATGAACGCACGTTGAACGAGTGAATGAATGAATGAATGAATGTCTGGTAGGAGCCTAACAATAGAATGGAAAGCTTCGCAGAGTTACTGAAAATATAATCATTGGGTATTGATTTAAAGAACGGCACCGTGAAAATACTATAAATTTACTCTTTTGTTGTTTTTGATTTTTACTATCTTCCTCCACTAGAATCTATTCTCTGTGAGGTTGAAGATTTTGTCTATTTGTTTAGCATTGTATCCCCTGCACCTCACAGAGTTTCGTGCATAGAATAGTTGATCGATAAATACTTGTTGAATAAATGAATAAGCAAATGGTTACATTAAGTTTGCAAATACTGCACATCGGATCTCCATTTTGCTCATTCATGCCCCATGTTAACACATTCATGGTAATAAGGAAACCTATTTAATTTTTTTAACCTCATGTTCCCAAATTTCATTTATCCTCACACCCTATTCTATTCCTAGAATTGACATTTTTCTTAGAATTTCTACAGTGGGATTAGAAAGACCTTGGAGGAACCTTCCTTCAGGAAGTTTCTACTCAATCTATTGCTATAGTGTCAAGTTGTTTTATAGCCTTCAAAATATCTATATGGTACATATAGTTAGTAAGTAAGGCAGTTAGTAAGGCAAAGAAATGATCTTAGACAATGGCACAACAACCTGAGGAAATTAAGGAAAGTGTCGCCAGTTGGGTTAAGTCAAGTGAGCCACATTATCTGGTAAGGCTGTGTGGAG
The DNA here is from genome assembly GCF_018350155.1 of Leopardus geoffroyi. Lineage (NCBI taxonomy): Eukaryota > Metazoa > Chordata > Mammalia > Carnivora > Felidae > Leopardus > Leopardus geoffroyi. Next base: position 12,796,954 of record NC_059337.1, on the reverse strand, counting down.
TCTGTAGAGATTCCGTGTCCAAGGGCACTAATGTGGAAAACAAAGAGGTGGACACCCGCAATTCTAGCATAAGTCTGCGTGGTATGGATTAATGCATAGATACCCGTGATGCTCCGGAGACTGTTCCATAATCCCTTGCCTTTCCCCCGCTCTGCCCCAAACCATTTCCCTTTAGAGAAAGGTAAATATGGTAGCTGTGTCTCCCAGATCCTCCTGTCAATTGGCTTCCACATGGGGCATGTTTCAGCCCATGGGAGGCACCAGCGAGAAGATGGTAAGAGACACAAGGGCATGTTTCTCCCTTCTTTACCGTCTCCCTTCTTTACGTGTATCTTCAGTAGCCGTCACGTCCCCTCCATTGTTTCATTTCCTGCTGTACGAGACCACTGTGGTACCGGTTTATTTGGGATGACCTCAGTGCCAGGGATATTGGGACATCACTTCCTCCTTTTACCTCTCCTGCTTCACGCTGGTGGTGGTCTCCTGATATTAATACCCAGGCTGCCTCATTGCTCCCCATTTGACTTCTGGGCTTCTTCATTGCCTCTAAAACCAATGCCCTGCATTAAATCCCCTCAGCTTTCAGTATTTAGAGTTGTTTTCGTTTTCTTAGTCATGCTCTAAATGATCCAGTCAACAATAACAAAGGGAAGAGTGTTATTGGGGTCATCTTTCTGATCTTCAAAATGGGGGGTTTAGTTGCAAGATGAACTTCCATCTTTGAAACGTGAAGGTTTTATAAATGGCATTTCCTAAAGTATGGTCCAAGGATCCTCTGTTTCAGAAATCTCTGATAAGTTGATGAAACATGGGGTGCCTGGGTGGCTCAGTCGGTTAAGCGTCCGACTTTGGCTCAGGTCATGATCTCGCAGTTCATGAGTTCGAGCCCAGTGACAGGCTCTGTGCTGACAGCTTGGAGCCTGGAGCCTGCTTCAGATTCTGTGTCTTCCTCTCTCTCTGCCCCTCCCCAGCTCATGCTCTCTCTCTCTCTCAAAAATAAATGAACATTAAAACATTAAATATGTATGTTCCTGGGGGTGCCCGGGTGGCTCAGTTGGTTAAGTGTCCAAATTCACCTCAGGTCATGGTCTCACAGTTCATGAGTTTGAGCCCTGCATCAGGCTCTCTGCTGTAAGCTCAGAGCCTGGTTCAGATCTTCTGTCCCCCTCTCTTTTTACCTCTCCCCCCTCTCAAAAATAAATAAACATTTAAAAAATGTATATTCCTGGACTCATCTTTGGGGGGTGTGGTTGGGGAATCTGACATCCCAAACTCCCCTCCGAGAGGATCTTATAAAAAATAAAGTTTGAGATCAGTGATCTACCATTGTTGATCTTCTTGAGAACATTTTCCAGAGAAGTGACACAATGTGTGTATTAAGGTGTTCTGAAAAGTTTTTCGTTTACTCCCTTTCAAGAAATGCCACCTGCCAAGTCAAGAAATTTAGATGAATTGGGTTAGTTTTTTCGTGGTTAATTTTTATTTTTTTTTATTTTTATTTTATTTATTTTATTTTATTTTTTAAAGTTAGTTCTTTCAACGTTTATTTATTTTTGGGATAGAGAGAGACAGAGCATGAATGGGGGAGGGGCAGAGAGAGAGGGAGACACAGAATCGGAAACAGGCTCCAGGCTCTGAGCCATCAGCCCAGAGCCCGACGCGGGGCTCGAACTCACGGACCGCGAGATCGTGACCTGGCTGAAGTCGGACGCTTAACCGACTGCGCCACCCAGGCGCCCCCCGTGGTTAATTTTTAAAATGACACATTTTGTGGATCTTCCAGAAATCATCTCAAGCAGGGGCGAATATGTTTCACACACTTCTAAGGAATTTCCCAACCTACAAAACAGTGCATATAGGAAACATAAAACTATGTGCAGAATAAAATCGCATGCCATCGTTGCTAGGCTAGTGACTGCCAAATTTGATTGTATCATACTTCGAGGAAAGTTAACTTATGTAAGGGGTATCAAGAATTTTAGATTTCCAATAAAAATAAGTTTGTAGACGTTGCTTAAAATATGCATCATCCAACACTTTGAAGAGAAAGTAAACAGAGAGTTGGTTTCAATTATAAAGTGGGGTAATAAACTTTTCCTCAGCTTAGGTTCTCCTAAAAAATGAAACCTGAAGCAAGCACTCGGGTGCAGGTACTTTGTTTTGGGAAGTGAGTTCAAAAAGGAGGAAAAGGGAACTGGATAGAGAAAAAGCCACCCCAAGACTGTGCTGTCGACAGTGACTAATGATAGTGGGAGCTTGATCCTAGTAGGAAGACTTTGATAAGACACCTAGAATAAATGCATAAATAAATCCAGCTGGATAGAAGAGGGGAACATTAATTCACCAGTCCTTCTCCTTCACTGGTCAAAGGTTGTCTAATGGCATCATTGACTCTTCATGATTCCGGGCAAGTGCATTGGTCACAACGGCTGAACTGATCTCTGTACCCACTCCACGCGGTGGTGGTCAAGTAACCCTGGGGCAAGCTGCTGAGAGTTGACACCTGCATACAGTTGTTGCTTAATAATGGCATCTCTAAAAAAAAAAAAAAAAAAAGGTGGGCAAAATATGACGTATGGCCCAAGAGGAATATGATACCTCCCTTTTTAGGTATTTAATAATCAGCAGAGATGATTCCCCAGGCCAAGGAGTGTGGGTTTTCTCAAACACATGAATTATAAATGTTTTATCTCCAGAGATGGCTTTTGTATTTGTTAGTCTGGATCATGTTTATGCCTCATCTCTTCTCCTCCTGGCCTGATGGGAAACATTTATCCCTTTGTAGTTAACATGCAAAACTTGGAAAGAACCCACGAAATAAAAGCAGGTTAAGATAAATTCCCTGTAAGCTATGCCTTGAAACTGTTTATTTGCTAACTGGAGAGAGTCTTGCTGGACACTGAGCAGATTATAAATTTGTCACCAAAAGGACTTCTAAGCATAGGTTGCTTTTAAATCATTCTGATGGCAATGTAAGCTGTGACATAGTGGAACCATTTGAAAAAGTGCAAGACATGTCCCCTCACGCTTTCTTAGAATAAGCACGATGACTCATTTTTTTCTTCTTCCCTGGATGCTCTCAAAGTCTTCTATGTCAGTTTCCACCCTCGCTCTCCTCCATGTTTGTCATTCCTCCTTTCCAGACCCGCCTTCATCTTCCATTTTTTTTTTTGTTTATTTGTTCAAACAGGAAAAGAAGTGAAGAACATTCTATGATTTCTGCCACTGTAGATCCATCTTTATTTACTTATATCTAACCCAGCATTCTTCTAGAAACTGTTTCGGTTGTCGATGCCGCCTTATAATCTGGGTCCTGTGCATCGGTAAGAACATGGACCCTGGAGTTTGTCAATCCTGGGTTTGAATCCTGCTCCAACACCTGTAAATCGTTGTGAACCTAAAATGTCCTTAATTTCTTTGGACCTCATGCTACCTTCTGTGAAACAGGGCTAAGAATATCTCTCTTACAGACGTCTAACGAAACCTAAGTGAGAAAATAGATGGAAAAGGGTTTAACACCATGACACATGATAAACATTCGGTAAATGGTCTTTGTCATCCGTACGTAGTACTCGCCACAACTTGTGGATTTTCTCCTGTCCATCTTTAGAATTTGTCTGCGAGTTGAAGGGTAAATGTATAGACAGGATACTGGTAACAGGGGCTTGAAATCAATTTTGTGGACTGGCTTTAGCCTGATGCTCTTTGGTCCACGGGGTTAATGAACGTCACACGTGGAGACGTGTCAACAAAAAAACAAAGAACAACCGGAAACAAAACTGAGCAAGTGTTGTGTAACAACACGCGTAGACAGCAGAATGGTTCTCATGAGAAGCCTCACAACAACAGCTCTGGATTCTGACTTAGGGAAAGGGAATGGAGAGCTGACCTGGCTTGGATGAGAACTTCAGAGGTGAACAGCTCTCTACGGAATTTCTCAAAGTCAGAAGTAGCAATAGACTCTGTTGCCGTATCTGCACAAAATGAGTGCACCTGTAAAAAGAATGCAAGCTTCCTCTGTGCACAGTGAGGAAATGGTTATTGGCTTTATTTTGTGCTCTGTCATCCCACCCAAAGTGCAGTCGATACGGCACAGTACGACAATAATGTTTATCTTGAGTCGGTGGTGCAGGTGGACAACAGGAAAGGCAACGGAATGTAAAGTTGCGTTCCGAGATCTACCCAAGACCCTGGCGTGTCTGCGTTAGACACACATGTGAGTAAACCAAAAGCTTCTCTACCAAAAGGGAGACAAAGAGCTCAGAAATTTCTCAAACATTTATTAACACAAGTTGGATGGTGTTACTTAATTAACACAACGTTGATTAACACAACTTCCTGATATCAGGAAGGCAGGACTGGACTAGGTTTGGAGTGGGGTGAGCAACCACCCGATCAACGGCCTTTGACTCTATTTTGGAAAGACATTGTGAAAATAGAGAAGCAGAGTCTGTTTCCAACATGGGAAAGGGACTCAGCCATAATTCCAGAGGGTTTATCTAAAGACTGCCCAGGAGAGAAAGCCACTGGGTGTGATAAGCAAGAGTCCTGCTACCGTAGAGCTGTTTTCTTCCGAGGAGAAATGCTGACCTGATCTTCACGGGTACACAACAGCATCCCAGAAATCTCAGCAGACAGCCTTTTGAACTTGAGAAGAGCTTGCTAGGGGATGGCTGGGTGCCTTAGTCGTTAAGAGTGCAACTTCAGCTCAGGTCATGATCTCGTGGTTTGTGCGTTCGAGCCCCGCGTCAGGCTCTGTGCTGGCAACTCAGAACCTGGATCCTGTTTTACATTTCATGTCTCCCTCTCTCTCTGCCCCTCCCCTGCTCATGCTCTCTCTCTCTCTCTCTCTCTCTCTCTAACCAGCCTCTAGGTCATGTTCTCTTCTTGCCACAGCCAGCCACACTCCCACCCCATGACCTGATCTCTCCCATTGCTCAGTGTGAATTTCACTGTAGCAATTTCAGTATCTGATAGGACCTTATTATGCACTTACTTCTGCTTGTGTAGTGCATGTCTCTTTGTACAGAAATGTAAATTTTGTGAAAGAGAAGCTATCTTGTTTAAAGCTATGTCCCCAGTGTTCAAAAGAGTGACTGGTGCATGGTGACCGGTCATAAGTACTCATTGAATTATTGAATCAGAAAGTGAACACATAAAATATTGAACTAGATTTGTGGTTACATTTTTCTTCTGCTGCTAAACCCAATACCAGCCCATTAGTTTTAGCAAATCATCATCTTTCATATTCAACTCAACCACTGTACCGCTTAAAACAGTCTTCCCGTCTTCTCCCTAAGAGGGGCCTGGGCGAGCACAGTGTTCCTTGAACCTCGTTGGGGAGACACATCGGTGGAGGACTTTTCTAGTACTTTCTAAGGCTGATGCAGATGGTGATGATGGTACCAACATCCAGGCTTGTCAGGCATTATTGTTTCCAATCCACACAACCAAAAGGAGGTGGGCATTGCCATCCGCACATCAGAGATCAGAAGGTTCAACTCCTCCAAAGTCCAATCGCTGGCCCTATGTCACTGAGTGGACAAGGGTCAGCGGAAGGTCTTTCTGTTCTCAAAGAAAAGCTGTTTCCAAAGACTATCTCCCCTATGCTATATGGCTTCCCTTGCAACTGAATTCCAGAATCTTCTTGCCCTTACAACCTAGAAACATTTCGGTGAGTAAAGCTAAATCAGCATAGCACTAGAACATGGCAACAGTTAGTCACTGTGAACTTTTTTCAAACTTAAATACCATTAAGTTTGTCTTAAATATATAATTCTTCTCTAAGTCTTCTGAAATATGTAATTAAAACTTATTTAGCATTCCCTTCCTGAGTTAGTTCTTCACTGATCTTTATAAGAAAATGCATCCCGTTGGCCATTTTACCCCTTCTATGTTCAAATGCATGACTTAAACCAGACCTATTTTCTATGCCTGCACTGTCCCAAATGGTATCCACTAACCCTATGGGGCTCTTGAGCACCTGAAATGTGGCTAGTCCAAATCAAGAGGTATGCTGAATGTATCACTCAATCGTGAAAGCTCTGTATCCAAAACTGAATGCAAAATACCTCAGTGGTTTTTGGAATACATGCATAAAGGCTAATATTTCAGATCTATTCGATTAAGAAAAAATATATTGTTAAAATTCACTTCACCCGGGGAACCTGGGCGGCTGAGTCAGTTGCATGTCTGATTTAGGATCAGGTCATGATCTCGAGGTTCACAGGATCGAGCCCCGCATCAGGCTTGCCGCTGTCAGCCAGGAACCTGCTTTGCATCCTCTGTCCCCCTCTCCCCGCACTTCCCCACTTGCAGTCTCTCAAGCAGAAATAAACATTTAACAAAATTCATTCCGCCTACTTTTTTTTCTGTGGCTGGCAGATAATTATAAGTGACGTATGTGGCTCACATTGTGTTTCTGGCAAACAGCACTGGCCTCTGTAGTCTTCGTGAAATCAGTTCAGCCCATTACCTTCAAGGTCCGGAGTCGGGCCTTCTGTACAACCGCTCATTGTCTAAGCCAGACTTGGGCTTTCTTATGTGCTCCGTATTTGTAGCAATAATTATGGCTTCCAGGGTCAGGCACTTTCAGGCAGTTAATAACCAGTTTGACTAAAAAGTCCATCAGCTTTCCAGCCATTCATTAAATGCTAGGAAATGCCTTACCCCAAGGTCAATACTGCTTAGCTCAGTCATACTTTATGATCGGGAGAAAGAATGCTTTCCTCTTCATTGTCAATAGTATTGATTGGCAGTTCTTTGGGTGGCCCTGGTCGTTTTTACTTGCCCTCCCTTTGTTTTCGACTGCCAGGGAGGTGACATCATCTTTCTTTTCACAATATGGACATTATTGGAGTGCTGAAAGCCCAGGACAAGGAGATCCACTGTCAGACATTGGACCTCACCTCTTCATTATTATTGTAAAGTGACTCACAGGGGAGAGGAAAGGAGGAGCAAGGAAGCCCATGCCATAAACTGTACGAGTCACCGGCCTGATAAACTACACCTTTACCACCAGCCACAGTGCTCCCATTAAACTCAAACAGAAGAGCAGGTATGACTAATTCTTCCCTCCACCCGCCAAAAATAAGTCACAGCACCAAGCTGGAATGAGACACAGACTTTTCCAGGATGAAGAGTTGAGTTGGAGAGTGAAACATTGGAAACATTTTGAAAAGGAGCCAGGTGGCCTGGGCAGGGGATTGCTGAACAAGCTTCCAAGAGCAGATCCTTCACATAAAAGCTGATTTGTCAGAGGCAGCTGCAGTGACTTACAGGATACGGTGGCATTTATGGGATTTTATTAGATATTGAATATGCATTGTCCTTTTCAATAGGTCATTCATGAGTTCATTGACGCAAGCCTCTGTCTTTCAAGGACCCTTTAGGGACCATTCCAAGTTTTCCCCAAAGCTGTGTTATCTAAAATTCACAGCGGTTTAGTTACAAATATATTTGGTTTGTATCTGATTCACCGAAGTTTGTTGGTGTTGAGGTCTGACACATAGCAGATTAAACTCTAATATTTCGTGGTTTGGGTTCTTCATCTGTAAAACGGGGGCATCATGGTAAGGAATTTGGAGGAAAAAAAATAGTTAAATATCTATGAACGATGCTAGTGCCTCGTGGATATTATCATAGTGAATGGGGTTAGCACACAGCGGAATAAACTGGCTAAGCCTTTTAGTACTTTGGATCAGGATCGATATATTGATGCGGCCAGTATAGTAATTTATGTATATGAAGCCCCAAACAACTGGTTCCTTTTATTATTGTCATTATTATTGCTCTTATCTAATCCTGACATTTGGGGGATGTTGGACTGTCCAATAGGAGGGGCACCGGGTGGCTCAGATGGTTAAGCCTCGAGCTCTTGATCTTGGTCGAGGTCATGATCTCACGGTTTGTAGGATGGAACATCTCATTGGGCTCTGTGCTGGCAGAGTGGAGCCTGCTTGGAATTCTCTCTCTCTCCCTCTCTCTCTCTCTCTCTCTGCCCCTCCCACGCTTGTGCATGCATTCGCGCTCTCTCTCTCAAAATAAATAAATAAACTTAAAAAAAATCCATTTGGAAAAATATATTAGGAGAACCATGAAGATGTAATGAATGCAGAACTTGGGACTGCTTCACATCTTGCCTCAGCCCTGTTGCTGGGGGACAGACATCTGCCCTTTGGATAGCCTGGAGAGGATTGAGATGAAAAGGACACGTTCTGGAGTGAGGGCCCTCGGATGTCAATCTTGGTTCCATCACTTAACTGCCATGTGACTCAAGGAAAGTTACCAGCATCTCCGTGCTGAGGCCTGGGTCCCTGACCTATAAACAGAATCACAGGAACACTAATGTTCATAGCAGCATTATTCACAGTAGCTAAATGGTAGAAGAAAACTGAGTGCCCATCCGCAGACAAGTGGATAAATTAAACGTTTGCGCACACAGTGGAGTATTATTGAGCCATAATAGAAGAAAATTCTGGGACCTGCTAATGACATGAATGAACCTTGAAAGCCATTATGCTCGGTGAAATAAGCCAGTCACGAAAAGACAAATATTGTGGGATTCTACTTAAGGCACCTAGAGTGTTCACGTTGGTAAAGATAGAAACTACAACAGCAGTTGGCAGGTTCCGGGGTCGGGTGGGGGGGGGGGCGTGGGAAGAATGGAAAGTGGTTCAATGGGGACAGGTCTTCAGTTTCGTAAGATGGTAGTTGCGTAACAATGTGAATGCATTTACTGCCGCTGAAACTTCCACTTAAAAGTGGCTAAGATGGGGGGTGGTGTCTGGGTGGCTCCGTCAGTTAAGCGTCTGACTCTTGATTTCAGTTTGGGTCATGATCTGGTGGTTCATGAGTTCAAGCCCCACCTCAGGTTCCAGACTGACAGTGTGGAACCTGCTTGGGATCCTCTCTTTCTCTCTCTCTCTCTCTCTTTCTCTTTCTCTGACCACCCCCACCCCTGCTCGTGCTTGCTCTCTCTCTCTCTCAAAATAAATAAATAAACTTTGAAAAAAATGGCCAAGATGGTAAATTTGGCTGTGTGTATTTCACCACAATTAAAAAAACGTAAAAAACCCAGAATAACAGCATCAATCTTTACATTTTTGTTGAGTGGACTAAATGGGATAATATCTTTCATGATGTAGCCCACTGCTGGGCACCTAAGTACAAGTCAAATAAATCGTAGGTGTTAAAATAAGTTACAAAACCAAAACACCGACAACAGCCAGCTGTGGATTTTCTTTGAATTCAAAACTGTTAGCTCAGAGCTGATCTGTGAGGCTGAAAACAGACCTAAGTAGTTGCCCAAAACCTGCAGTGACACAGAGGCAGGGCAAAGTGAGGTCCTTAGCAAGACAAGACTTCATCTGAGCCAAGATAAGGAGTGATCCCTCAGTCTTAAGAGAATCCCTACTATAGCCAGCAGGGGGCGACAAAGAGGACCGACATGGCAAATTAGTACAAGTCAGGAAAGGAAGGCCAGAGGAGGGGGGGTGGGGATGGTGTCCCACTGTGGCCGGAGGTCTCTGGGTGTGCCTCCAGCCGGCCTAAAATCCAGTCTTCCGAGCACAGCCCCTGACACTCACCCAGGCATTAATTTTCCCTCATTAGAAATGCTTTTCATAGGCCTTCACTCACTTGGATGTGTCTTTCCCCAAAGCTGACAAGTTTGGCAACCTTATTCTTCCTAACAAAACATCGTGCCACCAGGAAGAATCTTTTTTTTTTTTTTTTTTTTTTAATAATAATATTCCCTACGCCACTGGGGTGGCTCAGTACCTGTCAGGCTAGCAGAGTCTATCTCACACAGGGATATACCAAGCCCAGCCGGGGCTACCCGAGGTCAGGCAGCAACGATATTTCTCATAGGGCTGGGTCGGTTTGTTCTTTCAGCTCACTTGCACTATCCCTGCGAATCTGGCCACACTTCCTCCTCCTGATCTAAAATATTCCAGCTTTTAATTAGTTCCAGGCCCGTCGATGTGACTGCCCCATCTGCACAATGTGTACGTGCCAATTCAAAGTCTGAAGCTGATGAACTAATAGAGCCAACCGAAGACCTGTTGCAGGAGGCAAATGGAGTCACACCGCTGCTGGAAAATTCTCCCGGAGCGCCTGCCAGTGCCCGGGCCCTTTCCAAGCCGTGCCTGAACCACGGGCCTGTTATAAAAGGGCTCGTGGATTCTATATTCTGTCCCTGCCTCTGGAGAAACCCAAGGACCACTAGAATGTGGAATGCCAACTCCCCATAATCCGGGGGATGCGTCCATGATGGATAACTTGCTCAGTGGTGCACGGATGAGCAAGAGGTCACGGCCCAAATCCAGCGAGGGCCCACAGAATGGAGAAAGGAATTAACCCAGGTACAGTTTGTTTGTTTTTTTCTTCCCAATATTCAGCCTTATTTGCCCTTGAAATCCAGAGCCAAGTCCTGTGTGTCTACGGCTCAGTGTCACCTTCCTCTTCTGTGTTTGATGGCTGTAGGGATTTTCGTGTCCGGTGTTGTCCCTTAATCGTGTTCTTTCCTGCTTCTCAACATCGAAAGACGAAAAAACACATATACATAAATACATATGTACGATATATACATCTGTGTGTTTGTGTGTGTACATCTATGCTTATATATACGATTTGAATTTAAACGAATGCATTGAAGCCCCGTGTGTTCCTTCATATTGCACGTCGGCATAGTACGCAGGTTGGAATCATAATTCCAGAAATAAAATGCTATTACTCATCTGAGAAAATTTCTCCTATCAGCAGGGATTGTCTTTGGTGGAGTTCAGTTTAGGTTTTGAAGACGTGTGACGGGTACTAAGTTGTCACATTTCAAGTGCCCTCTAAAAACACACTTTTAATTCATTAGCTTACTCATTCACCTGATGTGTATTTATTGGGTACCTACTGTGTGTCAGGCTAAATGTACTAGTTAGCAGTGAACAATAAAAACTACATAGCTGAAACTTTTACTTCATTACATGGAACTTACATTTTCGTGATATTATTTATCGTTTACTTATTTTCTCGCAAAAAGGTGAAAATGAATGCACCCTAAATACTGAATATTCACGAGTGACCATTGCTAGCCCATCATAATATTGTTAGAACTTCTTTTAGCTGTAAGGTCATAGTTATGAACTCTGGTTCCCTTTGACTTGGACAGTTTCTTCAAAGGTCATTCTCCCGTTACAGGTGAAACGGCATCGACCCCCAGGCCTATGCCATCCTACAACTCACCGAGCCACCCCACGAGGACTTTTTGAGCCTCATGAGGGTTGGATCGCACTTTTCGTGCTGGGTGTATACAGTTTCCCCGCCTGGCGTAGGTACAGATTCTGACCGAGATAGTGGGAAAAACCACAGTCACGTTCACTGAACTGGATAAGACAAGCCGTCACAAGATGGCTCACGGCGTATCCCTCTGAGGGGAAAAGTAAAACAAGAAGTCCTTGTGTCCCAGTGACACGGGTGTGCAAAAACCAGACCGTCACATCCAACCGACAGTTCTTCTGTCGGCCTGTCGGATCGTTCCTGAATGCTGCCCAGGTCTGGGGAGGAAAATGCCATATTACATCCCTCAGGATTTCTTACAGCAATGCCTCTTCTTATGGTGCACTCGAGTCTCAATCCCCAGGGTGCAAACAAATCCCTTCTTTGCTCCCAAAGCAGGGAGTGCTTATCAAGGGGAATCAGGTTAGAAGGACAGAAACATTTTGCCACGATTAACCTGCACTAGCACGCTAAAAAGCGCAAAAGGAGCCTACCTTTTGCTTTGGCTTCACCTAGTCAGGATTACCCCGGCTTACCTATGACCTGCGGTGTTGAACAGGCCTGTCAGTGAAAACTAAACACGATTCACAGTGGCGGCCGGGAGAAAACATCACTTCTGCCCAAAACTAAACACCGCAGAAGGGTCTGCCTAGTTTCAAAACATCGATGCCAACCTCACAATACACAGCGTGTGGTGGGTGTGATTTTGCAGAGACCCTGGAGGGACACTTGTGCAGGAAGGGGGTGGGTGGGGAGTCAGCCCTTGAAGCCAGAGGCTCCCTAGATTTGAGGAAGTGTCTCAGGATCTTTCTTCCCCTCCTGTGAAATAATCAAGGCCAGTGTGGAGAAATGGCTAATAAGAGGGGCCATTAATTTGGTAATATTCTCCCTGAAGAGCCTCAAGAAAGGAAGTTTCCAGAGACCCCCGGGGGGGGGTGGGGAACCAAGCAGGGGAGGATTATGAGGAAACGCAGGGAGTTTCTGTGGGTCACTCCTTTAAGATATTTGAGGTTACAAATAAGGCTTGGGAGAAGGTTTAGTTTAAGGAAATGAGGACTGTGGTTTTGTTTTATTGTCTATTTTAAAATTATGGGAGCTCTAAGAATATCTCCTATGGCAGCAGATTTGTGAATTCGGCATCCCGGGATGGGAATAGTCTGGTGACATTTGGAAACCAAATGGATTTATACCCAGTGACTTGGGAATGTGGGAATCCATAAATAAGGGGGCATACATTGTCCAAGAATAAATATGCGTGCATAGTTCACTGCCTTTGTTTAACAAATATTTCTGAGAGACCTCTGTGTGCTGAGTGCTGAGAATAAAACAATGAAGTTTCTCTCCAAGCACCTAACATTTCTTGGGAGAGTTAGACACACAAGCAGGAAGCTAGGACGGGTGGGATATGTGCTGTCACAGGCAGAAGCACAGAGCACTGTTAGGGAATACAGGAGGGGCACCCTACTTAACTTCAGAGGGGTGTCAAAGAAATCAGAAGAATTTCTGGAAGGATCTAGAGGACTACGGAAGTCAAGTCAGTGAAACGAAAGTCTTCTAAGTACAAGAAATGACACCTAGAAAGTGGGAATCATGGAAGACCTATTGGATAAGAAGACATTTGAGCAGGGACTTGGAGGAGGTGGGGTTGGGGTGTCCCCGAGCCCATGGATTTCAGGAGAAAGGCCTTGGGCATAACATGTACTTGTGTTCCAGGAACAATGAGGTAGGTAGGCAATGTGGTCATGGCCCACGCGTCCGTCTTTCACAGTCTATTCTGTTTCCCAGTTCCCACTGGCCATGTTTTCTTCCATTCATTCTGTGAACACTCCCAGCGGGTCTTTCCACCCCATCGTGTCCACAGAGCATGTGGTTGGACTCCTCTTCAATCCCAGATCAGAAATTTAGTTTCTTGCTCTTACTGGTGAACAGCCCTGAACCAAGGTTTTCTTGATGAGGCATTATTACGTAGCCTAACTTTGTCATTTCTCTCATACAAGAGACACTGGCTCCCTTCTCCCCCTTCTTCGCCGATGCCCTGGATTACCAGCCTCTGTTTGTAATTCTGCCTTGAAGAAGAAATTCTTCTGCTACCAGGGAACAAATTGCTATTTAAATGCACATGCCCGGGGCACCTGGGTGGCTCGGTCGGTTGAGCGCCCGACTTTGGCTCAGGTCATGATCTCACGGTTCGTGGTTTTGAGCCCCACGTCAGGCTCTGTACTGACAGCTCAGAGCCTGGAGCCTGCTTCGGATTCTGCATCTCCCTCTCTTTCTGCCCCTTCCCCGCTCATGCTCTGTCTCTCTCTGTCTCTCAAAAATGAATAAATATTAAAAAAAAAATAAATAAATAAATAAATAAACCCACATGGCCTTTGCCCCCCCTCAAAGATCCTTCCGCATCCCCAGGATTGGTGCTCTGTGATCCTATCAAAAGGATCACCTATATCAAAGTGATCCTATCTCTGGAAATTATAATTTAGATCTGCTAGGCAGTCCCTGAGACCTCATGCTCCCTTCCATCCATTCTCCAGTTCAACCTCTTTCAAAGGGGCTCATGGCATTGAGGTTCTTGTGGTTGAAATTACGTGAATTAGCATAGATTAATTCAACATATGGCATTTGCAGGTGCTCTGGATCAAAGGAGATTGTACGAAAGGAAAAGTTTGGGAGTTCTGGGTGGTGATGGTTGTTAGCCAATGACCATAGACTTGCCCTCTTCTTTCCCTATTTGCACGAGTACACAAGAGGGTGCAGAAGTGGCCACTGAAGCTGAGAAAACTGACTGCGGGTTCTCACTCGATGGGAAGATTTTCTCTAAAATCTGCCAAGTTGATGTGATGAGGTGGTCTAACCAGGTTGGCAGTTATCTAGTTTCCAACAACTTGAACTTGCCTTGATTCATTTGATCTTCTTTAAAAAAAAAAAAAAATAGGGCACCTGGGTGGCTCAGTCAGCTGAGTGTCTGACTCTTGATTTCAGCTCAGGTCACGATCTCACGGTTTGTGAGTTTGAGCCCCGCATCGGGCTTTGCGCCGACACCCTGGAGCCTGCTTGGGATTCTCTCTCCTCCTCTTTCTGCCCCTCCTCCCCTTGCATATGTGTTCTCTGTCTCTCCCTTAAAATAAATAAATAAACATTTTTTTTAATTAAAAAAAAGAATAATTAAAAAAACATGTTCAGCTTTCAAGACGTCAAATAATCCTATATGAAAAAAAAATGTAGTGTTCACGTCACCCCAATAGACCCCAAACTGATGTTCCTCAAGAGCAACCTCATGTAGCTGTAGATTTTTCTGCTGGTATGTAACCAACACGTTTGATGTTTTCATTTTCAGAAATCACTTACGGTCTTCCACTAAAGAAGATGAGTATTCAAATATTCTTACATCCTCTCTCCCAACAGATATGCTTCCTTCTCTTCCTTCATCATTTTCATCCTGCCAATAGAAGAGCTCTGTACGGACATTACCGTGACTCTATATAGTAGCTAATGTCCACAGGCAAATCCTGTAATGCGCTATAATTGCATTTTCCTTTCTTGCACAAAACCTTGGCTTTCCTGGAGTTAGAAAAAATTATCATTTTTTAAAAATTTGCTATATGTGTATTAGTAATTCTTCTTCCAAATGCCCCAACAGATATGCAAAACATATCCCCAGGAAGACAGACACCCCAGGTAACTGATGAGTCCTGTAGCGTGTATGTTACTCCCAGAATTCTCCCCTTGGGCTTCAGTCGGGGCTCTTAGACTTGCTGCTGTTTCGTTATCACTGTATAACAAATACTAAACCGAATGGCTTAGAACAACTGTTTCGTTATGTCTAGTGGTTCCACGGTTTTGGACAGGGCATGGAGACAAGGCATGGAGACAGGGCATGGACAGGGCATGGAGAAAGTTGGGACTTTGTCAGGGGTCTCCATGTGGCTAGCTGGGGCTTTCTCATAGAATGACAGCCCTTGGGCACCGGGGGGGCTCACTCGTTTAAGCGTCCAACTTTGGCTCAGATCATAATCTTGCAGTTCGTGAATTCAAGCCCACATCAGGCTCTGTGCTGACCGCCCAGACCCCGGAGCCTGCTTTGGATTCTGTGTTTCCCTCTTTCTCTGCCCCTCCCTCACTCATGCTCTGTGTCTGTCTCTGTCTCTCTCTCAAAAATAAATAAACATTAAAAGAAAATTTGAAAGAATGACAGTCCTGAGAGTAGTTGGATTCCTTCTGTGGTGTTTAGCTTTCTTCACTGTCCAAACGCCCAAGGTACCAGAACTTTTTAATATCTGGGCCTAGAAGTCATAAGGTCATTGGTCAAAGAAGTCATAAGGCCTGCCAAGATCCAAGAGCAAAGCAAAATAGATCCCACCTCTTGACAGAGTCACAGCAAGGCCGTATTGCAAATAAGCAAGGGCGTAAAGCAAATAAAAAAATGGCAGATATTTTGCGGCCATCTTTGGAAACATGATGTATCATAGGGCATAATCTCTCATTCATGAGACTTCCCTCCATCACCAGCTTGCTGGTTTTCTTCACCATGATGTAGAGCATTCTGTCCAAAATCATAGCCATTAGGCACCTTTGGTTATTTGAATTTAACTCGCTTAAAATGAAATGAAATTAAACGCTCAGTGACACTAACCACATTTCAAATTCTCACTTATGCCCAGAGGCTACTGCATTGCAGAGATGTAGAATATTTCCATTATCTCAGAAAATTATACTTACTGCACAGGGCTTATCTAGAAAGTGTCTTTAAATATCCCTTCTGTGGTAGAGCCACTATTTCCTCTGCCCCACATCTTTCTTTCTTTTTTTTTTTTAATTTTGTACATTTTTTTTTCAATGTTTATTTATTTTTGGGACAGAGAGAGACAGAGCATGAACGGGGGAGGGGCAGAGAGAGAGGGAGACACAGAATCGGAAACAGGCTCCAGGCTCTGAGCCATCAGCCCAGAGCCCGACGCGGGGCTCGAACTCACGGACCGCGAGATCGTGACCTGGCTGAAGTCGGACGCTTAACCGACTGCGCCACCCAGGCGCCCCAAATTTTGTACATTTTTTAAAAACTATTTATTCTGAGAGAAACGGAGACAGCGTGAGCGGGGGAGGGGTAGAGGGAAAGGGAGAGAGAGAGAGAGAGAGAGAGGGAGAGAGAGACTCTCAAGCAGGCTCCGCACCGTCAGCGCAGAGCCCTTATGCAGGGCTCGGACTCACGAAACCATGAGATCGTGACCTGAGCCGAAACTGAGAGTCGGACGCTTAAGCGACTGAGCCACCCAGGCGCCCCTCTTTCTCTTTCTTGATTTACCCTTTTACTTTCACGGCACACATCCATCACCGTGTTTCTAAGAAGTTCCACATGGCCGGTAATTTTTTGAGATCTTACATGTCTGTATATGTCACTATCCTATCCCTACCTTCATGAACATCTGGCCAAGATAAAATCTGAGGGGGAGCATTTCCTCCCAGGGTGTTGAAGGCATTACTCTACTGTCTTCAAGCTCACAGTGTTGTTTTGAGAAGTTGGTAAACATTCTGATTCTCGTCCTTTATGTGTGACCTCACCCTTTCCATATCCAGAAACATTCAAGATGAAGAGGAAACCGCCATGGCTTTGGAATTTGATGAGAGCCCATTTTCATTGAATGTACTGGCTACTCAGCAGGCCCTTTCAATCTGGACGATCATGCTCTTCATTTCTAAAATACGTTCGACGTGATTTCGTTGGTAATTTCCTTCTCACCATTTGTGTCAGGAGATCCTCTACGTGAGTAACGGTAGGCCTTTTTCTTCACCCAATAGGTTTCTTCAGGAAGGATGATGCCTATGTCATCTCTATTGGAGTATATGCCTGTCTGTCGGCAGCCTGAGAGCAGAGCAGAAGGGAGAGAGTTGGATTTCTCAGACAAACTTTCATTAATCCCCTTTTTCCTCTTCTGGAGCCCTTCGCAAACTCCTCCTCGGCTCTGCACCTCACTCCCACCACCCCTCCGACGTACGCCTGACACTCTTAGGTCGGTAGCTCCTGTGGTTACATCTCTCCAGAGAGTTAACACTGCATCTTATACAGGTCAGAGGAGTAACCGTTGGACTTCGGGGGCTGTGAAAGGAAAGTCGCTGCACATCACACGAGGATTCTTCAGTTTTCTTGTGTTGCACCTACCCCGTACCTTCCTTCAGAGGCACCCAGTACCTCAAGTCCAGGACTTCTCCAAGGTTCTGTGGCATAAACTGGCTCATTATGTTTGGCATTTCTTCTGTGTGCCCTGAGGTAGATTTTCGCTGCTCTGTTGTCCAGAGCGTATCTTGCTGGCGTCTACCGGGTTTTCGGAAAGGACTGGAAATAAGCCCGAGGTGAAAAGCTGTTCCCTGAAGCGGCCAATCCAACCTTTCTTTCCTTCTCTACCCACCCCCCCCCCCCCCCCCGCCAATGTACTTTTGTTTTGACATCCATTTAGAGACCAAGTTTCCCAGATATGTGGAGTTAGGGCGGGAAGAAGTTAGGGACAACATATCTTTGGACGTCGAGTAGAAGAGACGTGGGGCTGGAAGAACAGCTCCTGTACAGTCTCTTTGAGATGTTGGCATATTTTTGTGCCTATCTTCTGCAGAAAGATAACAACTGACTGCATTCAAAATGTATTCAGGACTAAATGTCCTGTTCCAGTATGAGGGCTAAGCGATAGGATTTGGTGAGTCCCATCCAACAGACCAGTAGAAAACGACCAGATAAATATTTGCTAGTCAGTTGAAATTTAAAAGAGAAAGTCTCTCAAAATGCCTTCCAGATTAGGCAAGGAGAGCACCACACCAGACAAGGGAAAATATTGGAGACCCATTTCACGGATGGAACACATGGGGATCCCTACTGAGAAGGTTCTTTCCTGTGGGAGTTCCTGCACACACGCATATACATACACGCTAATTGATTCACACAAACTGTTCCACTGTATGAAGGAGGTAGAATAATTCCTGGTTCATTTGTAAAAGTTGCAAAACTCCGCTACCAATAACGAACGAAGCCCCACTCATGAAACACAAAGACGAATTTCGCTCATGAACTTGAGTGCAAAAGTATTAAATAAAAAACCAGTATCTCAAGTTCAACAAAATGTTTAAAAAGAACTTACAAATCACCATGATTTATGGCATGAATTCAAATATTTTTAAGGTGCTTCTCACTAACAATAAATGAATATGTCCAATGATAATAAACATTTGAACAAATCCCTATCCATTCTTGTTTTTTAATCATGTTTTAGAATAGAAATAGATAAATATTTTAACAGAGTATAGAACATAGCATTGGGGATGTTAATAAGCATGGGGAAAAAAAAGGAAGAACTCTATGGAAAACTGGGTTTGGGAATACTATTTAACACATAATAAATAACAGGTCAAAAACAACCATCACCAGGTTTCTTATTTGCAGAGCTTCTCAGAAGATTTTCTATGCTAATCTGCATGTGAATTTCCAGGAAGCTGTTTAATACAGAATTTATCTAACCATTAATCCTCTTTTCTTATCCATTAGCACACTTTGCAACTCATTTCTCTCTTGACAAGGGTGTTCATTCTCAATGCTAAACTATGAATTAACTTTATTCTGGAAAATCCCAGCCAATGCAGCATGCCATGAACAGATAAGAAGTTACAAATATGGTAAAGGATGATGATAATTTATCAACTGTTACAAATCACTTCCTTGCCCTCTTAGAAAGACTAAGAGAACAACTAAAAGTCATGTATGCTGGAAAATAATTTCTTTCCCAATAGCAAAGATAGCAAAATGACCCAGCAAGAACAATGCAACAATAAAGAAGTAATCTAACTTTACCAAGAGACAAAGGAGATCTGGAAAAATAATACGGTGCCTTCCTGGGAAGGAATGGTACACAGATGTTTGTTCTCCAAATTTAATTTTAGGTTTAATATCATAAAAGTCATGATGTTATTTATGTAAGGGCGAGGGTGAGAGGGAAAACGTTTGATAATGTGTCTTGCACACACATCTGGAAGAATAAATACTGGAGAATTGCCATCAAAAAAATCCTGAAAAGGGCAAGGGAAATAGATTTGCCTTTATAGAAGATATAAGAATATCTTGCAAAGCTACCTTCGTTAAATAACTAACATAGGAACAAACAAGCATAAAATGAAAATGACATTGAACTTAGGGTATATGAATGGCTCCTTCAGTGCATAGATTTGTGAATATCACTAGACTATGAAGAAACTTGTTATCACAAATAATTGAGAAAAGAGGGAAGATTATTTCATAAACTCTTTTGCGGGTAACTGATTTACTCTTGGAAACAAATCAAGATACTGTCCTTCCTCACAGCCCCAACTAAAATGAGCGTCTGATAGACTGAATAGCAAAATGTAAAAAAAAAAAAAAAAGAAAGAAAGAAAAAAGAAAAAAAGAAACCCTATCAAGAGTAGAAGAAGGGGCGCCTGGGTGGCGCAGTCGGTTGAGCGTCCGACTTCAGCCAGGTCACGATCTCGCGGTCCGTGAGTTCGAGCCCCGCGTCAGGCTCTGGGCTGATGGCTCAGAGCCTGGAGCCTGTTTCCGGTTCTGTGTCTCCCTCTCTCTCTGCCCCTCCCCCGTTCATGCTCTGTCTCTCTCTGTCCCAAAAATAAATAAACGTTGAAAAAAAAAAAAAATAAATAAATAAAAAAGAGTAGAAGAAAACAGAAGAGAATGTGGATGTGACTTTGAGGTGAGTCTTTCTAATCAATAACCCCAAAGAAGGTCACAAACAAAATGACTGATGGGCTTGAGGATCTAAAAGGAAAAACTCCACATATCGATTAACTTCTTCAGATTAAAAGCCAAATACGCATTGGAAAATGTAAGAGAAACATGAAAAGCACTTATCAAAATGAGTGATACAAAAAATCAATATAAATATAGTAAACTCATGACTAATTCACAGATGTGGAAATACCAATAATAAATACAAACACAAAATAAATGTAAAATAAAAAAGTGATGGTGATATGTCACGTTCATAATAAATTAGAAATTTAAAAATGCTTAATTTTTGTAATGGCGTAATGAAAAATATGTACCAAACACTGCTAGTGAGAGTGTAAGTTGGCACAGGCTTTCTAGAAGTTAGTTTAGAAATATATCAAGAGTCTCAAAAAAGTTTGATCCAGTATTTCTCCTTCCAACAAGATAGCCATTGGAATAAGTAAAAAACACAAAGGGGCACCTGGGTGGCTCAGTCAATTATGCATCCAACTCTTGATTTCAGTTCAGGTCATGATGTCATCGTTCATGAGATCAAGGCCCACATTGGGCTCTACACTGACAGTGTGAAGCCTGCTTGGGATACACTCCCTCCTTCTCCCTCTGCCCTCCCCACCCCCCCACTAGCATGCTTTCTCTCTCTCTCTCTGTCTCTCAAATAAGTAAACATTTAAAAAAACTCACAAAGAACTGTGCCTGAAAATGTTCATTACAATTTTTGTTTATTAGTAAAAATGGGGAGAAGGTAACTACTTCAAAAATGAAGAATGATCACAAGTACTGTGGTTGGTTCAACTACTGAAGTGGAATATTGACATTAAAATTCATGGGGCGCCTGAGTGGCTCAGTTGGTTGAGCATCCAACTCTTGATTTTGGCTCAGGTCATGATCAGGGAATCGTGGGACTGAGCCCTATGTCAGGCTCTGCACTCAGCGTGGAGCCTGCTTGAGATTCCCTCTCTCCTGCCCCTCTCCCCTGCTCGTGCTCTTGGTCTCTCTTTCTAAATTAAAAATAATTCGGATTTTAAAAAAATATCATTTAATAATATTGGAAACAGTGGTGCCGAAATGTTATAAAAAGAGGCAGGACACAGAAATGTATGTATTGGTGATCCTGAATTGTCTTCAAAGAAGACAGCATAGCAAAAAATACAATGTTGACATGATTATCAAAGTGTGATGGCAAATCTTAAATGCTCAAACTAATTATCAGCACTTAAAAAATTCCCTAAAATGAACTTTTCACGTTAATTATCAGGTAAACACAGCACATTCCAATCTAGACACTGGAAATAGTTGGATGAATGGACGCATTCCGACCGGCAGTTTAATTCTAATCCTGGAAAGAACTTCAGGAGTCTACATTGAGATGTAGCGGGTTTTTTTTTTTTTTTTAGTTATTTTAATTTTCCTTTTTTTTTAATTCCAGTATAATCTATGTACAATGTTATATTAGTTTCAGGTGTACAAAATAGTGATTTAATAGTTCTATACATCACTCAGGGCTCATCATAAATGTATTCTTAATCCCTATCACCGATTTCACCCGTTTCCCAACCCACCTCCCCCCTGGTAACTATCAGTTTGTTCTCTAGAGTTAGGAGTATGGTTTTTTTATCTGTATCTTTTTTTTATTTGATCATTTGTGTTTTTTTCTTAAATTCCACATATGAGTGAAATCATATGGTATTTGTCTTTCTCTGACTGACTTATTTGACTTAACATTATACCCTCTAGATCCATCCATGTTGTGGCAAATGGCAAGATCTCATTCTTTTTTATGGTTCAGTAATATTCCATGGTATGTATGTGTGTGTATATATATGTGTGTGTGTATGTGTTTGTATGTATATATGTATGTATATTTATATGTATACACACACTATATATATATATATATATATATATATATACACTTTATCCATTCAGCTATCAATGGACACTTGAGTTGCATCTGTATTTTGGGCATTATAAATAATGCTGCAATAAACATAGGGTGCATCTGTCTTTTCAAATTAGTGTTTTCTTATTCTTTGGGTAAATACCCAGCAGTGCGATTACTGGACCGCATGGTAGTCCTATCTTTAATTTTTTGAGGAGCCTCCATACTGTTTTCCACCATGGAAGCACCAGTTTGCACTCCCACCAACAGTACACAAGGGCTCCTTTTTCTCTACATTTCTGTCAGCACTTGTTGTTTCTGGTGTTTTTGATTTTTGCCATTCTGACAGGTGTGAGGTCATATTGTGGTTTTGATTTGCCTTTCCCTAATGAGGAGTAATGTTGAACAACTTTTTATGTGTCTGTTGGCTATCTATATGTCTTATTTGGAAAAATGTCCGTTCATGTCTTCTGCCCATTTTTAATTGGATTATTTGGGTGTTTTGGTGTTGAGGTGTATATGGTTTTTACATATTTTGGATTCTCACCACTTGTCAGA
The DNA here is from genome assembly GCF_018350155.1 of Leopardus geoffroyi. NCBI lineage: Eukaryota > Metazoa > Chordata > Mammalia > Carnivora > Felidae > Leopardus > Leopardus geoffroyi. The sequence continues at coordinate 12,774,494 of NC_059337.1, read as the reverse complement.
TATATCATTTGAAAATATCTTCTCCCATTTGGTAGGTTGTCTTTTAGTTTTGTTGATCGTTCTTTTCCTGTGCTGAAGCTTTTTATCTTGATGTAGTCCCACTAATTTATTTTTGCTTTTGTTTCCCTTGCCTCAAGAGGCATATCTAGAAAACATGTTGCTATAGGTGATACCAAAATATTTACTGCCTTTGCTCTTCCAGGAATTTTATGGTTTCATGTCTCACATTTAGGTCCTTAATCCATTTTGAGTTTATTTTTGTGTGTGGTGTAAGACAGTGGCCCAGTTTCATTCTTTTGCATGTAGCGTCCAGTTTCCCTGACACCATTTGTTGAAGAGACTCTTTTTCTCCCATTGTGTATTCTTGCCTCCTTTGTCATAGATTAATTGACCATGTAGTCATGGGTTTATTTCTGGGTTCTCCATCCCGTTCTATTGATCTATGTGTCTATTTTTGTGCCAGTACCAAATTGTTTTGATTACTACAGTTTCTAGTGTATCCTGAAATCTGGGATTGTGATATCTCCAGTTTTGTTCTTTTTTTTTTTTCAAGATTCCTTTGTCTATTTAGGGTCTTTTATAGTTCCATACAAATTTTAATATGATTTGCTCGAGTTCTGTGAAGAATGCTGTTGGTATTTGATAGGAATTGTAAAACTTTGGGTAGTATGAGCACGTTAACAATACGTGTTCTTCTAGGTTACGTATTTCCAGTAATTTATCCATTTCTTCTAGGTTGTCCAATTTATTGGCATATAATTTTTCCATAATATTCTCTTATAATCCTTTGTATTTATTATTTATTTATTTATTTATTTATTTATTTATTTATTTATTTTTTACTTTTATTTATTTATGCGAGTCAGAGAGAGACAGAGCACAAGTCAGGGAGGGACACGGAGAGAATGAGACAACACTGTCCGAAATAAGCTTCAGGCTCTGAGCTGTCGGCACAGAGACTGATGCAGGGCTTTAACTCACAAACCAGGAGATCATGACCGGAGCTGACGTCAGACACTTAACTGACTGAGCCACCCAGGCACCCCTAATCCTTTGTATTTCTAAGGTGTTAGTTGTTATTTTTCCTCTCTCATTTCTGATTTTGCTTATTTGATTCTGTTCTCTTTTTTTTTCTTTTTTGATGAATTTGGCTGAAAATTTATCAATTTTATTGATCTTTTCAAAGAAGCAGTTCCTGGTTTTATTGATCTGTTCTACTGTTTTCTATTTCATTTCTTTCTTTCTTCCTTCTACTGGTATTGAGGTTTGTTTTTTCTTTTTCTAGCTCCTTTAGGTATAAGATTAGGTTGTTTATTTGAGATTTTTCTTACTTCTTGAGGTTAAGCCTGTACTGCTATAAGCTTTCCTCTTAGAACCACTTTTGCTGCATCCCAAAGATTTTGGACTGTTGTGTTTTTATTTTCATTTGTCTCCGTGTATTTTTGATTTCCTCTTAGATTTCTTGGTTGGTCCATTCATTGTTTAGTAGGATGTTATTTAATCTCCATGTATTTGATTTCTTTCCAGATTTTTTCTTGTGGCTGATTTGTAGTTTCTTAGAGTTGTGGTTAGAAAAGATGCAGGGTATGACTTCAGTCTTTCTGAATTCATTGAGATTTGTTTTGTGGCCTAATATGTGATCTATTCTGGGGATTATCCCATGAGTTCTCGAATGATCTGTATTTCTGACACAGCCTTGTCTTTAGCCATAGACATTAAGAACTCAGATTAAGACAGGCCTATGCCCACTCAATTTTAAAGAGAGAAAACAAGGTGACTGTAGAAAATCTTATAGAACTAACAAAAGAATGTAAAGTCAGTTATGCAAATTATAAAGCCTACATTATATCAGTTACATTACTTTTCCAAAAAACTAAGCAAAATAGAAAAGCACATTTTCACCAACCTGGATGAACATTTGAGAATAGATCAACTCATAATGATGCTTCAGTCATGACTTTTTCATGTTTTCTCTATAAATTACTTTAAAAGATTTTATCTGTCATCTCAAAAACACCGTTGCATCACTTGTGACATAATTCCCTTAGTTTTCTCCCATAATTCAACATCATATTGATTGTTGGTGATTTCTGGTTGGTTGTTATTCGTTCCTTAAGAACAGGCATTATTTGAATCCAGCGTCAAAGAAAATGTGTTCTTATTGCTTATAATAATGTTGATGTTTTGGAAAGCATCCAACAATGGTGCTAATGGTGGAAATGTCTCCTTCTTGAAATTGAAAGCAATTTAACCTCATAATTTGGAAGAATTAGCCACATTAATTAGGAAAAAAGAGTCAAGGCACAGAAATCTTCTTGAGAAAACAGGTATTTTCAATTTCTGTAATGAGCTTTTCTTGTAATCACAACACAGAAGATATCTAAAATCCGTTAGATCATTGGCATATTCTTCTGCACCAAGCTTCACTCATTATTCCTACATATCTCACTTTCCAATCGATTTTTCTAAGAGATGTCCCATCTGAATAAACTGCACATGAGGTTCTCTTTTCTGGCGCATTTCTGTAGCTATACTTGTATAATGCTCATTATAGTGTTCCTAATCTGAGTTACATATAATGTGCTCATAGAGCATATAATGCTCTTTCAGAATGTTTCAGATGACTTATAAGACTAAACAAAATAAATAAGCAAACACACACACACACACACACACACACACACACATATAATTTAAAAGCTACACGAGAAACATCAAACTCTTGAAGTATTTCTGAATTTTAGGGAGTAGGTCAGAGTGCCTCACTTTGTCAGGTTTGTTAGTAGAGGTGCCAGTGAGGCAAAGAGCCCCCCGGCAGATATCTCTGCTGAGGCACAAAGACCTCTGTCTCTTTGCTCCTAGAGAACCGGAAGCATTTTGCCTCCAACAAATAAAAGCCTAGAACATTGCCAAGTCTCACAGCTGGAGAAGCTGGTGACCCTTCAGTTATCAGTACGAATTCCCATTCCCTACAAGCACCTGAATCTCCACATCCCCGAGGCAACAAAGGAAGGGCACTCTGTTGTCCACAGTAGAGAGTGCAGGGCCGAGCCCAGAGAGGTCCTCAGAGCTGTGCTGCTCAGTACTCGGTTGTCAGTTACCAGGTGGCATTGGCAAAATCCAGACAATATCTCCGTGACTCTGAAACATCAAAGGCACAGAGATGGTGTTTGATCATTTAAATTCCATCTTCCTTCATTGGGCAATCCCCTCCACATAGAAAAGGAAAGCTACAAATTTTTATAAATTGGTTATAGTTGTCCAGGTCTTTAGAAATTCATGTTCCCATGACGCTCCGATACCGACGTCCAGAATTTTGCAGAGATCGCTCTCTCACGTCCAAATCATCCACCCGTGATAACATCTGTAGCCTCCTTAAAATGCTCACGTATTATGTTAGTAGCATTTGTATTTTAGCATTTACCAAGTCATTGTTGGAGTGGTTGCTAGCGAAACAAGCCGGTTTCCGTTGGATGGGTATTGTGTAAATTTTTTTTTATTTTTATTTTTTTAACATTTATTTATTTTTGAGACAGAGAGAGACAGAGCATGAACAGGGGAGGGGCAGAGAGAGAGGGAGACACACAGAATCGGAAACAGGTTCCAGGATCTGAGCCATCAGCCCAGAGCCTGACGCGGGGCTCGAACTCACGGACCGCGAGACAATGACCTGAGCTGAAGTCGGACGCTCAACCAACTGAGCCACCCAGGCGCCCCTGGGTATTCTGTACATTTTAATCAGTGCTAGGTTCTATTGTTTGGGTGAAAATACTTATTAGCTTGATCTGGGCATACAGTTTACATGTGTGTGCGTATGAGTGCATGTATCTATGTGTCTTGTGTGTCTGTACGTGTATATATTACATGTTATATACTATATCGTGTATAATTATACAGTATATAATAATAGTACAAAATAATGTATACTATATACATATATATATATATATATATATATATTTTTTTTTTTTTCCTTCAAGCAGGACTTAAACTAGGATATGTAACATGATGACTGGACTAGACCCTTTATTTTTTTTTTTTTAAATTTTTTTTTTCAACGTTTATTTATTTTTGGGACAGAGAGAGACAGAGCATGAACGGGGGAGGGGCAGAGAGAGAGGGAGACACAGAATCGGAAACAGGCTCCAGGCTCTGAGCCATCAGCCCAGAGCCCGACGCGGGGCTCGAACTCACGGACCGCGAGATCGTGACCTGGCTGAAGTCGGACGCTTAACCGACTGCGCCACCCAGGCGCCCCTGGACTAGACCCTTTAAAAAAGACCTCACCTGCTGCATGACCCTGGTCATTCTTTTCTTCATATCATTTGCTGTCTTCTAAAAGACTAGTCATGGGACTGAGACCCAGGATCTACAACATTATTCTGTAGTATTGTAGTTTGAGTGTATCTCGAGGTAGCCTAGGGACATGTAAACACAAACCCATTCTCTTCCAGTCTGTCAACCGCGTCCCGGTGCATCAGTGAGCACACCCTACGAAGCCTGTCAGGGACATTTCAATGGCACGTCTGAAGGGCTCACCGCTCCTCTCCATAGATCAGAAAAACTACATGACCTCTTACTGTGGCTCAATATGCTGCGCGCCCGGTTACGTTGTATTTCTTGGATGTGTAAGGCACAGCACAGGAATACCTGATCTTAGCATATAAGCCCCCTAGATTCTCCAGCAGCAACTGCGGTGCGTCTTGAATTTGAATTTTAAAATGGAACTTAATGTGTGGTGCCAGGACATACTCTTTGAGGTCAAAGTGGAGAGCACCGGGGAGGGGTGCTCGGACCGATCGACTTTCCAGCGGAGTGCGGATTCCGCCCTCCCAGGCCAAAGTCAGCAGAGTTGGGAATCATAAACAGGAGGCCTGGAACAGTCCCTCCAGGCTTAGGCAACTGAAATCTGGCAGGGAGAGTCTGACAAGCAACTGAAATAGGTCCCCAAACACCTCTGTGGAAGTGAGGAAGGATCTAACGGAGCCAGTCAAAATCAGCCCGAGGGGTTAGATAGGAAAAGCTGAAAATTGCCCCTCTTGGCACCAAAGTTAACCGACAACATGTGTTAAAGGCTCAAGATGGACCACGCACCTTGCCGGGTGGCGTGTGGGAGGGCAGAGGTGGATGGGGGCCTTAGATCGTACCTTCGGAAAGCTGAAATCTAACTGATGAGCGTAATGAGGGGAAGGCAGAGGGCCACACACGTCGTCTGGGACCCCTCTGGCACTCTGATCCTTCTGACACTTTATTTCCTCACCCACATTAGGAGCTTTAGAGGCTTCCATTTGGGCCATGCCATTTCCAATAATAATTTGCAGACCCCAGGCCGCTATCACATTTAATAATCATTGGAGGAGGCTAAGGAAATGTTCCACATAAAAGAGAGACAGACAGACAGACATAGAGAGAAGTTGGGTAAAATTTGAACTGTCTCAATTAAAGGAGTAACAGAATTGAGAAATATGCCCAGAGGAGCAATAACAACCAAAACCCAAGATTGAAATAATCCTTGCTGAGGAAAGAAGAGACAGGGGAACTTAAAAAAAAAAGTCACCAAGGCTAACACTTTAGAAGGGTGTGGTAGAAACAGAAAGCTGGACCTCAGTAGTGTGCGGGACCTCTGAGGGCCACTGGCCGAATGTTCAGAAATGTTCTGAGCTGGTGGTGAAACACAGCCATTATCCAACAAGAAAATACATGAACCTACAGGTACATAACCTTCGAGAAAAGTAATAAATATTCACAGCTCATCACCTCCCGGTTATTTTACTACATGTTACTCTCACCTGTGCTGTTGAGGTTATGTGAGTCTCTCTTAAGTATCAGATGAAAACGCTATCTATCCGGTGAACTACTCTGCCTCTCTCCCCAAGCCCACTTCCAAGGAGAGCAAATCAGTCATTTAAAATCAGCCACAGTGGGAGCACGGACACCGTGGAAATCAGCAGAAGCTAAAAATACGGAAAGTACATAAAATTGTATGGACGTGAGGCCAGGTAGGCATGGCTTCGCATGAGCTTGGTTAATTATTTTGTCTAGATTTAAGAAAGTGGCTCTGGAGAAAATATTAATAATGCAGATGAAACTTAAAACATGTCAAGTCCCTATCCATTACATTGTGCATTGCACAAATAATTAAGGAATTATTTTTTCCTTAATAATAAGGAAACCTATTGTCTGATTATGCAAAAGAATGAGTACATGGAATTTTGACATACATCTTGGCTATTTTACTTTCACTGTTCTCAATAAAGTAAAAGAAAACCTCAACCAACATCCATGTGGAAACTACATGCATTTGTCCATAGCAGTTATAGGCTGGCTATGGATCCAAGAGGTCAGAACAAAATCAACAAAAGCATCGTGTGATGATTAATTATACTTAACTTACATGTGTACGTATATGTCTACATTTTTTCCTAGAGAGTTGGTTATTAAACATTTACCAGCACATCATTGGATAGAATCCACACAATGTTTTTTAAATGTTTATTTATTTATTTTGAGAGAGAGAGAGAGTGTGTGGGGGAGAGACAGAGAGAGAGAGAGAGAGAGAGAGAATCCCAAGCAAGCCCAGTACAGAGCCTGATGCAGGGCTTGATCTCACAAACCGTGAGATCATGATCTGAGCCAAAATCAAGAGTTGGACGCCCAACTGATTGAGCCACGTAGGTGATTCTCGGCACAATATTTATTTATTTATTTATTTATTTATTTATTTTCAATATATGAAATTTATTGTCAAATTGGTTTCCATACAACACCCAGTGCTCATCCCAAAAGGTACCCTCCTCAATACCCATCACCCACCCTCCCCTCCCTCCCACCCCCCATCAACCCTCAGTTTGTTCTCAGTTTTTAAGAGTCTCTTATGCTTTGGCTCTCTCCTACTCTAACCTCTTTTTTTTTTTCCTTCCCCTCCCCCATGGGTTTCTGTTAAGTTTCTCAGGATCCACATAAGAGTGAAACCATATGGTATCTGTCTTTCTCTGTATGGCTTATTTCACTTAGCATCACACTCTCCAGTTCCATCCACGTTGCTACAAAAGGCCATATTTCATTTTTTCTCATTGCCACGTAGTATTCCATTGTGTATATAAACCACAATTTCTTTATCCATTCATCAGTTGATGGACATTTAGGCTCTTTCCATAATTTGGCTATTGTTGAGAGTGCTGCTATAAACATTGGGGTACAAGTGCCCCTACGCATCAGTACTCCTGTATCCCTTGGATAAATTCCTAGCAGTGCTATTGCTGGGTCATAGGGTAGGTCTATTTTTAATTTTCTGAGGAACCTCCACACTGCTTTCCAGAGCGGCTGCACCAATTTGCATTCCTACCAACAGTGCAAGAGGGTTCCCGTTTCTCCACATCCTCTCCAGCATCTATAGTCTCCTGATTTGTTCATTTTGGCCACTCTGACTGGTGTGAGGTGATATCTGAGTGTGGTTTTGATTTGTATTTCCCTGATAAGGAGCGACGTTGAACATCTTTTCATGTCGGCACAATATTTCAACAGCAAAAAGCTGATGGGTGCAGATGGGGAAATTAGTGGTAAGATTGTAGGAATAAAGCCTAAAACCATGACTGACTTTGCCTCCAAGCCGGGCAGCAGTAGTCTCCTCAATGAGCCAAATGCAGGATTTGTGTGTATTTGATGGCCAGGGTGGGATAAGAGCTGTTGGATGCTACAGCCAATGAGAAGTTAGAGGAAATGGTTGTTTTTGTTTTATTTTGATTTTTTTTTCACTGCCTTTGTATACGGCAAGACTAAATTGTGACAACTAATAGACTGAGAAATATATATGTAAGCTCTATGTATGGCTTATCAACTTGCAAATGTGAAACGTGACGGAAGGATGGCTCTCTCTCTCTCTGCCACATGTGCTCACTCACACTTACCTTTTGGGAGTAAACTGAAGACACAGAACACAGTGGGGGAGGTGCATAGCGAGAAGAGACACTGAATCTGAAGCAGGCTCCAGGCTCCAAGCTGTCAGCACAGAGCCCGACATGGGGTTCGAACTCACAGACCGCGAGAACATGATCTGAGCAGAGGCTTAACCAACTGAGCCACCCAGGCGCCCCAACACATGCTCTGCAGAATAGGAGTTCAGACTTTGAAGACGAAGGAATGATGTCCCAGGGTGGATCATAGCAAGTCTTACACGGGCTTGGGCTACCATGAGCCTCTCTGAGGTGACCGCACACTCCAGAAACCAGAAGGTCTGGTACACAGACTCCCCCATCCTCCCCAGCCTCATTCACCCAAAGTTCTAGCCCTACTCTCATGCCAAACTCTGGCACGTTCTGAGCCAGGGAGGGGCAGGCCGTCCGGCTGTCATCTACTCTCAGTAACGTGTGTCTCACAATGACAAGAGGGAATTTGGGAAGAGTTAAAGAGGGGAAATTCTTATTTTCCTTGAAGACTCTTATTGAGTCAAGGATCTGGACCAAATGGCATCCACAGTCAGTCTCTTTCACACGTGCGAGTCTACAGAAACAGGGGAGCAAGATTTCCTTGCTTAAACGAACTTTAAGGGAAGTGATCCAGATCTGGTACCCAATTGATGGCACAGGCATCATACACAGCATGTTAAGACAGGAACGAGCCTTATTGGGTTCCTGGTCTGTGATGGCACTATGCACCTTGTATGTCTGTTCTGGACCCTTGTTCTTGATAAGTATCTATAGCAATGGTTGAAAGGGTTTGGGGAACTTACTAAGGCAACCAAAAGGCTATTCAGAAAGGACTTTTGAATAAAAACCTTTACCCACCCACCCACCTACCTACCTATGTACCTACCTACCTATTTATCCACCTATGTGTGGTTTGTCCATAGAGTTAAGGGATTAAATTATATATTCTAGGGGGTCAAGTAGGCATGTCTTTGCATGAGCTGATTTTCCTGGGAGTTAAAGCTGCACACGAGAAGTTCATTCATGGACTCCTGGGGCTGCATGCAGAGCAGAGTGGAGGGCAGGGAGAAGCAGAGGAAGAAGGAAGGGGACTGTATGGTTAGGTTTTCATGAGTTCTTTTGTTTGACTACGCAGTGTCTGAGACACGCGTCCATCATTCAACAATAAATGTTTCCCGAATTTTATAGTATTCTAGACACCCTTCTAGGCACTTTGGAGACATGAAGGAACTACTCTTAGGGAGCTTATACTCCGGGAACATGACATTTGATACATGTCACGAGAAGGAGGAAGATGGGAGTAGGGAGGAAGGAATTCTATTACAGTTAGGAAAGGTAAGATCTCCATCATAATCTGTGCTTCATCCCATTTTTGGAGTGTTAATCTAATTATGATTTGTGTGTGTGTGTGTGTGTGTGTGTGTGTGTGTGTGTGTGGTGGCCTATATTTCTGTGGCCTTCTGATGGAGGATCCTGGGTTTCTCTGTTTCCTCTACCACCTGACTCCTGGGGAGAAAGAGGGCTGATATAGACGGATCAATGGGCAGGACATTTATTGGACCATTGGGAGAGGGCTCTTGTCTACGTTTCCAGGTTTTACTTCTTTGGGCATTCTCTCTCTCCTCTTTACCTGAGGCTACTGCCAAAGTAGACCTTGGGAGCATCTTACTTGAAGCTTAGGTGTCCCCCACACTGCAAGGGCTGAATTAGCTCGGATGCATTTTGTCTTGACTCGGGTTACCTTGCACTCAGCTAGCCTATCTATAAAACCCTTAATACACTGAAGATTTAGCCAAATGCGTTTTTTTGAGGAATGGGTGTGTGCTTAGGGAGAAGAAACTTAAATTCCTCAGCCCAGTTTTAGTTTTAAGCCACTGAGACATGTCACCAGACAGAAAAAAATGTGAGCTCGCCAGTTCACAAGAGTGAGCATTGTTTGATTCCCCAACTTTCGTTTCTTCTCTTTCCCACTGTGTAGCAGACAGATAGTGTGACTGGTCTGAGCAGACTATGTGAATTGTCTAAGCCAGTCAAGGTAATGCCCTGACAAAGTGATTGGTTCGGGAAATAAAGGCTTGGGCAGTCTTTGACTAGTTTCAAGGTGGCCCAGTCCATGAAATGTTCAGGAGTATAGCTGGGGATTGTGGGGCTCTTGTGGCTTCTCCATGTCAGTCAATGTGATACATGGATAAAGCCGAAATTTACAGGTGGAAAGTATTGAGAGGTATGTGGAGAAGGGAGCTAGAACCTTGATAAAAAATATGCCTGGGGTAACTGGGTGACTCAGTTGGTTGAGCATTCAACTCTTGATTTTGGCTCAGGTCATTATCCCGGGGTCATGGGATTGAGCCTTGCATCGGACTCCACATTGAGCATGGAGCCTATTTAGGATTCTCTCTCTCTCTCTCTCTCTCTCTCTCTCCTTCCCCCATTTGCACTGTATTTCTCTCTAAAATAAGAAATAAAAAAAAAAAACATGTCTGATGCTCATCCAATCTCCAGACTTGTCAGTTGCATAAGCCAATAAATTGCCCATAATATTTGAGCTAGTTTACACATTGTTTTTCTCTTACGACCTGAACCACCTTAACTGCCACTCAGCAAGATGGGACATGGAGGTTTGGGAAGTGGGCCAGTAACTCAGCACTGTAAGGAAGAGTATTTGCCTAGCCTCATCCTCTGTGCTTTTTCCTCCTCCCAGGACCCTTCCAGCTTTCGTCCACCTCTCAGTCACTTCACCAGAGCAGACGTGAGTAATGTTCTCTACTCCTAACATTCCTCTCCTTTTATTACTTCTTGCCCAACGCTGCACGGTCCCTATACATATTGTCCAAATAATCACTCAACTTCCCTTTGGAGTAGGAGGGAACAAAATAAGAGGCAATATGTAAGGAGGATTAGCCAGATGTATTTTTTGATAATGAACAGAAACATCTGAGCCGTTCAAATCCAGCCCTTTCCCGTTAAAGACACTGGCTGATGATGTATCTTAGTTTTATTTTTCTGACATGTGTTTTTAATAATCATGATTATGATTATGATCATGATTATGATTATTTCATGACGATATGAAAGCCCCCCAAAGCTGATACTGAACAGAAAAATGCTAACACTGACCAGGATTTTTTTCCCCTAAAGCCAGAGAGTGCATTCTTGGGGTGACCTTGGGTCAATCCCCATCATCAAAATTTTGCTGTTCTGAGCACTTCTCTTCTGAGGACATTTCCTTTAGTGAATACAGAATTATTCACTTAAAAAAAAAAAGCCTTCCTAAGCCTTTACTCAGAATCGCGACCACAATGATGAAGAAATGTTTTTGCTTTTATTTGGGACATTGCTTTGCTTTTCTCACTATTTGCTGTACCTTATTAAATTGTTCAGTATGCACTTCCCTATTTTATTATTCATTTCACACACGAAGCATTTTGTCAGCTGCTAGACAGCTTGAAAATGTGGCCATGTTAAGACAGATGGTTTGATTACTGAGGGAGTTGAAGCTGAGGGCTTTCAAAAAAGCAGATTACAGCAAAGCCTTGTTCTTGACATTGTATCAGAATGGGTGAACTTTGGCACCTTTTTTTTTCCAAACCCTTTCTACCATGTGTCTTTACCTCTGGGCACATTCCGAGCCCCACATTGTAACCCATCACTCCAACTGTGGCTTACTCTTTCAGTCTAGGAATTGGTGACTTGGCCTGTCCTCTTATCTACTCTACCAGTATGGGGGGGGGGGGGGCAGCCTGGCACGCACTGGAAACCACCTTTCGTGTTGCATTCTGACCTCAACCTTTCACCTATGTTTATCATAAGCCAAACTTTTATGCTAAAGTAATAACTTAGATCAACTGAACTACTTATAAATTGTGGATTCTTTTTCTGTACTTAACGCATGTTCAAAACAGAGAATGTCAATGAGGGAAAAAAGTTACCCCAAATCACACATTCCAAAGATAACTACTACTAATGTTTCATGTATGTAGTTCCAGATTTCTTTGCAAACAACTCTTATATCAATCATATACCACATATCATATATGTATATATTATATATATGTATATACCATACATATATGATATATGTATGATGGAGGCATATGGTATACAATGTATATCATATGTGATATACATATATACCATATATCTCCACCATATATGATATATATGATTTATGCATGATAAATACAATGGATAGGTATGTTCAAAATAAATATATGGACAGATATGTTTATATACTTTATATAGATATATATCTTATATATATCTATATATTACTTTATATAGATATATATCATATATATATATATATATATATATATATATATATATATATACTTTATACACAGATGGATAGATACTCCAAAATAATATATAGTGATACTTATATAGATACTTTATATACATATATGTTCCAAAATAATATATAAGTGATCGTACTATGCACATAGGTTTATAAACTACTTTTTCATTTGCTACAAATGGGTTGGATTTTCTCTTTAGTAAATATGCACGCACTTTATCATTATTCATGATTATAGAAGTCAGTTAATTAATGTGCTACAATTTACTTATCTGTAATCAATGGGCATTTTATATGACCCCTAGCTTTTTCTTATTATAAGCCCTGCTGAGATGAATATGTGAGGGCTTCATTGTCTGGGATACATTATTAGAAGTGCATTTTCAATATAAAAAGGTATGGATTTTTAGAGCTTCTGATATGTATCCATTTTTCATTCAAAAAATGTACAGGTGTATACTTCTAGTAGTAAGTAGAGGAGTCAGCTAAAGCTCTGACTAAACTCGAGAGTTATCACTCAAAGTGTTGGGATACATCATAAAGATTATTGTTTTGTTACCTGTCAATTACTCTTCTAACTGATCGATAGTGGTCAGTACCATTATTCTGACCATTGCCTTGGACAGAAAATAGAATTGTTGACATTATCAAGAACTTGAATTCTTAATGACATAACACAAATAAATGCAATGACATCAATCAGTACCAAATGACGGTGGACTTAAAAGAAATTAGACAGAGAATTCATAATATAGTTTAGAGTAAAAACCCTTTTAGCAAAACCTGAAAATAATATTAACTTCATATAAGTTTTATATCAAAGATACAGCATTCATATGAAATATACACAGATAAGTTTCAAACATAAGCCTTACCCTAAATTTCCTCTTTGGTTGCAGGCCTACATTTCTCTCTTAATACATCTATTTTGATCTACACAATCACACAGTCTAGCACCTCCAAAGTCCAACTTCTAATTCTTCCCAGTTTTGTTATTTCTGCATAAGGACTATGAAATCTCCTGTTTTCCAAGATCTGAACTGATCTGGAAATCTCCTGTTTTCCCAATCTGAACTGTCCTTAATGCATCAAAGTCACTGTCAATTCTATTTATTATGCCAGCTTTTCTATTTCCGCAAAATGAAATCTGGGCCTCCCGTGCTTCTCTGAACCCTGGACCACTGCTGGTCTCCTTGCTACCTGTGGTTTTCCCCATTCCTCATTCGCTTGCTATTTTATGACCAATGAATATTTCTAAGTTGTGACTGACTCAGCTACTCCACTCCCCGTATCAAATGTTATAAATGGCCCCTGACTGCTTACTGGATTGAACCCAAGTACCGTAACCTGGCATTGCACGCCTGCATACTTTTATCCAGTTCAGCTGCGCACTGACACTGTTGTTGTCCCCTCCCCACCCCTTCTTTGAAAACATTCTTCGGGCCAGCTGAATAGGAGTATTATCGCGCTTTCCATGTAGCCTACATTTTTCCTCTTCTAAAGATTTGTTCATATTATTCCTTGTCCTGGATACTTCCCCTGCCCGTCTCCTAGTCCTGTGTCTTCAGTGTCTACTCCAACTTTTATATTTCTTTAGCACTTCAGTTCAAAAGAGACAGAAGCCTTCTGCTGGTGAATTTCCACGGCAGGTTTGTTTAGTCCTCTGGGCATCAATACTGGGTTTCTCATCTTATCTTTGTGGCTAGTCTGTTGAGTTTTTTGTGAGCAGGGGCTATGACTGGTTCTTTTTGAATCTCCTGCAGTTATCCAACTTTAAGTAGAACATCTGTTCTACAGCAGCTGTTGGGTACCATGAAGAGATGGGGGGCTCCCTGGGTGGCTCAGTTGGGTGAGTGTCCGACTCTTGATTTCAGCTCAGGTCATGATCCCATGGTCTTGGGCTCGAGCCCTGCATTAGGCTCTGTGCTGAGCATGGAACTTGCTTGGGATTCTCTCTCTCTCTCTCTCTCTCTCTCTCTCTCTCTCTCTGCCCCTCTCCCCTGCTCAGGCTCTCAATCTCTCTCTCTAAGATAGAAAATAACAAATTAAAACAAACAACAAAAAAAGAGATAGGAAAGGATGGGTATGGAGTTCACTGGGCTAGTACATACTAAAGCATACCTTAATATTATACAAAGATTTAAAAAGTGATGTTTCTTCACAGTTGATTAAACTAAAGTCACATTAGATACTCCAAGCTATGTGATACATTGCACACTTAGAAATCCCTTAATCTGGAAGTAATGATGGATTTCCCACAAACTATGTTAACTCTGCAATGGAAACTTTTTGTTCTACGTGACTGTTTTTTTTTTTTTCCAAAAGCCAGTATCATAAGAAGGCTTTACTTGATTATCCCCCACAGTGATTGACAAAGCTGTTCAAAAATTGTCCTTCTCCCCAAGTAGCTAGCATGAATCACTGTAGTTGAGCTTTGATTTTTCCAAAAAAAAAAAAAAAAAAAAAGAGAGAAAGAGAGAACTCTCTTTTAATTTAATTATTTTTTATCCAAGTATTTCTTATCAATCTGCATCTTGCCTTTTATAATTGGCAAGCCCCAAATTGGATAGGCCTAGGAGGAAAACTGATCAAGCTTCTCTTCAACGCACAAGAGGAAAAGAGAGATAAGACAGCTAAAGCAGTGTTGGCTGGTTTTTCTTTGCTTTTTTTTTTTTTTTTTTTTTTAGTTTCCATATTTTTTTCCTCAATTTTAAAGCTTCATAATGAGTATTTTGCTGGTAATTTCAATCCCTACCAATTAGTAAAGTTGGATTTATGCATTTTTTTAATATTGTGAATTGAATAAGAATGCTTCGTCTTGCATTCCTTGGCTTTGTGCCTGTGATAGAATTTTAATATTGATACTAAGGGCCACCACTCAGGGGCTGAGAATTCTTCAGTGGTTCCTGTTGTCCGTAAGATATAACCCATGCCTGACCTGTTATTGGCAAGCCACAATGTGTCTTTCCATCCTGACGTCTAGGTAAAAGAATCCAGCCATGCGGTGCCCGGCTATAACATTTGGTTCAATTCACTAAGCACTGGGAATAATTTACAACATTTGATATGGGGAGGAGTGGGGTGTGACTTGGGAAGATGAATTAGGCATGAAGTCGTAAGTATGAGTCCTCCTTTAGAAGGAGACAGGCACATTAATACCTTCTCTCCTTGGATTCTTTTGTTCCTCTTTTCTGGAATGCTGATTCCAGAACTCTAAATCTTACTCATCCTTCAAGGTCCGTACGGCTGTTTATCATTGTCATGTGTTATCACTTAATGGCTTTTTAATGCATGTTATTCACTTCTTCAATTAGGTTATAAAGTTCTTGAGACAGAAAATTATACTGCGCACATCTTCGGAGCCAACTAACAATTTTACATAACAATGTATTTACTATAGACATGGCATCAGTATTTGGCAAATATTGATAATGCATCGGGAAGTTCAGCTTGGGAAAGATGGTTGTTTGGTTGCCTCTGGCTCCCTCTAGTGATGTCCAGAATATAACTAGTAGCTGCGCATTCTCGGTTCATCTCATCGGTTGTTGTTTCACAGCTATCAGATGTGACTCAGAGAACAAATTCAGCTAGCAGCAAGAGATAAAAATCATAATTATTATAGCCTAAGTATATCAGTCTCTGATTGTACGCCAAGAGCTGTTAAAGTTGTTTTACAAACGCCCTCATCTAACTTGCATAAACACCATGTGGGATAGATTTTAATATTCTCCATTTTACAGATGAGAAGACTGAGGCACAGTGATGTCAAGTAACTTGCCTAAGGTCACACAGGAAGATCTTCCGGCATTTTGTTTTATTTTTTTTTTCCAGCTTCATTGAGATAACATTGACTTATAGCATTGTGTAAGTTTCAGGTGTGCAATGGGAGAATTTGATGTATGCATATATTGTGAAATGATGACCACAAGGTTAACACACACATCACCTCACGTAGTTACAACTTCTGTGTGTATGTGTTGAGATCTTGTAAGACTTAACTCTCTCAGCAACTTTCAAATACACAATACAGTATTGCTAACTGTAGTCACATCGTATAGTACTTTGCATCCTCAAAATTTATCCATCTTGTATCTGGAAATTTGTACCCTTTGACCACCTTCATTCATTTTCACCGCCCCTGATAAACATCAATCTACTTCCTATTTCTTTAAATTCAATGTTTATTTATTTATTTTGAGAGAGAGAATGAAAGTATGAGTAGGGGAGGAGCAGAGAGAGGGAGAGAGAGAACCCCAAGCAGGCTCTGCATTGTCAGCACAGAACCCAATGCCGGGCTCGAACCCACAAACCATGAGATCATGACCTGAGCCGAAATCAAGACTCAGATGCTTAACCAACTGAACCATCCAGGATCCTGTCTACTTCCTATTTCTAAGAGTTGATTTTGCAGATTCCACATATAAGTGAGACTACACAGTTTTTGTCTTTCTTTATCTGATGTATTTCACTTAGCATAACGCTCTCAAGGTTCATCTCTGTTGTCACTTGTCACAAATAGCGGGATTTCTTCATTTCTTACGGCCAATAATATTCCACTGTATGTAATGCATTTTTTTTTTCCTGTCTATTCATTCATCACTAGACATTTAGGTGGTTTCCATGTCTTGGCTATTGTACCCTTATTTTAGCCTCAGTGGTTTGGAAGATGTGGATGGATATGTTGAGACTCTTGAATAATTTGGTTATTTGGCTAATGTGCTTTATTCCTAAATCTTATTACATGTTTTAATTAAAAATATTTGCTTCTGACAAATACATGTGCATAACAGGCAATACTTAGTTTATCCTGAAGAGAATGGAACAATTACATACGCAATAGAAAAAGGCAGGAAAAGTATTGTTCAAATGGCAAATATATTGCCAAAAGCGATAACTGTTTTAGAATAAGCCTTATTTGGCATTGCTTTGCATATAAATAGTCTTGATTTAGAAATGAATTATTACCATTCAAAAATGGTCTCCTCCTTTTAATTGTTCAAGATTTCAATTAATGGCCCATTTGTTAGAAGAACTTGCTTATAATGGATAATATTTTAATACTCAAATAATAACAAGATTGAAATGCATGCTTTTCATTTGCAATTAAACGATTTGCATATTAATAGCTCATGTACCTTCTCATTTGTTAATATCACAAGTAAAATTGAATTAAGATTGAAATAGCATCCTTGAGAGTGGAAAAAGACAAAATCATGTCAATATTGGTATTGATCTCATAGCCTAAAGGCAGAGACTCTTACTAATGAACAATGAATAAAATGCATGAGTGAAAAAATGAAAGTATCTTTTACGTTCTACGTTCCTTTCTTGTAGGGACATAAATGATGTAGGTAACCCTATATGAATAATGGTAGATTTTCTATATATATCTATATATATAAATATATACATATGTACATGTACATGTGCATATATATGTGTGTATCTTATATATACATACATACGTATCATGGGATTGTACATTGTCCCTACGTAGACATCACCAAAAGTCAATAGTTTTGGAAAAACAAAACAAAATTCACAATAAATGGGTCTCTTGCTCTTTTTTTTTCCGCATGAGATTACATTATTATTAAAAGGAGGCATCTGTTTCCCATTAACGTTGAGGGGAGAGATCTATCTTAAGAATTAGGATTTAAGCTGAATTGTAGGCCAGAAGAATCAGCCATCACACGCTGCTGCTTCCCGTGCATTTGTAGTCATGCTAATTAACAGGAGGGAATCCTTCCTCTCTCTCTCTTTCTCTGCATCTCTCTCTGTCTCTCTCCCCCTTCCTCTTTTGCAAAACAAATGAAATAATGGAAAAGTTTTTCACTGAACTGTAAACAAACCATATATGCATGCCATGTTCAGAGCACGAATGTGTGTATGTGATAAGAGAGAGACAGAGACAGAGACAGGACGAGTCAGAGTAAGGCCTTGGAAGTAAGCCGCCACCTTAGCAGTCACAGCAAGCATTCCATCTACCACACCCGCATGTGCACACACACACACACACACACACACAAAAGGTTAGGCCCTTCAGCTTCTCCATGGTCTCATAAAAACGACCTTAGGAATTACCCAGGTGCTTGGAAATGCAATAAAAAAAAAATAAATGATTTCTCATTAAAATAAAAAAAAAAAAGTGGAATTTGAAGAGCCAAAGGAGAGGTGTCCGAGGGGATAATGGCCTGTGGTAGCCAGAAGATATAAAGGGAAAGGGAAATCGCTGTCAAGTGTCCAGAGCCCGGAAGCCTAAGCAGACAAAACTAAATTTGCAGACTGTCTGTGTCAGTCATAGCTGGGTGACCCTGGAAAAATTACTCAGGCTTTCTGAACCTCCTTTTTCTCACGTGCAAATGAGTATTCATCTCAAATCGAGGAGTAAGATGAATCAGATCTTCTCTTTGAAAAGACTTTGAGAATGCCCAGACACCCCCTTACACGCCCCCCACCCCCGTTAGGGTTGTATATTCTCCATGCATGTCTGTTTCCTTTTCTGGTTTCTTTCAGCTTACCTTGGAAAGACGCCCCCCTGTCCCTTACCTGCTTAAAACACCTGCACACAGCCATGTTATTTCACATAATGGAAGGCCTGCTTACCTTGAACGAAATAAGAGAGGCAGATAAGGAGCCTCGCTTCTGCCTGGACTAAGAAATTAATGGCTTGTTCGTTGGCAGTTTGGCCCCTGAGCCAGATGGGAGTCAAATACACTGACCTCGGCCTCCCTTACGAAGATGCTTAGTTTTGTTTTTTGTAAAGAATGAAAATCAAAGTCCAGTGATTGCTCCCATTTTCTTCTGGCCCTGGATTAGAAAGTATCTTTGAATGTGTGTCCACCTTCTCCTTTCGTTTTCCTTTTATTTTTTTTCACCTCTCCCCTTCCTCCCACAAAGAAGACGAGAGAAGAATTTGATTGTAGAAAATGTCAACTGCGTTGTACATTTTAAGCCAAGAACACATAACCTAACTGGAGGTAAAAAAGTAATTTTGAGAAAATCAGACCTCTCATATGGCCACCTTGTTTATGAAGTTTAAGTCTTTTTTTTTAAAGTTTATTAATTTTTGAAAGAGTGAACACAAGTGGAGGAAGGGCAGACACACACACACACACACACACACACACACAGAATCTGAAGCAGGCTCCAGTCTCTGAGCTGTCAGCACAGCTCGAACCCACGAACTGTGGGGTTCGAACCCACGAACTGTGAGATCATGACCCCAGCCAAAGTAGTATGCTTAATCGACTGAGCCACCCAAATGCCCCATGAAGCTGAGGTCTTGAGGTGGTCTGCCACAGATGAAGTTTGAAAGAAAGCACTGGATGTTCTCTGAACCACAATACTAAGTAGAGGTCAAGAGGAGGGAAAGCTGGGCTCCACAGAAGGCCCATTAGATATTCCCCCAGGAAAAGTGTTGCTATGGCCTCCTAACGATATCCTGTTGAAACCAGGGGCTCACAAAATGCAGAGTGACGAAAGAGAGCTTATTTCCCACTCTTGCTTCATTAGATTTCAGGTTTGGCAGTGAAGGGTTAGAAAATGGAGCCAGATGGGCTAGGAAAGCAGTTGAAAGCGTAAAAGAGGCCTCAAGGAGACGTCAGATATTGCAGAGTGAGAAACTACCCATGCAGGCAAATGGAAACAAAAATGATGCCATTGACGCTATGGAATGGGGACGTAACAAACCTTGACATGCCACACTACGCGAGAAGTGTTCCATCCTGTGCTCTGCAGATCGTGTTTGTGACACATTCCCTTGGATGAGGGCCACTGACAAGTGTTGTCTTTAGAAATTGCCTTCAGTAGTCCGGGAGTGGGAAGCAAAGGCTCCAATTGAGTTGTAGGAGAGAGAAAAATAATTATGCTTGACCAAGTGCCAGATGTCTGCCAAGCTATGCTAAAGAGTTCTCGGTCTTTCCATTTTGCTCAATTCTCAACAACGGTTTGATGCTTTTGAAGCTGTTATCCCCTTCTTGCAGATGAAGAGGCTGAGCCCTGAGGCTGTTAAATAATGTGCCCAAGTGAACACGGCTGGTAAGTGAAGGAGGTGAGGTTTTACCCCAAATCTGGCTGAGGGGCATGCTTCTTCCTTCCCGGCATAGGAAGCTGCACCAGGGAGGAGAGAAATAACTCACGTATCTGGAATGGGAGATGATTTGTCTTTTCTTTTTTTTTTTTTTAATTTTTTAAAACGTTTATTTATTTTGGGGAGACAGAGAGACAGAGGGCGAGCAGGGGAGGGGCAGAGAGAGAGGGAGGCACAGAATCCGAAGCAGGCTCCAGGCTCTTAGCTGTCAACACAGAGCCCGACAAGGGGCTCGAACCCACGAAGTGCAGGATCATGACCTGGGCTGAAAGTTGGGTGCTTAACTGACTGAGCCACCCAGGCGCCCCCGAGAGATGACTCTTCTAATCCAGTGTTTCCAAAACGTACTCTGTGGAACACTAATTTTAAGATTTACTTACTCAAAAGTTTATTTGTTTGTTGTTGTTACGTAAATGTGTGTATTTTTATATCCCACGGCGCCTTCTCAGAGCTTCAAATGCATATTAGCTCACTTACATCTCTGGCAATTCCTATACGAAAAGAAACGAAACTGTTGAACTCCATTTAACTGAGCTTCAAACTTTTTTTCTGACCAAAGAGTTAGTTTCTGATGAAATCATGACTCTACCCAATATTTTTAAAGAAACACCGTACCAAAGATCAACAAGACAGTCTTGATCTTTCTTCTATTTGACTGTTTCCACTGCAGTGGAGGAACCAACTCATGTTTGAAAGCTCACATCGAGTAGGAGTTGGACTCCATTCATGGAGAATTTCAGGGTGCCTGAGATCCACGGATACAGAACATGTTTTATTGCAAACTCTGATACACAGAGTTCAATTTCTACCACTGTCACTTTCCGGATAGGCAACTTTGGAAAATACATCACCTCTCTGAGCCCTGGCTCAGAGGAAGCCCTGGCTTCCTTATTCGATAGGAATACCAAAGCCCACTTAACAAGATGCTTGTAACAGTTAGATAAAATGATAATAACTCACAGGGAATGCTCTGGAAATCAGGAAGACCCATGTCGCTATTTTAACCCTGCCATCCCTTTAAATAATCTCATTATTTCTTCCTATGTCTTTTCTTTAAAAATTTTTTTTAAGTTTATTTATTTATTTTTGAGAGAGAGAAGTAGAGAGACAGCATGCGCACAAATGAGCAGGGGAGGAGCAGAGCGAGAGAATCCCAAGCACGCTCCACACCGTCAGCACAGAGCCTGACACCGGGCCCCCTCTCAGGAACAGTGAGATCATGACCTGAGCCAAAAATCAAGAGTCCTGGGGCGCCTGGGTGGCTCAGTCAGTCAAGCAGCCGACTTCGGCTCAGGTTATGATCTCACGGTCCGTGAGTTCGAGCCCCGTGTCGGGCTCTGTGCTGACGGCTCGGAGCCTGGAGCCTGGTTCAGATTCTGTGTCTCCCTCTCTCTGACCCTCCCCTGTTCGTGCTCTGTCTCTCTCTGTCTCAAAAATATATTAATTTATATAATTTAATTATATTATTATTATATTATTATATATATTATTATATTATATATTATTACATTATATATATATAATATTTATAATATATATATAAATATATATAATACATATATAAATAAATATAAATATTTATATATAATATATATTATATAAATATATATATGAATATATGTATAAATATATAAATATTTATATATATAAATATATAAATATTTATATAAATATAAATATATAAATACATATATTTATATAAATATAAATATATAATATATATTTATAATAAATATATATTATATATTTATTATATATATTATATTATATTATTATATATTATTATATTATATATATTATTATATTATATTATTATATTATTAATTATATTAATAATATATTATATATATTATTTAATTTATTTAAATTTTAAAAAATTAAAAAAAAATTAAGAGTCCTGAAGCTCAACTGACTGAGCCACCCAGGCGTCCCTATGTGTCTTTTCTTTTGATAGTGTAAAATGAACTGCTAGAGGGAAACAGGAATGCCCTGAGGTTTCAGGATCACAGGACAGTGACCAGTTAGGAAGGAAGGAAGCCAGCCCCAGCCTCTGTGGCCTCTTACTGTTGGGTCAGAAGGACAGAAACACATTTCTTTAATAGGGTGCAGAGTATGTACCTAGAACCAAGTCTTGCCATCAGGTGTAACGCTTAATTCTAGGAATTGTCACTAAAACTCAGAATGACATTCTCGTTATTACTATTACCAGTTTTGCTCATAAAATTCCAGACAACATGTAGATTGTATCATGTGAAACAGCTGTCATAGGTCAAAACTAAGCAGAAATCAGCAATTGTCTCCAGTGCCACCGAAAACGTGTCTGACTAGCCTCCAAAGGACAAGTCTAAGTGCCCTCGTGCAACACACTTCCGGAGGGAGTAAGTGGGGAAAAAATACAACCTATCATATTGAAAATGTATAAGTTTTTTCCCTTCGTAAAATTTTGACGATGTACTTGAGACCATATAGTGAACTGAACCTTTATCGGAGAAACTGCCTAACCGTCTCACAAAAAGGGAGACCTAACTTGAATTTCTGCTCAAATGTAAGGTTGATAAGGACATTTGGGTTTTTTTTTTGTTTGTTTGTTTGTTTGTTTGTTTTTTTTTCCCATCGTCCATTATTTAAGCCATTGTCCAAAATTGCTTCTGCCCAGTTACAGGCGCTCGGTAAATATTTGTTCATGACATTGTCAAGTGAATAGACAATTATAATACCAGCATGGGCATTACAGGGATTTGTGTTCATGAAGTTCAAAGCTCCTCACATGTTTGATATTGCCCATACCGAACCCGGTAAAGTGCCACTTTACCTACTGCTAACTGTATAGGGGAAAGGTTGTTTAATCTTCTTGTGTATGACTCCCATGCTTCAAGTGGAAATCAAAACAAAATTTAGCTCATTTTCTGTGATTTTCGCACCTCGTACACAGTGGAAATGAAAATCTAATTCCATCTACAAAATTATATTTCAGATACTTCTTTAACCCAAATAACCAAATTGGAACCTCATTTTAGCCCTTTATACGATGCTCTTTAAACTCTGACAACGAAAGACAACATCTTGGAGTCCTTCTATGACTCACTCATAGTGAGGTTATGTTTAGTAATATGAGTAATGTGATAAAAGCAGCAATTGGTCAAATATTTGCTCCCGCCCAGGTACTGGGGCTCGGCAATGTGATCCAACACCTCATGTTGAGAGAATTACTTTGAGTTCATGAAACAGTGAGAGAAAGGGGGCAGACAGGTCTTGGATGGCAGGCTAAGGAGATGGGACGTTAATTGTCAGAGTGGTGGGAGAAGACCCCAAGAGAACCCCGTGAGGGTCAAGGGGGTGGGTGTCGAGTGGTAAGGTTTGCATTTTAGGAAAATCTCTCTGACTGCAGGGCAAAGAAATCTGGAAGAGGGTGGAGACTGGGAAGTCCTATTTAGGTGGCTATTTCTATAATCCAAATGGGAGAAAAAAAGGGAAAGGGGCTAATACAGGAAGGAAGCCAGGAGGTGATCCTACTCCAGGATGAGAAATTGGAGGCAGAGGGAGGCTGAAAGAATGCCATACGTGGAACATGTTCTGGAGATGACCAGAACACTATCTTCTATCCCATTAGCTCTTGTGCCATTTGACCTCACTCCCACCCACCCAGTAACTCTGACATCCAGAAGCCGATTCTAAATCCCCTCCCCTGACTCTTGGCTGACCTCTTTGTAAGAAGGGAATACAGTAGCAAGGCCTCCAAGGCTAGATCAGCTTCTTGAAGGGTTGCATGGACTCTCCAGAACCTTGCCACCAAGAAGCCCAAGGCACATATGAAGTGTTCCAGTTGAAAATTTCAGCTGGGTTTGGTCTCCACATCATCCCAGTCCCATGTGAGTAGGGAAGTCTCTAGATGATTCTAGCCCTTAGCCCTTTGCATGAGCCCAGCCATTCTCACATCTTAGAGCTGAGGCCTCAGATGCTGGTCAACCCCGCTGTGCTCTCCTTAAATTCCTGACTCACTTGCAAATTGTAATTGATCCTTTCTGTTCCCCGAGGGCCATGGTGAGAAGTCAGAAACAAATGGAAAATGGAACCAATGGGAAGGAAATCACTGACCCCGGAGTTTGTTTTGCTGTGAGAAAGACCATTGACATGTTAACAATCATCTCAAAGTTGATGGTATGCCACCTGGAGAGTCATCAGAGGAACAGTCTATCATGCAAAGGGCCAGAAGAGACCTCATGACTATCATCCTACATAGAAGAACCCAAACCAGTAGGTCTGAATAAATAATCAGGAACTTGGGGCAAGAGCCAAGAGTCCCAGAGAGCAAATAGAACCTACATTTTTTAAAAGTTATTTATTTATTATTATTTTCATTTTTAATTTTTTTTTAAATTTATTTTAGAAAGAAAGCACACAAGTGGGGGAGAGGGGTAGAGAGATAGAATCTCAAGCGGGCACCACATTCAGCTTGAAACCCAATGTGGGGCTCGACCCCATGACCCTGGAATCATGACCTGAGCCAAAATCAAGTGTCTGTCATTCAACTGACTGAGCCACCCAGGTGCCCCAGAGTCTCCATTTTTTTTTTTTTTTTGTGGGAGCGAGGGAGGGAGAGCGTGTGTGTGGAGGGGTAGAGACAGACGAGGGGAAGAGAGACAATCCGAAGCAGGTCCCACGCCGTGAGCATGGAGCCCGACACAGGCTCGATCTCACAAACTGTGAGATGGTGACCTGAGCCTAAATCAAGAATCAGATGCTTAACTGACTGAGCCACCCAGGCGCCCCCAGAATCTACATTTTCAAATAGATGGTGGGTAAATTTAACGTTTTTGGCTGGGAATCTCAATATGTTTATTATGTGATCAATTCAAGAGATCACATTGGATAGTTAGGTTTATAGATGGAATGAGATGGCAAAGTATTGCTAGAAGCAACTACATTTTAAAGACTCATAGATCCTGTCACACCGTCAGGGGCTGCGCTGTGCTCGTTATTTGGTCAGTCTGTATCCCTGGCGGAATTGTGAGCCCTTGAAAAGAGGGCTATGTCGTTGATCTGAGCACTCCTAGTACCCAGCTCAGTGCTTTGAGTATTCAATGTATGTCTACTGATTTTGGTCCACCTGCATGTATTATGTGTGTAAAAGTCCTGTAGGAACAGCATGAGCCAATGCAGCCATTCAATACGATGAGTCTCCGAACTTGATTTCCAACCCAAGTTATCACTGGAATAAAATGTTGCTCACCACCAAGCACTCACCTCTGACCACCGGCTTCCCTTAGGGGATTCACCCACACAATGGGGAAAGGTTATCTTAATCAATCGACTCTCATCCTGCCAGTTGAACGTCCTTGCACACTTTCCACCTCTCTGCATACTGTGGTTCCCGTCTCTAGAATGGAGATGACTATCTACTCAAGGTTTTGATGGAGCATGAAGTGAATCAAAGACCTGAAGCACTTTGTAGTGTTGGCATTGACGAGGAATTTGACATGAGCTAGTTGCATCCCCTATGCTTCCTCCTCCCCTCCTTCCAGCTTCCGTCACTTCTGGACTGGCCTGAAAAGCCATAACTGAAGAGAGATATGAATTATTAATGCAGCTATTCCTTCATCACTTACTTAACCCCAGACGAGTTCTTAGTAGACATTCCCTCTCAGCCTTTCTCCAGCTGGAGAAGCTCCACCCCTAGTTCCCAGGTAAGAGGGGACAGAGGTCATTTGCCCCACGCCACACAGCTGGGAGGGACTGACCTAAAACAGAACCCAGGAAGTGGTTTTGCAGGGGCCCAAAAACGGATGGGTAGGTTTTCAGAAATTCTGTGAGTTAATGTTCGTTGGACAGAGCCATTAGTAAAACTGCATGATAATAAGCTTAGAATTAAATAAGTCATCTGAAAAACAAAGATAAAAATACTGAAAACTCATTACTTTCTAATTATTTTTCTACAGTATGCTGCCATCAATGCCAGGAGTCAGCAAAACACTACCCGCCGGCTAAGTCTATCCCATCACCTATTTTTGTAAATAAAATTTTATTGGAACACAACCATACCCATTTGTTTTATTTATAGCTGTTTTCTAACTAAAATGACAGAGTTGAATAGTTGCAACATAGATCATAGGGCCTGCAGAGCCTCAAGTATTTACAATCTGGCCCTGACCAATGCCTGACTTAGCTCTTGGGGTTATTTATGTGCATTTTATCTTAGGTTGGAAACGCTACACAATGGTGTGCTACTGAACAGAACTTCCCAATTCTGCATCCGGCGATATCACATTGGTAGTTTGAAAGTAGCCATGGTGGGGGTATTTCCATCACGAAAACTGGCAAACGCCACAGATCAGAATTTCTTTTTTGTTTATCGTCTGCTTTGGGACAGCCAATTGTTGAGCATGAACCAGTATATCACTGAACCCTGGTGTCTCAAACTTGATTCTTCAGTAGAGTCAGGGTTCCATCAGAGAAGAATAACTATGATTGATGATAGATAGATAGATATAATAGATGATAGATAATATAATAGATATAGTAGATAATAAGTGATAGATAGGTAATAGATGATGATAGATAGATAGATAGACAGATCATCTTTGCAAGACTGTTGTACAAATGTTTCCCATTTGATTGATTTAAACTTGGGCACCTGGAAAAACCTTCCAAACCAAGCAAGTAAATATTATTACAGGATGTAAGCTAGCCTTTTGTAACACTGTTGTCTTTCTGTTTGATACGGGAACTTCAAATTCACAGAACAGGCAGTTAGGAAGGGAAGGTGAACGTAAAGCTGAGGGGAACAAAGGCAAATTCGAACTCACAGGCGCAAGCTGGAGCTTCTGAGGATGGGCTCAATCCTGGGTCAGTTCTTGTTGCCTATGACCTTGGCGTGGGTGTCCCGCAGAAGCTGGGTCCTTCATCACGGAATGGACCACACACAGCTGTCCCAGCGGTCAGAGACTCCTGCTGGTGACCGTAGCTCAGTGAATGCTATTGCTGCTGCTGATGACAATGACAGCGTCACCTCACGGCCCAATGTCTGGCTCCAGAGCCTCCTCTGTCTACAGCAGTGTCCACACTGGGGGAGGGGAGTCACGTTTAGAACACTTTCCTCCGTTCCACCTTCACTCTCCCACCAGCATACTAACTCCCAGCTGGTCTTACCTATGCTACTCATACGAATATTACTAAGGGAGGGGTGCCTGGTTGGCTCAGTCGTTGAAGTGTCTGACTTTTGATTTCAGCTCAGGTCATGACCTCATGGTTCCTGGGTTTGAGCTCCCCCCATCGAACTCTGCACTGATGGAATGGCGTCTGCTTGGGCTTCTCTATCTCCTTCTCTCTCTGCCCCTCCCTGGCTTGCACTCTTTGCGCAGTCTCATTCTCTCTCAAAATAAATAAATAAACTTTAAAAAAAGAATATTACTAAGGACACCCCACATATACCCCCTCATTGTAGAGCCCTGTGTACCTCCAGAAGCTTCATGCCCTTCTATGCTCCAACACTGACCAATTACTTATGGTCTCTGGAAGACAGCACATCACGTCCATCCAAACGTACGTCTCATTAGAAATGTCTCTTCCTTAGAGAGATCACTCTAGCCCACCGTGCTGTGCTCTCCTTTTCCTAGCCATTACTTTCACCTCCCTTGCCCTGGCTTCTTGTTTTCCGTAACACTTGTGTATTACACGTTTTTTGGCACATGTCTTCCTAATCCGTGTCCCCTACTAGAAAGAGCATCAGGTAGCCTCTTTGTCATGCTCATCGCTGTCTCGTTAGCACCAAGAATGGTGCGTACCTGAGGGCATCGGCTGACTAAGTATTTGTGGAGGAAAGGAGCAAAGGATAAATGAAGGAACACGTACATCCCCCTGTGCTCTCATAGTCTAGCCTCTCTGACATGAAAGCCTTTCCCTATCGTGTCTTCTGTGGGAATTCTGATTCATGCCTCAAAATCTATCTCAACCACTAACTCCATTGTAATGCTTCCCTTGATTTTCAAGTTGAGGTGATGCTCTTTGCCTCTGCTGCCTTTGCGGCTTGGACTTAAAATCATCACAACACGTGCAAACATCTAGAAAGTTGTCCCACATGCAGACTCTCAGTCCCCCAGGACGGAGACGGCACTGTGATGGGGCCGGCATAGGTTTGTATAGGCATTTGTAAGACCCTGGGTAGATGATTGTTGGACTGAACCCCCACAGGTCCTCAGAGTGCCGCACTGATGACTGACATGGTAGGGGGGCATGTCTCAATCAGAAACTCAGACCCCCGCCCCCCGCAGAGAAGGCAGAATCTGCCGTCCATATCGCTCATAGACCTTGGCCTCAGGAATATGTTGCTCTGCTGCCCAAGGATCACACAGAGCAGGTGTTAAGGATGAACTATGTTTTTGTTTGGGAAGTAAAATTCTGGGAAATTGCATGTAAAAATCAGCCCAGGCACCCAGCTCATGACAGCCTGCCAATTCCGTCTGCTAGCCTCCTGCATGCATCCATTCTGGGTTTCGAAAAAGTCAGAGGAGGCCTGGAGATGCCAGAAGAATTCCCAGTGCAAAGCAATTTGTGTGCCAGAAACGTCTTTTCTCTCTTCGAATTAGACCATTCTTCTTACTTTTCTTTTTATGTCATATGTAAAGAGTGGATTGGATAACTGGGGCAAATGAATGTGGATGTACAAAGCCCCAGCTGACCCTGGGCAGACATGTTAGTGGTGAAGTTGACTAAACAGGAAGGGGGCTCGGGATGTGGGGAGAATAAATGGATTAAAGTTGAACCCTTCGCATTCAAGGTTGGTTCTGACCAGAGACACAAAAAAACCGGGTATGTATTCACACCTCAACTCTTGGGACAGGGCTTGGCTTATTGTTTCTGAGATTGCTCTAACACTTTTGTGTGGCTTCTAAGGGAATATATGATCACACACATACACACACACACACACACACACACACACACACACACATACACACACCCTTCCCACCCTCTGTCCTTATCCTCAGTCAATTTCTTTGATCCTTGCCTTCCCTAAAATTGGTGAATTGGTGTACATAGTCTTACAGAAGAGACTAAAGCCTGGCCACGTTGGACATTTTCTTGCAAAAAAATAAGTCACTAGGCTATAATCCAAAAGATGCCACCTTTCAACTAGGAATCACTAGAAGCAAGCTGCCACTACTCACTATCTAATTAGGAAAAGTAAATCCGACAAGACGTTTGAGGACAATTTCCTGAAGCGGTGACTATCAAGAGGGTAGTGGACTCCTATAAAAGACAAGTCCTCACTCGAATACAAAAGGCGGAAGAAAAGCATTTCATGGAGACAGAATAGGGGAAAAGTCCCATTTTTCTCTTGCTTTCTGTTCCCTGTGAGAATCAGAGTGTGCACAAAACCTTGCAAACAATGGGCCCAGCTGCAGGGGCAATAAGGCAATTTATTAGGGAGATGACATTTTTAATGAGAAACACTTGCTGGGAGAGAACAAAAGGGCTTGTTTGGTCAGAAAGATGCTCTTGAATCTCTTCTGAAGTGCATGAAAAAGTAATTTCATTTACGCGTCATACCCCGAGCAGTGGAATTTCCTCAGGCTCCAGATGTCGGGCACAGATGCTGAACAAATGGAACGAATGTCCTGAGAGTTTAAAAAAAAAAAAAAAAAAAGAGCTCAAGGGAACTTTATGAGCTTTGTGGCCAAGAAAATCATTAGTAAATAATGAGCTTAAGAAAGAAAGGCCAAGGTTGGCAATATGTTGCCAGATATACAAAATTATTCATAATCATCTGAAATCGAAGAGATCAGTTTTCAACTTAGACAAATAGAAATTAGAGATGTAGCTGCTGTAGCTGGGACTTCCTCGCTGGCTTTCTGAAAATGATTTGGCGGATATTGTTTTGGCTGGGTTCCCAAAATGATTAAAAGTGGTTTGAGATTTATAGTTTGAGATTTGAAAATTTAAAACACAAAGATTATCACCTTATAGACATAATTCAGATGCTTCTAGAAAGGGCAATGCCACCATTTCAGCTGGGATCCCTCTCTGAGGAGTGTTCACACACACAGCAGAGGCAGATGCATCCATTGATAGCTTTCTAGAACAAGGAGAAGATGGATCAAGGTACCTCTGTGAGCCAACCACAGGGCTCAGCAAACATGAGGCGTTCCATGGAGAGTGTCAGGAACTCTCTATGGGATTTCCTGAGCCAGCTTCTCCCTCACCAGCTCTGATGGGAGCCCGCATAAGTGGGTTTGGGAGATCATGACTCATATAGGGTGTTTTAGGTTTTTAGACTGGACCAACTGTGTTTGAAAATTCAGAACAAAATGAGCCTCTGATTCAAGCATCAAGATATGTTCACACAACACACGTCATGGCCTTACAGGAGTTAACAAAGATACAGATTATGGGACCGTAGAAATTAAGAAAGTAAAAAAAAAAAAAAAAAAAAAAAAAGCCAAAAGATGGAAAAGATTGTTATTACTACCTGTGGGCTAAAAGGACCAGATGCCCTCTACATGTCTCTCCAACTCCCTGTATAGCAGAACTCCAAGCCCCTTGATATTTCAGTACGACGGCCATCTTGTTATCATAGCCACAGCCATACTTTTATCAGCACTTACCAGGCACTAGTAACCATCTATAGCTATGCATACTCCTTAACTGTCACCAGTCCTCACAAGAGCAAATACCATCATCCACCCTCGTATTTTAGGGATGATGCACCGAGTTCAGAAAGGTTAGGTAAATTGTCCCAAGTCCCACAGCCAGTGATAACCTCAGCAGGTGATAATCTGCTCATGCATACATTCACACCTGCAGCATTTGGGCCAACCAAAGGGGAGATCTGTAAACTGCGGGGAGGGGCAGCCCCCCCAGGCCAGTATTTAAGAGATCGGGCCAGGGTGTTGCACCATAGAGCAATTTTCTTTGGCTCTGGGAAATGGTTTTTAAATAAGCCCCTCCAAAGCGATAAATCATCCTCTATCGCTTATGCAGATGGGTGATAAGCAAAGTCAGTGAAGTAATGCCCATACGTATATTAACCTAGGGGTTGAAATGTGTGTGGGGATCTTTAATCTGTCAATGAGATTGAGTAGGGATGCTGCACGCCAAGGCCAAAGCTCTTTATTATCCTATATCAGGACATCACTGTTGTCTGTGTGCTGACATTACCTGGCATTGGCTCAGTAATGAGGCAGAAAATGACAAGGATCAAGTGCAATTAACACACTCCCCGCAGATGTTTATTGCTTCTGCCTTGAAGACAGCATCTGAGGGGTTCCCAGCAGCCATTTCCTTTTACAAGCAAAAAGGCAGCCTTTTCAGGGCAGAAATCAGGTTGGCCAGAAGCCAACAAGGGTGAGAGTGCTTTCAAGGACAAAGGACAATCAGGCTTTTTTAATCCTAAAATGACTGAATTCTGATGAGAGTTTTTGAATACAAGAAATTGGCCAAGGAATGCAGTTTCATTGGTCGCCATCTACCTGGTGCTTGCGAATGAATATAGAGCATGACTTTAACAGAACCAAAATCCAGAAAGACCCCTTCAAACTAAAAATTGAGCCTTAATAATAGTGGCTACTAGCGACGGAAGGCATTTTATGCTGTGTTATCCATGCTACGTATTTTCCCTTGTATTCTTCTTGACAGCCCTAAAAAGTAGTTACCATTATTTTTTCCTTTGGATGTATTAGGAGATTGGGGCTCAGACCGCTCAGAACGGACAATGTGTTCAGGGTTACACAGCGTGTCGGGCAAGATCGGGTACGTTCAGGGTGATATGGCCATAGATGTCAGAAATGGAATCAGGAGGTATACCCAGGTCTGTCTTAATTCCAAACTACTAGTCTTAACCACTTTATAATAAATTAAGGTTCTTCACTCATTTCAGGGGTTGACCAAGATGGCCAAAGAGAACAACTTTAGAGCAGAGGCTAAGACTACGAGTTTGGGGATTAAAACAGAGATGTTTTCAGAAGGTGATGTCAAATTTTGGATAAAGTAGCACGAAAACACTCCAACAGCTCAAGCTGGAAACGGGGAGAAATTTGGGCTAGTTTATGATACTGAAAGGCAAGAGGTGACCACAGCCCTCAGAAGAAATTGTACCCGGATGTAGAGAGCAATCAGCATCTTTCTTCACTCTTTCTTTCCTTTGTCACCTGGTCTTATCTCTGCCTCTCTCTGCGTATCTGCTCCCTTCTCACTCCCTTTCCAGACCAGACGCCCCCCACCCCCTCATGGCTGCCCACCACCCACAGCATCCCCCTTCTAGGTTCAAACACATCCAGAATGACAAGAATCTCAGCTTTACAATTAGAATCTCCCAGCAGAGAGTTTTATCTGATCAGAGTGATTCAGGTTGGGAATCTCCCCAACTTCATCCAAATCCTGGCCAAGGTCCCTTCTCCCAACACGGGGGACACATGGCAGAGAGAAGCCATCTCTCACACTTGTGGACCCTTTCCTCTGATTTTTGAATGAATCTGTTGGTTCATCTGAGCAGAAATCCCTAATAGTTAAGAGTTTGGGATTCAGAGTCAGATTGAATATAATGGATGAATGAATATAATGGATGGCTCTTACTACTCAGCCACATACCGGCTCTGCAATTCTGCAGATCAGTTACCCAGGCCAAATCTCAGTTTATTCCTCTCAATAAAGGGAACCAATCGTCATGAGAACCTCAAAGTACTGTGATGATCCAATGAACTCTAACTTCAGCACAGGGCCACCAGGTGTTGGCTATTATTATCTTAAAAGTTAGAAGAGCAAACTCATTGCTAACACGAACAAGGCAGGGGATATTATACCCATTTCAGATGTAGAAACTGAGGGTTCAGGGAGTTTCAGTAATTACCCACTTTTTGTATGAAATGTAAATAATCAGACTAGGACTAGATCCCAGAGTGTTTCCCTATGCCATGCCCCTCCATGTAGGAAACCCCAGCAGAGAGAAATCCCCTCTATAGAGGTAGAGGCCAATGGCAAGTGGGGGCTGGGGGTAGGCTGGATGGGTCTCTAAGCCAAATCAACTCACACTATTCCAAGATTCTATCAGAGGTGAAGACTTCTGGATGTCTCCTCTTCTTTCCTCCATTTTGGGTGTCAACATGGGCCCCAGGCCATAGGTTATTGGGACAAAAGCCCCAATAGGTTAGGGGACAAATCTTGTCAGCTATATGCCAATAAAAAAAAAAAAGAATTACAAAGAATACATTTTTTCATGTAGGGATCAATCAATATTTGTGCTATATCTTTTCTGCTTCATCTTTACTTTGTCCTAAAGTAAACTGATAAGGTGGGCTCAATAGAATTGAACAAATATTAAGAAATGAGAGAATGAGGGTTTTTAATTCTTCAAACATTCTGTCAGGGACTTCTAAATCTGTGATGGAAAGAGTCAGACAATTAAATTTTTTTTTAATGTTTTTTTATTTTTTTAAAAAAAAATTTTTTTTTTCAACGTTTATTTATTTTTGGGACAGAGAGAGACAGAGCATGAATGGGGGAGGGGCAGAGAGAGAGGGAGACACAGAATCGGAAACAGGCTCCAGGCTCCGAGCCATCAGCCCAGAGCCCGACGCGGGGCTCGAACTCACGGACCGCGAGATCGTGACCTGGCTGAAGCCGGACGCTTAACCGACTGCGCCACCCAGGCGCCCCTGTTTTTTTATTTTTGACAGAGAGAGACAGAGCATGAGCGGGGAAGGGGCAGAGAGCGAGGGAGACTCAAAATCCAAAACAGGCTCCAGGCTCTGAGCTGTCAGCACAGAGCCCCATGCGGGGCTTGAACTCACAGACCACGAGATCATGACCTGAGCCGAAAGCGGACGCTCAACGGACTGAGCCACCCAGGCGCCCCAAGAGTCAGACAATTTAAATGGAGTAGTCCTGTGCCAAGGATACACACACCTGTCCCCTTTCCAAGATTCTCCCGTTCATTCAGTGAAAGCTGCTCTTGGGACCCACATGCTGTAGAGGAGAGTAGGGTGAAGTAGGAGAGGGAGGAAAGAAAGGGGAAATCAGTTAGGTAGATACTCGCCCCATCCTTGCGGTTCAGCACCAACCCAACAGGAAAGTAAATTGTGTTTGCTATTTATGCAAAAGGTTATGTCCTGATTTATCACACCAGAGAGTCAGAAACCGTGTGGCATCATAACTGAATATGTGGCCATGAGACGTTGCGCGTTCTATACACAAGATCAGTGGTAAAATTCAAGAAGTTAGGACATTTGAGGATTTGAGGCCACCTCCCTTTTGGGTTGAAGGAATAATCCAAATGTCAGTGTAGCAAGGATTGTGCAAAGTCAGGCTGAACGCATTGAGCGCCAATAGTCAAATGGGTCCAAATTGGTGGGTGGGGCAGAGCAGTAGGAAGCTTCCAGCCTGGGCAGTGATCCCTCCGTCAGGCAGTGCCTGTACAGTAATGACAGTGAGAGGTGGCCAGACTTCTTCAGGACTAACTAGGGAACTGGGACTGGAGCCATAGGGGAAGACGTTTATAGGACAATGAGAGATGCCGAGAAAGACAGGAAACTTGGGGCTGAAAGGTAAGATGTGCAGCAAGGAGAGTTAAGGGGGCACAAGGCAAAATACACTTAGAAAAGGATGCACTTGTATACCTTGCAAATTCAAAATTCTACTGAATCTTGGTGTGGTGGTCTCGGGAGGGTGGTCGTTGGGATATGCTGGTTCGCTGTCTGGGTAGGTGGTGGGGAGAGCGCTCCTCTGTCCCCTTGGAAGCTAGGTATAGCTGCACGATTTGCCCTGGCTAACGATAGGGCTCAGCGATGTGCATCACCTAGGAACAAGCCTGACAAGCCACATTCCGCATTCACCCTCGTGGATGACAGATGCATAGGTCGCCGTGGAGCACACATCAGCCTGTGATATATAAGGCGAAGGGAAATGTTCGAGTCCGGCGACCACATCTGTATTCCTGGATTATGCTCCCTCTTCCCTCCTCCTGTCTTCTGCCTCTTTGTTCCCAGTCATATTTGGACTGTGGCTTCAGGCTGGCTTTCTTCCACTGCCCAGTCCATACAGCTCTCTCAAGATGTTCTCCTACATGGAGATTCTCCACTAAAATAAAAACAAAACAGGGGCGCCTGAGTGGCTCTGTCTGCCAGTTAAGTGTCCGACTTCGGCTCGGGTCACGAACGCACCAACTGTGAGATCGAGCCCGCCTTGGGCTCTGTGCTGACAGCTCAGAGCCTGGAGCCTGCTTCGGATTCTGTGTCTCCCTCTCTCTCTCTCTCTCTCTCACTCACTCTCTCTCTGCCCCTCCCCCACTCGTCTTTTTTCTCTCTCTCTCTCAAAAATAAATATTTAAAAAATTAAAGAAAAAACAAAACAAACAAACAAAAAACACCCGGGAGGTGCTTTCTTAACTCCAGATGGATGAGCTTAGAGAGTCACCCGGAAGAGAACAGTCTCCCCCAAATCAGATCCGATGGCTGCCTGCTTACAGTATTGGACTTGGAATTCAAACACTGGTTCAGGGGCAACTCTTAAGGTTCAGGACAGGAACCATGGGTTATTTGGAATTGCTGTCTTTGGAATCAGAAAATATGGCTCTGATGTAGAGATGTTTCTTTGAGGAAGTCTCATGAGCCAAAGGATTTAAAACTACTTTTTTGAGGATTCTCAGAAACCCCTAGGAAATAGTTGCGAGGGAAAGAAGGGAGACTGAGCAGGTTAAGGGCTCATCCGCATCCCCAGCTGTCCCCCACTCCTCTGCCTTTATTGTCTTTATATGGTGCACTTCTCAGGAAGATATTCATTAAGAGGAATTTATTTTCCTCTCATATTATATGATTCAGTTATCTTTTTTAATTTTTTTTAACGTTTATTTATTATTGAGAGACAGAGAGAGACAGAGCACGGGTGGGGGAGGGGCAGAGAGAGACACACACACAGAATCTGAAGCAGGCTCCAGGCTCTGAGCTGTCAGCACAGAGCCTGACACGGGGCTCGAACTCCCAAACTGGGAGATCATGACCTGAGCCGAAGTCGGACGCTTAACCAACTGAGCCATCCGGGCGCCCTGATGATTCAATTATCTTAGGATCACCTGTGAGAAGCTTTTCTCTGACCCTGAGCCCTCACCTCTCTACCCCTTCTCTGGGTAGATAGAAATACAGGGTTTTGGGAATTAGATCTATCTGGGTTTGAATCCCAATCTTACTTTGGTTTAATCACTAAATGTGACTCAGGATATGAAATGAAGAACGTATTTCCTTAACAGTATTTTTTTTTTGTGATTTAACTTTATGTGGTATATAAGCTTGGTGCTCAGCAAATATTACTTTACTTTTGTGTCTTTTCTCATAATCCAATCTTATTTTCCACTCTGACTGGTTTCAGAGGGCTTTAGACCTGTCTTTCCCTCTTCCAAATAAGTAAGACTAAAGTATTAATTTTTCATAACTGAGATGATCGTAAATGCACTTTTTAAAATATAAGGTCTTGAATGATTTAGGAACGTCTTGGTCTTTGGCATAGGAATTAAGTATATACACTCCCCAAATTTCAACATCTCAGGCAATCTCATCATCCCATAAGAAAGACTCTGCCACAATAACTATTGTTTTTGGGGAGACAGTAGTGTCGTTGTAGAAAACCCTTCAGGAGGAATTTCCATAGGAATCTGTCATATCCCACGTGATATTAGGGATGGATAGTTTGGTAAAAGAAAAAATGTGAGACTTCGCACGAGCTAAAATAAAAGAATTGAGTGTCCCAGTTCACATCCAGATTTTCTCCGTCTTTCATTGGCTTTGAACTTCATACAGCTCTATAAGCTGTGGAAAACTGACGGTATTGCAAATAATTCTTGAAAATCAATTGTGTCTAATGGAATGCAACCGATGATTACCCCGTGGATAGACTGGTTTCACATCAATTTGTAAATTCATTTCAGAACTCTCAATTCCCTATCTATGCCTCTGCGCTTTGAAATCCCCTTTAGACCAATTGTAACATTTTACTTGTCTTTGACACAAGTTCATTTTATATCTGTGTAAGAGGCATGGTTATACTCTCTCTTAAAAATTATCCTTTAATAGTTTCAAAGACCGTTTACTCTTCTGGCTTTGGGGAAAATGGAGAAAAGGAGAGAAAGCATTTTTTTTTTTTCAACGTTTATTTATTTTTGGGACAGAGAGAGACAGAGCATGAACGGGGGAGGGGCAGAGAGAGAGGGAGACACAGAATCGGAAACAGGCTCCAGGCTCTGAGCCATCAGCCCAGAGCCTGACGCGGGGCTCGAACTCACGGACCACGAGATCGTGACCTGGCTGAAGTCGGACGCTTAACCGACTGCGCCACCCAGGCGCCCCAAGAGAAAGCATTTTTTAAAATAAGGCTCTTAACTCTAAAGAGACATCACAGACTGCCATTTTCATTTCTTCACCTCGACTAAGAATAGAAAAGATACACCTTGGGGAAAATCTCAAGTAGGATCATGCGGTTTATAATGAAGGTGCCTGAGATCAAGAAAAGGAAGAGATTAGTTTATGAAGTCTTGGGGAGAATCATGAATTTAAAAATGTTTTAGCTTTATGCATCTTTAAAGCATAAGTATAGAGGATTTACTCTGTCAGTGAAGTATTTGTTCCTTCTTTTGGTCCAGGCTCTAGATTATTTTCTTATAGAATCTCACTGGACCATAATTTTAGAAATGTATTAGTGGGGGACATCTGGTTTAGCAGAGCTGGATGGTCCAATATGATTTCCT
The DNA here is from genome assembly GCF_018350155.1 of Leopardus geoffroyi. Classification (NCBI taxonomy): domain Eukaryota; kingdom Metazoa; phylum Chordata; class Mammalia; order Carnivora; family Felidae; genus Leopardus; species Leopardus geoffroyi. The sequence goes on along the minus strand of NC_059337.1, from coordinate 12,736,458 downwards.
CAAATGAGGCAAGCAGCCAGCCTTGCTGTGGATCTTTCCATTATCCATAGTGTCTCTGTTGCTCAATAATACGCAGCTGACGGAATTGTTTGGGAGAAAGGAGACCCTGGGGAGTACAAAAGGAAAGCCAGCGTTGTAAATTAAGAGACGTCCGTGGTCTTTCCAGCCAATCAGAGTAAGATAAACAGGGTCATGATGGGAACACAAAAATCTGTCTGGAAAATCCAGTATATTCCCAGAAATGTCATTTTCTTCCAACAAATTGATAGATGAACTAATTCTCCAGTATAGTAACTGACACGCGGATATAGAACTTCAGAAAATTAATTTGTTAAGTCTTAAAGGAGATAGAAATTTTTAAGCAATCACATATTTGTAAATGGAAAATGATACTGGAATATAGAAAAGGAACAAAGAGGGGCGCCTGGGTGGCGCAGTCGGTTAAGCGTCCAACTTCAGCCAGGTCACGATCTCACGGTCCGTGAGTTCGAGCCCTGCGTCGGGCTCTGGGCTGATGGCTCAGAGCCTGGAGCCTGTTTCCGATTCTGTGTCTCCCTCTCTCTCTGCCCCTCCCCCGTTCATGCTCTGTCTCTCTCTGTCCCAAAAATAAATAAACGTTGAAAAAAAAATTAAAAAAAAAAAAAAGGAACAAAGAAATAGGATAAAACAATTTTAGAGAAAGAAATTGTGAGCAGAGAAAAATTTTTTACATATTGAAAAAAAATTTTCAGTCACAATTTCTTTATGAAAGTCTTTTCTTTATGAGCAAGTGCTTTCATTGTTTAAAAAAATGTATTTTGGGGGCGCCTGGGTGGCTCAGTCAGTCGAGTGACCGACTTCGGCTCAGGTCATGATCTCCCGGTTTCTGAGTTCGAGCCCTGCATCAGGCTCTGTGCTGACAGCTCGGAGCCTGGATCCTGCTTCAGATTCTGTGTCTCCCTCGCTCTCTGCCCCTCCCCCACTCATGCTCTGTCTCTCTCTGTCTCAGAAATAAATAAACATAAAAAATGTGTATATATATATATACACAATATATGTGTATACATACATATATATGTGTGTGTGTATATATATATATATATATATATTTTTTTTTTTTTTTGTAAGACCAAAGAAAGGACAGTTGTATTCTAAATGTGATATTAGTAACTGGAGTCCCAGGTTTAATTATTATCTTTTCTATTTTGTATTTCCTTCAATGATATAGAAGGTTAAGCTATCTTTAAAATAATTGATCACTAGTGGCCAATGAAAACACATACAGTATTGCTAGAGACATACTTAATAAATACAACTTGTTGACTTTGGAGATAAATATATAGTTGTGAAACCATCACTACAATCTATGCCATAAACATACTAATCACCTCCAATCCCTATTATTATTATTATTATATGTGTGTGTGATAAGAACTTTTAAAATAAAATCAACCCTTTTGGTAAATTTTAAACTTTATGTTACAGTGTTAATTACTATAGAAAATAATCTGCACATTAGATCTACAAGACTTGTGCATTTTCTGTAACTGAAACTTTGTACCTTTGGCTTCTCCTTCCTTCCCCCGAGCCCCCCGACTCCCAAACCTCTAGCAACCATCATTCTACTCTCTGCCTCTATTAATCTGACAATTTCAGGTTCCTCATATAAGTGACATTGTGTAGTATTTTTCCCTTGGTGTCTGACTTACTCCACATAGTATAATGCCTTCCAGGTACATCTATGTTGTTGCAAATTTCAGGACTTCCGTCTTTTTAAAGGCTGAATAAAATTGCCTTATATGTATATACCATATTTTGTTTATCCATTCATCCTTCTGTGTCCTGCCTAATGTGACTAATGCTGCAGTGAACGTGGAAATGCGAGTATCTCTTCCAAATCCTGATTTTAATTCCTTTGGATATACCTTCAGAGGTGGGTTTGATGGGGGCGTCCGGGTCGCTCAGTCAGTTGTGCATCCGACTTTGGCTCAGGTCATGATCTCATGGTTCATAGGTTCGAGCCCCATGTCTGGCTCTGTGCTGACAGCTCTGAGCCCGGAGCCTGCTTCGGACTCCGTGTCTGCCTCTCTCTCTGCCCCTCCCCTGCTCACCTTCTTTCTCTCTCTTTCAAAAATAAATTTTAAAAAACACTAAAAAATAAAAAGAAGTGGGTTTGATGGATCACAAGGTAGTTCTACTTTTAGAAGGAAATGTTTGTTTGAAGAAACTCCATATTATTTTCGATAGGGGCTGTACCAATTCACCCACCAATGGTGTAGGAAAGTTCCTTTTTTTTCCCCACCTCCTTGCCAACACTTCTTCTTATGATTATTTTAGATAATAGCCCTTAACATGTTTGAGGTAATATCTCATTGTCATTTTGATTTGCGACGTTGAGCCTTTTCTCTTATATCTTTTGACCGGTTGTATGTTTTGTTTTTTTTTTTCTTTTTAGGAAATGTCTATCCAAGTCCTCAGCCCATTTTATTGGGATTATTGTTTTTGTTTTGTTTTGTTTTGTTTTGTTTTTGCTCTTGAGCGGTAGGCGTTCCTTATACATGTTGGAGATAACCCCCTCATCACATTTATGGTTTGTAAATATTGCCTCCCATTTGGTAGGTTGCCTTTTTGTTTCCTTGATGGTTACCGTGCAAAAGCTATTTTAGTTTGATGTAATCCCGATTGTTAGTTTGCTTTTGCGGTCTGTGCTTTTGGTTTCGTAGTCAAGAAATCACTGCCAAGGCCAATGTCAAGAAGACTTTTCGCTGTGTTTTTCGAGGGGCTTTATGGTTAAAGGTCTTATGTTTAAATCTCGAATCCATTTTTGAGTTGATTTCGAGGCATGGTGTAAGATCAGTGTGCCTATCCTTTTGTATGTGGGTACACGGTCTTCTTTGTTCCATTTACAGAAGAGACTGTATTTTCCCTGTGGTATGTTCTTGGCACTTTTGTTAAAGATCAGTTGGCTCCATGCACATGGGTTTATTTCTGGGTTCTCTAGTCTCGTTCCATCTATTCTTTTTATGTTAATGTAAATGGGATTGTTTTCTTGATTTCCTTTTGGATAGTTGGTTGTTAGTGTATAGAAATGTCACCCACTTCTGTGTGTTGATTTGTCTCCTATAACATTATGGACTTTGCTTATTATTTCTTTTAAAAATTAAATTTTTATTTATTTTTGAGGGAGAGAGAGAGAGCAAGAGCAGGGAAGCAGCAGAGAGAGAGGGAGACACAGAATAGGAAGCAGGCTCCAGGCTCTGCGCTGTCAACACAGAGCCCAATATGGGACTCGAAATCACGGACTGAAAGATCATGACCTAAGCCAAAGTGTGATGCTTAACCAACTGAGCCACCCAGACACCTCTTACCCTTTCAAAAAAAAATCAAAACAAACACCTCTTGACCCCACTTCTCCCTTCCGTGTTCCCTTCTGTAATAATACTTAAAATTTTATCTGTACTAGTCATTTCTAATCCTACCGTCTCTTGAACCCACTGCATTCAGGGTTTTGTCGCCAAAACTCCACTGAAAATGCTCTTGTCAAGGCCATTAGCCAACATGGGTTGGTCACTTCCCAGTCCTATCTTACCTGGTCCATTGGCATATTTGACAATATCCATCATTCTCTGCTCCTTGCAGCCCTTGTTTGTTTGTTTCCTACTGCTTTTCCTTCTGTCTCACTCTCTGCTCCCCCTCAGTCACCTTTCCTTTCTCTTTTTGTCTTGCTGACCTTTGATCTGTAGAACATTCTGGGACGTGAACTTTTGGCTTCATCTCTTCTTTATCTGCAACAATTTCCTGAGTGAACTCGTTTCATTTCATTACTTCAGATTTCATCAAGGTGCCGCTGTGGCTCAGTTTCTGGTAAAGCCCTCTTTCTGGCTTCCAGATGGCCACCTTCTCACTATGTCCTCACGTAGACTCTTCTTGGTGTGTGCCCATGGAGAGAACGCTCTCTCACTTGCTGCCTCTTCGTAAAGGGCCACCAATCCTATTGGATTAGGACCCCATCCTTATGACCTCACTTAACTTATATCTCATAAAAGCCCTATCTCCACAATTGTCATATTGGAAGTTTGGGTTTCAACATATGACACATTCAACACATTTTGGTCCATAGGAGGGGCATCCTATCCCAGACTTTCCCTACTCCCTTAAATCCAGCCAACAGCTGGCTTCCCCACCGTCCACTCTTTTCCCAGGGACTGAAGGAACAAATATTTGCATGCTGGGACTCAGCAATGGAAACAGAGTTAGCCTTTCAGAGTTGGAGGACTAGGAAGAAAATGGTGGGGGTTGCCAGAGTCAGGACCTGTAAGTGTACCTTCTGCCTCACTTTCAGACTTCTGACTTCTGGTCTTCCACTCCAGCCGGGACTCTGGAGGTCAGATGCTAGACCTAGGGAGCTCAAAAGCTCTGAGAGGAGAAGAGTGGCTTGGAGCTGCTCAATAACCTTCCAGTCCACAGCTGGGACCATCATCTTTCTAGCTGACACACACACACACAATTCCAACCATAACAAATGCCCTTTCAGTTAAAAGTAATAAATCTTCTTTTGTTTAAGAAATAGTCCTTTGGGATTTCTGCTTTTGCTCTCAGCAAACTCATATGAGGAAAATTGAATCCACATGGCCTGGAGAGCAGGAGATAGGCTAAGTAATTAGACGGGAACTGATTGCCTAGCTGCCAGGCTAATGATAGGAAAGGAGATTTGGGCTTTGTTCTAGAAACTCTTTGGTTTGTCTGGTCCATTGAAGACACCGAGGTTCTCTGCCCTTTTTCTGTGCTTGTTTCTTGCCACACTCATTTCCCAGGGCCACCTGTCCTGCGATTAATTAGCCTGGGGTCTCATTCTTGGTTGGCAAATATCTCATCCCAAGTGTTTGCTACTCAAGGTTTAATATAAGCTTGTCCTTCACAAAATATGGAGATAAGACTCTATTGAAATGAATTTCTAATAGTAAGTAAATAGAAACAAATATATATTTGAGTGTAAGTAAATATATATGACTATGCAGGGGTGCCTGGGTGGCTCAGTCCATTAAGCATCCAACTTTGGCTCAGGTCATGATCTCCTGGTTTGTGGGTTCAGTCCCTGCGTTGGGCTTTGCAGAGCCTGGAGCCTGCTTCAGATTCTGTGTCTCCCTCTCCCTGCCCCTCGCCTGCTTGTGTTCTCTCTCTCTCTCTCTCTCTCTCTCTCTCTGTCTCTCTCTCAAAAATAAATAAATAAACATTTCTTTAAAAAAAATTAAATACAAATATGCATTTTTTTAACCAGCGACTACATTTTCCATAAATCATACATTATGCCTATTTTATTTTTCTCACTTACAAACTTGACCTGCATTTGGATCATCATCAAATATTAAACCCAATTCTCTATCTTCCAGCAGCATATCAAAATGGTTGAGTGTAAGATATCTACAGTTACAGGAGGTCACAGCCTCTACTGTTTTCTAATCTTTGGACAATGTACTTAACATCACTAAGTGTAGGTTCCCTGGTCTATAAAATAGACACCACCACAATATCTACCAATTAAATGTCCTCCAAGACCTTCATGTAAATCGTACGCAGCAATTATCATCGTATTGGCTACTTAGTAAATGCTCAATAAATGTTACTACGATTTTTACATCTCCATGAATTCATTTCAGGGCTATAAAATAAGGATGGTGTTTATACTCACAGAGCAGGTTTCTGTATGATTACATGAGTGCATGCACGTATACAACTACCTAAAATATTTTCTTATTTATAGTCTATATTCCATAGAACTAGATGTTATTCTTTTCCTACCTCACCTTGTGCTTAGCCAACCAATTCATTAGTTTTTTTTTTTTTAACATTTCCCGTTTCTCTTACACAATGATAAAAGGAAACAATGTTTTCTCTAGTAGAAGAGCCACTCTGGTTTCTGTTCCCAGATCGCTCCAAGACAGTGAATAACAAATCTAAGTGTTGCCAACTAATGATAGGAATGAACTCGGCTGGGCATAATTTAAGAGAACAGCCCTCCTCTCCCCCAACTTCTACCCCCAAATGCTTAAACTGAGTACTGCTTCTCCCAGACAAACGGATTATACCAAAATTAAAATGAATTTCTGTGGCTGGAGGACACAATTCCCTCAAGGTAATAGAAAAGACGATTTTAGGAATTATTAAGGGCAGAGAATCTACTTTATATATGCATATAGATTAATATATATATGAAATATATACATATTTCAAAAAGTAAAAGTGGTTTCGTGAAAAGAGTTTTAGAGTGCCTCGAGGACAAGAATCAAATTTGTTTAATCTTTGCAATTTAGCTGGCTTTGTATTACTAATTTTTGGATACTGTGACCAATTGGTTTTAAATTCATGAAGCTAAGGCAGGCAAATTGGTTATTGTTTCTACTGGAAGGCAAATATGGCAGGATTGACGAGATATGACAGATAGATTCTATTAAATCTACAAGTCTAAGTGAAACTGGTTAGTTACAATGGAAAACCTTATTAACTTGAACCATAAATGATATTTTTATCAACCACGGATGAAAAGGAATTTAGAATGCAAATTGTCTTAAAGGACTAAAATCTGAAGGGTCATGGACTGGTGCATTTAAAACATCGATTCTAGACATGTCTCCTGCAGACAAACTACAATCTTTTAATCATCTTGGTTGTCTCTGTTTTCATAATCCCTTGCCTTGATTGGCAGAGTTAAGGAAGGGTGGCAGCTAGTCTGTCATACGCTCCATAAAGTCAAGACCAGGGCCACATTTCACCAAAACCATGGGCAATTCTTCAAGGGTCCTTACAAAATAGAGCCAAGTAGACAACTACGGTCAGTAAGGATAATTGAATGGATCACTCGATCAAAGAGATGGGCCAGAAGAGGTGTCAATAATTAATCCTAAATTACAGAGCCAGAGGTCACGTATTTAGGGAGCTGAAAAAACAGAGAGCTACATTTCAGGCAGGAAGGCTGGGATGGATGAAATACGAGATGTATCGCCTGTGGCTGACTTCTTATGTTGTACATGACTCTTACGTGCTTAATGAACCAGAGCTGAGCTCTGAGACCAGCTTACAAATATAACCTTCTCAATGATGGACACAGTGTATCCATGTTCTAACCAGGAACTGTTACGACCACATCTCTCGATTAGGTTCAGTTCTATTGCAAATATTAAGGATTGGCCATAGACACAAAAAGGAAGAAAAAATATAAAATTATATATATATATATATATACACATATATTTATAGTTATTTATATATAGTTATATATATACAGTTATTTGTATATTTATATATTTATATATATAGTTATATATATGTATATACAGTTATTTATATATAGTTATATATATATACAGTTAATTATGTCTCCTGCCATCTTTATTTTGGAAATCATTCCTTTCACAAACTACCCAAACTTAGACACTGTGGTTTGTTCATCTATGGGTGTCACAGTTCTAAACAGTATCTAAACCGAATTTATTTAATGGATGCAGAAGAGTTCTAAACGGTAGCAATGAATTATCAGTGCCAATGAACACGCCATTATTTGTATTGTGCAAGTTATTATTATTTCATTGTAGGTAGGAAGTGTATACTTGGAGCTTTGCATAAAACACACTGTGTATGCTAAATCAACATGTATAAAATACATACAGATCAAATTTTGTAAAGGAGTTTTCTCAAAATATTGTTATGTTTGTCTAATAGAAGACTATTTCTGCTTCCCATTATAGTCAATCCATAAACCTATGCGTGGGGGACGAAGAGAAAGTGACTTCTGACAGGCCAAAGGCTTTTGTGGTCTTTGTTAGCTTGGCCTGGAGAGGGTTTTTTTTTTAACTTGACATGAGAAAGTATTCATGAAAACAACAGTAATATGAGTCCATGACTGAGTGAGATTCCCATGTATAGGAAAGAGACATAGTAAGAAAGTGACATGTTAACTCAGGAAACTGAGTTAGCTGATTATATTCATATGGGTCAGGGTAAGAACTAAATTTATTTGAAAAAAAAAATTAACATTTTACTGATAGTCAAGAAACTAAACATTTAGCCTTAACTTTTCACTGTGATTCATAAAATTCTTTTCGTTATGTGCAAATATCCTTTTAGCTTAAAACTATTTTTCTCTCCATTTCTTCACAGAGACCTGGATTCTTCATGAACCCTTGGGATCACTACTCTTTGGGTAAGATCAATCGGGGAGGGAGAAGAAGTGTGGACACTCTCTCCACACTTTTTTTTTTTTTTCAACGTTTATTTATTTTTGGGACAGAGAGAGACAGAGCATGAACGGGGGAGGGGCAGAGAGGGAGGGAGACACAGAATCGGAAACAGGCTCCAGGCTCTGAGCCATCAGCCCAGAGCCCGACGCCGGGCTCGAACTCACGGACCGCGAGATCGTGACCTGGCTGAAGTCGGACGCTTAACTGACTGCGCCACCCAGGCGCCCCTCTCCACACTTTTTAACACCATTTCCAGGCCACTGAACTTTTTTTCTCTTTCTTCTGATCCGTATTTAAGGCTCATTAGTATCTCATTATCTACTTTTACAAAATGAATTAAAGCAACTGATTCTTCATGCTGCCTTCTCCTATTTCTCCAGGTCTCTGGATTCAACACCCACATTTGCAAACCCTGGGATTCTTTGACTTCATTATTCCTTCCTTCTCCCCATGAATTTTGTTTCCCACCCATTTTCAACATTTAGCCTATGCTCTGGATATACGGGTCTCTTTGCCATCCTGAAGGCATCCAAGCTTCCCTCTTCTTACAATTTAATTTTTTTTGTACACACCTCTAAACCTGTATTAAGAATCTTTATGTAATTTGGAAAATAATAAGCCAAAATAAATCCTCCCCAAAGGAGTTACCAGATCATTTGTACAGTCTATCCATGAGAAAGCAATGAAGTCTCTCATCTAAAGACTAAGCTGTAAACTGCTTCTTGGATACAATAGTTTTGTTTTGTTTTCTTTTGTTTTTGTTTTTGTTTTTGTTTTTGTTTTGCTGGGTGTTTAGGGCTGTAAACTTCAAGTTGAGTTCAGCCTGTCTTGAATGTCTCCATCTCCGACTGGACAAGCCCATCTGTCCATCTTGTCCTGACTTTTTAAATTCTCTTTTTATTTTTTTTAATGTGCTTAATAATGAATCATCCAAAAAAAAAAAATAATGAATCATCCATGAATAATTCTCATTCAACGATCATTACCTTTTTATTGCGCCCTCTTCCCAGGCTCTCAAAACCCAGTATTTGCTATCATCAGTAATTCTGTAATGATGTATATAATACATTTTCAACTCTTCTCGGAGGAAATGCCATAGCACACAGCTCAAGCACACAGCACCATTTAGCACAGACCATCTCCAGAGTTGAACTCTATTTACAAAACTGTCATCTTTAGGCTTGAGTGTAAATAAAGCTACAGGAAATTTTTGGAAAAGCTTTTTTTTTTTCCCCCAATTACCTAAAGTTTATTAGGTTATCACAATAATGGACCTAAATAATAATAGTGCTTATATAAGGATCCCTTTACTTCAGAAGAACTCAGAGTTGTCAAATAAGTTATAGTACTACTTGTTACAGAGCAGGTAATGCATCCATATGTTGAAAATATCAAAACAAATGAATTAAAGTGATACTCACAAGCTTGGAGAGAAGGTGGCAAATAAAGCCTGCTCTTTCTGTTTTTTACGAAGATATTATTTCAAAATAGTTGAAAGCTAACAGTATTATATATAGTTTACTTTGGCTTCAACTTGCAATCACACTCATGAATATCAACCTCCCCACAAGTTCCGAAAGAGCCACATCTTTACCAATTTGGTCAACAAAATAATACCACTTATCTTCTATCTCTTTTTTGTTGTTGTTGTTGTTCTTAGAATTATTTAAATCAGCAACCAAAGACAATCATCGTAAATCATTTGCGAACATCCTTCCAGAATTCTTTTTGCTTACGTACACACATGGACATACAGAAAAATGATTTTACATAGATGGGAATATTTCACATGCAGTATTTTATGCCATCTGTTGCCTCTTTTTTTTTTTAACTTTTTAATTTATCTAACCTGAGAAAAAAGAAACAGTTCACCCATTTCTTCCACCTCCTCCTCCACCTCTGCCAACCACCAACCTGTCCTCTGTATCTATGAGCTTCTGCTTGTTGTCGTTTTCTAGATTTCACATATAAGAGAGAAATATAATATTTGTCTTTCTCTGTTTAACTTATTTCAGTTAGCATAATGCCCTTGAGTTCCATCCGTGTTGTTGCAGATGGTAATATTTCATTATTTTTATGGCCAAATAATATGCCATGATATATATATATATATATATATATATATATATATATATATATGTTTATTTTTGTGAGAGTCAGAGACACGATGCAAGTGGGTGAGGGGCAGAGAAAGAGGGAGACACAGAATCCAAAGCAGGCTCCAGGCTCCGAGCTGTCAGCACAGAGCCCGATGCAGGGCTCGAACTCACGAGCTCTGAGATCATGACCTGAGCTGAAGTTGGATGCTCAACCGATTGAGCCACTCAGGTGCCCCATATTATATATTTTTATATATAATATGTTATATATAATAAACAATGATTCTATAAAATTTTATATATATATATATATATATATATATATAATTTCTTTATCCATTCACTCATAGGTGGACACTGTTTGTGTTGGTATCTTATCTTGGCTGTTGTAAATGATCACCAGGGGGAGTGCCTAGATCTTTTTGAGTTGGTGTTTTTGTTTTCTTCAGATAAATACTCAAAACTGGAATTATTGGACCATATAGTGTTTCTATTTTTAATGTTTTGAGGAGACTCCATATTGTTTTCCATAGTGGTTGCATCAATTTGCATTCCCATCAGCAGAGCACAAGGGTTCCCTTTTCTCACATCTACCCCAGCACTTGTTATTTCTTTTCTTTTAATAAAAGTCATTCTAACACGTATGAGATGATATCTCATTGTGGTTTTGATTCGCGTTTCCCTGATGATTAGTGATGTTGAGCATCTTTTCATGTAACTGTTGGCCATGTATACGTGGCCTTTGGAAAAATGTGCATTCAGATCCTCTGCCCATTTTTGAATTGGATTGCTTGTTTGAGTTGTATGAGTTTTTAAAGAATATTTTGGATATTAGCCCCATAAGCATATAGGTAAATACATAAGACTTGATAAATGTATTTTTCTTATTTCTTATCTCAATTATTTAAAAGGCATACCTTATGGAAAGCACAATTATAACCCTATGTTGTTGATTTTTTAACGTATGTAGACATAATACATATGACAATAATAACATAAAGTAAAGTAGAGGAACAGGAGATATATTTTACCAGAAATAAGTTAGTATTATTTTGAAGGAGATGGTGATAAGTTAGGATGCATACTGTTGTCCTTAGCATATCCACTAAGAAAATAACTAAAAAATATAGTGGAAAAAATCAAGACAGAAGTTAAAAAGATAGACTAAACATATTTAACACAAAGAAATTCAGTAAACAAGAAACTGGGGGACAAAATAAAGACATGAGATAGATAGAAAACAAGAAAGAAAATGGTGGATGTGAACCCAACCATGCCTACCATTCCTTTAAATGTAAAAGCACTAAGTATTGCAATGAAAAAGAGACAAATATATTTTAAAATTACAGATTAAAAGTAAAAGGATGGGAAAGATAAGCCATACAAACAGTAACCATAAGAGCCCTGGAATAGCTGCATTAATATCAGATTTTTTAAAACCTTAATATAAGATATATTACTAGAGGTAAAGAGGGGTATTTTATAATGAGAAAAGGCCCAATACATGGGTATGACTAAAAAATTATAAATGCATACAAACGAAACCAGAGGACTCCAAAATACATGGAAAAAGACAGAATTGAAAGGAGAATTAGGCACGGTAGCAATAATAGTTGGAGATTTATATGCCCCAATCTCAGTAATTGGTGGAAGAGAAAGACAGCAAGTCAGCTGGTTAGAAGCCTCAGCACCTCAACCAACTTTATTAGCTGACATATGCAGAATGTTCCCACCAAATGACTGCAGAATACATAGTGTTCCTAAGTTCACATGGAACATTTTTTTAGGCTAGAACAGATGTAACAAAATAACTCTCAATACATGTAAAACAACTGATATGCAAAGTATCTTCTCTGATCCACAATTAAAGATCCATAATAGAACAAAATCTGGAAAAACACCAAGTATCTGCAAAACAGATAAAAATCTAAATAACACATGGGTCAAGGAAGAAATCACGAGGAAATGTAAAAATATGTGTAATGGAATAAATTGAAACCCCATCATATTAAAAATGTATGGAGCTCAGGTAAGCAGTGCTTTGGGGCACATATACATCTTTAAACATCTGTGTCTGAACAGAAGATAGTTTTCAAATCCATACACCAAATTTTGACCTTAAGAATCTGAAAAAGAACAAGTTAAAAGCCAAAAAAGAAAAAAGTAGGAGAAAAAAATTAGTCACAACCAGAGTAAAAATCAGTGAAGTAGAAAACAGGACGATAGAGAAAATCTACAGAATCAAAAGAAAGATCAACAAAATTGACAAACCTTTAGCTAGACCGACCAAGAAAACATGAGAGAAGTCACAAATTACTAAAATCATAAATGAAATTCTCTTTAATTTTAAGACATCACCAGTGCTTTACAAAAAGTAGAAGCCTAATACAGGAATATTATGAACAAATCTGTGACACAAAATTAAAGAACTTTGATGAAATGAACAAGTTTCTACAAAGCTACAAATTACCAAAATTGATTCAAGAGTAAATTTTAAAAGTCTAAATATATCTATACAAGTAAAGAAATTGAAGGAGCAAGAAAAATTTTCCCACAAAAAAAGCCCAGGACCACATGACTTCACTGGTAAATTCTATCAAATAATGAAAGAAGAATTAATACTAACATTTATTAGATAAAGAACAGGGGAGAATACTTTCCAACTCATTCTATGATACCAGTATTATCCTGATACTAAAGCCAAATAAAGATATAAGAACAAAAAAAAAACTACAGATCAATATCCCTCATAAAGAAAGATGCAAAACAAATGTAAACAAAATATTAGCAAACCAAACTCAGTAACACGTAAAAATGATTAAAACCATAGCCTCGTGTGTTTTATCCTAAAAATGCAATGTTGATTTAACAACTGAACCTCTATTAACTAATATACGTTAATAATAGAATAAAAGACAAAAAAAATCACATACACATCATCTCAGAAGATGCAGAAAATTATTTGAAAAAAATTGTGTATTCATTCATCATAAAATTCCTCATCAAACTAGGAATATAAGAGAACACTCTCAATCAAATAAAGGATACTCGAAAAACTTAACAACTGATATCATACTTAATGGGGTGAGTTTAAAATTAAACATTAAATTAAAAAATTTCCCTTTAATTACAGGAGGAAGGGAAAAATGTTCACACATACCACTTGCATTCAACATGGTGCAATAAAACAACAACTACAAAAAGAAAAAAGGAATTAAAGGCATCCAGCTCATAAAGGAAGGAGGAAACTCCTCTTTGTTCAAAGCTGACATTATTCTATAAGTAGAAAATCCTCAGGAATTTGCTGAAAAGCTATGGGAATGAGTAAATGGTTCAGCAAAGCTACAGAACACAAGATCAATACACACACACACAAAATCAATTGTATTTCTGTACATTAGCAATGCACAATGCAAACGTTAAACTAAGAAGAAAATTCCATTTACAATTAAGCCAAAACTATTATTTAGGTATAGGTTTAACAACGAAAGGGCAAGGGGCAGGCGCCTGGGTAGCTCAGCTGGTTGAGCGTCTGACTTCAGCTCAGGTCATGACCTCATAGTTTGTGAGTTTGAGCCCCGTGTTGGCCTCACTGCTGTCAGCACGGTGCCCACTTTGGATCCTCTGTCCCCCTCTTTTGTTGCCCCTCCCCTGCTCGTGCTATCTCTCAAGAATAAATAAACATCAAAAGAAACCCAAACAGAAGCACAAGACTTGGACACTGGAAACCCAGAACATTGCTCAGAGCAATTAAAGCTCTGAATAAAGAGAGAGACAGTCCATGTTGATAGACTGGAAGACTCAATATTATATGGTGGCAATTCTGTCCAAATTGATCTATGTATTTAATGCAATCTCCTTCAAAATCCCAGGAGGTCTTTTTATAGAAATGTATAAGGTCATCCTGAAATTCATATGAGACGTCGATTCCTTTTTCCTTTGGACATGTCTGCATCACTCCTCTGTAGCTTTCCAGCACAACAAGACGTCCCCAGGCTCAAATGATACTTTTACTGAGCCAGTCCTGGAGTTGGTCATTTCTCCACATATCCCTGGTTGGTTTGAGTGGCTAATGTTGTCTAAAAACCAGAAGCCATTTCTTCGTTCTTGACTCCCCACGACATTCAGTTAGAACTCTAAAGAGTGCTGAGTCTACGATGAATATTTCCGATAAGTGCCTAGTGAGATGAAATCTCATCACCATTATCTGGGGACACTTGCAAGCCCTGTGATAAATGTGCTGGTGAACCAGAAGCAACAAGAGTGAGGACTCTGGCTCTCGTAGGTGTTGTCGCTTCATTGGGTGGCCCTTGGAAGTCAACTATATAGTCAGATTCTCTCTCTCTCCAGCTGTGAAAATAATTACCTGCTTCCTGAGAGTTCTGGAAAAATTAATTGGCTGATGCCTTTAATGTTTTTTTTATCATTATTATTTTTTATTTTTGAGACAGAGAGAGACAGAGGATGAGCAGGGGAGGGACAAAGAGAGAGCAAGACACAGAGTCTGAAGCAGGCGCCAGGCTCCAAGCTGTCAGCACAGAGCCCGATGCGGGGCTCGAACTCACGAACCTCGAGATCACGACCTGAGCTGAAGTCGGATGCTCAACCAGCTGAGCCACCCCGGCGCCCCTTGGCTAATGCCTTTAAAGAGGTTTGAAGATCAAAAGTTCTCTGTATGTGCGAATATTATTAGGTGAAATGGTTCTCTTCCTCCTGAGTAAACCTTAGATGGTCAAGTCTCAGCATCGCTATGAAACCATGCCCAAGCAGTACAAATTGGAAGGGCGACACTGAGCAGGAACGTGCAAGGAGCAAGCTAGCAGAAGACGCTTCTTGATTCTCAAAATCCCAGGGTGCATTTCGTTGGAATCAATATTCATCCATTGGCTGTGCCACCATGCCTATCTGCTATGTGGAAAGTATGGGGCTTGATCTCTCTCTGGGGGCAAATGAGAGCGTGCAAAAGAGATAATGTTGTCATGTTTTGGAGAAGCCGTTGTAGGCGATGGAGAGACCTGCTAATAATGACGCCTGACCCTGGGTGAGGCGAGGTATCTCTCTGCGACTCTGGTCACCAGTCACGCCGAGGAGCGGTAATGCTGGGGCTCTGGGTGCGTATGTATTGGGGATGCCCGAAGACTTTCAGAGATCATAGCGATGATCAAGTGGGGGAGAGGGTGGTGGGAAGGTGTGCATTTGGAGGAGTCACACTTGGCAGTCCTCTGTGGGTCGGTCTTTAGTTTTCAGCCTCCTCTAGAGCCATGAGAATCGGGAGAAAGCGAAGAGTTAGGACGCCAAGGTCTTGCAGATGGTTTACAAAGGCGGGCACAGTAATTTTGACCGTCTTTGTGTGCACATCCCTTCTGCAAGGATGTTTCCTCTTTTCATGGATCTGTGTGCCCCCTGGGACTTGCCCGTGACCAAGAGAATGCATTTCAGGAGATATGGAGTGACGCCCAAGCCTCTGGTCTTGGAGGCCTTTGGAGCTTCTGCTCTCGCGTGCTGGTCTGTGAGACAACTGTGGTGTGAAAACATCCGGGAGGAAAGACCACATGCCAGAGGCTCAGCCATCCGGGCCATCCCGGCAGTGCCCGGGGACTGAGCCCCTGCTGAATGAATGAGCCCTGGTAGGGCCAGCAGAGGAATTACCCGGCCAACCCACCATCTCATGAGAAACGACAAGTCCTTGTTAAATGCTGGAGTGGCAGAAGCAGAAAATTGAGACCCAGGGTCTGTAACAGAAATGTTTATTAAGCACTTTAGTACAGGTCAGGCATCCGTTCAAGCCCCTTCGGTGTAAAAACTCAGGGAATCCTCTTAACAACCCTTTCGGTTAAGTATTGTTTTTACTTCTTTTTTACATGTGGGAAACTGAGTCAGACAAGGCTTAAGAAGTTGCCAGTGCGTGTGCGTATCCTAAGTGATGCGGCCAGGAATCAACCCCATAGAGTTTTGGCTCCGTGGCCCATGTCTTAATCCCTATACAATGCTCTATATTGTGGGCATTTTCCCAGGGGTCTGTAGGATCACTCCGGTTTCTGAATTTTTACAGGTGGAATTAGGCTTGTGTAGCAATAACCTTTCTAAAAGCAGTCCAACAGTCTCACGCTAAAAAAAAAAAAATGCCATTAAATCTTTCAGAAGGCTGTTGGACCCTGTGGGTGTGTTTTTAGAACGTTGAAAAACCATTATCAAGCCTAAGCAACCGTTCTTGATGCACGCCTCAGTAAGGAAAAGTAGTGGAATCGTAGGTTCCAGAAATGTGTTTGAAACTCCAGAACATGCCACCTTAAAGCAGTGAGCTGGAAAAGCTGGAAATAGCCCTGCATTTTTTTTTTCCATGTACAAACCGAAGAAGGACTCATGGCTGTAATGTGATCAGATCCGACAACAGTACCAATGAAATGCCAAAAGCAATTACCCTCTACACACAGGCAGATAAACAATCATCCTTCCTCGGTATCAGATCCAGGCAATCAAGAAAAGAAGATACTGAAAGAAATATGGCCCTAAAGTGTCAAATCTGGACAGGTTTCTTTCAAAGAGTGACAAAGCTCCTGATAAAGAATGAAATCAACATCATGTTGGGGATCACTGTAATGAGTAATATTTCCTTCTTTGAAATATCCATGAACATCATCTTGCGTAGAGCAGGTTTTCACTCTTATGTGGATCCTGAGAAACTTACCAGAAGACCATGGGGGAGGGGAAGGAAAAAAAAAGTTTAGAGAGGGAGGGAGACAAAACATAAGAGACTTTTAAAAAACTGAGACCAAACTGAGGGTTGATGGGGGGTGGGAGGGAGGGGAGGGTGGGTGATGGATATTGAGGAGGGTACCTGTTGGGATGAGCACTGGGTGTTGTATGGAAACCAATTCGACAATAAATTTCATATTTAAAAAATATATATAATTATAGAATCAATATGGATTGGAAATGTGAAGAAGGCTAAAGATTGGCTTATTTGGATAAAATTCCATCATTTGTTGATGGGAATTAGTAATCCTGAGATGTTTTTGTGTTCTCTGCATTATCTCTTATTTTCAAATAATAGAGGAACATTCATTGAATGCAAACTGAATTTCTCAAGAAATTTCCCTGGTTATATATTTTTAAACTCACACCATTGAGGGTTTTACTTTATTTTTTTATTTTTTTTTAACATTTATGTATTTTTGAGACAGAGAGAGAGCATGAACAGGGGAGGGTCAGAGAACGAGGGAGACACAGAATCTGAAACAGGCTCCAGGCTCTGAGCTTGTCAGCACAGAGCTCGATGCGGGGCTCAAACCCACAGACCGTGAGATCATGACCTGAGCCGAAGTCGGACGCTTAACCGACTGAGCCACCCAGGCGCCCCGAGGGTTTTACTTTAAAGACTGAAAACACTTCCAAAGTTGGAAATCAAAGAATTGAGTGAAAAATAGATATATTAGCAAGAATATTTGCAGCTTGCTATACACATTGTAATTCTGCCGAGTAATCATAAGGGAACATACTAGATTCTCTGCGTGAACAGCCAGAGGTGTCTATTTACTCTATGGTGAGCCATATGAATAATATCTTACAGCTCGTAGGACAATTTAATTAGGTAGGCACATTTTGCACTTTAGAAAAAAAAATAAAGCACTAAGAAGAAGGAAGTTCTAGAAGCTCAGAGCTTTGACTTCAAAGTTCCCACATTCTTAAAATAGGTGTAGGAAAACTGGATTCTTTGGCCCCATCCTAAATCAACACTCCAGATTTAGTTCCAAATATCTTTATAACTATCATTATATTTGTCTTTTTTTTTTTTTTGCGTATTTTTTCTTGGAGCCACTTTTTAAAAAAGATAAGAAATAAGAGTAAACTTCATTCACTGTCTTGAGAGATGTGGCACTATTCTCATTTCCATTTACTGAGGAACTGACGTGTTACGTCAATTTTTTTTTTACCATTTTCATAATTCATTGAACATTTTTATCAAACACCATGTGCAAAGTGAGACGTTATGCATTAGAGAAACAACAACACACGGGATATAAATGATGCCCGCCTTAAAGCGTCACAGAGACAAATATGGAACTGTAACTGTGTATTACATCCTACAAAGAGAAGTCTGTGATGTTATTGAACTCCATTGTCCAATATAGTAGCGACTAGCCAACTACGGCTATTTAAATTTCAATTATTAAAATTTAATAAAATGAAAATTGATTCTATCACGCTAACTACATTTTGTAAGTGCTCCGTTGTTACCTGTAATTATTGCCACCGTCTTGGAAAGCACAGATATAGAACATCCCCATTATTGCAGAAGGTTCTATTGGGCTGCTCTGCTATAATCCCTTACCTTGGTCTTTTCATCATAAAATGTGTAACAGCTCTTCAGCTTACTTACATTTTTTTGTTATTACCAACCGCCGCCCAAACTATATTCAGGCTTGCTACTTTTGGTTTGTTTGTTGGATTAGCTTAGCTCCCCATGGGAGTCATCCGGAACTTTCCCTAGCCGGTGGTCCCCTCTCGCTCTCCCATCCCTTTGCTGTTGCCCCGCCAGTCAGTGTTGCCCGGGTACCAGCAGGTCTCGCCCTTGAGCTTATCTGACTTATGAGATTCCAGAATGTTCACTTCCCAGGGGCTCCCCAGTTCTTCCCAGTGGCACAGTGAGGACCCACAGATAGTTCTCATTATGGAACCACAGAAGCTGAACCTTACCTTCTAAACTCTGTTCATCTGTTTAGAAACAAATGAGTCGTCTCTGCTCTGAGAAGCCCAAAGGAGGAAGCAGAGAACTGAGATGAATAGGATCTTAAAAAGATTCTCTAAGAAATGGTCCCTTGGGGCTCCTGGGTGGCTCAGTCAGTTAAGCCTCCAACTTCAGCTCAGGTCACGATCTCATGGTCCGTGAGTTTGAGTCCCGCATCAGGCTCTGGCCTGATGGCTCAGAGCCTGGAGCCTGCTTCCGATTCTGTGTCTCCCTCTCTCTCTGCCCCTCCCCCGTTCATGCTCTGTCTCTGTCTCAAAAATAAAAATAAAAGTTGAAAAAAAAAAATAGTCCCTAGTGCTTAAAGAGTGTTGGTTTTAGCTGAAATGGGTTGTGTTATACTAACTTACTCACATTTTGAATAATTCAGACATTTGACTTAAGACTTTAGGAAAACAATCTAGAAATACCAAAATGTGGGGCACTTGGGTGGCTCAGTCGATTAAGCATCCGACTTCTGCTCAGGTCATGATCTCACGGTTTGTGGGTTTGAGCCCCATGTCGGGCTCTGTGCTGACAGCTCAGAGCCTAGAGCCTGCTTTGGAGTCTGTGTCTCCCTCTGTCTCTGTCCGTCCCCACCCCCCACTTGCACTCTGTCCGTCTTTCTCTCAAAAATGTATACACATTAAAAAAAAATTTTTTTAAAGAAATACCAAAAACTAGCAGTAAAGATATGACAGCAGCCACATGTGCATGTATATAGGTATGTATGCGTGTGCGTGTAGATAGAGAAATTACAGCATTGATAAATAGATCACGAACATCCCCCTCCTTCTTTCCCTGTGCTAAGAATACCGTTTTGGCCACTCAATCTCCCCCTTAACTTTGCCTCTTTCCAGAGAGCCTTCAGCAGGTCAGCCCCAGGGCTCCTATTAGACTCAGACAAGATAAGAGCTGGATTTAGAAAGATCAACGAGTCATTGCAGGAAGTTAGATGATGATAAAAGCTTCTGTGGAAGGAATTAGATGGGAAATAGGAGAAAGATTGGAGTAGGTTGAGAGAGCCTCTCTGGGGGCAAGTAGGTGTGTGTAGAGGAGGGGGACAGGCGTGAGTGATAATATAAGAAAATGGAGACACTCACATGGCCCCCAAATAGGAAAGAGATCAAGCAAATGAATGATTCCCAAGCGGCTGGACACAGCATCATCAACACTAAATCTTTACTGAACTCCTAGTATGTCCCATTTTCCCCAGCACTCTGCATGTAATAACACCCTCCGTGTTCACAGGAACCTACAAGGTAGATACTTACTGCCATTTTCTGGATGGGGATATTGAGGCAGGAATGAGTTAAGCAACTCGATCAAGGTCACAAAGTTAATGAGTTGCTGACCCACCATTTCAGATCCAGGCCGTCTCATTTCAGAGGCAGTGCTTTTACTCAATGGCCATAGTGCTGGCATGTGCCAGCACGCTGTTAATGTGTTAGTGTACCTAATAAACACTAAGCGATAAGTGAGAGTCACTTAGTAAAGAACATATGGAAAAGCAGAACCAAAACTTTGTGAGCAGTTATAATCAGAGACACTCACAAATACAGGTGTATATTGGGGCGCCTGGGTGGCGCAGTCGGTTAAGCGTCCGACTTCAGCCAGGTCACGATCTCGCAGTCCATGAGTTCGAGCCCCGCGTCAGGCTCTGGGCTGATGGCTCAGAGCCTGGAGCCTGTTTCCGATTCTGTGTCTCCCTCTCTCTCTGCCCCTCCCCCGTTCATGCTCTGTCTCTCTCTGTCCCAAAAATAAATAAACGTTGAAAAAAAAAAAATACAGGTGTATATGAGTAAGGTCTGGGAAGGAATCACATGGTGGTGGTGAGATTATGGCTGATCTACTGGATTGTTTTGTATTTTTTTTTAATTCTTAAAAAAATGCATTTATTTACTTTTGAAAGAGAGAGCAAGTGAGGGAACGGCAGAGGGAGAATCCCGAGCTGACTCCAGGCTGTGGGCACAGAACCCGACGCAGGGCTCGATCGATGAACCGTGAGATCATGACCTGAGCCGAAATCAAGGGTCTGACGCTGACCTGACTGAGCCACCCAGGCGCCCCTCTACTTGATTGTTTTGAACTCTCATGGTCCTAGCATGTGATTTCTACAAACAAAAGCACACAACTAAGGTAATTAACAAATGCTAATTTAAAAGCCTATTCCAATTATTCGCATTTCCTCCATATGCTTAGTTTTATGTATTTATTTGAACATGTTTTTCCTCGCTACTTTACGTCCTTTAAAAATTTGTCACTTTCATCTTCTCAGGCAGGATTTTTAAAGATGGTAATTAAATCCACATATAAACATATGGTTATGTCTAGTTACACAATTAATGTTAATATATGGGATGTAATCATCATCTAATTTGAATCATATAGCATGTGGTGACATAATTATAACACGTAATGATGGAAAGATCCTTATTTAAGCCGAGTGAAATGAAGCCAGTTGAAATTGGATGATTCTTAAATTACAATCTCCCAGTTGCTTCAAGGGCCCCTCAGGGACAGGGACAGGCTGAGCTCTGCCTATTGTTACAAGGCAAAAAGAAAACAATTTAAATACATGAGAAAACAAGGCGAGGTGAAGTGGGAAGTTTCTTGTTTTAACCAGCCGGGGAAGAAACAGATTTGCCAAAGGTTACTTGGAGACGGTTTGTTATATAAAAATGACTTCCAAGCTGAGAGGAAAAAAATAGAGAACTCCACATTGCCCCTGAAGGTTGGGCTCATGGGTCCACAGAGCGCACATCCATCCATCCATCCATCCATCCATCCTGGGAGAGGGTAGGGGGATGAAGGTCCTACCACCCCCTTGCCTTCAACTCCACCCTTTTGTCGTCCCTTCACTGTGACCCCTCACGACTATTCTTCTGGGCCAGGCATCCTGTCCCAAATGTCTCCTCCTCCGCAGAAAGATCCGCTTCTGGAAAGGACAAAGGTGACCTCCCAAGGCACAGCTGCAATTGAAGGGAGGGACGTGAACTCCCCGCCTCTCCGGGGAAAGTGATGAAGGTTTCCCCGGGGCGCTGGCTAATGACAGGAAGCGCATAAGTGGACAGAGTATCAGGTATCGAGAAATGAGCCTGGGAGTCATAAAACAAACCGGGGAAGGGAAAAATGTAAGCTAAACACGGAAGCGTCCCCTTGCACCGACCTGTATTAAGTTGTGGGGATGCAGCCTGCCAAGCTGAACGCTGCGGGCCGCCCGCGTCCCTACTCGAAAACCCCGCAGGTTGGACCCTGGAGATGAGACACAGCAAGGCCTGCCTAATAAAGAGTGACCCTTGAATTTGGAGGCCATGGAACACTTTTGCTTTGCTTTGATTCCTTAAAACCTCAAACTGCCTCAGCCCTGGGGGCCCCGGGGCTTGGAAGGAGTGCCCTTTGTTTTTAAGTTAGTTTTGCTGTGCTTTTCTTTCTTACTTTAAATGCACTGCCAGAAACTTCTTGGGGAACCCTGAGGTGCTTGTGGAGAGCCATTCAGGAACCCCAGCTGAGGCTTTGGGGTACCATGTCCAGAGTCTGTGTGGTGAAGACGAGCCGGTATTCCCTGGGCTGCTGGAGCCATGGCTCTGTCCCCACCCCTCTCTGCTCTGGTGGATCAGTCACTTCATGCCTCTAGATTTTTTCCCTCGTGTGTCAGATGAAGGCGTGAACCGGGCCGGCTCAAAGCCACCTGAAAGTGACAGCAGACCCTTCCTGTTAGAGGCCATCAGAAGCATCGAGGTTCTGGGCAGGGCCTGGCGGCAGCCTTCGCATCACCCCGGGGACTCCAGCCTCTGACCGCGTTCCGCTCCTCCCGATAGCGTTCATGCGGTCTGCACACGGAGGCCAAACCAGACCTAGCCCAGAATCTGAAGGAAAAAGTGGAATGCGACCCAGGGCCCCGCTGGCGTAGGAGCTGTGACGATCTCAGATCCCTGAGGGTCCGTCTCAGTGCGGGAGGGGGCTCTTGTGGGCCCAAACCTACCCGGGACCAACCCGACTTGAAGGAATGTAATGATTCGTCATCTCCTTTAAATGGGTGGCTCCAAGTGTGGCCCCTGAAGTCCTCCTGGAGTCTTTAGAGGTGAGAAAGGCCACCCTGAGCCTCAGCCAGGCTCTTCTGTGAGTGGCTAGAGCCAGAGAAGGGGGGAAGGGGCCATCTTTCGGGTTCTTTGGGGTGCCAGGGTGGAGGCAGCAGGGACTCTGGGCATTCCTGGTGGGCTGCCGTCCCCTACTCTATGTGCCATGATGCTGACCGGCTCCAGGGGGCGAACTAGGCTTGGAAAGGTAAGAGAAGGGCGGGGAATGGGTGAGGTCTTCCCCTTGTGTACCAGGGCGTCTGGTATTGCCAGTCAGAGTGTAGTGGTGTCCTGGTCAGTATCCTCCATTGGGCGAGTGCAGGCCACCCCCACCTCCCACCCAGCTTGTTCAGGGAGCCCCTGGGTCTTTCACAAGCTCTAGAGAAGCCACTGTCCTGGCAATCCGATTTTATCGCCAGCTTCCTGTGGGCGGACCGTAGCCTGTGGTCCAAAGGCAGACAGGGTTAAGGCTCGTGGGTGAAGGGGCCACGGTCTGTCCCCACTGCTACTCCACACTTCAGATATATGAGAGATTCTGACTCTTCGCGGTTGAAGATTTCGCCAAGTGCATCGTGGGACAGATACACGAGGGAGGGGACACGTTCAGTCCTTTACAAGGATGGTAGTGACATTCCCGTTTCGTGTATCTGCCCCGTATCCTGTTATCACAAAGCTTCCTGGCCAGCCAGCCACGTACAGAAATTTAGGGGCCCAGGCTGGAAAACGATCGAAGGCTCATGTGGTTTCCTCTGGGCCCAAAGTACTTCTACTCGGGTATTTGAACGCGCGGTCTCTGGAACAGCTCTGTGCGTGGCCACTCAAGCTTGAAGACGTGTGCTGGGCTGCTGGATGGGTCCCCCAGGTCCCATCAAGAAAACCTGGAAGTTTCAGCAGGAACTGGATTTAAGGTAGATTTCGGGTGTCCAGGTATAAGCATCACACAAATGACAAAATTCTCCCCTTGTGTTGTACTTACTTATGTGCTGTTAAAAGTCGTCTTTGAACCAGGCACGGAGATAGAAAGGACACCAAGTGGGCACACATGTTTCAAGTTCAGGCTAAAGTGCGAGTGTTGCAAATAAGAGAGCTGGAACTAGTTCCATAAGTCTTGGGCCTCTTAAAGAGTCCTCTTGTCCAGTCTCAGGCTAAACAAGCACCGAAGAAACTAAAGAGAGGAATTTTGAGAATGGGCTTTTGGAGAAAGCTGTCGAATCCCATCGGCGCCTCTTCCTGCCCCACTTCCGGGACAAATCAAGGATGGGTTAAGGATTTCCATCTCCCGGGGCACCTGGGCGGCTCAGTCGGTTAAGCGACCGGCTTCAGCTCAGGTCGCGATCTCACGCTCCGTGAGTTCGAGTCCCGCATCGGGCTGTGTGCTGACAGCTCAGAGCCTGGAGCCTGTTTCCGATTCTGTGTCTCCCTCTCTCTCTGACCCTCCCCTGTTCATGCTCTGTCTCTCTCTGTCTCAAAAATAAATAAACGTTAAAATTTTTTTTAAAGGATTACCATCTCCTTACCTAAATCCTAGTAGTGAAAAAGTCAACAGGCCGTTTAGAGAGGGACATGTGTTCTAGCTGCAGATTTCATATGAAATCAATTTTAAGACTATTAAAAATTTTTGTTTACGTTTATTTATTTTTGAGAGACAGAGACAGAGCATGAGCAGGGGGAGGGGCAGAGAAAGAAGGAAACACAGAACCGAAGCAGGCTCCAGACTCTGACCAAACTGTCAGCACAGAGCCCAACATGGGGCTCAAACCCATGAACCGTGAGATCATGACCTGAGCTGAAGTCGGACGCTCAACCGACTGAGCCACCCAGGTGCCCCCTTTTAAGACTATTTTTAATGGCAGTTTTAGGTTCATAGCAAAATTGTAGGGAAGGCATAGAGATTTCCCATATATCCCTTCCCCACATGTCCATAGGCTCCCCCGTTATCAGTATCACCCACAAAATGTTATATCTATTGCAACTGGTGAGTCTATATTAGCATATCTTGGGGCGCCTGGGTGGCGCAGTCGGTTAAGCGTCCGACTTCAGCCAGGTCACGATCTCGCGGTCCGTGAGTTCGAGCCCCGCGTCGGGCTCTGGGCTGATGGCTCAGAGCCTGGAGCCTGTTTCCGATTCTGTGTCTCCCTCTCTCGCTGCCCCTCCCCCGTTCATGCTCTGTCTCTCTCTGTCCCAAAAATAAATAAACGTTGAAAAAAAAAATTTATATTAGCATATCTTAACCACCCCAAGTCCACAGTTTATATTAGGATTCACTCTTGACATTGTCCATTCTATGGGTTTAGACAAAGGTATAATGACATGTCTCCATCAGTATAGAATCATATAGCGTGTTTTCACTGCCCTAAAATTCCTTTCTACCTATTCATCTCCACTCTCCACCCCCACCACCTGGCACGCACTGATCTTTTAACTGTCTTCATGGTTTCACCTTTTCCAGAATGCCATGTAGTTGGAATCGTATATAGTATGTATCCTCTCAGACTGTCTTCTTTCACGTACTAGTATGCATTTAAGTTTTCTCCATGTCTCTTTATGGCTTGACAGCTCATTTCTTTTTAGTGCTAAACAGGATTCCATTGTCTGACTGTTCCAGAGCTCACTTACCCGTTCACCTAACTGAAGGACTCCTCGGTTGCTTCCAAGTTTGGGCAATTATGAATAAAACTGCCATAAACATCTGTGTGCGGGTTTTTGTGTGAACATAAGTTTTCAGCTCCTTTGGATAAATACCGAAGAGCATAATTGCTGGATTGCATGATAAGAATATGTTTCGTTTTATAAGAAACCACAAGATTGCCCTCTAACGTGGCTGTAGGATTTGGTTAAATCAAGTTTTGATCGTCCAATTTCTGCCTAGAAGCCATATCCGCCGCTTGAAGTGACCTGCGTATCTGCCTCTTAGCTAAGAACAGAGCAAGCCACAGGATGTGCCAAGGCAGTGGGAGACAATAACTAAGTCACTGGACAAAATAAGGTTGTCCTGCCCCTGTCTGTAAGACATTTACATTGTAAAGAGGGTAGCATCCGCAAGAAACCACTGCTCTCCATGACACGCGAATTAGCAAGCTCATGGGGGACCAACTAGGGTTTGTATTATTCCCCCGTTACAGTCCTCAGAAAAATGTCTTACCTTTCTAAGCCTCAGTTAATCTATCTGTGAACCAGAAATTACCATAGCTGCTTTGCAAGCTTACCATAAAGACTAAATGAATCAAACCAGCAAAGCGCAATCATATCTCCCGACGTCTTGCATATTGGCAGGTAGTCAATGCACGCTAGCACTTTCTCTTTTGTTCTAAAAGACGGGGGGAAAGCATTTTAGCACAAAAGCTGAACCAGAGGAAAGTTTTAGAAGCAAAGACTCTGTTGGAGAGTAGCACGACGTCCAGTTCCTTGGAGCAAATAAAGCTCAGTAACCATCTGATTGTTTCGGACAATTAGAACGAAATATGACTAACAGCATGAACCAGATGCAAATTGAAAACGCCCGGCATCATGACAAGAGATACATGTCCTCATAAGGTTTCCCAGTGAGGAAAGAAGGTTGTTTCAGAAATTCTATTTAAATGCTGATAATAATAGGGGCGCCTGGGTGGTTCAGTCAGTTACGCGTCCAACTTCGGCTCAGGTCTTGATCTCACATTTTGGGAGTTCGAGCCTCGCATTGGGCTCTGTGCTGACAGTGCGGAGCCTGCTTGGGATTCTCTCTCTCTCTCTCTCTCTCTCTCTCTCTGCCCCTTCTCTGTTCTCTGTCTCCCTCAAAAATAAAGAAGTTTAAAACCATAAAAATAAATAAATGCCGATAATGATAGCTCAGGTTCATTGAGCACTTACTGTCCGCTTGAGAGTATTCTAAACACTTTCTGTGCAGGTCTCATCATTCCTTCTACCTTCCACAGATAAAAAGAATCCAAAGCAGAGCAGCCCAGGCATTTGCCCAAGGCCATTACTCTGTGGCAGAAGCAGGTTTTGCACGGAGATAAGCCTGTGCTCTAATCTGCCGTGGTACAGACCTGCCTTTTGAGACAGACCAGGCGGGGACTCGCTCTTCTTAAAGTGCCAAATGAGCAAGGCCTTGGGAAATTGCTTCGTGGTGGCAGTCACGTCTCAGGACGGCCTCTGAATAGAAATGGGGACAACCAGACAGCTGCTTCCTGATCTAATGGCCACCCCTTTCTAAGGGCGGGCTTTCACATCTATTACGTGGTTCAAATCTGAGAGTAGGGCTATGTTTCTTCTGGATCCCGGCAGCTACCTTGAATACTGAAAATACTCAGCTATTTATCGCCGTTATAAATTACTTGTGGCGCACAGTGAGAGGCTGAGGATGCCACCAAGCAGGAACCCGTCAAGACAGTCAAAAGGCTCCTCGCCCCACCCCAGCCCCAGTCTGTGCATCGGTTCCACGACAGCAGTAAAAGGGAAAAGTTGAAGCAACGTTTTAAAGTGAAGCACAATGCCGCTCGCTGAGCAGATGTATGTGCATGTGTTTCGTGTGTTAATTTGTAGCCGAAAGCCAGAGACCGTGTCTTCGATCATACAGTAATTCGTCCCCGGAGGAAAACGCTGATACACAGTCATCCCTGCCCATGGGAGAATGGCACCTACGACGCGATGGCTTCATATGTAATTTAGGCCATTTGTATAACAAATGAATCAAGTAACTGAAAACTAACCAGAAACGATCCATGTTTCGTAACGGCATAACACTCTAGCATCTGTGAGTTATATGCCTGATTTCAAAAGGCTAGATCCATGACACTGACAACTACTGGCCTGAGAGATACAAATTATCTGATAGATGTAGAAGATACAAGTTGGATATCAGAGCAACATACAGAGATGCTTACGGTATATTACACAGAACAGGATAAACCTTGTCTTACTATGCTCTAATTACCACAATATCACTCACACACCCAGGGACTGAAAAATAATATATAAATTGAAACTAGTTTAGGGGCGCCTGGGTGGCCCAGTCAGTGAAGCGTCTGACTTCAGCTCAGGTCATGATCCCACAGTTCGTGGGTTCGAGCCTCGCGTCGGGCTCTGTGCTGACAGCTCGGAGCCTGGAACCTGCTTTGGATTCTGTGTCTCCCTCTCTCTCTGCCCCTTCTCCGCTTGTGCTCTGTCTGTCTCTCTCTCAAAAATAAATAAACATTAAAAAAAACATTTAAATTGAAACTAGTTTAAACATTCAATATGCTGAGACTATTGGGGAATACATTCTTCTATGTTCTGATAACAAGTACACACTTATTAAATATTTTTCATGTGCCTGAATCTGGGCTATGGACATTATATATGATATTTAATGTATATTATGTATACACATCTATCTATCCATCTATCTATCTATCTATCTATCTATATACATAATACATGTCATACATATTATACATACATACATGTTTCATTCATATTATACATGTATGACATAGGACATTTAATCCTATGGCGTAGGTTATAGCCAACAAATCACCAAAGCTGACATTTGAAAAAATAAATAAAAATTTGAACAAAAATGATAGGGTTACCTTATTGGCTGGCAATTGAAGGACCATCTTTCTTGTGCAGAAATATTTGCTTTCAGTGGTTGCTCAAGATTTTACATGAAGTTAAGCTTTGCATTCTGATTAGTACATTTCCATTAACAGTGAATATCATAATCGTTCACTAATATTCTTGCATATTTTGTTTATTGCGATAATGCTAAAAAATGAGTAAGTAAAAAGGCTTTTCAAAAACAAGGCTTCCTTATGCTGTTGGTAAGGGTTTTTTTGTTTGTTTGTTTTTACTGGGTAATTTCGACGGCATCACACATGTATAATTAACGATGTTTGTGGATTCACTCATTGTTCCATGCGTGAAACATGTACTTATTAAACTAGAAATGTATGCCAGGAATTATTTTAGCTACAGGGGACAAAATGATGAGCAAAATAGACATGCTCCTTTTTTAAAAAAAATTATTTTTAAAGTTTAGTCATTTTTTTGAGGACAGAGACAAAGGGCAAGCAGGGGAGGGGCAGAGAGAGAGGGAGACACAGAATCTGTAGCAGGCTTCAGGCTCCAAGCTGTCAGCACAGAGCCCGATGCAGGCTGGAACTCATGAACCACACGATCATGACCTGAGCCGAAGTCGGACACTTAACCGACTGAGCCACCCAGGCATTCCTGACATGCTCCCTTTTTTTTTTTTAAATATATATTTTTTTGAGACAGAGAGAGAAAGCATGAGTGCGGGGAGGCAGAGAGAGAGAGGGAGACACAGAATCCAAAAGAAGGCTCTAGGCTTTGAGCTGTCAGCGCAGAGCCCGACACGGGGCTCGAACCCACAAACCCTGAGATCATGACCTGAGCCGAAGTTGGATGCTTAACCGACTGAGCCACCCAGGGGCCCCAACATGCTCCCGTTTTAAATGGAGCTTATGGCCTCGAGTAAGAGTTGGCAAAGTTTTTCTGTAAAGGTAGCGTAGGCTTCATGGGCTGTCCGGTCACTGCTACAGCTACTCACCTCTGCTGCTATTACGTGAAAGCAGCCGCGGACGACACTCAAATGAATAAGCACATCCGTGTGCCAGTACAACTGTGTTTACGAAAACAGACAATGGACTGGATGTGGCCCTTGAGCTGTGGTTTTCCAACCCCTGATCTAGAGGGGAAGATAAATATTTATCAAGTAACCAGACAGATTATTTGCAATGCTAAGATGGTAAATTGTAAAACTGCTCTTAGGACCATGCATAAGAATTCCACTTGAGCCTGGGTGGCTCAGTCGGTTAAGCGTCTGACTTTGGCTCAGGTCACGATCTCACGGTTTGTGAGTTCGAGCCCCGTGTCGGGTTCTGTGCTGACATCTCAGAGCCTGGAGCCTGCTTCCGATTCTGTGTCTCCCTCTCTCTCTGCCCCTCCCCTGCTCATGCTCTGTCTCTCTCTGTCTCAAAAATAAATAAAACATTAAAAAAAAAGAACTCCATTTGAATATAAGTATGAACAATAAACCTGTTTGATGTGGAAAAAAGGTCTGAGGAGCCTTTTCGGACAGCCTCTCGGGGGAGGGACAACTGAGCTAACATTGGAATGAAGGGCTGGAAGTTGTCTGATGAAGAGGCAGCAGAGGGAAGAGCATTCCAAACTGAGGGAACAGAGCATGCAAAAGCCTTGTAACGCGAAGGTGTTTTAGCTTTCGGAAGCAAAGGCAAGCCGCAGTAGCTGGGACGAGTTGAACACGACAGGGTGAAATACAGAGCTAGAGGCGAGGCTTTTCATGTGACGGGATGTAGGATGATGTCCAAACCAGGAGGCTTTGCAAGTTCCCTCCAAATAGCCAACTGTGAACTTCACCTGTATGTCTGGACCAGCACCCCGAAGCTGTGGTCCTTGCCCCCAAACCCAGAGAAAGCTTTGTGCTTCTGTCCTATGTCTCCCGAGAATGAAACCCTGGCTTAAATGACCCCCATCACTGGGAACGAAGGGAGGGTGGGCGCAGGGCTAGAAGAAGTCGGGGAGAGGGGAGAGGTGTTGGGGGAGCAACCCAAAACTCAGCTGGAGTCTCGGCTCCCACTGATGTGATCTCCAAGGAATCATGAATATTTGCTACGTGAGCAAAGTTAGAGACCACCTAGCTCCATGGCTTTGATGTGTGTGTGTGTGTGTTTAGGTTCATTTATTTACTTTGAGAGAGAGAGAGAGAAGGAATGAGCTGAGGAGGGAGGGAGGGAGAGAGAGAGAGAAAGACAGAGAGAATCCTAAACAGGCTCCACACTGGCAGCATGGAGCCCAATGCTGGGCTGGAACTCACGAACCGCAAGATCATGACCTGAGCCGAAATCAAGAATCAGACTCTCGGTCGACTGAGCTCTCCAGGAGCTCCTTGTGTGGCATTTTGAGAAGCTCCAGGGATCCGCAGACGTTTTTTGGACACCCTGCGGAGGTGGGGAGGACACAGTGGGCTGCCAGGCTTCGAGCCCCGGTGGTCCACTGTGATCTATGAAAAGGGAGTTGAATTCAACATAAGATTCCACGCTAATAAAGGTGTCTGAAAGGAGGAAAAAAATGGAAATCTGTTGCCCCACCGACACTTCTTGGGTGGGGAACCTGGCAGCTTGGGAAGATCAGACAATTCGCTCATTGAGAACTGACCCCTTGGCTGCTCTTTTCCCACGAAAATCAGCGGAATAGGCCCTCCCAGGCACACAGAGTAGAGACGGGGGAAGATCTTCTCGACATCCTTCGGCCGCTGCGGCCCCTCCTCCCTGTGAACTTCCGCGGACAGGTGCTGCATGGTGCGCCCTGAGCCTGCCCACCCTTCCTTCCTCCTCACGGGGCTTTGGTCCCGTCCAAGGAGCCGGCGGGGTGCAGGCAGTGACTCTGTGACCTCGGGACTGCAGGCTGTAAGTGGGGAGTGGGAATGAGAAAGTCCTAACGTGCTGCATTCAACTATTGTTTCCAGGGTGGCTCTAGGTTTCAAGGTTCAAATTGAAAAAAATTCGCATCAGGGTAAATAAAGTGGGATGAATCCAGCGGAAATCAATAGGGTTCCATCCCCATCTGACTCCTCACTGCATTGGTTTCTCGCCATCCCACGTGACAAGTGGCACTCTCATCATGATTCGGCTCATGCTCCCTTTGGATTTAGCACATTGCTTCCCGATTCCTGCCCTTTCCTGCAGAGATCTGCAGAGCCTCGCCTTTACTCGTTAGCGTCAGCGTCAGGCCCGCGCTGGTGAATAAAGGGCTAAGTTCTCATTCCTGAGGTTGGGCTCCACTGTGCTAAACCTGTTTTGTTTCAATTTGGAAATGTACAAAATCTAACTGAAGTTCCCTCTGTCCTCTTCTTTTGACCTCTATTGGCAAACGCCCCCTTGAACAAACAGCAAACAGCTCTGACTTTTCCAAGCCCTTTTGGCCAGAAACTGCCTTGGAACAGAGACCGCCAAAGGACACAGGTGGCCCAGTGACTTTAGTGTCTTGGCACATTAAGTTTCTACAGCCTGAGTATCCATTCCTTCAACTAAGCATATGGGAGACAGACAGAAGATGCCCTAATAGCCTCTGTCATTAAAATCTGGCTTTGTGAACTCACAAAGCCCCTTGTCTCTGTTTCAGGATGGTATTCTGCATTTCAGTTGTGCTTCTGGCAGCCAGACAGAGTCATGTCTTTGCAGCTGGTGCTCAAATGTGCTGTGTTTCTCTCCCTCAGCCGGGGTATTGGACTGGATTGTCATGATAAAGAGCATCTGGTATTTGGATTCCCACAAGGCAATTTTATAAAATATCTGCTTGTCAAATTTTATGTGGGTTGATTATACATTTATCCATTAATCCTCCACTGCCCTCAAAAAAAGGGGGTAAAAAATAAAATAAACCTATTTAACTGAGTTTTAAAATATTCATCCATGTGGGTATCCTTATTAAATTTATGAGACTCGTTTCAAATATTAAAGCTTTAAAGTAAGGACAGTAAGGGCCTAGTTTACAGAAAAGAAAAAAAAATGAGAGATGCACTCTGGAAGAGTTTTTAAAACTGCAGCTCATGGCAAGGGGGGACAAAAAGCATGTTTTTTGAGACTGATCTACAAAGAGAGACTTCTTTTTTTTTTTTTTTTTCAACGTTTATTTATTTTTGGGACAGAGAGAGACAGAGCATGAACGGGGGAGGGGCAGACAGCGAGGGAGACACAGAATCGGAAGCAGGCTCCAGGCTCTGAGCCATCAGCCCAGAGCCTGACGCGGGGCTCGAACTCCCGGACCGCGAGATCGTGACCTGGCTGAAGTCGGACGCTCAACCGACTGCGCCACCCAGGCACCCCTACAAAGAGAGACTTCTAAGGGCTGTAGAAGTGTGTATTCCAGAGACCAGAGAAGTGGATTTACTTACTCATTGTGTAATAATCTTTCATTTTCAATCAGCATCAAATAGGACTATGATGGTTGAGCATTCATATTCTTTTTTTTTTTTAATGTTTATATTTCTGAGAGACAGAGAGCGAGTGGAGGACGAGCAGAGAGAGAGGGAGACGGAATCCGAAGCAGCTGAACATTCATATTCTATCATACCAGGAAGTTTCAGTATGTGGCTTTCGGATGAAACAAGGTGTTACACTATAGAGAGGGAAATTCACAAGGGCTCTGTTAATGCTTCTTAAAGGCCCTGAATTAACAACAAGCTCAGGTTAAGCCTCTGACTTTGGTTCAGGTCATGATCTCTCAGCGAGCCATGCATGCGTCTGGCTCTGTGCTGACAGCTCGGAGCCTGGAGCCTGCTTTGGATTCTGTGTCTCCCTCTCTCTTTGCTCCTACCCCCCCCCCCCAACTCTCTCTCTCTCTCTCAAAAACAAATAAACATTTAAAAAAATTAAAGCTAAAAGACACTTAAAAACTAGATATGATGTACCAAGTACTTTGCATGCATTCCCAAAGTCCTATAATATACAGTCATCCTCTTTACATAGAAAGAACTACTAAGGATCAATGTCATATTGGGGTGAACTTTTACTAGCTCCTCTTGGTTGATTTTTAATTTTCAGGTATGTTGCGAGTCAGTTAAACACAGCGATTATTTTTTTAAGCGACTATAAGCTTACTATTAAATGAATTATAATAAAAGGCAATCGTGAAAATTCATAAATTTCCTTCTTACTACGTTTGACTCATATTTATGTTCTGCAGATTATTTATAGCAATTGTAACTGTGTGCTATAAAGACTATAGATTGGGGTGATAATGTGTATCTCTTCCTACCTCTGCATTCAGAGGGGTGGGTCCACTGCTGCTTGAAACAGATCGGAAATATTTACACTGCCAAAGATCAGCAAAGGCTCCCCGAACGGTGTATCTTACTGCTTTGTTGCTTGTCTAGACCTAAGAAATGTATGGAGAAAATAATGATTTTAAAAGACTATTGTATGCATACCCATCAGGTTGTAAACAGTACATAAATTAAGAAACGATTGTTTCAGTATTCAATAGCTATCACTACATGACTTTGCAACAATGTCACTTAGGTCACTGACGAACACGTGAAGTTCTGCCACAGGCCTTTGCTGTTTCACTTTCCTCTTATTGGCGAATGTAAACTTGTTAAGGACCAGCATTCATTTCAGAGCTACGCTCCTTGATCAATTGCAACCATAGGTTGGCTAGGGGTGTAAGAATTGGGCGAAAATCAATGAAAGTACTCTGTGATAAAAAATTGGCTAAAAGAAATGTGTAATAACGAGTCCTGTATGTCTACTATTTTTACAAAATGCATGGGGCGCATCCTTTTTATATCGGT
This sequence comes from Leopardus geoffroyi, assembly GCF_018350155.1. Taxonomy (NCBI): domain Eukaryota; kingdom Metazoa; phylum Chordata; class Mammalia; order Carnivora; family Felidae; genus Leopardus; species Leopardus geoffroyi. The sequence goes on along the minus strand of NC_059337.1, from coordinate 12,702,049 downwards.
GAGATTTTTAATAAACCTGTGCACGTTTATGCATGCACATATTTTTAAACATTTACCAGCACACAGCAGAGAGGCAAACTCAGAGAGAATAAATCTCATCCAAGATCACACGGTGAGCCAGTGCTATGGGACCAAGGGTGGGGATAAGGAGCAGCAAGCACCTGTCAGAGGAGCTCACTGGCTCTCTGATGCCTTTCCTTTGAGATCTCACCTTTATTTTCTGGGCCATCCCCTGGCTTTTTTCCTGATTGTTATTGGGAAGGTTTGGTCTCATATAACATGTCCCTACCTCGGGGCGCCTGGGTGGCTCAGTCGGTTAAGCATCTGACTTCGGCTCAGGTCATGATCTTGCAGTTGGTGGGTTTGAGCCCTGCGTCGGGCTCTGTGCTGACAGCTCTGAGCCCGGAGCCTGCTTCCGATTCTGTGTCTCCTTCTCTCTCTGCCCCTTCCCAACTTGTGCTCTGTCTCTCTCTGTCTCTCAATAAATAAATGTAAAAAAAAAAAAACAAAAAAAAAAAACATGTCCCTACCTCAATACTGTCCTTCCTTCCTTGGATTCCATAAGTAAATATGGACAAAACTAGCCAAATCAAGTGTATGTGGTCTTTTGTCATCGATTTCCGTAAGAGACCCATCCCTGCCAACCCGCGACTTCTTTCTCTTTCCTACAAAGTCTAACAAAACAGGGACACAGATTTGAAATAAATCACCCTCTTTCTCTTTTTGAAGGAACGTCTCTTTCAGGCGAAACACGGTTTTCTAGTAATTGCCTACTGTAGGAGCTAGCAATTAGAACACGCGGGTGATCATTTTTATTTATGGCAATAAAATAATGAAAAGCGCTTATATTTTTAAGGAACTGTAAGCTGTGTAACGTATTTTGCTACCGCTGCGTTTTTTGGTCCTCGTAGGACCAGTGAGATATGTAGAATCAATCTCCTTTAACCTAAGAGGACATTGAGGCTCGGGGAGCTTAAAGGGTGTCTCTATGTTTATGGCCCGACTACGTTATGCTTTGGGTCTTATTTTCCATGGTCACAGCACCACGCACCCTGTAGAGGAAATGTGAACAAAATCCCTCGGGTTTATTGAGCAAAGCGAGGCCATAAAGAAAGATTATGGAGTCCGAATAAATCAAGCAGAAAAAAAGCCTCCCAGTTCCTCTCTAAAGAAACAGAAGCACCAGAAAAGGAGAGGAAAAAGGCACTGGAGGTAAAGTTTGAGCCTTCCAAGTGATTTTTTTTTTTTCTCAAAGAAATAAAGATTTCAGCTTACTGTGGAAAATCCTATCAATGCTTGACATAAATTCGCGTCACGACTGAGCTGATCCTTTCCTGGTACAATGAATGGACAGAATGGAAAGTCATTGAAAAGGTAGGGCGCAAAATGTAGCTGGCGTCTCTGGGCAGGTACCTTGCCCCAGACTTACTCCCGGCTGTTTTAAGTCTGTCGCTCGTTAACTCTCAAAAATAATCCTGTGAGGTGGTCGCTGTGATCGTTCCAGTTTACAGATGAGAAAACTGAGGGTTAGAGCACTTAAATAATTTGCCTGAAGTCACTTGCGTGGCAAATCTTTAACTTAGATTTTAACTCAGATTTGTCTAGCTCTGGGTCCCGAACTCCTGAAGCCCCTAGAACTAATCTAAGAAGAAAGTGCATTCTTCAGTGCTGATCCGTCATGAGGTGTTTTACAGTTTCTTGTTCTGATGGGAGAGTCTGTTTACGTGACGGGAAATGATGTGACCCCAGGGGCAACGTCAGCTCAGCCCTGAGAGATCAGTGTGGAGCTAGGTGCTGGGACCACATCAGCCTAAGAGAGGACCCCCAGATCTGCCATGGACTGGCTGTGTTTTCCTGGGGCCAGTGACATGAACTCTGACCCCCCAATTCTTTATGATGCTGTGCGAACTTCAGAGAGGACTCACTGAGATAAAGCGTGTTAAACCGCCTAGTGGCGGAAAGCTTGAGATGCTCGGTAAATGCTACTATATCTTTGCACGTTTTTGATCTTGTGTCACAGGGATGCTCATACTATGAAGTTTCAGATAAAATACCCTAGGTACAAGCTGGCCCCTGAGCAGAATACATCTCTGATGGTTGATGGAGAGCTTCATAGAAAGGGAGAGGACAGATCTCTCCTGTGTCCAATATCCCACACCTCACCAGCATGGGGACAGCACTGGATGGCGTGTATGTGTGGTCATTCGGAGGTAAAAGTATACATTTATCCCCATTTATCCCTTCTAAGACCTCAGCGATCTGACGCTCCGGGGAGCCTTCCGTGGCTGTGATTACAGAAGCTTATTGAAACTGAGCATTTTTTTTTCCCACAGTCATTTCTTCTTTCCAATGGTAAAGATTTTTGTCTCCTCCATTGCTTCAAAACTAAAATTAATCCACCCTAATGGGAAGGAGAAACCAATGTGAATGTGAAATTAGTGGGCTGAAGTTTGGGTCACCTGGATTATTGCCTCATTTTCTTACCTGGCCCATCAACCTTCAGCCTCACCCATGCCGGTGCGTTCTCCCTGATGGTTTTTTCCAACACTCAAATGCCATCCTGCCCCTCCACAGCTAATATTCCTGCACTGGCAACTGCTATCTTCAAGGGAAAGTCCAAACCGCATCGTTCTTAGAGCCTTCGTCCCCGATCAAATCTCCAACCTCGTCTCCTGCCACTTTAATCACATCTGTGATGCTCTTGACTTGCACTGAATTATTTGCAGTTTTGCCAATGCGTGGCATATTATTTCCAGCTCCCCTTCTTCATTCTTCAAGCCACATTAAGTATTGTCACGTCCTGCACAAACTCAGGCTGAGCAGATGTTGTCTTTGATGGTTCTTTACGCAGTACATCACAGCTCTGACCAGACCTGTGAATTACTTATCTCCCTGTTTCAAAGGTCAAGGAGTTCCTGAACAGCAAGGACTGGGCTTTTGTTTCTATTCTCAGCATCTTCGAGGGCTTTGCATATAGGAAGGACTTGTAAATGTTTATTAAATAAATGCATCTTCCGTATTGAAATATACTCAGATTTGGAAATGTATACAGTCATAACTCTGACTCTACCCATCTCTGCAATTTTAAAATAATGATCTGGGGCGCCTGGGTGGCTCAGTTGGTTGAGCGTCCGACTTCAGCTCAGATCATGATCTCGCAGTTAGTGAGTTCCAGCCCCGTTTCGGGCTCTGCGCTGACAGCTCGGAGCCTGGAGCCTGCTTCGGATTCTGTGTCTCCCTCTCTCTCTGCCCCTCCCCTGCTCATGCTCTGTCTCTCTCTGTCTCTCAAAGATGAATAAACATTAAAAAAAAATTAAAATAGTGATCTAAATTAAGGAACAACATAAAATCAGAAAATATAGGGGGTTATGCTTTTGTGTTTTTGTAGGGGGGGGGGAGAGAGCACGCATAGTCAAGGAGGGGCAGAGGGAGGGGGAGAGAAAGAGAATCTTTTTTTTTTTTTAAGTTTATTTGTTTTGAGAGAGCACATGTGAGAGAGCAGGGGACGGGGAGAGAGAGAGAGAGAGAGAGAGAAGATCCCAGGCAGGCTCTGCAATGTCAGCACAAAGACTGATGCAGGGCTCGAATTCGCAAACCATGAGATCATGATCTGAGCCAAAATCAAGAGTCAGATACTTAACTGACTGAGCCACCCAGATGCCCCAAATATAGGTTTTGGTATCAGCTCTGTGACTTAGAAGCTGTGCGAATTTGGGTAAATCAATGAACTTTGCTGACTTTTCATCTATAAAATGAATTATTATTTTTATTGTACTTTTCCATAGAGTGTATGATGATTAGATGTGATTGCATGGTGAATCTGGCCATACCCCTGTCAAATCCCCTTTTGGAGTGAAGGAGTTATTTATCTAAGTGTTGGGAATTCTGTCCTTAGCCATCTGCCCCTATGGGGAGTGCCCTTATTAAGACCCTTCCCTTTTTCCAGAAAGGCTCTTATGGAATGACTGATCACTGTGAGAGACCAAAGACCTGGGCCCGTGGACAGACTTTGGACAACTCTGAGGACCATTTTATCTCTAGAACTTCTCATTGGTTTGAGGTATCTATTTCTCCCTCTCTGTAATCCTGCTGACTTTCATCCCTTCTTGCAGGTGGTGATCTCAGGAACAATCCCAAATATACCCCCTACATGCTAATCTATCTGTATCTCTGCTTCCCATGGCACCTGGCCTGAGACAGGTAGGCTTATAAAAACGCAGGGATCCCAAAATGCTATTCGCATTTACATTATCTAATCATTATAGCACATTATTAATAACCACACATTCCTGGTCAAGTACTTTGATCCCCTAATACTTTCACCAGGAACACTATAGCAAGAAACAGACAACAACACAATCCAGCACGACATGGAGTCCTAGAAGGAACCCAGAGGAGGAATCAAGAATCTGAGGTTCAAGTTCCTGCTTCCCAATCCTGGGCAGAGTAACCTTGAATAGGCCCCATCTTCACTCCATGCTTAATATATAAAATCAGGGATGTTTACTTCTCAAATTATTGTCAGCTCTACTGTACTGATGGATCCCCATGGTATTCAGCTAGCTTTCAAGAAGTGAATTTAGCTTCAAAGAGGGCCATTGCTTTGCCCTTAAAGTTATTCCTTGGTGAAGGTGCCCACTCTAGAGGTGAATGGGGCTGAGACCCACCCTGGAGGACCTAGGACAAGGTATGTCCTAAGAGAGGAAGGGACTCCTTTGGTAATTAGTCTACCTAGATGGGCATCTTTGTGCAAGGCTCAATTTCATCCATGACTTCAAATTCAGTAGAAAAGGCAGCATCATGAAAGGTATTTCCAGTGATTACACCAAAATTTCTTTGGTTAAAAAAAAAAACAAAACAGTTCCTTTGAAATGGGTCATGGATGCACACTATTAGTGTGCATAATAGAGATAGACAGTAACGTTTATCGTGGAAAAACTTAGAGGTAGAGATTCAATAAGGCACATACAATCCCCCAAGCTCCCCTTATTCCAGAGAAAGCTACTGTCAGGCTAGGCATAGTTGGAATAAAATAGCACTTTGGCCAATGTTCTAGTAGAGAAGACTACCCCCAACTCTCAGTGCTCTGTATAATTGTAGGGTCAGGGGTATGGGAAATATTTATTTATGTGACTATGTAACAATGGAAAAATAATGTTAGAAAGAGAGGCTATCTGGAGCTCAGCAGCTGTTAACAACCTTTCTTTTCTTTCATTTCAGGCCTCCTGAGCTGGCTTTCAGCTAAGATACCAAAAGGGCACAAAAATGAAAACCATCCAGATTTGCCTTTCCTCACAAGATTCTCAAAGTTGCCAATCAAATCTCCACCAAAGAGATTTTCTGAATTACATAATCTTCATGAAGTTTTCTTTTGGTGACACCAAACACTGACCATCTAAGAGGGTCATTCAACCCTTTCAGTAATCCTACAAGGTAAGAATTATCAGATAAATGGGAAACTAGAAAACAAAAACACTAATTCGAAAAGATATATGCACCCCTATGTTCACTGCAGCATTGTTTACAATAGCCAAGATATGGAAGTAATCTAAATGTCCATCAATAGCTGAATGGATAAAAAAAGCTGTGGTGTATAAATATATAATGTATCTCTGTATAATGTGGACACAGATAGACATATTGATATAATGAAATATTACTAAGCCATAGGGATGAAATCTTGCCATTTGCAACAAAATGATGAAACTAGAGGGTATTATGCTAAATGAAATCAGTCAGACAGAGAAAAATAAATACTGTATGATTTCACTTATATGTGGAATCTGAAAAACAAAACAAATGAGTAAACAAAACAAAGCAGAAACAGAGATCAAACTAGTGGTTGCCATAGGAAAGGAGACTGGGGAGATGGGCAAAATCACTAAATCAGATTAAGAAGTACAAACTTTTTAGTTATAAAGTAAATAAGTCATGGGCATGGAAAGTAGAGCATAGGGCATATAGTCAATACTATTTTAATAACCTCATATGATGACATATGGTAACTAGAGCTTACCGTGTTGATCATTTCATCATGTACATAAATTTTGAATCACCATGTTGTACATCTGAAACTAATATAATATTGTAAGTCAACTATTCGTCCATAAAAAAAGAAGATCCATTTTTTTTTTTTAAATTTTTTTTTTTTTCAACGTTTATTTATTTTTGGGACAGAGAGAGACAGAGCATGAACGGGGGAGGGGCAGAGAGAGAGGGAGACACAGAATCGGAAACAGGCTCCAGGCTCTGAGCCATCAGCCCAGAGCCCGACGCGGGGCTCGAACCCACGGACCGCGAGATCGTGACCTGGCTGAAGTCGGACGCTTAACCGACTGCGCCACCCAGGCGCCCCAAGAAGATCCATTTTATGACCATTGGCATAAAGTATCTTCAGCCAACAAAACATGCCCAATAAAATTGTTCCTTCCTTCTTTCAAAAAAAAGAAAGAAAAGGAAAGGAAAGGGAAAAGAAAAGAAGAGAAAAGAAAAGAAAAGATGAAAAGAAAAAAGAAAAGAAAGAAAAGAAAGAAAAGAAAAGAAAGAAAAAAGAAAAAGAAAAGAAAGGAAAAGAAAAGAAAAGAAAAGAAAAGAAAAGAAAAGAAAAAAGAAAAGAAAGAAAAAAAGAAAAGAAAGGAAAGGAAAAGAAAATAAAAGAAAGAAAAAAGAGAAAAGAAAAGAAAAGAAAAAATAAAAGAAAGAAAAGAAAGGAAAGGAAAAGAAAATAAAAGAAAAGAAAAAAAGAAAGAAAAAAAAAGAAAGGAAAGGAAAGGAAAAGAAAAGAAAGAAAAGAAAAAATAAAAGAAAGAAAAGAAAGGAAAATAAAAGAAAGAAAAAAGAGAAAAGAAAAGAAAAGAAAAAATAAAAGAAAGAAAAGAAAGGAAAGGAAAAGAAAAGAAAAGAAAGAAAAAAGAGAAAAGAAAAGAAAAGAAAAAATAAAAGAAAGAAAAGAAAGGAAAGGAAAAGAAAAGAAAGAAAAAAGAAAAGAGAAGAGAAAAGACAAGAAAAGAAAAGACAAGGAAAGAAAAGAAAAGAACCAGGATTTAATGAGAGGTTAAGGATCTTTCCCAAAGCCTCAGGGTTGGTGAACTGACATCAGCACCGAGCAGAAACCACAGTTTTAACTACTCTGCTCCATGAGTTACTTTACAATGATTTGCATCAGAAATAAATTATAGTTACTTATTATGTCATGTCTATCATTTATATTATATCATTATATCATTATAATGGTATATATCAGTAATAGTAGAATGTCATTAAGGTACATTATAATACTTCATCAGACACAATTGGATTATATTTGAGATAACGCTGCACTAATTAATTGATTTGAAACATTTTTGAAAAAATCTACATCATCCAATTGGTGGTGTTTCAACTTTAATGTGCAGAGGAACCCCATGAAAATGCAATTTACAGGATCCTGGAATCAAAGAGGTCTCAGATGGGCCTAGAAATACACACCTCAGCTAGATTCTCGAGTGATTCTTGTCTCATTCTATCTTCTGGTGATGGATCTCAATCCACGCTCTAAGAGAGCCCTGGTCTAGCTTCTAGGTATAATATTTGCAATGCACAGTCACTCAAATACAATTCTTGCTGTCATCCTATTAAAAACAAAACTGGGAATTTGATACGTAACCACGATTATTACCTTGTCTCTATAACAATTTTAGATTTAATCCACCTTTGTTTTTATTTACAACAACTTTAATGCCAATAAGAAAGAGATGATTAGGTACACTCAACACAATAATATAGGTAAATAATACCACGTCTATCATGGGTGAAGCACTTTCATATGTTACATCTGACCCTCACATCATGGTTCCTATAAATTAGGAAAATGAGGTTACAAAAGGTTAAGAAATGGCCCCGTATCATATAGCGTGTAAAGGCCCCAAACTGAGGTTTAGATACGAATCCAGCGAATCGAGAAGCCAACTTTCACTTGCACTGAGTCACGCCTTTTCCCCCATCATGGTAGTCAGAGCTGTTGAGTTGCCCTAAAACAGATAACTCAAGTCTCAAGTCCTTAAAGATAGAATCTGAAAGTAAAAATATCGAGATTGTCTTGTAGAAAGTCCACTTCCAACCAAACACGCATTTGTCTCCTCTTTGTTTCAGAAACAGAAGATGGCCCTATTGTCTTTGTATAGAAGAAGGGGGCTGAGCAGTTAGTTGTGTGACCATCTCAGATCATCTCAAACTACGTTACCAACTGCCACCATGACAATACAGGAATAGAAAAAGAAAAAAGAAAGAGAGGTGCCTGGGTGGCTCAGTCAGTTAAACGTCTGACTCTTGATTGCGGCTGAAGTCGTGATCTTATGGTTCGTGGGTTCAAGCCCCCTGTTGGGCTCTGTGCTGACACAGTGGGGAGCCTGCTTGGAAGTCTCTGTCCCTGTCTCTCTGCCCCTACCCCACTCGTGCTCTCTCTCTCTCTCTCAAATAAATAAACTTAAAAATAATTAAAAAAACAAAAAATAAATTAAAAGAAACAAAAGAAGAAAGAGAAGGAGAAGCAGAAGGAAAAGGAGAGAGAAAGAACCATAAGGTCTTTATTTCGATTAGTGAATCAAAACATACCTTCAGAGGTGCCTGGCTGGCTCGGTCAGAAGAGCATGAGACTCTTGATCCCAGGGTTGTGAGTTCGAGCCCCACATTGGGTGTAAAGATTACTTGGACAAATAAATAAATCTAAAAATAAATGTGCCTTCAGAATCTAGAACTTCAGTTTTGTTTTGTTTGATTTTTATTTTTTTATTTTTTTAATGGCTGGTGGGGAGGAATGTGCTCTACTTAGCTAAATGCATCTCATAAAATATCTGCTGTAGGCACAATCTCAGTCCCCCCGATTCTCGGTCATTTTCCTTCCCATTCCCGCGGGGGTGGTTTTCTGAGAATTGCTAATTTATTGAGGATGCTCGAGAGGACGGGACCCGCGCCAATGACTAACACTTTTTCAAATGCAGTCAAGGGTGGGATGAGAGGGCTTCTTCGGCTGCATCCCATTTCCTACAACCTCCTACTCTCTGCAAACTCTTTGTAGAAGCAGGCTCATTGCTCTGGGAGAGACAGACCTCATCCGAGGGCTGGGAACGGCACCAGAAAAGCTGCTTCACCCCGTCTCTGACTCAGATACTTCCTGCCCAGGCTGGAATCAGATGTTGCCAAGACAGCTGTGAAAAAAAAAAAAATAATAAAGAAAAACCCAACTTTTCAAAAGTAAACTTCTACTATTCAAATGAGAGTCAATCAAATAGTTGAGTTTGGACAGATGGAGGTTCCTGTAGTAAAAGCAATTTGGTTCCCAATGCCAGAACCCCCGGGGAGTGGGGTGGGGGGTGGTGAAACCACTGGCCTGGCTGGCTGGGTCTGCAGAATGGGCTCCCGGCTTCCTTACCTCCGGGCCCTGCAGGTGCTCCTAGGGGCTCACCTGGTGGAGAACCTCAAGGCAGCCAGGATGAGGTAGAGTGAAATCTAAAATGTGCTGCATTTCCCTTCGTATTTTTACACCTGTAAATAGCCGGTTTCGGCAGTGTTTATTATCTGTGCGGATTGTAGAGGCACTGCGTGAATATAATAGAAACGTGGAAAATTTAAGAAAGCCTTCATGGAAAAAACCATCCGGAGTCTTACCATCCAGAAATAACTACTATAAAAAAAATTGATGCACATTCATCCAGATGAGGAAACACTCTTGTTCCCTAGTATGTCTGTGTGTGTAGATATGTGCATACGTCTATTATTTATGGACAACATAAATGACCTCTGATCACCTTTTTATTTTCCACTTTATATTAGGTCATTATTTTTTTGTTATCAAAAGTTATCTTTTGGAGTTCTGGTTTCTTTTTTTTTTTTAATTTTTTTTTTTCAACGTTTATTTATTTTTGGGACAGAAAGAGACAGAGCATGAACGGGGGAGGGGCAGAGAGAGAGGGAGACACAGAATCGGAAACAGGCTCCAGGCTCTGAGCCATCAGCCCAGAGCCCGACGCGGGGCTCGAACTCACGGACCGCGAGATCGTGACCTGGCTGAAGTCGGACGCTTAACCGACTGCGCCACCCAGGCGCCCCTGGAGTTCTGGTTTCTTGAATTTCCCCTCATGTTACTTCCGTATCTCAGAATAATTAACACTTACCAAGTGCTCACGAGAAGCGCTCTCTACGTGTGCACTAATTTAATACGGCAAGGATTAATTTACATATGGAGAAACTGAGACCCGGAGAGGTGAGGGGACTTGTCTAATGGCACACAGCTAGAAAGACAGAGTGTCCCGCGCCCTGCTAGATCTTGTGCTAGTTATTGGGAAAATAGAAAGTTAAAGGAGACACAGGTCTGACTCACTGGTTCCCTCATTCAAGAACTACTTCCTGAGTGCCAAACGTGGGAATTGTTTGAGATGCGAGAGACGCCACAGAACAAAATGGAAGAGATCGCTGTTTCGTGGGGCTTATGTATTCGTTGGACAGACAAAATAAAAGCTAAGCAAACGAGACTACAGCCGTCCCCTCTTATCCACAGGGAATTTGTCCCAAGACCCCCAGTGATGCGTGAAACCACACATAGTACCAAATCCTGTATATGCTATGTTTTTCCGATACAGACATACCTATGATAAAGTTCAACTTACGTATTAGGCACAGTAAGAGATTAACAACAATAACTAATCATAAAGCAGAATAATGATAACTATATACTGTAATAAAGTTATGTTCATGTGGTCTCTCTCTCGGAATATACTGTACTCATTCTTTTTTTTTAATATATATTTCTTGATTTATTTTTAAAAGAGAAAGAGCGCCTGGGGGGGGGGGGGACTCAGAGAGAGGGAAAGAGAATCCCAAGCAGGCTCCACGCTGTCAGCGCAGGCCCCCATGTGGGGCTCTAGCTCACAGACTGTGAGCTCACGACCTGAGCCAAAATCAAGGGGCGTTCGCTTACCCCACTGAGCCACCCAGGAGCCCCATACGGTACTCACTCTTCTTGTGATGATGTGAGAAGATAAAACGCCTATGTTTGGAGATGAAGGGAGGTGAGTGATATAGGCACTGCGATGTAGCATTAGGCTACTAGTGGCCTTCTGACGATATGTCGGAAGGAGGATCATCTGTTTCCAGGACCACGCTTGACCACAGATGACTGAAAATGGAAAGCGAAACCACGGATATGGGGGGGTCTCTCTGCTTTATCCTAGGATTGCTGAGACTGTACCTTAGGTGATGGAAAACTCTGAAATATTATCCTAATAATCCCATCTTAATTTATGGCCAGATTCATCACACTGTTGCATTTGAAAGACATGAGGTCAATTACCATTACGTTTTGAAATGTACTAAGGGGAGCCTGGCTGGCTCAGCCAGTAGGGTGCGACTCTTTTTTTTTTTTTTTTTTTTTTTTTTTTTTAATTTTTTTTTTTCAACGTTTATTTATTTTTGGGACAGAGAGAGACAGAGCATGAACGGGGGAGGGGCAGAGAGAGAGGGAGACACAGAATCGGAAACAGGCTCCAGGCTCTGAGCCATCAGCCCAGAGTCTGACGCGGGGCTCGAACTCACGGAGTGTGAGATCGTGACCTGGCTGAAGTCGGACGCTCAACCGACTGCGCCACCCAGGCGCCCCAGTAGGGTGCGACTCTTAATCTCAGGGTTGTGGGTTTGAACCCCGTGTTGGGTGTAGAGATTACTTAAAAGTGAAATCTTAAAAACAAACATATACACGGAATGCACTATAGATCGCCTGTGAATAAGCAAAGATGGACAGCACACAGCAAAATTCTTGTTAAACCTCACCCCTTGCGACAAACAGCAGTTCCTATGGTCTCTCCTATGAGCCGTACCACCTTGCTCCTTCTTTTCCTCCTACGAAGCACAGCTCTGAATAAGTTCCACCCTTTCCAAAATCCAGTGTCCCTGACAGGCCTCTGTGAAGCTCAAAGTTCACTTGGAAAGCGTCTTGCAAGAGGCAGCTTCCCATGGAATTCTGCTGAAGAAATGTCCTCTGCACAAGATTCAGGGTAACAAAAATGCAAACATTGTAGTTATATTTAGTCACGGTAACTAAATTGAATATATTCAAAGTTAAAATCATATTTTAATCCCCCAATTTCTTTTTATTTTAAAATAATTTCTTTAATGTTTATTTATTTATTTTTTTCAGAGAGAGAGAGACAGAGAGCAAGCAGGGAGGGGCAGAGAGAGGGAGACACAAAATCAGAAGCAGGCTCCAGGCTCCAAGCTGTCAGCACAGAGCCCGACGTGGGGCTTGAACTCAAGAACTATGAGATCATGACCTGAGCTAAAGTTGGACTCTTAACCAATGGAGCCACCCAGGCACCCCTGAATCCCCCAATTTTTAAAGGCAGAACACAACAAGCACAATTCCAAAGCACGGGGAAATGATAAAAAAATGCAACGGCCATTCTCTTGCCCAAAGCCAACCCTCTGCTGGAGGCTTAAGGACTGGCTTTTACTCCAAATCCCTTGAATTGCCTTGGGATCCAGCCACAGTTGTTGGGGCTTCTGTCTCATTATTCTTCTATATCCTCAATGAAAATTTTCTGCTTCTAAACCTACAATAATTTAATTGGCTTTTTTATGATTATAAAAGAAATAAGGGCTCATTGTGAAAAGATGAAAATACATAAAACTCTAAGGAAGTAATAAAAAGTGCTATCACTACCAAGAAATGACAATTGTTAACATTTTGGTATATTCCTTTCAAGACAGTGTGTGCAGGGGCGCCTGGGTGGCGCAGTCGGTTAAGCGTCCGACTTCAGCCAGGTCACGATCTCGCGGTCCGTGAGTTCGAGCCCCGCGTCGGGCTCTGGGCTGATGGCTCAGAGCCTGGAGCCTGTTTCCGATTCTGTGTCTCCCTCTCTCTCTGCCCCTCCCCCGTTCATGCTCTGTCTCTCTCTGTCCCAAAAATAAATAAAAGTTGAAAAAAAAAATTAAAAAAAAAAAAAAAAAGTGTGTGCATGTGTGTATCTGTGTGTGTGCATGGGTGTGTAAATATAGACCTACTTTTTTGTGAACTTAAACATCTTTGCATATTAATAATATATATCTATATTATCATATTTTTTGTTTCTTTAAATGTTTTCTATATTAGAATTTCTGTAAAAATTAAAAATTTTTGTATGTACATCACAATCATCATCATACATTTTTGTATATACATCATAATCATCCAAAGATGTGACATTTAAAAAATTTTTTTTTATTTTAGAGAGATAGTGCACGTGAGCAGGAGAGAGGGGCAGAGAGACAGAGAGAGAATCCCAAGAAGCCTCTATGCTCAGTGCAGAACCGACCCGGGACTCGATCCCATGACCCTGGAATCACGACCTGAGCCTAAATCAAGAGTTGGACGCTCAACCGACTGAGACACCCAGGCACCCCTGAAGTGTGAAAATCTAAAATAATAATAATAATAATAATCTCTTCTATTCTCTTGTCTTCTGAACAAAGCACATCTCAATGACTCTGACTTCTAGAGGTCTTGTGCGGGTCTCAGAAAATACAGAGCTACAGGGATGGAAGGTGTTTCTAGAACAGCTGGATAATTCTCCCACCCCACCCCCCAGAAGAAGGTAAGATGGTTCTCCCCAAGTCTACTGAGAAACTGATGGGGCTTCTGGGCCTGGAGTTGGCATGGGAGGGGGTCAGCAGCACCCAGTGTACTCTTCTGTCCTTAAACATGGTGACAACCAGCATCAACTGCTCGTCTATTATTGGCAAAGCACCGTTTGAAGCAGCATGCATGTGTCATCATATTGATTGCTTGCAACAAGTCTATCACATAGGCACTCTTAGCTTCACTTGCCAGGTAGGCAAACTTAGTCACAAGATTGAGATGTCCAGAGTCACACAGAATGGAGGAGACAGGATCCAGGCGGAGACTTCCGATTTCTGAGCCAATGCTTTCATGCACTACCTTGCCACTCAGTAAATATTTGCGAACGACTACGTGCACAGACGAGACTTGAAATGGACAAAGATAGTATGAAAAGGCACTTGTCTCACATTTGGAAAAATGCAAATCAAAACCGAGATGGATGATATTTGAATTAACAAGATCTTACTCACCAAGAACATCTGACGCTTTTGAGAATAGAAGTCTACTGGGGATTGTCACGTATTACTGACAAAAACATAATTTGCCACTCATTTTTGATACATAATCCCTATCAAATTAAAAATTCGTATATGTCAAAAGACACAACATACAATGCCAAAAATCAAGAAGACTAAGAAAAAAATATTTGCTGCACTGTTATATAATAATCTAAACGTCACTAGCTTGTAATATTTGTGAAAAGCATTAAAAACCAGGAGTATAATGTGTTTGGGTGCTGTTTTTCCACTGGTTGGGAGCCTGCCCGAAGGAAGAAGGAAGACTCATTCGATTTGCTCAACTGTATTCCACCAATTTCGCTACGTATGCCTTAATGTTTATGTAATTGAGTACATTTACAACTTCCTTTGTGAGTCCTGGTTTCCCGTCTTCCTTATCAAAATCTTTCTCACCCAGTTTTTACCCATATTACTTAAATTTCGCCCTCCTGGAATATCACTTTTCCCTCAGAGAGCCTGTTTCTCAGACCTTCACACTTGACCTGGAATCTCCACCATTTGCTCTTGAAACCTTAAGACTCTCAGCCATGCCACCAACTTTCTTGGGTCTCCAGCCCGCAGAGAGCAGATCATGGGACTCTGTTTCCTGTTGGTTCTATTTCTCTGAGAAACACAATAGTTTCACAATAACTTTCCAAATTTCCAGGAATATATCACGGCTTTTCAAAGTCCCCTATGGACATCTCATTCCTCATTATTTCCTTTTAAGTGTTTGGTCAGATTCTCGTTGGCTTTAACCAGTAATCCTGCCTCCTGCAGCTGCAGTAGACCATTGCCATTCGTTGTTTTCCACCAAAGAAGTGCAAATAAGGGTCTTCACTTGGAGCAGCTGAGTTGGTCAATTAAAGAGAAGTCCTACAAATGAAGCTTTTTAACAAGCTGCCCAACGGGTCAAACAGTGATGATTATCTGGGTGTGGGGTACTTGGGGGCATTCCACACCCATTCAGCCCCTTCAGCGTCTTCTAGGTGATGGTTTTCAAATCTACCATGAGGCTGGGGACAGAGAGACACGGGATTTAGGTCAAGTTGTAATGGCCCATAGCTCATTGTTCTTACCCAACTGTAGCCATTGTTCTTGAGAAACCATTTCTCAGATTGCAGCAAGCCTTTAGTTAATTTTCAGAATTCTGAAAAGGCGACTTTGACAGTTTTTGACAGTATTCTCATTACTTTTATGGCGGAGAAGATTTTCGAAGATCCTAAATCTGCCATTCTAGTAGCGGAAATTCAGTAATTTTTTTTTTTTTTTAAATGTAAGACTTGTTTAACTACAGTTTGGCTGTGCCCCGAATATTTTAGCCTACAGTACTTTTCTGTCACTTTAAAGGATTTGCTTATTTCAATTTCATTTTTGAACCAGGGCTAAATTTTGGGAATTGTTTCAGAATATCTATGCATATACTCTCTTGGTCTCTTTGTTTTAGTTTTACTGTGCTAAGGAAAATCTATGACCTTGTCAGCCTTTACTTTTGTGTGTTTATTAAGGTTTCCTTTGCAGAGACTTCCAGGAAAAACTTTTGTAGATTTCTCTGGAAATCCGATTGTATATTTTGGTTTATAAACACAATGTCAGCCTCCTAGTCAAAGACTATATATTGTTGACTATATTACGGGGAAACTTCTCATTTGCTTCATATTTTAAAGATTTATTTGCCTTTTTGGAGATTGTTCTTTATGTTCAGTACATAAATATATTTTAAAATTTTCTATTTGCTTGAGACATTTTCTTTTGTATTTCCCGTGTTTATGCTTCCTGCCGTTGAGAAATCTCCTGCATCTAATATCACTATTGTCACACTTGCTTTTCTTAACTGTATGGCCACGAATATCTTTGCCAACCTTTTATTTCTAATGTTTGTTTTGTTCATGCTTTTCTCTTGCCACCTTTTAAATCTATTTTGCTGAAAGACTTGTAGTTCTTCATTTACCTGTTGTTTTCAATAATGTCATCAGAGATGCATGTTCAATGAAAACAACGTAATTCAGGTACTCATAAAACACTAAAAAAAAAAGAAAAAGAAAAAGAAAAGAAACTCTATTCCTAATTAAAAAAAAATTAATGTTTGTTTATTTTTGAGATAGAGAAAGAGAGCGAGAGAGAGCATGAGTGGAGAGGGGCATAGAGAGAGGGAGACACAGAATCCAAAGTAGGCTCCAGGCTCTATGATGCAGGGCTTGAACCCCCAAACCGTGAGATCATGACCTAAGCCAAAGTCGGACACTCAACCGACTGAGCCACCCAGGCCCCCCACTCTATTGTTAATTTAAAATGATCTTCATTAGAATTGGGCTGCAAATCCAGGAAGTTAGTGGCCTCTTGAAGAATGGAACAGCTGGAAAGCCTTATATAAATGGACAGGAGATATCATAAATCCTGGTTTCTCTCTCAGTTTGGTTGTTTTTTTTTCAAGGTCTGCAAAGTAATTTATTGGAAATGCTATGTCTGGCTTCATGCTCATGATTTTACTAAGATTCTTTCATTAGAAAAGGGAATTTCATGGAAATTATGCCATGGGAAATATCGCATGTATCGGGTATATTTTAAATATTCAATAAATGTTAGTCTATTACATTATTAGTAATAATAATTGACGAGAGGAGACCCTGTGAAGAGGTTGTTCTCTTCCCCTGTGAGGAGATAAACTGATTTGACCAAGTTCCCTTGGTTAGTAACAGAGGAAGACTTCAAGCTCTGTCCACTCTATTCTAAACCCAGTTTTTTTCCATCCTTGTTTTGCTATTTAAAAAGGAAATAACAAGGGGCGCCTGGGTAGCTCAGCTGGTTCAACGGTTGGACGTCTACCCAGGGTTGTGGGATCGAGCCCCACGTTGGGCTCTGCGCTTGGCATGAAACCTGCTTGAAATCTTCTCTTCCTCTCTCCCTCTTTCCCCTCCCCTACTTGCACTCTCTCTCTCTCTGAAAGAAAGAAAGAAAGAAAGAAGGAAGGAAGGGAAGGGAAGGAAAAGAAAGGAAAAACAAATGTAAAATGTTGAAAAGTAATTTTTACTTTTGCAATATAATTACTACAATTGCTAAAGAATCCTCAAATACAAAAAAAACAAAACAAAAATAAGGTCACACTGACTTTGACCCTTTCTCATCCTCCAAAACCTTTCTCATCTGCACGGCAGAGATTGGAACTGCTCTCCCAACACTCTGCTCTATCATCTCCAAGGTGGGCTTTCCCTTCGTCACCACCCCCAACCTGGTCTAATTCCTTTCTACCTTCCACAAGGCCTGATTTACTATCCCTTATTCTATGAAACTTCCCTACACCTTAGGTGAGAACATCAATCTCTTAAGCGTGAACAAGTCACACTATATTTTGAACAAGTCACATTTTATTGGATTCTTTGGCCCCAAATAGATTGTAATCTCCTTCACAAACAGGACCTGTCATTTTATCACCTCACAGCAATTAACACAGCTCTAGACACGGAGTAGTTGCCAAAACTAAATGTCTTAACTTAAGAAAATAAGTTCGTGGGTTTTTTAAAAAAAAATGTTTATTTATTCAGAGAGGGGGAGAGAGAGCTCCAACAGGAGAGGGGCAGAGAGAGAGAGAGGGAGAGAGAGAGAATCCCAAGCAGGCTCCATGCTATCAGTACAGAGCCTGATTTGGGGCTCAAACTCATGAACCAGAAGATCAAAACTTGAGCAGAAATAAAGAGTCGGACACTTAACTGACTGAGCCACCCAGGTGCCCTGAAAATAAGTTTTAAAAGCACTTGGTTAGTGTAACAGGTAAGTTTAAATAAGTTCTATAGATCTGGAGTCACTTATTAGTAAATTCATACTTATTAGTATACTTATTACTAATATTTATTAGGAAATTAATACTTATTAGTATACTTATTACTAATACTTATTAGTAACTTAATAATTAGTAAATTATTCCATAAATCATTTTTGGTGTTTTATACTATACTCTGTGTCATTATAAAATGTAACGAAAGAAACAAAATTCACATAAACATTTCTTAACCTTAGACTAATTTCATTTAAGAGTTTAAACATCAGGAAAGGTCAAATTGGACATTTGACATCTCACTGACCAAAGTGAAAAAGAATTGAGACCATTTGCCTCAATTGTATCAACGTTTCAACCTGTTTTTCTACTGATTCTATATGTCTTATAAAAATATGACACATTATAAAATAAATAAGAATATAATTCATTGTATTAGCAATTACTCTATTTAAGTGGTAGGCCAATCACTTCGACCAAAATGTAAAGAAAGATAGCTATTTTATTGTATTTTTTAAAGTTTTTTTTAAAGTTTATTTATTTATTTTTGAGAGAGAGAGAAAAAGCGTGAATGGGGGAGCGGCAGAGAGAAAGAGAGAGAAAGAGAGAGAATCCCATGCAGGCTCCTTACCGTCAGCATGGAGCCCAATGTGAGGCTTGAACCCACAAACCATGAGATCGTGGCCTGAGCTGAGGTTGGATGCTTAACTGACTGAGCCACCCAGGAGCCCCAGAAAGGTAGCTATTTTAATAGAAAATACATCATTTAATTGCGTCTCAGACTTTTGGCTAAAATCAAGTGTAAAAAATACATCATTTATATACCTTCAAAATCACTGTGTAACCTAATCCGTTTCCTTCCTGAATTGTAATAGGTTTCTAGTTTCTAAACAACCTTAATCAACTGGCTTAGAGTTCCAAATCTCTCGTCAGGAAGCCAGGACTCGAAGTCCAGAATTTTAGTTCTTTAGGGAAATATTCTACACTGTTTGTGAGCCCCAAGTCCATATGTTGAAATCTAACCCTCAATGTGATGGTATTTGAGAGGTAATTAAGTCATCAGGGTGGGGGCCTTATGAATGGGATTAGTGTCCCTATAAAGAGATCTCTTGAGTCCTTCCACCACGTGAGGACACAGTGAGAAGACAGCCACGTATGAATTCGGAATCCGGTTCTCACCAGACACCAAATCTCCTGGTGTCTTGATCTTGGATGTCCAAGCCTCCAGAACTGTATGAGATTAATTTCTGTTGCTTATAAGCCATCCAGTTATGTCATTCTGCCATGGTAGCTCAAACAAAGACAGGAATCCTGATATTAAAATCCCGTATACATAGGCTCCTTGTAGAGGTTGGTATTTCTTACTAAAAGAAGCCTTTATTTCTTTGCTTTTGGTTGATGTGAATACGGCTTATTCTGTTGTCACTTCTACTTCCTGTCCTTTGTGTCGCAACAGTAAGACAAAATATATATTACCGGTTTCCTTTCAACCCCTTTTCTCCCTCTCCATATTCCTCTCTGTTTGGCCACATTGTGTAACCACATTTGTAGACATCTTCCCTATTTTGACAAAACTTTATTCTTTTCATACTTAACTTTCTAAATATACCAAAATCTTTACACAAAACTATAAAACGAGTTTATGTTAATGATTCTACCATCCCAACGTTCTTGAAGCATTTGAGGAAATACTTGATCCTGTCCTGCCTCCAGTTTTCCTCATTTAATCTGATACACAAAGAGTTTCTGAACACCTGCTATGTGCCAATTACTGGTGAGAGACCATTTGTTTCAAATGCACATGCTTTCACAGGGAAGAGCTTGGCATGTGCTAGGCTCAACGTTTCCAAGGCCTTTGTCATTGTGGAAATACAGCACCATTTGTTGTAGGCCCCAAAAGATGCGGTGAAAATGTCTTCGTCAAAATATGAAAATCAAAGGTTTTCGGTTTCCCTGAAAACTCTAGCCTGGAAATCTGAACACCTTTCCTCCCAGGTGCTGCTTCTGCTACTGGGTGCTTTTGGGTGACTTGACCATCCCTGCCTCGTCACACGTCCTTGCTAGCTTCTGAAGATGCGATTTTATACATGCTGGGACCGTCTAGTGAGTTAGTGGCTGGGGGTGGGGGTGTCCCTCTGAGTGACGATTCTAGTTCTACAACACTAGTAAATCTGAGCCAAAGAAACAAACTGTAGGAATTGTCAGGACCAGTGATTGTACACATATGTGCAACTTCCCACGAAAGACCTAGGCCTTGAATTCCCTTTGTGGGTGCACCTAGTGATGACCAGATCATAAATGGCCTTGAGGGGCCGTTGAAGCTGCCCTCTCGGATGCCACAACAATCTGGGACCCGTCTGTGCTGACAGATGTAGTATTCTTTTGGTTAAAAGGAAGACTTCTCCTTTTGTTAAAATGGCAGGTAGCTGGGATTTATGAGTTTATTACCGCTTCCTCACCCCCAGCATCCTCATAAGAGATGACGAGATCCCAATCCCATGTGATCTGGTGAGGGGGGACCTGGTCAGATACTAAGATGGGGACCTAAGGTTTCAGCAGCAGATCAGAGATAGTCCTTAAATACGGTGTGAAGATTCCTCAGATCTTCAAGTGAATGTTTAAAGTCAATATAAGATTGACTGAGCAATCTTATAAAGCATAGAAATATAAAATGTCACAAGGAACAGATACTCATTTAGTCTAAATTTGAAAGGCTAATGAGGTTATACATGAAGCTATGTTTAGGACTCAGGAGTCATAAATTCATTTTCTTATTTTATTTATTTTTTATTTATTTATTTTCTTGGAGAGAAAGAGAGAGAGAGGGAGACAGAGAGAACCTTAAGCAGGTTCCCCACCTGGCTTGGAGCCTGACACCGGACTCGGTCCCTTGACCCTGGGATCATGACCTGAGCCAGAATCAAAAGTCAGATGCTCAAACTACTGAGCCACAAGGTGCCCCATAAATTTGTTTTCCATAATGAATATTACTGAGGAAAAAATGAAGGCGGTGTCTTGGGATTCATAGATAGCAGGAACAGTACATTTCAATGAAGAAATCCCAAAACATTCTTAATCACCTTGTTAATTGCATGTGGCCATTCACTTAGAATATTTTTAGTACATATTTTTATCACATACATTTTACCGACCATCTTGAGAAATGCCAAGACGTTAAGCATAGTTTTATAGCAACACTAGCACTTTAGAAGTGTCCAGAAACTCTTCCTAGAGAGGATATTGAAAGGATAGGAGCTTCTAAGAACAGTCAGAATGGCTTAGACAGATGGCCTTTGCTGCTCTCCCATATTTGTCTCTCCAGGATTAATTTTTAAATGGATTTTATGACCTTCCGACAATGTGAATTCTCATCTGTTGTTAATCATCATGCAAATTAATGTGTACTTTGACTTCAGTAACTACTTTTCATCTTTGCGAACAGTGGTACAAGGGAACAGGGAAAGTGGAGGGCAAAGAAAGGAGAAAATCTTGAGTTTTTACAAAGTTAAAAAAAATAAAGAAGGCTCCCAATGTGATTTTTGAGTTATCTTATATCTGTGTTAGAAAAAGTAGGATAAAATTAGCAGCTAATTTTCTACGGTAATATCTGTGACAGTCTCATACATTTATATAATAAGGGACATCAGTGAAAATCCTGAGAAGCTATAAGTTATTGCTGAATTCTCCTTGCTAATCTCAATTCTACAGAAAATCTCTGTAATGAAAATGTAGCAATCCTTGGTTTACTTGGTTAATTAAAAACCAGATTAAGGTGAGAAATTGTTTACAAAATGGCATGTACCTGTCTTACAGAATGTATTTTTTTTTTATTTTTTAACGTTTATTTATTTTTGAGACAGAGAGAGACAGAGCATGAACGGGGGAGGGTGAGAAAGAGAGGGAGACACAGAATCTGAAAACAGGCTCCAGGCTCTGAGCTGTCAGCACAGAGCCCGACGCGGGGCTCGATCTCACGGACCGTGAGATCATGACCTGAGCCGAAGTTGGCCGCTTAACCGACTGAGCCACCCAGGCGCCCCTTACAGAATGTATTTTAAATGAACATGGATTAATGTAAACTGGTTCACGTACAATTTGATGTGGATGAGAGCCTGTTCGAGCGTATGTGTGTGTGTTTGTTATAGAGGGGGTCTTTAAGTGGATATTTCTGTCATCCTTTTGCATCAATTCTATCGATGCTTCAATATATAAACTACCCAACTCTGGGTTCTTTAAAGGACATCCGGAATTTAAAGACAGCAGCATGGGACACCTGGGTGACTCAGTGGGTTAAGCGTCCAACTTCTGCTCAGGTCATGATCTCATGGTTGGTGAGTTCAAGCCCCACATTGGGCTCTGTGCTGATAGTGTAGAGCCCACTTCAGATCCTCTGTCGTCCTCTCTCCCTGCCCCTCCCCAGCTTGTTGTGTTCCCTCTCTCTCAAAAATAAACATAAAAAAATAAATAAATAAAAATAAATGAATTCTGTGGGAATCCAAGAGGAATCAGTATCTTTCTGGGAGTTGGCTGAGCGAAAGTCACTTAAGAGAGAGCTTTCTATCATATTTCACACAGTTATATGAAAAGCAAGTAGTTTTTCTTAATTTTTTTAATGTTTATTTTTGAGAGAGAGAGAGAGAAAGAGAGAGAGAGAGAGAAAGAGAGAGAGACAGAGCGTGAAGGGGAGAGGGGCAGAGAGAGAGACGGACACAGAATTTGAAGCAGGCTCCAGGTTCTGAGCTGTCAGCACAGAGGCCAACGCAGGGCGTGAACTCACAGACTATGAGATCATGACCTGAGCCAAAGTTGGACGCTTAACCGACTGAGCTACCCAGGCGCCCCGCAAGTAGTTTTTTTTTTTGTTTTAAGTTTCTTTTTTATTTATTTAGAGAGAGAGAAAGGGAGAGAGGAGGAGGGGCATAGAGAGAGGGAGAGAGAGCCTGATTCAAAGCTCAAACTCATGAACCATGAGCTCATGACCTGACCCGAAATCAAGATTCAGACACTTAACCCACTGAGCCACCCGGGCGCCCGCAGGTAGTTTTTAAATGCAGTCAGTGAGGCAAACTTTGTAAATGAACCATATTTTATCCCTCCAGCCCAAAAAGGGAAAATTCTTCCCTTCAAAGGCTTTGTAATTACCTCAAAAATGGGATGGTCTCTTATTAATAAACTGCTAATAATACTAAGTGGATAAGATCCACCATTGTTACAGGAAGTAGGACAAGGTGACTTAGCATGCGGATTTCGGAGGTAACTCATCTAAAGTCATCTTGCATGGGTAGCAAGCCACTTATTAAATGTTAATTACATCATTTTTATAGTATAAAGTACAGATTTATCTACCCGCAGTGCTTTCTTTTCATCAAACTATAAATTTTCATTAAGGGGAAAGTGTGACCCAAACATAGAACTCGATATAACTAAAAAAAAAATAAAATAAAATAAACAACAACCACAACCAAACACTTAAAATGTGAACACCGGGGCGCCTGGGTGGCGCAGTCGGTTAAGCGTCCGACTTCAACCAGGTCACGATCTCGCGGTCCGTGAGTTCGAGCCCCGCGTCGGGCTCTGGGCTGATGGCTCAGAGCCTGGAGCCTGTTTCCGATTCTGTGTCTCCCTCTCTCTCTGCCCCTCCCCCGTTCATGCTCTGTCTCTCTCTGTCCCAAAAATAAATAAATGTTGAAAAAAAAATTAAAAAAAAAAATGTGAACACCAATCTGGGCAGAAATTAAGGAAAATGGCCAGAGTTATGGAGCGTGAATGGAGCGTAAGTTGATAACTCTTCCTCAAGGAAAATCTGGGAATGTTCATTTAAAAAGTTTAAGGGGCACCTGGATGGCTCAGTCGGTTAAGCATCCGACTTCAGCTCAGGTCGTGATCTCACAGTCTGTGAGTTTGAGCCCCACGTTGGGCTCTGTGCCGACAGCTCAGAGCCTGGAGCCTGTTTCAGATTCTGTGTCTCCCTCTCTCTGACCCTCCCCCGTTTATGCTCTGTCTCTCTCTGTCTCAAAAATAAATGTTAAAAAAAATTTTTTTTAAATAAAATCTACTTCTAAGAGTAGGGTCAATGTAATATTTCATCAATTTTTAAATCTGGGAACAAATCTAAACTCTCTGGGTTGATATGCCCTCTTCCTTTCGTTCTGTTGGTGTTCCACTTAAAAATTGTGAAACTTTGGAATAATGCTACCTTTAATCATGACAAACAAACGCCATCAATAAAAAATGGTAGCAGAAATATAAGGGAAAGAGGAGATACATTAGTTAACATGTGACACAATAAAAAAATCAGGAAAAAAAAAAACTAGGTGCGGAGACTCTATTCTTAAATTTTTTTTTTTCAACGTTTATTTATTTTTGGGACAGAGAGAGACAGAGCATGAACGGGGGAGGGGCAGAGAGAGAGGGAGACACAGAATCGGAAAAAGGCTCCAGGCTCTGAGCCGTCAGCCCAGAGCCTGACGCGGGGCTCGAACTCACGGGCCGCGAGATCGTGACCTGGCTGAAGTCGGACGCTTAACCGACTGCGCCACCCAGGCGCCCCATCTATTCTTGATTTCTACAGCTGGTCCTGCCTGTTATTCATTCTACATTCAACTGATATTCAGGTAGCTTCTCAGTCGGCAAGAGTTCTTTGCCAGGTAGAGGTACACAAAGCTTACTTCATGAGAGAACTTAGTTCTCGTTGATTCTTCCCATACAGAATTGAATTTTCAGAAACTTCACCACTGTCCACAGAACTTAAAAGATGCTCCCCACATGACTGGATCTGATAACATTAAGTTTGTTATTATCAGCTTGGCCCATGCTCTGTAATTTCGAATCCAGCAGAGCCCAGAAGTAAGACAAGAGATGGGTCACACAGAATAGTTATCTACCGGATGGTGACAGGGCTTCTTTTCCCCCAAATCCTAGATGTTTCTTCTGTGATTCACCCAACACTCTGTGTTGCTAACCAAATCCAAAGACAGCAGCTAAGCCATGTGCCTTATTAGTGGCAGAGAAGGCAAAGTGAACTTATGGTCCTTTGCTTTAGAAGGGATATGAGTTCTAGTAGGCTGCAGACTTCAGGACCCTACGCCTTTCACAGGTGGAAGATGTTAGCTTTTTCACGTTTTTTTCTTGTCCTGCTTATGAAGGAAAACCCGTGTTTCAATAGGGTACCTTGTGTTCCCGCTACAGTTTCCTACAGTCTATCAGCATGGTTTCACCCACTTAGTGTAAAAGGGTGAGGTGCTGTGAGATAGTGAGTGTATCTTAGCGTAGATCTCTAGAGACAATTCACCCATGACTTGAGATGGTTAAAGTATACTGTTATCCCTGCCAGATGTAAGTAAATTTCTTGTGGTGATGATGATGGTGGTGGTGATTGATTACTACTATTATTATTATAAAGTGTTCGGTGGGGGGGAGCATTTGCCAAATCAAAAGGTATATCCCAAGTTCAAGAAGCTTGTGCATTTTTTCCCCCTTTGGTAAATATTTGATGTTTGAGGCTCCTTCTTCTGGAACACTTGCTCCTGACTCACACACTGTTGAATGCAGGCACAGACGTGTGATTTGCTTTGACGAATGAAGTACGAACAGAAGTAAAATGTGTTACCTCTGAGAAGGAGCTCTAAGAGTCTGCCTGGAGTCTACCGTATTCTCTATTCAGTACCTCTGGGGTAGCCTGTGTAAGTACCCTTTATCAGCCTGGGTTCCCCCAAAGATAACTTTTCTATAAATGAGGGAAAGAAGGAAGGAGTGAGGAAGGAAGCAACAGCAAGTTCAGAGAATTGCTTCGTTGACCAAGGAAGACTCTATGTGTGTGTGTGTGTGTGTGTGTGGGGTGTTCCAGTTTGAAGATTTAGGGTACCGCTAAAGTGGAATACTCAGATTTTTCCAGTTTAATTGTTGAGATCCCACTCTACTGATTATCAGTCAGAACGTTCACATAAGAGATAGACACGTTTTTTAATTCAATTAATGTTGTAACTCAGCAACCCACAGGCACAGTCTCAGAACGTTTTTTGGTGTTCTTAGAGCTGGGGCTGTAGGAGTAAAGTGAGTCTTGTAGCATGGTCCAAAAAAAAAAAAAAAAACAATGAAATTTGGCCTGTGCCTTAAAAAAAGAACTTAGGGGTGCCTGGGTGGCTCAGTTGGCTAAGCATCCGACTCTTGGTTTTGGCTCAGGTCATGATCTTACAGCTTTGTGAGTTTGAGTCCAGAGTTGGACTCTGTGCTGGCAGCTAGGAGCCTGCTTGGGATTCTCTCTCTCCTCTCTGCCCCTCCCCCACTCACACTACCTCAAAACAAATAAATGAACTTTTTAAAAATTAAAAATAAAGAACTTAGCTTATGCGTTTCTTGCCTTTCAGTTACCCAGTGCCATCAGAAGCACCCATTCCATCATGCTACCCCAAAAGTCCCCCCGGATTTTCTCTTTTTCACATGGCAGCAGTCAACCAGTTTCCCAGTGACTGACCAAAGCAAAACAAAAACAAAAAATTCACAGCAACTACAGGAATAGTCTAATTAGCTGTTTTTCCATAGGATTTCTCAGGTTGCTAAATACACTTTCCAGAATGAAGGGAAATTCCATTTCATATCTATTGCTGGTAGGTCCATTTTCTGGTATTAATTTCTCTATAAGTCAGGTTCTATGGTAGCAGGTGACCGAAAATGGTGGCTCATTTACACAAAACAGAAATTGTTGGAAATACATTTGTATGTTAAGTGGAAAATCTGGAGAACCAAGGCCACCACAGAGGGCTAGCCATGAGAACGAGAGGTTCTGTGTCTTCGTAGGAAACCCCTCGTCTGAATGTCATCACTGGTAAGCCTGACCACACACTACTTTGTCAACCTACTAAAATTCAATGGAAAAAGAATCCCATGGCCTTGCTTGGTTCTTGGGCTTGTTCTCCAACAAGAAAAGGTAAAGGGCCTTGATGGATGGTTTCACCAGACTGTAGACCAAGGGGAAAAGGCAATTCTTCAGGAGGAATTATTGGTACTTTTAGGGATATATTGTGGAAAGCTAGATTTTTCTTAAAAAAAAAAAAAAACAAAAAACAAAAACAACAAACCACAAACCTTAACAAAGTGGCATAATTTTCTGGATATAGTGGT
This sequence comes from Leopardus geoffroyi, assembly GCF_018350155.1. Classification (NCBI taxonomy): domain Eukaryota; kingdom Metazoa; phylum Chordata; class Mammalia; order Carnivora; family Felidae; genus Leopardus; species Leopardus geoffroyi. Next base: position 12,675,033 of record NC_059337.1, on the reverse strand, counting down.
AAGTGTATATAGAACATATAATAATGTGTGTATTATATTAGTCACAATTATCATGAGGTGGGAGGATTACTAGAGCTTTTATGCTTTTTCTTTATACGTTTTTGCATTTCATAAATTTTTAACAAAGACAAGTACTAATTTGTTAGCTGGAAAAAAAGGAAAACACAGAAAGTGTAAGTGTTTTTTAAAATGAAGGGAGAATGAGGGGTGCCTGGGTGGCTCAGTCGCTTAAGTGTCCAACTTCAGCTCAGGTCATGATCTCATGGTTTGTGGGTTTGAACCCCACACTGGGCTCTCTCTCTGCTCCTCCCTGCTCGCATTCTCTCTCTCTCTATCTCTCTCAGAAAAATGAACATTAAAAAAATTTTAAAAATTAAAAAATGACAGGAGAATGAGAAGTAGCACTGGATTACTGAAGATCTCATCATATAACAGTTGTCCTCATTTCAGGGTATTTATTTCCCTCTCTCTCTCTCTCTCTCTCTCTTTTTTTACCCTAAACACAAATATTCCTGCTTCTGAGCATGAGTTCAAAACCTGGAAATGAGTAATAATTGACAATAAAAATATTAGCTACTTTTACCAAGTAATCATTGTGTACGCAATATTTTGTTAAGTGTTGCAGATGATATAGATATTATAATTACCCCTATTGTATAGATGAAGTAACTCATCTCGAAGGTCCAGGGATGTTAAGTAACTCAACCCAGGTAACCTGAACAAATTAACAAAATGAAATTCAAATGTACTTTTCTGACAGATCCTTAGGATTTTTGAGGGAGTAGATAAGAAGTGTCTGCATATACTATTTAATCCATGATCCCTCATGTACACATTTGGAATATGTTTTAAGACATACAGGAATGGGTCCTGAGCAAAACACGGGTTTTTTTTTTTTTTTAAGGTTCATAGTTCAACTACTTAGTGAGTTTTCACTTTACACCAAAGACCTCTAAGGACTGTGTTCTTGAAGGCAAATGTGCTGCTTCCCTGCAAAAATTTATTCTTGGTCACCTTAATTACTTAAACGTAGTAATGTTTTCGTTTTCATTTTACATGCGGGAAAACAAATGTCCCAAAACTGTGTTTTCCAGGAGAGATTTGGTTTCATCTTTTTTTATTTGTCTCATCTAACAACTCAAGATTTTCCATGAACTTGAAATAAGCAAAGAAAATATATTACCCAGCAGAGGGGATAAATTTGGAATATAGGGAAAAGTATATCCAGAAAGCTTGAGGAGATATTTTAGTGTCCATACCTCTGCAAGGCCCAAGAGTTCATATACACTCATAAGGTCTCCGCCATTATTTTACTGGACTTTTTGTACATCAATAGCAACTTACGAGGGTGAACTTTAAATCTGATCTCTCTTGGTCGGAGTGCCACTTCCCAAACACTTCAGCGTTACTCTACATTTTATAAGATTCATCCAATTTTCCATGGGAATAAAAATTTCAATGGATTTGTGAGTTGACATTTCCATTCATATCTTGGGATTTCACTCACCCTTGACATTTAGATGTTCCTTTGGTAAAAATATATAAGCAAAGCAATGGCTTAAGGCTTAATCCAGGAAGGAAAGAGAAATACTTCACTGAACTAAATGTCATCACCTTTAAGCTAAAATGTGTTATGCTGAGCTTAATTTTGCAGAATCCTGCAGTTTTCAAAAACGGCGTCTCGAAATTTGGGGTACACCAGCAAACGTACTTGGAGACACCCGCCAAGTGCCGGGCACCCTACGAAGTGCTGGCTATGCTCACAGTCTCGCGTGATACAATTCCAGTCCACCTCCCCATTCTCTTCTCACAGGACTCACATGAGAAAATTCTCTTAGGCTCCTGGGAAGAGGCTAATTTGGAATGGAGAAAGACTGGTGCAGAGAAACCAGGTAGGAACATCTTAAAGTAAACCCAGGGACAAATCATGATCGCCAGCATCAGTGTGGCAATAGTAAGCGTAAATCGAAGGGCATAGATTCAATAAATGGTTGAGAGGCAGAACTGACAGCACTTGGTGATTGACTGGATTTATTCTGGGAGTTTGGGTTAGAGACGGGAATGAGTCAAGGACAAATCTCAGGCTATTTTTATTATAATTATTATTTTTAGGGTTGTAAATTCGGTTGAAAATCGTGCCATTCCTTGTTCATCTTTATGCGTGGTAAGGTTGAGGTGCCCAAAGGATAGTCAAGGGGAGGTGCTTAGATAGCAGCTAGATTACAGTTCAGAAGGGAAATTGTGTTGGAAACACAAATTTTTAAAAAAAAAATTTTTTTTCAACATTTATTTATTTTTGGGACAGAGAGAGACAGAGCATGAACGGGGGAGGGGCAGAGAGAGAGGGAGACACAGAATCAGAAACAGGCTCCAGGCTCTGAGCCATCAGCCCAGAGCCCGACGCGGGGCTCAAACTCACGGACTACGAGATCGTGACCTGGCTGAAGTCGGACGCTTAACCGACTGCGCCACCCAGGCGCCCCTGGAAACACAAATTTTAAGGCAATTAACATGTAATGGAAATGAATGGATCCCCCCAGGAAGTGCGTGTAGCAATAGGGAGCAGAACTCAGAAAATACTTCAATGCCTATAAAAGTGCTTGGCACTCACGTAGCTGTTAATTAACATGTGCGTGAATTGTTTAACCAATAGAAGGATGAATAGACATGGACAGAAAGGGATCTCTTTTTAATGAATGGATAGATGTATAAGCCAGTAATGAGCATTTCGGGTGTTCTAAATAAAGTGCAATAGAAATAAAATTGAATGTCTCCAACAATAACTTACCGAATTTCACAATAAATATAACAAGACAGGCATGGAAGATGTTATTCTTATTTTAAGCCCAATACAATTGTGGCTAAGAAGGGTGTTTTGTCCAAGGCTACAAGGACACAATTCATAACGATAGATCACGACCAGGACTAAAACCAGTGGTTGATTTTTTTTTTCATATTCAATGAGGAATTCTTAAAATTCAGGCTTTATTTATGACATTGGGATCAGAAGGAGGATGGGGGTAGAGGGAGAATTTGCGCGTTAGACTGTGATGCAAAATCACAAGACTGAAGGTAGCTTGACAAATTGAAACCATCTGAAGAAAGTGGAACAAAAGTAGAGAACAGTGGTTCTTTCTGACTTTCTCAAAGCCAGGAGTACCCTTTTCCTACCACCCCACAGAGGTCTCAGAATGGACTCCTTTGCTGTCAGGTTTCCAAAGCCCTGGGTCTGTCTCCCATCGGTGCTAACACAGCAAGAATTGTGTTAATAATCCTATTTCCTCAAATGCACGACCTGAAATTCCTTTCAGATATTCAGGTTGTTGATGGAAATTCTGTTTGGAGTTTAAAGTGTGTTACAAATGGAGGCCCCCCCCGCTTTGCCCCCTTACATCAGAAAGACTCTCTAGAGTGGTTTGAATTCTGAGTTGCGCTAATGAGTGTTTTAACATGTTGGGAAGGCAAATATTCCCAAAGCAAGTAACTTTTCGCCCATCAATTAGCGACTCCTTCCCAAACATTTGTTTTGCTTGTACATGTGTGTGCCTTTCTCCACCTACTAAAAGAATTTGGGGTTAGGTAGAGGGGGAGGAAAGATCTCTTTCTTAGTCCAATCAATCAATCAATCTGTGCCAGGGACCTCTAAGGGGTTAGGTTACATTGGATGTTAAAGTATATTTCTTTCTTTTTTTTTTTTTAATGTTTATTTATTTTTGAGACAGAGAGAGAGAGAGAGACAGAGCATGAGCGGGGAGGGGCAGAGAGAGAGAGAGAGAGATAGAATCGGAAGCAGGTTCCAGGCTCCAAGCTGTCAGCACAGAGCCTGCCTGGGGGCTCGAACTCACAAGCTGTAAGAGATCATGACATGAGCTGAAATCCGCTGCTCAACTGACTGAGCCACCCAGGTGCCCCTAAAGTGTATTTCTCTTCTGTTCCAAGTGGCAACCAATACAGAGAGTGAGAAGGACCAATGTTTCTATCCTGGTGGCTCCCAGGGTGAAATCGTTATGTTTTCAGGAACCCTAAGGGAGGGAATCTCAAAAAAAAAAAAAAAAAAAAAAAAAAAATCAAACAAAGTAATGATTATTTCGGAATAAAGGACTGCCAAGGTAGAAGACTTATTAAAATGGAGTGCTTTCTTTGACACAGTTCTGGTTGTCCAGGCCAAGGGAGACGGTGCTCAGATTTGGAGAACAAATCTCAGTGATTAGAACTCAATATCATGAGATACTTGTTTAGAGAGCTTAGCTACGGAGCTATTTCTTCAGAACTCCATTTCCCCCTTTCCCTCGTTCTTGGCGCAAGAAGCAATACTATTTCATCTCCTGGGTTGACCAGTAGGGAGGAGTTTCCTCGAGCAAACGATTCAGGCCAGTTATTTTAATAGATCCATTCTCCGGTGTAAGTTAATGTAGACTCCTCTATTTACTCATGGCCGTTGCGATCGAATTGGTACCAACAGGTTCTAAGCCTAATAAACACAGGATGAACTGGCAAAATAGTTTCTTACCCAGTAAATCGGTGAGCCAGACCAGGACCTTGGGCCTTCAGTTAGAAGTGATAGAATCTTGAGGCGCCTGGATGGCTCAGTTGGTTTGAGCGACCAACTTTAGCTCAGGTCTTGACCTCGCAGTTCGTGGGTTCGAGCCCCGCATCGGGCTCTGTGCTGACAGCTGGGAGCCTGGAGCCTGCTTCGGATTCTGTGTCTCCCTCTCTCTCTGCCCCTCCCCCGCTCGTGCTCTGTCTCTCTCTCTCTCCGTCAAAAATAAATAAACATTAAAAAAAATTTTTTTTAAAAAGAAGTGGTAACATCCCTAGTTACCAAGACAGTGGACTTTAGACCCGGGCAATGGTGGTTGGAGCTTTCTGTTGTCTATTTGGCAGAAAGTTATTTAGCCTCACAGATTCTGAATGCCTTCATTTAATTAATGGGGATAATATCCGCACTGACTGAAGGTTTTATGTAAAGATCAGGGGTAGTGGCCTGAAAACCATAAAACTCCTACAGGAAAACCTAGGGGTAAGCTCCTTCGTATTAGTCTTAGTGATGAGTTTTTGGACTTGACACCAAAAGCAAAGGAAGCAAAAGCAAAGAGAAGCAAGTTTTCACTACCTCGAAGTGAAAAACTTCAGCACAGTAAAGGAAACCATCAACAAAATGTAACGGTAACCTACCGAATGGGAGAAAATATGTGAAAATCATATAGCTGGTAAAGGGTTAATATCCAAAATATGTAAAGAACTCTTACAACTTAATGCCAAAAAAAAAAAACAAAACTCTTGGGTTTTAAATTAAATGGACAATTAAAAATGAACGGAGCAATTGAACAGACACTTTTCCAGAGAAAATATACAGATGGCCAACAGGTACATGAAAAAATGTTTGACATCAGCAGGCCTCAGGGAAATTCAAAAATCAAAACAGAAACAACCAACCCACCATGAGTTATCACATCACCCCTGTTAGAACAGTTATTATCAAAAAGACAAGAAATAACCAGCATGGCTGGGGTTTTGGGGAAATGGGAACATTTGTGCGCTATTGGTGGGAACGTTAATTGGTTCCAACAGTATGGAGGTTCTTCAAAAACTTAAAAGCTAGAACTATCACATAATCCAGCAATTACGCTCCTGGGTAGTTATCCCAAGAAAATGAAAACATGCGGGTGCCTGCGTGGCTCAGTTGGTTAAGCATCCAACTCTTGATTTCTGCACTTGATTTCTGTTCATCAGTCCTGACAGTGCAGAGCCTGCTTGGGATTCTCTCTGCCTCCCTGTCTCTCTGTCCCTCCCCTGCTCGCTCTATCTCGTTCAAAATAAATAAATAAACTTTAAAAAAAGAAAATGAAAACACTAACTTGAAAAGATATCCACAACGCCACGGTCATTGCAGTATTTACAATAGCCAAGATACAGAAACAACCTAAATGTCCATCACCAAGAGAATGGATAAAACAAAATGCAATAAAACTTACATATATATATATATATATGCAAATTTCAGCTCTTAAAGAAAAGAAATTCTGCCATTTATAACAACAGAGATGGACCTTTAAGGAATTATGCCAAGTGAAAAAAGAGAGGCAAATATCGTATGATGTCGCTTATATGTCAAATCCCCCCAAAAAACAAACCAAACACACACACACACACACAACAAAAAAACAAAAACTATAGAAACTCTAGATATAAATAACAGATTGATGGTTGTCAAAAGCTGAGGTGGGGGATGAGTAAAATGGGCAAAGGAGGTCAAATGCATTAACGTCCAGTCATAAAATAAATAAATCAGAGAGATATAAGGTACCCCATGGTGGTATAGTTAATAATACTGTATTACATATTTGAAAGCTGCTAAGATAGTAGATCTTTTTTTAAATTTTTTTTTTAGCATTTATTTATTGTTGAGAGACCGAGAGAGACAGACCACGAGTGGGGGAGGGGCAGAGAGAGAGGGAGACACAGAATCCGAAGCAGGCTCCAGGCTCTGAGCTGTCAGCACAGAACCTGATGCGGGGCTCGAACCCACAAACCATGAGATCATGACCTGAGCTGAAGTCGGACGCCCAACCAACTGAGCCACCCAAGTGCCCCAAAGATAGCAGATCTTAATGGTTCTCTCCACACGGACAAAAATTCTATAACTATGTATGATGAGGGATGTTAACTGGACTTATCATCAGGGTGATCATTTTGCCATACACACAAACGTCAAATCATGTTGCACACCTGAAACTAACATAATGCTGTATATTATCAAATGCATCTCAAGAAAAGAAAATGTTTTCTAAAAAACTTAGAGATAATATATGCAAACTATCTGGTACATAGTAAATACTACTAATATCCTAATTATAATAATATTGTTATTTAACCTATCAAGCAATGTCTCTGTGCAGAGTTTGGGCTTTCATAGCCAGCCTTTCTTCTTCTTTTAAAGTTTATTTATTTATTTTGAGAGAGAGAGAGATGGAGATAGTGAGAGAGTGAAAGTGCAAAGCGCTACATGGGGTTTGATCTCACCAACCATGAAATCATGACCTGAGACAAAATCAAGAGTGGAATGCTTAACCAACTGAGCCACCCAAGCGCCCCCCACAGCCAACCTTTCTTTAACACTCTTCATCTAGAGCCCAAGTGTGACAAATGTACCTTCCCTTTTCCTAACGGTGTCAATCTGGGTGTTAAAAGCAGCAGCAATGGCCGTAGAAACATACATTTCAGGATTTGGGACTGTTCACGGCCTCCTAACCAATCTGCTGGAGAGTCCTTTGGGGATGTTGATATCATTGTATTTCAGCAGAGAAAAAAATTTGTGGAAGCATTTCTGGCAGAAAGCAGTGCAGGGAAGAGGGAAGCCATGTTTTCTACTCTGGTCACTGGCTTCTCAAAGCTGGCCTCACACAGTCTGGCAGCGAAGGAACTTCCGTTAAAAACTGTTGGATTGAATAAAATATTGCTTTCTTCGATAAGCGTCTCCTAGACCTGGGCTTGAGTAGGTCATTATGTTTGTAAGCTATGGCTCTTTGAAAGCTGAAAGTTACTTGCAGAAGACTTACGCTGAACCAAGTAGGGAGCGTCAGTAGGGGACGGGGAAAATGAGGAGTGTTTTATAGGCTAATTATAGACAAGGTGGTTCACTGCTTATGTTATTGTAGCCATTCCCCTGGACCGGACAATCAATTCATCAGATGTGGTATCCATCTTCTAGAGACCATCACTGTTAACAAACCAGATGCGAGTGAAGATTGATTAGCCCTGTAAGTTTTATTTTAATAGTATTAATTTACTGAACTGGGTTCATATTCATGCCACCATTGCTATTCCCATGGTCACTGATTTATCTTAGGCTTTCATCACCTCACTCTTGAACTAATACAACCGCATTGTATCAGATTTTCCTGTTTTTGTTCTTTGCACATCTGCCAGATTTAGTCCCCCTAAACCAATAGTTTGCAACTACCTTCTCCTCGGTTAAAAACTGATGGATTCCTTCAAGATAAAATCTCAACTCCCTGGCGCTCAAGATCAGCAAATAATTTTCTGCCAATGTATCTCTGCAACCTTAATCTAAATACTTCCTTAAAGGGGCGCCTGGGTGGCGCAGTCGGTTGAGCGTCCGACTTCAGCCAAGTCACGATCTCGCGGTCCGTGAGTTTGAGCCCCGCGTCGGGCTCTGGGCTGATGGCTGGGAGCCTGGAGCCTGTTTCCGATTCTGTGTCTCCTTCTCTCTCTGCCCCTCCCCCATTCATGCTCTGTCTCTCTCTGTCCCAAAAAAAATAAATAAACGTTGAAAATAAATAAATAAATAAATAAATAAATAAATAAATATTTTCTTAAAAATAAGGTTCTGGAACACCTAGGCTCAGTAAATTGAGCATCCAACTCTTGATTTCGGCTCGAGTCGAGATCTCGAGGTTCATGAGATGAGCCCCGAGTTGGGCTCTGGGTTGTTAGTGGAGAGCCTGCTTGAGATGCTCTCTCTCCCTCTCTCTGCCCCTCTCCCTGCTTGCATTCTCCCTCTCTCTCTCAAAATAAAAAAATAAACTTGAAAAAAATAAGGTTGTATTGATCAACCTCCAAACATATCTCGCCTTGCCTTTCTACCATTTTCCGAAATAATCATCTCCTCATCTCTGTACTTTCTCTTGCCTTTTTAGGCGTTCTTTCCATGAAGCTTTCCATAGCTCTCAAGCTCTAAATCCATCCCTCCTTCCCCACCAAACCTGTTATTTCTCTTACCAGTTGCACTCACTTGGCATTACACTATGCATTTGTGTATGGTTGAACATGCTTGTTTAAGGAACATTATCTGTCTTCCCTCAAATAAATTATAAGGCTTTTGAAATTTCTTTCCATCCATAGCACCAAGCTCAGTGTCCTTCATGGGTTTTATAAATACTGCTTTGCAGTGCCTTTTAATCCAATTATGATTATTATTATTATTATTAGCTTATCAATACTTACGCAAATGAGCCTAATTTGCGTGTTATAAAAAGGAAACAAAGCCATTACATAATCCAGCTGTGCTGTCTTACATTCAGAGATGGCATTCAAGACAAATAGCGATTTGGACTGACTGGGCACCAACCAATGAGAGTGACACTACCTGTCAACCAGAAGCTCCGTTGCCCTGGTAATTTCTGCATCCATACAGCCTTTCCCGACACTCCACTCTGTGTGGAGGACCTGACGTGGGGTAAGCTTGTGTAATTTTCAGTCACTTACAGCCCTGAGATAACCCAGATTTGGTCCATCACTGTTTTCTTTTTTTTTTTATAATTTGAGGGCGGGGCTTAAGCAGGTTCCACTCTCCCCACGGAGCCCGATTCAGGGCTTGATCCCACGACCCTGGGATCATGATCTGAGCCAAAATCAAGAGTTGAGCGCTCAGCCAACTGAACCACCCACGGGGCCTTGGCCCATCAGTTATTTGTCTGAGTACATCCTCAATTCTGAACCAAATCTTAAATTATTTAGCAGGGAGAGGATCTGTGGAGGGTGTTTTCTGTGGATTTTTATGCTAGTCTAGATTTTTCATGTTTCCTAATTAGAAAATTAAATGAGGCATCTTCAGTGCAGAAAGTCTGTAACCCCAAATTCTAAGAAATAATCCTTTTATATAATCACCCATCATCCATCTACTTACAGGAAATGGATGCACGTACATTTTAATGCTTGCCCTTCTAGTTTCACACGTATGAAAATAATTCTTGGAGACTACTTGCTTTAATTCAGCAGTGTGGGAAACTTTTTCTCAAACAAAAATTTATCCTTCAGGGCGCCTGGGTGCCTCAGTCGGTTAAGCGTCCGACTTTGGCTCAGGTCATGATCTTGCAGTCTGTGAGTTTGAGCCCCGCGTTGGGCTCTGCGCTGAGAGCTCGGAGCCCGGAGCCCGCTTCAGATTCTGTGTCTGCCTCGCTCTCTGCCCCTCCCCCACTCACGCTCTGTCTCCCTCTGTCTCAAAAATAAAATAAGAAAACATTAAAAAAAATTATTCTTCAATAATGTAGAGTTGTGTTTTAACATAGGTTTGAATGGCACGGGTCCATATCTATGTGGATTTTGATACATACAGTATAGTACTCTAATGTATTATCTTCTCTGATTTTCTTAATAACATCTCCAGTCTACTTTATGGTAAGAATATACTATATAGTACATATAATATGTACTATTATACAACACAACGACACAACATGTGTTAATCGACTCTTTATATTGTTGGTAAGGCTTCCGGTCAACAGTAGGCTATTAGTTAAGTTTGGGGTGGGTCACAAGGCATCCAAGAATTTTCGACTGTGTGGGGGGAGGTGTCTATGCCCCTAACTTCCCAGTTGTTCATTTTAGGGTCAATTATACTTTTGAATGGCTGCAGAGATCATAATGTACCTGAGCCTCTATTTGTGGTCATTTAGGGTATATTTAAGGTGCATACCTGTTGAGGATAGGGTAAGAATTGGAGTGAGTGGTAGGGTGAGAAAATTTCCTTGCTTTCTTTAGTTCTCCATTATTGCCAGGGTCTACACAGGCATATTCACTTAGTGCTTTTCTGTGTCTCGCCACGGGATTATACAACTTTGTAAGGTGAAGAAAATCTGCCTTTTCCTCCTTAGGCTCAGGATGAATGACTATAAAGTCCTTTTGACAAGTTTGAATAGGTTAGAGGAGCTTTTCTCAAATTTGGGGAATTCCTAAGTGGTTTTTTTTCCTTCTGCTTTTTAAACTATATAACAGTATCTTCACAACCCCTACTCCTCAGGGCTCTGTGTTTTATTTTTTTAATTTTTAATGTTTATTTACTTTTGAGAGAGACAGAGCACGGGTGGAGGAGGGGCAGAGAGAGAGGGAGACACAGAATCTGAAGCAGGCTCCAGGCTCTGAGCTGTCAGCACAGAGCCCGATGCGGGGCTCGAACCCACTAGCCGTGGGATCATGACCTGAGCCGAAGTCCAATGCTCAACCAACTGAGCCACCCATGCGCCCCTGGGGCTCTGTTTTTATATATTTTTTTTCAACGTTTATTTATTTTGGGGACAGAGAGAGACAGAGCATGAACGGGGGAGGGGCAGAGAGAGAGGGAGACACAGAATCGGAAACAGGCTCCAGGCTCTGAGCCATCAGCCCAGAGCCTGACGCGGGGCTCGAACTCACGGACCGCGAGATCGTGACCTGGCTGAAGTCGGACGCTTAACCGACTGCGCCACCCAGGCGCCCCTGGGGCTCTGTTTTTATAAAACATTTTTTCCTGTTTTGAATATCAGAAGCTAGAGCATTTAAGGACCACATTCTGTCAGGGCAAAGTTCTAACATAACTTTGTTAGTTTCACCCACTCTATGAAAACGTCTTCTGAAAAGAGGATTCTAAAATCTCTCAAATGTAGAGTCGCCAGATAAAATATAAGATGCTTGATTGAATTCAAATTTCAGAAAAATGGAAAGTAAGTTTTAGTGTGAATATGGCCCTCCTAAGGCATATTGGAACATCCTTATATTAGAAAATCATTTGTTCTTCCTCTGAAATTCAAATTTAATTGAGCATCCTCTATTTTTATTTGCTCAATCTGGCAAATCGACCCAAATACTTACAATTAACTGCACAGGTGCAAACTCCAAATGAAGAATGTGACCTAATATGTTTCAAGGACTGTCTTAATACCCACTTAATATCTGTTGGGTCTTTCCTGGCACTCCTCCCAAAGCAGAGGGGCAAGGTTTGTTGTGTTGTGTTTTGTTTGGTCCCCCTCACCTCATCAATGGGTCTATTTAGAAAGAAGAATCTACCACCTTTTCCAAAGGTGGTCAGATTGGCTCTGATTCAAACCTGTCTTCTCCCTCTTAGGGGAAAAACATCCTTCTTTGTTAACCCAAGAGCGCAGACTATTTGATCAAAAAGAAGAGAATTCAGGGGCGCCTGCGTGGCTCAGTCGGTTAAGCATCTGGCTTCGCCTCAGGTCATGATCTCACGGTTTGTGGGTTTGAGCCCCACATCGGGCTCTGTGCTGACAGCTCAGAGCCTGGAGCCAGCTTCGGATTCTGGGTCTCCCTCTCTTTCTGCCCCTCCCCCGCTTGCACTCTGCCTCTCTCTGTCTCTCCAAAAATGAGTAAACAAAAATTTTTTAAAAAGAACAAACATTAAAAAATTAAAAAGAAGAGAATTCAAACATCTGCTAGTTGAACTCTCTTCCATCAGTGTTTTATACTTTAAGTGGTCCTACTGCTAAAGCAACCCCAAATTGTGTCATCTACACTCCTCACTGCCACTGTCACTGCTGCCCCCTGCAGCCACCCTAAGCGTGCCACGTGGAGAGTATACCAGGCTGACATTAAATGCTATTCTTTTTCTTAAACTTATCTTACTTGGGTTATGGAGGCTGACGCTGAAAACTTCAAGCAGGCTACAACTTGCCGATTAGCCTTGAAAACGAGTAAATAAATTTCTATTATGTAAGCTCCCTCGTCTGTGGTATCATTTGTACGGCAGTCCGGGGACACCGTACAAGCACTGAATGTAATGTCAGACTGTCCTCAGCATGCCAACGTTTCCTAGCAGTGGGTGTTTCAATATATTTGAACTTAGAGGCACTTGAAAAGTAGCTTTCGAGATCCTCTGTGACTCTAGCTCATTGGAGGGTCCCTGGTGTAGTGGAAAGGGGACCAGAACCCTTGCCTTGGCCCCAATTTCATGGATCTTACTTTTGCATCTGTAAAATAAAGGGACAGATTGAATGAGTCTGAGGATCTATAGGAGCAAAGAATTCTATAAGCCACATTGAAATTCCCAGAGCCGCACGGGGATGTCTTGCCCCGCATTCCCCACAGAGCCTGTAGCAAAGGCTCATGTGTGAATTCTCTATTAGGGACATGGTCGGCGGGATGAGGCAGCAAAGAGGGGGGGCAAGCTGAGGATAGGGGACAGGATAGGCAACCACTAAGTGCTCGGAGAAGCTTTTTAATGGAGCGAATCTTGAACAGTGTGTCTGGAGGAAGAAAGGGGGAACAGCCGAGGACCCACTACTCTTCCTATCGAGCAGAACTTCACCCACTGGAGCACTATACCTGTCATTTCTGAGTTTCAGAGGCAGCTGAGCGGAGTGGGGTCCCAGGATACCGCAAGCGTTGTGTCAAAGGGGCAGCCCCAGTTGAGGGGACTAGAGGAACGAAGTAAGCACCAGTCAAGGGGGAGTGAGCTGTGTCTGTAAGAAGTAGGTTGGGGTCCATCAAAGTCTGGAACAAGGGATGAGTGCGGCAGCCAAGAATGTTGAACTGACACAAAGGACATCTCTGATATTGTGGTTCCTGGTCAACTTAGAACTTTATGAAAATTCAATCATAGCTACTACTATGAAAAAGAATAATTAAAAGAATAAAAACAACCACCACCATTTATTGACAGTTTACCATGGACCAGGAACCATGTCGTGTCCTTCTCAAACTGGTCAAGGACCAATTCTTTTGTTGCCCCCCACCCCCCACACCAACCCACCCAATACTTTTATAAACTACATTACACAGCAATTCCTAAAAGTAAACTGAAATTAACAAGTAGACATTCAAAATACATGCTCATTTAAAAAAAAATCATTTGATTGAACCTGCATAAAATTACTTGGTCAAATTGCCATGTAAATGTCTGAGCAACCTCAATGTTTGTATTCATCTCATCATCGACTGCTGAAGGTCAGGCTGTAGATCATACAGGGGCATACCCTTCTCCCGATGCAATACTTGATTTGATTTTTCAGCAACCCGAAGGGCAAAGTGCTGTCAGCGTCCCCATTTCACCCGTGAGACGACTGAGGCTTAGCCACGTTAGATAACTTATCTAGCTCAGTCCTCATAGCCTGCAGGGGGCGAAGCCACGTCAGTCTGACTCCTAATGTCATGCTGTGAACCACTTTCTCTAGAGGATGGTTTCTAGTTTGGAGATTAAGTTAATTAAGTCCCTTAATCAAAGTTGCTCTTTGATTTTTAACTTTTATTAGTTAAGCAAAGTTTGAACCTGTGTGTGTGTATATATGTGTGTGTGTATACAATGCATGTATATATATACATGTATATATATACACACAGATATATATATACAGCGTGTGTGTATATATATGTGTATGTGTATATATATATATATATATATATATACATATAGTTGAATCAGAAAATTTATTTAAATGAATGTACTTTGAATGACTGCTTTTTATTTCAGTTTATTTTTCAGAATGTATTTTATTGTGGTTTACAAAAGTATTGGGGAAAGAAACAATAGAATTGGCCCTTGATCACAGTTTGTGAAATCCCTAAATATTATGTAGATGTATATCTGTATCTCTCATCTATCTATCTATCTATCTATCTATCTATCATCTACATCTATCTATCTATCTATGTATCTATCTATCATACATATACGTGTATATATATATACGTATATACATATATATACGTATATATATATATACGTATATACATATATGTATACATATATACATATATACACATATATATTTACATATATACATATATACGTATATATATATATACGTATATACATATATGTATACATATATACATATATACATATATATTTACGTATATACATATATACGTAAATATATATGTATATGTAATACATATATATATACGCGTATATATACATATATATATATACATATATATATATATACGTGTATATATATACATATATATATATATACGTGTATATATATATATGTATACGTATATATCCCCTCTCACATTCATATTTTGTTTGGAATATTAAGAATGCACATTTGGTATTTGGCTCTTTATTTGCCTGGATAAATAATAGTTTGGAATTCGTGTGATTGTTTTAGCTGCTAAGCATTCTGTCTCATACCAAATGGGAGTTTTGGTCCTCCTACATCCTGGGCTGGCCTTCTCAATTTATTTTCATAGGGCATTAGCACCCATTGTCACCACTAATTGCTGTTTACTGGGGAATCACACGGTGCCCTGTAATCAGAGATACCTGACAGAGCTTACTCTTTGCTAGAGGCAGAAGGCAGAAATATGAATTAGCTGCTTTTCGGGCTCGGGCTCGTGAAGATGCTCGCCTGTCCTTCCCCTCCTCCCAGGAATACTGCCAATGCAGAATGCCCTGAAATCCTAATCTATTAGCGCTAAGTAATATTACAAAGCCAACACGCACACAAATGATAGGGTGCGGTTGATGCCTCCTGGCATTAACGTCAAGAGCCTGTGTAGCCGCATGAAAACAAAGGATTAACCACTTCTCATTTGAAAATCTCGTTCCCTCACTCCTCCTGCTAACATTCACCTGTAGAAAAATGACGAGATTTGGAATGAGGCTGTCTGAGTCCCTGCAGGGTGATCAGTACAGAAAAACATGCCCTCCCCCAAGAAGGCCTTGGACACACAGGGTTTGGTCAGTGCTATTGTTCATTTCTGTTTGTTGCCGGGTTTTGTTTTTGTCACGGTTCGTGATGACTCTGAGCCTCTGACCTTTTCGAATTGCACAAGGTTATCTTGCAAGATTATCTTACATCTCTGAACTTCTAAAACACATTTATTGTGGAGTTGTCATCTATCTAGCAGGATAATTCTATTTTTTCCCTCCTATGGATGTGTAATTGACAAGGGCAAGTAAGAATTGCGCATATTTAAGGTGTACAACTTGATGTTTTGATATGGGTCTGCACTGTGAAGTGATTACCAAGATCAAGCTAATGAACATATCTGTCACCTCAGTCCCTTTTTGCTTTTCCTTGTGGTGAGAACCCTTAAGATCTACCCTCTTAGAAATTTCCAGTGCATAATACAGTATTAGCTGCAGTCCTCTTGCTGTCTATTAGATGTCCAGAACTCTTCCATTTTGCATAAGTGAAACGTTGTACCCTCCTGACAAATATTCTTCTGCTTGTCCCTCTGCCCCTGGTAACCACCAGTCTACTCTCTGCTTCTGTGCGTTCAACTGTTTTAGAAACCTCATAGACATGGAATCATGCGTTTGTCCCTCCGTGCCTGGCTTAATTTCACTTAACATAACGCCTCCTTGTTCGTTCATGTTCACAAAGGCAGGATTTCCTTCTTTTTTTTAAGGCTAAATAATACTCCGTCGTGAATATACACCAGATATTCTTTACTCTTAATTTTTTTAAACACCCGGATTGGATTCTTTTGAGGAGTAAAGCAAAGGATCAGACTCAATATAGGGAAATAAAGACCTTGGAAGCAAGGTAAAAGGCATCTTTCTGGCTGCTTGCCAGGGATCGTGAGGTCACTCGTGATCGCATGCCTGATGCACGCTAAGGTAAGTATCTACGACTTCCATCCTCCCATGACAGTCCTCATGGCAACCTAAGCTGAGTGAGGACGTGTATGCTCATGCATGTGCTAAGGGCTTTGCATGAATTATCACCCCTGAGACCACACATGGCCTCTGAGATGCCTCCGGAACGTAACCAGTGATACAATAACCAAGCCCATTTCTGGCTGAGCATGTTATATGTAATAACAGCATTAGGAAATTGGAAAAAATATCATTAGTTAGGGGCGCCTGGGTGGCGCAGTCGGTTGAGCGTCCGACTTCAGCCAGGTCACGATCTCGCGGTCCGTGAGTTCAAGCCCCGCGTCGGGCTCTGGGCTGATGGCTCGGAGCCTGGAGCCTGTTTCCGATTCTGTGTCTCCCTCTCTCTCTGCCCCTCCCCCGTTCATGCTCTGTCTCTCTCTGTCCCAAAAATAAATAAACGTTGAAAAAAAAAATTAAAAAAAATATATATATCATTAGTTAGGTCCTGGAGAAGTGTACCATGAGTAAGATTATGGTCTCTGGAGCCAGACTACTTGGAATCCAATTCCGACTCTCGCAATTACTAACTGCGTGAACTTGGGCAAGTTACTGAAAAGTGTGCCTTCCTTTCCACGTCTATAAAATGGGGAAGTGAATGTCTCTGAGGATAAAAGGAGTTAACAGATGTAAAGTGTTGAGAACAATGCTTGGCTCATTGTCCTTACTGATGGAAGTTAGCTACTAGCCACAAGGCAGTGAACCGTAGACTAGATAGGGACTCTTGAGTTCAAGTTATATTCTCCTTATATTGCTGCAATAATTGCTACTTGGTCATTATTATTTTATTTAAAAAAATTTAATGTTTATTTATTTTTGAGATAGAGAGCAAGAGAGAGAGAGAGCGCGCGAGTATGAGCAGGGGAGGGGCAGAGAGAGAGGGAGACACAGAACCTGAAGCAGGCTCCAGGCTCTGAGCTGTCAGCACAGAGCCCGACGTGGGACTCGAACTCACAGACGGAGAGATCATGACCTGAGCTGAAGTCCAATGCTTAACCAACTGAGCCATCCAGGTGCCCTGATCATTATTAATTTAAAATAACTGCTGGAATCCATTTGTTAATATTTAAGTTAATAACAAAGTATGCTCATTTTACAGATTTTATTTATTCAAGTGATATTTTAGGATACAATTTGTGATATGCATCAGAAAGACTGGGTCTGTAGTTTTCTTAGTGTGTGAGTTTACTCTCTCAGGCTTTGTTGGTAAAAATGAAATTTTCATTCATAGGAAGTGTTTGGAGGTTTTTCTTCTTCACCTATGACTGTAGAACAGCTTAAATAACATTGTAATTATCGGCTCTTTAAAAGTTGGTATAATGTCCCTGGTGATTTTTTTTTTGCCCCCAAATTGCTTCTCCAACAACTTTTTTCTGTGTCTCTTTTGGAAACTGAAATCCTTATGTTTTACTAATTCCACTAAAAGTGTTCCATATCGTGATGATTTTCAAGTCTATTTGCATACAGTTTAGTTGCTTCATTTTTATGAGTCTTAATTTCTCCTGCTCCTTTTGTTACTTACCCTGGTGTTATTTTTATTCCGCATCCTTACATTTTCTTTCTTTCGGTCTTTATTGGTTAGTGAATCATTAATTAAAGTCAGCTTGTGGATTACTAGTTTTACTTATTTTTAAGACTGCTTTCTAACAATTCCTTTTTTTTTTTTTTTAACAATTTCTTAATTTACCGGTCCCTTCTGCTTTCCTGAAGTTTATTTTGTTGTCTTTTCCAGCTTCTTGCTTGAGATATTGTCTTTTGTATTTGATGATAAATAGCAAAGCATATGCATTTTTCTGAGCGCTCGTTGCCTCTCACACGCTCTTTTGATTTTTATATCGTTTTAGATAGGCTGGGATTCAGCATTATACATTTTCTTAGTACCAAGAATTTATTAAGCTATCACTCAAAAATTTCCAAGATGGCAGAGTATTTATTTCCTAAGTGTACTTAATGGCTTTATTGAAATTGTAATGACATAATGCTATCTGCATATTTTTAATTTGGAATTTATCATGGTTTACTTGATAACTTCATAGATAGCCACATTTTGCGTCTGATTGTCCGCAAGGTATAGTCTGTCTTATTGTACAAAGTCTGATAAATAGTGATCAAGTCTATTTTTAGAATTCAGTTATGTAAATATTCTATACTTCTGCTTAATTTTTGTCTGCCTTAACTATTGTGGAAGCATAGATACATTCAGTTATCTTACTAAAATCCTTTCGTTTCCTTAGGTAATAACCATTGGTTATTTGCTCCAAGCAGTAATAAATTTTAATACATTCATTTTCTCTTGTTCTAGGAGGTTTAGATAAAATGATTCGTAGCCCAGCCCCCAAATTGCTTCTCCAACAACTTTTTTCTGTGTCTCTTTTGGAAACCGAAATCCTTATGTTTTACTAATTTCACTAAAAGTGTTCCATGTCGTGACGATTTTCAAATCTATTTGCATACAGTTTAGTTGCCTCATTTTCACGAGTCTCTTGATTTCTCCTGCTCCTTTTGTTACTTACCCTGGTGTTATTTTTATTTGTGAAGTATTGGTATTTACTTATTGTTCTTCCCACCTTCATTTTCTTCCTTGTTTGTATCTGCCGGATCATGTCTACGTGAGCAGGACGTACACACCTGCATTCCGTACTAATATTCTCATATGAACCTGTTCCAATCTTCCTTTCCACTCAAATGCACTGAAATATTGGTCACCTCCAATGTTTTTTTTTTTTCCTCTCACCTCCCCAAGTCTTTTCTTGGTTCATTACAGTTTTGTTCCATTACTTTTATCAAGAAGGGCTCCTGGGTAACTATTTTCTGAGATTTCCCATGTTGAAAATTGCCTATGAAGTAGGTAAGTAAAGAATGCCCGATGGGGTATAAAATCCTTGCCTTACACTTCCCATTGTATAGTCTGTTATTCTCTTTCTAAACCTTTATTTCCTTTCTTTTTAAGTGTTTGATTTCTCACTTCTATCTCCTACATCTTTACTGTGACTTCTCCTGCATTTTGTCTCTTTTGTATGCCTTCCAATTTTCTTGATTTCCATAATAGTTTTATTTGCTCATTTATTTCATTTTCTACTCTACTCTACATTTTCTACTCTAAGTTGCATATCCTTTGATCATTGCCACTCTGGATTCTTTCATTTTGGTTTCATGGTTCGCCATCGAAAGGTTGTAATTCTTTTTTTCTAAATTTTTTTAAAAAGTTTATTTATTGGGGCCCGTGGGTGGCTCGGATGGTTAAGCACCTGACTTCTGCTCAGGTCATGATCTCACAGTTCGTGGATTCGAGCCGAATGCATTGCATCTTGTGGGCACGATAACTGTAAGAGCTCCTTATAGGAAAGAACAAAGATACTGTCCCGGTGTAGTTGGTTTTCCTAATTCAAAGACTCTCTTCTTTGAATTATGAACTTCTAGCAAATATGACTGATCTACTTTTCTGAGTCACCCTGTTGCCTTGGCCTCTTTGGACCAAATGGCCCACAAAAGATTTCTCATCAGCCCAGTCCACCCAGGTCTTAACCCATAATGTTGCAAACAAGCAATCCAGTTTTTCATCTCAGGGTTTTGTGTTTCCTTCAGGAAGCATGTTCATGCTGCTACTTTCTGAGAGCAATCGATACCAAAGACTCTTACCCCTGAGATCTCTCGCATTGCTTAGTTATTCTGCTTTTCTGGTATGTCTTCTGCTCAACGCCAGCTGCTTTTCACAATGCCTGGAAATATTTTGAGGTCTAGGAATTATATTTGTCTCCAGTTTTATTGAACACAATGTGCAAGAATTTTGTTTGTTTTTCTTGAGGGGGGTTGTCTTTCAGATGATTTCCAGGAGAAGGAAAAGGTCTAACTAGAGAAGAAGTGCATAATTTCAGTTTTCTGGACTCCAGATTTTAACAATATTCAAACAGTTGACCAGTCAATAGTTGACATTCCATAAATGTTTGGTGAGTCGCTGACTATAGATGAACAGGTTAGTATAAACCAATTACTAAATTAGCATAGATAATGTTTGTTATGTCTGTAATTTATGACATTTTTCTAATTTTTATAAATATAAACATTTTGTGAAAGTGTATTTGAATATAAAAATTATGGAATCCTGGGGCACCTAGGTGGCTCAGTCAGTTAAGCATCCAACTTCAGCTCAGGTCATGATTTCACAGAGCCCGCATCAGGCTCTGTGCTGACAGCTCAGAGCCTGGAGCCTGCTTCAGATTCTGTGTCTCCCTCTCTCTCTGCCCCTCCCATGCTAGTGCTCTATCTCTCTCTCAAAAGTAAGTAAATATTAAAAAAAATTTTTTTTTTAAATTATGGATTCCTGTGTGAGACTACATTTTAAAAATCCCTTCCTGGATTTCTTAGAAGTGCAGACATAAGCTCTTTGTAGATAGTATCATCTACTTTTTTCATATTCCAGTATTGTTGAAACAAAATTAAGGACCGTATTTTCAACCAAAATAATCAGGAATCTTATTAGCTCAGCAATTAGGCATTGAAAGACAAAACTAGGAAAATAAGGCTGCTTTGTAAGATCTGACTGTTTATATGGTAGTTTAATGTTTGTTTCCTTGGCATCATGTTTTGTTTTGTTTTTTTTTTTTCTATAAAAAAACATGTTGGAAGATGAAGTGCAAATAGTTTATTGCTTGACATGCTAACTTTAACAGGCTGCTAATTAGCACAAATACTCCAAGAAGTGAGATCATTACTATTTCTCCCTTGTATCTGAAAGGTTCTTTGTGGTGGAGACAAAGCCCAGGTGTCTGTCCTAGTAACAAAATACTTTGGCTACATTTCCAAGAAGAGGAGAGAAACCACTTCCTACGTACTACGTTTAATAACATCCACAAAAGTGTTTTACGAATTAAGTTAGTTTTCTACTGCTACATAACAAAAAGTTACTCCAAAATATAGCAGCTTATACTCACACACACTTATTATCCCATATGGTTTCTGAGGATTGAGAATCTGGGAGCAGCTGAGCTGGGTGGTTCTCATTCTCCATCTGGGTCTTCTCAAGTTTTGGTCGAACTGCCCTTTGAGGTGGCAGGCACCTGGAGGCTTGGCTGAGTTTGAAGTGAGTTGCAGGCTCACTCAAGTGGTGGAGTGAAGGTGAGTTGCAAGCTCACTCAAGTGGTGGGAGGCCTCATTTCCTTCCCTGTGAGCCCCTCTATAGGACTGCTCACAATATGACAGTTGGTTTCTACTGGGTGAGTGAAAAGAGAGACACAGAAAGGGTAAGACACAGAGGCTGAGAGACAGAGAGATAGAAGCTGCAGGTTCTTTTACAACCCATTCTCAGAAGTGTAATATCATGGCTTCTGCCATATTGTAACACATACTCTGGTAGAAAATAGAAAGGGACAACACAGAGTGTGAATACTAAGAGACGGAGATCGTTGGGGGTATCTCTTGGAGGCTGGTAACCAGAGGTATTAAACTTATCCTAGGGAGTACACCAAGCATAGGGATACACACGTTATAGAACCATTTATTTAGTCCTTCAGTGAATCGATTTCATCATGATCAATAGAACATGTATTCAGCACCTACTGTGTACCAGGCTCTGTGCTGCTATATACAAGGGGTTATAGAGTAGACATGACATCATAGCTCCCTTCTGGCCAGCGAGATAAATACGGAGGACACAGACAACGATATTCCAATTTAGGATAAAAGAGGGCTGAACAAAATACTATAGGAGAGAGAGATTGGCTTTGTTTACAGAATGCAAAGCAAAGTTGAGCAACGGGCATGCAAGTTCCCCTTGAAAGACAAGCAGGATTTGAATACAGTAGAAGGAATGATTAGGATTTCTGGAGGAGGAAAAGAGCAGAAGTGTGGAAGATCTTTCTTTTCCGAAGATGGGCAAAAACGATGTCCCCTTCTACGAGCTCTTCTGCAATGTCACTTTGACATGTCCCTATGAAGAGGGGGAATCTACGTGTTCACCTCCTTAAATCTGAGGGGCCTTGGGGCTGCTGCCACCAATAGATCATGACAGAAGTTTGGCCCCGCCACTTTCTGTCAGGGTCCTTAACCGGCCGTGCACTTTCTACCGCCTTGCTCTTGGAATCCAGCCCCCGTGTACAAAGTGAAACTCCTTTGAAATATCCATGCTGTAAGAAACTCGGCCAAGTAGAGAGGTCTGGAGAAGGTGAAGCCTGCATGAGAAAGGCCAAGGACTTCTGCGACACCAGATGTGTGCGTGAAGAAGCCATCTTGGAGGAAGAGTTTTTTCTCTTCACGTGATGTGGCCTTTATCAGAAAAGAAAGCCGAGGAGAGACCTCCTTGCACCCTTGACCTACAAAATCATCAGCAAAATAAAACCAGTTGATCTGAAAATACTCAGTTTGGGTGTTGTCGGCTCTGCTACACGATAACTGAAATAATGAACGCATCGCACTCCACGTTCAGGAAGTCATCCGCTGAAGCTACCTGCTACGTTGAAGAGGAGGGCAGGAAAGGGGAAGCTGGCACAGAATCCAAAGTGTAAAATTCTTGGTGTGCCCTGGTAAATGCTGTTTAGGAAAAAGGTGGACATTCTCAACTCTTCTGAGGGTAGAGTGACATAATCCGACTTGTGACTGGAGAGGGTCATAGTGAAGAAAATGTAGAAGGTCAGCAACAGAGTGGAGGGGCTGGAGGAAGGCAGAACCGTTTCTATTTTCTCTTGCAACCAACCCTACAACAGTGATGAAAGCAGAAGTATGGAAGAGTCACGTCTCGGAGAGCGGCAGGCGCCATCAGGAACATTCGGTGATTAGAATTCCATCTCTTTGCCCGGAAGGTTAGATAACAATGGCAACAGATGACTCGACAATGCCTAGTCATTATCTAAGACCGCAAACCTAAGGGAGGAGTAGGTAGGGTGGGGCAAGGGTTGGCTAATGAGTTTGGTTTTAGTTGTGTTGAATTTGGGTGCCTATGGCACTTTTCATGACTGCAGTCAAGTTCTGGGAAAGCAATTGTGCTATGCTTTCGCCCTGCCACGATTTTCACCTTTCTCTCATGCTTCTTAATTACCTTTAAGAGAGGGCAGCAATCCAAGAGATGTTGGTTGCTACTGAGTCCCTAATAGCTCCCTACAGATTCTTACGTTATAATGGTCCTAACATCCCACCAACCCACTTTTCCCATTCGGTATTTTTATGATTTCTAATTATAGGCATAAGATCCAGGTAATGACTAGGTTACACTTTCTGCCAGACAAATTATGTACATAATTATAGGCACATGTTCACTGAAATATTGAAGCATCTGATGCGTCTATAGAGAAGATAATTGTCAACCTTTGCACTGTAATTAAGTCTAAATGGGAATCCTAATCATTTTCCAAATGAGCAAACAGCAAGCCAGTCTTGATTGGCTGTGTCATGGCAGCAAATGGAATGGATTTGCCACACAGGTTAATTAGTCATCCATGAATGTCGCAGCCCTCAGAAAAGCCCATGTTGGAGCTAAGCATTAGAGCTAATTAGCAGTTCTATTGTTGAAACTCTAGATGATTTTTACCTGGTTTATCTGCGGGATTCTAACTTTTCGTGGTCTTTTTCCCTTCCCTTGAATCTTTCTTCTCATGATGATTCATAGCAAGTTATTTAGATTTTCTACCCATTGATTCCAATACAGAATGGAAGGAGCAAAGATTTGGAATGAGATAGAGCTGGGTTCAAATCACACATGACGTCATTCTTATAGTGAAGGTCAGACTATTTACCATCAACCTCTCAGTTTCAGTAGATTTTCTATGAGCTACATGTGATTCATCTTACCTTTGACACATTCCCAAGTAGACATTAATAAATCCTTCCTCTAAGTTTTATAGCCTACATATCATTAACTGTAGTTCAATATTTGTTTACAGCTGTTTGGGGTGTGAAATTTATGTACAAGAATTGCACAAATCTTGACTGTATGTCTGCTGACTTTTGAAAGTGCATATACTCGTGGGACCCAAACCCCTGTCAAGATACAGAACAGAAAGATCACCCCAGAAAGTTTTCCCATGCTCCTATGAGTCAAACCTCACCCCACCTCTCCAGAGGCCATGGCCTTCTAATATTTCTCCATTAGTTCTCCCTGTTCTAGAACATTCGTGCAAATCCAATAATGTAGTCTATGAGTCCTTCATGTAAGGCTTTTTTTTTTTCTACCAAGTGTAATGTTTTTGAGTCTTACTTGTGTTACCATATCAGCACACCCTTCCTGCTAGAACAACCAATCAGCCGTGACATTCTGTCACTTAACATAATAGAACTCTATTTTGCACTCATGTCAGAGTGCCACACTGTATTCCTGTTTCAAAGACAGTTTTCCTGGATGTGAAGAACTTGGTGACCTTGGGGTCCTCTCCTCTGGGCTTTCACCTTTTCTTAAGGCTTAGGTGATGCGCATAAAGAGAAGAAGGCAGAAGGTGACCTTTCCTGCTTAAGAACCCAGCCCGGAAGGGCCACACTCCATTTTACGCATATGCCATTGGTGAGGGCAAGTCACGTGGCCATATGGGTATACAGAAGTGCGAAGTGTAGGCCCTGGGGAGGGGCAGCTTTGGTCTTGCACTCACGCACTCACTCTACACCACGGAAGGAGTGTGTCTTTTTGAGGGAAAGCTAGTTATTTCTGCCACAGTGTCTGACTTCGGTCCCATGGCCCTCCCCTCACACTAGGCTCTTTACTAGCTGCCTCTGGAAGGAGATCAGAAGCACAAATCCCGCACAGTAGTGAGATGGTGTCCACAGACACGTCCTGAGCTCAATTTCTCTCATCCCATTGCAGCAATCTTACAAACTTGCCTCGTGGTCATTCTGCTGCTCTTAAGAGCTATCATACGGCCACCTCAATGGCTGTTTTTAAACCTTGGCTTCTCTTCTTTACTCAGATCCCACCTCTGCTAATCTGTTTGAATGCTAGCGCTGAGAAATCACTTGCTTAGGTGAGGGTCTGCCTGGTACCCGGAAGCTATTTTTAAGAAAAATTACTTTTTTCCCACATCATGGTTAGCAAGGTCCCTGCACACATGTTGAGATTTACTATGTGTCTGGCCCTTTGCTGGAGATTTTCACAGACAGTGTCTAAATCAAACATCCAAGTACGGTAGAAGACATGCATTATTGTTGTTATTCCAGGATTAAGGTCCAAGCCTTCAACAGTGCTGTCCTGAGAGGCAGAATTAAAGAGTTGACCTGAGGGGTGCCTGGGTGGCGCAGTCGGTTAAGCGTCCGACTTCAGCCAGGTCACGATCTCGCGGTCCGTGAGTTCGAGCCCCGCGTCGGGCTCTGGGCTGATGGCTCGGAGCCTGGAGCCTGTTTCCGATTCTGTGTCTCCCTCTCTCTCTGCCCCTCCCCTGTTCATGCTCTGTCTCTCTCTGTCTCAAAAATGAATAAAACATTAAAAAAAAAAAATTTAAAGAGTTGACCTGAGATGTGAATCCAGAAACGTGCAGACGTAAGATCAGAAGGGATTTTACGGATTTTCGGCCTAATTCTTTCTTTTCCCAGGCCAGGAAATAGAAGTCGAGAGCACTCAGGTGATCTGCCCAGTGTCTGAGAGCTGGAAAGTGGCCTAGCCAGGCAAAGCCGAAGACTCCTGAATACCTATCACGTCACTCTATTTTTTTTAGCCGTGAAATGTTGTTCTATATACATCTGCCCCTGAACTATGCCTAACTGCTGCAAATAACCATAAAATATCTCTTCACGGCAACAGGTGACGTTGTTTCTGTGTGTCCTTAGTTGAGGGCCTCCCTGGGGCACACACACCTGAGGTATGTATCTAAGCGGGAGAGAACGAGAGGGAAGAGACAGATATCCGACCACCGCCCAAGGAAGTGCAACCCCGTGAGCCAGTCAACAAAGCACTTTAGGGAGATTATACTTGCTGGACTGATATGTAATTTGTGGGAAGCCACTAATTGCAAGTTACATAACGTGGCCTTAAATCTTTCCAGAAAAGTACCCTGTTTATTCAAAAATGAGGCATTTAAAAGTTGCCAAGCTTCCGAAAGCTCTTGCCTGGGAGACTGGTGTTCTCCTGTCCTTCTGGGGACAGAGTCGGTGTAACGGCCTGTATTGACAATTAGACTCAAGTGTCCACACGGGTTTTGGAGACGCTGGCCTCTATGAAATGTAAAATAATAAAAATAAGGAGGTTGCCGTTTGCTGGAGGACAATCTGATTTCAGGCCACAAATGGACGTTTATGGATTATACTCACTAAGGAAAGTCTCTACCAGGTGTCTTATAGAAAAAAAAAAAAAGGTTAAAAATATCAGTTCTAAAGTAGTTACTAATAGGAACACTGCCTACTTCTTAGAAGCCAGTTACTACATACAGTTTTTTGAATGATATGGCTACTATTTATTGAGAACGTACCACATATCCAGCACTTAGTAATGACCCCTTACCCGGCCCATGAGACCTTCCACAATTCAGGCCAACACTAACCTTCACTTTTTTTCTTAGAGCCTTCCTGGGCTTGTTTGAGTTTTTCAGATGTCTAGTCACGCTTCATGCCCTCTGCTCTGCGTCCTTCCCAGAACCTTCTCTGTCTAACTATCTACCCTGCATTTTCCACTACTCAGCCAAAACGTTAAGGAACAGGTAAATCAAGGATTTCCTACTTAGCAATTGGACATTTCCCCTGACTTAGTAGATGGTGACAGTTTCCTCCCACGATCCAGACAACGTGGATGCCATGCTATGGATTCCTGAAGCGTGTTCGCTTTTTCTCCCATAACTCTTAGCACAATCATAATTGCCTGCGGAAACCCTGCGGTAAGAGACCCAGAAGAAGTGGGGAAGGGCATTCTTGTCTTGCTCACAGCTACATCCTCCTCTCTTGGTTCTATTCCTATAGATGTTTTAGAAATATCTGTGGAATGAATATGTCTTTAGTGAACTCTCACATCAGTCCTTTAAGGTAGGGACTGTTGTCCTCGATATCCACACGAGAACACTGAAGCCTAGAGAAGAAACTTCTCTAAGATCCTTAATGTAATAAGTGACAGAGCTGGCTTTCAACGCATGTCTACCTAACTGCAAAACCTATGCCCCCAAGTCCCACGCAACCTTATCTTCTGCTCTAAAAGAAACGCATACTACGTTCACTTAAGATATAAATGTGAAAAGAGTACACACAAATGCAAAAGAAATTAAGCAAAATGGACATACGTAACTTACGGCTGGTAGGTGGCAGCAATTTTGGCGTGCCTCCCCTGCAATTTCTGCTTTGGGTCATCGTGAATGTGAGTTCAAGAACCAGCAGGTGCCGAAGGCACTTCACGTCCGCCTCAAGGAAACTGAGAGATGGGCGATGAGGTGAGGCCAAGCTGGGTTTTCCTATCCGACCTCGGGGTTTGAAATCTACGGGATGGAACCTCACCAGTCAAGGCAGGACGGAAACAAATCACAAAGGGAGAGGGGCGTGTCACTCTGATGGGGACAGAGTGTCACCGTAATCTGCCCATACCCTCTGTTGGGGTTTGGGCTATGGCAATTTCAACCAGAGGTACTAAAATTAACCCACGTGGAACCACCTTGAGAGATGACCTCCTTTGACAGATGTATCACGGGCGCTTTCATCTGCATAGGATGGCTGGTTAAATTTTGTAAATGTGAAGAATGGTTGAGAGCAGCCGGACACCTGGGCCAGCATGTGGTCATGGGGGACATTGCAAACTGTCTATATAGAATGCTTGTGAGCATATGGGCTCCCAGAGCTGCGTCAAAGGCTACATAGATTTTTGTGGGAGAGGCTCATCGCTTCAACCGGGTGATGGCCCCTCTGAGAACTTAAAGTGACAAAAGTCACTGAACCGTCATCGTCTGACATCCTGCTATGTTGCGGTTCTCATTAAAAAGAACAAATAAACTTCCATCTGCAGCCTAACGGTGAGCAAGTTTGTAAGTAGGGAAGTGCGCAGCTGCTCAAGAAGTCAGCTTTTCAGATTCCTAGATCAGAGATGGGACCGAAAGAAGTGCGAGTTCCCTTGAGTGCAACACTGCCAGCTTTGAGGCATTTATTTCCAAACCTCCAAATCCAGTGTTACCCCAAGATATCAAAGCTACAGCCCAGCAGTAGCTTGAGAAACGAGTTGAGCAAGGAGGGGGCTCCAGGGGGATTTTTTTAGACCAAAGATGAGAAGGATAGAAAAGGAAATGGGCAAGGCTGGAAGGTTGGGATACACTTATGGGTGGAGCATAGACCATGGCCAGAGACTAATCTTATTCCCTTATTAAGCAAACACACAAGGCTCATTTTTATAAACCAGTTTTAGGAACAGTGCTAAAACCCAAGGGTGTGTAGAAAGAATTATACAAGGGAATTAATGCATTACTTCTCTCCATGACAATCTCTTTAGAGGTTTAGAGAAAGATCTGGTTATGCAAAGAGACATTTACATTAGCATAGAGGTATTTGCATGACGCCATGGACTCACAGCACAGAGAGCACTAGGAACCCCCAAACTGGAGAATTTCTAAAAGGAATTATGCAAGCAAAGTGACCCTGGAGGGCTATTATTCTGAATGTTACTTATGTAATATGTTGGAATAGGCCAGTGCTGAAGGGAGGAAAATATCCAGAACGCTATTGTAGCAATCCAGGTTCCAGTGGGGTAACCTTTGAAGAAATAATATTTGGCATTAGAAACCGACTTCATGAGTATTCAAGAAGAAATTTGCTTTCCTATCCATTCCCTTTCAAGGCCTACCCTCACAAGTGGTCTGCAATCAGCTGGACCCCGAAATGCCCAGAGATATAGAGCTAGAGTGCTAGTTCTAGCCTTTCGCTGAAGAAGGGTGTGTGTGTGTGTGTGTGTGTGTGTACAATGGGAACTGGGATACATGTATATATATATATATATATATATATATATATATATACACAAAGTGTGTGCATTTCCCCATATATATGCATATATATATATATATATATATATATATATATATATGCAGTTTAACCTAAATTGACCAAAGCCTGATAGTACCCAATCTCTTCTACCATGGCACCATGTTGGGAGGTAACATGATGAGTTGAAGACAGCATGGCCTAGCTACAAAATGGGTCTGAACGTTGAGTATGTATCAGAATCACCTGGAAAGAAGGTTGAAAGAAGGATTGTCGGACCCTATCCCCAGAGTTTCTGATTCAGCAAGTCTGGGCAGAGCCTGAGAACTTCAATTCTAACACAGTTTTCCAGCGGATGTTGATGCTGCTGGTCTAGAGTCCATACTTGGAGAAACTCTGGAGACAGACTAGTTTCCTATTTCTTCTCTCCTACTATACTTTAAAGAAGCTGTCCTTCCTTGTCAACACTAGTAACACCAAAGGTTGAGTTTTATATGGTCTAGCTCTCCGCTTAATATGTGGGCTTTACTCCTCATAAGACTGAGTTCGATTTCCTTGACTCTATTTCTTGCTGAGGGGTACATGTTCAGTTGCACGCGTTTATTGGTCATTTGCCAGAAGAAAGTTCTGCATTCTTATGACCTAGAGATACGTACCCTGGGGAAGGAGGCAGTCTTTATCGAAGACTTGTGCCTCAAAGGCTCAAACAGAAACTTCCAGTGTTTCTTCCAGTGAAACTTCCAGAGTGCAAAAGACTTGGGACAACAGAAAATGTACTCATTATGGAAGAAAATGAAATTTAAATTGCCAGTCCATCTACACACTCACCAAAAAGAAAGGCCTGCCTGCCTTGGACCTTATGGTAACCACTAATGACTCACATAAATTTCTATGTGCCCTTAATGAGGTGACCAGTTAGCCAGGACCAAAGGAGCAGCCTCCTGTAGGCAGACAGTAAGCTCACATAATTGGAGAGAGTGTAAGAAGAGACGCATCATTTCAGTTTCCATGCATCTGTATAGTAAGATCAAAACCCTAATGCGTAAGTTAAAAAGAAAGAAATGAATTAGGACAATTTCTTGCATGATTAGTTGGCTTAGACAATCTCAGTTTAGGCTCATTTTAAGTGTGCGTGGGTGTTCTCCCTCAGCACAAGTCTGCCCACATCTAGCAAAGCTCATCCTGCTCACATACGGGGGAAATCAATCACTATTTCAACATATGTCTGAGGTCCCCTTTGCTGCAAGCACGCAGACCCAAAGCACTATAGGGAACAGGCACATCACATCTGGCCAAGCTCTGAGGAAGCAGGAAAAACCCTGGGAGGACTTTGCATAGGCAAGGTCCTCACTTGAGAAGAATGAGAATACAGAGATTCATACCTGAATTATCTCTCTCCAGTCCAGTGCTTGGCACATGAGAAGCCATCCATAAGTACTTTTGAATGTGGAATTCAGTAAAGAAAGAAGGAGCCAAGATTCATTGGGTTTTCCTCATGAGCCTATAATTCATTTTGGCCTCAAAACATTACCCAGTAAAAAAAAAAAAAAAAAGCTACAGTCTTGGCTCTGTGTGTATATTTCTTTTAATTTTCCAAGATAAGTCCTAAGCAAGTGTAACGTTGTAGAAAGGTGAACACTGTGGTGTCCTGTGGAGGAAATATCTTCAATAAGAGGTCATTTTCCAAAATGCTTAGTGACTCTAAACATCATTAGGAATAACTGTAAAACCTTGCTTTTCCAGATGGTGAATGGATGTGAACATTTTTACAAGCACTTCTTTTCCAAATACTGAAGAACTTTGATTTTTTTCTTGTTATAAAATGTTGATGTTCCAGCCATTGAAAATAGTGCAATATGAAAATTTGCTGATCTGAGTTTTGTCAAGGGAAGAAAACAACTTGTTTGGCACAAGTCGTTGATTTTCCAGCAATATGAGCTATAAAAGGAATAAATTCTTAAAAAAAAAAAAAGTTCCAAATCCAACCCCACCTGCTTGGTGCATCCAGAAAATCTTGCATACTCAGCTCAGTGTCTGGAAACATTTATAATTTGAAGTTCATAATGAACTGATGGGAAGGTGAAAAGAAGATGTTGAAAATTTCCACATTCTATAAGCTATGGTGTGGTTACCAACTCCCAAATTACTACGAACAAAATATTTAAACTCTTGGCCTCAATCTACCCAATTGTAAAGTAGGTGAGCCAAAGTACCTGCTTCTTTAAATATTTTAGCAGGAAATAGTAAGGATGATTACAATAGCCCCTCTCTGAATGTTAGTGTTTTCTACGTGTCAGGAATTATGCTAAGACCCTTCCTTGAATGAGCTCATTTTGTTCTTACTACAAGCCTAAAGTATGTTCTATAATCTCTACAGACAAAGAAAACCAAGGCTTCTAAAGGACAAACAACTTTCCCAACTCAATAAAAACAGACCTAGGGTCAAAATTTAAGTTTAACTCTAAAACTAGTGTTCGTAAACATTTTCTTAAATGATAGACTCTCAAATTTAAAATTATTCTCCTTTTTACAGGGTCAGTTATAAGAACACGTGCTAAGCAATAAAGTAGATAGACAGAGAAAAAGAAAGCAAGAGAGAACGATGGTGCATACACACACATTCTTTATTCTCAGTCCTCAAAGTCCAGTCTGTTCTTTCCATGACCCAGAATAGATTCTTCCTGTGACTCTGAGTAGATGGATCAATTTAACAGATTGAGGGGAAAAGAAGAAAAAAAAACTTGGTCTCTTCCGGACATAAAGTGACTTATTTTTGCAATTAATATGTCCAGTGAAATAATAAAAATTCAAACATATTTCACAGTTAAAATTTTCCTTCCTCTAGCCAGGAACAAATCTAGGTTTTGGGGTCCAAAATATATTCATGTTGGTGTAGGGTCTATTTACAAAAAAAGGATACACAATTTCAAATATGAAATTAAGTACAAAAGTGAATAATTATTGTGACATCAGCATGATTGCAAACGAGTATGCTCCCGGTCCTTCTTCCTCCAAGGAAGCATCAAATAAACAACTAATAAGCAGCTAAAATCACTTTATGGAGCTCTGGAAACCATCAGAAGTCTACAACAACCAATGAAGCACCAAAACAAGAAAAATAATCAGATTTTAAATAGGATTCCAAATAATAATCTGATTAATCTGAATAATCTGATTCAAAATAATCAGAAATCTTGTGTTATTTTTACTCTTCCTTGCCCACCTCTTGCTCCCACCTCGTGGTTGGAGAGAAGTGGCCCAAATATCACTCTGTCCCCTTTGGTTGAGAAGACAAAGTGGACCCTGTCTGAAAAATTGTCATTCATCTGTGGGATGCCTGAGGGACTGGTTTCTGTCTCACCTGACTCAGAGCTCAGAAGATAGTTTGGATGTCACACTGAAGCTGTAGAAAGCAGTTCTGGGAAGTGTGGCATGTAAACACTGCGGCAAGACTGTAGACTCAAGGATATTACTGGAAGAAAACAAAATAGAACACCCAAGGCCCCAAAGAAAAGCAAGGGTAAGACTCTTAGGAAACTTAAAAGAACAAGTGTATATGGGAAAATTGGTTACTTAAAAAAAACAGACAAACAGTCTCATGGAAGATGCACCCCCCCCGCCAAAGCACTAAAAAGACCATAAGTCTTCATGTCTACAAATATTGGGAGAAGTACCATTCTTCCAATGCCCAATTTCAACAAATGATCACAAGGCATATAAAGAAATAAGGCAACATTGCCCATTCAAAAGAACAAAACAAATCTCCAGAAACCAAACCTATCAAACACCAGCTTTGGACTCACAAGACAAAGACTGTAAAACAAATGTCTTAAATATGCTCAAAGAACTAGAGAAACACATAGATTCAAAGAGGCAGAAGAAATGGCCAGCAAGTACGAAGACGTGTAATTTGAAATTTTTGGATCCAAGAAGCCAAAAGAAAAAACAATGAGGAAAAAGTGAGCAGAGACTGAGGAATTTATGGAATACTTCCAAATGGACCAATAAAGGCATTATGGGAGTCTCAGAAAGGGCAGAGAGAGATAAAGGGGCAGAGAGTTTATTTGAAGAAATAATGGCCAAAAAACTACCAAATTTGAAGGAATACATGGATATGCAAATATAAGAGACTCAAAAAAATTTTAACCAGGATAAACACAAAGACGTTCAATAAGACACATTACAATCAAATGTTGAAGGACAAAGAGAGAATCTTGAAAGTACAAGCAAAAGCAATGCGTCATATATAAGCATCCGAAATAAGATTGTTGGTGAATTTCTCCGCAGACAACTTACAGACCAGAAGTCAGTGGAATGACAGAGTTACAGTGCTGAAGGAAAAAAAAGAAAAAAGAAAAAGAAACGGTCAACCAAGAGTCCCATATGTGGCAAAACTGTTCTTCAAAAATGAGGGCAAAATCAAGACAGTTCCAGATAATTAAAAACCAAGGTGGTCCATTCCACTAGCCCTGCCCTACAAGAAATGCGAAAGAGAATTCCTTAAACTGAAAGAAAAGGATCCTAGACAATAACTTAGAGTGATATAAAGATATGAAGTACATGAACAGATATCCAGACAAATATAAAAACTCTGATTATTCCAATTCGGGCTGTAGCTTCAATTTTTATTTTCTACAGGATGTAAAAGACAAGTGTGTATTGGGGCGCCTGGGTGGCGCCGTCGGTTAAGCGTCCAACTTCAGCCAGGTCACGATCTCGCGGTCCGTGAGTTCGAGCCCCGCGTCGGGCTCTGGGCTGATGGCTCAGAGCCTGGAGCCTGTTTCCGATTCTGTGTCTCCCTCTCTCTCTGCCCCTCCCCCGTTCATGCTCTGTCTCTCTCTGTCCCAAAAATAAATAAATGTTGAAAAAAAAAAAAAAAGACAAGTGTGTATGAAGAATGATAAAACTATGTTAATGAATAAAATCTATAAACACATAATTGGTGACATCAATAGCATAAAGTGGGTGGGGCAGAACTGTAAGGAGTAGAGTTCTGTATATAATTGAAATTGTTGGCATCAATTTAAGATAGATGCTCATAATCTTATGACTTTATATGTAATCTCCATTGTAATCACAAAGAAAGTAATTATAGAATACAAACAAAAGGCATTGAGAAAAGAATCAAAACATGTTACTACCCAAAAAAAAAAAAAAAAAAAAAAAAAATCTACTGAACGCAAAAGTCAGAAAAGGGAAGAAATGAGGGATGAAAAATCTATGAGGTACAGACCGCAAAGAGCAAAAGGGTGAAACTAAGGGCTTCCTTGTCAGTAATTACATGTTAATAGATTTAACTCCTCATTCAAAGGACACATACTAGCAGAATGGATTTTTAAAAACAAGATCCAACTATAAGCAGAGACTCATTTTAGGTCTAAGGGCACCTGTAAGTTGATTGTAAGACGAGGGAAAAAGATATTGCATGCAAATAGTAACCAAAAAAGAGCAGAGGTGGATATAATAATATCAGACAAAACAGACTAAGAAAAAATTGCTACAAGAGACAGAGATTGAATTATACAATGGTAAATGGACCATTTTGCCAAGAAGTTATAATAATTATGAACATAAATGAGCTCTGTGATATACGAAGCAAACATTGACAGAATTGAAGGAAGAAATAAAAAGCGCTATAATAATAGTAGGAGACATCAATGTTTCATTTTGGAGGACATGGACGACGCTATAGACCAATTAGACCTAGCAAACATACACAGAACATTCCACCCAACAACACAGAATACATATTTTCTCAAGTGCACATGTTCTCAAGAACATTCTCAAGAATAGGTCATATGCTAACACACACGCACGCGCACACACACACACACACACACACTCAACACACAAAGTCTTAATAAATTTTATAAGATTGAAATCATACAAAGCATCTTTTCCAATCACAATGAAATAAAACTAGAAATCAATATCAGAAGAAACAGTGGATGATTCTCAAATATATGGAAATTAAACAATAAACTAAAGAAATGCATAAAGCAGAAATCACAAGAAATTAGATAATTTCTTGAGACAAATGAAAATGAAAAGACAACATACTTAAATGTATTAGACGCAGAGAAAGCAGTGCCAAGAGGGAAATTTAAAGCTGTATACACATTTAAAAAGAAGGTCTCAAATCAACAACCTAACTTTACACCTTAAGAAACTTGAATAAAAAGGTCAAACTAAATACAAAATTAGCAGAAAGAAGAGAATAAAGGGATTAGAATAGATATAAAGAAACTAGATAAAAGAAAAACAATAAAGAAAATCAACGAGACCAAAAGTGGATTCTTTGAAAAAATTAACAAACAAAATTAAATTGACAAAATTTATCTAGATTGACTAAGGAAAAAAAAGGTGGTTCAAATAACTAAAATTAGAAATGAAAGTGGGACTTTATTATTATACTACATAAATTAAAAAGTTGTAAAAGAGTACAATAAACAATTATAAACCAACAAATTTTATAACCTAGATGAAAGGAGAAATTTCTTTTTTTTTTTTTTTTTTAGTTTTCTTTCTTTCACTTTTATTTTTTTTATTTTATTTTTTTTCAATATATGAAGTTTATTGTCAAATTGGTTTCCATACAACACCCAGTGCTCATCCCAAAAGGTGCCCTCCTCAATACCCATTACCCACCCTCTCCTCCCTCCCACCCCCCGTCAACCCTCAGTTTGTTCTCAGTTTTTAAGAGTCTCTTATGCTTTGGCTCTCTTCCACTCTAACCTCTTTTTTTTTTTTTTCATTCCCCTCCCCCATGGTTTCTGTTAAGTTTCTCAGGATCCACATAAGAGTGAAACCGTATGGTATCTGTCTTTCTCTGTATGGCTTATTTCACTTAGCATAACACTCTCCAGTTTCATCCATGTTGCTACAAAGGGCCATATTTCATTCTTTCTCATTGCCACGTAGTACTCCATTGTGTATATAAACCACGATTTCTTTATCCATTCATAGGAGAAATTTCTATAAATCATAAAGAAATAGAAAACCTGAACAGATCAAAGTCAGGAAGGAAACTAAATCAGTATTCAAAATCCTCCCAGCAAAGAAAAGACCAAAAACGAATGGTTTCATTGATTAATTCCACCAAGCATTTATCAATGAAATAATACCAATCCTTCTCAGATTTTTCCAAAAAATTGTAGAAGGGAACATTTCCTTACTTCTATGAGGTCAGCATTACCCTGATACCAAAGCTAGACAAAGACCTCACAAGAAAAGGAAAATGCAGACCAAAATCTTTGATGAATGTTGATGCCAAAATCCTCAACAACATACCAGAAAATCAAATTCAACGACACATTAAAATGATTACATACAATCACCAAGTGGAATTTATTCCTGCAGCACAAAGATTATTCAACTATGAAAAACACTCACTGTGTTACATCACATTAATAGAATGAAGAAACATGTGATCATCTCAAAAAAAAAAAAAAAAGGAAAGCTTTTGGCAAAATTCAATACTCTTCTATGATAAAAAGACTCAACAAATTAAGAATACAAATCAACTGCCTCAATGCAATAAAGGTAATATATGAAAAACCCACAGCTAACATCATAGTAAAAAAATGAAAGACTGAAGGCTTTTTCCCTAAGATGAGGAATAACACATCTGCCCACTTTTGCTACTTGTATTCAACACAGTACTAGAAGTTATAGCCAGAGCTATTAAGCAAGAAAGAGAAATAAATGCATCCAAATGAGAAATGGAGAGATAAAATTATCTCCACAGATGATATGATCTTATATGTAGAAAACCCCTAAATATTCTACAAAAATGTGTTGGAACCAATAAACAAATTCAGTGAAGTGACAGATACAAAATCGACATGTAAAAATCAGTTGCATTTCTGTACATCAAAAATGAACAATATGAAAAGTAAATTGAGAAAATATTTGGGAATAAAGTCAACGTAAGAGATGAAAGAATTTTGCCTTGAAAATGACACAATATTGCTGAAAATTAACACAGACACAAATAAGTGAAAAGACATCTTAGCTCGTGGCTTAGAGAACTTAATATTGTTAAGATGTAAGTTCCAAAGTGAGGCATATACAAGTCAATGAAATCTCTATTAGAACATTTTTTTGGCCAAAAATGAAAAATCGATCCTCAAATTCATATGGAATCTTAAGGCACCACAAGTAGCCAAAACAACCTTGAAAAGAAAGAACAGAGTCGGACATTTCACATTTCCTGATTTCAAAGTTTACTCTGAAGCTATGGAAGTTAAAACAATGTGACACTGGCATAAAAACAGACATATAGGACAATGGAATAGAATAAAGAGCCTAGAAATGAATCCTTGAATATGTGGTCAAATGACTTTTGACAAGAGTACCTAGACCACTCAATGTGGAAAGGGCAATCTTTTTAACAAATGGTGTTGGGGAAACTAGATATCCACATATAAAAGAATGAATTTAGACCCTTACCTCACACTATATACAAAAGTAACTCAAAATGTATCAAAGACCTTACTGTAAAAACTAAAACTGTAAAACTCTTAGAAGAAAACATAGGAGGAAAATTTCATAATATTGGATTTGGCAATGATTTCTTGAATATGATACCCAAAGCATAGGTAACAAAAGGAAAAATAGATAAATTAGACTTCATCAAAATTAAAAAAAAAAAAAGCTGTGACTCCACAGGCATTGTCAACAGAGTGGAAAGGCAACCCATGAAATGGGAGAAAGTATTTTCAAATCATATATCTGATAAGGGATTGCTATCCAGAGTACATAAAGAACTGCTAAAAACAACAAAAAGCAACCCAATTCTGTCTTAGATTCCAGAGCTTCTGTAGCATCTACTTTGTGACGTTTGCGGCTATAACAAAATCAAAGTGAGTGCCTAATAAATATCCCTTGAAGAACTTGGGGTTTGCTCAGATTATAATACATTATCTAAATGGATAAACACTGACCCACTTACCCTGGGAGCAACTATAGTCCTCCTTTTTTGATAGAATTTCTTATCACTTTCTGTTTTAAAAAATGTGGGGTCATGTTTACAGAATTTTGCTTGGTATCTTTCCCCAGAAAACAAACTTTCCATGTGGAAGAGCTCCATCCCTGCTGGTATCCTTATTTTCTATCTTTCCTATATTTATAGTACATCCTCCTAAGTTTCAAGGAGAATATCCACAGGGTAAATGTATTGCTTCATATGATTTGACTGAGTAGCGAAATTCATAGATGGAAAGTAGAATGGTGATTTCTAGGGGCTAGGAAGTTAGTGTTTGTGTTAGGGAAATGGGGAGTTAGTGTTTAATGGGTAGAGTTTTAGTTCTGGAAGATGAAAACGTTCTGGAGTTGTATGGTGTTCATGGTTTCAGAACCATGTAAATGTACTTAATGCTACAGAATTGTATAGTCAAAAATGGTTAAAATGGTAAAAATGGTAAAATTTTTGTTATGTGTGTTTTACCACAATACGTTTTTTTTAAAAGAGTGAATACTCATTTAGAACCAGAAATTACCACAAATGATTTCTTGAAGATTCGGGACACTTTTCTTTCCCTGAAATCTCTTTAAGTGATTGAATAAAAGTGCTTATGTAGAATTTCTTCCTAATTGGATGAACGTGTTTTTCAGTTGAGCTCTCTCTACTTTTCCCATATGCTGTCTCACCCAGGGCGTACTATAGCAAGTTTGCTAGAGGGATGGCTCTAGGATGTCAAACTCTGGCAAAATGCAAGACAGTGCTCTATAACAAAGATTCTCCCCTGGAGAAAGCTCTCAGTGCTCTGTTAAAACACACTTTTTTTTTTTTTTTTTTTTTTTTTTGAGTAGCATTAGTAGTTTAGTATCTTCCTTTGGGGTAATTGGAAGCTATTGTTTTATTTTTGATCTTTGTAGCTTCAGCCAATAATGAGACAGGGAGAGCCCATATTACATCCTGTTACAGAGTGAAAAATGGTAGATCAGGAAGGGAAAACGTGGGGTCCAAACTATTCCTTCCATCTAAGAGAAAATGCATCTAGTGTCCAAGGGGCTGACATTAATTCTGCCATCGCAAATGGTTGGTCCTATTTCAGAATGTAATATTTCATGTAACTATCATCTTCTTCGTCATCATATAGCACTTATTAATTTCCTGGGCTGAGCAAAATAAAATTGCAAACACTCTGGACCCAAAAGCAGCGTCATCATCTCAACACTTGCAAAATGATCAGAGAGAGCAAAGAACTGGCAGGATCACAGTGGATGGTGAGGCCCAGGGGAAGTCTGGGAGACATAAATCACCCATCCCAGTCCTATACCTCTTTGCATATACCACTACAGTGGTCCTTACCATGCTGGGTCAAGATAGGGAGACAAATATCCCTGTTCTCGCATCTCCCACTCCACCCTCTAAAGACTAAGGGGGAAAAATAAGGCACAAGGAGAAGTCTTTTCTTAAAATAGATGCTGGCTACTGCAACTATTAAATATTAGAAAAACAAATACTTGACGTAGTATTCACATCTGGAAATGGGCTCCTTACCATAAATACTGCAAAATTTTAAAAACAGAACCATTGAAAACAAAAGAAATTCAAACTGACAGCAGATATTTATGATGTTTCCTTGAAAGGCCATTTCCATCACTGCAGAGATAAGTTAATATCGGTTACTCAAGATTTCAAATGTGTGAGCAAAGGGTCAAAGCAATGAGAAGTGTAGCTTCTCAGTAAAGTTAAAGCAACAAAGAAATTTGAAATAGAATAGATTCAGCAGGCTATAAAATCGGTCACATTCAAGCCAGTTACTTTACAATACCTGCTGATATTTAAACATAATAATCTACAAAAATTGCTTTCTTATCAATGACGTTTAATTGTAATTCTTACAATAAACAAACAAGGTAGGTAGTACTGACCGGTCCTAAAGATGAGGAAATTGAACCTATTTGAAGGACATTTATTTAGAAGCTACTACATGTCGGGCACAACGTTAGGTGCTGGAGGTATGGTGAACAAGACATATCGTGCAACTGGGCTCTGAAGGCATACATAAAAATAGAGGGGGAAAGATAAAATACGTGAAAATCACTTTATTTGTTCACTACAAATTGTTATGTATTGTGCCATAAATAAGTATTTGAGAAAAATAATAGTAACAGGTTACTTGATCAAAACTTGTTGCAAACAACAGCATATACTCAGCAAAAACTAAAGAAATAGTGATTATAGGCTCAAAGAGCTTGCAAGACAGTAAGAAATTACCAGGACACAGAGGAGGAGGAAAAAAGAAAGAAGAGAGAAGAGAGGAGAGGAGGAAAAGATAAGGGAAGAAAAGGTGAGGGGAAGGGTGGGAGATGATGGGGAGGGGAGGGGAGGGGAGGAAGGGGAAAGAAAAGGAAAAAGAAGAGAACAAAAATAGAAACCCGGAAAAGTATAGGGAAATGGGTGCTACTGTCGCATGATTTTTACCTTCCTTGTCCCATAAAACTGTCAAAAGCAAAGTTAAGAGACTAACTTTACTTTTGGTGGCTTTGTGGGGAAAAGAGGACACACATTGTAGCCCAGCATCAGCACAGGATGGAGAGTCTGATAGGACCCCATACTGCAGGAACATGAAAAGCGACACAGAATGTGAATGAATAGGACCAATTCTTGGAAGGGACTGCAGCCAGTGTTCAAATCACATGGACCTCCCAGTGAATCTCAAAACTTGGATTTGTTTGAAGATGTAGTCAAGCTAGTACTTTCCTTAGGAGCCTAGAAGAAGCAAATGGCAATCCTCTTTGAAGTAAAGCATTTATTCAAATGTATTCAAATTATTCCTACAAATAATTGTCACATGAGATGACCAGCACAGTGTCAAAGATAACCAGATGACAAAGGGACAAAAGACACCATGATAAAGAACCAACTGATAAAAGAAGCTTATGATCAAAATATTTAGAAATTGAGTTGTCAAATGCCCCTTAAAATAAGAAATCTTACATGTTTTGAGAAGCAAAGATAACCTTGAAAAGGTCAAGGAACAAGAAACAATAAAAGAACGGGAACAGGGAATAAGGAACAATAAAACATAATAGGCCGTCTATAATGAATGAATAAAACTAACCTTCTAATACTAAAGAATAATAACCAAGGTCAATCATTTTAGTTACCCTGTTTGGATGCCGCTGAATTTCTTGAATCTGTGTATCAATGATTTTGTTTTGTAAAGGAAAACTCTGTCATTATCTCTTCATTGCTTCAATCTTTCTTTTCTTCTCTTCAGAGACCTCAATTATTATTACTATTATTATTATTATTGTTAAGGCTAGATCTGCTACATCCCTTCACTCTCCCATATCTTGAATGTTTGTGTCCTTCTTAGGTAATACTCTAGGTGATTTCTTCCAATTTATTTTCTAGTTTACCAATTCCCTTATGGCTGTGTCTAATCTCATATAAAATCTACACTTTGAATGATTGTGTAGTCATTCTTCTGTTATTGTTTCTTTGTCATGCTGAACTCTGCCAGAGCCACCAATGATTTCTGTGGTGGTCCCCAATCGCAAGGGACACATGTGGGTTTAAAATGAACCAGAAGACCGTACAAGATAATAACAACAAGTTCTCAAATGTCTGCCACTGATGCCATTGGAAGTCTGGAAAGGAGAAAGAGGTCAACGTGGCCTAAAAACCTCAGGGCAGGATTTGCAGAGGAAGTAGAAGAAAGAAGTTTTGGAGCCGAGCAATATTTAGACAGCTGGAGGAAGGCAGGCCATGAGAGTTGCTCCTTTACTAAGCAGATTTGTAATATGCCAGATCTTGCTCAATCTGGAGATGATGAGATTACGTTATGATGTACTTCCTTCCAGCGGGAATCTATTGAAAGACAGACTCTGGCAAGATACTGCACAGGTCCTGCTTGGACCATCGACAACTCACAAGTTAATACTCAGAGTAGGGAGGCAACGAGTAAAGGCTGTTGGATGAACATCCTCAGAAAGGAATCAGAATTCCGTTTGATTCATGTTTCCTTCTTAACAACAGGAAGATAACATTAGGGAAGCTAACCCGCATACTGTTTTTCAGTATAAATTGGATTTCTCATGGCTGGATGTATTTATCGTCTTTCTTTAAAATCCCCCCACAAACCTGTGTGATTTTCAGCACAGGAAAATATAGCAAAAGAACGAGGACTTTGAGATCGGACGGAATTAATAATAGTCATTGCCATAGTCCTAGTCTGCTAAGTACTGTGCTGAGTGGAAGCTAAGCCTCCAAAGAGCTAAATCACTTGTCCAAGATTACACAGTGGTAATTCTAGCTTCAAACAGGCTGGCTTGAAATGGTTCCCTAACCACTCTTCTAACTTCTCAACATGATTGCAGACTTTAATGCCGGGTGAGCTCAGGCAAGGAAGTCAACTGGACTTCGGTTTTGTCATCTTCGCGGTGGAGACCATGAGACCTTCTAAGGATTGCATGAGAAAATATGTGCAAACCAGTTGTGTCCAGCTCCCCACTCACACACACTAGGTGCGGGAGGCTCCTAATTCTCACCCCATCATCTCCTTCTCCTGCACTGATCAGACACCCTGCTTGCCCGGCTGATGCCATCAAAGAATGAAAACTTCTTTTTATCTAAACCCAGTGGCCCCGAAAAAAGAGATAGTTACTCTGACCTGTTGGTGCTTTGATTTCATTTTGCCTCCGGGAGTAGAAATAATGACCACCAATCGTAGCAACATCCAGTAGGGGGATGGTATACATTTCCCCTGAGCTTTTATTTCTGTCCTGTTCTCATCCTTTTACGACTGGTTCCTAAAATGGGGGCTTTGAAACTTCCCCCAACCCTTCAGACCCTGACTCATCAAGGGACTCTAAAGAACATTCCGCACCAGGAGTTAATTATTTATTTTAAGACTACATTGCTAATTCATCTGCTCTGGGAGATGGAACAGAAAGAGGCTGATTCTTTTTCTCTTTGAGAACAGCTGTGTCCCTATACCACCGGCAGCTGCATTACAAATTGCTCAGCCATTAAGTGATTATTTCCTCATCATAAGAGCAGCTGAGATAGCCTTCTGCACCCCCCAACCCCAGTACAACCCTCATTTTTTTCCCACCTCCCCCTCCACCCTGCCCCGAAATGGGCCAGGCCCACACAAGTATAGTATTGGTTTCCTTCTTGCAACTGAAGCTTGTGACTGAGCTTTCCGACCGCTGATTATGTTTCAACAGCCCTTAAAGGCCGCAAAGGATGCTAGATCTCCGAACAACATGAAATGTCATCTAGGTCTCTTCCCTTATTTCGTTGGCAAGAAACTTAAGTGCAGAGAACACATCTGTTCAAGATCCCGCTCAGCAAACGACAGAGCTGAGTCTTGGCTTCAGGTCTTATCACTTCTGGCCCAGTGAAGTATTTTTTCCCACTAATCCGCAGAAGTGGGTCTCGACAATGAACTTGCCTCATCTTTCCCCAGTCACAGATCTGTCTGGTGTCTGAAGAAACAGGTACAACGGGGGCCATTTTCTCTTCTGGTAGAAAGGAGGGTAACATCAAAATTTTAGCAGTCTGCATATAGACTTTTGTACATGTGTAATTGACACGGAACATTATATTAGCAGCAGATGTACAAAATAATTATTTGCTATTTGCGAAACGATCACCACAGTAAGTGTAGTTAATATCCATCACCACACATAGTTACAACTTTTGTGTATGAGTATGATGAGAACTTTTAAAATCTACTCTCTTAGGGGCGCCTGGGTGGCCCAGTCGGTTAAGCGTCCGACTTCAGCCAGGTCACTATCTCGCGGTCTGGGAGCTCGAGCCCCGCATCAGGCTCTGGGCTGATGGCTCAGAGCCTGGAGCCTGTTTCCGATTCTGTGTCTCCCTCTCTCTCTGCCCCTCCCCCGTTCATGCTCTGTCTCTCTCTGTCTCAAAAATAAATAAACGTTGAAAAAAAAATTTATAAAATCTACTCTCTTAGCGACTTTCAAATAGACAATACAATATTGCCAACTACCATCACCATTATGCTATTTCTGGCCCGACGCGACCCCGCACATATCATCCTTTGGTTCATCTTCCCCTCCCCCCCTCCACACACACATTTTCTTTACCTATTCATCCATCAGTGGACATTTATGTAGTTTCCATGTCTTGGCTATTGTAAATTGTAAATTGGCTGTTGCCTTGCTACAATGAATGTGGAAATACGTCTTTTCGAGTTAGTATTTTTGTTTCCTTTAGAATTGCCGGATCATCTCGTGGTTCTATATTTAACTTTTCCTTATACTCAAAGATATCACCGATGTTTATGCCATCCGCCCACCCCAAACTCAGTCAAAATCAGGAGAAGTTTACCTTTTACAGGTAAACAGAGAACTTGAGGACGAAATTCGCCAGCGATTGCTGGCTGGCCTCTATTTAGAGTTCGATCAACTTTAAATCCCTCCTCTACCCCATACCTTTTCTATCTTTCAATATTTTCACTTTTAAGCTCCCTCAGAGTTGTGATTTCTTGATGTCTGTCAATTATTTCTCCATAAAACTGGGAAAAAATAATATGTTTTTAAAAAGTAAGGGAAAAGAAGAGTAGTGATTTCTCACTTGGATGCCTTTCACATGGCTGTAAGTGTGCGGTCCATGGAGCCACTGCATGGATTTCAAGGATCTGGGTGTGGGAAGCGTGCTTGTCTAAAATTGCAGATTCCCTGGCCTCTCCTTAGACAGACTGAATTGTGATTTCTGGGAGGTGTAAGGGAGTGGTTAGAAACAGACATCAGTATATATTTCCCAGTTTGGACCTGCCTCCACAACTTCCGGTAACCTGCATATAGATACAAAC
The DNA here is from genome assembly GCF_018350155.1 of Leopardus geoffroyi. Lineage (NCBI taxonomy): Eukaryota > Metazoa > Chordata > Mammalia > Carnivora > Felidae > Leopardus > Leopardus geoffroyi. The sequence goes on along the minus strand of NC_059337.1, from coordinate 12,630,039 downwards.
AAGATATCATGGGTGCTAAAAAGGAGATCTGCGGGTGCTCTAGGGGACCGCACTCCCTTCTGCCGTGACCACACTGCAAGGGTTCGTGCTGGGATCTGCTTGAAGGATCCTGTCCCCAGCTTGGGACTGCCCATTGTCCTAAGCTTAAATTTTTCACTCCTTGTCCCTGAGTTTCACACAGTCCCTTGCAAACATAACTTCCTCAGCTTTCACGCCTAGCGTTTCTCCCTGTTGGGATCTAACTAAAGTCTGGGGACATGTATGCTGTTTGTCTGCCCGACATTATGCTACTTCTGGCCCGACACGACACCACATGTGTCCTCCTTTGGGTCATCTTCCCCTCCCCCGCCACACACATGCGCATAGAACTGTCTCATGCACAGCCACCGGCTTCCCTAGACGCAGAACTCAGCAGAAGGACTGAGTTACCGTGCCAGTGGAATATCCTGCTTTTCCCATTTTCACTTGCAGAACTTTATTGCTTTAAAAATTGCCTTGTGCCTTATACCCCATTTCATTTACTCACGTTCATTCTTCCAGTAAAGTTCGGTGAAATGCGTGACCAAATAGTAACAGGAAAGGAGAAAAGTAATAGGGAAACATAAAAGGACAGAAGCAAATTGAGGACATGAGAAAATTCTAAAGAACAGTGAAATGAACGGAGAACTAGAGCCAGAAATGCGGAGCAGACATGAGGGTATAATAAGGCAGCGGGAATGCATAAAGAGACGAGGCACGGGCAATGGTCTCATGATAACTTTAGCTAATATTTATTGGGTATTTATGCCACATCAGACCCTGTGCTATGTGCTTTGCTTGCAAATCTTTGTTAAGCACCACAATAACCACATTAAATAAATACTGTTTTGATTTGCATTTTGTATTAGGGTAAGTGCAGCTTAACCAGACTTGGCACACACAGCCCATGCCTGTTAAGATATGCAAATGCTTTCATGTTAAGATATGCAAATGCCTCCTTACCAGTGGTGAATATGCTACCCCTGGATACTCTCCTGCCCTCTGGCTGCTCCAGGCCCATACGGGGTCACGTCGCCTTTGACTGTAGACTTCCCCTTGGTCCTTTCCCCTCCCTGCTTCCCCAATGACTGCAAGCACCTGCCTAGCAAGTATCTCCAGTATCTCTTCCCGGGTTAGGCTGCCATCTGATTGTGCCTCACCAATTTCATAGATTTTTACGATCATCCTGATTAAAAATTAAATTTTCTGGCTTCTACGTGGTAAGCCAGGGGATGAACTAAGACAGAAAAATTACTGGCAAAAACAAGAGCCAGATGGAATAGGTTGTACAAAGCCATAGAAATACCGAACTGGATTTCTGAAAGGAGAAGTTGAAAATGGTCATGTGATGGATAATTTTAACAAAGTCAAAGGGTCAGTTAGGAACTAGAAAATGAGCAGTGACTGTCCTCCTTCCTTCCAGCTAATGGGAAAACAGATTCCATGGTTTTCCCAGTCATCACGGTGGGTGCGCCCAAGCCGGAGGTTTCCAGACCTCCTGTTTCTGCTCTCTCCAGCCTTGCGAGGACCATGAAATTAGTTTCCATACTCTGTTGATAGCCCATGGCAGAGATCATGATAGCAACATACTTGAAAAAAGAGCAATTGAATAAATGCAAATGTACTAAACGTGTTTCAATGAAGGAAATGGCAATAAAAAATCGAGGCAAAAAATGCTAAGCCTTAGTTACAGCCCCAAACAATTTACATACTTCCCACCAACCCTCAAATTCAAGTCTTTAAGTGCAAGAAATACATTATGCAGACCTGATAATGAAAACCTATATTCCATAATTTGCAACCTGCTGGCCGTGTTATGCCAAGTGCATGTTAAACAGGGCATTCTTCAACCTAATTACATGCAATTTCTCCCCATTCTAATTGTGTTATGAAAATACATCTTTCTATCTCATTCATGCACACCCGGATCACTTTGCATTTTTCCTAAAGCATAGCAGTAAAATAAAACAAAACTGATGAGTTTTTATTTTGCTCTGCACCCGGGAATCCAGAATAGAAGTATAATGGGGATAAGCAAGTCCTTTTTTAGCCTCCAGGTCAGATGTTGGAATTTCTTAATTGTTTGCAAGGTTAGGATTGTAAATACAGCAATAGCAACCTGGCCCACAAAGATAAATGTCTAAGACAGTGATTCTCCACCAAGGGTCATTTTGCCGACCTCTCGAGGAACACTGGACAATGTCTGGTAATGTTTTTGGTTGGCACGATGGGGAGGAGGGGACTGTCATGTAGTGGGTAGAGGCAGAGATACTAACCAAAATCATGCAATGCTTGTACATGGAAAGTCAAAGAGTTTTATTTGAAAAGATACTGCTTTAGGCAGAGACAATACATACTCTGTGCTCTTGTCTATGGGAGCCATGGCTGATGGCTGAAGCCACAAGTGTACTTGCCACTTGAACTGTAACCCTAGAGGTTACGGTGGTCTCCTCCACTTGGAAGGCTGAGATAAGACCCCACACATGGTTCTGGAGGACAACCAGGCAAGGACAGCTTTGTGAAGTCCACCGACAACAGAAAAAGACACAGAGGTGGATGCAGCAAAGTCTTTAGAGAGCATGAAGGCGATCAAGTTGCTATCTGAAGTTCAAGAGCAGAAAAGTCTAAAGATGGGTGGCAAGGCCAAGGGTCTTGAAAGTAATTGAACCAATGTGGAGTCAGGACTGCCTACAGCAATAAAGGTTCCTGGACTACTAGGAGATTATCTATCTATGCGTCCATCATCTGTCCATCCATCCATCTAACTGTCTATCTATCTATCTATCTATCTATCAATCAATCTATTGATCCCATTGCCTTTTGTATCTTTGTTCATTCAAGACCAACTCTTACCAAAAGATGGGGGCTTAGAATTATGCCAATAATTTTTTAACCAAAGAAAAACTAAGCTTTCCTGGTTTATGCCTTTTCATATTGCTGCTGTCTGCATAGACTACAAAGCTCCCTCTCAGTCAGTTGCTAGGAAGCAGAGACACCAAAGCTGCAAACAGTCTCCTTATTCTGGATCAACACTTACTAAATGTTAATGGGATTGCAAATCACCACAAGATGTTATTAAAACAAAGTAGGTCTGGGGTGAGGCCAGAGATTCTGCATTTCTAACAAATTCCCAGCAGGTTTAGATGCTGTTCTTCTGTAGACCACACTTGGAGAAGCAAGATTCTAGATCTTAATTTACAACTTTTTTTTTTAACTTGGAATGGGAAGGACAATTTGGCAACAGAGGGGATACTAATAGACTATTCCCTTCTATTGAGCCACTGCCAGAATGTATAGAAGGTAAGTAATATGCTTGACAACATGCGTTTGGGGTGTTAAGTAAATATTTTAGGAAACTAAAATATGACTTTGCGCAAATATGAAATAAATTTGTATCAAAGATTTCCCCCATTAAATAATCAGTAAGATATTACAATTACCCAAGGAATAATTCACACAATACACACATATATGAGTGCCATCAGAAATGCTGAAATAAATTTACCAATAGATACAGAACTTGTCCATAGTCTCAGGACAATAAACAACTGTCTTCTACTGCACGAAATTCGTTTGTATTAGCAGAACTTTCTACAACCTACAGATTTATAAAATGGCTCAAAGATGCGGGCCCCTCTAGAATCAGATATCATGGATGTGTGGCTAAACAGAATGCCTAGGAACATGTGTTTCATCGATTTCAAGGTTTTTTCCACAATTTTTCCCGACAGGTAATGAAAAAGTCCTTCCCACCCTTTAAACTCTAGCATCATGCACGTGCTCATTTAGCTTACAGTCATAGCCTAGGTGTTCTTTGTCTTCTGGCTCTATTTCATGTTTTTTGCCTTAAAAAAAGAAAACACTTCCTACACACCTTCCTTGCATCAAAGTTACCTGTGTGTCTGCCCCTCACGAGAAGACAGACACCTTCCTATGCATGCAAACATCCCTCTTCAGACTAGGCATTTCCTGAATGGAACTGAAAAGTGAGTTTTGTGACTATACAAATATGCATTTGTACATCTATATAATACATGTAGACAAATATATATATACACAAATAAATACGTATATTTGTATATATATATATATATATATATATATATATATGTATGTGATTATATTCTATTTTACATATGACTCCTGGTATTTAATAATATTTTCTTCAAATTGTATTCTCCAAAGGGAATTTGAAAAACACACCAGAAATTATAAAACACAATTCTGCTGGAAAAGGCTTTTGAAGATACTTAATTTTTATTTTTATACACAGATTTTTTTAATACAGGTTCACCTATAGGCAAAATGATCAAAACGTTGAGTGAGGATAAATTTGCTTTGGTTTCCTGCTCAGACTTCATTATCTGAGTTCCCTGAGTTCTTGGAGGCTCAGAGCATCCCATGGCCGGGAGGAAATCAGATAAAGTCAGTGGATGTGAACGTAGGGTGAACTGACTCTTCTACAAGATGACATGACAAAAATATTCCTAACGTTGGTCATTCTTACTCCAAAGTCATGGCAGAATTCCAGGGATGTAGATAGAGGAAGCTTTGAGAGGAGGAGAGTTTATTTTTTTAATTAAGTTCCAAAACTATGTGTGTATGAGCTATCAAGCCGTAAAAAGACATGGAAGAGGGGCGCCTGGGTGGCTCAGTCGGTTGAGCTTCGGACTTCAACTCAGGTCATGAGCTCGCAGTCCGTGAGTTCGAGCCCCGTGTCGGGCTCTGTGCTGACAGCTCAGAGCCTGGAGCCTGCTTTGGATCCTGTGTCTTCCTCTCTTTCTCTGTCCCTCCCCCATTCATGCTCTGTCTCTCTCTCTCTCTGTCAAAAATAAATAAATATTAAAAAAATATCTTTTTAAGACATGGAAGAAACTTAAATGCAAATTATGAAGTGAAAGAAGCCAATCTGAAAAGACTACATCTTGTATGATTCCAACTCAATGACATTCTGGAAAGGGCAAAATTATGGAGATAGTAAACTATCAGTGGCTGCTGTGGGTTGGTACGAGTGGCAGGGGGCAGGGAGGAGATGAATGGGTAGAGCACAAAGGATTTTTAGGGCAGTGAAAATACTATGTGTGATACCAAAATGATGGATACATGTCATTATACATTTGTCCAAACCCATAGAATGTACAACGAGAGTGAAGTGTAAACAAGGTGACTTTGGGTGATTATAATGTATGAGTGTAGGTTCATCAACCATAACAAAGGTACCACTGTGGTGCCATGTTAATAATAAGGCCGGTGGGGGGCTATGCCTGTGTGGGCCCAGGGGTTATGTGGTAGATCTCTGTACCTTCCCCTCAATTTTGTCGTGAAGCCAAAACTGTTCTAAAAATATAAAGTCTTAATAACAATGATGATAATAATAATAATAATAATAATAATAATAATAATAAAACTGAACAAGAACAGCTTCAGGGAAACAAGAACAAAAGTAGGAATACAAATTCAGAGGCTGGTCTACCAAGGTGGCTAGAACCAAGGTGTCCTGGATCAGATGTAGAGTTTCTAAGAAGTGTTTGGATTCTCTTTAAATTTAAGCCATCCTCCCTGTGCTATTACAAAATGCCCCCAACCCTATTCCTTTCTCCAGTTCCCTCCCACCTACCCCACTCCATGCTGTCTTTGTGATGGATCTGATCATACCCCAGCTTTGCTTTCGCGTTCCTGGAGGTCTCAAGATGAAGAGAAAACTCTAGCCGAAGACCTAGATCCTCACTGAGGTCTCCCAGGCTCTTCCAGCCACAGGAGACCAAGGCTCATTCCTATGTAGTCAGTGCCTCCCGGGGCTCCGGTGTCTCTCCATTTCATTTTTCTGGAATTTCTATACCTTGTGCACATTTCCTCCCCTCTCCACCTAGAAAATTCCAGCTTCTTGGTGAGAGACACCTCAAATGTCCGCACTTAGGTTGGTCATCCAGGTTTAGTAAGGGGCTCCTTCCCTTCTGTCCACAGAGTAAATTTCATTTTTGTAGTAATTTCTAAATGTGTATGTAAATATTCTGTCTTAGCTGTAACAAATCTGCTGTAACAGATCACCCCAGACTGGGTGGCTTGGGCAATAAACATTTGTTTGTCACAGTTCGGGAAGCCGAAAGTCCTAGATTAAGATGGCAGTATGGTTGGGTTCATGATGAAGGCCTTCCTCCTGGTTTATAGACAGCTGCCTTCTTGCCGTAATCCTCTCATGGTGGAGAGACAGCTACTTAGCCCTCCAGCCACTTATTATAAAGGCACTAATGTCATTCACAGAAGTTCCACCCTCATGACCTAATTGTCCCCCAGAGACCCCATCGCCTAATATCATCACATTGGGATTAGGGTTGCAACATACGAATTTGGGGAAAATACAAACACTGAGTCCATTGCATGCTTTTATTTTATTTGATCCAATGTATACTTGTTTTTTTTTTCTACTGAAAAACCATAGTATGCCTTAATGGCACATCTGTCTTCTTCACTCTCCCGGTATAGGATTTGACCTATTACTATGCACTCCATAAAAGGGAATGAATCATCAAAGTACAGTTTTTTCCTGGAACTGAGCTCTGTGCTATAGAGGCCACATTGCAAGGAGATGGGGAAGTAAGTTCCTGACCTTAAGTGACTCTCAATATAATGAAGAGGAGGCCAAGAATTACTAATACTGTGGAGTATCTGGGTCTAGAAGCCCTGAAGCCAGTGATTTGGAAATTATTTCAGGTGAAGTGGAAATAAGAATTGAATAAACTTCTTTAGGGTATTGGTTCTCCCATATGATATACTCAGGTTACAGCGAAGTGAAAAAAACAAATGATAAAAGGTAAACACTGCGGAAAAAAAAAAAGTTACCTCCAAGGCTGTGTGTGTGTGTGCGCGCGCGCATGCACGTGTGTGTGTGTGTGTGTGTGTGTGTGTGTGTGTCTTATTCATGTCATTGCTACTGGAAACTATTAATTTTAGGCCACTCCTCTCATTTATTATCATTTTTGTCAAGAGTATAATGCTTCGTGTGTTCTGAACACAGTGTTCAAACCGTTGATTTTTTTCAATATTCTACCGTGTTGGCTTTCCAGTTCACATTGATTTGCCACCTTGTGAGAGTGAAAAGGAGAGGTTTGAAACCGCTGTTTTCACCGAAGAAAGAGGAGCATTTGAGTGTCTATTTCAAGTTAGTAAGGAGCGCATTCAGGTTATATTACCGAGACAACTACCTAGCAATCTAGAGCCAAATAAGTGTGATATTGTGATTTTTAATAAGAAATACATGCTTGGTCTTCCTCCTGTTTCTACATTGGAGCTTCTAAAACACTTGGGATTCCCTGAGTGGTGAGAGAGATCAAGGTGTTTTTTGCCGGGTTCATGAAGTGACTTTGGGGAGGCCCCTAGGTCAGCTAAAGATGGCACCTGGTTGCCAGCGGAAACAACTCTGTGATTGGAGGGTTGGAACCTGCAGAGTCACCCCCTGATCTCCAGAGAGGAGAGAGCGGCTGGAGGTTGAATCAATCACCAGTGATCAATGATTTAAGCCACCGTGCCTTGGTAATGAAGCTCCCATTACAAACCCAAAAGGACAGAGTTGGGAAAGCTTCTGGGTTGGTGAACAGCTGGATGTCTGGGGTGGCGGGCACCCTTGGAGAGGACATGGCAGCTCCTCGCCCTTGCCCCACGCCTTGTCCTATGCATCTCTTCCCTCTGGCTGTTCCTGAGTTATATCCTTTTATAAGAAACCAGTAATCTAGTAAGTAAAATGTTTCGGAGTTCTGTGAGCCGCTCTAGCAAATCAGTCAGAACCCATGGCGGGGGGCGGTCATCGGAAACTCCAATCTGTACCTGGCACGTCAGAAGCATAATGGCAACCGACACTAGGACTGGTGTCTAAAGAAGGGGGTGGCATCTTACAGGACAGGACTGAGGGAGGTAGTGCCAGAATTGAGTTGAATTGTAGGACACTCAGCTGGTGCTGGGGAGTTGCTTACTGGTGTGGGAAAACCCCCTTCCGGCCCTCCACATCGGAATTGGTGACCAGAACCTTTCGGAAGTTAGATCCTTACCTCATACTTCATGTCAGATTTAATTACTGCTGATCCAAATCCACATGTAAAAATACGAAATCATTGAGATATTAGTGAATTTTTGGTACCTTTGGAGTGCGAAAGGCCCAAGGCTGTCCAGTGTGGATGAAAAATAAGAATCTTTATGAATCCACGTGGGTCAATTAAAATTTGCTTCGCAAAACTTCACCGTAATGCAAAATGCAGAGTATAACAAAGCAGGAGAGGCGTATGGGTAGGGCGGCGAGCAAAAAGCTGTATTTGAGAGTGGAAGTGTCACGTGGGGAAAGTGGGCACAAGTGGGGAAATGGAGCACAGAAACGCTTTTCAAGAAGTTTGGCTGCACAGGGAGAGAAGGAATTAGAGTGGTCTTGGGAAGGAAATGTGGAATCTGGAAGTCTTCTTTTAAAGAGAGTCTTAACATTTAAAAGTCAGTTGGGAGTGGGGGGCACCTGAATGGCTCAGTCCATGAAGCATCTGACGCTTGATTTCAGCTCAGGTCATGACCCCAGGGTCGTGGGACGGAGCCCTGCCTCGGGCTCTGCTGACAGAGTGGAGCCTGCTTGAGATTCTCTCTCTCTCTCTCTCTCTCTCTTAAAAAAAAGTCGGTTGGGGGATTCAGTTGAGAGGCTGAGGGCCACACCACCGTACTTAATGGGACCACCCCTTTGGTCCTCACCTAACCCGACCGGAGCTCTCGACACTGTTTACTCTCTTTCCTTTCGATAACACTTTCCCTGGTCTCCGGGCACAGCATTCTCTGTATTTTCTTTCATCCTCTGGCTTCTCTTTCTCAGTCACCCTGGCAGGTGCACCCTCCTGCACCTAGCCTACCTGATGCAGTTCCTCCGAGCTGTGACTGGGGTCCCATCTGTCCTCATGACCACCCTGCGAGACAAGCATAGCCACACCCCTAGCTTCTAGTCCCATCTAAATTCTGATGATTCACAGACGTCCTTCAGCCAGAGCTTCTTCTCTGAACTTCACACCAGGTATGTAACTAGTCACACAAAATCTCCATTGGAGGCCTGCCATATGGATCGTATCACGTCCAAATAATGTCCAAAAGCTTTGATTGTCTTTGTACCCTAACCCAGCCCTCATCGGGTGTTATTTCTGTGAATGACCCTTGAACCTAAATCTTAGAGGACAGAAAACTAGGAGCCATTCTTGTTATTTCCATTCCCTTCATTTCCTGACACCCGACTCATTACTATTGATTTCGTTCGCTAAATAATCTGGAAATCTGTACAGACATCTCGATCTACACTGCCAAGAACCTAGTTAAAGCTCTCAGCTACTCTTGCCAAAATAGCTGATAATAATAACAGATATTGTCTCCAAGCCACTGTCCATCTGGCGGCTGGGAGATCTTTAGAGCAATTTCCCACTGCTCTGAGAATTATGACAAGATTCTGAAGGTGGCCCTGGACGATTTCCCATTTTTCCATTCTCTTCTTGCTTCGCCCTCTAAGCTGCTCTCCAACCTCAACCACGGTTGCCTTGTTTCAGTTTTTCAGAAGTGCCATGTCCCTCCAACTATGGGGTCTTTCATGTGCTAGCCCTACCTTGAATTGTTACACGGCTAAAAGCACCATTTAACTTAAAGCGATGTGATGCTGACGGCTTGTCTTCCCATCCTGCCCCGTTACACGAGGTACACGTGACAGAGCTCCAAGCAAAACAAAAATTGTCCGTTCACAATCGCAAGCTATAGCATCCGCAGGCTGGCCGATGACCTTGACTTCCGCAGAGCTCACTTTTCAGGTTTTAAAGCTTAACATGACGTTGAGAAACAATCCTTGGTTGATTTGATTATCGCTAATCTCTTTCAATGTTTAGAGTAAGCAGAATTCACAAACTTAAAAACTCTTGTTCAACTGGGAATCTGGGGAATACGATCTTATTCCAAAAGACATTTGTTTTAATGTCAGGGTGTGGAGCAGACAGAGCCCAATGTTGAAGGCCAAGGCCATCTGTGTGTTTTAGTATCCAGAACATGTGTTTGGACACTCACACCCTGACACACACATACTCACGCCCCAGCACAAGGGGAAAACAAGACACCCTGGGTGGCTCCTGTGTCTGGGGATTAAACAGCATGAATCCTTTCTGAATATTAATCTTGGAAGCCACCAGGTGACCCTGCCTTTTTGAAGGTCCTGACAATGACTTAGGGAAAAGGATTTAGTATTTTAGCAAAGAAATGCTGACGCCTTTGTGACTGTCTTTCTGTTTCTACTCTTTAACTTTGAACCACACCTACAAGAAAGTTATTGAATCTCAAAATCATCAAAAAGGCCTAACTAAGGACCATAGGACATACCTCAGAGTGGTGTTTCCTTTTTTTCTGGTCAATTTTTTCTGTTGTTCGGATTTGGTGAACTTCAGTGAAAAATTCTCAAGTTTAATGATTGTATCTTCTGTCATATGCACTCAACTATTGAACTTTCCAGCAAATTTTTATTTACGTTACTATATTTTTTGGTTCCATAATTTCCATTTCATGCTTTTTTCTAACTCCTCTTTCTTTGATGAGATTTTCTTTTTGTAATTTGTTCTATTTGTGGAGAATTTATAGTTGATTATTGAAGCATCCTTATGATGACCATTTTAAAACCCTGGCTAAATAATTCTAGCATCTGATTTATCTCTGCGTGGTGTCACTTCATTGCCTTTACTCATTCAAGTTGCATTTTCTGTGGTTCTTGCATGACGAGTACACAAGGTATAATTTTCTCTTATATCCTGGACATTTTTGTCTATTATGTTAAAAGACTAGCAGCCCTCTTCAAATCATTTATTTTAGCTGGCAGTTGCCTGTTTTGGTGTTAGCCTATAGGTCTTGGCCAACTTTTGGGGGCTATGGTTCGGACAGAGGTTTAATTTGTAGACTTTGCTGTATTGTTTTGGTCTATTTGGTTTATCTAGTATTTCTAGGGCTCCCAGCAGTCTCTGCTTGAGATTATGAGGACGTGAAGGAGATTAGCCCAGGCCAGGCCATTATTGTGATTGGGTCTCTCTTCCACCTAATCTATAGCTTGCTTCTATGCCTCTGGATTGGAGACAGAGTCTTGAATCTGTGCCGACAAATAGGCTTCCAGGCAGGGCTGCTCTTAGTAGATGAGTTCCTCTTGTCAGCTTCACTTACCTACCTCCATATCTCTTAGTGGGTGTAGGAGTGCTGACAATACTGACTCCATCTTTGACATTCCATCTTGCTAATGTCTTCTCTTTTGGCCTCGTGTTCTGAGTCCTTTGGAGATTAATATACATATCTTAGAAATGCCCACCAAGACCAGGAGGTGGGGAGGCTTGCTTCGGCCCTGGGTAAATTTGTTAAAGATAACATACTCTCTCCCCTTCCTGCTGCATAGATGGGGCTACAGGATCTAATTAGTTAGAAAAGGATTTAGTATTTTAGGTGCATGAGAACACTTTGATGTCACTCCAATACTCTTCTGCATGGCCCCTTGCTCTATAAACTTGGGGATTAAGGTCCAGACTTTGTGGAGAAGAGCGGCACAGTTCTGGATCATTGTGTGCCTCACCCCACCCCCCTACCCCCCACCGTCAGTTGGTTACCCTGAATAAAACTGTGTAAACTGTATGGAGTAACCTGCTTTATTTTAAGTCCCAAAGTGCCTCCTCAGTGGGGAGGACAGTTCCTCCTCCCCAACCATCTAACAACGGAGAAGGAGGATCAAATACGTAGATTTCTATTCATCTCCCTTTCTGTTCTTCTCCTTATTAAATGCCCTGTACACGTGTCGATTCGCCACTATTGGGATTTTACCCACACCTGTGTGGGAATAACGTGCGGTTTTATATAGTCCCAAGGATTTAGTAACCCTTTAGGTCATTGCTTCCATTAGATGGTCACCTCAGGCTGGTCTTACCCCATCTCAGCTTTCTCCCCAGAAAATAGATTTTGACCTGTTGATGGAAATGCAGAGTCCAGAGAGGTACTTAACCTGAGATAAGTTGCCATAGGCTCTTCCCCTACCTCCCGTTGCCTCCCTCGATTACTTCTCATTTACGTTACCTTTTATACTTTGATTGTCTTATTTATTGTCAGATATGACAGTGACGTTCTGCCACTGCTTTCTTCTTAGCATGAAGTAACCCAAATGGCCAACACCAAAGATTGCCTCTTCCTCCGGGGTCTTTGAGGATGAGTGGAGTTAAGACGCTTTTACTACCATGGATATCTTTGGGGGCATCAGCGACACATCTCCAAACTAGGGAAGCGATACAATTTTGTTCAGACATTGTTGATGTTTCTGATCAATCCTAATGCTTTTGTGGCTTGTTAAATTGGGAACTACCTGGTGGGACACCTCATGGAACTGTGTATTCTGGAAGATCTGGCTTCTCTTTCAATGACTTCAGAGCCAACATCCCCCAACCTTTCCTTTCTTTGAGTGCTACTGATGTATTTTTGTTGCACTTTTCAAACTCATCTAAAGCACTGACTTTTAGGTCTTAGAAGAAGGAACATTGTGAGATTTGGCTTCTCTTTGCCCTCCTGAGCCACTAGTTTGTGAATCATATTAGCATTATAAAATTTCATGCTCTCTTTGTGGATCATATGAGGGTTATGATCATTGTATGACAGAGAGATGATGGGGGAAGCTAATGTTTACTACATAAGTCATCTATGGAAGGTTCTAGAATCTGGGTACTTGACAGCCATTATTTTATTTCAGTGTCACACAATCTATTTAGCAGGTATTCTTACTGCCATTTTAGGTACAAGGAAATAAAGGCTAAAAGAGACCAACATGTTCACCCTCTACATAGCCAGTGAACAAAGACTCAAACCCATGGCTCTCTGACTTTATGGAACTGCTATTTCTATGCACGAGGACCCTCTTGCTGACTTAAGTGCCATGGGCATCTGACAGAAATGAGGCAGGGAAATCAAGTTGAGCATCGCCAATTTTATGAAGATAATATATGTCATCCCTTTCACTCACTAGAGATCATTTAAAGATCATTCAATGTCAAAAGGAAGCTTTCTGGTACAATAATCCAAAGTGAAAAGAAAATAATTCAAAGTGAAAAGGCAGTTTTAATCATACTATGGATGACAGTTGAAAGAACGAGCAATGAAGGGGACAATTTTTCAAGAAGTTTCCTAGCTTCCTATGACGTCAGTCCACATATTCAGAACAATCGTTGTGAATAGAGAGGTTTAGGAAGCCAGGCATAAGGACATTGCCTTCAAGCATTCCTTCCTTGGAGAATAATGGTAAAGATAACAGGGAAGGGTAGGTTGCAAAGTAGAAAATCTGTATGACCAGCCAAAAGCACAGCTCACGTAGGGTAATTTTTCAACCTGGTACCACAGGGCTGTCGCAGTTACAGCTACAGATCCTGGATCTTCTGCTTCGAAAGAAGGTTACACTTTGGCCAAATGGGGTGCTATTAGCACAGAGAATAAAGCTCACTGACTTAAGAGTTTCCATCACGGCTCTTGTCAGGAAAAGTGCTCTTTTCCAGCCACACCTCTTGTTGTATCTCGGTTTGAGGAGAGAAAGTTCTCCATTAGTCACCAAAGCAAGTTGGTGCCCGTGAGCTCTGGTTGTTCTCTCAGTTTGGGTCATCAGGGTTGCAATGAAGCCAGACATGGGGAGTGAACCCTAATCCCTCAGAGTCTGGATGGCTGTTCATGGAGAATTTAGTGCTGACTCAACAGATAGGCGCCAACATGTTCCTTGAGGGAGGAAAGAAAAGGAAAAATGGAATCAAGACTTACAAAAACCTCAGAGCCTTTCTCTATTTGTACAAGAATATATAGGAAATTGACATACATCCAACATATTTCTCCAAACATTATACAGGGTTTCCAAAGTTGAATTCCATTGTAAGAAAATATATTGAGATGTAAAGGACCTGTCTCTGGGTGTCCCGGGATCATGGGCAACTCCATTTTTCCTCAGCATACATATTTTCTGACTTTTCTGCAACGATATTACTTATAGAAGGGTGAAAGGGGGATAATAGTGGGAAGAGAATCAGGTAACTTCAAACCTCATTACCTGCTATTCCTCAACTCTACCTTGGTGATCTTGGTGGCTAAAGCTGAACTCCTTTCAGTGTATTTACCACGGATCAATCAGATGACAAGACTAAAATTTAAACAAACAAACAAGCAAATGAATAATGATGGGAATGTGCTCTTCCGTTTTGGTACCAGGAAGTAAAACGAGGTCTTCAGCAAATAGAAGATCCTAAATACAAGGAAAGAGTGGGAGAAACCACCCCAGAGAGGACACAGAGGAAGTAGTTAGTGCTTGGCTCACGTATGTGTCATACCCATAATGGAGTTTCCGTCCCCTTGTCTGTAACTGGTTCTGGAATGGGTGTCTAAGCCTATTCCGACCCACGAGTCTGGAATCGACCAGCCAGAGGGGGAGGATGACTTCCAGGCTGCCAGAGCAGAGACCTATAAAGAGCTTCATTATATCAGACAAGCCCTGATCAGCCACCTGCCTCCCCTGCTGTAGGAAAGAGTGCCTGTCATCATCGTTTGAGCCACCTTGAGGTGTGTGGGTTACTTCCTGCCCAAGGTGCCTTATGTGAGTGAACGCTAACTCAAACTTCCCCTTCTTCACAGTTTACTAGTACTTGTTTCCTTTTGTAACAATTGGGGCACTGATTCCTACATCTCCGTATTTCGTCCTTACTTTTTTTTTTTTATTTGTTGTTCTTCTTCAATATGCTGTTGCACTTTCTGATTTTCTTATGTTTGTGCACGTTGTACATTGTAAAAACAATGGGATTTATCGCCTTTAGCTGGAGGATTATGTACATAAAACACATACTAGCATATTAACTTCTTTGGACCAGTCGAGTCCACTGAACGGGAATTTTCATTTATTTGAGGAATCATGTCCCAATCTTGCTCCGGAGCAAAAATGGCGGCATGCAATCTAGCTATAAGGGAACGCGCGTGCACACACACACACACACACACACACAGTTAGTACTTTTTCTGTGTTTTCTTGCCCACTTGAAAATTTTGAATTTTTAAATAAAACACAAAAAACAGAAAAAAAAACATAAAAAATGACTTGCATGTCCAAATTAATAAATTAATAGGTATTAACATTTTGCCAATTTTGATTTAAAGTGCTTTACATTAAGGAGTGCCTGGATGGCTCAGTTGATCAAGCGTCCACTCTTTTTTTTTCTTTTAATGTTTATTCATTTTTGAGAAAGAGAGAGACAGAGTGTGAGAGAGGGAGGGGCAGAGAGAGAGAGAGGGGCAGAATCCGAAGCAGGCCCCTGGCTCTGAGCTGTCAGCACAGAGCCCAATGTGGGACTCGAACCCATGAACCGCGAGATCGTGACCTGAGCCCAAGTCGGACGTTTAACCGACTGAGGCACCGAGGCGCCCCTCGAGCATCCCACTCTTGATTTCAGTCAGGTCATGATCTCAGGGTCGTGGGGTTGAGCCCCGCATCAGGCTCCGCGATGGGTATGGAGCCTGCTGAAGATTCTCTTTCTCTCTCTCCCCTCCTCTGCCCTTCTCCCCTGCTTGTACTCCCTCTCTCAAATAAAAAATAAAGGGTTTTACATTAAAAAAGAGGAAATTAAGGGTACAGTGGAAGTATATTCCTCCCCAGACCCACTTCTTTATTTTCCTTCCCAGAAGTAAATATAATAAAATATTTCTTACAAACATTTTATTTTATGTATATGCCTCTATGAATAAATTATAGTATCACTTTTTCTTTTTTTATTGATGCATAAAAGATCTTTAATGTGCACACTAATATTCAATCTGCTACATGTGCTGCGCATGTATTCTCTTTGTTTATAGCTAGTTTGAAGTTTTATTTGAAGAAGCTTAAAATTTTATTACAGTGGCTTGCCTTCCTTCCTTCCTTCTTTCCTTCCTTCCTTCTTTCTCTCTTTCTCTGTTTCTCTTTCTTTCTCTGTAGAGATATCTTTCATTTGCTTTATTAAGCTTATATATATTTTAACTTGTAGCCTGTGTTTGTTTTGTCTTGTCTAAGAATGCCTTTCTTACCGCAAAATCTTATAGACCTACTTTTTTTCTTGCAAACTTTTAGAATTTTAGGGGGGATTTGTTTGCATGTGTGTGTGTGTATTTATTTCAAATATCTTTTTTAAAAGCCTTTTAACTAGATTTTATTGTTTATTTCTAATTAACAGAATTGTGAGCAGAGGATACAATGTGTGTGAGATTGATACTTTTGTTTATCAAAATGTCCTTTATGGACATCTTTAAAAATTTTTTTTTAATGTGTTATTTTATTTTTGAGACAGAGAGAGACAGAGCATGAATGGGGGAGGGTCAGAGAGACAGGGAGACACAGAATCTGAGGCAGGCTCCAGGCTCTGAGCTGTCAGCACAGAGCCCCACGCAGGGCTCGAACTCACAGACTGCGAGATCATGACCTGAGCCGAAGTCAGAAGCTCAACCAACTGAGCCACCCAGGCGTCCCCATCTTTTTTTTTTTTAAGCTACACATGGACTTGAATAGAATGTGGTTTCTATTTGGTTGAATGTATATTTATATATAAAAATTATGCGTTTGTACATTTATGTATAAATGTGCAATGTTATACATTAACATATTTATATATGTGTTATATATTATCTATAAAACACAAGCAACATATTATGTAGATACACACATATATGTATGCATGTATATTATAAACTTATATTTAGATCTGTATACGGGCACACAAACAATTGTTAGAGGTGTTTTTCAAATTTTTCGCCGCCTTACTAAATTTTTATCTGCTTTGTCTATCAGTTTCTGAGAGGTGTGAATTGCAATGCACTATGGGAATTGTGGTTCTGTTAATTTCACCACATAATTCTATCGTTGTTTTTTTTTTCACTACCCATTTTCAAGTTATATTTTATTTTTTAAATTAATGTATTTTTTAAATGTTTACTTATTTATTCATTTTGAGAGACAGAGAGAGCCAGGGAGCAGGGGAGGGACAGAGAAAGAGAGAGGGAGAGAGAGAATCTTAAGCAGGTCCATTCCATGAACCACGAGATCATGACCTGAGCCTAAGTCAAGAGTCAGAAGCTTAACCGACTGAGCCGACTTAACCGACGGGCACCCCTCAAGTTATACTTTTAAATACAAGCAATTTCATGTTTTCCGTATCTCTGGAATGATCACTACTTTTATCTTATGATAAAAACTTAATCCCTGTTTGTACCTTTCAACACTCTTTACTTCCAATCGATTTTGTTATTCTGATATTTATGAGTGTAATTTATCTAACATAATCTAATGCTTAATATAATCCAATTTGTTAATCTGTACCAACTTTGTTTCAAGTTTATTTATTTATTTTTTAGTGATCTTCATACCCAAGTGTGGTTGGAAGTCATGACCCCAAGATCACGGCTCACATGCTCTTCCGACTGAGATGACCAGAAGCCCCGCCTGCTTTGTTTTGATTAGTGTTTCTTTAGTGGACGCTTTTCCTCCGTGATATTTTACACTGTCTATGTTATCTTGCTTTAAGTATGTTTCTTATAGGCAATTACAGATGTGATTCTGATCTTACCCGTTTTCCGTGTTCATCGTTATTTTAGCCCCACCTTGTTTCCCTTCCTCAAAAGCCATTATTAGTTTTTATAATCAAGCAATGCTAATTTATATTTAACAATTATCTGGTCATTTTCTCGTGTGCCGTTCGTTTACGTTGAATTTTCTTTTTCCCGAGATTCTATTTCGTTGTCGAAAATGGTCACTATTTTCTTCATCCTACTGCAGGTTCTGTGCTTCTCAGTTGCTAGTTATCAATCTTCAACTTTTGCATCCTGTAGCAGCCCGTTAAACCTGAATTAGGTTAGCATAGCTAGCAGGCAGTTTTGAATTTGTCCCAGCCAGGGGCCCTATACAGTTCATTAAGACAAGAGCTTTTGTTTTAATATCTTTGGCTTGGGTCACGGTACCATATTAGTAGCCTGAATTCAGAATTCACACCTACTTATGGTGCTGGCCAGGCTGCCTCTTTTTCCACCCTGGGGCTTGGGAGGCAGGCACATTTCTTTGCCAAGGACAGGAGTCCTCACCTTGGGCAGCAGGAAGCCCACCCCCCGTGCCGTTCAGGTCTCTGCCATTCCCTGGTTTCCCCCATGGGACCGTTGGCTTCCATTTCTTTACGTGGTTGACTCTGAGTTGCCTCTCCAATTCTTGTTCTTGGGGACTGCTTCTTGTGGAGAGTTTAAATTCAGGTATACATTTAACAATTTTTAACTTATTCTTTTTTAGCTTTTCCAGCCACTTGAAATTAAGAAGACAATTTCCACTGGCAGCTTCTTCTGCCTAACTGACCACAGGTCTCTTTAGCCTCGGCCATATTAGCCCATAACTCTCTCTCTCAGAATCTGCTACTTAATGGGGCTGATCTGAACAGCTCAAGATGGGAGAGACCCTTATAACCCTGCTGTGTATGTGATGTTTCACTTCCCCACTCACTGAAAAGTGGGACATCAAAAATCAGCTATATCCCTGCTCAGTGTCCCTACATGCGACTGGGTCCTTGGGCTACGTGCCCACTATAAGAAGGACTTTAGGCTACTACTGTGGCATCTTTGGAGAAGAGGCCAATATTACCCATGCCCTCCAGGCACTTCCAACCTGAGTGTTTTGGAGTCTGTGAAATACCATGCATGGCCTCACCACCTCCTTGCTTCAGTGAGTCTCCACACGCACTCCTGTGCCTGGCATTCAAAGACTCTAATTTGCTCCCTTGGGCCACAGGGAACTTCTTATAGTCCTGTGCACTGAATGTTTGTTTCACATGGAGAAACCCTAATGTCCAGTGCAATGGCATTTGGAGGTAATTAAGTCATGAGGGTAAAACCCCCATTGTGGGATTAATGTCCTAATAGGGAGAGACAGTAGAGAGAGCTCGCTTCCTCTCTCTGCTACCCACCAGGTGAGGACACAGCCAGGAGGTGATGATGTGCAAACTAGAAACTACCTTTTCTCGAACCCTACCATGCTGGCACCCTTATCTCAGGTTTCCCAGTCTCCAGAATGGTCAGAAACAAGTACTTGTTCAAGCCACCAGTCTATGGGGTGCTGGCCTAGCAGCTTGGACTAAGATGCATAATTTCCTGAAAGCAGCTTCATCTCCTTCATGAGGATGCTTCTCCACGTGTCCAGCTGACTTCCCCATCCCTGCCTTCTTAAAAAACTTGCACTCAGCTTGCAAGGCTGACTTCAGGGACCACCACATCCATCTATCAAAACTTCCTGGCCCTTCCCACACCACAGCCAGGCAGTGATGAGCCTTCTCTCCAGGGCACCTTTAACCTCAAATAGATACGGATATAGATATAGATATAGATATAGATATAGATATAGATATAGATAGATATAGATGATATAGGTATATGTTTATAGCTGTATATAGAGAGAAATCTATATATATAATATAGATTTATATATTAATATAAAAGTTTATTAATATTTTCCTTGCCACCTAAAAACAAGTATAGGCAATTGAGGACAGAGAATGTGTATTACTTGGTTTTATATCCCAGGCACCTGTCATAGTCTCTGGTGCAAGGCTGACATTCAATAAAGCCGTGTTAAATGAATAAATGTGTATTTATCTGTGTGAACAAAGACTTCTGTTTTCCTTTCTGATCGCTACCTGGGGTACAGCTTTTTGAACACAGATCCCTAGATCCCTGCCCCAGGCCTCAAGGCTGAAACCAAGCCCTGAACTTCAGGTCAGTAAGCTAATAGCCCTAGTCATGGACTCTTCCCCGCCATCCAGTCCATGAACGAATCCATTGTTCATGAGTGTCTCATCTGGAGCCTGGGCTGCATCTATTCTTAAGGTTCAGCTTTCTCTCTCCATATGTCAAGTAATCAATAGAGTAGGAACAGCTCAGGTAAAATTATATAAGGGGGTGTGCAAACTCCTAAATGGTAAAAGGAGCCAAGCGCAAAGAGCCTCATTTTTCCCCAACGCACAAATACATGAGGATAGGCTTGATTCATTCCATTTTTTCCCACACCTTCTATGTTCTGGTACTGTGCCCCAGAGAAAAGGGTGTAGCAGTGAGAATGGCATGCGTGACCCTTGTCAGATCTTTCTGGACCCTACAGCCTGACTAGGAATAATTTAAATGGATTGGACTTCTAACCCCAGATCTTATCAACTATGACTGCAAAAAAAATGTCATGTTTCCTATTTGAAATAAATCAATCTGTAGCCATCCATTCCAACAGATGTTCTGCCAACAGTCTTGCCCTCTGGGGTTATTGACCTTGCACCTTCATGATCCTTCTCTGCCCTCCTCTGCCCTGCCCTGCGCCCCAGGCAAGCCTCCTGCCTTAGGGATTCCAGCTAACAGCAGCCATAAGGAAGTGCCTCTGGCCTGAGAGAGGATGGGAGAAGAGGGAGGTGAAGGGTTTCGATCCCCTTAGGTCCTCCTTGGTTCACTCTCCCTCTAGATACATCGTTGGCCTCAGGGCTAGCTAGAACTCTTGCTACCTCTGGGAACAGCGTCCTCGCTTTGGCCCTTCTACCTTAGTTTGGCACCAACTTTCTTTTTTGCCAGCCCAGGATGCCTCTCTATCCCTCTCTATCTCTATGATTCCTGATCACCCTGATAGCTGAGCTATCCACGTATCTCAAGTTAGGCCTTATCGATACAGCACGCTCCGTGCTTCCCAGTGTGATTTTGGTGCCCCAACCAGAAGAGACCAGGATGTTTAAAATTGGGGCTCCTCCATTGTCAGTCTACAGGCAAATTCTGTGCTGACACCTTATCTTTGCTGACCCTCTATAAAGCCCCTTCACTGGATCCTGTCCAGTCATTCTTTGAAGGCACCAAGTGCTTCCTGCCGAGACCTTGGTTGATACACGCATCAAGCTGCCTTTTCCTTTTCCCTCCCTCCATACACAGGCACACACACGAGCACACACAACATGCTCCCGTGATGGCTGAAGAAACTCAGGGGAGTCACCCAGTTTCCAGTGTCCTTGTCACTTTCCCTGTGACTCACCTTATTGCAGAAGCTAGGTTACCTAGGCAGATATAGTGCTGCCCCCTTGATACAGTTCCTTCTCTTCGGAACTTAGCTATGATTCCTGTCGGTAGGTTGAACCGTGGGCTCCCATAATATTTGCCCCAGTCTTCATCCCTGAAACCTGTGAATGTGACCTTCTTGTAAAAGGGGAGGGGGGCATTTGCAAACATAATTCAGGATACTGAAATGAAGAAGTGGTCCTGGATTATCCAGTGGGCCCTAAATCCAATGACAAGTGTCCTTATAAGAGGAAGGCAGAGAAATATGTAGAAGATATAGAGAAGAAGGGAGGCAGTGGGATCATGGGTGGTCAGGTTTATGCAAATGCCCAAAGGCCAGCAGAAGCTGGAAGAGGCAAGGAATGGGTTCTTCCCGAAGGGAACCTCCAGAGGGAATGTGACTGTGCTGACACCTTGAGTTTGGTCCTCTGGTCTCTAGAACTGGGAAAGAATACATTTTTCAGCTACCAAATTTGAGACAATCTGTTACATTAGCCCTAAGAAGTTTATATAATCCTCCATCCAAGAGACACTGGGCAGTCCAAACCTGTAGCCCATTCATTGTCACCATGTTACCATTCTGAATTCACAGAGGCAACTATGGAGGTCCCTCCCCACCTGTGTTTAGTGGCCATAGATGCTCAGCCTCTCACTTGACCTGGGTCTCAATTATGACAGCTCTGAGGGATCACTCTTTCCAGTCAAATTCAGAACCATGCTCCCCAGGCAGGTCCTGGGGACTGAGGCAGGATCGTAGCATTGTCTCACTCTGTGCCCTCAGGCAGCTGCCTCGTTGACAGCTTGATCCCTTCTGGAGAGCCATGCCCACTGTCTTGGTGAACTTCACTTTACAGGCCTCATTTCAGTTACCTCGAGCCTCGAGAAACTGATGTGGCTCTTGAACTCATTCCATCAGAAGGCCGTAGGGCTGCTATTTAAATTTGCCCCATCTCCCTCTGCCACCTTCCACTTTCCTGCCTTCATGGGGATGGACACGGGAGGGGCGGGACCTCACTGGCCAGCTCAGGCCACAGCACAAAATCACTTGCTTTGTATTTATGCAACCAGAGAACCCGCTCTGCTACAGTTTCTGAAACAGAGGAATTGCTGGGGAGATAAAGGCTCTGCCTTTATGGCATCTTAAATGACACTCCTACACTTCCGAAAATGTGCCACAGGGAACACGTAACTGAGGATAGTGAGCAGGAGGACCTAATGAGTTGAAGGAACTAGAAAACTTGATTCTAAGCAAATGTCAGAGATTCCCTGAGGACCCCCCTCATCACTTGGAAAGGACACAGAGCATGCCCAGAAGAGCCAAGTTAGGGGGATGTGTATTGGGGGGTCAGTTATTATAGGATGGTGAGGACTGGAGAAATCTGGCTCACATATTCATTCCTTCATCCGAACGTTTATGGAAAACCCAGTGTGTGACAGGTATTTGCCAGTGGCTGAAGGAAAACCCACACCCCCACGTAATAATTAGAACTGGTCTCTGCCCTTACAAATGGAGGCAATCATGTAAAGCATGAGTTATTAAACATTACGGATGCTATGATAAAACCGTACTGGGTGCAGTGGGAGCAAGATAAAGAGAAGCCGAAAATTCTATGGGAGAACGACACTCGTTCATGCACTCTCAGTGGGGGCTATGTAACCCCTAAGGGGGCAAAAATTGGTGCTTGGGGAGGTAGAAGCAGAAAAATCTCAGATATTACAATAGCTTGTGGCCCTCCAAAGGACTGTAGTACATAAACAGATACACAGCACATTTGTGCTATTAAAATTTTATGGGGTGAAAATTAGGGGGAAAAATGTCTTAACAGTCTCCTTGGGAGAACAATAATGAATAAAAATGGTTGGAAAACATCATACGAGGTCAATCTTTTTAAGAAGGCTCTTCCCCCCGACGATGTGGGAGGAGGAAGCAGAAGAACAGTACGAGCACAGGCCTGAAGGGGTGAAAGGGAACAGTATCACTGAGCTAGCAGGGATTCTCCATGCAGATTAGTTTGATTGGAGATCCAGGACCAAAGCTTGCAGCAAGCATCGAACTTGGGGAGGCAGATGGGCCTGATTCCACCCTGGCTCGTCTCAGAAGAGCTGAGGCTGCTACGCCGGATCCAAGGCCAGGACCTAGGCCAACAGCAAGAACTGGCAGTGTCCGTCGGTCCTGCTGCAAAGGCTTTCCCCTTGGCCTTGACCTCTTTGACATTGATATTGACTGGTCCAGACCAGGTTAGCTTTGGGCTCCTCCCGGCCGAGGGCTGTCCTTTCTATTTCCACTAGTCACACTGTCCTTTGCTCTCGTCTTTCCATCCTGCCTCCTGTGCAGGGACTCCCAGCAGGCTTTGTGACTAGAATGGCCTCATCCTGGTTTGCACAGGATTTGGGATCTGTGGCACTGGAACCGGGACAGTCTCAGGCCAACCCAAATGGTAGTAAGACCTAGGTTATGCCTTTTTGACCTCCCACGGGTACAGCTAATGGGCGGCTAAGCGTCTCTCCCCTCATGTTCCATACTCAACTGTTTAAGCACCTGTTACTTCTTCCGGGCAGTCTCAGCCTTGACTGCATATTACAATCACCTGGAAAATGTTTACAACTCCTGCCGTATAGGCCACACCCTAGAACAATTAAATCAGAATCTCTTGGATTAGAACCAGACGTCCATATTTTTTTAAAGCCTCCCAGATGATTTCAACATCTAGCCAAGGTCAAAACCACTGGTTCAGAGCAACAGCAGGGCAAGACTATTGGAGCTAAGCAATCCCATTGAGTTGACTCTAATTTGGAGGGACTGTAGAGTTTTTTTTGGTTGTTTTTTTTTTTTTTTTTTAACCTTGATGGTTTAACACACATGCCTCCATATAAGGGTCATGAGTACCGGGGTCTGTCAATATTGTTGGAAATTAGAGCCATTAAATCAAGAGTTAAAATGGAACTAAAATTAGATGTCGAAACACTTTCTTTTTGGTATCCATATACCTCTGGTTTTTGTCTGCATGGATTCCTTCTTGGCAGGTCAGAACCAATGGAATGGGGCAGTCTTGGTTTGCAACAGTTTTGTCACACGAAGAGGAGCTCAGGTCTAAAAGCAGCCAGTGACACTTAAAACTAATGGGTCACTGCTGTCAGCAGCTGGTAGACTTCTCTGAAGTTGGCATGAGTAATCTAAAATCATTCCCATCAATAACCTGCCTTGTGGTGTGCCTCGAGTTGTCCCTGGGGATGCTGTCACTGTTTGGAAGGATTACTCATCCATCTGAACGATTAGCATGCATAGGATTGCTTGCTAACATATGAAAGAAATGAAAAAAAAGAATTAGTTGGTAGCTGAGTGCAGATTCACACACAAATGTCAGCTTTCAGAACATCTATGAAAGCATTAAGTAGGCATTGGACTTCGGCACAGCAAATATTTCTAGGGCCTTCCATAAAGTCAGCCTTATCATTAGCATTTTTTTTATCATCTAATGATGGCCTAAAGCAAATAAAGAAGAAGCAATCTCAGCGCCCTAGAATCACAAATATATCTGAGGTGGGATTAAGTCTGATTCAAGGGGCATTCAAAAATATTTCTCCTAAGGATATTCTTTCACTAATGGGTCTTAAGTGGAAAAAGAACCCAGTTGTACTTTTCGGCCTCTATGACTATTTTGTCATGGGGATAATACTTTGAAAACATTGAACCACTACATTTAATCCTGAGACATCTCTAATGCTTGGGTGTCCCTTTATTTCACGTGAACAACCAGTCTGGGGCACTCAAATCATACGCCCATGAAAGAGAGACAGAACATGAAGCCTCCTACCCTAAGGAACACAACATTTCGGAGTATTTCTAAATAGACTAGAAGTAAGTAGAAATTCTGCTCCTGCTGAGCACTAAATGTGTGAAAAGGAAGAGAGACAGAGGTGAGGCAAACCAAGAGGTTCTGTGTCCTCAGGCCTGCTGTGGCCAGAATCCTGGAGGGGTGGAAACCAGTTAACGTCTGGGTAAAGTCACCGTCCTTCTATTCAGAATCACATGGCCACTGGCGAGGATCTAATTAGCCCTGTGAATTGTGGATGATAGAGAGTGGGGCAGCTCCAAGTGACTATTAAAAATCTTGGCTTATGTACTTTTTGGCTTATATGAGTGGTTATTTCGTGTAATAGAAGCCACATTGCTGATTATGAGGGTTCATCAGAGCTATATCCTGTATGAGTCTCTGTAGCCATTAGGGTGTATTAAATCCAGAGTACGCAGGCCAGGGCCAACATAATGTAGCATAATGCAATGCACTCCTGGCCCCTGTTCCACGTGGGATGTTCACAGCAGCAACGACAGAGGGATAAAGGACCAGGCTGATAAAGGGCAACACCTCAGAGACCAACAGGTCCAGAGGACAGCACTGGGCCCATCCGCATAGAGCTTGGACATCTTTCCATCGCTTGACCATGAGGTCAAGCGAACCCACCCCTCCGTGTACCCGGAGGTGCTCTGTGGTCAACAGTGAAAAGTGGACACAATGTGAAAGGCTGAGTCATAATCTGAAGGGGGATTGGGTTATTGGAATGACACTTTGCAAACTTGAAGAGGTTGAGACGCATCCATTTATCAAGTTCGTGCTCCACACTACTAACACCTCTCCCCATCCTATGCCCACCTCAGCCAGGATTCAGTGAGATAGGAGAAACATTAGAGCAGTTACAAGAAGAGAAAAGTACACTTTTACCAGAAGCAGCAAAGAATGGATTCTTCAAAAGAGATGTGGCAAAACTTACTTCATTGCTGTCAGGAACGCCATAAAATTACGGCCGTAAACATGGGTAAGAATATGCGTGGTTCTGGTGGGTTCACTTTTTCATCCAGAAAAAGAAATCCACTAACTAGTTTTGGAAATAACGTGCCCCCCTCCACCCAGATATGTAACTCACACATCAGCATTTCTGTTCTCCAAGGGCACTTGCCCCATCACACATCTGGGGATGGGGAGTGTCCCATTTCTTCCCACTCTGCTTGGCTGTTCTGGCTTCACACTGTGGGCTTCTCCACTCATACTTCACATCCATCTCCCCATTAACCATCACTCAACTTTCCCTGGAAAGCCCTCAAATCCTTGTTCCTTGGCTCCTTCCCAAATGCCACTAAACCAAAACTGTATGCAACTTACATGATTTATCCTAAGACTGGAAATAACCAGACAGAGCAGGAGGGGATGGCCCTTAAGCATTTTATTAGAAACCTTTTTATATTCACCCCCCTCAAATCTGAGCACTGCATCCCCAAATTGAAATCTATCCCGACGCAGCCCCTCCCAGAGAACCACATTTCTTCAACTTTGAACCGTAAGGTTTCTTACCCTCGTTAGAAAAGTTTCAGCCCCTATCCAGAGAGACTTTTTTTCCTCCCCTTAGGGATTTGCCCTTCCAATCAGGGAATCTGAGGCTCTACAATTCCCTCAAATATATTTCCCCAATTGCGAATTATTCAGCTTGTTTTAATGAAACGTGCAGAGGGCTGGCCACGAGAAATGCATTCAAGCTCCAAGTCCAGCAGCACCTTCCAGGAAAATGTTCACGTTCCAGGGTTCCGTTTTCTCCACTCCTGTAATAGGGACATACATCCCCTCCGTGCCTTCTCCGGGAACTCCTTTGGTTTCCTCCTTTTCATTTCTGGACAAAAGTCACACACAACTGTGTACGCACAAGCATCGGTTCCTCTGGCCAATTCCTGGAAACAACACTCACACACACACACACACACAACTATGCACACGTATGTAACAATGCACACACACACACACACACATACACACGCACACACACACACACCCCTCCCAAGGACAAACACCAATGCCTAAAGAGAAATTCCACTTATAGTTAGAATGTAAAGAAAGCAAAGGACTTTCATTTCCATGGGAGCAACAGAAAACAGGATGAGAAAAATAACCACAGTTTCCCACAGGGTCACCAAAGATGAGGATCAAACGATGTTTTTGAGGAGTCCAAAGGACAAGCCTTTCTTAGGCAAGAGAGACACATGGCAATTTCCAGAACTGGAGGCAACAGTTCGATGTGCCCTGGGCAAAAAGTAAAACAACCCAAATGCCTTTTGCAAGGAAAATGTGTAAACACATCGTAGTATAATCGTACAATGGCGTATTATTCAGCAATTAAAAAAATGAAGTATCAAGGGGCGCCTGGGTGGCTCAGTCGGTTAAGCATCCAACTCTTGATTTCGGCTCAGGTCATGATGTCACGGTTGATGGGTTCAAGCCCCGCATCTCCGTGCACGGACAGTGCAGAGCCTGCTTGGGATCCTCTCTCTCTCCCCTTCTCTTTGCCCCTCCCGGGCGCTTTCTCTCTCTGTCTCTCCCCCCCGACCTCCTTCTCTTCAAAAATAAATAAATAAATCTTAAAAAAAATGAAGTAACGGGACCTGTGACAATATGGACGAACCTCAAGATTATTATGCTAAAGGGCAAGAAATCAAACATACAAGAGTGTCGAGTGTATCACTCCATTTTTCTGAACTGCAGGAGCAGACAAAACTTTATGTTGATAGAATTCGGAAAAGTGGTTGCCTATGTGACACGGGGATGAAGGGAGGCACTTTCAGGGGTGATAGAATTTTAAAATATTTTGTCTGGGGTATCACTGACACACGTGTTTAATTTATCAAGATATATCAAATTGTACTTAAGGTCTGTACAGGCCAGTCTAGGTCAGTTCTGCCTCAGCTAAGACACACACACAGAAATGTAACAAACCGCATGCTTCATAGTTGTGCATTTCACTGTACGTAAATTACACCTTAATTTCAAAAAAAATAAGATATGTACACATCCATAACTTTTTCTTAGATTTACAATATCCTCTCAATTAATTAAAGGAACATATTCTCCGTAATACCTTACGTAGTGTTGTAGAAGTCCTGTCGTAAGCATTTATCAGACGTGTGTACCAAAACACACACACATAATGAAAGTAGGTACAGCCACCAAGGCAGGGTGTTTCTTGATCAGCGGAACTAGATGCTCAATTCTTCTCTGCCATAACCTTCTGGAGGTAAGACCCGGGAACACCAAACAGAAAGGGCAGGAGAGAATTCTTCAGGGGTCTGTGTGCCTGTCTGAACAGCCAGGCTGGATTGCCATGGTTGACAGATACACTATTTCCTCTGTGAAAAAGTGGTCCACAAATGCAATAAATCTCTTGTTAATCCAGTGACAAGGGGTCGAGTCTGAACTTTGGTTCTTAGTCTCTGGAACAAAAGAAAAGTTCGCAGAATTCCACATGGTCTGAAAGGGAGAGGACAGCAGTCAGGCAGGAGGCGAGGACTCATTTGTTGGCAATGTTTTCTTCTCACTTGCCTGAGAGATTTTTCCAACAGTGACTCTTTCTCCCATGCGCTCACCATCCAAATGTACAAATATGAGCTGGAAACGCTGCGTACTTTGTGCTCAGGTTGAGGCTGGTGAGACACAGAGTGGGGCACAACCGACAGGGGTACAGAGAAATCGGACCAGAACCTATAGATGAAGTTCACCTTAGGACCCACACTTCCGGATCTTGAAGTATGTGATCCAACCAGGTCCCTGACTGTTTCTGCAATTCTGAGATGGGCTTTTGCTAACCAGGGGCCAAAGGACCCTACCTGATACCCTGCAAGATATATATTTGTTGAAATCATGTGTGGTGTTTTCCTGGGAATTTACAATCACCTTTTGGGAAAGGTTCCTCATTGTCACACGACGCCATAAGAATGCTCTCCTACATGTGTCTGCAGAAAGGCACGTTTCAACCAACATATTTCACAACAACATATCTTTCTGTGCAGAGTAAGCACAAGAAAGAGCGTGAGGATTACTTCCTGAGTGGCTTATAAAAGAACTTTGCTAATGAGTTTGCCAGAATTACCTAAAACTGTATTAGTGACATCTTATCTTTAATCACGGTTCTTGGAAAAGCCATGTAGGTTATATAAACTGGTCATTCACCGACTGGAAGCATATGGTTTCTCTTTGAGTAACAGTTGTTCTTACAAATCCTGCGAGGATGATGGCGGTGGGGAACCAGGAAAACCCATCACCTTGCTGCATATGGAAGCTATCTCAGGCACCCAACTGCAATGCCTGCTTTTCACTGCATGAGTCACTTCCCTTAATCATACTTTATGCTCTCCAAAAATAATGCGGAGGAAGCATACATTATGTACTTAAAGATATACCATCTGTTTTCCTTCTCTGCCAAGGCAGGAATTCCTTATTGAAATGAAAGCCTCGGGTCATCATAGGAAGCAGAAAGCTAAGATAAATGTCTTTCCTTTTTTGTCTCCCCCTCCCAAAGCACATGTACATAATATTTCCCATGGCCACTCAGTGAAACAAGTGGATACACTTAACTTTCACACACACTGTGTTATGATGTATAATGGGTCTAGCATGGATGGACGGGACTGAGCATGGTCCCAATTGAGACAGTTGCTCTGAGTGCCTTCAGCTCTGAAATGAGTAGAGAGAGACCATGCTATGGAAACGCAAGAGAAAGACCAATGGGGGTGAGGTGGGCTAAATGATTCGTCTGGAAATCTTTTCCCCTTTTAAATGCGGTGGTCTCGGCTTCTGTAGATAATCTTCTCCAGCACAGACAACCCTATTAAGAAGCATAAATTTCCGGGAGGCCTGGGTGGCTCAGTTGGTCAAGCGTCAGCCTCTTGGTTTCGGCTCAGGTCATGATCTCACGACTCGTGGCTTTGAGACTGCATCGGGCTCAGCGCTAAGAGCATGGAGCTTGCTCGGGATTCTCGGTCTCCCTCTCTTTCTGCCTCTCCCCTGCTCGGTCTCTCTCTCTCTCTCTCTGTCTCAAAAATAAATAAATAAACATTAAAAAGAGGAAGCATAAATTTCCAAGGGTAACACGTTAACTGGCCGATCTATTCTCTATTTTTAACAGCTCCCTAATGCCTTTAAAGCAACTCCTTGTTAGCTGTAGAATATGACCTACCTACGAAAATGGTATTATTTCTTTGGACTTGATAGCAATGAATGGCCTTGAGTTAGAGATATGAATATAATATCAAGAAAGTTTTATGTTTCAAATAGAAGATAAATTCATCCCCTTGGGCACCTGGGTGGCTCAGTCGGTCAAGCGTCCACCTTGGGCTCAAGTCATGATCTTGCAGTCCGTGAGTTCGCTCTCTGCCCCTCCCCCACTTGCACCCTGTCTCTGCCTCTCTTTCTCAAAAGTAAATAAACATTAATTTCTTTTTAAAAAAAGAAGATAAATTCGTCCCCAAAATATATACAGCACAGCTTGTCTTGATTGTGTCTGAGCACGGAGCTCTCCAGGTGTTTGTCCATTGACAATGCAACATGGAACAAAAGAAATTCGCAAACATGTTTAACTAGCGTAGTTCCTGGTACAGAGTTGGGGGGTGATCAGTGTTGCCCTTTCCTTCTTCCTTCTCTATCAGAAAATCAACAAGAACTTTTTTTGGGAAAAAAAAAAACCATTTTAGTGGAAACTCACAAGAAAGAAGGGTTTGCGTAGCTGGAAAAGTTGGGGATGGAGGAAATTCCATGCTGAGACAAGACTAAGCAGATTCAAATGAGGAAGCAGAGACCAGCAGGAAGTATCACGTGGTCGAATGCATTTAGAAAATATGGTGGGAAACATCTCTGGCAAGACAGGCAGGTGACTGGTGAAGAAACAAATCTTGTCATAAAGCAATCTTTCATCAAACTATGTATTATGATGATGAATATCTTTTACATCCTCACACTGTGTGGAATATTCCAAGTCATTTTTTATGCTATGAATATTTACAAGTGGAGATTTCTCTTTGTCGAAGAACATGGAGATCCATTATTTAAGGTCGAGCAAGTCTGTAAGAAGACAAGAGACTACGTTTTCAGGCCACCCACTCATGAGCTCAGAAGCTGATAAATCCAGCAATGATCGTCATTTCATCTCAAGGTTATTTCTCTTCTCACAAAGCTTGCTACTCTTAGGGATATTTGATAAAACAGTATGGAACAGAGTAAGTACTGGACTAGCACAGACCAGAACCTAGCACAAAGAAAGTGTTTAGTAACGTATTTTCTTGGGCATAGACTTGATGTCGGTCCTGGTCTAGCCTTCTTATTAATTGGCTGGATGCCTTTGGGAGAGGCTTGTAAAACAAAAATAAAAACAAACCAAAAAACCACTAAGCCTCAGTTTGAAACCACTAAGCCTCAGTTGAAAAAAAAAATTGGGATTATAATCCCTACGTCACAAAGATGCTGAGAGATTACCACTGGATGGAATACACAAAAGAGCCAAGCCTGACCTCTGGCCGTAACTGATTGGCTCATGATTCGTGATTCCAAGGTCAGGTAATGGTGGGTTGGGGCTCCTATCTGACCCACTACACCAAATCACAACCAGATCGTCTTTAAGGATTCTGTCAGGATAAAATGTCTTCAATAATCACATTGGTGAGGAGTTCCTTTTAATAAAGCCATTCTTTCCGCCTAGCTCAGAGAAAGGAGATGTGAAAATAGCACGTTTCTATAAATATCCTTTCTTCTTTAGGGAAGATCTGTAGCTCTGGCCTCCATTTTCTCATCTGTAGGATGGGAACTGTAGTCACATGAGTGCCTAAGCACCTCTTCAGGTTTAATTTTCTGAACTACATTTTATTGTGGACAAGATAGATAGAGAGAGCCAGAAGGACTATACACTTTTTTTTTTCTGCCTCAGCATGTTTTTTCTTTAAATTTCTTTGTTATCAAAAAAATATGTTTGACTTTAGCTTCATAGTTTCATTTTCCTTAATGTTCATAAAGGTCCTATGAGGAGGAATTTGCAATATTCACTTATTTTAGATAAAGGAACTGAGACTCAGAGAGGTTAAGTAGCTTGCCCAAGGTCACACAGGAAATGAGTAACAGCATAAAAACACGGATGCAGATATTCTGACCAAAATTCTTTCTTCTCTACCGGGTGTCCCAGGACCTCAACATTCTGGGGACACTTATTCAGGAACCTTCTACAGTTTTAAGAAGTTGCTTTGGATGAAGAACTCTCAGATCCATTTTTGTGTTTGTATTTATAATCTTCCTGCCAAACCAACAACGATCATTTCTCTTTGCTGTCAATGTGCCTACCTGTAAGAGTCACTTCTCTTTGATCTTCTGAAACTACTGTGACTTTAAATCCACAGAACACAGGTAGACAGAAGTGTGGGGGGGTGGGGGTGGGGGAAATGATGCATCTGAGGGGTGGTGCCTCTCCAGGTTTCTCCTGGAGTGAAAGCTCACAGCCTTGGGCTTTCTAGATGTTCGTTTCATACCTTGCTTTCAAGGTCCTGTTTCCCTCTTTGATGCCCAGGATAAATTAGTTGAACAGATAGGAGAAGTCCCGGCAGATGAGGTTTGGTTGTAAAATGATTGGTCCTGTGGTCGGTTGGTTGCACGGATCTTGCTAGTGCTTTTTTCTGCTGGGACACTAGACTGTGAGCTCGTGCACAGAATGTGTCTGTCTCACATCTTTCTCTCTCCTTCCCAGCACAGAGACACAGCTGCTGTTCCTTCATTCATTCATTCCTTCATTCCTTCATTCAATGTACAGGTTGTGAGGCTGTTATATGCCAGGTGCTATGCTCCGTGTTGAAGGTTGCACGACTTAAGAGGAGATTCAGACCCTGACCTCAAACTGCTCCCAGTTTAGAAGGGTTGGGGACACTCTCTCTGCCCCTTCCCTGCTCTCTCTCTCTCTCTCTCTCTCTGTCAAAAATAAAATAAACACTAAAATTTTTTTTAAAAAGTAAAAGAAGTAGGTGTTTTTCAGGAACACAACGTAAAAGAAAATGTTCCAGGTAGAAGGAGCATCACACGCACAGCCAGGAGACCCCGGGAATAAAGCTGCTATGATTTGGAACTGCAATGAAGTTGTCGTTCCTAGGGCATGAAGCAGTGGCATGCTGGCGAACTGGGTCTCTGGGGAAAAAAAGAAAAAAAGAAGAGAAAAAGCCTTGTTTGCAGAGCTCGCTGATACACTAGGGACCAGTCCTCCCACCGTCACAATTTCAAGCTGCCTGCAGTCTGACAGCCACCTTGCAAAATGCCTGAGTAGTTACCAATCGCCTCTCGTGTTCAGCTTCAGCACACAATCGAGGGGGAGAAAAATCAGACCCTCCAAAGAGAGTCAAATAAAGCTGTCCCACACTCTGCGATAAGCTACCGTGGTGTAGACCCCCCTCCCCCATGGCCTTAATGCCTGCTCCACAACAACCCAGCACGAGGAACTCAGCCTCTTTCCTTGTTTTCCCCGAAAGGGCACACTCAGGGCACTGGTGAGCATAGAGCTTTGTATTGAAGGCTTGGTGTTCGATGGCAGGAAAAGGAACAACAGAGCTAGACATCGACCTCGTCCTTTACAAGTGTCCCAGCCACCCTGCGTGACCCAAGTGCTGGGCAGCCGGTCCATCTCTCCCGGGTCCCTCCCCACAGGATTGCCCTGGTCCCCTTCTCTTGGCTTCTCCAAGAAATTCAGTCTCCCCAGTTCTGTCAGATAGAGTATTTGATCTCCCCACCCTGTACACCTCGTGGCCAGTTTGCACACTCAGACGCTCGGCTGTGAACTCGGCTCGGCTTTGCTAAACTCACAACACTGAGCAAAAGTGGTGTTGCTGTTGGGTCCCACCAGCTAGCCACACGGGAGAAGCCAAGCCTTAAAAATGCAAGCTTCTCTTCATCTTTCCTGCCTCCCCCAGTCTCTGTCCTTAGAACACTTTCTTATTAATAAAAATGATACCATCCCCTACCCTTTATGTCTAATTCTAAGTCACAAATTCTTTTTTTTAATGTTTATTTGTTTTTGACAGAGAGAGAGAGAGAGACAGAATGTGACTGGTGGAGGGACAGAGAGAGAGAGAGAGAGACAGAATCTGATGCAGGATCCACGCTCCAAGCTGCCAGCACAGAGCCCGGTGCGGGGCTCGAACTCACAGACGAGATCACGACCTGACCCAAAGTCGCATGCATAACCGACTGAGCCTCCCAGGGGTCCCCCAAGTACTAAGTTCTTACGCTCCCTGACTAAGCTACACGTGTAAGGAAGGCAGCAAGTACCAATGAGACAGTGGACCAGTATGTAAGAATATCACACACTTGGGAACAGTTACTAAACGTTTCACCTGTTGTTGGACTCCTAGAGCTGACAGTCACGGGACGAAGGGCAACTATGACCCAGACCTCTGCCTGTCCCTTTAACAAACAAACTAATGAAACGAACTTTTGTTTTATTCCACTTTGTTCTGGACACTTCCTGTTGATGTGATAAAATGTTGATTTGAAACCAACGTTTTAAAAAAATCTTTCGCAAGGTAGGACCAGTTCCCCAATCGATAACGTAATTTCCACACTGCCTGCTCTGCAAATTCCCTTCCCAAGTGATATAAAAATGTGTCCTGTCCCTCCCAGGGAGCGTGAATGTAGCCAACAGCCCCCTGGTTTGATTAAAGAGCGTCTTTACATTTGAACATCCCTACAATTGCCAAGGGATGTTTCTATTATGCTTACAAAGAGCTGAGACTTGATTGGAGAAAAAAAGTTTTTTGTTTTTTTTTTTGTTTGTTTGTTTGGTTTTTTTTCAGCAGGAAGAACTTAATTTAAAAATCCCCAGAGCAGTGCTCAATGAGATACCTCCCTGGCCAGACACAACGGACCATTGCTTTGGGGCTAATAGAATGGATTGGCATCTCCTTGGACTTCTCACACTTAGCAAACCCGAAGAGTGAGACGAATTCCAAACGAAATGACAGGTGTGCCGGGGGGGAGCTCCGTGGGATGTGTGGCTCAGAGGGGTGCCTGAGCTCTTGGTGACATTTAGGAAGCTGTCTGGGAAAAGAGAGAAGCTTAGCCATTGGGCCGGATGCGCTTTGGATCCCTCCCACTCGGGCTGTGTCCGGTGCCCGCACATATTAGGCGTGGCTTTGTGTGCACAGATCCCCCTCCCCCCATGTCCCCATCCCCACCCCCACCCCCGCCACTCCCCACACAGGCCGAGACAGGCGCGCTGCAAAATAACGCTCCCCGTTTCCCTAACGCGCCTCGCTTGGCTGCTGCAGCCCTAAAGCAGACCCAGGGCAGCGTGGCTCACATGACTTTCCTTTCAGCAATCCCTTCTAAATTAAATGCCAGGTGTGAAACAGGTTTTCTTCTTTATGCTCCTCAACTGTGAATAAACAGAAATTCCTGTGCAAGTGCAAGATAATCCGTGCATAATTCATCCGGGGGCTTCGTTTTCCAGATGTGCGCGCAGCCGCCGGCCGATTCCCATGTCTGTTTCTTGGAGGCGCGGTGGTCCACGCGGCCGGATCTGACTCTGGCGCCCCCGCCGCCGGGGCTACAGGGCGGGCTCTCCTTCCACCCTGGCCCCATGGCCAAGCTCCCCGCTGTGCTGCTGTCCCAGCTCCTCTCTGCTCTCTGGCTTTCACGGACTTTTCCTACTTTGGAGCTAAAACTGAATCTACCTTTGTAAGGCGGACATCTCTGGTTTGGCCTGCGGAAGGTGCCTTCCAAGGTTGGGAGGGAACTTGTGAAGTTTTCAGGATTATTGTTGATTGTTCACTGGGAGAGAAAGGAGGGAGATAACGGGCTTCCTCCCACCACGTGTGTGTGTGTGTGTGTGTGTGTGTGTGTGTCCGTGCATGTGCCTGCTATGCGCAGGCCCACCTAAGCACTTGACTTATGTCATTTACCCATAACCTGTTACGAAGGTCAGATGCCTCCTCAGGGCCGTTTGGCATCCTGTCCACCCGTCTAACCATCCTCTAGGGAAAGGAGGGGTGGGTTTGACTGCTGCCTCCGCGTTCTCTAGCTGTGTGACCTGGGGAGGCTAGCCTAACCTATCTGTGTTCCTTCTTCCTCGTCTGTAACGTAAGGGTTGCAAGTGTTGTTGCCAGGGTCAAAGAATACAGGCAAAGTGTTTAAAGCAGTGCCTGGCAATAGTAAATATTTAGTAAATGTTCTCTATTGCGGTTTTAGCCTTGCTAGTCAGCACTGAGAATTGCCACTTGTATCTTTATTTTCAGCTATAAAAATACTGAACCTTGGATCCCCTCCATGTCTTAAACTAGGGGCCCAGCAAAACTCGTAGGCATTATGTTTGAATTCAGATCCTGTCGACTTCACGCTGGACTACACCACCTTTCTCCCTGACTCCACCTCCTGTAAATTAACCTTGGAATCCCGTGTTATTGCCAAGTCGGCAAGGGAAACCACAACAGAACAAGATATATGCAGAATGTAATTTTCATCACTGCAACATCTGTCTCATTGGGATGGGCGGGTAGTTATTCTTCCAATGTCTTGGCAATTGAAGTAATATTTTGTGTGTTTGGATAAAATATTCCCATGCCTTTCCAAAGCAAGGTCAATCCTGGTAAAATGAAAGTGTCTGCCTGGGCACACTGTCCATTATCCCACCTGGACGTCACGGGTGCCATTTCAAAGGGACACGAGTTTGGTGTAATTGTTCAGTTCATCCTTTCTGGAAAGATTGGTAGACATCAGTTGGGCATTACTTCCTCTGGGGGGCCATTTCTAATGTTTAACTTCCCTTGTCCTAACAACAATGTCCTTTGCATTCTCAATTCTATGTCATTTGTTTCAGATTTACCCCTTGACTTTCTAGCAACCAGTGCATGAAAAGATTTTGTGGGGACACCTGGGTGGCTCAGTCGGTTAAACACCCGATTCTTGATTTAGGCTCAGGTCATAATCTCATGGTTTGTGGGTTCAAGCCCCACATTGGGCTCTGTGCTGACAGTGTGGAGCCTGCTTGGGATTCTCTCTCTCTCTGACTCTCTCTCTCTCTCTCTCTCTCTCTCTTTCAAAGTAAATAAATAAGCTATATTTAAAAAAGGTTTTGTGTACAGAATATCTGCTGGAGACCCCAGGGCCACCTACCATTCACCCCCTCAGAGGGATTTCACTTTTTTAAATTTTTTTTTAGTGTTTATTTATATTTGAGAGAGAAACAGAGAAAGAGAAAGAGGAAGAGAGAGAGAGAGACAGAGAGAAGAGACACAGCGCATGGGGGTAGGGGAGGGACAAAGAGAGATGGAGACAGAATCTGAAGCCGTCTACAGGTTCCAAGCCCTCAGCACAGAGCCCAACGCCAGGCTTGAACTCACGAACCACAAGATCATGACCTGAACCACAGTCAGATGCTTAACTGACTGAGCCAAACAGGTGCCCTGGGATTTTGTTTTAAATGAATGACTCCGAGTGGTGCCTGGGTGGCTCAGTCAGTTGAGCATTCAGCTTTGGCTCAGATCATGATCTCAGGGTTCATGAGTTTGAGCCCCATGTCGGGCTCTGTGCTGACAGTTCAGAGCCTGGAGCCTGCTTCGAATTCTGTGTCTCCTTCTCTCTCTGCCTCTTCCCTTTTCCTGCTCTCTCTCTCTTTCTCTCTTTCTCAAAAATAAATAAAACATTTAGAAATTTTTTTTAATAAAAAATAAATGAACAATCCCAAGCTTCGTATGGGTATGCACCATTGCCCAAGCTATTTAATGCTATGTAAATAGAACCAATCGGAAAAAAGAACAAGAACAAGAAAAAGAAATAGTTCACAAGAGTCTCTGAATGAAAATCCACATCAATTCTATGATGATGATATTTAGTTTATTCCCATTCTGTTCATTAGAAACCTGGGGCTTAGAGATATTCAGCGGGGTACCAATTACCAGTGGCTACTGCAGTGTGGCCGAGGGTCCCCCAGTTGGTCTGCCTCCAATTCTACTCGCTCCCTTCGTGAGATTATTACTCACTAAGGTCATGGGCTTACGTGGCTTTTATCATTTTAGAAGACGACCCTCTTTTTGATTTCATGAATAAGCAAAGTAAGAATTCCAAAACTTATAGGGAATGGAGGAAAGGAGGCACTGCTTTGTTTTATTTTGCAGATGGTAAGGAAGACTGACTTTTTCACAGAAAAAATAGGAGGCGTAGAGCCCTAGACGCACGTGTCTTTTAATACTGCACTCAGCTTACAGGCAGACACTGCCCCCATAAAATCAAATGAGGGGAATACACCGCACCACACAGGAAGAGCCCTTGGCCTCTGGAAACGCAGAAAGGCAGAAGAAACCTAAGACTTGGAGCCAGATGAACCTACTCCCTATGTGATTGCTACGAGTCGGAATGCTTCGGAGTTTCCCAATTACTTCACGCATAAAATGTGAGCAATACTGCTTACCTAATCTAGGAATTGATATGAGAGTTAAGTGAAATAATATGGAAAGTGTCCAGCATCAAGTGGTCACTCCACATGTTTAATTGGTTGCACCTGTGACTTGCCCAGACTCCAGAAGATGCTTCTGATCCAAGACCCGAGACCGCCATCTTGGATCAGCCATTACTCTTCATTGACACTAGTGTATTGTCTGTCCAAAAGACTCCTCTGGGAAACGTTCCTTTCTCCATTCTAACCTTGTGATTTGCGTGCATGTTCTGGTTGATTGGGCCAAAGAGAGACATCTACTGAAATCAGTGTCTTTCTCTGGGATTTAGAACTTGGGATCGGAAGGAGCAAATCTCAGACTGTCGCTGGTGGCAAAGCTGGCATACGGGAAGGAAGGAACTGAAGCTGCCGTACCCCGCTTCTACCCGCCGAGTGTAGAAAGTGGATCTGAGAAACGAAGTAGAGACAGCCTGGGAGAGACAGTCAGTCCCTGAGCCCAGCTGCCTCCTGCCTTTTCTTGCTTTCTGGAAACTTCCAATTACTCACAACCCATCCTCCCTTACCATGTCTCTCAGATCCTTACATATTCTAGCTCAAATTTGGTTGCTTTCGCATACACCTCTAGGAATACTGAAACAATATTTCCCCCAACCGTTTAAGATGCACATTATTCTCATTTACTAATAGAAACACAAACCCAGGGGGGCTGAGTGATGGCCAGAGGTCAGGAAGGTGGTCGGAAGCAGAACCGGGGTGTCCACACAGGTCTCGTGGAAGCGAAAGCCCAGTGTGCCTTCGCTCCTGCTCAAGAACCCTGTTGTTCACCAAGAAGCCCGTAGTCCACTGGTCTCATGTGTATTCTTGGCTTTACAGGGAAGCCGTCCATCCTGCTACACGTCCCACCTTTCCGCAGCTACTGAACGTGCTGGCCGTTCTCCCTGCGCCAGCCACGCCCAGCACCCATGCTCTCCTGCCTGCTGTCCGCCTGTTGGAACATTCTGGTCTAGCATTCGAGCCTGGTAGGATTCTTTCCTCGTCTAAGAATGTGAGAGGGGCTTTTGATCCTGCCCCTCCCTAGGCCAGCAGCTCCTCGACTGGTGTGCTACATGTTTTTTTTTTTCTTCTCTGGGGTCCGGCAGGTATATCTGTGTCGTATCTTCCCTTGGCCGAAAGAATACAAACTTGACAGATGGTGTGACCGTGGTAGTGAAGGAGGCAAGAGATGCCTCCTCAGTTCTGTACAGGAAGGAGTTACAGGTACAGAGACTCGCTGCTGAAGCTAGAGTCCATTTTTTTTTGCAACTTCTGTCATGCACCCCACCATCCCCAGCCCCTGCCGACTAACATTTCGACAGCATCCCCGCAGCTTCCGAGCGGTAGCGGAATATACCAGACTTTATCTCGCTTTCGGATTCCTACTCTCCCACGGGGAAAGCCCGTCACGACAAGTTCGTTCTTCCTTATCTCTCCTCTGCACGGTGACAAGCAGGACCCGTGGAGTGCAATGAGAACAAGCCTACAGACAGCCAAATGTGCTGCAGGATTTCTGTCTTGGGAAACACCAAGTAAAAGGCATATCGCACGTATGTGTTTCTGAGTGTCCCGCGGGTAGCGGTGGCCTGGCTAATGACACCACCTCGAAGGAGTGGGTGATCGCCACCTGAAAGTTCTTGAGCGCCACATACTAAAGGCTCTCAGATGGCAAACAGAGCTCCTCTACCTCTTAAAATGCAGACTCCTCACGGAGAAGGCAGAGTCAAGGCCTCCGGTGGCTGTCCACCCTTGAAGATGCATTTGCCTTGTGCTGGTTTGAAAGCCCCCGGCCAGTGATGCAGGGGAAGAATTCAGCTTGAACCTGCGATGCCCTGCAGAGGAGGGTCCCCCCCTCCTCCCTGCCCCGCTCTGCTCTCATTGCCTTCACCTTTATCCTGACCCCCTGGTGCTAGCTTGAGGGTGTCTGGAGGCCCCATTGTTTTTGTTTCGAGTAGAGCTAATCCATTGCCTCAATAGTAACAGTGCCCTCGACTCAGAATTTCAAGGGGCGAAAACGAAGAAAGTGGATGGGAGAGGGGACGCCATGGCAAACCACAGGCAGCTGACTTCTTGTTGAAAAGGTGTCCCGGGAGGCAAGTGTCAGATAGAAATCTACAGCCTGGCATCCAAGCGAGCATACATCATTTTGCAATTAATTTCGAGAGGTGGGGAGAAACGTTAACTACTGATTCCAATTTGCTTTGGGGTCTAAATGAATCGTTTTCTTACTCGAAGATTCTTCAGTAAATGGCTAGAAGGGGTTGGGGGGAGAACAATGCTATGAACCCCCAGTGCGGCATTGGAGCAGTAAACTCAGAGGATTGCGTCATCCGGTCCGGCGACCGCTTTCCTGACTGCTGCCCCCACCCAGTGTTATTTCTACCCCAAGTGCTTGAAGGTTCAAGGATCTACAGCCAAGTTGCTGCCACAGTTATAGCCCATGGGCAGCATTTTTAAGGTCATTTAGGATTTAGGGGGTTTTGCCACTTACAGGAAATTAGCACATGAGGATTGGCCATCATTGCAGTTAGATGTTTATGAAACACCCTTTATTACTTCCTAGGCTCTGAAAACAATCATATTTGGCAGAGGATCTAGGTGTCTGGAGTCTTGACGGCTGGTGTGTCTAATTCGTCCCCTTGGTCCCAGGGGTGAAGTTCACCCTCTCCACTGAGGCCCCTACGGTTTCACTCACCCAAGTCTATAGCCCTTCCTTCTGCCCGCTGATCCTGACCTCTCCACCTCGGTGCGCCTCTTCCAAAGGCCTTTATTTCTGTGGTACAAATGGACACATTTCTCCTCTCCTGTTTACCAGCCAGGGATCTTTCCCATTTCTTAGATGTCAGGTTAACGCATTGACCTTTGATGTCAGATACCACCTCAGAAAAAAATCTGATATTGACACTTGCCGTTTACAGACACTTAGTTTTGTTGAGGGAGAAATGGGTTTTGTTAGTAGTCCTAAGGCTGATTTTTGTTACCATTAGGAACAAAGCCAGAAAATTGTAACATTAGAGTTTAATACATTACATTATGTTATTACACTTTATAATTGTATATAATTTAATAAATACACAGTTTAATTGAATTAAATTATATATAATATTATGATATTTATAATATGATCATGTTAATATATTGCATTGATTATTGTGTATTATAGTAATAAACAAAATCTGAGGAATAAGATGTTAGATTCCCGCCATATTGGGAAAAACCTTCCCATGATGCTCAAGGGAAAATTCAAGAGTCAGGAGAGAAGGAGGAGGGCCATGTTTCTACACTGAGTGCGTTGCCTTCCTGCTTAGAATTCAAGCACAGCAAACAAGGGCCTGGTTTCTTTGGGCTTGTGCTGCCAGTGGAGACAGAGAGACTTCCAGAGAAAGCACGGTTCCAACTCCAACGAAGTGCCCAGTGGCAACATGGCGACAGCTGATGGAGTTTCTTGGGCTGGTGGGCCTGAGGCAGCAACATAGGGGGCTGCTTGTTTCTCGGCAATATAAAAAATGTTCCTCGGAGCTACCGAGACCTCAAGGAAAGACAACACAGAAAGCTAACCAGGCTCACGGCCTGAAAGGGGACTACAGTTGGCACGGGAGACCAGAATGTACGGACCTTGCAACCAGGGACAGTAACAAGAGTGGCCATCATTGGTAAGAGTTGCCTACATGATGCCCAGCTACACATCCAGCAGACAGAGCCGGGACAGAGTGAAGCCCAAACATGAAGAAGAAATCAAACACCTCAACTGGAGGCAAGGACGACCAGATGTCACCTTTCAGATACCCAGGAACTTGGCTTACTCTGAAGTCAGGAAAACCAGTCAGAAGAAATCTTGAAACTGAATATTTATTAAAAGTGACCCCAAACAGAACTAGACAGGAGATGTATTAAGAATACTTTAATTCGCTGAAGAATCTGCCGATCGGTCAGTATGAACCAGAACGGGATAGATCAACGTGTCCTGCTCAAGGACAGATATACAGAGGGTTCCAGGGGATGCTTGAGCTCGGGAAGAGGAGGGTTTACCAGGAAGCCAATGAGGTGTTACCCTCGGGGCCTCGCTTGCGTGGGCACAGCCAAGGCCTTGTTTTTCATTTTGTGTTTAACACTGTATGTTCTTTTTTCTTCCAGTGGGCTTTACAAAGTCAGGATCAGCCTCTCAGCTCAGAGGCAGAAATTAAAGAAATGTATTTCTTTTCAAAGATCTGAACTGCCTTGTGTAAATTGGGACTTCCGCTTCCTGTCTATAGCACTTGATGGAGAATTTCAGGTTTTCTTGGTTCCCGTACCACGAGCTTTATGAAGTCAGAGACATCAGTTTGATTTCTTTATGTATTCCCCTGGGCCTTGCACAGTATACAATTCTAAATGTATAGTGGAGGCTCAAGTGAGTTTTAAAAGAGGAAGCCGGGCTTGGGCAGAGCAGTCCAAAATGGTCTCTTGGGAGAGAAAGACTTCAGCCAGCTTTGATATTGGCATTCAGATGCCCTAGAAGGAGCACAGAACACCTTGTAGAGGGACTAGCAAATTCAAATCCCGGCACTCGCCGATATGGAAGGTTCTCGATAAATGACATCTAGTCATGCTAAGATATGCTTTTAATGACATATCAGATTCTGGAGCTTAATGTAATCAGAAAGGAGGTGACCAAAGACTGATCCCCAGTATACATAACCTTTACGATCCTCTTAAATAGGGAATTAAGACAAAATGACAGAGACGACTTAAAATTCCTCTCTAGGGGTGCCTGGGTGGCTCAGTTGGTTAAACCTCCAACTTCAGCTCAGGTCACGATCTCACGGCTCATGAGTTTGAGCCCCACATCGGGCTCTGTGCTGACAGCGCAGGGCTTACTTGGGATTCTCTCTCTTCCTGTCTTTCTCTCTCTCTGCCCTTCCCCTGCTCATGCTCTCTCTCTCTCAAAATAAATAAACATTAA
The DNA here is from genome assembly GCF_018350155.1 of Leopardus geoffroyi. Classification (NCBI taxonomy): domain Eukaryota; kingdom Metazoa; phylum Chordata; class Mammalia; order Carnivora; family Felidae; genus Leopardus; species Leopardus geoffroyi. Next base: position 12,586,715 of record NC_059337.1, on the reverse strand, counting down.
AAAAAAAAAAAACAGTTGTGATGTGTACAAGGCAAATGTTCAGGTGAAAGGTTTACGCTTCTTTTCAGATTCTATGACTAAAATGAAAAAGGATAGTGTATATTTTGATATAGGAAATTATCTGACTGTGGTATCTAACTTTGCTGGAGATTCAGCAGCAGGCACAAGAGAACTCCTCACCCCCTGGGCACCACCATGGGCAGGGCTGTGCCAGGGGCTTCTCCACAGTGTGGGAGCCCAAATGTCCCTTCACATACATGCCCCTTTCCACCGCAACAAGATTTTATATATCGATTCAAAGCAAAACAAAAATTACATGGAAGGATCATTCTTTAGGCAGGTTTACTCAAAAAAGGTCAAGGGGCACCTGGGTGGCTCAGTCGGGTAAGTGACCGACTTCAGCTCAGGTCAGGATCTCATGGTCTGTGGGTTTGAGCCCCATATCGGGCTCTGTGCTGACAGCTCAGAGCCTGGAGCCTGCTTCCTATTCTGTGTCTCCCGTTCTCTCTGCCCCGCCCCCACTCCTGCTCTGTTTCTCTCTCTCAAAAGTGAATAAACATTTTAAAAAATTAAACCAAAAAAAAAAGGTCAAGCACTGAATCTGTTGTTCTAGCCACATACCTGAGCCGACCAGTTAACTCTGAGTAAATTCTAGGAGGGTTGAAAGGCACCTTCCTGCTTCTCGGTAGAGTGCATTTTAGGAGATTACAGTCCGTACTGAGATGGAAAAATGTTTCTAGCAGAGCAAATGGAGAACAGTGTAGGTAATTGCTGAAAGGCTACACTAAGATACATATATAATACTTTTGCTCTAAGGGACTCGGGGCAATCATTTTATATTTTAGATTAAAATAATGATACTCTGCCCTGTTTCCAATATCACTAAATCTTTCACATCCCACAATCAGGAAAAGAAACAAACAAACAAAAATCACTTTGCCTTTTGAGACACCGAGATACACTAAAAGTCACAGAGTAAACATTAATGGTTCTGTTACGCCCCACATAAACCCTTGCCTGTATCTCGTTTACCCAAACTCAGTCATCCTATAAATCAGTTCCTCTTTTTTGGCTGTGAACAAACTAATACAAATATCATAACCTGGGGAAGGAATTTTTTACTTCTAATTATTTGTATTTTTATTTGGTGATGGAAGATTTCAGTCTTTCCAAAGTCTTACTGTCTCGCATGCACCGAAAATAAGCTTTCTTAATATTTCTGACGCTGAGGCTTGCTTTTATATTGATTCTTGGAGGTTCCATTGAGATAAAGTCTACCTAACCCCAACCCATAATAATTTCTCCTTTTTCCTATCAGAATATAATTAGATACATGTAATTTATAAATATAAGCTAGCCCCAAATCTTATTTAAACAAGTCAGGTTTGAAGCACCTGGGCGGCTCAGTCAGTTAAGCATCTGAGTTCGGCTCAGGTTATGATCTCACGGTTTGTGAGTTTGAGCCCCGCATCGGGCTCTCTGCTGTCAGCACAGAGCCTGCTGAGGATCCTCTGTCCCCCTCTCTCGCTGCCCCTCCCCTGCTCACTCTCTCTCTGTCAAAAATAAATAAACGTTTAAAAAAATAAAATAAAAAGTAAGCAAGACAGGCATGCTCACTATTAAGGAATAGGAGCATGCCTCACATGTAGAATTAGATCTACAAAGCACTGTAAGGAAAAACTGACTAATACTAAAAAGCTCTATGCTTATGAAATCTCTTCACAGGTGATACATCCCATGACAGTCCAGGAAAATTAGCAACATGGATGTCCCAGAGAAAAAGGACATCCTTGCACCCAGAAGTATGCAGGAACAGCCTGCAGGGGTCAAGGTGATGGTGCTATGTTCCTCATCTCAATAAAGCTGATACAGACAGTAAAATACTTCTGACACATAAACGTAAATTACAAATCTAGGGTCTTTTTAAACTTTCAGATAGAAATTAACTTTTAAGTGTGAGATCTTATGCCCCTCATTTTTTTTTTTAACGTTTTATTTATTTTTGAGACAGAGAGAGACAGAGCATGAACGGGGGAGGGGCAGAGAGAGAGGGAGACACAGAATTGGAAGCAGGCTCCAGGCTCTGAGCCATCAGCCCAGAGCCCGACGCGGGGCTCGAACTCACGGACCGCGAGATCGTGACCTGAGCCGAAGTCGGCCGCCCAACCGACTGAGCCACCCAGGCGCCCCATCATCTTTTTAATGATACAAAAAAAAAAAAAGTACATAAGCATTAATCCACATCTCTTGTTACGCCTACATTTTAAAAACTATTTAGCATCTGACTCTTGATTTCGGCTCAGGTCATGCTCTCACAGTTTGTGAAACCGAGCCCTGTGTTGGGCTCTGTGCTGACAGCACGGAGCCTGCTTGAGATTTTGTCTCTCCCTCCCTCTCTGCCTTTTCCCTGTTCATGATCACGCTCTCTGTCTCTCAAAATTTTTAAAAAAGTACTTAAAAACCACAATGTCAAAAAAATTAAAAAATAAAAGCCACAATGCCAAATAAAATGATGCAAAATCAGAAAATTTCTAAGCGAGTTTTAGGTCAACTCCACATCTTGATGGCAGGAAATTGACTGAAGAAGAAATTGTAGGGAGAAAAATGATGCTTGTACCCCTTCCAATATGACTAAGAAATTCATAAACCACAGGTAGACAAAAAAATACCTTTTGTACCTGAGACAAACCAAACAGAGCAGAGTCGCCCTCACTTGGTCTGGATCCTAAATGATAAAACCTTCACTATGTTTTTGTAAATCTGAACTCCTTTACAAAAGCATTTTTCTTCCTGACGGTTGCTCTGCTGATGTCTGAAGATATGTCTTGACATTTTTATTTATTTATTTTTTTTTTTTTAATTTTTTTTTTTTTTCAACGTTTATTTATTTTTGGGACAGAGAGAGACAGAGCATGAACGGGGGAGGGGCAGAGAGAGAGGGAGACACAGAATCGGAAACAGGCTCCAGGCTCTGAGCCATCAGCCCAGAGCCTGACGCGGGGCTCGAACTCACGGACCGCGAGATCGTGACCTGGCTGAAGTCGGACGCTTAACCGACTGCGCCACCCAGGGGCCCCTGTCTTGACATTTTTAAATAAGATAATTGTGTAAGAAAACTGTGGGGTTTTTGTTTTGTTTTGTGTTTTTTTGTTAGCTTGTTTGCCCAACACAGATAAATGTAACTTGGAAACCCTGGTGTGTGTGTGTGTGTGTGTGTGTGTGTGTGCGTGTTTCCTTTTAATTTCTGCTTGCAGCTTTTATTTGGTGAGCCATTTCTTCTGGAGGATGACTCTTTTACATTCATTTCCTTCATACATGTTTCTGTCTGAGCCTTCCCTTGACAATACAGAGATATAAGTTCAAGTATGTCTTGAATGACTGGTAAAATAGAATTGGTGGGCCAATTATCCGCTGTCTAAATAGCTAAGTAAAATAATTTTACATTAGACTATTTTTTATAATGAAAATCTTATTTTTCTAACTAAAAATGTATTGCAGGTACATTTCTAAAATTAGAGAACACAGAATTATGTTTTCAAAAAAACCTATAAACATATATAGTACTATATATGTAACAATATAATGACATATGTATACTGAGACTATGTATACATAGAATATACATGGAATAAACATGTTCTTTTTAGTAAATTCATATTAGTGTACGTTTATGTTGTCACATTTTTAGTGTAATCGATCAGGCTGTCGCTAATTCTCATGTATCTGAAAACTTTATTCTCACTATGTTATTTTTTTAAGCTGTGTTTCTAGAATTAGAATCGCCAAGAGTATTCACAGAGTTAAAGTATTTGAAGCATATTGCCAAGTTATCCTGCATAAACATAAGGGTCGGACCAACTTATACTGTTTTGAAAATATTACATTTGCTTGATAAGATGTAGAAATTTACTTTTCCAGTTATATGAAATGTTTCTCAACAAATTACAACACAAAATGTTTAACGTTGCTATTTCTCTGTATTAAAAGAACATTTTCGTATTTGGTTATACTCACATGTCTATTACCAAAGTTCATTGTAAATAAATTCTCATGCATTGGTTGGCAGTGTGGGAACTCCAAAACCATGACTGCTTAGTAGTCAAGATTTCATATTTTCAAACATATTTACAGAAAAAGCATATTTACCAAAAACAAGTTATGGCCACTAATAAGCACATTAAGTCATCGTGACCATTATTTAAGGAAACAGTCATGTTTTGAAAGAGAAATCTTAATCAAAACCACATGTGTGAATTTGCAAGTTATTCTTTCCTACTGTGTATACCGATTGCCACTTGGGTTTTAGCTCTGACATATATTAGGCCATGTGTATATTCCATGTATAAATACACAAATCATAGTCATGGTCATACCCGTTCAATGCCAAATTTTGATTCTCTGGGGACTCGGCTTTGTGGTTGGAGTCCACACTTGTGCTAAAGGTCATACGAGTTATGGGATCGAGTAATAAATATTAACTCAATTTCCTGGTTGCCCCTCTTGTACTAAAGACCTGTTGATAACTGCTCAACGTAGAGGCACCTTGGCACTCGAGGATTTCAGGAAAGCATGGTCCCCGGTCACTCATCCCACACGAACAGGCCCAGAGCACTTTAAAAGGAACCAGATGTGGAGTGCCTGGCTGGGGACCTCGGGCAGGGCTTGAGCTTTCTGCAGGTTCGCTTCCTGGGGTGTCTCACAGTTTTAGAAGGGGGCGATTAATTTCCTCACAGCACTATGCAAACCACCACAAACTGCTGGGAACCGGTTGGTTTTCTTTCTGTAAGACTCCGTCCACATGCGCCATAAAATACGACTTTAATAAAAAGCATGCCAGCGTGCCAGCGCTGGTCAGAAGGTCCTCCATGTGGGACACAGGTCACTGACGAGCCGTGCTGGGGGCGCATGTGGCCCGGGCTGTGGAGCCCTGACAGCAAGGGAGCTTGCTGGGAAACAAGGCTGGCTGGAGGACGGGAGGGGGTCCCCGCTTGCCCACTGGTGCTCTGATTTCTCCAAAGCACCCCAAGGAGTTTCCTCAAAATGCAAATTAAATCCCACTATGAAACGTGAAAAGAACTGTAGAAACACACTGAGAGGCTAGATTAAAGTACAGATGAAAGTATTTGGCTTCTAGATGCCTGGCACTGATTAACGAACAGAAAAAGAAATAAAACCTAATAACTGAGGAACAAAAATGCTGCAAATTGGAGGACACAGAGGACATTCTTATTTGGAAAAAATTAGGAAACTATGCTCCTAATGGACAGGTGTTTGGAAAAGAAATGCACTGGTATTCTTTGTTTTTTTTTTTTTTTTTTTTTTAATAATCGTTTTCCTTTTATTATGGATCGTTCTTATTCTTACTCTATGTCAGGTTCCTGGTAAGGAATAAAGTCTTACCTGCCATCTGGGTTTGGCGGAGCTCTTGTTCTTTGCAAGAATGAGTAAAAATGCCTTCTTGCTTTTAAAGATGGTGTCCTTCTCCCCTGCTTTTTATCTGCAGGGCTCAGGGAGTCTCTGGAACACCTCTCTCTTTCTCTCGCTCTTTCTCTCCTTCTCCTCTCTCTTTTCTTTATCTCTCTCTCTCTCTCTCTCTCTCTCTCTCTGTGTCACACACACACAATCCATTTTTAAACATTTTTTTAGATATTTATTTATTTTTGACAGAGAGAGAGAGAGAGAGAGAGAGAAAGAGAGAGCACAAGCGGGGGAGGGGCAGAGAGAAAGGGAGACAGAATCTGAGGCAGGCTCCAAGCTCTGAGCTGTCAGCACAGAGACAGACGTGGGGCTCGAGCCCAAGAACCGCGAGCCAAAGTCTGACCTGAGCCAAAGTCTGACACTCAACCGACTGAGCCACCCAGGCGCCCCCACAATCCTTTATCTTACTTGACATTGGCTTGGAAAGGACTAGGCATGTTGTTCAATCTTGCACACTCTACAAGATAAATCAAGTAAGATTGAAAAAATTTACTGAATAACCTCGGGGGATTCAGGAACCCCAGACTTTTACCCCCACACGTGCACATCCCATGGTGCCAGGCATCTGACTCTTGACAAATGCCAAACCGAAGTTACGACCTTCCCCTTGAATCTGAATGCTCTCATTTTTCTCTGGTGCCTTACCTGGATACCCCATGGTCTGGTGCTGTCTCCTGCCATAGATTCGCTTCCTGCTTCTTGCCCAGGGAGTCTACCTGCGGGCCTGGAAAGTCTCAGAAAGGGCCACTGTGTTCGCAATGCCTGCCTTTCCGCGTGGGGAACACCTACCTGGCTATCTATCCACATCACCACCAAGACTTCCTTGCCTTCTCTTTGGCGAGTTGACTGAGCTTCCGGCTCTAAACCTGTGACTTTGGGTGCACATTTCTCTTAACCTCTGGAACGTGTAATATACATGGAATAAACATGTAAGAACGGACCATGTCGTTTTCGTCTTCGTATCTCCAGCACCAAATCCAAAGCTATCACTTTGATGATCCAGAATAATCTCTGCAGTTTTTTCTTGAATCTCTCCCTTCACTGGGCTCTAAGGAGGGAGTGTGATACCCTGAATGTTCCTTTCAGGGCTGCATGATATCACCGTTTCTTGTATACATGTCGGTCAAGCGAGCGGCAATTTCACTCTTGTGAGGCTCAGGATATGTCTTGCTCACTTGTAAAATGGCCAATTAAAATAACCTGTACTACATCAAGCCACGGCTTTGCATGTTAGAAGAGACGATGGGTGAAAGAATGCATCTTGTAAAATGTGTTATAAATCAATCACTATGTTATCAATTAGGCTATTGATTCAAAATCACACTATTACTTTTATCAAGTAAAATGCTTTATAAATTCTTTGCTTTGAGGTGTTATTACTGTTCTCCCAGGACTTATTTCAAAAATATTATTATTTGCAAGTAGAGAACCTGAAGCTACATATCAATATAATTTATTCATTCAGAAGTATTTTAGGGGTTGCTGTTTAGTGTCAGGCTTTCTGTCAGACACGAGGGAAATGGTGTGAATGGTTCCAATCCAGTCCTGCTTCCAGGATAGCAGGGAAACCGGTTTAAAAAAACCCTGGACATTGTAAAACTATGTAGGTGGATTAGTGGAAACAGACAAGAGGAGAGACGCCTGGGTGGCTCAGTCGGTTAAGCGTCTGACTTCAGCTCAGGTCACGATCTCACGGTTTGTGAGTTCGAGCCCCGCATCGGGCTGTGTGCTGACCGCTCGGAGCCTGGAGCCTGCTTCAGCTCCTGTGTCTCCCTCTCTGCCCCACCCCTGCTTGCGCTCTGTCTCTCTCTCTCTCAAAAATGAATAAATGTTAAAAAAAAATTTTTAAAAAAAGAAAAGAAACAGACAAGAGGAACATAAACCAAAACGTAGGTAGTCAGGGAAGGAATCTTTCAGGTAGAAGCCATGTTAAGTTAAATCCTTGAAGTGTGACAGATGGAAAAAATCTGGTGCTTGAATAAAAAAGGCAGCTTCCAAAAAGCTGGTCCAACCTGTATACACTTCCGTGTGATATACGGTGCTTAAAGCAAGTTGAATCTGGGCAAATATTCAACAACAAATTAACTATGTGCCTACATATGTGCCTACCTGACTTCCGGTATCTTACAGGTGTGTGTTTGCACCACCACTATTTTTACACTTTGAAGAAACTAAGGAAAAAAATATCTTTAAAAGCACCCTCTTTAGGGGCACCTGGGTGGCTCAGTTGGTTAAGCGTCTGCCTTCAGCTCAGGTCATGATCTCAGTGTTCATGAGTTTGAGCCCCGCGTCGGGATCTCTGCTGACAGTGCAGAGCCTGCTTGGGTTTCTCTCTCTCTCTCTCCATCTCTCTTTGCTCCTCCCCTGCTCACACATGCTCTCTCTCTCTCTCTCTCTCAAAATAAATAAATAAAATTTTAAAAAAGTCAAAGCACCCTCTTTAATGGTATACTAGTACCATTGACATTATTAGGTGCTAGAAGCAATAATAATAAATATTTTCCACATGTTATTTTACCAGCATGGTAAGCTCTGTCTTGTCTTTATCTTTATTTTTTAATGTTTTATTTGTTTTTGAGAGAGAGAGAGCGCACGCGAGAGGGGGAGGAGCAGAGAGACAGGAGGACAGAGGATCAGAAGTGGGCTCCGTGCTGACAGCAGCGAGCCCGGTGTGGGGCCCCAACTCACAGACCGTGAGATCATGACCTAAGCCGAAGTCAGATGCTCAAGCCACTGAGCCACCCAGGCGTCCCTCTTGTCTTTCTAAAAAGGGCCTTGTTTACGATCCTGCACATGGTTACCAGCAGAATCAGGACTGGAGCCTTGGCCTCTCTAATCCCAAAGCCAATGTCTTTACCCTGTCTATTCTATCGCTTCCTTCCAATGAATGGAAAACTGGGGTGTGCCCCCTCTCGTTGACTGCACACTCAAGGATCAGTACTGCTTAAAAAAAAAAATTAAAAGTCGAGATGTTTAAATATACGTTTAATGTTTAAATAGGCTATCGAGTCAAGGCCTTAAGTTTTTTATATTTAACACTTACAATTGGATAACTTGATTTCCTTAATTGTTTCGTCTCAGCTATGTTTGCAATAAATAACTCAAACCAGGAAAACGTAGCATCTAAATGCAATGAGGACGTTAGTTAGGTATGTTCGATGCGACACAGTAAGAAATACATATGTGGTCCCTGCCCCTGATTCCTGGCACAGAGTTTCTAAAACCCTTATGATTGCCTGGAAGTTTGAGTGATAGGAGTGGTAGGAATATCTTTCTTCTAACATTCATCTTTGATCCCAGTTTCTGACACAAAACTCCCAAGCCTTTCGGAATTTCTTAGGTGATGGGAGCACATGTTCGAATGAGGCAACTCTTGGTGGGTTTCAGGATGGGGACTGGTCACCGGAAAGATTGACCCATGATTAGAAGCTTGGAACTTTCAGCCCCACCCCAGCCCATCCCTCAGGGAGGAGACAGGGCCTGGAGATTGAGCTGTTAATCATGCACACCTACATAGTGAAGCTTCCATAAATATCCCCAAACCACAGGGTTTGGAGAGCTTCCGGATTGGTGAACACACCCATGTGTTCTGAAGACGGGGTACCCCAACTCCACAGGGCCAGAAGTCATTCTGGACAGCACCCTAGTGTCTCTAGATGTTCATCTGTATCTTTTGTAATATTCTTTATAATAAAGTGGTAAGCATACATAAATGTTTCCCTGAGTCTTGTGAGCCATTATAGCAATTTATCGAACTTTAGGAGGAGGCTATGGGAGCCCTGTCTCATACCCAGTTGGTCATTATCATAGGTGACCACCCGGGACTTGCAATTCATCTCAAGGGAAGGCAGTTTTGCGGGACTGAGCCCATAACCTGTGGGGTCTGACGTCAACTCTGGGTAGATAGTGTCTGAATTGAATTGAGTTGAATTGAATTGAATTGAATTGAATTACACCTAGCAGGTGTCACAGGGCATTTAAGAATTGTTTGGTGTGGGGGAAACCCCCCCCCCACATTTGGTGTCAGAAATGTTGTGAGTGCATAGGAAAATAGTTTTTCATTTATTCATTTGCAAAGCAGAGAGGATTCAGGCAACCCAAAGCAGCAGAAGAGGATGCTAACACTGGTGACTGTAGACCCAGGACGAAAGGAAAATGTTGTAAAGGAAGACTCCCTTTCACTTTCTACGAGATTCCATGGGTAGAATCCAAGGAAAGATTAAGTGATACGTGCCCTCTATGAATGTTGATTTTAAAATTCAACATTTTCATATTGGTATTGGCACCAAAGCTATACTTGCTTTGATGTATTCTGAAAGTGATGGAACCATTAGGCAAACCTACGAGAGTGTCATCTCTCCCTACACAGCAGTCCACGTTTGCAGGCATGTAGACTGTGAGTGCCTCTTCGTGCCCCCAACACCCACGTAGCTGCCAAGTGGCAAACACACGTCTCCAAGACCTTTCCTGTCCTTGGCTCAGGACGCTGTGAGGCCCTTGACTGTGTCCCCTGGGAGAGGAGAGCCATCATTTTTCTTCCGCTTCTCCAGATCCCAGGAGGAATGGAATTTGCGAAACACTTCAAGCTCTCTCTGTCACCTTTACTGCGTCCCCTGGGGCATGTGGGATGACTTTGAGGATTATGCACCTTTGGGAAGAATACTCAGCTTTGTCTGGCTCAGTCCGAATCTTTTTTTTGAGGAAAATGAGCTGCTTTCTCAGGGAAGCCTCGGAGGCTTACTCGACCTCTGCGGGGGACGCCTGTCCTGCTCCAGCTCTGTGAGGACCGGTCAAGTCCGGCCAATTCTGTTAGTTACAGCCACCCATTTCTCATACAAAGCTATATTCTCCAATGAAGCCATAATTAGAAAGAAAAGTATTTTTTAATCTCCCGTATGCCTCTATGTTTCGTTTTTCTAGTTTGCATCGAACCTGAGCATAAAAGTGGGATTTTACTTACGGGGTATCCCCTCAAGATCCCCAAACATCTTCATTTCTCCAATGAAAAGTGTTCGTCTCCTTATACTTTAACAACCTAAGAGGCACTCACATGGCATTTAAGAATGCGTGCCTTGAGAGCAGTGGGACCAGGTATGACCTAAAGCTTAGTGGCTTTGGGAAAGGGACTTGACCTCTTGAAGTCTAGGATTTTCACCTTTAAAAGAAAATACTGGGGCGCCTGGGTGGCTTAGTCTGTTAAGTGTCTGACTCTTGATTTCAGCTCAGGTCGTGATCTCACGGTTCCTGAGTTTGAGCCCTGAATCAGGCTCTGCACTGACCATGCAGAGTCTGCTTGGGATTCTCTCTCTCTCTCTCTCTCTCTCTCTCTCTCTCTCTCTGTCTCTCTCTGCCGCTCCCCCCCACTCACATGTACACATGCTCTTTCTCTAAAAATAAATAAATAAATAAAATAAAATAAAATACTCCTCACCACAAAGGAAAGGAGTGCAATGAAAGTTACACTGTGTTTAACATACTTCCTAGTATAAAACAAGCACTCTTTAAATGATAGCTAATGAATTAAAACTCAACTTTTCGGCCTGGTATGTATGACCTTCAAAAATAAACTCTTAACCTATATCCTTAGACTCTTCCTCCACCGTTCCTTCACCAAAGTCATGGAATATAAAAAAATATAAAGTCACATCAATATAGTCTCAGGTAAGGCTGTGGTAACAAATCACCACAGACCAGGTGGCTTGTAAACAAGAGACATGTATTTCTCACAGTTCTGGAAGCTGGAAATCCAAGATCAGCGTGCTAGTGTGGTTAAGGTCTCCTTCTGGTTTTGCAGATGGCCATATTCTTGTTATATCTTCATATGGTAGAAGCAGAGAGAGAGAGAGAGAGCCTCTGAGGTTCCTTTTATAAGGGCACTAAATTGTTTCATGAGGGCTGCACCCTATGACCTCATTTCCTCCCAAAGACCCACCTCCAAATCCCATCACATTGTGGGTAATGATATCAACGTGTGAATTTTGGAGGGACACAAACATTCAGTCTATTGTACGTGTATGTATGTATACATATATACATAATAAAGTGAGATACATATGAAAGTGTCATAATTTTGTACACACAGTAGCGATCAAAAGAGGGTAGGGCCCACATCAACCCAAGGAGAGGAGACAGCAGATGACCAACTTGAGGATGCATGGGCATTCTCCACGTACTCAGGGACGGTCCAACAAAAAGCAGAATAAGCAGGCAGAGGAACCCAAACATCATGCTAGTTTAAGGAAATACAAGTAGTTAAATGTTCTCAAACTTTATTATGCAAAAGCATCTCCTATGGAACTTGCTAGAAGTGCAGGTTCCAAATTCTGACATGGTAAGATGGGGTCTGGGCATTACTATGTATTAGATATAATTTACATGCAATAACATGCATATGTTCTAAGCGTACCATTCAACGAGCGTTGGAAAATATGAACAGCACTGTAACCACCACTCACTCAGGATATAGAATATATCTATCACCCCGGGGAGTTCCCAGTGGTGCCCATATTTTTAACATCCACTCCCTAAATGCCACTGGAGCCTAAGACAACAGAGTTTTATAAAGAAAAATGAGGTTGGAGGGGTAGCAGAGGCCAGATCTTGGTGGACTTATGGGCTCAGATGAGGAGTTAGAAACCCCTCCATTAGTGTCCACTGAAGAATTCTTCCAATCATCATATCTCAAGCTGCCTTATCTTAATATTCATGCTAATGAATTCATGTAATATTCACCTGTTTCACTCGGACTTTGTCTTCTGCCCCTCTCTGTCTGCTGTCAGCACGTGACCTACACAGATGAGGTCGTGCCAATGACACATGTTGACACTAGAGGAAAATGGGGAGGGGTTACGAAGAAAAGTCGCACAGAAAATACGCATATGTGATCAAACCCTTAATTGTATGGAAAGATGCTCCACATCAGTCACAATAAGAGAAATACAAACGAAAGCTCTGAGATACCGCCGAGACACCATTTCCCACCTAATCGGTTAGATGATCAAAAATTTAAAAGCTTAGCGCGATATTTCTTGTGGCATATCTGTGAGGATATGTCTCTCATGTTGCTGACAGGGACGTGAATCAATACGACCCCTGTTAGCAGGAATTTGTTACGTCTGGTCAAGTGCTGTTAGCGAAATGTACACTTTCGCCTGGCCATCCTGATTCTGGGAATGGATCCCCAAAAGCACACTGCCAAAAATAAGGAGAGAAATACGTACATGGATATCCACGGCAGCACATTGGTAATAATGAAAGACTGGGAACTTCTGAAATGTTCCTAAACAGGAGACAATAAACTGTGACACAATCACAGATAAAGTTCTATGCCCTTGTAAAAAGGAATGGGCTTTATCTCTATACCCTTGTGGGAAACAACCTTTGGAATATATTGTTAAAGGGGAAAAAAAAGGGAAAAAACCAAAAATGTTATCGTATGAAACTCTTTATCTAAAAAAAGGAATAAAAAGATACATTCACACATCTATTTCTTACATTAACATAGTTGATAAGTTATATTCCCTTATAACAAACCTAAAATATATATACACATTTTTGTATTAACATAAAACATAGATTAATATTAAATATACAATCATAAAAGGATAAAAATTAATAACTACCTTTGGGAAGGTAGAAAATAGATTGGGATGAGAACAGGAAGAAAACACTAGACTTCTCCGAATATACTTTGTTTTGCAGACATGACTTTGGAATCGTTTAATATTTTGTACAATTATAAACAATGAAAGCAAAATTGTGTATCAATTTGGTGATAGAATCACCCAGAGATTGACTTCATTATTCGACTATCCATACCTAACAAGATATTTCCTAAGAACTGATAAAAAATAGAAGTCTTAACATGTTTTCAGAAAACATTGTTGGTGGTAGTGTTTATACTGCAATTTTCAGACTGTTGTGGATGCCTCTGGAGAAAACAGATGAGAAATTATGTCGGTTTCTTTGATAAACGGGATTTTCAGGATGTGTGCGTGCTTACATATTGATGAGGTTAAGAAAAGTGTTTGTGGTTCTGAATTTGCATTGGCAGCACCAGTATGAACCCATGAAGTGTTTTATCTTAAAAACACTTCTTAGGGGCGCCTGGGTGGCTCAGTTGGTTGAGCACCCGACTTTGGCTCAGGTTATGATCTTAAAGTTCACGAGCTCGAACCCCGCGTTGGGCTCTGTGTTGACAGCTCAGAGCCTGGAGCTGCTTTAGATTCTGTGTCTCCCTCTTTCTGTCCCTCCCCTGCTTATTCTCTGTCTCTCTCTCTCCTTCAAAAAATAAATAAGCACTTTAAAGAAAAAAAATTTTTTTGTTTTTTTTTAATGTTTATTCATTTTTGAGAGAGAGAGAGACAGCATGAGTGGGGAGAGGCAGAGAGAGAGGGAGACATAGAATGTGAAGCAGGCTCCAGGCTCCAAACTGTCAGCACAGAGCCCAAGGCAGGGTTTGAACTCACGAACTATGAGATCATGACCTGAGCCGAAGTCAGACGCTCAACCGACTGAGCTGCCCAGGTGTCCCCCAAAAAGCATTTTCTAGCTCAGTTCACTGGAAAGGCCTAGAAAACCCTGACCAACCCAGCAGCAAAGAGAGCTCCTATAGCTCTTCAACTATGGTCTCTAAGTAAGGAACCAGGGCTCCTTGGGTAAACAGCTGATTAAGAATAACAAAACCTATGCAAGGTACACACACACACACACAATATTAGAAAGATAAAAGAGACATAACTATAGGAATAAAAGATATTTTTAAAATACCGTGAGAGATATTCTAAACAATTTTATGCCAATAATATTTTAGTAAATTATAATTTACTAAAAATTGACTCTAATTTTTTAAAAAACCTTAAATAAATAAAAAATGCATTCTGTGTAGTCAAAAACCAGCTATTAAATTCTAAACAATAAGGATTGGAGCACCTGGGTGGCTCAGTCGGTTAAGCATCTGACTTCGGCTCAGGTTAAGATCTCTCGGTCCGTGAGTTTGAGTCCCACGTCAGGCTCTGTGCTGACAGCTCAGAGCCTGGAGCCTGACTCAGATTCTGTGTCTCCCTCTCTCTGTCTGCCCCTACCCCGCTCACACTCTGTCTCTCAAAAATAAATAAAAACATTTATAAGAAAAAATAAGGATTAAAATACAGACTTACCCTACATATGGTAAGATCTTGAGTGAGTTATATATGCTTCTCTTTGCTTAGAAACTTTTTTCTAATACACACTTTATATAGATGTAAGGATAATAAATATGTAGAGGGTCAAACATAAACCAAAAGAACACAAGTAAGTTTTTACAAGCCCATTTTTAGATTTCATTTTTTTCCCTATATTTCCTTAGCTTGTATGATGGCACTTCCTTAGCTTGTATGATGGCTGTGGTCCCAACAGCCGACCCCTTAGAAAGACAGACACTTCTGTTTTTCCCAGAGAATTAGTGTCTGAAGAGACTGCCCCACTTCATGCCGGTCTCTGTTCTTCGCCACGTGTCACAGGGACCTAGACCACGGTCCTGACCCTGCTGGTCTTTTCCCTCATGTTGCTCCTTCCCAGGGAGTTTTGTCCTCCCGCTAAGCCTGGAGAAGGCGACTCTCCCACCTGTGTTCCTCATTAGCAGTGGGACCTTTGCTCAGTTCCTCTCTTGTCTAAACCTGCTTCCTCATTTTAAAAAACCAGTCAGCAATCTGTCGGAAGGTTAAAGATGGGGTTTTCTGTAAAGCAAACAGTATTCTCACCTGGCACGAAGTAGACATCGGCCACACCACGTTAATTTCCTTCTTCAAAGGGGCATGGCAGGACATGTGACACGGCCACTCTTTTTTTTTCGTAATGTTCATTTATTTTTGAGAGAGAGAAAGAGAGAGAGTGAGGAAGAGGCAGAGAGAGAGGGGGACAGAGAATCCGAAGCAGGCTCCAGGCTCCGAGCTGTCCGCACAGAGCCCGACGCGGGGCTCGAACTCACGAACTGCGAGATCGTGACCCGAGCCGAAGTCGAACACTCCACCGACGGAGCCACCCGGGTGCCCTGAGATATATTTTTTTTCCTATCACGACGGCAGGACTTCTTTCCCACTCTTGTGGGCCGGCCACACAGGAGGCACCCCCCAGTGTGAGCGTGTGTGTGAGTGTGCAAGGTTGTGCGTGTGCAGGTGTGTATGCACGGGTACATGTGCGCGTTCACACATTTATGCCCAAGCACACACTCTCCCTGTTCTAAAGCGGCCTCCACATTTGCCCTCAGCTTCAGAACCATAAAGAGGAAAACCTTGATGGGGAGGGGAGGGATGATAGGAGAAGTTCGCCTACATCAGAGACATTTGATGCCATCACAACATCAGCAAAAATAAAACAAGAGGAAAACCCAGCCTGCCTCGCACCCCAGACGATCTGAACATGGAAAGGTAATAAAGGTGATAGAAAAAAAAAAATGACAGCATGTCACGCAGTTGTGGTTGTTCAGAGAAAACATCCCTTTCATAATCTTATTAGGGGAAGAGAGTGGGGGTTTTGTGTCTTCTCTGTGAAGCGCCATTTATTTTTATGGATAGTAAAAAGGAAATAAATTTTCCGGAAACGGCTCCTTGGTGGATCGGAGTCCCCGCAGCCCATTCTGTGTTTATAGATAAGCAAAAGGTCAATTGAATGTTATGTGTTTTGTGTGTGGTGTGCTTAGACGCTGCACAACACCGTGTGGGGAGGGAGCCGGCTGGCTAATTCAACCTTTCTTCTAGCCTCTTTTAGAGACTGGTTGGAGGAGACATGCCCGTGCCAGGGGCTGTCGGGGAAATGCCTATCAATCCCCTGCCAGGAGGATTTGTTTCACTGGTGGGATTTAATACTCCGTGGGAGATTCGAACGTGTTGTTTTTGTCACTGCGGAAAATATACGGATCATTTTTCAGGCACGTGTTTGACGGGTTCCAAAGGAGTGGCATATGTGTCTCTGATTAACGACCTCCTCCTGCGCTCCTGAGGTCACTGTGACATTTCGTTAAAACATAAAAGCGGGGACCTGTTTGGAGAGAGCGGAGGGAGGCTGTGCCCAGACCCTGTTCTGAGAGAGACGGGGGTCCTAAGATTCAATTCCTCTCCAGACGCACGGTGTGAAATCACTCGCTGGGGAGTGCCCTGCTTTCCTTAACCACTTTTCTCATTCATTCAACAAATATTTAATTAGCCGACACCACGCACAAGAGTCTACAGGCCAGACCCAGAGAGGACCCTGCCCTTAAAATGTTTGATTTCTAATAGAGACAGGAAGCAGGATGCGTTCAGTAGTCCGAGAGCCTTTCGTATGCTCACTCACCAGCTATTGAGAGTCTAACGGGGAAAGAAGCAAGAAGGGTGAGCACCTGTCATGGTCCAGACAATGCATTAGGCATTTGCACAAGATTTTTCTCACTTTATCCTTGTTAAATATGCTTATCTCCTTGGGCGGGGTGGGGCAGGTACGAAACCGAGGCTCGCGGAGATCTCGGCAGTAAGAAGGGACCAGAATCCAAACCCAGGTCGCCTGGCTGCGACTGAGTGAGGAAAGGGACGATGGGCAGTGGGTGAAGCCAGGTGGGATGGATAGAAGGGAGTGGGTAAGAGGTGGGCGGGGGAAGAAAGGGCTTCTCAGAGGAACTGGTGTTGGACCGAGCACTGGAAGGATGCAGATGAACGTGAAGCTGCTCTGGGCAGGCAGCAGTGACCTTCTCTGCACTCCACCCGTGTTCTCTTTAATGCGGCAGAGGAGTTCGTGAGTGGGAGCAAACCCAGCCCAGACATGGAAGGGATCCGGGAGGGGTGAGCATCCTAGGGCGGAGGAGTGACAGGAGTCAGCACATTCCTGTCCCCCAAGCCCCCTCTCCATGGTGGCCCCTGTGGTCGTCACTTCCCTCCCTCACCCTGGTCTCCTTCCCTGCTCCTCCCTCCTTGCTCCCAGAGGGGCTCCTCCAGCGTCATTCTGTCCTTCGTACTGATGTTCTCCAGCAACCTCAAGCACCAGCTCTGTGCAGCTCTACCTAAATGGCCTCCAGACCTCTCCTCGGCCTTGACCTCTGGCTCCTGACCGGCCGAAATGTCAGTTCTGACTTTGAGTCATGCCTGTGAGTGAGTGGCCCTTCTTTTCTGTTCCGGTTTCCCCCGTTTTGTTCACGTTGGGACTCCACCCCACCCGGACTACAGTGGTCCCTTAATAGCACCTCCTTCTGGTTCCTTCGACAGCCCCTGCTAATGATGGCGAGGCCACGTTCATATGCATCTCTCTTACTGTCCTGTGAGCGATCTCAGACCGCTGTGATTCCCCTTTGCCTTCCAAGTATCTGGCGATCTCTAAGATGTCAGTGATGCCTGCGGGACGAACACCTCATCCCGTGCTCCTGGTCCCTCATGTGACTACGACTAACCTGCTGACACCTCGCCAGGGGGCCTTGCTGACACCTCGCCAGGTCTGTCAGTGGCTACCCACTACAGACAGGATAAAGATATGTTCCCATATGTTCCATGGCCTTCCACCGGAGGCCATTCACAAACTGGCCCTGGGAAATCTGTCTCTCACCACTCTCCCAAGAGCAAATTTGGCCCTCCCCCTCCCACCATGTCTCTGCTTTCCTGGTGTCCTCATTGCCTCCTTTTCTTCTCTTTTCCCAAGTAAATGCCAACCATCTCACAAAGCCAGATTTGAATCCCGCCCCATCCACAGATCTTTCTAGATTTCCCTAGCCTGAAGTCATGGGCTGTTAAGGTCTAGAGCACGCCTACATCCTCCCGGATACCTTTTCCTATGAAACATCCCCTACGGGACTCGGGCTTTTCTCTCCACCAGCCTGTAGACACCATGATGGCCGGGCCCCTGACGCGCGTGATATTTGCACCTCTGATGTGCTGTGCGCAGGAAGGATGCCGAATATAGCTGCCATTATATATCATCCTCCAGAACTTGCAAAAGACAGTTCTTCAAATGCACCCTTTCCCTTCTGGCCTGAGTCAGATTCCAATCATTATTCAACACACGCGCACGGGGCAAGTCAACTCAGATCCTGTAAGCCACGCCTGTGCAAGGCTTCCTCCGCGGCGGTGGCCTTGTCTGCAGGGCTCCTACCTGCTCTGACTAGCAAACGGGCTGGGTGTGTGACATTTCGATGGCAGGTTCAGTTAGGGACTGCGATTCAATTACAGTGTTTGATGACTGCAATGGGAGGCGCTCGTTCTTTGGGGGGGAATTTTGAAAACCAGCCTTCTTCTAATGGGAAGCACCTGCTGACTCAACACGGGGTCTACTTTCCATCGAAGCCATTCCGCTTCGTCCCAAAAACTCATTTTATACTTTCAATACGTTCTGGCCCAGGTACTAAGTGGTTTAGGCTAGAACATGCCGCCTGATGAATGGTACACTGACTTTCTCAGCTTAATTAAATCTCTACCTGGAGGGATTACAGCCAAGCAGTGGCTGGAACTTGAAATCCTAGCCACCTGCCTCCGCAGACTTCCTGCACCGGAATGGCCAGGCTAGAATGCCCCCAAAGAAAGAGGTCTGTTGTGAAAAGAAGTTGCATGACCTGCCCATCCAGTGGGATGAATTTTCACCATGCTGAAAACCTTCAGCTGAGCAAGACTCCGGGACCTTTGCAAGGCGGGGAGAGGTGAGTGGGAAACTCCACTGACTTTGCAAACTAATCCCTGCCCTGAACACTGATACGGGACCAAGCCCTCCCCCTTCTCAACTGTCTTAAAAAGAAATAGAGGAATTATGAAAGAGGGTGGAATTTCAACCTCAGCCACTTTTAACTCCCTAAGTACCTGCGTAATTTACCCGCCCCCCCCCCCGCCCCAGACAATGACCTTGTGTTTCAGAGCCTCACATTCGTATCAGTTGGCTCTTAAACCAAAGGTGTTCAGATGCCTGTAGAGTTTGCCAATTGGAAGATCCATCTGTATGGTTCCCTCATTATGTCTGTTACCTGTTCTTTCCAAGAAGCTGCTGGTGACACCCTGGCTTGGACTGCATTCCTGTGGTGACACCAAAGGACCTTGCTGCCCCAAGACAATTCAATTTTACTTTAGAGTCTTTGCATATAACTCCAAGAAGCTGTGTAACTGTGGTATATTTCTAAATGAAAAGTTGCGTGCTGCAAATCGCCCCCCACCTTGCCAAATGTGCAAGTCTGTGTTAACCAAAATCTATATCCCACATCCATTTCTTTTCTTTTTTTTTTGTTTGAAAATATCTTATTTTATTTTACTTTATTTTATTTTTTTAATTTTACTTTATTTTATTATTTTATTTTATTTTATTTTATTCCAATTTTTTATTTAAATTCCAGTTAGTTAACATAGAGTGCAATATTGGTTTCAGGAGTCGAATTCAGTGACCCATCACTTACTTCCAACACCCTGGGCTCATCATACCAAGTGCCCTCCTTAGCACCCCTCACCCATCCAGCCCAACCCCCACCCACCTCCGCCATCAACCCTCAGTTTGTTCTCTAACTCGAAGAGTCTCTCGTGGTTTGTTTCTTTCTCTCACCCCTCCCCATATGTTCATCTGTTTTGTTTCTTAAATTCCACCTATGAGTGAAATCATCCACAGCCACTTGTACCGATGGCTCAGTAATAATTTGGGCAAAGGCCGTAAAGTTTGGGATCGGATGAACCTAGGTTCAAATGTAAGATGTGAGACTTTGGCAGAGTCCCTCGATGTCTCTGTTTTTTTCTCTATACAAAGAGTGAAAGAATCTCCCGTTCCCAAGGCTCCTAAGATCTTAGGGAGGATTAAAAGAGACAATGAATGGGGCGCCTGGGTGGCACAGTCGGTTAAGCGTCCGACTTCAGCCAGGTCACGATCTTGCGGTCCGTGAGTTCGAGCCCCGCATCGGGCTCTGGGCTGATGGCTCAGAGCCTGGAGCCTGTTTCCGATTCTGTGTCTCCCTCTCTCTCTGCCCCTCCCCCATTCATGCTCTGTCTCTCTCTGTCCCAAAAATGAATAAACGTTGAAAAAAAAAAATTAAAAATAAATAAATAAATAAATAAAAGAGACAATGGTTTCAAAGTGCTCTGTGCCCTCCTTGGCATGTAGTAGGTGTGGAATAAAACGTCCTTAAATTCTCCTTTCTTCTCCGACAGTGAATATGATGGTGTTCACATAATGCCAAAGGGGCTCTTACTCTCATTTGTAAACATTCCCACAATTTACTACCGTTAAGCAACAAAAGGAAAAATCGTGGCTTACTGGCATCTCAAACCACTTATCCAGAACACGACCCATCCCTGAATTAATGTCTGGTTGTAGCTGTTGTGTCAGGAAGGAAAAATTAGTGACTCCCACGTTTGGTGGAAATAGAGACTGAAAACAGCCAAGAGAGACCGGCAAACAGAAACTCAAAGCTTTGCATCGAATCCTTTTTTTCTATTGAAGAAACCTGGTGTTTTCCAAATCAGTGCACATGTGGGTTTCTTCTTGATTCTTCTTTAATCTCATCATATCTATCTCAATTGTTCACCGGCAACATAGTCTCAAATATTTTATGATACTTAATTTTGAGAAAATGGTTTCACCTTGGTAGGAAAATAACACCAATATATTAAATATAATTCCCTACTGCACAGAACTTTATAAATGTCATCAATATTTATACAACATGTAAGCAGAAAATCAAAGCTATCTGAGACCGAGGCAGAAAGCATACACATACAGGAGCCCTTCCCCATTGTGCAGTTTTCGCTGCTTAGATTAGGGGAAAATATTCTGGGATGTTCCTTTGTTACAACAGTTTCCACCCCATGTCTGAAAACTGCTCTTTATTCCAAATGCATCCCATTTTTTTTCTCCATCCAATCAATGATTCTTATTTACCTTCTTAAAATGAGTTTGCCTTTGGTGTAACAAATATAACAATATCAAAGAAAGGAGTGGCGGTGGGGGTGGGGGGGGGGGTGGTCAGACCAAAGATGAAAGCATCTGATACATGTACTCAGTTGTAATCAGAAAAGAGAAATCACTGAGTAAAAAATGCAGTTAAACCTTTGTCGGGTCATAGGGAGCTGGTAGGGTCTTTTCTTCACTAGAGCTTTTGAGCTAGTTCCCACCCAGCCTAGCTGTCATGGAATAGTATCTTTGAAATCATTGACAATGGAGGAAAATGTACTATTTTGATAACGTTGCGTTAGACCCCTACTGATGTCTCGGTCAGAGCCCCCGGTGTTGACCTAGTTAAGCCACCTGCTTTGTGCCCGCCACATAACACTGCTTTCAGTTAAGGGGAAAGAGGAGTAGGTGTTCTTCTCAATTTCCAAATCGCCAAGTATGCACTGAAGTTCACGTTTCTTCTTTAGTAACTTACTTTAATTTGTTGTCTGGAGTTAAGGTAAATCATGAGATCACAGCACACGACTCAGTGACTTAGTGGTGAGGGATCCCTCCTCTTTGAAAAGCAGAAATGATGGGGCACCTGGGTGTTTAAGTCAGTTGAGTGTCTGCCTTCAGCTCAGGTCATGGTCTGAGCCCAGCATCGGGCTCACTGCTCAGGTCATGGTCTTACGATGCATGAGTCTGAGCCCAGCATCGGGCTCACTGCTCGCAGCATGGACTCCCCTTTGGATCCTCTGTCCCCCTCTCTCTTTGCCCCTCCCTTGCTTGTGCTCTCTCTCTCTCTCAAAAATAAATAAACATTAAAAAAAATAAAGGCAAAAATGATGACCAGCTTTTATAGGGCAGAAATTATGCTTGGCACTTTGCATCCATCCATCCATCACCACTTGACTTCATCCTTGCAACAGCTTTTGAGGTAAGTATTACTGTACCATTTTACAGCTAAAAAGTTGAAGTTTAGCAACATCATGGAACTGGTCAGATGTCACAAAACAGGGTAGAATCAGGGTTCAAACAGACGGTTCAACCCTACACCCCTCATTTTTTTCTTTTAATTTTATTAATGTTTATTTACGTTTGAGAGAGAGACCCAGTGTGAGCAGGGGAGGGGCAGAGAGAGGGAGACACAGAATCCGAAGCAGGCTCCAGGCTCCTTGCTGGTCAGCACAGAGCCCAATGCGGGGCTCGAACTCCGAAACCGCGAGATCGTGACCTGAACCGAAGACAGACAGACGCCCAACCAACCGGTGTACCAATTGTTTTTATTTGGGAGAATGAAAACCACAATGTGCTTACTCTGCCATTAAAATCTGTACTTCTTAGTTTCCCTGGTCCTGTGTTACCTCTTTCTCCTCTAAGGGGGAGAAAAAAAAGTAGGTTTAGGCTGTAAACGTCGTGGCCACAAGTTTCCCGAAACAGAATCTCTTTAGGGACGAGGCATGACATCAAACGTTGCTGACTGACAGCCTTTTAATCTCAGAACTACTACCTCCAATTTCAGTAGTGGCCAAAACAAGAAAGAAGAAATATGAAGGCAAGACGGACTTTGGGGGAAAAAGGTCGTCCCCCGTGTTGCCAAGAGCTGAGTTAGCAAGCGATCTTCATACACAACCTCAATTACGTTTCGCCTCCTCTGTACCGCTGGGTCATCCCACCGAGGGATGTTCCCGTCACCGGATGTGCCAATTCCCGGGTGCAGCAAGGGGAACTCACGGTGTATCTGACTCACTTGGGTTTCGTTCCGAGGGTCATCGCTCTCCCAGGTCAGCATTTTTCTCGCTTCTCAAGTAAATCAGGCATGACAAACCAATGTGTCGTCCTTGTTTCTTTCCCTCCCCTCCAGATATGCTGTTCAATCAATACCAATCCCCAGTGGTTCCAACAACCACTCTGGGCTGGTGACTCCCAGCCTGGAGGCGTAATGGTGGTCGAACACAGAATGGACACATTGAAAGCGACCTCACCGCAATGTGATACACTCGGAAACAGTCATCTTCCTTGAAGGGCAAGCCCAGGAAGGACAGGGTGGAGAAGTCCACGCTCTCACAGAACAGTTTCGCACCTCGCCTTCGACCTGCGCTCAGAAACATTTCTCGACAATCAGGCTATAAGCTTACCTTTTTCAAAGTACGGTTACCCCAGAAGCGTAGGTCGTGTAAATGGTTACCTGTTAGCAACTGGCTTAGTAAGTCAAAACAGTCAGAGATTATGTACATTTATGCCTGAAACTAATCCCAGGCCCTGTCATTTCTAGTGGCCATGCAAATTACCATGTGGTCCCTTTTGCAATAGAATCTTTTATCGTATGTCATTTTTACGCGCTCGATAGCTGTGTCCCGCCCAAATCCGTGTGTTGAAGCCCTACCATCCAATGTGATGGCATTTGGAGCTGGGATTCTTGGGGAGGCAAAGAGGATACATTAGGTCATGGGGGTGGAACCCTCATGCTGAGATCATTGGCTAATAGAAAGACAAAGAGAAAGAGATCTCTCCATGTGCACACAGTGAAGAAAGGCCCAGTAAGGTCCTAGCTAGAGGCTAGCCGTCTGGAATTCAGGCAGCAGTCTCTCACCAGGAGCCAAATATGCTAGCACCTTGACCTAGGACTTCCAGTCTCCAAAATTGTGAGAAATCAATCTCCGTTGTTCCAGCCATCCAGTCTACGGCATTCCGGCATGGCAGCCTGAGCCAAGGCATAACATCCCTTTTAATCAAATTTAGCTAACACTGTTACCCACATAAATGGAAAAAAAAATTAGGAACAAAGGGGTTGAAGAGCCGTGCAAGTGCATGGTCCAGGTAGGGCCAAATTTGGAATGTCACTTGTCGCCTAATCGGAGCACAGCCCCTGAAAATGCTTCTCAACATATTCATCCCCAATTATATTTCTGTTCCAGAGCAAAAAAAAAAAAACAAAACAAAAAAACCAATGGAGTGGAGAAGGTGTGGGTAGAGATGCATGACAAAGACTACGTCTTATGAAATCAAAATCAGAACACATGACCAGACAAGGGACTTCTGGAAGCTGTAGGACAGAAAGACTAAATTCAGGACAAGAACGTATAGCCATTGCAATTATTGCGCATGGAAAACACTTTTTCCTTCCCCTAAAGTTTTGCCAAAACAGAAGTGTGTAAACACGATTATATTTGGCACTCTTCAGCTTGCAAGTGACCAAAAGCCATCCCAAACCACTTAAACACCTGATGGAAGGTGCCGGAGCGTGTCTTCAGGTACACTGCTCCTAGGTGCTCTCTCCATGTCATTGAGTGGCCGTATCCCACAGCCTTCGGTTCCATTTCCCCTGGATCAGCCTTATTTTCAGGCAAGTTCTCCCACAGTGGACAGAGAGCAGGGCACCAGAAGGCCTCGGGTTTGTAATCCAGACACTAGGGAGTGAGGGATTAGGGGCTGATGATCGCTGGTCAGCCTGGGTCACGTGAACCCCTGACCACGCCTGAGTTGCCATAGGCCAGACCTTGAACCTGTCCCTACCCAACAAGCTGGTATATGAGGACAGCCACCGCCCCCCCAACCCTGACCAAATCACAGCCCCACGCCCGGAAAGAGGCAGTTCTCCCAGGGAAAGTGGAGGCGAAGATTAGCTCTGCGGCAACAGACCAACAGATGCTATCACTTATTCAACTTCTTTCTGTTTAATTACTGTATTATATTATGCGCATCGTTTCTGTTCGCGTATTCTTCTAACACTGACTATCCTGTGAAAATGTATGATGTGCCGCAAACTCCATTCAACACACATTAGGTCAGGCCGTAATGAAAACTCTGAAATGCTCCTTGAAAGCTGCTCGATTAAGCGTTTTAAATTTATGCTTTTATCAAAACGTACAGCATCCTACCTCAATGTATACATTTATGTGTGCATATGATGTGTGAGCGTATGTGTGTGTGTGTGTACGTCTATGCACACACATGCATGCACAGATAATCATTATGGTGTTGACTACAAACCAACCTCCCTCCTCTCCCCTCCCCTCTTCCCTCCTTCCCAGCCAGCCGCTGCTCCGAGAGTGGAGAGTGTAACTTTGAACCAGAGAGATCAGCTCTTTGCCTCATATAACTTGCTTTCCGGGGGTAGAGGAGGAGACAGAAAATAAACGAACCAGCAAAATAAGAATGCCATCTGGTGTTAAGGAAATTGGCTGGAGGCTGGGTCTGTCGCCCACATAGCAGGCATTGGTGACTTCTCTTTTTCTTGTTGTCACAATTTTTTTGTTGTTTATTTATTTACTTTGAGAGAAAGAGTGCAAGCAGGGGAAGGGCAGAGAGAGAGGGACAGAGAATCCCAAGCGGGCTCCGTGCTGTCAGCCCAGAGCCCAACCCGGGGCTCAATCTCAGGAACAGTGAGGTCATGACTTCAACCAGAATCAAGAATCGCACACTTAACCGACTGAGCCACCCATCTGCCCTATCATTCATCCTTTTAAAGAAACCTGGGCCTCACCCATGGTGGGGTCCCCTGCAAGGGCTATTTTGATAGTCCTGCACTCACTGAGACTGATATCCACACCCTCCTTGCCCACCCTCTTCTCTCTCATAGTCACCCCCATAATATGGCCCGCGTTCCCACCAAGGGCCTTCTCCCCACTTTTCTCTGTGTGGAGGTCTGCTGCCTCTGATCCTCTTACTTAAAAATTTATACAAATATAAATAGATGTACGCATCTGGCATTGTTGGCTGACTTCAGATCAACCCCCTTCCGTGTTTGTGCATAATGTCATGTGTATCCCCAAATGCCCCAAATATGATCTTTGACGCTATTTCCTTTCAATCCGTTGTGTCATTACATTTTAATCTCCAGGAAGGATTCAGAGGCTTCAGGAAATAAAAGGGCATATAAAATCATATAAGCCTTGAGAGTGTACGTTATCCCACCACACCGCCGTCTTCTGAGTCAGGGGCTAAGGCTTTTATCAATGCCTTTTCAGGTTTTTGCATTTTGAGCATAATCTCCCTGGAATGTTCTGAATCTTATCCTCCACATGACCTTGTAAGAAACCATAGGACGCATAG
This sequence comes from Leopardus geoffroyi, assembly GCF_018350155.1. Classification (NCBI taxonomy): domain Eukaryota; kingdom Metazoa; phylum Chordata; class Mammalia; order Carnivora; family Felidae; genus Leopardus; species Leopardus geoffroyi. The sequence goes on along the minus strand of NC_059337.1, from coordinate 12,560,348 downwards.
ATTCAACATGGGGAGCGTTAGGCGAGCTGCTTCAAAAGCCTGGGGTAGAACTTTGCGCGGCTTAGGAGGAGTGAGTGATTTCACTTAACTCACCCTAGACCCTGATGCTACCTAGGTGCCTTAAGGATCCTGCAAGATACTGCAGGTCTTTTGTTAAAAACTAATTTTTTTCTGAACGTCCCTACGCTTCAGAGACTTCCCTCCCAGCTCTGGGAACTTGGTCTACTTACCATCTTCCTTTCTTAGCTTCCTCAATGGTAAAATGGGGTTAATAATGACACTTATCTCATGAGGTTGTTAGCATTAAATGAGAGAATTCACATGAAAGCACTTGGCACATAATGAACCTGTACCTAGCACATAGTAAGTCTTCAATACATTTGTATTTAAATTGCGATTAAAAACCGAACAACACAGGGCTGCCTGGGTGGCTCAGTCATTTAAGCATCTGACTTCGACTCAGGTCACGATCCCGCGGTTTGTGAGTTCAAGCCCGGCGTTGGGTTCTGTGCTGACGGCTCAGAGCCTGGAGCCTGCTTCAAAATCTGTGTGTCCCTCTCTCTCTTCTCTTCCCCGGCTCACACTCTGTCTCTCTCTGTCTCTCAAAAATAAATAAGCATTTAAAAATAAAAATTAAAAAAAAAACAGAACAAAACAAAAAGGCATCCTTCTCTCTTCCCAAGGAAATAACACGCAGGGGTTGGGATGAGGGAACTAGGAGGTTTTATGGGGAGAATAATTTGGTAATTGGATGTGATTAAAAATCTAAAAGTAATCACGGGGTGGTGAAATAGTTCTGGAGTGGAAGTCAAAATGTCTGGAATGAGTTCTGGCTCTGTAGCTAATTAATTATGTGACTTGGGCTGAACACATATTTTCTGGCCACCTACCATTTGCCCCGTATTGAGGATTCTCAGAGAGGCCAATAAAACATCGTCCCTGTCCGCCAGACATTCACAACTTGTAGAAAAGAAAATTGCATGAATGCAGAAATCAAATACTCTATGATCCACACAGTAAGACAGTTATAGAAAAGGGAACAGTTTATAATCTCTGGAAGGTCCAAGAAAGCTTCTCAGCAGGGGGTTGAAAACAAGTCTGGGTTTAACTGATGTGCATACAATTGAGGAAGGGGAGTCGGACAGACTTGAGTCAAAAATTCACACCAGCCCCTTAGAGCCGAATGAAATAGGTCGACAACCCTGCACTGAGCCTCAGCTTCTTCCTCTGTAAACCACCTTTTTTTGTATGGATTCTTGGAAGGATGAGAAATAACCCATATAAAGCATCTAGCGGGGGTCGTGAATGCAGGTTGTATGTTCGGCATATTGTAGAAACACAGTTGTACGTTCCTTCCCCTCCTAAGCCCTTTCAGCCTTCACACTGCGTCCCTATGCATCAGACCCAAAGGAATGTTATGTTGTCACCTCCCCGTGCAGTGCTAGAAGGTGCTATGAACTTTACTGGAATTGAAAGTTTAATGTGGAAAGTTTCACCAATAGCTCTTGGTCCAGGTAGAGAGCCTGGGTGAATAAAAACATGAAATGTATTTCTAAATGTCACCAGCTCTTCTGCTGGGGCAAGGCAAAGGTTCGTCATCCCTTCTGCCTGTGCTTCTCCATCATTTCTCGTGGGAAGTTATTCCAGATACCAAATTATCATCCACCCTATTTTCTCCTTCCTGGTGGGCAAGATATACCATCCAGCTTCTAAGCCTGACGGGAAAACAGTCTCTCTCTAGAGAAAATTCCAAGCGTCTCGCTCCACCCATATGAAGGGAGACTCCCTTCCCTGGACTGGGGAACCCAAATTTCAAACTGCCGCTGCATTCACAGACTCTTACCAGTTTGAAAACTCAGCTGGATTGCAGAAATGAGCCCACATTCCAACCATTGTAGGACTGTAAAGGAAAAAGATGCTCAGAGATCATTTGGTCTTTCTCATCCCTACAATGAGAAAAACCCACCCTGGGAGAAATGCAGTGACTCCCCCAAAGTCTCATGGCTAGCTAAGCAAGAATCAGAAGAAAATCTGAATTCCAGACTCCTAGACACTGCCCTGAAATTTCCCCTGCAAGCTTAGTCCTTTATCAAGTCAATGAAAAACACAATGTAAAAACCAAGATGTGATCAAACACATTTAGCCTTCCAATCACATTTTTTCTGGAAATTTCTGATAAATGCAATAGTAACACAAGTAGGGGTAGGGGTGAAGAAGATTAAAAACAAATGTACAGGAGTTAAACTATGTGTTAAACTCTAGCAAAAATATTTGCTATTTTTCACCCATTTCCACAGAGCCCATGAAGATCATGGGGTCCACGGTTAGATAAATATTATGAGAAAAGTTAACATGGTCTCAGATATTATACATCTATCACATATATTATATATGATGTTTCTTTATTTTTGAGAGAGAGAGAGAGAATGCATGAGTGGGGAAGGGGCAGAGAGAGAAAGAGAGGGGGACAGAGGGTCCGAAATGGGCCCCATGCTGACAGCAGAGAGCCCGATGAGGGGCTCCAACCCATGAACCACGAGATCATGACCTGAGCCGAAATCTGATGTTTAACCAACTGAGCCACTCTGGTGCCCCTGGTCTTGGATATTTTAAGAGGATGAAGTGCTATTACCCCTAATTTCATTGTGAATATGAAATAAAAAGGGACATTATTTCATGATTCAAAACCCTAAACCACTTCAACTCAATTCTATGTTGAAATTCTAGGATAGTCCCACTAAATATGCCTGGAAAATAAGATTGGAAAAATCCCTGAACAAATGGTAATTTTCTAATAAATTGCTCTCATTGGCTACTGTTATTTCTTAACCCACAAATGGCTAAGAAATAAAAATAATTGGGGTGCCTGGGTGCTCAGTTAGTTAGGCATCTGACTCTTGATTTTGGCTCAGGTCATGATCTCTGAGCCTTTCATCGGGCTCCCCACCAGCAGTGAGGAGGCTGCTTGGGATTCTCTCTCTCTGCCTCTCCCTCTGTCCCTCCTCTGCTCACGATCTCCTTCTCAAAATAAATGCATAAACTTAAAAAAATAAAGATAATCATAATTATTGGTATGAGTTGAGTTTTCTAATATAGAGAGACATAAATCTGAGGAGCATGTGTGGCTGTGGAATAATGTGGAATGGTGTGGGATAATGATAGAAGTGGGATCAGGCAAATATCTTGATATGGGTCTGCTAAGCAGAGATTCTGCATTTCATGTTGCCTCGTGGGGAGTTAGAAGGGCGTTGACAGTCTGGCTAGCTGATTGGCTGAAATTTGGATAAAAACATGCCTCACACGGAGTCAGCTGAAAATGCTGGGAGCGTAGAAGAAGGCATTCAGAGAGTTGGTGAGATTAGGGTGTTCGAGTGGATTTATCATTTAAGACCTACTTACGCTGGGAGGGTCCAGAAGGCATACTTTCCCCCATAACTGTGAGAAAGAAATTGGGGAGGGGACCCCCGGCATCCTTAAAGAGTTCTACAATTGGTCTTTTCCATAAGCCGGGCTTTAGAGTGGGCACAGCAGTCACTGAATTGGAAGCCTAAATACGATGAGATCAATTGGAACCTGGGGTGGCAGGGGCCAAGGAGTAGCCACTCAACAGCCAAAGGCAAGCTGGACACGGTTACCACAATGGATAACAGTGTGACAGCCGCGAACAGAAAGGGTGGGGTGCAGGGAGTAAACTGACAGCAACGAGACGTGAAGGGGATTGCATTCAGGAAGCTTTAGGGTGATGTTCTGTATCTCTATTACGATTGTGAGTACATGCCTGTATACGTTTGCCAAAACTCGCAGAACTGCACACTTTCAAAAGGTTAACTTTTTCTGTAGGTAATGGTGATTCAATAAACCTGACTTTGGAAAAAGCCACACAGACAAACGTCATGCAACAGAAATAAAATAGGCTGAGGATAAGGACGCGCTCGTGTGTGATTTCCACCTCCTCGGCTTATGAGCTCTGTTATTTAACCATTCACCCACTGTCCATCCACCCATCCATCTCTCCATCACTCCACTTAATCAAAATTAGAAGAAAAAAAAAAAATTCCATGTGCTGGGGATGATTAATTAGCGAAGGCAGTGGAAGCCATGGCCCTCATGATCCGGTGCATTGGAACTGAGCCCCGAATAATGAGAAGGAGCAACCCAGGGGACCATCTGGGAAATGCATTCGAGGCAAAGATAAAAGCAAGCAGAAGCAAGGGGAGGGAACAAGCATGGCATGTTTGACAGCTTCACAGAGCACCAGTTTGGGTGCAGCATAACCAGGGAGCTAAGGAGACGGAGGTGAGATCAGAGTGGAGGCCAGACCGTAGATGCATCCGTGGGGGCCGATAAGCTGGGGTTTTGTTCTGAGAGCAATGGTAAGCCACTACAAGGCTTTGAGGCCAGGCACGCGTTCAGATGTACATGTTACAATGGACAGTTCTGGCCAATGTATGGAGAATTGCCTGTGGGCAGGGCTTGGGGGGGAGGGAGACAGTGGAAAATGATGGTTTGGACCTGATGAGAGAGAAAAAGAGAAGTCTTAGGATTCTTTACTGAATCTACTTGAATCTTTTTTTTTTTTTTTTTAATTCTGTAACATTGAGCTGGTTGTATATAGCCATCAAGGTTATTGAGGAAATTACTGGGACCAATATGAATAAAACACTGATCACAGAGTCTACAATAGATTAGACACCCAAAAATTAGTTGCTAAATTTTCCTCCACCAATATTTTATCAAGATGAATACCAATAACAGATAACTCTGTCTTGTAGACATCAGTCAAGAAACTAGTGTTTTATTCACTGTCAAATCTCAGATTCTATTGTCCTCAGGGCTCAGTATCATCCCGCTTGAAATAAGTAAATAATAGCTAAATAGAATGGAAGAATGGTTTCGGGCAGGGGTTTTGGTGGCGGTGGTGGGGAGGAAGATATCCTTTGTGTTGTTTCAGAAGTAGGAGTCTTATTTCTAGAAGCCAAGACCAATTGCATAAAGTCCCACTTCTCACTTAGTACTTAGTAAAATATAAATACTGCTCTAATGTCTAATTCTTCCATAAGAGAAATTGGCAAATGAAGCTTAACACATAGAAAAACTAGTAAAGCTAAATAATAAATGTCTCATGCACTAGGCTTTCCTCCTAAGAATATATTGCTTTTTTAAAAACTATAAATCTGTACGTATATTTTAAAAAATCTGTTTTAATTCCTCAGAATCATAACCAGGTTCTGGTAATTTGATTTTCTGTGTAATAGCCTTATGATCAGGATAAAGGCTTACCAATTTCTCCCAGACATGCTTGATTTACTCCCTAAATTATTTGAAGCATCAGATGCCATCGGTAATTTTCTACACATTTATTTATTCATTACTGCAACCCTGGTTCTATTTACATGTAATTTCTGAGGGTCAGTAAAATGATTCATTGGGATGCCTACATCCATAAAGCCTCAGTTAGGAAATGGATATTACAAGCATTATATTACCTGACCTCATGAAGAAAATATCAGCAAACTTGAAAATAAATGTATAGAGATTATGCCATCGGATAAATGGAATAAAAATAATAAAATATTGATAAAGACTCAGAAAAATGTGGGGCATCCCTAAGCACACCAACATCCACATAAAGAGAATCACAGACAGAGAAAGGAGAGAAAAGGGTAGAAAGATATTTAAAGAAATAATGGCTGAAGGATGTCCAAATCTGATGAAAGTATGAATCCACATATCCAAAAGTTCAAAAAGTTCCAAGTAGGATACATGCGAGGAGGTCCACACACAGACACATCATAGTAAACATACTAAAAGTCAAAGACAAAGAGACTATCTTGAAAATGGCAAAAGAAGAATGATTCATCACATCAAGGGAACTCCAATGAGATCAACAAGTGACTCCATCAGAAAATATAGAGGCCAGGACGCAGGGGGATGACATACCCAAAGCGCTGAAAGAAATGAAAAACTGTCAACCAAGAATGATATCCAGAAAAAATGGTATTTTTATTTTCATTACGGCCAAATAAAGACATTTTGAGAAAAATTAAAAACTGAGGAAATGCATGGATAGCAAACCAATCTCGTAAGAAATACTAAAGAAACTTCTCCCAGGGAGCCGAGGAGGCTCAGTTGGTTAAGTGCCCGCCTCTTGATTTCAGCTCCTGTCACGATCTCACAGTTTGTTTCCTGAATTCGAGCCTCACGTTGGGCTCCGCGCCGACAGTGCAGAGGCTGCTTGGGATTCTCTCGCTCCCTCTCTCTCTCTCTGCCCCTCCGCCCCAAAATAAATAAACTTAAAAAAAAAAAGTTCTTCAGAGGAAAAGCAAATGACTCCGGAGAAGCTTATCATGCATTTGAATCTACCTGAAAACAGAAAGTAACCGTGTAGGTGGTTGTAAAAGACAATATAATTGCATATTTATTCTCTTTTTTCTTATTTGATTTAAAAAGCAATTACTTTAAACTACATATACGCATATTATGTAACATTTAATATCTATATATGTTCTATGCATATAACAAGCACATATATTTAATAACATTTATATTTATAAATTATATGTTTACATAAATTTGTATTGAATTTAAATTTGTGTGTATAAATTATGCATGTATCAAATATGTATAGCTACAATACTATCTATGTTTATAAATAACATTTATAATTATATATTAATACAACTATACATATATAATGGTACTATATCTATATATTTATATATAGATATATATACATATAATTGCATTGTTGGACCTGGAACATATATAAATGCAATATGTTCAGTGAAGTGCAAAGAAGGCAGATGGGGACAAATAACATGATACCATATGGCAACTCAAATTTACAGGACAAAATAAGGGGACCAGAAATAATAAGAAGGTTAATGTAACAAAACTTTATATATATATATTCTTCTATCTTTTCCTCACTCAGCTTCCTTAACACACATAAAATTATACAAAGTAATAAACATAACAATGTATCAACGGGTTCCTTTTATATGTCCACATAATATGTATAACAACACTTGCTAAAAAGGAAGATGATGGAATAGAGCAATAGAAATATTAGACAAAATAGACTTTAAAACTGTTAGAAAGATCACTGGAGAGAAAGAAATATTTTATCAGGAAAAAATAGTCACTCAGGAAGATAGAGCAATTGCAGATATATATGCACTTTAAAAGAGGCCTCAACAGGGCCCCCCGTGGTGGCTCAGTCGGTTAAGCGTCCAACTTCAACTCAGCGGTTCGTGGGTTCGAGCCCTGTGTTGGGCTCTGTGCTGACAGCTCAGAGCCTGGAGCCTGCTTCAGATTCTGTGTGTGTGTGTGTGTGTGTGTGTGTGTGTGTGTCTGCCCCTCCCCCGCTCTCACTCTGTCTCTCTGTCTCTCTCAAAAATGAATAAAGATTTTAAAAAATTTCTTTTAAAGAGGCCTCAACACATGTAAAGCAATACTGAAAGAATGTCAAGAGAAATAGAAAATTGAACAATACTAGTGGGACACTAACATGCCCCCCTTTCAATCATGCAGAGAAAAGCTAGAGAGAAAACGAGGAAATGAGAGACTTGGAAAACACTCTAAACCCAACAGACACGGCAGACGTCTATAAAAACACCATATCCAACATCAGCAGAATGTACATTGTTCTCAAGGGCACTGGGAACATTCTCCAGGATAGCCCCCATGCTAGGACCCAAAACAAGCCTCAATACATTTAAAAAGACTGAAATCACATGAACTCCATTCTCCCACCACCAGGGACTAAAATAGGAAATACAGGACAGGGCTGCAGCACCACAGCTCAACCCAGTGAGGCACTCCATACACCTGCTTTCCGGTGAACTTGCTGAAGTTTATATATAATATATAACATATAACATATACATTATATATTATATATTATATATTATATATTATATACATTTAGTATATAATATATATTATACATACATTTAGTATATAATATATATTGTATATTATATATTATATATATACATTTAGTATATAATATATATATTACATATATATTATATATATACATTTAGTGTATAATATATATATTATATATATACATTTAGTATATATAATATATATTCAAATCAATGGAAATGTTCCCAAAGCATAGTGTAAATGAAAAACAAAATTCAAGAAAATCTAGTAAAACTTGGTAAAAACAGCAAGAGTCTCTGGTATTTGAATAGAGACCCACTCTCTCCCCAAGGAGGCCAAATTCTGGGTGGTACGCCTTGTAATACATTAATCTGTAATGAATCTCAAAAATAGAGAAAGACAGAAATGGAGAAAGGAGGGGTAAAGGAAAAACGCTTCACAGAGAAAAGCCAGGTAATAAAGGCAGAGTAAATGACAGATGGGACGTCCGGGTGGCTCAGTTGGTTGAGCATCTGACTTCTGGCTCAGTTTGTGGGTTCATGAGTTCCAGCCCCACATCCGGCTCGCTGCTGTCAGCGCAGAGCTCACTTCAGGTCCTCTGTGCCCCCCTCTCTCTGTGCCTCCCCCGCTCACTCTCTCTCTGTCTCTCTCTTTCAAAAATAAATAAACATTAAAAAAATGGCAGAACAGAAAACTGTAACCAACAATGTAGTAACTGACTGGGCAAGGAACACCAGTGGATAATAAAACTGTTCTGTGAAATGTTGGTGACATATCATCCCACAGGTGACTTATTAATCAGAAGAGGAAAATAAAAGGACTTTACAATGGGGAACCTTGTCAGTACTTTTTAACAAATAAGTTACATTGACGCTCACTAAGGTAGGAAATCTCACATAGGGAGGGAGTTTCTGATGCAACACACTTTAAAGACAAGCGTCCTTAAGGAGCCCCTCGCCAAAAAAGTCCGTCCTAATCAAATCGAGCACCCAGACTTCCAAACTGCACTTGTAGGAAATACAAAGGTTGAAGAGTAAATTAAACAATACAAGGATGAACTAATGAGAACCGGACTGGGAGTCGTTTTATACGATGACAGTTTTGGGCTCCATAAAAAGTCAATCTTATGAAAGAAAATATACATAGAATGTTCCAGAATAAAGAGTTAAAGAGAAATTAGAAGCAAATGCAAGACGTGAACTTTGATGGGATACTGGAACAAAAAAAATCCAATTATAAAATGTATTTGGGGGGGGGGTGCCTGCGTGGTTCAGTGGGTTGAGCATCCAATTCTTCATTTCAGCTCAGCTCATGATCTCAGAGTTGTGAGATCAAGCCCCGTGTCGCTCAGTGTGTAGCCTGCCTGAGATTCTCTGTCTCTCTGTCTCTGCCCCTGTCCTTAACTTGCTCTCTCTCTCTCTCTCTCTATGGAAAAAAAAAAAAACACACAAAAAAAAAAACAGCTATAGAGTGTATTTGGGGGACATTGAGACATTTGAATTAAGACTGAGGCAGAGTTTACGCTATATATTTGCAATCATTGTTGCTTAACTGTAATAACAATATTGTTATAAACTATATAAAACGTCATTTTTTAGGAGATAAATACTTAAGTGTTTAGGGCCGTGATGTCTTCAACATATTTTTACAAAATTTAGCAACTTTGCAATGAATAGATATGAACAGAAAAAAGAGAAAAATGCAGCCAAATGTTTACAATGTTGAATCTAAGGCTAGGGCGTGTGGGAATTCATTCTACTTTTTTTTCCCAAATTGTCTGTACATACGGAAATTTTCCTAATAAAAAGTGGGGACAATTGTATAGATTGGAAACGTTAGAAGACACACTTGCAAATAACTCAAAGAAGGAATCACAGAGAAATTCGAAAAATACTTGGATCCTGAAAACAAATAAGTGTTAATCAGAAAAATACTGATCCCCTTCAGGCAAGCATCCCCAAGGGTTAACAACAGTTAGTCTCATGCAAGGTTCGAGGAAACCTGTTCAGGCCCAGAACTTTGGGTCAACCGGCCTCAGGTCCCTATCCCCTGATTGTGCCCATGCAAAGGCTGTTTCTATCCAGCCGTGAACATAGAGCATGCAGGGTGGGACTGGAGGGTAGGTCTTGCCAAATCATACTGCAGTTGAGTCCCCATGCCTGATTCGACCAGGAGAAGAGCCATTACTTTCCTAGTTGGTGCACCCAAGATTTGAGGTTCCCTTCCCAGAGTGTGACTTTGGAGCCTTTCAGACTGCTATGAGCAGCCCCAAGGGGCCGGGGCTGGGGGCTGGGGGCTGGGGCCATGAGGGACCAACACCCCGATCTTATCCTGTCCCCATGATGTTTTTCCAAATGCACACAGTTTCTGCAGCCTGACACGTATACATGCTGCTGGCTGCCTGGCCATTCTTTGCACAAAATATAATCTGTGGGATAGAGCTAATGCAACATTTAAAGGAAAATGTATAGCTTGAGAAGATTTTATTAAAATGAAGCCGGATAATTAATGAGTTAGACAAAACAAATGAAGAAGTCAAAGAAAAGAGAAACAAAAGAATGCCCCAAAAAAGTGGACAAAAGAAAATAATTAAGAGGAAGGAAGAGATTTAAAAAAGATCATACTAATACAATACAGGGGATTAACAATGTTAGAATTACTTTGAGAAGAAAAAGAAAATATGAGACCCCTCCAAGAGGTCTCAAAATAATGGGGAGTCACAAATGAGAAATAAAAAATAATGGGGAGTCACAAATGAGAAATTAAGATATAGAAAGAGTACAATTTATAGATGTAGTAGATTACAAACATAAAATATTTTTTTAAATCTCTACAGCGATAAAGTTGACAACTTATGTAAATAGGCACATCCCTTAAAAATATGATTTATCAAAACCCCTTAGGAAATATTTAAAAGCAGAATGATATGATAGTCTTTAAACAAGTTGTATCATCTGTCACAGATTTTCCCACAAATATAAGCCAGATAATACCATAAAAAGTTCTGGTAAACATTCAAGAGACAAACAATTTAAATATTATAGGAAATCTTTCAGAACGTTTTAAAAGATAAAAAGATAAAAATTCCTTGTCTTCTTAATAGGTCCAGGTGGAGCATTTGATAAAATTTGACAGCTACTAATGACAAATCTCTTAATTTAGGAATGGAAAGGACTCCATAATAAATCTACAGCAAACAGCTGAGCCAATGATGAAATGTTGAAAGTACTCCTTCTAAAATCAGAAAGGCTGGTATTACTTTTCCTATGCCACAGAATGCTGAAGGTCTAGCTGATGCAATAAAACATAAAGACATATAACACAGAGAGATTGAAAAGTAAGAAACAAAACTGCCATTATTGGAAAAGATATGATTACTTATACAGGGAAACCTCCACTTAGAAAAATGTAAGTACAAGTGATTAAATTCATAACAGTTTAGACATATTTCTTAACATTAAAAAAGTCAACTGCATTTTATTCAAAGAAAAGCATAATTAGAAAATTCAATTTTAAATAAAGCAGCATTTATCAAAGCTACATAAAGTAAGGTAATTAAGAATTAATCTAATGGAGGATTGCAAGACCTTTTTAAGAAAAATGATAAAACTTTATTAAGGGACATTTAAAAGACCCAATCAGAGTGGCTAAGGCTCAATACCCTAAAGACATTGGGTCTACTTAATTGAGTTCCATGCAATTCTAACAGATAATCCAATATTTTCCTTTTTCATGGATTTTAGTCATTCTCAAATTCATATCAAAGAGCAAAGCACCAAGATGAGCCAGCTATCCCCAAAGAAGGAGAGCAGTGGAAGAAGTTTCCCTATCAGTAATTAAGACTTCTTATAAAACTATAGTCACAAAGAAAATGCATCATTTATGCAAGAATATGCAAATAGGCCGGCGGAAAATAGCCTCAAACCATACACACACGCATATATACCAGAAGCTGATGTGTGACACCGTGGAATGAGAAATCACTGGGGAGGGATAGATTATTTAATAAATGATGTTAGGACAACTAAATTATCCATATGAAGGTATAAAATTGGGCTCCTACTTTATACCATACACAATTAAGGTTTTAGACTTCTAGTACTCAATATATATTAACTCATTTTAAAGTCAGAGCTACAATATAATATGAGGTTTTTAAAAATTCTTCTAAATAAAATAAAATAAAATAATCCTTACTTTACATATGATGAACTAAGACACACAGAGGTCAAGTAACTTGTCCAGGGTAATATTTCCTCAGGTTGAAATTTGCCCATGTTGAAATTTACCAAGGGATAAGAACTATGATTCAAAACTCAGGTGGACTGATTTTAAAATCCTTATTCGTAAATACTCAAACTGTGTTTTATCAATTCCAGACAGCTTAAGGACTCAAGCTGGAAAATCCTAACTTTATACCTTACAGAAAAAAATATACAAAAATATCTTCATGATCCTGAGGTAGTAAAGAATTCCTAAACAGAATGCAAAAAGCACAACACATCATCAAGGAGAAGATGATGAATTCACCAGCAATAAGTTTCAGTTCATCAAAGATACTTCCAAGGGCTAAAACTATGAGCCATGCCTTGGGAAGATGATGGATGTACCATTCTTAACCAACAAAGGATTAGTATACTGATTTTTGAGACAGTAATGAAATGATAAAACATCCCATTTCCATGAAAGAAACTATGTAAAAGTCATTTCTTATATAAAGATTTCATAAAAGAACCAAGAATTATCAAAATATTCAAACTCAATATGCCTCAACCCATCAGGAGTCAGAAAAATGCAAAGTTTTTAAAACCAAAATAGATTCTGTTCCATCCCCACCAGATCGGCAAACATAAAAAAGGTCTATAATATCAAGTGTTGACAAGAATGTGGAACAAGAGAAACTCTAGACACTGCTGGTCAGCATATAATAGACCAACTACTTTAGATACAATTTCCACTGTCCAGTCACAGGGAGAATACGCCTACCTGTCTATGTAGCGATTTTCCTCCTAGGCCATATACAAGATTGTTATTGGCAGCATTTTTGTGTAATCACAAAATTACACAAAATTTGTGTGATCACAAAATTGTGTGCTTTCTTTAAAAACACACAAAAGTGTTTCAAAACTGGAGCAGATATATGTATGCAATTAAATATCATCTAGGAGTGGAAATAAATAAAACATCTTTATACATCAGCATAAGTGGGTTACAAAAAACTCAAATTTAGTCAAAAAGAAAATATAAAGAACACATACAGCTTGATTCCATTTATTACAGATCAAAACCAGGCAAAACTAAGTAATGTATTGTGTATACATATATATATATTATATATATATAATATATATATATATATTTGCTACATATATATGCTATGTATATATATTTGCTATATACATACATGCTATATATATATTTGCTATATATATGCTATATATATTTGCTATATATATACATGCTATATATATTTGCTATATATATTGCATATATATTTGCTATATATGTTGCATATATATATACTTTCTATATATATATATTCACATATATATACATATACACATAGCAAAACTATAAAGGAGCAGAGAATGAGAAATACAGAGAAAATGGTGGTCACCCCTGTGGGGGAGGCAGGGGAGAAGGCTGGGGAAAGGTGCACGAAACTACAGAGGTCCTTGGATTGATCTTTCTTAACTCGCATGATTGGCACCAACATGACCATTTTATTACTATTCTTCAAACTATGTAAATATTTCATAGATACTTAAAAATATATATATATAATACACATTTAAGGTATACGATTAATATTTAAGAGAGTTTGTTGAAAAAGAGTATAAAATACATATAAAAACAGAAACAAAAATAAAAAATAAAAAAAATTTTAAAAGAGCGTACAAAATAAAACAATCTAGAAGGAGTCGGAGAAAACTGTTAAGAGCTTCTTATTGTCTTCATGTGTATTTGGGGTCAGGAGAGAGCATCCATATTTTGTTTCTTCACTTTTACATCATTTGGGTTTTTCTTCTTCTTCTTCTTTTTTTTTTTTTTTTTACATCTTACATTTTTTTTTACACCTTAGTTTTGGATTTAAAAGTAAGGACAAGAAGTGGGATACACACACACACACACACACACACACACACACACACACAATTAAATACTACTTGGCGATCAAAACAAAATGAAATCTTGCCATCTGCAACAATGTGGCTGGAACTAGAGGGTATCGTGCTAAGTGAAATAAGTCAGTCAGAGAAAGAAAAATATATGATTTCACTCATGTGTGGAATTTAAAAAATAAAGCAGAGGAACATGGGTGAAGGGAAGGAAAAACCATAAAAGAAGGATGCCAACCGAAAGAAACTCTTAAATACAGAGAGCGAGCCGAGGGTTGCCGGACGGGTGTTGGGTTGGGGGATGGGCTCAATGATCGATGGGCATTAAGGAGGGCACCTGTTGAGATGAGCACTGGCTGTTATATGTAAGTGATGAATCACTAAATTCTACTTCTGAAACCATTATTACACTGTATGTTAACTAACTTGGATTTAAATAAAATTTAAAAAATAAAATAAACATAGGGACAATAATAATGTTTCAGTGGAAACACTTGCACACGGTTAGGATACAATCCTAAGAGTTTCAGGACGGAGTAAATAAGGTAAAACAAAACCAGTGTCACTCATCGCTGAGTGGATCAACACCGGTGGTGCATCCGCAGGGAATACCACCCGGCAGTGAAAAGGGGTTGATGGTAGTGGTATATACCATGTCTCATGGGCACTACGCTGAGTAAAAGAAGCCAGTCTCAAAAGGGTACAAATTGTGCGACCACATTTTGATGACATTCGGAAAAAGACAACATTATAATGAATTGTAGTGGGGGAGATCAGAACAGTGGTCGCCAGGGGGTGGGAAAAGGAGGCAGTTTTTCCAAGAGATAGACCTGCTTTGGGTGCGGACTGTGGTAGTGTTTTCCCGATACCTGCATTAAAAACCATACCCCATTCGTGCCCCAACACCCATACATACCAAAGTTATTTTTGCTATATAAGTAGAAGAAAAGGAGGGGGAGAGAGAGAGAGAGAGAGAGAGAGAGACATAGAGGGAAGAAATGAGGGAGGGTGGGAGGGAAGGAAGGGAAGGAGAGAGTGAGGAAGGGAGAAAGGGAGAGAGGGAGGGAGGAAGGGAGGGAGGGAAAGAGAGAGGAATCTACCTTCAGATGCAATGTGGTATCCTGGATTCAGATACTGGAAGAGACAATAGACATTAGTGAAAAAAAATGATGGAGTCCAAAAAAAGTCTGTGTTTCATTAATTACAATGTACTGAGTTTAATACGTTAGTTTTGACAAATGTGCTTCACCGATAGAAGATGTTAACTTTAGGAGAAACTGGGTAAAGGGTATATAAAACCTCTTCGTGTTACTGTAGCTTTTCCGTAAATCTAAAATTATTTCCCCAAAATGTTTACAGTAAAAAAAAAAAAAAAATCCAAGGAAAAATGTAGATGGTATGATTGTTATTTTAATAAATTGAGGGAGAGGGGCCCCTGGGTGGTTCAGGTGGCTGAGCATCTAGTCTTGATTTCGGCTCAGGTTGTGATCCCAAGGTCATGGGATCAAGCCCCGTGTTGGGCTGTGCTCTGAGTGTGGAGCCTGATGAAGACTTTCTCTCTCCTCTGCCTCTCTCTCCTGCTCAATGCACTCTCTCTCTAAAGTTAATTAATTAATTAATTAATTAATTAATTTTAAAAAGGAGGAGGAAATATATGTGGATTTGTTTACATAATCCATATATATATATATATATATATATATATATATATATGAAAATACAAAGAACTGAATAGCAGTTGCTTGTATGGAGGAAAACTGGGTCACTTGTTTTAAGTTTATTTTTTTATTCTGAGAGGTGGGGAGAGGCAGAGAGAGAGGGAGAGAGAATCCCAAACAGGCTCTGCACTGCCAGCTCAGACCCCAATGCGGGGCTTGAACTCAGCACCATGAAATCATGATCCGAGTCAAAATCAAGATTCGGTTGCTTAACCAACTGAGCCACCCAGGTGCCCTGGTTAACTGGGTCTTTAGAACACAAAAGTGTGAGAGATTTTTTAATTACATACTTTAAAAAATATTTTCAATTTGGGGCTCCTGGCTCAGTCGGTTGAGAGTCAGACTTCAGCTGAGGTCATGATCTCATAGTCTGTGAGTTCCAGCCCCGCCTCGGGCTCTGTGCTGACAGCTCAGAGCCTGGAGCCTGCTTCAGATTCTGGGCCTCCCTCTCTCTCTGCCCCTCCTCCACTCACTGTCTCTGTCTCTGTCTCTGTCTCTGTCTCTCTCAAAAAATTAATAAACGTTAAAAAAAATGAAAAAATATTTTAAATTTTGAATCCTGTGAAAATACTATTTTTAAATGAAGGTAATTTTTTTTTTTTAATCCCAGGCATTGAATTGGTTGGCCAAAGGCTATGTATCTTTTACTCTTTGATACCCACAGCCAGATTGCCTGGGGAGAAGTGTCTCATGAATTGATAAAGAATTAGCCTCAGGTTCATTTCCACTAAGTTTCCTTAGTGCATAGTAAGTTGTGCAATTCATTATCAATCTTCACTTGTTTCAATGCTTCTAGCAGCTTTTCACCTTTGAAATCTGTAGCCTATCCAGCCCAGGAAAGCTCTGTCAGCATGTAGGAATGGAATTCGCCTCCAACAGTCTCACTGATTTGTGATTTGAGGACCCCAGTGAGGCTCCGCCAGCGTAGAATAAAAATTGTCTGCCTTTGTGGATGACACTTGTCATTGACCAGTAAAAATTAAAAAAAAAAAAAAAAAATCACTAATCTGCATCTTGCTTCAGTGGAAACAGTGGACTCTTCCTGCAGAAGCTTCAAACAGAGCAGAGGAACTCAGTGGGTAAAACTGGCCTTGCAGATCAGCAGTCTGTTCTGCCGGAGATGGGAGGTGGGAAGCTTTATCCCCACGGGGCAAATCATTTGCTATCTTTCCTGCGTCTGTGATACAAATTCATATTTCACATCCACCTTAGAAAAGGAAGAGAAAAATAAAATAGTGTTAGTTATCTTCTAAAGTGGTTTTATTATTCACTTTTAAAATCCTCACTTTTAACAGAGCCATCCATAAGTTTCAAGTGCCAGAGAGTGACTAAATAGCCTTTAAATACCTTTTCCTTATCTCTGCAAGTGGAATATAAATGAGACATTTCTTTGCTGCTTATAAACCAGCCCGGGCTTCGGTACTTCTGTCGGGAATTAATTGCACACCCGCTGGGGGTTTCATCAAAGGGATCGAGGAATCATTTCTTCACTTCTAATAATTTGTGTTTTTTATGTCTCTCACTCCAAGGGCTGCTGCCCCTGGCTGCGCTGGGGACGCCTTGGCAAAACTCCAGGGATAAAGCTTTGTAAACACTAGGCCATATGAATAGCGCCCCCTAGACGTGGGGAAAGGCACGCCTGTTACCTGTGGGCCGTGCCTGAGAACAGTGAAAGGATTATAAAAAACTCACTATGGATGTCTGCTTCTGTAATCTGTGGATGGCATTAAGGGACCTGAGAGTCTAATGCATAAAGCTCTTCCAAAGGCAAAAGCTGTTAGACAAGTGACTGGGGACCAGAACACTCTCTCCATTGATCAGATGGAAATGATGAGGCACAGCACAATTCGGTGCAAGTATATCCTTTATACTTTGGGTCTCTTTCAAAGATGACACCTATTTCAAAAGCTTTTCCTCACGTCGCTTTCAGGATGCCTATGTAGAAGCTAGAAAACAACCATTTCTCTTGTGAAATCACCGTTGCTGACAAAAAAGAGGATTGACCCCTTTGCCGCAGAAGTTTTCCAGTGATTGCCGCAAACAGACTTTGCTCAAACCATCTGGGATTCAAGAAAGCCTCCGCAGTGGAGGAACAGGTGCGACCAAGCGTGGACGTGAAGGGTGGGGTGCCACCTGCTCATGGGCCTGGCGCTCGGTGGGCTATGCTTGGGGGGGAGAATATAAAGGAACTTTTGAAAGGAAGGGCACCATTCAAAGGGATACAGAGAGAAGCAGGACATCCTGACAGAGGATAAAGGATCATTTTAGAAGAAGCCCAGAACAGAAGTTAACTGGCAGTTGCCTTACGGAGAACCAGACTACCTGTAAAGGTATGAACTTAACTTGAATTTCATTTAACTTCTTTGAGGGAAATAAAGACCCTGTGTTTTTTATCACAAGCAACAGAGGCAGGTTCTGGCTAACTCAGCTGCAAAGTAATTCATGAAAGACTGCGGGGCAGACCAGGCTTGGAAGGTGGGCATGGAGGCTGGCCGTCAGAAGCAGAGTCACGGCCGCATGGCAGGAGCAGACCGGCTACAAAAACACCACCAGCACTACTGATCGGGTCGCTCCGGGCTGTCAGGGCCACACCCTTGACTCCTCTCTTGACTCACCTCTACGATGAGTAGTTGGGCAACAGTTCCTGTGTTTTTGTGTCAGTTGCTTAAGAATCACTTTCCCAGATGGAAGCATCCAGTTGGCCAAGACTGGAATATCTGCCCACGTCCTAGCTACCAAGGGACAGCCAAAGAAATGGGGTCCTTGCTTGGGCATCTTTAGGGAAGGGTGGGGCTCTCCCTCCCACCAAGAATCTCACTCAGGAATCCCCCCAAACAGGAGAAATGGTTTCTGGATGGCCCAGACCAACAGTTCAGCAAGCAAACCAATGCCAATACAACCCTTCATCACTTTGTAGCACAATAAGAGACATAGACATAGAGGATGAGGAAAGAATTTAAGGAAAATACATGGAAGTAAGCTAGACCAGAGAAGGGGACGGAAGAGACAATTCTTAGAGAAAAGCAAGCCTTAAACAGAAGATGTCTTCGCTCATACCTCAGCGGGCCTCCAAAGCAGTCTTACAATGTGGCTTCTCCATGTTTAGCTCATTTGAGGAAGTGACCAGAGAAGTAGAGTGGGGACCTGGAAGAGTGAAACAGAAGAGTGTTGTCATGACGGGTCTGCACAGTGGGGGACTGGGCTCAATCCCACCTTAGAGTTGCTCAACTGAATGATGGAAGACAGTGGCGGTCATCCACCCGCTCCAGTGTCGCCTTGGCCACAAGTGCTCTGGGGACATTAACTCCCTTGCACTTGTGAATTCTGGGCAGCTTCCTGCAGGCATCACATGCTACAGAGGGCAGAGAGGGTGAGGCTAAGGCCATGGCCACTATGTAAATCTGCTTACTATGGCAATGGTTGGAGTCGAGGTGAGTGGGAAGATGGGAGGCAGAGCATAAGAGGTGTCCCAATACAAATGGAGACGAGCAATTTCCTACTGTCAAAATGTGTGTATTGAGAACGTAACTTTGAATGCCTACAATCTCCAAATAGCAGGATAGGGTTGAGATCAGAACAATTAACAGTGATCTGTGAATAGTATAGATCTTGTGCCTCTGTACAGATAGTTTGTGCCCTTGATCTCGTGGTGCCATAGGGGACATAGGAGAAGAATGCTGCCTAAGGAGACAATCAGAGAAGCTAGGGTGAGAATATTTTGTTCTTGATAGTGGCAAAGAGAAATTACACAGAGAAGCAGCAGTGATTACCAGGTTGAGCTGGTCCTTTGTTGGCTGTTTTTTTTTTTTTTTTTTTTTTGATGTTTATTTACTTATTTTGAGAAACAGAGAGAGTGAGAGCAGGGGGAGGGGCAGATAGAGGGAGAGAGAGAATCCCAAGCAGGCTCTGTGCTATCAGCGTGCAGCCTGACATGGGGCTCGAACCCATGAACCATGAGAGCCTGACTTGAGCCAAAATCAAGAGTCAGACTGAGCCATCCAGGCATCCCATGTTGGCTGTTTTTTTTGTAACTTTTTAAAAATTTTTTCTTTCTTTATTATTTTTGAGAGAGAGAGACACACATAGCACAAGTGGAAGAGGGGCACAGAGAGAGGGAGACACAGGCTCCAGGCTCTGAGCTGTCAGCACAGAGCGTGATGCAGGGCTCGAACTAGTGAACTGCGAGATCATGACCTGAGCCCAAGTTGAACACTTAACCGACTGAGACACCCAGGGATCCCTGTGGTTCTTTTTAGTCAGAATCCATTCAATCATAATAATGGTCAGAGACGGGATTAGGGGATCATGGTTTCTAGAACTTTCTAACATGGCCTTCTGGTCATCATGGGCACCAGACACATTTTTAAAATTTTTTTTAAGTTTATTTATTTATTTTGAGAGAGAGACAGAGGAAGCGAGCAGGGGAGGGGCAGAGAGAGAGAGGGAGAGAGAGAGAATCCCGAGCAGGCTCCCGGTTGCTAGCACAGAGCCTGATGTGGAACTTGAACTCACAAACTGCGAGATGGTGACCTGAACCTAAACCAAGAGTTGGACTCTTAATCGACTAAGCCACCCAGGTGCCCCCAGACACATTTTTTTAGGTAAGATAATCCCTTTCTAACCTCACAAAATCAAACAACGTGAAGAAATAAAGCCAACAGATATATATTCCATCTCCAAGGAAGGATTCTAAGGAATCCACATGGAGGCCGATCGTGGAGGCTGAAGCCCCATTTGTAAGCAAACCTAAGCCGCAATCAGATTCGTAAATGGTTCTGGCAGTGCAGGTGTCCAGCACACTAAAGAAAAGCATTAAAGAGGGAGGTGGTTAACAAGTCCTTAAAGGAGACTGTGTAGAAAGGGTCAGGGATGTAGGTAGAGACCCAACAGAAGTGGGTCCTAGAACCCAGGGAGGGAGGGCCTCAAAAGCCAGTCAAGTGCTCGATGCTGTTGGTTCCTGGGAGGTATTGAACTCTGTTTCCTGGGAGGTCCTTCCCTCTGCTCATCCAGGGCTAGTGCCTTCCGGTGCATGCAGCCCCTCCCACTGCCAATGACGCCTTAATGCTGCCCCTTGTTCATAGACACTCCAGGGGAGAAAGACGAAACACAGCAGATGGCTCCGCATCTCTAAGAAACCAGGAGTACCTGACGACTGACCTGCTTTCGAGAAAGGCATTTCCTTCTTCTTTCCCCAAATTTATTATAACCCCTTCTGTCTAGGGCACAGGCAGGAGGCTTTCCAGAGTGGACGATATAGGACAACCTAAATGATCTGTACAACGGGGCCCCCAAATGATCTGTACAACTGGCCTTTCCTCCACGATTAACTGTGTTGTTTTGGATTAGGATTGTGCGTCTCAACTTTTCCCACACTCCGTAAATTCTTCCCCATGCGTCTTTAGATCTTACCAAACAGATCCCCAGACAAATTTTGAAAATGGATGTATTTAGACTAGGGAACCGCCCACAGGACCAGTGTTGTGCGAACAGTACTTAGTCCTGTGAATACACTCACTTGATATGAACCTTACTTTTTAAGGGAAACTGCAGAGGAAGTGTGGTTAGGACCCAAATGGAAATACAATGATGCCTCTAGGCATGGATTAAATAGCAGAAACGAGGTGCACAGCTTCAGACGGACCTTCTGGGTTAATGCACCTGCTATGTTACCACAAGGAAGCAGGGGGATGGGGAAGGTAATGGGAAGGCAGGAGAAAGAAAACATCTGAAGGAAACAGAACTGGGCAAGCTTACCTTTGCTCTGCTTCTGCCCAAATGACTAGAGCTCACAGAATATAACTTTCTCCTCCGCACACTAAAATGCAATTATGGCTTCAAATCACTCAGATCTCAGAAATTGAACAATGACCCTTTTCCTCCAAGAGCCCTGCCGTGGATGGCAAAAGGCAGAGACTGGCAGCAGGCATTATTATTCATCAGGACTGAAAGAGCCTAATCATCCATTCTGTTGTTAATGGCCTGTAAATGGTTGCTTTTGACAAGAACATTTAACACCGATTAGAAAGAGGGTTTGAGGAGGGAGAAGGGCACAAAACTTGACACCACAGGGATGAGACGCGCGGGTTGGAGCTTGCTTATTACAACGACTGGAAGCCGGTGCTGGGAAGGCAACCTCTCAGCCCTGGTGGCTCATGGCAAATCAGGCAAATGGGTGAATGGGTGTCTTTGAAGAACGGGAGGGGGGGGGGGAGAGGGTTAACCAAACCAGGCGGTAGGAGAGGTGAAAATGTCTGTAGTGTTGCCTCATGGGGGGATGGGTGTGAAGACCACACATGGCTGGGAAGAGACACCCCAGGCTCCAACTCACACTCCCTCAGAGCACCCCAAACTCTTGACTCTCTGGGGCTCTTCAAGAGTAACTGTCTTTCCCTTTCGAGTCCCCGCCCCCAACCTCCAGCACCCTGCTGCATTCAGCAGGATACAGAGGAAAGAGCTGGCTTTGCTCTAGATGGCCAGTCCATCTCAGAAAAGCTCTTTCTGATTTTCAGTTTCTACTTTGGGTCGTGGAAATAATACCTACCTCCCAAGATGGCCACAAGACATGAATGGGGAAAAGCAGGTAAAATTCCTGATATGGTACCCATAACACATTCGGTTCTTAAAAGGTGTTAATATCCTTGCCCTTTTCCTTCATCTATAAGCCAAAAAACTATAACCTCTGTCTCGGAGGCATGTGGCAAAGGCCAGTGGAGTTGATGTTCGAGAGAGAAACACAGGGTATTGTCTTGATGGAGTAAGTTGTTTTTTATAAGTCTAGACATTTGTTAGAAATAAAGTTTCCTATATTTATTTGTCTTAAAATGGAAAAGCCCATGACTGGAAATATGGGATTAATGTATGGCACATAAAGTCCTGGTGAAAAGCAGAGAAGTAGCCAACATTTCCCAGACATGGCCCCTTCGCAGACATGTTTAAGGGAGTCACTCGCGCTTCCCCAGAGTGTGGCTCCTGCCACAGGAGGAGGTTGCAGGACTTTCAGCTCCTTGAAAACTCCCCTCTACATTTCCCGAAGGTTCTCAGATTGTCCCACAAGTACTCAACTCATTCTTCCATGTTCTTCTGCCCCAGGCCTTTTGCTGAAGTCCGCTCCTGAGAACTGAGGTTCTTCTTTGGAACGTTCCATCCCCTCAGGCCTTCCAAAGTCACCAACCCAAGTAGTGATTTCTTCCCCTTTGGTGTTGCCAAAGTGGAGTCAAGATG
Source organism: Leopardus geoffroyi (assembly GCF_018350155.1). Lineage (NCBI taxonomy): Eukaryota > Metazoa > Chordata > Mammalia > Carnivora > Felidae > Leopardus > Leopardus geoffroyi. Next base: position 12,537,397 of record NC_059337.1, on the reverse strand, counting down.
CTCCCAAGAAGAAGGGAGATATGCTTCCTCCCCGACTCCACGTCATGTTTGGTTTCCTGGACCCAGAGAGGGGCTGATTGCGTCCCAAGCCTCACAGAGTCTCTAGGAAACGTGCGTCACCTTTGTCTCCAGGTTGCCTTGCCTCCCTCCAAAAGGCCCAGCCTCAGCCAAAGAGATCTTCCTGAAAACAGAGAGCGTGCAGGGCTCTCCCCTTAGGGCCTCACTCCACTCTCCTGTCTTTGTCTTCAGGCACATTCGAAGAAAGCTCCTTGCACTCCCTCCTCCCACACTATGCAAACGAATCCATGCAAATAGTGCCTACGGGTTAACAACACCAGCAGCTCACAAATACCTGAACACAATTTCCATACAACCTCAACATACACACATAGGCCCACCCTTGATTTAAACCCCCAAGGTGAAAACGGGTTCACATTCACACAGGCAGATTCCTCCTCAGCTACTCCATTTTCACCTTCTTTAATCTGAAAAAGCAATTCCAGGGAACTGCCTCCTCCCATGCAATGAAGTCTGGGAGACTTTAAATCAAACCGAATTCATCCTATATGTAATTGAGTTTCAAAGCAATAGCTATTTAGCCCTCTTTACTTGTTAGCTTCATAGATGCCAGATAGAAATGCCTTAAAGCTACTCCATTCAGTGACTCGACTTCAGGAAGTTGTCTTAATATGTCTGATGGGGGACAGTCCAGATCTGCAGTGTAGACAGCAGATCTGCTCCTTCCAATCTACTTTTTTCCTCAGCTAAACCAAGCAAAAGCAGATTTGATGCCAACTTGACTCAAAAGACTTCTAGATCACGGGCCTGGCAACCAAGGTTAATCGGCGCTGAGTGGCCCCCCCATGGAGATGAAACCAAGGGAAAGTCAGAAGGCAGACATTACAGGATTTATGTCCATTTGCTTAATCACCACTCCTTGCTTTTTGGCGCATAAAAGTAATAGATGGACAAGTCATTGTATACATGTCTCCATTTATATTCATGGCTTTATCTCGCCCTTCACCTGCAGTCCACTTCGGCTCACCGTTCCTTCTTTTCTTAGAGTACTTGCGCAGTGAGAAGGTCTTGTCCCTGGCACCCCCTTTCAAGGTTGCTTCAGATCGTTTAAATGACAAACACTCCGTGAAATGAAGCTGGGGGCTGCTTTCCGCTCATTTATGCTTCTCCAAACGATTTACATTTTGCTCTTGATGAGACTTGCAGTTTCGGTCATTGGAGGATAAATATTCCATTTTTTTAAAAGGAGAGTCTTAATCAGCCTTTCAGAGGGAAAAAAAATTGCCTGTGGGAAACGTTTAAAATAAAAATAATAGAATCACAGAGATCTGAGATGAGGAAGATAAATGGGCGTATCTGGCCCTCTCTTGGAGGCAAAATGCTACTTAATTCCTTCTGACTCTCAAATGTTGGGGCCTGTGTCCTTGGCCTTCATGAACAATGTCTCAGTTAACTCGTGAACCGAGGCAGAAAATCCCGTTTTTCCTTGTAAAATATTTGTAACGTAAAATCTACCGTTTTAACCAGTTTTACGCATAGAGTTCCATGACATGAAGTCCCTTCACGTTGTCACCCAATCTCCACCCACCTCCAGAACGTTTTCATCTTCCTCAACTGAAACTTCACCCAACAAACACCAACTCCTCATTCTCTTCTTTCTCCAGCCCCAAGCAGCCACCCATTTATGCTTTGCCTCTGTGAATTTGACCACTCCAGGTACCTCATACACGTGGAATCATATAGTATTTGTCTTTTTGTGTCTGACTTATGTAAAACGTCACATTCTTAAAAAATGTTTATTTATTTATTTTGAGCGAGAAAGATCGCACAAGCAAGGGAGGGGCAAAGAGAGAGGGAGAGAGAGAATCCCAAGCAGGCTCCACGCTGTCAGCGCAGAGTCGATGGGGGGGCTCGATCCCACAAACTGTGAGATCGTGACCTGAGCCGAAACCAAGGGTCAGACCCTCAACCGACTGAGCCACCCAGGTGCCCCAAACATCATGATTTTTAAATTGAGGGTAACACAAGGTAGGAGACCGTTGATATTTTGAAAGTTTCAGTCCTGGGTTTAAATCTTTCCTTTGCCACTTCATCCCTCTGTATTTTCAGAGAAACTCCTCTAGACATGTGTCTTGATCAGGCCCAAATGATGGTCCTGATGATGCTGGGTTGTGTCATTGTTAAGAAGACTCGTATGTCCATAGCGTGATGGAGGACAAAGAGAATACTCGGTAGATATTATTTCTTCTTCCAGCTACTAAGCCTAAGGGATTTGAGATAAATCCGGATGCCTAGTCTTCAAGTTAAAACACTGCTTCTGGGCCTATCAGATATACACTGAAATTGATTCTCTTTAACACGGAAATGAGTAAGAATATCTTCCTCGAAGGTTTATTGTGGTAATGAAATGAGATGAAGTATGAGAGCTCTATCTATAAAATTCGATAACGGTTGGTCCAATCTCAGTCAAAGGGATTCCAGAAAGGCATCAGATGATCTGCAATCCATATGATGAACGTGATACGGTGGTCGGCGTCCCCAAGACAAGAGAGAAGAAAAGATGATGTGGCATTTGTAGCTTAAAAGGAGAGGGGGGTGGACTCGTAAAAAGCCCTGTATTTCCCGCAATAAAAATACCTTTGATCTGAAACATATGTTTGATGGAATCTTTTTATTTGGTTGTTGGAATAAAAGCTAAAGGCCATCTACACCAATCTAATTGTTTCACACAACTGGTAAGGGGTCTTGCCCCTATGTCTCTAACTCTTTTATCACCAATGGACTGCTATTTTTTTTTACCGTAACCCTGAAAAATACACCTTCTTCTTGCCTTCCAGCCAATACAATGAAACTTTCTCTTTTGCTAGCATACCCTTATTACTGAGTTCCAAGCTTCATCTGCCATTTCTGAGAGGCCTTGATCTCTAAGAAACTAGACTGAACTGGATAGTCAGCGGGGCCTGACTTCTAACCTATAGGGTTAAAGAAGATTTCTGGACCTGCTCCCCATGACAGGGGAAAAGCAAGATATCTGAGTTTACAGCTTCACTACTTACGGAAACTTATCTACAACAGAGGTTGTGTTGACTTCAATGAAGCAAAATATTCACTTGTCCCTATATTTGAAAGTTTAAAATGAATTGGCCCATAAAAATCACAGAGTATATATACAAACACACATACGTATCTAATTGAGAACAGAAGACAGGGCAAGGAATTCAGCAGTGTGATAGGCTGAATGATGGCCCCCAAAGATATTAGGTCCTAATCTCTGTCGATGGTACTTTGTTTGGAAAAAGAGTTTCTGCACATGTGATTGAGTCAAGGGTATTGAGATGGGGAGATTATCCTGGATTATTTGAATGGGTCCTAACTGCAGTCGCATGTGTCCTTACACGAGGGAAGCAAAGAGAGATCTGACCTGCACAGAGAAGGTGGAAATGTGAAAAGAAACAGATTTGGAGATGCTGGCCTTGAGGATTGGAATGTTGCAGCTGTGAACCAAGGAACCCTGGCAGCCACAAGTAAAAGCTGGAAGAGTCAAGAAAGGGATTCTCTCCTTGAACTTCTGGAAGAAGTATAGCCCTGCTGATATCAAGTGTAGCCTTGATTTAGGCCGAGTGGTACTGATTTTGGATTTCTGAGCTCTAGAAGTCAGCGAGAATAGGTTTCTCTTGTTTAAGCCACCAAGTTCATGACAATAGGTCCAGTAGCAATAGGAAATGAACACAAACAGTATAAAAGAGACAGTGCAATCTCTTCTCCCCTGGATCTTACAGTCCAGGGGGAAGATAGAAAATTAAACAAATAAAACTGATGGTCACATTGCGGGGGGTGGCGGTATGATAGGGAAGGGCAGGGTGTTTTGAGAACATTTTAACAAGGAGGGCACATCTGTCATTGGAGGTAAGGGGTGGGGGCAAGCTGAGAGTGTTTAAAATGAGGTCGAAAGGGGCGTCTGGGTGGCTCAGTAGGTTATGAGTCCAACTTTGGCTCAGGTCATGAACTCACAGCTTTGGTGTTCGAGCCCCATGTCAAGTTCTGTGCTGACAGCTCAGAGCCTGGAGCCTGCTTCAGATTCTGTGTCTCCCTCTCGCTCTGCGCCTCCCCCGCTCTCTCTCTCTCTCAAAAGTAAATAAATGTTAAAAAAAAGTATGAGATCTAAGGATCGAAAATGAGCAGTAGTTACATGGCAAGGTGCAAGGCTGTCATGGAAGTGTGTTCTACCCTGTTCAAGAGGCAAGAGGCCACGGAGAAGGTTCCACATTCAAGCCGTGAAAACAGTCCAGTGGGCCAGAGTGTGGCGTGCATTGAGTGGTAGGAGATGAGGTGGATAGGCCAGCAAAACACGTTACCCCAAGACTTGCAGCCACCGTGAGGACTACGGAGATTATTTCAAGAGCAGTGGGAAGCCACTGAAGTTTTCAAGTCGGGGGACGATGTACCAGATTTCATTTTAAATGGATGACTTTGGTGTCACAATGAAGAAGAAAGGCAACTGGGCCAAATCAAGACCCAGGATGAGGACGGCCAGGGCTGTGATCCAAGCGAGAGATGATCGTAACTTGCATCAAGACCAAGGACAAGGGCAGGGAGGCTCAACAGGAGGGGTGTACACTTGCAAGAGACATGGACTTGGTAGGTGGACTAGGACGCTGCAGTTGACTGGACTTGAGGCATGTGAGACAGCAAAGCATGGATATGGATCCTTCTGCTGAGCCACAGAGTGCTGGCATTTCAGGAGGGGCTGATGAGTTTGTTTTCAGATGTGCTAAGTGTGATCTGCTGGTGGAAAATACCAATGGAAATGCTAATTTGGCAACCGGGAATACGGATATGAAGCTCAGAGTGCCCATGGACCCTGGAGAGGCAGACATGTGGTTCATTTTCTAGAAAGAGGGGAAAGAGTGAGGAAAGAGGAAAGGACCCAGAGAGAGAGGAGAGGGGCACTCAGTAATGGCCACCGTGAGTGCCAGTGCCTGAAAAGCATCGGAACGATGAGGGGTTCTACCCACCAGACGACCTATTACTCAAAACTTCCTCTGGGTGGGCTGGGTTTTTCCAACTTTTACCCTTCAGTCGCTTGCTTTGAAAGTTCACTGCCTTTTCACATGACCACGTTCCTGCAGATTCTTTTTTGAGCCGTCAAAGTACACAGTCACAGCCTGCTTGGATAATCTCTGGTATTAAAGTGAGAGCTAAATGTTTGTGGGTTTAAATACAGAGAATAAGAAGGGTGAAGGGGAGGAAGGGAAGCAGAGGGAGATAACGCGTAGAGGTGATAAATGCAATGATAGCTTATTAGAAAAACACTGCAATTCGTTGCAATTTACCTTCACACCCTTATGATAATTTTGTAATATAGCACCTCCAAATAGAAAATTGGGTTATTTAATGTACCTCCAGGATATCTCAGGTTATAAGAAAAAGCAATTTCACTTCTAAAATATAGAAAATTGACCCAACTGATTGAGTGTTCTATAGATAAAGCTAAATTGTCCACTTCTTCCATTTCTTTATTTAAATGACTCCATTGGTCTGAAGGAAAAGTATTTTTCTTAAAGAATATGCTTACACGTTGCCTCCCAAATGAATTTTTCACTCATTTTCTCATTCGACGATGAGAGGCATTGCAAAAATGAAGATATGAACAAAAATGATAACGGCCTTCACTATTTACAATATTAAACATCAACTTGCTACATTGGTGCAATAATACCCGTGTTAACTGATGTGGCTAATATTTGTTGAGTTAAATATTTTGTTTGACTTCCAGACTGTAGCAGTGAACAAGATAGACAAGGATCCTGGATTCAACAAGTTTACTTCTAAACAAAGTGCTTTGGGAGCAGAGAGAAGAGAGTAGATGTTGGATAATTTTCACTGAAAAGTAAAGGGAGGCACGCCTGGCAGGCTTAGTTGGTAGAATGTGCAACTCTTGATCTCATGGTTATAAGTTCGAGCCCCACATTGGCTGTAGAGATTAAAACATGAAATCTTAAAAAGAAAAGAAGGAAAGGTAAAGGGAGACATCTTCTATTGGGCCAGGGTAGTTAGTGGTTGGAGAAATTGGAGACGGCTGGTTAGACAAAGCTACAGGTGCTTTGAAGTTTGACAGATAAAGAAGAATTCACCAGCTAATGGGAGGGCAGGGCATGGAAACAAGAACACAGAACAAAACAGCAATGCAGAGAGACGAGAAAGTATCTAACATCTTTAGAGAATGGCGAATCAACTGACCCAGCTAAGGCCCTGGAAATGGAGGCCAGGTTGTGAATAATACTAAGTACCTTGCAGAGGGACTTGGAAGACTCCAAGTATTTCTTACCAACCAAGAACAACATTTTTTAAATCTATAAATAGCCATAGGAAACAGAATATTCAGCATATCATGGATTACTTCATTAACCAGTCTAACCCATGCTCAATCTCTGTAATAAGCAATTAAAATAAATAACATTTTTAAAAATTAAAAAAAAAAAAAGGAGTGGGCGGGGGTGGGGGAGGGCGCCTGGGTGGCTCAGTTGGTTAAATGTCTGACTTCAGCTCAGGTCATGATCTCACAGATTGTGGGTTCGAGCCCCATGTCAGGCTCTGTGCTGACGGCTTGCAGCCTGGAGCCTGCTTTGGATTCTGTCTCCCTCTCTCTCTCTTTCTGCCCCAACCTTCCCCCCACAAAAAAATAAATAAACATTAAAAAAATTTTAAATAAATAACATTGGTTTGTGCTATGGAATGTGATTTATTCTTTACCTGAAAACTTCTGTTTTGTGATCAATTATACCAAGGGAAGAAATAGGGTCGCCATCCAGGAGTTCTAAGACCTTGAGACAGGCTGGTCTTTTTTTTTTTTTTTTTTTTTAATGTTTATTTATTTGAGAGACAGAGAGACAGAGCATAAGCGGGAGGGGGGGGGGGTTGCAGAGAGAGACACAGAATCCGAAGCAGGCTCCAGGCTCAGAACTGTCAGCACAGAGCCCAACTCAGGGCTCAAATCCATGAACCATGAGATCATGACCTGAGCTGAAGTCACAAGCCCAAACGACTGAGTCACCCAGGTGCCCCCAGGCTGGTCTTGTCTACACCTTTAAGCCAACCTGTATGACCGCTTTAGTCTTTGTAGGACTCAGGATTTTTATGGGTGTAAGACCTTGCAACCCATTTAAAATAACAAGCTAAAAATAGATTGCTGAAGTAAAACTAAAACAATAAAGGGATTTAATTTCATAATTGTGTCCACAATTATAGCTCTTTTAAAAACTGTGGCATTTGAAAAACCTTGTTCTTCAAGATAGCTTGTAGTTCCCCAACTAGTTATTTTATCAGCCATCCAACAACACATCCTCAAGTTTTTATAACATACTTGGAACTTTTAATTAATGTAAGCCCTTTACCATTATTCTCGTAATGAAAGATAACAGCATTGTCATATATCAAACAATAATAAAATTAATTTGTCACTGCTTTCTGTTAGAGCAAATACCATACTTCTTTCCATGTAGAATATTTATTTGGGAGCAATTTTACAGCTACGTATAGCCATAACCTTTCTTCAAAATGATGAATTCCCAAGGCCAAGACTCATATGATAAAATCCCACTATATAATTTAATGATCTAGAAGAATAGTTTGACCATCATTGAATTTATAGACTCTTTGTGTATTAAGAAGCAGACATGAGCTCAGACTTTGCTAGTGATGAATTGGTACAGGAGCATGAACAGTGACTATTCATTTAAGGCCAGGGTCTACCCAAGTCATTCCATCTTTAGGTCAAGACGTCCACAGACTATTGCAAATTCTCTCATCACTTATTAAAAATGTAAACACTATGAGGTGGCAAAGCCCATGGCCTAAAAGAAAGAGGGTTTCATGGCTTCTTGCCCTTGGCCGGCAGACCTCTAATGGGATGACATAATCCTGGGCACAAACTGGTTTTTAATGTGATATAGGTCATACTCCAAGCAGACTGTATAGAGGTCCAGGAGCACAGGTTATGGGACACATTTCACTGTCAAAGCTTGATTCAGGCTTGATGGTATGACCAGTGGGACTTGGCCTTTGGGGAAGGAAAGTATCTGGCCCTGAGCAACAGCACCCGAGGATTGCTTTAAATTCAGAGATACTGGGGCGCCTGGGTGGCTCTGTTGGTTAAGCATCCGACTTTGGCTCAGCTCATGACCTTGAGATTCATGAGTCTGAGCCCCGTGTTAGGCTCTGTGCTGACAGCTCGGAGCCTGGAACCTGCTTCAGATTCTGTGTCTTCCTTTCTCTCTGCTCCTCCCCCACTTGTATTCTCTCTCTCTCTCTCTCTCTCTCTCTCAAAAATAAATAAACATTAAAAAATTATAAACAATAAAAATTTAAAAAATAAATTCAGAGACACTGTGCTTGGTGGTTAGAAAAAAAACAATTCTACTCTCTTTTATTCTATGATGTTTGTTTAATTTGTTTGATTCTGAAAGTAGATCTAGGAACAGGGTGAAAACAAACACAAATGCAACACTGCATCCAGACAAGCAGCTTATTTAAAAAATGCAATCCATCAGTTGACCTACTACATCTACACAAGGTCAACTTGCAAAAAGCAGTTTGACTTTTCCTCCACAGACTGTCCAGCTTGGACCTCACAGTGGTCCAGTCCCGGGGAGGACCATGACTCTAAATCTCTACAAAGGAAAGTGATCACAATGAAAATGAATCAATCCGAGACCAAAAACCAAAGACCAAATGATGCCCCCTGGCCGCCAAAAGGGTATTTAAAATTGCATTTTCCACCTTACTTTTATAACTTGGACAACAGAACCTATCAGGAAGGTTAAAGGGTAAGTAAATCTTAGCACAAGACAGAAGGAAACACAGCAAAGCGAAGAGAATATAAAAGAACTCCAATTACTGCTCAGCAAGTATGTGTCAATGTATTAATCTTTGTATTACAAATCAAAAATTAGGGTACAGACGAGTGATGTAATTTACACAACTCACAGGTAGTACACGTTGAAGTCAGGATTCAAGTGCAGGTGTACCTGAGGGGAAAGTCCTTATTCTTTTTCAGTGTTTCCTGCTGCTCCCCCATCATCGGGTCATACCTCGGTTCATTCCAGCTGAAAGTAGGGATCCATGGCGGGGGGGAGCTGGGGTTACAGAGAAGATCCAACAAATGCCATCTCCAATTCTCACCTGTGAGGTTGCATTTGGCAGGTGTGGAGCACACACTGCCCTTTGCCCCAAATTCTCTGAACTCCTCCCAGGAGCCCTTGCTCCTCAGTGATGCTTCCTCAGATCACAGTCTGAGAGGAATCTCAGATGAGCTGAGAGAGGACAGAAGGAATTTGCTGGCATTGAACACACACCAAATGGCCACTAAGTAAAGACATATTTCCTTGCTTCCAAAAAAAAAAAAAAAAAGCAGCCCCAAAGTTTTCAAGATTGGTAAGAACTTGCCATTTGCAATGACGTGGGTGGAGCTCGAGAGTTTATGCTAAGCGAAGTAAGTCAGGGAAAGACAAATACCATATGATTTCACTCGTGTGTGGGGTTTAAGAAACAAAACAAATGAGCAAAGGGAAAAAAGAGAAAGAGAGAGAGAGAGGCAAACCAAGAAACAGACTCTTGACTGTAGAGTAAAACTCCTGCTTACCTCCCCAGAAGGGAGGGGAGGGGAGGGATGGGTAAAATAAATGATGGGCACTACGCAGGGCACTTGTGATTGAGCATCGGGTGATGTAGGGAAGTGTTGAATCCCTGTATTACACACCCGAAACTAATATTACATTGTATGTTAACTAACTGGAATTTAAATAAAAACTTTAAAAAAAAGACACAAACTTGAAGCAAAACAGAGCCCCTCTGTTTACAATCCCTGATGTTTTTGTAATTTAATTTATTTTTTAAATTTACATCCAAATTAGTGAGCCTAGAGTACAACAATGATTTCAGGAGTAGATTCCTTGATGCCCCTTACCCACGGAGCCCATCCCCCCTCCCACAACCCCTCCAGTAACCCTGTTTGTTCTCCATATTTAAGAGTCTCTTATGGATTGTCCCCCTCCCTGTTTTTAGATTATTTTTGCTTCCCTTATGTTCCTGTGTTTTGTATATTAAAGTCCTCATATGAGTGAAGTCATATGATATTTGTCTTTCTCTGACTAATTTCACTTAGCATAATACGCTCTAGTTCCATCCATGTAGCTGCAAATGGCAAGATTTCATTCTTTTTGATTGCTCATGTGTGTGTGTGTATGTATATATATATATATATATATATATATATATATATATATATACACCACTTCTCCTTTATCTATTCATCCATCAGAGGACATTTGGTCTCTTTCCATATTGGCTATTGTTGATAGTGCTGCTATAAACATGGGGGTGCATGTGTCCCTTCAAAACAGTATATCTGTATCCCTTGGATAAATACCTAGGAGTGCAATTGCTGGGTCGTAGGGTAGTTCTACGTTTAATTTTTTGAGAAACCTCCATACTGTTTTCCAGAGTGGCTGCACCAGCTTGCATTCCCACCAACAATGCAAAAGAGATACTCTTTGTCCACTTCCTTGCCAACATCTGCTGTTGCCTGAGTTGTTAATGTTAGCCATTCTGACAGGTGTAAGGTGGTATATCATTGTGGTTTTGATTTGTATTTTCCTGAGGATAAGTGATGTTGAGCATTTTTTCTTGCGTCGGTTGGCCATCTGGATGTCTTCTCTGGAGAAGTGTCTATTCATGTCTTTTGCCCATTTCTTCCGTGGATTATTTGTGTTTTGGGTATTGAGTTTGATAAGTTCTTTATAGATTTTGGATACTAACCCTTTATCTGATATGTCGTTTCCAAATATCTTCTCCCATTCCATCGATTGCCTTTTAGTTTTGCTGATTGTTTCCTTCACTGTGCAGAAGCTTTTTATTTTGATGAGGTCCCAGTAGTTCATTTTGGCTTTTGTTTCCCTTGCCTCTGGAGATGTGTTGAGTAAGAAGTTGCTGTGGCCAACGTCAAAGATGTTTTTGCCTGCTTTCTCCTCGAGGATTTTGATGACTTCCTGTCTTACATTTAGGTCTTTCATCCATTTTGAATTTATTTTTGTGTCTGGTGTAAGAAAGTGATCCAGGTTCATTCTTCTGCATGTCACTGTCCAGTTTTCCCAGCACCACTTGCTGAAGAAACTGTCTTTATTCCACTGGATATTCTTCCCTGCTTTGTCAAAGACTAGTTGACCATACATTTATGGGTCCATTTCTGGGTTCTCTATTCTGTTCCACTGATCTGAGTGTCTGTTCTTGTGCCAATACCATACTGTCCTAATGATTACAGCTTTGTAATACAGCTTGAAGTCCAGGATTGTGATGCCTCCTGCTTTGGTTTTCTTTTTCAAGATTGTTTTGGCTATTCGGAGTCTTTTCTGGTTCCATACAAATTTTATGATTCTTTGTTCTAGCTCTTGAAGAATGCTGGTGTTATTTTGATAGTTATTGCATTGAATATGTAGATTACTTTGGGTGTATTGACATTTTAACAATATTTGCTCTTCCTAGTTAGGATCATGGAATATTTTTCCATTTTTTGTGTGTCTTCTTCTATTTCTTTCATAAGCTTTCTATAGTTTTCAGTGTATAGATTTTTCACCTCTTTGGTTAGATTTATCCCTAGGTATCTTATGGGTTTTGGTGCAATTATAAATGGGATCGATTCCTTGATTTCTCTTTCTGTCGCTTCATTGTTGGTGTATAGGAATGCAAATTATTTCTGTGCATTGATTTTACATCCTGCAACTTGCTGAATTCATGGATCAGTCCTAGCAGTTTTTTGGTGGAGTCTTTTGGGTTTTCCATATAGAGTATCATGTCATCTATGAAGAGTGAAAGTTTGACCTCCTCCTGGACGATCTGGATGCCTTTTATTTCTTTGTGTTGTCTGATTGCTGAGGCTAAGACTTCCAATACTATGTTGAATAACAGTGGCGAGAGTGGACATCCTGTCTTGTTCCTGTCCTAAGGAGGAAAGCTCTCAGTTTTTCCCCGTTGAGGATGATATTAGTGTTGGGTCGTTCATATATGGTTTTTATGATCTCAAGGTATGATGCTTGTATCCCCACTTTCTTGAGGGTTTTTATCAAGAAAGGATGCTGTATTTTGTCAAATGCTTTCTCTGCATCCATTGAGAGGATCATATGGTTCTTGTCCTTTCTTTTATTGATGTGATGAATCACACTGATTGTTTTGTGGATATTGAACCAGCCCTGCGTCCCAGGTATAAATCCCACTTGGTTGTGGTGAATAATTTTTTTAATGTATTGTTGGATCTGGTTGGCTAATATCTTGTTGAGGATTTTTGCATCCATGTTCATCAGGGAAAATGGTCTATAGTTCTCCTTTTTAGTGGGGTCTTTGTCTGGTTTTGGAATTAAGGTAATGCTGGCTTCATAGAAAGAGTTTGGAAGTTTTCCTTCCATTTCTGTTTTTTTGGAACAGCTTCAAAAGAATAGGTGTTAACTCTTCCTTAAATGTTTGGTAGAATTCCCCTGGAAAGTGACGTGGCCCTGCACTCTTGTTTTTTGGGAGATTTTTGATTACTGATTCGATTTCTTTACTGGTTATGAGTCCCTGATTTTTTAATAAAATAAGATAGCCTATTATTAGAAAAAAGCTCAGAAGAGGCTTTTAAAAAAAGCTTTCATCATTTGCATTTTCTGGTAAATTAGCCAAGAATTCTGGAAAGTAACACTTCTTTAACACTTATTTGGAATGAATACATCAAAACAGTAGTCGTTCCCCCCACCCCCAGATGGAAAGAAACGATGGATTTTTTTTCAAATGTCTTTAATGTTACATTTTCTAAAATAAGTCTGCGTTACTCTTACATGGGAAAATAAAAACAACCTTCCGTTTAAAAAGCAATGGGAAAGCAGTTTTTTGCTCTGACTTGCTTCACCCCAAAAATAGTCATTGGGGCTTTTGTGATAGACGTGCCATGTGATAAGGCTTTTAATATCATCTCCGACATAGATTGAGTTATGTTAGTCAATAAATTTCAGTTCAGGGAGGAATTTTCCTCGAGGCTTCTTGGCAGGAATCTTGCATACTTTTCACCTTTCCCGAGAGTCCTGGACAGGTCCCTTCCTCATTTGTTCCTGTCTACCACCTTCTCATCTTTGACAGAGATGCCTCACAGACAAAAATTCAGCTGCTTCTGGCCCAAGCTCTTGCAAGCCATCTAAGGCAGCTCTTTTCACAACACAGAAACATGTCTGAAGGCCGTCCAGAAGAATTCAAATTAAGGAGCAGAGAGGGAACTATCCAGATAGAAATTTAAACAGCCGTTACGGAAATCGTGTTTAAATTCTTCTTAATTTTAAAAATGGCTTTAGATTTATAGAAAAATTGCAAAGAGGGGACAGATCATTCCCACATAGCTTACAGCCAGTTTCCCACGTTTTTAACATCTTACATCAGTGTGGTATATTTGTCGTAATAAAGGAATCGATATTGATGCATTATTTTAACTAAAGTCCATACTTGCTTCAGATTTCCTCAGTTTTTACCTAATGCCCTTTTTTGTTCCAGGATCTCATCCACATTATGTTAGTCATCATGTCTCTAGGCTCGGCTTGGCTGTGACAGTTTGTCAATTACCTTTTAATCCTTTGAAAACTGGAAGAGAGGAAGAGTTATTGTGGTCGTTCTGACACCTTACACGTTTATGAATAGCTAGATAGTCCCAAAAAGAGATCTGAATCTCGGAGATATATATAAGCTACCGATATTCATTCAAAGTGCTAAGTGCTAAGCAAAACAGAAAATAAAAGACATTTGCTGGCCTATTTACAGCAGAACGATTGTCCTTTATTTCATGCAGCTGGCCGATCGATTTTAGCGCGGGGAGCTCATCTGGTTGACATCCAGTGCTTCTTAACAACTGGAATTCAAAGACAGAGTCCACCCCACAGGAAAAAATAGAAATGGGCCAAATGGCTAACGTGGTAAAAGAAACTGCATACACAGGGTCGCCTGACACGCGGCTTCTACCACGGTGCCTACACGCGTGCTGAATGGATGAATATGATTGAAGGAACGGAGAGTTAGAAGTGACTGTGGAGAGGGCCCCTGTAGAGCAGAACTTAATTTCAAAGGGTGAGACAACTCGTGTGCAAAGCGAAATCTACCATCAACTCGAGAACATAAACCCAACTCAGAGCTCCGTGACTTCTTTATTCAAGCCTGTGATCTTGGAAAGACATACACCATAGAGTATGAAGGGCATCTCAAGAGTTGCTTCTAATTACTAGCTGTGGGACCTTTATGGCAGTTATTTAAACTCTTCGGGGGTCAGTTTTTCCATTGGTATAATGCAGATGCTAATAGTTCCTGTGTAGATCTGCTGAGAGAGTTAAATAAGACAATGTGTGATGTAAGGACAGTTGCCCTAAGGGAACCTCCGCAAGGGGTGATAAGATATCATCATCTCCGTTGACATCATCATCAAAGATGAGGAACATGTTCATTTTTATTGCTACCCAAGGGTATCCCGTTCAAGGTGGCGACTCCTTCTTGAATTAACCTGCGCCTCCCACCAGCTCTCTCCGGCATGATATTTCCTGAAGTAAAGACATTATATCCTGTGATTTATCTGGCAAATGCCTAACCGTCTTTTGAGCTGCAACTCAAAAAGCATCTCCCTGAAAAGCTTTCTCGTGCCCCTCCTTTGCGCCTCCCTAGTACCAATTAATATCTCGATACAGCTCTCATCTCAGATATTGAAATCTTGGTTCGTAGCCCAGGCACTTGGCTGGGAGTTCCTGAAACACAGGATTGGAAATGTGTTCATTTCAGTACATCCAGTATCCAGCATACCGCATAGTATATTAGTTTTCTAGGGCTGTAAGGAAGGACCACAAACTTGATGGCTCAAAAGAACAAAAATTTATCGTGTCACAGTTCTAGAAGCTGAAAGTTTAAAATCATGGTGTCAGCAGGATCATGCTTCCTCTAAAGTCTCTAGAAAACAATATTTCCGGGACACCTGGGTGGCTCAGTCGGTTAAGCGTCCGACTTCGGCTCAGGTCATGATCTCATGGTTCAGGGGTTCGAGCCCTGCATCAGGCTCTGTGCTGACAAGCTCAGAGCCCGGAGCCTGCTTCAGATTCTGTGTCTCCCTCGCTCTCTGCCCCTACCCCGCTTGTGCTCTGTCTCTCTCTCTGTCTCTCAAAAATAAATAAAATGTTTTAAACAAATTTATTTCAAAAGAATAGAAAACAAGATTTCCAACATTACGGACTTCTGAGGTTGACGAGTCTCCTTGGCACTCACTGGTTTATAACCGTCTCATTCCCATCTCTGTGTTCATCTTCACAAGCTACCCTTCCCTCCGTGGGCCTGCGTCTTCATTTGCCAGTTTCCTCTCCTTGAGTGTCCATGTCTGTCTCTCTTTTCCTTTTCTTATAAGGTTACCAGTCAGGTTGGATTAACTGCCCACCCTGTGTCACCATGACCTACATCTTACTGGTATCTTCAAAGACTCTATTTCCAAATAAGGTAACATTCGCAGATGCCAGATAACGTCCTGAGGAGGGAAATGGATAGACCAATGGCAAAACAAACTCTCCTCTTGTGATAACCAGGTGCAGACGTACAGGTGGCAGCTCATTCTTCCACAACCACAACTATGCTTTACAATCCTGTGGTTTCTTGGCACCCACAGAATTCTGCCTTTTTAAATCCATGATTAAATAATCCCATGCTAAATCTCACAGTAATTCCCTTCCAGGGCTTCGTATTTGTATCCAATTATGGAAAGCCCAAGCCAGAGCCTCAAAGGCATAATTTTCAAACCACGTTTTTTTTTTTTTTTTTTCTTTCCTTCTGAGTTAGCTGCCACAGCAGCGAGCATACTAATTGCAGGAATCTCCTTTCACCTGCATGAAGTTAATAACTTGGAGGCAAAACAGGTCTTTGCAACCACATCCGATTTACGGCGCCAAAGAAACACTGACAATGTTTGAGACAGATGTTTGCTGCTGGTGTTTCTCAGTCCTGGGCTTCCATTTAGCATATGGAATCGGCATCTTCATTTTCTTGCCTTTTCTTCTACATTAGAGCAAGATGTCAAATAGTACTGCAGAAAATACAAAAATCTAAGTCTGCTGGCATGCTGGATTCTGACCTGGATACTTCCATTTTCCTCATCCTCCTTCAAAATCATAGATGGGGCACCTGGGTGGCTCGGTCGGTTGAGCGTCTGACTTCGGCCCACGTCACGATCTCATGGTTCGTGAGTTCGAGCCCCCCCTACCTCACCCCTCCGTGTCGGGCTCTGTGCTGACAGCTCCGAGCCTGGAGCCTGCTTCGGATTCTGTGTCTCCCTCCCTCTCTGCCCCTCCCCTGCTCACGCTGTGTCTCTTTCTCTCTAAGTCGATGAGTAAACATTAAAAAAAATCAAAATCATAGAGAGATGGCAGTGGCTTCCAAGGTTCCAAGCTCTCATTTAGATGTTTTACCTTCTTTGCCTGTGTTAATCCTTTTCTCAACCCTTAAAAACCTGCCTGTCAAATAAATAAATAAATAAATAAATAAATAAATAAATAAATGAATAAATAAAAACTGACTTTTCCCTAAGCCAGTAAATGAAGAACAGAGTGAGCTTTCTTGCTAATATTCCTGGTTCTTCATACTACTTAGCTGGCATGTTATGCTAAATTAGCTTGTCTGCTTCAGGCTGAGGAGACACGAATAAAAAATGGAAAAGACCCGAACATGAAGATTAAAGCAATGATAAAAGCCACAGGCACCTTCATGCACATTTACTTGTACTTATGAAAATAGCAAAGTGTGACATCCTTGGAAATGCTTGTAACCCTTCTCCTACTGAGAAAGTGCGGGAGAAGCAATAGCCCAAGTTTGGAAAAAGAAAACAAACTTCTGATGGACTCCTCCTCCAGAGGGTTAAACGCTAATATCTCTTGGGATGTTGTTGGTAATGGTTCCACCCATATCTCGGGTAAAGGGAAACTGGTCCTTTGTCCAAGGTATCAATAAGAAGCCTAGCTCTTTCACTTTGCTGAACTTAAAAATAAATGAGATACGTAATATATGTCTCCTTTTGGCCCTGGGCTCTTCACTCTAGAAAGTTCTTTCTTTTCCATTATCTTCCCCGACTACATTTGAAGTAGGCACTGGAGACTCAGCCCTTCTAGGTGTTAAACGTCTTGCTCATTCAAGGGATTTGGGTACCCAAGGGTTGTCTTGGGCATTAAGTAATCCAACATTTGGGTCCACTCTCGTAACAGTGTAACTCACAACCTAGTAGGGTTTTTACTCTCTTGATTCCAATCAATTTCATGTGCCAATAGCCACACCCCTGGAATAGATAGGTAGATGGATGGATAGATAGATAGATTGATAGATATTCGTTATATATATTTTTTTCACCACTAGGTCTTACTCTCTTTTATTTAAAAAAATTTTTTTAATGTTTATTTATTTTTGAGACACAGAGAGACAGAGCATGAACGGGGGAGGGTCAGAGAGAGAGAGAGAGGGAGACACAGAATCTGAAACAGGCTCCAGGCTCTGAGCTGTCAGCACAGAGCCCGACGCAGAGCTCGAACTCACGAACCGCGAGATCATGACCTGAGCCGAAGTTGGACGCTTAACCGACTGAGCCACCCAGGCTCCCCAGTCTTACTCTCTTTTAATGCAAGGTACCATGAACTTACAAGACTTAATGGGAGAGGCACAAATTTAGTATCATTAACCTGAGACATTTTGTCCAGACACAAAGTTAAGTGGATGCCACTCCCTCATTGGATTTTTACTCTTATGCACCTTAACCCATTGATCTGTCTCTTGTTAAAAGAATGAGGTTTAATTGACCATTTTCCACTCTATGTTTCACCTTCTACCGTTCGCGGTGAAAAAAAAGACCTTGTTTCTTTCTGCCCTACAGTCTCTGAAATACTTCTATTCAGTTTTATTCCTGCTTGTCAACTGGCTGCCTCTTTTCTGAGCTTGTACCTTTCTTATAATAACTTGCCAAATACAGGCAACAGTAGCCATCACAAACTACTCTTTCCAAACCCCTCCACTAAAGCTATAGCTTCATTCATTACATGATTTTTCCCCAAGTTATAAAGGGCAACAGTTTCAGTAAAAATTCTACCATTGCATTACACATCTCACCATCTTTCACCTCTCGAAGAAAGTTTCTGCTAACAGCCAAATAGCCACCAAAATTAAAGGTTTCTGTCATGGCAACGTCCCATGTCTAAGTACGAACTGTTGTCTCAGTAAAGATTGAAAACTCAAGCCCTAATTCTTAAAACGTGACACGTGTTTCCATTACAGGGGTCAAAGAAAGTCATACGGCCATACCCAAATTCAAAAAAACCGGAAAGTAAAACATTACTCACCATGCGCCCAAGAAAAGCATCGGAAATCGGTAGTATTTGACGAACGGTACTAATAATGATAGAAACACTTAAAAAATTAACAACAGTTCCCTGTCATCATCTAGAAATTCAGTCTGCTCTTAATTGTTCCATTTCTCTTAATCACTGTAGCTTCTAATAATTCTTGATAGCCAGTAGGGTGAGCCTTCGTATTTTGTTCTTCTTTGCTATTCTTGGCACTTCTTAGTTTCATACAACTCTTAGCATCAGCTTGCCAATTTCCACATGAAAAGCAGCCCGCTGGGATTTTGATAAAGATCACACTGAATCTTTACATCAGGTTAGGGAGAAAAACATCTTTACAATACTGAGTCTTTAATTTCATGAGTATAGCATATTCCTTTGCTTATTAGAGGATCTTAATAATGTTTTGTATTTTCTATGTAGTTATGCATATATCCTGATAGCTCTGTTTGCATTTATTTCATATTTTGGATGTCACTATAAACTGTACTCTACATTGAAAAGGTATGCTTTATTTATAATTTATCGACAATGACTTTGAAACAGAATTGGTTTTCAATGTCAAATCTGAATCTAGCAACCTTGAAAATTTCGCTTAGCAATTCAAATTTTTCACGCTTAGGTTCTCGTAGACTTTCCGCACATCCCAACGTATCATCAGTGAATGACGGGTTTAGTTTTGCTTTTCAAACTTTATAATTTCTGTTTTATTTTCTACCCTTATGGAACTGGCTAGGTCCTCTAGTCCGATGGTGAATAGAGATGTTAATAAAGGGATATCCTGCTTTCTTCTTAATTTCAGGAAGAAAGCTCTCGACATCTCACTCTTTCGCATAATGATAATTCTTGCTTTTCGTAAGTGACTTTTAATAGGTTGAGAAAGTTCTCTTCTTTTATGTGTTTCATTGGTTTTTATCATGAATTATATGCTGAATTTTGCCAGTTGATTTCTGTATCAGTTAATGATCACATAATTTCTCCTCTTTTTTAATTAACATATGTGATTGCATTCATTTCAAATGTCAAACCAATTTTGCACTCATAGAATTCACTAAACTTGGTTTTTATCTATCTTTTATATATGTTTGCTGGATTTGTTAATATTTTTAAGTATATTTAGGTACTGGTTAACAAGAGAGACTGCAATATTATTTTTTTAATTATAGTGTTCTTTTAGGATTTGGTATCATGCTTAAGTCGGCCTTATTGAAGGATTAGGAACTGCTCCCCCCCCTTTTTTTTCTTATTTTCTGAAAGAGTTTGTGTAATATTTCTCAGGTAAGTTTTTGGTGAAATAGTCCAGCGAGGCCATCTGGTCTTGTAATTTTCTTTGTGGGAGGATATGAAATGACTGATCCAATGTCTTCAACAGATAACAGACCATGTAGATGTTCATTTTAGAAGTGTATCCATTTAATCAAAATGCTCAAATATATTGGAATATAATTTATTGTATTCTCTAATGTAGTTTATATTTTCCTCTGATGAACTTTTTAATGTCTATAGCATCTGCAATAGTGATATTCTGTTTTTTATTCATGGCAGCTGATTATTTGTGCCTTGTCTCTCTATTTTTCTTGATTTTTCTTGACAGGAGTTACGATCATGTTAGCTTTTTCAAAGCACCACTGTTAGCCTTTGTAGACCTGTCTTATTGTATCATTGTTTTCTATTGTGTTATCTTTATAATTTTCTTCTTTTTGCTTTTTACTGGATTTGATTTGCAAATATTTTTCTACATTCTTTAGTTGGCTACTTCGATAATTGATTTTCAGTCTTTTAAAAAAAATATATGTGCAAAAAGGCCATAAATTTCCCTTTATGTGAGGATCTATCAATATCTATCAACATTTTTTTTCTGTCATTTTGCTCAAAATGTTTTCTAACCTCAATGTGATTTCAAGTTTGACCCATGGGTTATTTTAAGTATATTTGTTCATTTGCAAAATTTTATATATTCTTTTGATTACTGATTTGTAGCTTATTTCCAGTACGATAAGGCAAAATACTCTGGAGAAATTCAGTTCCTTATTGTTGAGGCTTGTTATCATGGCTCAACATTGTTTATTGGTAAATATTCTCTCTGCTTTTGAAAACACTATGCATTTTGCAGTTACTGCTTGAAGTATATTATGTACATAAGTCAGATTTTGTATGATAATCACACTGTTCATATATCCTTTATTTACGGTAATGGGCTTTGTTTGTTTTACCAATTACTGAGAGAATAGTGTTAAAGTCTCTAAAAATGATTGTAAATTGTTATGTTTATTTTTTAGCTGTGCTTAGTGAACATGCTTACTGTATTTTGAAACTCTGTCATTACAAGCATACAAATTTAGAATGTGTAAGTCTTCCTAGTAAATTAAAACTTTCACTACTATAAAATATCACTCTTGCTCTTTAAAAATATTTGCTCCCTAGGGCGCCTGGGTGACTCAGTCAGTTAAGTGTCTGACTTCAGCTCAGGTCATGATCTCACGGTTCATGGGTTCAAGCCCGGCATCAGGTTCTCTGCTGACAGCTCAGAGTCTGGAGCCTGCTTCGGATTCTGTCTCGCCCTCTCTCTGCCCCTCCCCTGCTCTCACTCTGTCTCTCTTCTCTCTCAAAAATAAACAAACATTTAAAAAGTTTCTAAAAAATATTTGTTCCCTAAGATCCATATTGTCTGATGTTAGCAGTGTCGCACCAGCTTGCTTTTTTTTTTTTTAAAGTTTATTTACTTATTTTGAGAGACAGAGAGAGAGAGAGAGAGAGAGCTTGGAGGAAGGACACAGGGAGGGAAAGAGAGAGAATCCCAAGAAGGCTCTGCACCATCAGCACAAAGCCTGAGGTGGGGCTGGAACTCACAAACCATGCGATCATGACCTGAGCCAAAATTGAGAGTCAGATGGTTAACTGACTGAGCCACCCTGGGGCCCCACCAGCTTACTTTTGATTAAGATTTGGATAAAATATTTGTCCATCTCTTTCTTTCCTGAATTTCAATTTTAATGTATTTCTTTTAGGCAGCATATGATTGTGTTTCAATGTAGTCTGAATTTTTTTCTTTTCAGCTGAAGTATTCAGTCTAACCTTCATTTCAGGAAAGTTTATATGTTTGATTTTGTATTTATCATCTTATCTTTGTTGCAATTTGTCTCATATGTTCTATATTTCTTTTTTTTCTTTCACCTCTGGATTAAGTGTTTTTTTATTATCCTATTACCGCCTTTAACATCTTTCTAGTTTTACTTGATTTTCTTACTGTTTTATTTATTTTATTTTTTTAACGTTTATTCATTTTTGAGAGACAGAGACAGACAGAACGTGAATGGAGGAGGGGCAGAGAGAGAGGGAGACACAAAATCCAAAGCAGGCCCGCAGGCTCTGAGCTGTCATCACAGAGCCCAAGGTGGGGCTCGAACACACGAACCATGAGATCACGACGTGAGCTAAAGTTGAATGCTTAACCGACTGAGCCACCCATGTGCCCGATTTTACTACTGTTTCCATCGTTGCCTTGAAGATTTAAACAAATGTTCTTGGCTGATTATAGTCTAGTATAAGTTAACATTTTTATCTGATCCTAACCATTCAAGAGACTTAGAACACTTTAACCCCATTCACTTCATCCCAGTTTATGTACTATATTGGCTGTTTGTCTGTATGTAGTTTAGCCCTCATAAAACGTCCTCATCATCATCACCGTTACTGATTTGTAAAGCCAATATTTCATTAAGATTGAAGTGTATATTTATCCTTTCTTTTGTTCTTCATTCTTTCCTGCATCTCCACATTTCCATACGATACCCTTTTCCTTTTGCCTAAAAAATGTCCATTAGTACTTTCTTTAATGAGCTGAGCAAACTTTCTGTGTCCTGTCCCACATCCCCTGAGTTCATCTCTGGTTTTAGCTGTATTTGTGCTGGACATTTTTCACGCACACAGGCATCTCAAATCAAGTACCGACTATTCTCTTTCAGCCTTGGTGCTTTTTCTAAAGTCAAGGGAGCTTACTTAGCATATATGAAGAAAGGCTTTGAGTAATGACCTTGGGGGCTGCTTTTCATCAACTTCTGTCAACTTTTTCTTTATGTAATTTGAAACAATGGTATTAAATACAGGCTATGAGGTTTTCATATCTTCCTCTTAAATTGATCTTTTTAGCTTTATGAAAAGTCTCCAGCAATGCTTCTTGACTTAAATGTTATTTTGGTTTATTTTCACATAAACATACCAGTTTTCTTTCCATTAGTAGTTTCATGGCCTATCGTTTCATTTATTTTAATTTCAGCATTCCATGCCCTTATATTTCAATTATGTCTCTAATAACAAGCATATAGGCGGGTCTCTTTGACTGTTATGTTTTGTGGTTTCATTACAATATATTTAAGTCCATACTCCTTCTCTCTTCTACTTGGATTTCACTGGGCTACCCAAATCTGGAGTTTGTTTTCTTTCCATGATTACAAAAAATATTTAGCCATTACGTCATTGAATGTTGTCCTCTCCCCCATTCTGTTTATTATGTCCTTCTGGAACTCAAAAATACTGTGTATCTTCTTATACCCCCTTCTCTATATCTTAATACCTCTTTCACATTTTTAATCTCTACATTCTGGATGATTTCACTGGAATTATCTTCCAGTTTGCTAATTTTCTCTTCAATGGTGTCAAAACTGCTGTTTGATATTATCAGTTCTGCTTTTAATGTTATCTTTCTTGTCATACCTGGAAATTCTGTCTCATTATTTCTAAAACCTATTTTACTGCTGCTATGTTATAGTCCTTTGTTCCTTTTTCATGTCTTCGTTTATATTAACGTTAAAAATGGATAGTTTCTGTGTGTGTGTGTGTGTGTGTGTGTGCATGTGTGTGTGTGATTGTATACTAATAATTAATTCTACAGTCTGCTGTTTTTGCTAGCTTTGCCTCACGGTGGTGTATTTACTTGTGTGTCTTCTGATTTTTTGTTATGAGCTCCTCATATTTCTTGCAGCCTTACCTGCTGGAAGCATAGCTTAACATTTATGTTTGCTTTGAAAGAGCACATGTTTTTTGACCACATGTATTTGACTATATGAATCCAAGTCATGATCTCACATGAGGGCTAAATTTTGGTTTTGACTCTTCATGGAAAAAAAATTGTTTTGTCTCTATCCACTTGCCAATGAGGTGAAGACAGTCAAGTTTCATGACTGTCTTCTTTTACATGACAGGTTTTTCTATTCATTTATACTTCCTTTTCTTATTAATCCTTCCACTCAGGGCATAGCACTTTAGGAGCCCAGTTTGGTGCTAATGATTTTTATTAGATTCCCTACATTGAGTAAGCCCTAGATTTATCTCAGCCACATACTTTGCCCACCCCAAAAAATAAAAGTTCAGAGCCCCCAAATGTTTGGCAAGACCATCATCTTTTTAATATCAAAAGGCATATTAAGTCTTATGTCTTTTCTTGAGCAAGTTCATAGTCATCAATGATCTTCACCTTATATCTGTTAATTCATCAACATTTGTAAGATCATGGTATTTTTATGCTATTACTCCTTTCTTATTGCTTAGCTGTAACATTCCTATAAAGAGAATATTCACTGTCATCAAGCCTTTTTTGTTACCCTGAATAGTGGAGCCAGATTTTGAAGAAGAAAAAAATACAGGATGACTATTTAAATTTGAATTCCAAATAAACAGCAAATAATTCTTTAGTATCGTATTTGGAACACACTGATCATATTTGGAACACACGAATATGGGGAAAACCTATTGCTTCAGAAAAGGAGGGTATTCCTTTAATACCACTTTTAACCATTAGCACATTCGTTTGTAGCTTGTGGCTGAACTCTGATGAACTTGACACCTTTGACATATATAAGAATTGTGATGATGCCAACCCAAGAGCAGAAAATAATGATGATTTTTACAAAACCCGTCTTTTCAAAGGACTCCAGTCACCTGCCATTTTCCATGGAGTACAAGTGAAAGTCTGTGGACCAACCTATATGGTCTTCTTCCTCACCCACTTGGGTCCGTTCTTTTCTCTGACTCCATTCCCGTTATTTCATACCTACTCTTTGCCAATGACACTAGCCTTGTCGTTCCTGGGATATGGCAAACACACTTTTACGGTGGAGCTTTTACACTGGCTAGCTCTTCTGCCTGGAACACACCTCTCGCTGATAATCACGTGGCTAACATCCTCACATGTTTCAAATATTTGTTCACCTGTAATCTTCACACCGTGTCTTAACTGACTGTCATACTTAAACTTAAACTGCTCTTGGGGCACCTAGGGGGCTCAGTCGGTTAATCATCCAACTTTGGCTCAGGTGATGATCTTGCAGTCTGTGAGTTCAAGCCCCACATCGGGCTCTGTGCTGACAGCTCAGAGCCTGGAGCCTGCTTCGGATTCTGTGTCTCCCTCTCTCTCTGCCCCTCCCCTGCTCATGCTCTGTCTGTCTCTCTCTCTCTCTGTCTCAGAAATAAAATAAACATTAAAAAAAATTTTTTTAACTGAACCCGCTCTCACCAGGCACTCCTGATCCCTTGATCATCTTCTGATTTTTTTATTTTATTTAAATATAAAGATTTATTTAATCTTTATTTTAATATAAGATCCTGTACATCTTTTAATGTTTCATATAACTTACCATTTTGTAGTTATTTTTATTTTCTCTCTCCTCCTGGAGATAGTAAGTCCCTGAGAGCTGAGATTATCTATCTGTTAAATTCACTGTCTTCCAAGTGCCTAGAACAGTGCCTGGCACATGAGCACTCCTCTAAAAAAAATGTTAAATGAATACATAAATAAATGCATGGATAATGATCATTCTGAATTAAGAATTCTGTATCGCGTTAAGAATATAAGGGAGAATGAATTAAAGAAACACAAACAGTCAGAGCACTCTACATTTTTCATTTTAAAATCTCTGTTATATGAGTTAACATGCCCCACAGACCAGGTACAAAAGCATGGCCGCTGATCCATGGAGGAGAATTTCACTTCCAAAGCCATCAAAGCAAGGGAGGAAAAAAAAAGTATTTCTAATAGTTTGTTGCCACAGGGGATCTCCAAAACCCAGTGTGGATAAATCAAATCAAATTGCAACAGCACAAGGCCACAACTGTAATTCTCAGGGACCTAGGGATGTTTGAGACATGCTAATTTGATACAAAACAAAAGCCACACCGCTATTTGGAATCATACTCATTAAATAATGTTTCAACACATTTCCCTCAGCTATTTATTTTTTCACAAAGGATTTTTTTTCTGTTGTATGTTCCCGTTTTCTAAAGGCTTCACGTCCTATCCCTGCTGGGCCCCTCTCCATACCACCGGTCAGATTAGAAAGTGGTAACCCAGGAACTTTAACAATTCGAAGAATAAATCAAAATGGCACATGCATCTGAAGTCATCTTGGTAGCCCCTGGTCTCTCACGAAGGCCAACGGCCCTGGAAACGGAATGGAAGAGCCAGCTGTGTGGGGACCACGAAGGTGGGGGGGGGGGGTCTCTGATTCACCAGCCTGCTGTCACTGCAGCCGTTACGTTGTGACGAGCAAGAGACTAGGTACGCGTTTCTGACTCGGCCTTTGTCAGCCTTCGAAGGGGATTGTGAGTTT
Organism: Leopardus geoffroyi; assembly: GCF_018350155.1. Taxonomy (NCBI): domain Eukaryota; kingdom Metazoa; phylum Chordata; class Mammalia; order Carnivora; family Felidae; genus Leopardus; species Leopardus geoffroyi. The sequence continues at coordinate 12,511,365 of NC_059337.1, read as the reverse complement.
ATTTAATGTTATTTATCACCTTTACACTCTAAGTTTGAGAGAAGTGTATAGAATCCTTGTACATCCACGTTTCCAAGAATAAGCTTAAAACAAAGTAGACATCATGTGCGTGAGCTGACGTCACTGCTCCGTTAAGGTTTCTCCCTCTCATGTGTAGCACGGAGCTCTAGGGCCATCTCTGTCTTGGATGTGGCACTTTGGATTGGGTACTTGCGTGGTGTGCCGGACGTGAAAAGGCGGCAGAAATGGCATTGTGTGTGGGTGAGGATAAAGGAATGCCATGGGAATGGAACGATAATGTATGTGCCATGGAGTGAGTCATCAGTCCATGCACATGGGGTGACTGTTGTGTGCCAGCACATTGCTGGAGATTTTCATAAATTATTTCCTTTAAAAATAGAGAATAGGGGGGCGCCTGGGTGGTGCAGTCGGTTAAGCGTCCGACTTCAGCCAGGTCACGATCTCGCGGTCCGGGAGTTCGAGCCCCGCGTCGGGCTCTGGGCTGACGGCTCAGAGCCTGGAGTCTGTTTCCGATTCTGTGTCTCCCTCTCTCTCTGCCCCTCCCCCGTTCGTGCTCTGTCTCTCTCTGTCCCGAAAATAAATAAACGTTGGGGAAAAAAAATTAAAAAAAAAAAATAATAAAATAAAAATAGAGAATAGGAACATAATCCAGAAGGTTGGCACCCTCAAGATGGTCTTATATACTGTTAGCCACAGGTCAAAGAGGCCTCAGGAGTAAATCTTGTTCATGTGAGACCAAAAGATGAAGATAGAACATGGAGGTTCTTTTTTTTTTTTTTTTTTTTTTTTCAACGTTTATTTATTTTTGGGACAGAGAGAGACAGAGCATGAACGGGGGAGGGGCAGAGAGAGAGGGAGACACAGAATCGGAAACAGGCTCCAGGCTCTGAGCCATCAGCCCAGAGCCCGACGCGGGGCTCGAACTCACGGACCGCGAGATCGTGACCTGGCTGAAGTCGGACGCTTAACCGACTGCGCCACCCAGGCGCCCCATGGAGGTTCTTTTTAAAAAAATTTTTTTTTAATGTTTTTCTGTTCTTGAAGGAGAGAGAGACAAAGCATGAGCAGGGGAAGAGCAGAGGGAGAGGGGGAGACACAGACTTCAAAGCAGGCTCCAGGCTCTGAGCTGTGAGCACAGAGCCCAACGTGGGGCTCGAACCCACGGACCACGAGATCACGCCCTGAGCCAAAGTCAGACGCCCAGCCGGCTGAGCCACTCAGGCACCCCCAGAACGTGGAGCTTCTTGGACAGAACTGAGTCACAGCACAAGAGGAGCCCATTGTTCTGTGCTTGAAGAACCGTCTTCTCCCCCGTACGTTCCTTTCTTCACCCAGGAAGGAAAGAAGGGGGACACAAGGAAAAGAAGGGACAAAGGAAAGACACCAACCCTAATTGAACCGGGCAGCATGCAGATGTTTTACACAAATCGTTTCAACTGCCTTCACAGTTGCCTCGTGACATCAATGTTATTATCCCCATTTCTCCCACAAAAGAACTGAGGCTCATCGGGATGACTGACCGGTCCATGGTCATAGAACTAGTAGCCACATGCTCATATATGAATTCAGATCTGTCTGTATGCAAATCTAGACCTTTCGGTTGTCATTGTTGTTCTAAGAACCATAAGCCAGCACATTCTCCGCACTGCAAAGGCCAGGAAGCTTGGGACCCAGTGTTTTCTTCAACTGAATTCACCAGTTGGACCCTTAAGTTTGATATATATTATTTTTTCTTATAATCCTTCTATATCTTATTCCTTTCACATTAATCTTATTATACCACTTGTTTGAGAGCATTTTTGCCTGCACGTACACCCGTCGTGAGGCTCAGAGAACACTGGGAGTTTGGGCTTCCCAGTCTTACCCGAGAGCTCCCTAAAATACTTGGAATATCAGACAAACAGTGAGTATCACAGTTCCATCATGAGACATGTAAGGAGTGGACGATATTCTCCAGCACACAGGCAAAGGTTGTGCTCGCAAGCAGCATAGAGAGAGTAACAACCCCTGTGTGAGTTCAGCTGTCGCATGCTCACTTATCTCGGCCAGGCTCTTGGATTGGCATGCCAAAGCCTGGGTGGGTGCGTTGCGGACATCTTTGTCATACCTGGAGTGTTTTCTGCAGTTCCTCAGCATGGGCTTTTTTCCACTTTTTCCCAAACCTGAGTGGAGGAGCTCAGTGGTATGGGTGTATCATTCACGATAGGTCAGGTCAAACCACGGAAACAACTTTTCAGTGGCTTGAGCAACAAAGGCTCATTTCTCTGCCATATTATACATCCTTCACAGGTTCATGGGGAGCTCTGTTCCCCATCACCCAACTCTGTAACCCAGGGAAACAGAGACGAGAGGTAAATACTGGACTCAAAGCTTCCGTCTGGATATAGTGTCTGTCACCCTCACTCACCTTCCTTTGGCCAAAGCCAGACAGAGGACCACCACTATCTTCAAAGGGCAGAGGAAATATAGTCCAGCCTTGTAACCCCCAAAAGAACTGGAAGAATGTGGTGGACCTCACTAATGATGACTTCCTTGAGTCCACAGCCTTTGCCCTTATCCTTCTTGGTTCATGTCAGCCTCTTGGCTTTTTTCTTTTGCCCTTCTTGACTTAGATCCCTGCACTAGCTTGTTCAGGCTGCCATAACTAAATATCACAGACTGGGTGGCTTAACCAACAGACATTTATTCTCTCACAGTTTTGGAGGCTGGAAGTCCAAAATCAAGGTGTGGGAAGAATTGTCATCTGGAGAGACCTCTCTCCTTGGGTGCCTTTTCTTTGTGTGCTCATATGGCCTTTCCTTGGTACCTGCACACACACACACACACACACACACACACACACACAGATTTGGTACCTGCACACAGAGAGAGAGAGAGAGAGAGAGGACTTGAGAATCTAGAAGTTCAAGATCAAGGATTTGGTTTCTTCCAAAGTGTCTCTCTTTAGCTTACGCATGGCCACCTTTTCTCTGTGTCTTCACCTGGTCTCCCCTCTGTGTCCACGTGTGTTTTTCATCTCTCTTTGTGTGTCCAGACACCTCTTCTTACAAGGATACCAGTCATATTTGATGAGGGCTCACCCTAATGTCCTCCTTTTACCTTAATCAGCTCTTTAAAGGCCCTCTTTTCCAAATACGGCCACATCCCAAGGCACTGGGGGTTAGAACTTCAACATATGAATTTGGGACAGGCACAGTTCAGCCTTTAACAGTCCCTCACTCACTATCATTCTTCATCCTACCCAGGTGGGAATCTGCTTTCTCCTTCTCAAGTCCATTTTCTGCGCAGCAGCCATGAGACTGATGTTGCACGGCGTTTGAGAGAACAACTACAAACGCCCCTTGGTCTAGGCTGGCACTCACTGCCAGTAAGGTTAGAAAAGCACACAGGTCTCCCATTCTTCTGGCATATTGAGAAGCCAATGGAACTTGTGTGGCTGGACACACTGGCTTCCCTTTTTATGGAACAAGTGTGAGAGCAGTCTTGCATGAGGGGAATAAACATTGTGGTTTATGCATTAAGCAGTTTGGGCTTTTGCGCCAGATGTTTAGCAGAGTGCTAGGAAATGCCAGGAACCTAGTAACTGGAATCACTTGCAGGCCCTTGTCCTGGAGAGAGGGAGAGCCCTGGTCCAACTAGACTAGACTATCCTCACTGCTTGCCCCATGGCAGTCAGCTAGAAACACAAATCTAATTTTATTCCACGGCCCAAAACATGCCAATGATTTCACATTGCTCATAAAATCTCTAACCATGACCTTGGCCAAAGTAAGGTCTTAACTGTGATCTTCGAGGCAAGAACTGGCCCCATCTGCCTCTTCGGTCTCCTCTTGAATTTCTCACCCCTTCCTTGCTCATCATGGTCGAGGCAGCCTGCTCTCCGTCACTTTCCTTGAACATCTTGCATTTTATCCTGCTTTGATGCCATCATGCACAGTAGTGCCCGGGCCTAGAATGCTCTTCATATCGCCAGTTCTTTCTTAGGCTCCAGGTCGCTATTTCGGTGTTGCTTCCTTAGAGAGTCCTCCTCGGCTCCTTGATATAACGGATCTCTTCAAACTAGCCTTCCTGATTCTTAAACACTCTATTTATTAGATTCAGAGCACTAATCAGTATCATAATGGTAATTATATTTACATACACACACACACACGCAAGTTATATGATTTTTCTCTCCAATACTTGGTTCTCCGCTATACCCCAACATAAAGCGGAGTGGTGCTAATTAGTAAATATGATCAGATTTTTGTGCTATTTGACTCCTATGGGGCCCTTTTATTTTATCACCATAAAATGCTATGCATACATCAGCTTATTATTTCTATTAATGATATGAGCCATACTTGCTTAAGACCATTTCCAGAACAGGCAGAGTCATAAGAAGAGGGGAAAATAGAAAGGCGAGGCCAGTGTTACAGATTCTGCGCTGATGCAACCACTTGCTTCCCTGTGGGTAGGGCGATGGGGCTGTGTGGTCAGATAACTAAGGCACTAATGGCCACACAGCTTCCTCACGACCCAACCGAAGCCAGTGGTTGATCACTGCTGGCACTCGCCAGATAATGATGGCTGGAGGGAATCTACAGTGATAGCGAGGGGCTGGAAGGAGGGGAAAGGGCCAAGATATGTAGAGTGCCTGCTGGGTGTCATTACTGTATCCAATCCTCGGGCACAGGAGCTATGTATTATGTTGCTCATTTTACTGACGAAGACACCAAGAAATGTCGAGCACCCTTACCTTAGAACACTCACCCAAGATGTGGTAGAGTTAAGACCTGAGCCCAGGTCTATGTGATGTGGAAACTCATATTCTCCCCCAGCACCTTTCAATCCCTGCAGTCCCCAGGGCTACTTTGGTTTAGAAAGCATGTTCACACACGTTGTCCAATTTCATTCTTTTTTTTTTTAATTTTTTTTTTAACGTTTATTTATTTTTGAGACAGAGAGAGACAGAGCATGAACGGGGGAGGGTCAGAGAGAGGGACACACAGAATCTGAAACAGGTTCCAGGCTCCGAGCTGTCAGCACAGAGTCTGACGTGGGGCTTGAACTCACGGACCACGAGATCATGACCTGAGCTGAAGTCGGCCGCCCAACCGACTGAGCCACCCAGGCGCCCCTCCCAATTTCATTCTTAATGTGGTCATTTCCCTAAAGGACCAAGGAGGGATCAAGTCTCTATGTCACCATTTGTATAGTGCTTCTGTAGGATATAGCTCTTTAGGGACCCATATCCACCTTTGGGACGGACCCTACAGCAATGGTTACTTGCCTCTCACTGGTTGGAGTGGACTGGGACAGAAGTGGACCAGGAGCCATTGACTGAGCTGAGCCAAATCCACTGCTCCAGCTATCTGGAATTGAGCACGATGTTATAACCTATCTCTGCTACTACCAGCACTGAGAGAACCCATCTGGAGTCCTGGAGTAGCCACATTCCACAGCGTGTGTCAAAAACCCACACGAACTGGTGTGTAGAGAAGCAGGTTGAAAATGCCGTGTTTAAAGACTAATGGTTGAGAGATTCCTCCAGAGGGAAATGGAAGGGGACCCAGAGGACAGCAAAGATAGCTCAGAGAGAGACAGAAAGCGACCTACACCGGGGAACCCTCTCCCACAACACAGCTCCCCGTTCCTTCCGAAAGATCTCCCTTTGGCTCAACCTGGATTCAGTACTTCTCGTTTCTCTCAATGAAACCATCCCTGCCTTTTAAAATGGCGGTTCTGTAAGATGCACATACCTGTTCTGCCATAGACACCTTTCAGGTAGAGATTTTAACATCTGGTCTAGATAAATACCTTCCTCCATGACGTTCAACCAGATTGTAGCAACCAGAAAGCAGTAGTGAAGTCCTTTTCATGCCCAGGCCCATCACATTGTTCAGTAGTGTGTGTGGGGTTTGATTCCATGACAATGACGGGGTTATACCCTCTTAGGGCCACAAGAGGAAAACACGGGTCTCATGGCACCCAAGTCATTTGCTTTAAATTACACTGAGAATTAAGGTTGTTTTCCCTATGCTTTAGGAACTATTTTGGTGATTTATATTTCGATATAATTAAGGGAAGTAAATATCTCTCTGGGAAACAGTTGGAGCCAAGTAAACACCTCAGTTCACTTAAGTGACAACAGTTATTCCCGTAATTTTTATGCCAACATATATCTTCTTGAGAACTTGGTTATATATTAGTAATGAGAAAAGTATTCTACTGGATAATGTGAAAAATAAGGGAAAAACATTTTAAGTGCAAGTGAACCAAGATTACAATTAAACTGGTAAGCATTTTTTTAATGTTTATTTATTTTTGAGAGAGAGAGAGAGAGAAAGGCTGATGGGGGAGGGGCAGAGAGAGACTGAGAGGCAGAGAATCTGAAGCAGGTTCCACGCTGTCAGCCCAGAGCCCGACATGGGGCTCGAAGTCAGAGTTGTGAGATCATGACCTGAACGAAGGTTGGACGCTTAACCAACTCAGCCACCCTGGCACCCCAAACTGCTCAGTATTTTTAAATGGAACGATCCTTGGGCATTCTTTGGTAATTGAATACGAATTTCCACAATTGCCTTCTTTTGGAGTTTTCTGACACCTGTCATTCACATAAAATTCATACTATGTTTGGTGCTAGATACAGCAGAAAGACGTAGAAGACATTTTTTTTTCTCGAAACTCATTGGTCCTCAGAAAAATTGCCAACGCAATCCAACTCCACCATGAAGCTGAGGGTCAGCCCCAGACTTTCTGCTTCCTTGCTTGTCTCCTTTGTATCCTACATACTGACCCTTTCCTCCACCCGGGCCTGTCTCTTGACAGGAGGCATTTCTATCGCCAGCATCCTGATGTGTGCTGTGTGGGTACATCGTGTGTGGAATTCAGTGCATACAGATACTCGTGGTTTTGCGGGCTGAGTTTCCATTGCTTTTATCAAAGTCTTGAGTACTAGTAATTGCCAACAATTGCTATAAAATTACTATGTGCCAGGCACTGTTCTAGGAACTTTACATATATATATATATAATGAAGGCTTTCCCAGATCCCTTTCAGGGCCCCTGACATCCCATTAAGACAGTAAAGCAGTTCTGGAAATTGGAGTGGCCAGGCCTGGCCTCTTGGCAATATTAGGACACTCAAATCACAGGTTGTTTTTTTTTTTTTCTTTTTCTTCCATTCTATTCACACACACATACGCGTGCGTGTGTGCATGTGGACACACACACACAAAGACACAGACACTCACGCGATCAAATGCACCTTCCCGAAGACCATGCTATTCATTTCTTCTGGCTTTTACTTTTCTGAATGCCAAAGGCCATACATAGAACTTCTGTTTTGGTTTTTTTTGTTTTGTTTTGTTGTTGTTGTTGTTGTTGTTTTGTTTTTGGTTTTTTTTTTTTTTTGGTGCTCACAAGGGGTTCCCATCTTTCTCATACAGTCCTACAGGCTAGGTATCAGTTTCCTTATTTTTATTTATTTATTTTTTATTTATTTAAAAAAAAAATTTTTTTTTTCAACGTTTATTTATTTTTGGGACAGAGAGAGACAGAGCATGAACAGGGGAGGGGCAGAGAGAGAGGGAGACACAGAATCGGAAACAGGCTCCAGGCTCTGAGCCATCAGCCCAGAGCCTGACGCGGGGCTCAAACTCACGGACCGCGAGATCGTGACCTGGCTGAAGTCGGACGCTTAACCGACTGCGCCACCCAGGCGCCCCAGTTTCCTTATTTTTATAAATGAGAAAGTAGACACAGATGTCAGGAGGCTGGCTCCACATCACTTAGCGGGCAATAGACACCTCTGTCTCCCCAAAGACACTCCCGTGTTCCTCTGAGCACTGAGGCACTGGCCGCCGCACCCTCCGCCTGCAATTTTTGCCATCCACTTCATGGTCTCAACAAACTCTAATCTTGCTCCTGCCACCTGGGTGCTCAGAGGGCCACGATCCCCCTCCCGCCTGCAGCATCTCAGGTGACCCAGATCCCAGTGGTCGGGCCCCACTCTCCCACCCATTTCGCACTCGCTGTGGCCATCTGCCTCGACGCATTGAGGGCTCTCTCTCACATGCTTGCTCAGAAGTCCCAGATCTTCCTCCAGGAGCCCCCCTAGGTGTCTCGTGTGGGAGAATGTTTGATGTGGGCTCAGGCTTTTAGAGAAACAGGTTGCTCTTGAGGTTGAGAAGGTTTCTTCATCTACGACTCCAGGCCAAGTTAGAACCAGTCTGCTACCCAGAGAGAGAGACAGAGAGAGAGGGAAGAAATGAGGGAAGGAGACCACAGGTGACGAGGTCCCTTTGCTAGACTGCAGTGGGGCAAATGCTTAACAAGCAGAGGTGTACCAGCTTGCTGGATATTTGGAGGATGTTCACTCATCTACAGGGAGCTGAGCCAATGGCTTCCCCCTTTCTGTCAACACTGGCACAGAAATCATCATCATTATTAAGGCTCGTGAGAGTTCAGTGTTATCGAGCCACGGTCACAAAAGGTTTCTGGCAGTGGCCCCATCTTCTTCTTCCTTTTATTTTTAAACCACATTTTATTTTGCTTTCCCAATATTCTCCCCTGGTGAAGATCTGCAGTTGCACACGTGGACCTAAATCAGCTAGATAATTGAGTTTTTGCAAAACAGGCTTTGGACCTCGCCAAACCAATCAATGACCGAGCTTCTAGGTGTACTTTGGACTCATTTGTCTAGGTTAATTCTAGCAAAAACAACAAAATCCAAACAGATTTCAAGAAAGTTAATAAAGAACTCAGAGTGGGTATATTCACGCACCACAGAGCCAACCAAAGCAGAAAGTGAAATGAAATAAAAGCACGAGAACCCCAGCCCCAGTATAAAAATAAAAAAATTTAAAAAAATTAAAAAACCCTCAGGATTCTGCTGTTGACCCCCCCCCCCATCTTTCCCACATCACAGTAGGATCTGTGTTGTTTCAGACCCTCTTGGACTTGGCCTCCCATTCCCTGCCATAAATTTGATCTTCCTACCAGAAGACAAAATTTACTGTCCTGACTATTGGCTCTTCATGATCCTTACATGTAACGTTGACGCATCCTCTGTTGTCCAATCTTTGGTTATTTCCAATAACTACCTTGTCTGAACTATCTCCCTACAATCCAAGAATCTCTGGCGATCACCTCCTCCATCAGTGTGCCTCGATCGAATCACCGTGAAGCCACATTCCAGCCTGTAAGTTTACCACTTAACATGGCATGGAATGAATAAAGCTGTTGAAAATATTGTAGACCTTAGGTTCCAAAAGCTATGGGAATTACCTACAAGGCCCAGTAACATCATGGCATACGCAAGTCTAGTATTTGAATCCTGATTCTCAGCCAAGAAGTACCTCCATTCGTTCCCGCTAAATGCCCGTTATAATTGCTGGACATCACAGACTTTGCTAGGATATATGCATAACCTAAAGGCCACAGAACATTTTGCCCCAAGTCAGCCATGGCTGACGTAACCACGTTGTCTCCCAAGAAAGCCCTAAGGCAACCTTACACAGAACACATTTGAAAGCCTGGCACCAACTATTCTGTGCCACCTCTGCCTCCATTCTAGCCCGAGGCATTTTGCCAAGTGGTGTTGGAAGAGGCATTCCTTACGCAGGATCGTTTTGCATGGTCAACTCTGAGAAGGAAAATTGGAAACTGTAGGAGCCACTTAGAAAAGCAGATCTAATTGGGAGACCTGAAATGTGGCCAGGTCGCCTGGCTTCACATGCCATTCCCCAAGGTTCAAGGATTTTGGCTTCACTCTCATCCAACTGGCACCATCTCGCAGAACACAGGCCACTTACCAGCAAATCAAGGAACAGATTTACTCTTCCTGCCACCCCCCACCCCCAGGAACAGCTGCACCTGAACAAACTTGCAAGGTTAGCCTCGCTATGCAGTTTATGAAAACCTTCCCTGGCCCCCACTCCTAACAAAGGCCCAAGACAAATCTAACCCAAGTTTTCTGGCCTCTGGCCCACGGCCCCATGTGACAGCTCTTTGCACCTAGTTTACTAACCCTCATGATTTAGCTGTCTCAACAGGGCCTGCTTCAGGACAGGAAAGAGAGGTTCTCACATATCTCTCGTCGCATCTATGCTAGTTCCTTTTGCACCTGGGATCTCCTTGGGGGCCTCTTAATCGAAGTCTGACTAAGCCTGACCTTGCCTTGGTTTACGAGGGTAATGAAATCACAGCCCCAGGTGGGCCGGCTGCAGGTGCACTTGTGCGTCCATTCAGAGCCTTGTTATTTCTGTAATTTGTCACATGCTGTCTCCTGCTTGGGGTTGTGCTTTACAACCCAATGAATGCGTTCCCTTATTAAGACAAATCTTGTCCATGCCAATCCAATTAAATCTATAAAATTAGCCTGGAAATTTTAGAGACGTGGGCTGTGATGTAGTTGTTTTTCTTTTCTTTCTTTCTTTCTTTGTTTCTATTGTAAGTCGTTGGGCCAAGGCTCATTATGATTTGGGAAGCAAAGAAGGTGGTGGAAAGAACAGCTAGTCAGATGTCAGAAGGCCTAGGTTTTATCCCAGTTCTGCTATGGGATCTTGAGCAAATCGCTTCTCCCTGTGGGTGTTGGTCCCTTGATAATAAAATTAATGGTTTGGACACGTTAGTTGGGATCATACCTTTCGTTTATCGAGTTACCTGATGGCATTCCAGACATCTGCACAAAAAGTCTGCAGGGTGGGTGTAATGTTGTCAACTGTGCAAATACAATCACTAGACTTCCGTGACTCATCTGATGCCAGACAGTGAAGATGGAGATATGGGTCCAAAACCCATCCACATACCTCCCAAATTGATAACCTCCACTCTTGATCGACTGAGTGTTAGAACATTTGG